>NC_046611.1:29569547-31969547 GCF_900324465.2 Anabas testudineus
AATATTATATTAATATTAATATTAAACCTACTGTACTCAAACTCTACATGTTAAAGCTTTATGTTGTAAGACACATGTTTTTGTTAAGATCAAAATAGGGTAATCTCATTACATTATTACTTCAGTCTTTAATAAGAATGTTGTTACGATTCATATAGCTAACCTTGTTAATTGTGCTGCGTACAGTTGCTGTTTTTTTGGTCCATTCAGCAGACTAACTTGTGCACACTGTCCCAAAACAATTTTAAGGATTACTTTGTTTGTTTGTTTGTTTTTATTTTTAATTTTTAATGAATGAGTTCCAGCTATAACAAATGCCAGTCTGTTTTGTCCACATCAGATAGTTAGTGTTGCAAAGCTGGTCCCTATTACGACATTCAGGCTCTGCAGCACAACAATTAACTGCATATCTGAGTGACAGTTATACGGCTAACGTGCAACATTATTTAAATGTACCACAGTGAACCATTCAGATTAAAAAAGTGTACAGATTTCCAAAGCTGTTAACACTAACAGGTCTCTTATTAAAGCATTCATTTAGTAGCTTCCTGTTTCTACTGACACTGACCTCACCAGTCCAAATGACAAACATTGCCAGCAGCATTTCAGTTGTCAAGCCTGTCAAGAGGTCTGTTGAGTTTTTGTCTGTTCCAGGGATCATTTGTGAGTCAAAAACCTCCATACTATAACTCTGTCCCTTCAGAGTAAACTGTTTCTCTAGTTCCAACGTAGGGAGTCTTCTTCAGCAGAACAATTAGCTGATCCCATCATTTTGAGAAGTCAGACTCTCCCAGTTGGATTTCTATCAATACCAGTAGCTGAGCAATAGCTTTGAAGCAGGATCTTCAGTATTTGGAAGAAGAAGAAACTTATAAAAAAGCTTAGCTGTTATTCCAGCTGTAGCTGATTAATAGGGGGGACAGTGACTCAGTTGGTAGGACAGTTGTCTACGACTTACAGGGTTGGTGGTTCGATTCCTGCTATGTATAGGCTCGTGTTTTGTCTGCTATATACACACAGCAGTCAGCATTGTAAGTGACTCTTCATTTAGATCAAGTATATAAACTACTGTCAGCTCAACAAGGGTTACTACGGTCAGACAAACACATTTAAAAACTGAGGTTCAGATTTATTATTGGTCATTATTGATCCATTTAGTTGCTGTTTTGGAAAATGTGCTAAGAGAAGAAAGAGAAATCAGGGCTTGAACAATATCATAAATAATGCGTAAACAGTGTAGTGTAGTAGTAAAGTTCATGTGACATGATTGAAGGTTAGAATGAAGCTCTTAGATATGTTTTAAGTTTATGTTTTATGATTTTTATTCAACTTCTGTTTCTGAGGCTGAACTTTGAACCATAGTGCTAATAGAGTTTTTTTGTACACAGTGTTGATTATGGGCTTGGTTTAGTGGTTCCTTAAGGTTTAGGTCACACTTGGGCTGATTGGGTAGTTTTAATTGTACATGGGAGTGTGGTGAAAGCTGCTGTTGAATTTGGTTTGTGTTCACTGCCACCTTATTATCCTTCTGTAGAAAGTATCACAGATGACTTGGAGCTGGATATTTCACCTGACAAAATATTTCTATAATTACATTTCTGCTATCCATTTATAATGAACAGTAAAGCATAATGACTCTTGACTTCAGCAACTTGAGTTAGAACAGTAAAATCATCTCCCCTGTCAGGGGCCCATCTGTGTTTCATTGCATAAGGTGTGATCAGTAGTCCATGCTCTTCTCTTCTTCCAAGCTGCATACATCACATTCCTGAAATTCTTTAGCATGAACCCCTTGATGAGAGCCCATCCCCTTGGCTTCAACTACATTTCACTTTTCTCTCTGCTCGCTGGACATCACTGTTGTCAAGCCTACGTAGTAAACATACATTTACATTTTTAGTCATTTGGCAGACACTTTTATTCAAAGTGTCTTACAGTGTAGTACAAAGTACAATGGCATGCAGGGTAAAGGTGTAAGGAGGTCTTGTCTAAGACCTACACTGTTAAGATTGAAGAGATGGTATTTAACACGCAACATCTAATAAATGTGTAAAATTATTAGTCTACACAGTCAGGGCGTCATGAAGTAAACCACATATAAGTAACATAAATATCCAGAATAAATAAGCAGTTAGTTAAAGAAAGAGCAGGAGAGGTCTGAGAGGGCAATAAAATGAGTATACATGCAATAAATAGAGGGCACAGGTACAGTAAGCCTGATGCCCTTTTTAGCTTTCAATGTAAATGACTAAGTAATAACTGTAACTGTGCAGCTGTAAATATTCTCTGAATGGGTTGAAAAGCAAAAGAAGATAACACAAAGAATAGAAAAGCTATTTGACTGAAGACAAATTAACTGGCCCACATAATGGATCATTTTGAAAGAGTGCATTGTTCTGTCATACATAAACCTGAATTCATAAAATGAAGTAATGAGCTGTATGAGCACAAAGACAAACATCAAAGGTGAAAGCTTGGCACATTTCAGTCAAGCACTTGGGTCCATGTTTTCTTTTCTTTTCTTTTTTTTCCTGTTCATCAAGAGGCCACACTTGAGTTGTGGTTGTAGTGTTTGCTTAAATTCAGACTGACTGGGCAACAAGAGCTCCCTCTTCCATGAATCTTTAGGCTTGTCTGCTCAGCCCACATCTTTTCGCCCGTGTCATGAACTCTGTGGTGACTGACTCATCAGGCTCTGCCAGTTTGTCTCAGTACGCATTCATGCATAGTTGTTAAAAAACATAGATCAAAACTGATGTAATCGGTTTATCTCAATGTTATATTTTAACATTCGGGTTTGTACAAATACTCACTGTAACCTGATTATTGATTACTGTTTATTGCTACCTTTTCAAAAGTATGTTGATGTGTAGTATGATCAGCAGATAACACACAATAGTGATCAGATTCTTAAGTGACTTTAAAACCCCTATCCTAGGGCATCTGTTTGTTTTCGCACTCTATATGTTCAGGTTGCCTGTGGGTGGCCAGCTGGCTGTTTGGCTATATCAAGCAAACAGAGAGTGTTTATGTGTGCAGAGCTGGTGGAGGGCTGAAGTAACAGTTGAAAAGTTTAATAATGCAGAACTGAAAAACAGATCGTCTGACATAGAATTACTGTGAGTTTATGTTGAGAAGAGCTTTTATCTATCTAAAGACAGACTGGTTTCCCAGTGGGCTGATCCATAAAGAAAAACTCCATCATTCTGAAATGCAGAAACACACAGAGCAAATGGGCTGTAATTAAGAGGCCCTGGGCTTATCAATGCTCACCTGATGTCAGAGCTTAACCACTGACCACATGGAGAGAGAGAACTTTGCTACTCTTCTTCATCCTCAGTTCACCACAGACCTGAATGCAGTTAGCTTATAATTAATTGTGCCCTTTTATTCATGGAACCTGTCAAATATTTTCCAGTGCAATTAGAAACTGTTTTGAGATTACCTCAATTATGACAATGTAACTAACCAGTAACTTAATGTCCATTTAAAAAGCAGTGCTTCACTGCCCTCTGTAGCTGACAACATCACTGATGGTCAGTAGTGTGTTCTGTTGTTCCTGTAACCACATCTACATCACTCTGGCAACGTGTTAAAGCACTTGAGGACACAAGAAGCCCCTACTACGTGATAAAGAAACTAAGAAAGTCCAGTTTATGTAAATAAACTGAAAAAAGTTCAAGCCTACACAAATAGGCTTCAGATTAGTTGATGAACTGGTTAAATATTTGAGAACATTTTAATGAAAGCCATTTAACAGCATTTTTATCACTGATCAGTACCTTTAATTGTTAGACTGGGTTCAAATGTTAAGCCTCACATGTGCAGCACAAAATATGGTAATAGTAACTCTCCTTGACTGAACTACATGAAAAGGTGAAAAAAATAAAAAATAAAACAGTATATGTAACCACTTCACATGAAAACAGTTTATACCTTCACTTCATGGAACAAGCAGCTGGTCTACCTGTCTGTCACATGCACAGTTGGTGCGCTGGCACTGTGGACATTCCTGTGTGAGCACAAATGTTTGTGTGTGATGAAATTTACTTATTGGAAAGCGTCTATATGAAAGTACATATACTTGTCCACTCCCACTAATGGGGAGTGCAGTTGTCATTTCCCATGTAATGCGCTGACACTAGAGTTCTGTTGAGTATCGTGAGTGCTGCCCTTTGATTGCTCCCTGTGTACTGTCAGTGAAAGGTTTCCAATTTTAAACTCAGGAAATCTTCTCTTCCTGCAGCTATTGTTCCAGCTCAACATAGATGAGATGTTGTATTGTGGCTCTCTTGCTGAGACTTTTGGGGCAGTGTTATGCGAAATAGCAACTTTGTCCACAGTTTGAGCAAAAGTTGAACTTGCATGACTTTGGCGACACTCTGACCTTTGTTATACTGGTTTCACCCTTGACACAAATCATTTGCATGAAATATGCATTTGACACTGATGTTTCCCGCAGGATGAACGTAGTGTTTGGCATGACAATCTAACATTTCCTCTCCAGTCACCTTCTGGACAAAGATTTTCCCAGTGCACAGGAAATCCATAAATGGGCTGGATGGATTGCTTGAACATTTCCAGAATAATATATACACTCCAGGAAATAGACTTTTTCACCCCCTCCCCTCCCCCTTCCTCTGTTGTTTGCCTTTGTGTATCTTTAGTCTTCACTGCAGCCTCATTTCTCTGCTGAAACTTTGACTTATTGCCCCTGCTTTTCTATTTGTACACCCAGTTGAAGACATAGCTGCACTCACCACAATAGGGTATGCTGAGAGTTACTAAAGCTCAGTGGTTATATATTAATGAATAGCAGCCTCTCAGTTTGCTCAACTGTGGTTGAGTACTCAAGCCATGTGTATGATGTGACAAATGCCAGTATTTTGTCATCATACTCCGTGTGTCAGTTAACGTTACCATCACCCTGGTTGGACTTAATTCCTGAGTAAAACTACATAACATCTGACTGTGCATTATTAGTAGTACTGGCTCCACTGAACCTATTTTCCAAATGCGAGTAGTTTTGTGCTGTCATAAGTGAATGCTTTTTGGTACTGGCATTAAGGATAGGAAGAAATCAGGAGGAGGTTTGTCTGTTTTTCACTTCCAGCAGGCTCAAATGTAAACCTTCCAGATTTTTTTTGCCTCAGACTGTGAGTTTAATGCTTCCATCAAGAGAATTAGATCCCTTTTTCCAATGCTTGACTTTTTTCTGTGAGCTCTTGGCAGGGCTCGTCTAAATTAACTACTGGTAGAAGAGAAGAGAGAAAAATTCCTTCCCTCTAATCATCCAAGCTCTTTGGCCTCTCTGTGGGGTGTCTATGCTGTCACACTCCACAGACACAAAACGCCTCACATTAATTCCTAAATGACACAATTTTCGTCCCTGACACTGAGACCTGAAGAGCTGACCTTTGACTGTAACCTTCCACTGAGTCACAGTTTAGAACACTGTTAGAGAGGACAGATAAAGATATGATTATGTGTCTGTTTACTACGTTGAATGCTTGACTGTGTATTCAGTGGGGAAGATTTACACACATTAAACTGAATGGCTTTTGGTCTGTTGGTGGGGCAAAACATTTGAAGTTGTCTTGGTCTCAGAGACATGTATTAACATTTGAAAACAACAAACCAGCACAGTGATAATAAAGAAATTGTTGTTAAAAAACCCTGATTTTTTTTTATCCAGTTCTGACTGTATTTACCGTGGCTACAGTACAGTTGCTTTGTTTTGTCCTTAGCTTTTTTTTTCTCATAGTTTTCTATGTCCCTGTGCACTTAGTCAACGTTCTGTCTGTTGGCAGAAGAGTTTGTCCAGGTGACGGTTGACATTTCCTTTGACAGTAATTGGTGATAAAGCTGTGGTATGACAACAATGTGGCAGGGCAAAACAAGATTATTTATCTAAATGCGCAACACAGTTTGGAAACTACCTTGTTTTTGTCACTAGCCGTCACCTTGGTAATCACAGTGATAGCTTTTATCATAAATGATGATGAAAGGTTTTGATTTCATCTTTTGTCTTTGTTCTATATCATCACACACTTTTCAGAGTTATTTTCATCACAGAGAGACCATGTAAATTGTAAACTACATTAGTAAATAGCGTTTAATGCAGGAGACACATCACCTGCTGTCGAATACATTAGGGAATATAGTAAAATCTGTGTAAAAAGAATTTGTGGTTCTTAAATATCCAGCTATTTTTGAAATTTGAAAATCTTCCAAGCTCTTTCAGCAAAATTCATAGATAGATAGATAGATAGATAGATTTTTTTTTGTTTTGTTTTTGTTTTTGTTTTTCATATTTTGGAAATTTGCCAAACTAACTATTATCAGTTTCTCTTTGCAGTACGCTGATAGATGTGTTGATAGATTACTCTGATACTGAAGAAAACTAAAAAATGTGATTAGGCCTGTTGTGGAATAAGAAGGAACATGTTTCCTTAGTGGGTTTTTTTGGGGTCATTTACTCTTTATGGCCTTTTATAGATTAACTATATATATTCAGATGTTGAGAATGCAGTTACATCTTAAAATAAGAATGCATAAATGTATAAATATGTGTGGTCATGTCTTTGGATTTTGGTTATGACAGGGAAGGTGTTTGTGTTTGTTGTTTTTCACTCAAATTGCTAATGTTATTAAAGTAATTTAATTGCTTCTATGAACAAGCAGCCACTGTAGTTGTGGCTATTTTCTGACTGCAGTGGTCCAGCCCCCAATACCATGAGATGCATAATTCTTCTGGGCTTTTCTTTGATTAAATGATTGATCTGTTTTCAGCTATAAAACAAATAGAATTGATGGATTGAGCCCTGTTACAGTTCATTAACTATCTATATAAAGCAAATATCCATGTCTAGCATGAAGAGGAACTGCGTTGGTGAGTCACTCCACAAGAATTCTGATAAATGACACCAGAGCATGAGACTTTACAAAGAAAACAACATTGTGTTCTCATGTTTTCACTATGTACAAACTGACAGTAGTGTATGCACAGGTCTGTCCATAGGAAAGTAGAGTGGACTATTTTAAGATGGACAACAGATGGATTCTGTCTTCTGATTGTACTCACTCTAAACTGAAGCTGACTCTGTCCTGCTATGGATGCGCAAAGTGTCTGGGGGATGTTTATGCACAGTCAATGAACACTAAAAGGCTGTTTACACTGTCTCAAGAGCTAATGGGGGGAGGGAAGGTACAGTAAGATTTACTGGATGCTTGTACATTTACACAAATGTCAGGTATTATTGCTGAGCTCTATGTGAGCTGCTTTTTTTCTTTTATTGAAGCACGTAACTTTGACTTAATTCTTCAGGAGCTCTTTGTAGCATTTGTATTGATATAAGCACAGTCCCCTCTAAAACTATTAGAGTGGCAAGGGCAATTCTGCACACTGAGGACATTTGGATTTAAAATCAGAAGCTGAATATGCTTTTATTTTGGTGCTAGATACATAAAGCAATATAGAACATAGCACCTTTTTTAAGTGAGCAAAAGTATTGGAAAATGTGATGACAGTTTTTGCCCAGGTGGAACCCATGAGATTAATTATCCAAGCAATACATAGCTCTAAATGACTATTGAGGATTTCACCAGAAGATTATATGTGTTGTTAGAGAATTCTACATCAAAATTAAAGCCACAGAGCTATCTATGAGAAGAAAACATGCGACAATAGGGGGAAAAACAAGAAGGGAAAATGAAACTGTGGCGTTGTACAAATATTTGGTGCAACCAAAACATCAATTTGGAATGTCCTGAAAAAAAAAAAGAAACCACTGATGTGCTGAGCAACATACACTGAATGCGTCAGCCAAGGAAATCAACAGCTGATGACAGAAGCACTGTGACAGCTGTGGAAAAAAACAAACTCAAACTAACAACTTCCACAGAGTAGAGGTAAAGGTATCACAATCCACCATTCAAAGAAGACTTTAAAAATCAGATTAGTAGTGTAAAGAATGAAACCAAAGTGCTTAGAGAAGTGGACAAATTTGTTGGTATCCATTAAAGAATAGGAAAAACCCATAAACGTCACTGAAATAACTCGAATCGAAGAAGAAAAAAAAAACAAGAAAAAAGTAATTGGTTAAAAAAAAAAAAAAACTAAAAATGTACTCATGAAAATCAGACATTGCTTTTGAGTTGAGGTTTGACAGAGGTCCTTCTATAAAAAAAAAACTAATAAAAGTGATCAAAACAGATGGTACCCATAACTTAATATTTTGTTGTACAACCTGTTGATGCGATTACTGCAATTAAGCAATATCAGTAATTCTCAATGAGACTTTTTCAGCTCTTTCCACAGATTGATATGATTTAGATCAGGACTTGAAGACCACTTCAGAATAGTCTAATGGTTTGTTCTGAGCCATTCTTGGGTGTTTTGCTGTGTTCTGGTTATTATCCTGTTGGAGGACCGTGACCCGTTACTGAGACCACGCTTTCTGACACTGGGCAGCTAGTTTGCTCCAGAATGTCTTGAGATTTCATTGTACCCTGTACAGATTTAAAACACAGTGCCAGATGCAGCAAAGCAGCCCCAGAACATAACCAAGCCTCCTCCATTTATCACAGTAGGTACAGGTGTTCTTTTCTTTGTATGCTTCATACATAGAACATATGTGACTTGCCAAAAAGTTCCAGTTTTGTCTCATCTGGACCAAAGGACATTCTCCCAGAATCTCTGTGTCTCATCAATATGCATTTTCTCGCTTTTTTATCATTTCTTTTGCTTTCATCAGTCCTCCTCAGTCGTCTTCCATTAACTGTACTTTGGCTCAAACAGTGACTGATAGTGTGACCATGACCTTCGATTACACAGTCACAGGAACATCAAGCTGCTTGGAGTTGGTCTTATAATCTTTGCCTTTAAAATGTTTGTCTATCTTATTTTCTAATCTCCTGAGACAACTCTCTCCTTAGCTTTCTGTGGTCCATGTTCAGTTTGGGACACACCATGACACCAAACAGCACAGTGACCACTTTTCACCCTTTAAATAAGCAGACTGACTGTTTAAAAGTTTGAAGACACCTGTGATGCTGATTACAGGACACACTTTAGTTGAACATGTCCATCTTTTCTAGAAGTATAATTTTTGTCCGGGCCAGTTTTATTTGTTTTTTAAAAATATTCAGTTAATTTCAATTTATTACTACTTTTGTCAGTTTCAAGTAATTTCAGTGTCCATTGTGGGTTTTGTCCATATCTGTAAGAGACGTGTAAAATGGTCCTATTCCTGCTTTAAAAGGGTGCTATTATTGTTTTGGGAAAGTGACCACCAAGAGTAGCAAAAGTGTGGAGGTAATTTAAGTGTTTTCTTTAAATGTGTTGCGTTTGGTGTTTCATACAGTATTCTTTTTTTCATTTTTAACATTCATCATTCATTCATTTTAAAATGATATTTGCAAATAAATCTTGTTTATTTTAAGTTGAAGCCTTATTATCACAAAGGCCTTTGATGATACATCTCGATATTAAGATATTAATAAGTTAAAAACAAGCAGGATCGGATGGGAAAAGAGGAATAAGAGAACACTGCAAAATAACAGTTTCTCAGTTTTTATCCTTTAAAGGTTCATGTATTAGTGAAATTAACAGCTTTGTTTTATTTTTTGTGACAATATTGTTCCTCAATTCCAAATAAAACTATTTTTATATTTATATTTTTATTTTTATTTATAACAGAAATGGAGCAGTTTACAGAATTTCAATAATCCAAAGAAAACGTTATACTAAGATATTAAAAGATATCAATTTACAATTAAACAAGGTGGTGATAATGCTTTCACTAAAGAACATTCAGAAATCTGTGTTTAATGGAATAACCCACTGTTTTTATGTGTGTTGGAACTCTCCCCACCAGTTTTTCACATTGCTATTGAGTAACTGTGTATCACTCCTGCAAAAAATCAAACAGGATTCAGGTGATCACCTAATCAGTACCTCATGAAGCAGAATTATGATGCGCTGGTGTAGGATTTCAACACACACTGGTACAGAAAGAATGCAATTCTCATATAAATGCTATTTTACTGAAAAATTGCAGTAGTCTCTTGTTTTTTCCAAAGCTGTATATTTATATTTAAACATTTACCATAGATGAAAGTATTAGATCAGACTTAGATTGGGGCCAAAAACAAAACTCCATGAGGTCATTACTAATATTTGTACATTGCTTTTTCCATAAAAGAATACAGACTTAATCTGATGTTTTATCTTTTAGATCGCTCAGAAATATGACCCACAAAAAGAGGAGGAGCTCCGCTTCTGGATTGAGGAGGTAACAGGAATGTGTATCGGAGAGAACTTTCAGCAAGGGCTGAAGGATGGAGTCATCCTCTGCGAGTAAGTTGTGTGTGAAGAATGCATCCCAAGAGTCTGTGGTTGCTGACTGTGGTGTTATGATCGTATATAGAGGTGCACTTAGTGCTTTAGGGGATCATTAACCAGCAGAACTTGTATCCTAGTTGTTGATTAAACACATGTTCTGATATTGTGTTTTCCTTCCTCTCTTAGACTGATTAATAAGCTGCAACCTGGTTCAGTAAAGAAAATCAACCTTTCACAGCTGAACTGGCACAAGGTAAGACCTGTTCTGTTCTGGAAACAATTGGCTTTCAGATTTCACAACAATAATTTAAGGAAGGCAACTCAGAAGTCAGCATCATAAAGAGGGCATTGAGCTAGTCACAGCACGCCAGGCTCAGAGAAGAACTGGACCCATTCATGAAGCCTTCGCTCTCTTCACTAACAGCTTTATTTGTGCTGTTATTGCTTCCTCCTGGTTTTGTTGAAGCCCCCTTACCCACTGCCATCAATCCTTTTTTTCTGTTGCTCTCTGCAGCTGGAAAACCTTGGGAATTTCATCAAAGCTATCCTGGCCTATGGTCTAAAGCCCAGTGACATCTTTGAGGCAAATGACCTCTTTGAAAATGGAAACATGACTCAAGTCCAGACCACACTGCTTGCACTGGCCAGCATGGTGAGCGAACACACATTACAGAAGCTCATTGTTGTCTAAAATACTGCTTTTTCTGTTATTACAAAGCCAGTGTGACATCAGTGCTTTGACTAGCATGTCTTCTCTGTCAGGCAAAGACCAAAGGTATGGACACAAAGATTGATATTGGGGTCAAATATGCAGACAAACAAGCGCGACATTTTGACGATGACAAGATCAAGGCTGGTCAGTGTGTCATTGGACTGCAGGTAATTATGTGCTGGTCATTATGTGGCTCTTAAAGACGCCATCAGAACTGAAGTCTTTAGGCTAAAAACACTGGGAGCTGATGTTATGTTCATAACTTAATAACAAACCTCTAGTGCCACCACTTATGCATAAATCTTTGTAATCATTATAAAGTTACAATTATGAACACATTCTGTTTTACTGTAAGTAATGACACACAAATTATTGTATTGTTTTTGTCTGTACTGAAAACATCATTTAAACATTCACAGTGAGGCTGAAAAAGTATGTCAACCCCTCGGTTAATGACCTTAGTAAAAGTTGAATGGAGTCAGGAGTTAGCAAACTAGAGTTCAATCAGTGAAACATGACTGTAGGTGTGGGTTAGAGCTAGTCTGATTCATTTAGTGTTTGCTTTTCACAAGATGTGAGCCATGTCTTCCAAAAAGGTGACTTCAAGAGATTTTGGTTGATCTGCGTAAAGCTGAAAAGCATCATAAAGTAATCTCAGATCAGAGACCTTAGAGAAATTGTCTTTAAATAAAGACGACTCTTGAGTTTTGTGAGTGCTCTCCCTATAGGTGAACACCCACCTTAGAAGAAGCTGTGTGATGCTGCAGGACAGTGACTCTTAACATTAGTAATCTACTACACAGTGCCTTCACAATAATTCTCCTTTTGTAGTAGCCCAGTCACAGCTCACACTTTAACCTAACAATGATTCTCTGAAATAAAGCTCAGAGAAGTCATATCATCCCCTGCAAAGATGGACCGCAAAGTCTAGGCTTCATCTGTTGGCCATATATTAAAGAAGATCTCCTGGGTTGCTCCATTATGACTTTTGTCAGGCACTTAACTTGTCTGCAGTTACAGGATTTTTTAAACTGTAAACACAACAGTGCTGCATTAAATGCTAGCATACCTGCAATGCCAGCAATATCCTGAACATTTTGAATCTGTAGGGTAATCCTTAAAGGCTTTTGTTACCCAGAGAAAATTAGAGCTTACTGAAACTAAAATGTCGGTGGTTCTTCTAAACAGGTTAGGCTGATTTGTGTTTGGATTTGGCCTTTGGTTTTCAGATGGGAACAAACAAGTGTGCAAGTCAGGCTGGAATGACTGCTTATGGAACCCGAAGACATCTGTACGACCCAAAGACTCAGACTGACAAACCCTATGACCAGACTACAATCAGCCTGCAGATGGGAACCAACAAAGGAGCCAGCCAGGTTAAAGTCCACTCTTCTTTAAATCCTCTGAGCTTTTCAATGCAGTGTTTTTGAGCTGCCAAGTAGTATTCAAAACAGATTAATTTACAACATGTGCTATAGTTACGTCAGTCAAATCAAGTTCAGAGCATGGTTCATGTTAGCGATCTGCAGTGTTACCTTACAGCACCTTAAGACACATGTTATTCAACTACTAAGAATCATAGTGTGATCATTAAGGATATTGCAGTGTTCAGATTAAAATAAGTCCTGGGTTAAAACAACACAGGGATCTGTGTTGGTGGAAGCATGGTATTTCAAGCACTGGTGAGATATGAAATACAATCCTGGAAGTGCAGTTTAGGTAACAGATCCCTGGATGAGAAGGCTCGTCACACTATAACACTGCACAGAGGTTCAGCAAAGTTATCACAGCAGCAGGTCATTTAACTTTGACCATGTCAGTTGTGAGGATGATTTACTCCATTCAGTAGAGAGAAGTTAGAAAATGGTCAATAGGATTTATATTGTTTTCTAATGTTTGATGTGAAGATTTTACCCTTTTTAGGATATCAATGTGGTATTACTTTAATCCCTGGTTCAAACATCAAATACAGTCGGTAGAGATGAGTCATGTAATGTTTCTGCTTCTTTGTGGTTTCCTGCAGGCGGGCATGTTGGCCCCTGGTACTCGCAGAGATATCTTTGACCAGAAGGTGGCGCTGCAGCCACTGGACAACTCCACCATTTCCCTCCAGATGGGCACCAATAAGGTGGCATCTCAGAGGGGTATGAGCGTGTACGGTCTGGGTCGACAGGTGTACGACCCCAAATACTGTGCCCCCCCAACAGAGCCAGTCATCCACACTAACGGCAGCCAGGGCACCGGAACCAATGGCTCAGAGATCAGCGACAGTGACTATCAGGCAGAGTTCCAGGAGGATGAGTACCATGGGGGCTACCATGACGACTACAGCTCCCATTACAACGATCAGGGCATTGACTATTAGTGGAGACCTCCACCTTCAGTGCAGTATTAACAAATGTATTTTATCAGCTACACAACAGAGCAAGTCTTTTGCTATCCTCAATAGTCTGTTTTTATTCTCCTGACGCATAAAATGAAATATGGCCTTGAGTGCTTTCCTTCTTCACCTAGACTATTTGATCTGAGCAGCAAAGGTCGTAAGAAGTTGTAGTAGCATAGAATGAGATACAGAGATTCAGTGATTTAAAATGTATTTTTAAGCTTAAGAACATTATTTTTAATACTCACTTTTTAAAATATGTCTTAATGATGGAACACTGAAGCAGTGATTACTTTCCATTTCATTCCAACGTTTTTATTTGTGGACTGAAACCTCGCTGGTCCATGTGAGAGGAATTCCTATCATGTATCACAACAACTGGTTGATTTATGCAAGTCTGTCTGTATTCATACACATCCTGCACAGTTTCTGACGCTGGTATTCCTACATGTATTTACCACATTTAATCACTAGATAGTTCTTTTTTATTTTTTTTTTGTTTTAACAAGGCGCGTATAAATCCTGATGGCTGTTGGACAGTGCAGGTGACCAAATCTTAGCTGACACACTTTTCCAGGTAGCATCCTCATGCCATCTGATGACCTATGTTTTCATACTGTTCCCCTTGTTTTCCCAAACTGTATTTATTGCGATGACTCTCATTGCAAATCAGTACACTGTTCATAAAGAAACTGGTATGCTATAAATAAAGCCTTAAGTTCTTCTAAGTTTCTGAAAGCGTGTCTGCACACTATTGTTGCGAACATCATGTCGAGTCATACAGAAGAAGATACAACGTTGATTGCTACAAGTCATGCTAACATGTAAGAACATTCTTTACAATATGTAGAAAGAAAAGAGTGGAAAGCTCTGAGATGGGAGAGTGTAGTTTGGAGGCAGTGTTAATTAGTAGATTAATAGCAATCTGCAGCAGTGTGGGGGTAGGTAGATCAGTTAGGTTAGTAGCTCTGATATTTAATACTGGCCATATGAATATTTCCAGAAAGAACGATAAAGGTTAATAAAATAAAATGTGTCACCTGACTCGTTTTAAGCCAAGCAAATTACAGATATCATATGATAGCTAACTCAATTTGAAAGGCCAGTTCCATTCAGCGTGAGGCGTAAAGCACGTCTTGTGATGTTTTTTTATTCTTTGAACAGAGCCAAAACAACAATGAATAGATCCTAACATTGTGTATCCAAAGACATCCTGACATCTCTCATTCAGTTATCTTCATAGATATGATCAATCTTAAAGGGAAGTTACAACCAGTATACAAAAAACAAATGAGGTGGGAAATACAGAAAATACAAAAAAAAAAAATAAAGCAGAATAAGAAATAATAAGACTAAATGTAAAACCAGAATGTTTGCAAATATTCAGCCCAGAAATGTTCTGTGCATTAGTCTCACATGTTGGTTGCTGAGATATAATTGACTGTACAATAAATATTTACCTGCAGAGGCTTCCTCATAGGTGATTATACGTTATCTGTGTGAAGCGGCCTCATTAGGCCCAGGCCCATATCAAGATTAGAAGATTGGATTAATGGTTTTAAGCTGTGTGGGTGGAAACATCGTTGGCTAGATATTGTGGATGAAGAGATTTGACAGTGGAAGTGACAGATCAGAAGTGTCTGTATGCTGAGGAAGAGATCTTCTATACGTCACTAAGTGTGATTAATTAATCTAGAAATGAATGCAAACGTTGTCCTTGTCCTGATGTTTTAGTCACGATCAGCAGGTGCAGGGACACAGATGCTGTGTATGGGACTGTAGACCAGTCAGACTGCCCATTCTGACCAATGAACACACAACATTAACTCCAACGAGGGCATAATGTTGTGGCTGGTCACCAAATAGAGCGCCACATTGTTCCTTTATTACCAGGAATACACACAGTTAGTTTGTTTTTTAACTCACTACCACATAAGGCCACAGTTTGTATTTGTACACAATAAATAGCTGAATGCTACTGGTACGCTGCCAGTAAAATATCTGCTGCACATAAATTTTACCCAGAGAAAAGCAGCTGTTTGAACGTCTCTCCAAGGAGTTTCTAGAAATGGGCAAAGGCTGAGTGAGGAAAGAATGAGTCCAGCAGCTCAGGAAAACAAACACTGCAGCAGGATGCAGGCACTGTTCACACGCTTTAAGGCTAACGGAGACACTGTAAAATGCATGCATTTGCATTTAAAGGAAGCTGTTCATCACGGGGGGATCAAAAGACTGAAGAGTTCGATTAGACACATGGTGCATTCCAGACATCCAGAAAGTCAGACGTTCTAACTTTCAACTAGGAAAAATTCACGGGAATGGCCAAGTAGGACACTCAGGTCAGATTTCAGTCCAGAATTTTCCAGGATGCAGTTACTGTATCAACATGTAGTCAACATGGCAACTCGCAGTGGAAACACTGTGTAGAACGACCAACATGATGAAAACGCAGAATACACCTGAGTCTGATCCTCAGTGACTCAAAACCACTAGAACCAAGCTTTTCAACGTTGTCTGGTTATCCAGTGTGTCTCTACGTGGATTATGAGGAACAGAACCAAGAGAAGGACCACAGCTTTAAGAAGATGTGGTCATTTTAGGGGTTATTTTTATTTTGTTATTTCTCCTCTTTGTGGTTGTTTTTGTATCTTTGTGGTCATTTCGTGTCTGTTTTTGTGCTCGTTTGTATTTGTCTCGTGTTCGTGGCAGTTTTGTATCGATGTTCTTGCCTTGTGCCCTTTTGTCGTCAACTTTAGTCCCTTCTTAGTCTTTTTGTGTCCCTAGTTATTTTTGTGGTGGTTTCGTGCATATTCTTATTACATATTTCAGGGCTCCCGAACCCCTTGGGCCCCTTCACACATATCAAGTGAAGCTGTAAACACTTTTGTGGCAAATTATTTTACACATCATTTCCACAACTTGCATTTTAAAGTTACCGACAGGGGACAAATAGAAGGAAACAACAACATATACACACTCTCATACGTCCAAGTCTTGGTCCACCATATGATGCCAGAACATTTAATAAACGTCAATGGGATCAAAAAAGATCCAAAAGATACTCCCTCATTTGGTGTGGACACTACTGCTCAACACATTGGTTCATAATCTCCCATTGAGATTTGGTGACTGCAGACCATGATCCACGTTGTTACCAATACATTCAGTGACACCTGGTGTCCTATGGACAGAAGCATCGTCCCCCAGTCCAGGTGTACCCTTTAATCTATCTCCTGTCTGTAAGTTAAAACACCAGCTAAAGCCATGCTGCTACTATTAAACTACTCAGTCCTCAAAGATTCACCACCACTTACCTCTAATTACAAATTAAAAAATCTACTTTTGCTGTTGAATGAAAAATGATCTACAGAGGTTCTTTGTTATGGACGGTATAGTGAGCGATGACACTCTGCATCCCTGAGGTTAAATTTAGTCATCTCTCATTGTGATGAGTGGATTAACACAGGCCTGTGTCTGTTCTACAGTCAGGCACACTGGGATTTCACAAAGTTGAAGACAAAGAGTGAGCAGCCAATGGGCTTCATGAGAATGCAATGGCATTCATTCAAAGCCCCTCCTAACCCCAGATCCCCCCCCCCCCCCCCCCTTCCCTTCAGACACACACACACACACACACACACCAACCCGTCCGCTGCTCAGGAATAATCACTGCTTTGTGCAGGCCTGCAGAATTCAGGGTGAAAACGCAAGACTCAATTATAGAGCGAGAGTCCAAAAAAGCCTGGTAACCGCAGCGAGCAGAGAGGGCCCTCACAGGGAAGGCATAAAACACAACCCGTCGTGCAGGCCTGCCGTGTTTGCAGGCAGATACCAACCCGGCTCTCCCCTCCCACTACACACATGCTGCCAGGGGCCAGAAACGTGTGACAGAGTTTTTGTG
Organism: Anabas testudineus; assembly: GCF_900324465.2. Lineage (NCBI taxonomy): Eukaryota > Metazoa > Chordata > Actinopteri > Anabantiformes > Anabantidae > Anabas > Anabas testudineus. The sequence continues at coordinate 29,586,889 of NC_046611.1, forward strand.
CCAAATGATGCACAGTGTTACTTCACTGGCCCAGTGGAGAGTCACAACCAACAGCACAATAACTAATACGTGATGATTTAAACTGATGAAAGTTATCTTAATGTGACAGAGTTTAGCCAACGGCGAAATGAGAAAGCACTTTTTTTTTAATTTGGCACAAACTGAGCTGACGTTTGTCCTGGGTTTCCATCTGGATCCTCTCGACCGGTGAATCCAGTGACGTGCAGAAAGCCGCCTGTCCTGCAGCTCAGTTGCTTGTCTGAGAAAACTCTCTGGAAACACCTGGACATTATTAGGAAGTAGCGGCGGTGGAGCTGCAGCTCTCCTCCTCCTCCGCAGGCTGTAATTCAATGCACCTCTGCGCAGGGAGTGTGAGGGGCGAGGGGGGAGGTGTGCAGTCCTCTGGCAGACACATGGACGACTGGGATGGTTTGAGGATTGGATGTTTGATTTCCTGCAGATGACAGGCTGCTGATCCTGCTCAGCTGTGGCACCCTCAGCTGAGATGGAGGCTTTAGGGGGTGAGGGGGCATCAGGTTCTCAGCTCTGTGTCAAACTGACAGTACTGACAGTGGTGTATCCAGTTAGTGCTTGTTATTTCTACTTGTCAGTCTGACATTTAAGCAAAACTAAATATCAGTTCTATCTCGATGAACTCTTATTCTACTGCAGGAACTTAAAGGCTGGTTTGTGGTCTCTTCAGAACGACTTCATGTGACATGTGACCACATTGGTAAAAAGTGTTTATAGTAATTCCATAGGGCCACACTTAAAGGCAGAGTGAGAAAAACCGGTCGTCATAAAAAGGAAGACATAGGTCTGTAATTATTGGGATCAAGTGTGTCACCACCCTATATGAGACGCAGTAGGAAGCACTCGTGTAGTTTTACTGTAAAAATTAAGCACAGCTTATAGATACATAACAAAACAAGGAGGTCATTTCAGTTCTGTCGAGTCATGATAGCTTTGTGACAAAAGACAAAAGAACGTTGGGTATGAAATCTGAATAAACACAACTGTAGGGTTCAGCAGCAGTTCAACTTTTCTCCAAGGTAAGATGGAGGATTTTCATTTTTGTCCTCAATGTTAAGGAATTTCCCCAATATGACTCGGACTGCAGCGAGCCGCTTTCAATCGCCACTGGATCAGAAAATAATCTGGACCCAGGAGCTCTGGGATCAACTGGGAAATCCAAAGACAGCGTGGCCCTCTCCGCACTCAGAAACCCATGCGAAGCAAAGATCTGAGGACCAGCCTGGATTTTCGAGGCCTTCTTGGGCAAAAAAAAGCGGCCTTTGTGTTTTTGACTCGTTCAAGCCAGAGATCCTGAGCGATGTCTTCAATCCTCCGCTTACACTCGGCTCTACTTTATTTGCCTTATTTGGGTTTTTTCATTAGATTTTCATATAACAGCATTTTAGACATTGTCTCCGTGTGTGGACACGCGACTTCATGATTCATCTTCTTTTCCAGATCTTTCCACAGATAAATTCAAACTTTAAAAACCAAGCTTTTGTTCACAGGTAGACCAGAGTCGCTGTTCAGCCAACTGCTCTGATGTAGTTTACAGTCAGTTGCATAATCCTTGGTGCTGAGAGCAGCAGGCCTTACACACACACACACACACGCACACACACAGTTCTGTTACTGTCTTTTTGAGGTGTCTCATTGTCAAAAAGCTTCCTTCATCCCAAAACTCATTGTTGCTGGTATCAGACTCTGGTCAGTGAAAAGCTTTTCTAATAACTAGAGATTCAAGTGATTTAAAAAAATCTAAGACTGTTTAGAAAACAAACTTTTAAATATAATTTACACTTGTTTTATTAAAGGAGGGATGAACAGATAGCTTATGAACTTGGTTGCAGCTGCTGCCTCCTTTTTCCGTTTTAGTATTTATCACTGTCAGCTGATAAATCTATTGAATTTGTCAGGAGTGTTGCAGACAACCTCATTCTCATGATCAGTCACCCCTCTACTCTTAACTGAATTATTGTGTGCAGCTTTTCATTGAACTGAAAATAAAGATGGGAGTCAACGTGCCTGAATGTTCACAATTCAAATCAGTTTACTGACATTAAAACTAGTTGATACAATCACTTGTATGAAGCTGTTCCCTGGTCCTTGTGTTCTGACCTCACCAGCCTGTTTACAGACGTGTGATTTAATTTCATAATGGAATAATCACGTGGATTAACATTCAAGGGACTCAAAACACAGACTGTTTACACTGAAATGAAGAGAATACTACGGTGTAAACTTAAGAAATATGAACAATCAACTTACTTGAACACACTTTTCCTCCAGGTCTACACCTGCTCCCCCCATCACACTGTGCTCACATGATCCTAACAGAGGATTGCATATGTAAAGCAACATGTTGGTGTAATCTCTGGGTGAATACTGACTGTCAATGCAGAACATGCATGCAGGAGTTTGATGATGCAGGAGGACACGTCAGGTCAGGAGATGTGCTGCAGTACAGTAATCTATGAAGTGTGTAATCTACGTGTTGCATTTTCCAAACTGTCAAACTACTTCTTTAAGATTCAAAAAAGCAATGGGGACATATAGTGGACAAGCTAAATGTATAATATACTGTAATACAAAGCTATAATGTAGCTTTATATGTATTTATACAGCCCCCCGGATCCACTACTGTCCTGTTTCTACATTTGAGCCCCAGCTTCTGTGAAACTCTTTGCGTGTCCATGCTTAATAGACAGAATTATAAACAGAACATATTAACTTCCTGCACCCTTAAATGCGGGATGATGCCAAAACCTAAGTCATGATAGATGGACATGATAGGACAAGGCAGTAGAAATAATACATTGTGCCTAAATATGATTTGGTGATGTCACTAGTATTTAGAAAACTGAAGTGAAGCCATGTTGTGGTCAGACAGCTAACAGGGAGCTTTGGGGACGACACTGCCCTCTAGTGGATTTTCTGCAGCATGACTTTATAACTTACCAAACGTACCAAAGTTCAACATGTCTTTCTTATTACTAATAAAAGTCCTCTGTGGACACATGCACGTTTTTAAATCAGACCACAGTTTTTAAAAAGTATGAAAAAAATGACATTACAATTGCAGTCACTTCTTCCCAGTGGTCAGAGAGATGACCGAGAGCCCAGCTCTGCACAGCTGGTCACTCTTACTTTACTTTTTACTTTAACTTTTGCAGGAGTCAAACTCAGAATAACTGTTTGCGAGGCCGTTTCGCACATATCCATAATCTGATATTTTGCTCCAGAATGAGAGTGAAGACACAGTCAGCTTGCATTGCTAGAGGCCAACCATCACTCAGAGACAGAGATTCAGAGGTCCGCTGCAGAGTTGGGACAACTACTTCTACTAGATGGACAAACGTATGAGTAACACTCCATGAATCAGGCCTTTATGGTGGAGTGATTGGATGGAAACCACTGTTAGTTTAGAGTTTGTCCAACAACATTTAAGACTCTGAGAGCATGAAGAGCTGATTATCTGACCCGATCACACAAAATGAAACTCTTTGTGAGTTGAATTTGAGAGAAAGTATGAATGTAACCAAACACAGAGAACTCTGCTCCAAAGACAGAAAGGGGTGATGCTTAATATTAGCATAACACTGGTCTGAAGCGTCAAGCCACAAGGCTCCGGAGGCTTTGGGAGTCCCACATCTGCAGAGTCATCTGAAAACTCCTGCAGACAGCAGTTGAACAGAGGTCAGAGGAAATAGAGAGCTGACAGCGTATTTGTATAAACTATCGTACAATATAGGATGAAATGGTGCATGAGAGGCTCAATGCTCTCACAAATCAGAATTGTAGACTGTGATCTATACGCTTTTAAAGTGAGTTTAAGATCTTGTCTACATGTTTTCACACCGACAGTGGATCCAGTCTGTTGCTGATACCTCCTTCTTCCTCTCTCCTGCCCCTCCTCCTCCTCTTCACTCCTCCTCTGTCCTGATGAATGCCAGACTTCAGAGTTTGCCGTATGGAAGAAGAATCTCTCCTTCTGTCGAGCGATGGTGGTATAGTGGTGAGCATAGCTGCCTTCCAAGCAGTTGACCCGGGTTCGATTCCCGGCCATCGCAAACCTTTTGCACTTAGCGTTGCCAGATGTTACTGTAATGTTAAGTACAAGTAAGTTTCCTTAACGTACAAACTTTAAGAAATGTTGATACCGTTGACAGCTGCAGAATTAACTGATGTAGTTGTGCCATTATCATCGTAAACAGACGGTTTCATCGATGTGTCTCCACTCACACTAAACGTGGAAGGATTCTTAAAGTGAGGAAAACAAAGAGGTTCCAAAACTCATCCACGTACGCGCTGCAGTGGGTTTGATGTGAACTCTCTCCTCAAGTATTATCACAATTCTTTAATCATGTATTCTGGTTATTCTGCTTTGACAATGTAAGATCGAGTGGGTGGAAACTCAGAGGAAACAGGAGATATACAGTTTATAGATCTGCTACCGTGCGTAACCACGCGCGCCAGGCGTTGTGCGCTTTTACGCACGGACCAGAGTCACTTCTGCTGTGAATGTGCTAAAACAACACCTTCAAATGTCGTAAGCTGAAATTTAAACAATGAATGAATTGATGAATATATTTATAAATAAAATAGCAACGACGATTAATCATCAGCTATGATGTTTTTATGTTTCCTTTCACTTAAAGATTTTGCGATGGCCGGGAATCGAACCCGGGTCAACTGCTTGGAAGGCAGCTATGCTCACCACTATACCACCATCGCTACAGCAAACACAGAATTAGCCTGAAGCTGGAGGATGAAGGGCTCTTTTTCTCTCACTGAAATTCATAGTTTTACCTTTAAAATTATATGTTCGCATTTTCTCCAGCAGGGGTCGCTCTTACTCTGTCATATCTTCAGTGAGGTTGTCTGTGACTTATCAGATTATTCATTTCCTTTCATTTGTGAGTAAGTCTTCATAAATCATTGTGAAAGTAATCGTAATGTAGATGCTGTAGTATTGTAAACTAAGACTAAGATGTTTAAAGGTTAGTCTGGTGTTCTGCTGTAACACTTGTACTATTAGTTTTGTGTCACTTCAAATGCTCTTGATGCTAAGTTGGATCATTATGTATAACAGAGCTTAATTATTAGTCTAGTATGTAATATGTAGGGTTAATATGACTTTGTCACATTTTATTCGGACCCTATGAGCCCATTCGATTTTTGATGTGCCGCCCCCTCTAGCTGTGCCTTCTCTCAAACTTTGGTACCATATTGGCCCCACAGTAGTCCTGAGCAACTCCTATTATCAACAGGCCAACACGGGCAACTTCCAAAGAGTTTAGAATCACTGCTTATCAAAGTTAACTTGATATTATATTTAACCAAATTACCACAACACACATATTTGTTCAATATATAAGAAATATATATATATGTCCAGAAATTCCTAACACATGAAGCCCAGCATGACTACACGAGTCCCTCCCAACATCCATGTATACAGTGACTTTTTGTTCATTATTATTTTATCATTTCTAATATTCTTTTTTACCAAGAAACTGTGTCATATAATAAGTGGAAGAAAACCAAAGACAAAAGGTTTCATGCAGTCTTTTATTTATGAACAGTCTGCACTACTGTACAATAACACACACTTGTCTCTATTTATGACCATTTGTAATGATCATAGCAAATATAGACAAATAATGTGCCTTCACAAACAGTTCCCTTTCACAATAATCTAAAAATACCTTGTTCTGTTTTAAATCTGCGGCTTAACTTTTGAAAATAAAATATACATTATATGAAATACAACACTTGTTTATTGAATAGACTATATAGTACCAAATGCAATTATATGCAAATACACCTTCTCTCTGTGACTTCTTACGCATTACATGCACAAAAGAAGAGGGGAAAAAAAGATGCTGTGCATACAAAAAAGACTGTACATAACTTCTGTATGAAAATAGAAAGTATCAAAGCAAGATGTGCACCAATAGTCTATATTATGTTACAAGGAACTTGCAGTACAAAAAGACCTATGAGAATGACCAGATAACACATTACCTGGAACACAGAGATACGAGTACTGGGTTGGTAACAGGACAAAGACAGAACCTCAGAGCCACTTCCATGCGAGTCTTTAACCAGATCCTACAGGTTCGACTTCAAATACAGCTGGATCGAAGAGTGACAGGGTCAAACAAGCAAACCAGAAGTTGCAGTTTTAGCTTTGAATTTTGGCATTAAACCCAGTGAATGTGGATGTCCAATGCATAGCAAAAAGTTTGGTTTGGTATATTTTCAATTTTTTATATTGCTACCCCATAAGTGAAGTGAGTCTAAACTAATTATCAGTTATGCCCACAACTTATAAAGCACTGATATGTTAATAATAAACTATTGAACATGTTTAGATATTATGATTTGTATTCCAACACTTATCTTATGTACAGCATCAATATTAAGCATCTTCAGCTTAATATGTTTCTATTATTGCCAAAATAACTCCAAAAGATCCTTTTTTAATGAAAGTAAAATGAATTACTGGTGTCCAGTTTAAATTAGGATTTGTAAACCAACGACAATGACTGTGTTACACACAAAGGAAGTTCTCCACAATCACAGTGTGTACAAGGCACACTGCTATCGACAGAGCTACATCTAATCCAAAAAGCACTTCTGAAATCACACAAAAACAAAGACAAACGAAAACTCCATGTTTAAACACACACGTCTGTTAATGCCACAAAATAGAGATTTTCTTTTTTGAACAGTATGAGGATTAACACTTAAACCAGACAGTTCTCAGACATATTGCAATTGCTGATGCTGAGACTGACGACACTGGAGTACAGGGAGGCTGCGAATGCGAATCCCTCTGAGTGTGATCTCTGAGTATTTAAAGATTATCAGATGCTCGCCAGTCACATAAAGCCAATAATCTCAGCAGTGCAAATCTAACACTTGTACCAATAGGTAGCGCTTTAAAGCAAACGTCTACATGTAAATGAGATCAGCTCTTTGAAACAGACACTTGCTACTTGAAACAAACGCCCATATACAGTATATGACGACTATATTGCTCTTGATTGAAACTATTCAAGGAACACAGTGTATCTCATTGCAATCCAGGCTCTCTGAGTACATTCTCTATCACACAAGTATAAGAATAAGGAGCACAGGGTTTCATTATTAGTAATACACCCAAAGACTACACTTTCAAAAATCTAGTCTTTTCTTAACATACATAAGAAAATATACATTTCTTCAGCAATTATATGTCTTAAATTCATTTTTTTAATATTCTTAATAAAACCTTATAACTCTTTTATATTTACATTTGGTGTAATACTGATTGTAATGCAATACTGTTGCCTTCTTGTTGTTTAATTCTGTTACATTTCTTTTGTTTGAGACACTTTTACATTCATATTTCAACACCCAAGCTCGCAAAGCAGCCCAAGTGCAGACTTGGAATAATGACATGCATTTTTCCAAAAGCAACGTAAGACAACTTCAAAAGGAGGAAGTCCACTTGCCTGAGCAAATAAACCTTAAGAGAGGTGGAGAGGATGGAAGGACAAGGATGACAGGGTTGAAAAGGCCTGGAGAACTGGCACCGGTGGTGCCTTTATTTGGCTGATAAAATGCTCTCGCAGCACCAGGACAGTCAGTTCTGTGAGAAGTAATGTGTAACAATATTGGAGTGGCCACGGCTGACTAAGCCATGAGGTGAGATGAAAGCCTTTGTTGTTGGAAAAAGCTGTTAACTTGAGAAAGACAGATTCCCTCCGTGGTGATGGCAGTGTCAGTGGTTACACTCTCTCCACTCGACTGGGGTCGTAGGAGTCTGATGAGAAAAGAGAGGAAAGAAAAGATGAACAACACAACCGAAAACAAGTCAGAGCGATATCTCTGGCTCTTACTGAAGTGGGTCTTAAAGGAACAGCTCCACATTTTGGGAAACATTTGCTTTCTCTTCTGAAGTGGCACAGGAAGACTAATTCAAATTACAAGACTGTATGTTAAGGGCTTAAGTCAGTCTACGCTAATATGCCAATAGCTCAGCATAATAAAGTAACTACAAAGTGTAACGTACAGCAACTTGTAGGAAAAACAAAACAACACAACAGAAAACGACACGCCTTTATGCTAAGCTAACCATTTCCTCACATAACATGCAGGCAAGAAATTGACTGTTACAGATCTTTTTATCCTATTCTTTGAAAGAAGATGTTTTTCCCAAAATGTATCACAATCAACAGTTTGTAAACGGTTAATATCCATAGATTTTATTATAATGCTGCTTTGCCACAAACCTGAGGCAGAGAGCATCTCCTCATCCTCCATATTTGAGGTGCCACAGGTCCCAGTGCTGAAGCTGAGTGGCAGTGTAATTTCTCTCTTAGGAACACTGCGAGGTTTAGGAAGCAGAGGAGGCTTCGGGAGCCTGGTACGCTGCTTTGGTTTGGGCAGCCTCTCCCCCTCTGTGTCTTGAGTTGAGTTGACTCCTGCTCTGCTGACTTCGTCTGCATTTTGTTCATCTCTCACCTTCTCCAAATGCTTTTTGTCGTCATCCACAGTTTTCAGCTCCACCTCTCCTTGTGGCTCTTCTGTATTTATTTCTACATCTGTTTCTTTAGTCACTTCACTGCCAACTGTTAGTGCAATCTCAATATTATCCTTTTCTTCCTCTTCTTGTCTTTGTTGTTCTTCATATACTCCTTCATTCACTTCTTCAGGTTTACAGTCTTCTTGAGGATCTCCCAACTTGTCATGTGTTTCATGTTCATCTAGGTTTTCATCTGCCTTCCCTCTTTCTACCTTCAGTTTCTTGTCATCTTCTACTTCTTGTTTCTGTACTTCCCCCTTTTCCTCTTCCTTCCCTTCCTCTCCACTCACCTCTCTGTCTCCATTGTCCTCCTCAGGATAAACATCTCCTGATTCTGGACCTCTGAGACTGAGACGTCTTATTCGAGACACTGAGTCCAGCTCTTTCAGACGTGCCATTCTGTCTGGGGTTGACTGGGCCAGAGATGTAGCAGATGAGGAAGCTGAAGAGTTTAGCTTATCTTGCAGGGATTCGATTAGCTTGCATGCCCCACCTCGCCCCTTTTTCTCTCCACTGCACATGCTCAGTGCTAGCTTCTCATCAGGAGTGACAGGCAGGGAAAGGGGAAGCTTATTGGGTGGAAACTCAGGCAGATCCAGTACTACGGCTTCCTGTGTCTCAGTCGCCTGAATGTCTTCACCATCACTGCAGCTGCTGCTTTGCTTTTGTCTGTCACCTTCTTCTTGGTCTACACATAATCCTGTGTGCTTCACCTCCTTTATCTCTGTACCCTGGATAATCAGGGACTCCTCTTTCACTTGCTCACACTCTTCTATCACTTGCTGTGTCTCTTCATTTGGACATTGGCATTTCTCAGCAGCAGTGGAGTCCATTTCATCCTGGTTGTCATCATATTGTTTGTCAGCCACACCCAAGGCCTCCACTGGGACGGCTATACCCAGTATCCGTGCTGCCCTCTGCTCGATGGACTCATTTTCAGGGATACCTTTTGCGCATTTGACCTCATAAAGGTTGCTGAGATCCTCTGCAGGTAAAGCATTGGCTTTCTCCTGAATCAGTAAGTTCTCCAGATGCTTATCTGCTACTGTTGACTCATTCCTATAGGTAAGAGGCTTAGAACTGGTGTATCTCTCATCTGCATCTTCAAACACAAATGAAACCTCCCTGGTTGGCCTTGTGACATGTGGTGAACCTTCTTTCTGAGGTGACCTGCTGCTTTCACTCCTAGTCCTCTGGATGCCTAAATTCATCTCACTCCTGATTGGTGGAACGTTGTCTGATATAGCTTTTCTCTCTGTATCCACATCAGCTTGACGCTCTTTATTTGAATCGTGCTCAGGGCTACCACTACTTTTAAGTTCTGTCCTGCTCTCCCACGAAAGCTGCAGTGACTGACTAAGCTCATTATGACTGAGTGGTGATGGGACTGACAGTGACCTCTGCATTGGCTCCCCAGGACCACCAGGAGTCTCTGTGTATACAGTTAGCCCAACATCCCTCAGCAAAGACTCTTGAGGGACTGGGATGTCCTGTTTATACAGTCGGTTTGACTCGTGTAGGTGTAATAAAGACAGGAGTCCGTTTTCTCTGGAGCCTGAATTGAAGAGTAGAGATAGCTCATTTGTTGGTACTATGTTGTTCAGATCAGTAGTAAAGGACTTTGATCTGACTTTGATATTGGCGGGTTTTTCTATGTGCATTGGTGGAAGACTGATTGCCTCCCTTCCTGGTTCTGGACCAGTAATAAAATGTGCTCCTGATTTCAACCGATTTAGTCCCTTATTCACTCCATCATGGTAATCAGTGTGCTGACCCACATTGGGTCTCTTGCTGATTGTATCTTCCATCTCCTTATTAATACTCTCCAGTTCACCAATAGCATCACAGGGTCGTCGGTTCACTGGCTTTAAGAGAAACTGACCAAAGGCCACTTGCTCTGCACTGTCTGGAGGACTGGAGGTGCTCTTCCTGGGAGAGGATGATTGCTGAAGTTCCAGATCCCTGGCCTTGGATGGGGAGGATGGATCTTGTTGAGAGGGTCCTGATGATGGTGGTTGTGTTGGACTAAAGCTGAGACGAGAGAAGGCGCTGTTGCTAGAGGGATTAAGGTTTTTCTGTCCTGCCATGGGATAGCCATATGAGGAGCCATTGTCTGTTCCCACACCACTGTCTGCAGTTGTGTCTGAGACAGGCTGAACATGCTCTTTTCCACCAGGAGGACTCTGGGGTTCTGGACTTTTTACTACCGTCAAAGGTGAGCCAGTCTGGGTTTCCTGATTACGATACTGGTTACCAGGCCAGGACCCGGCGTAGCACAACTCTTTGTCTTCACTTGCTTGCAGTGCCCAGGCATCTATAATCTCCTTCCTTAATGGAGCCCTCTTGTAATTCCTCATTGAGGATGTGCTGCTGGTATGAAAGTGAGAGTAGTGGGGTTTGATGGGCATCTCATTCACAGACTTGCTCCGAATGTTCGGGCTCTCTTTGAGGCCTACAGCAAAGGTTTCTGAGTTACTCACAGTCAGGCTGGGTATTGTTTCATTGTTGTTCTGATCTGCACCTAAGTCCTTGTTAATGTTAGTTGGTGTGTGAACTGGGACAGACACAAGGCAGAAGATGGTCTCACTCACTCTTCTCTTGGTGTTCCTATTGCTTTCTGGACATGAATCTGGGGCAATTTTCTTCACCTGGGTGATGGTTTCCGCAAAAACCTGGTCAGAGTTGAACCCCTGGCGGGAACAAGTCCTTGTTAATGTGGTCTGGAAGGTTGAAGAGGGAGATGGAGGAGGACGTTGGTTTTTGGAATATCTGTTGCAATTTTGGTCAGTTGCTGGGAAGTTATCGACAGTCTCTTTGTGCAAATCACTGTGCCACCTGTTATTGTCATTGTTGAAGTTGCTAGAAGACGTCTGGTTAGCATCATCTGCCAATTTGGCAGCGATGAAAGGCCCCAATGGCGGGGGCAAAAAGGCACTGTCATCAGATGCAGGCTCTGACACGGTGACGCTGGGAAGCTCGTTGCGAATGTGGCGGATCTTGTCAGCATCTGTCAGGGAGTTCCCACCCAGGGCTGAGGAAATATGGCGTATACGGGGGTCATCAAAGGGGATATATTGGATCCCTCCACCAGGGTGTTCTTGCATACTATAAACAGGGTAAAGCTGTTTCTGGCTAGACATGCTCCTGTCTCTCTGGGGATCAGGCCAAGAACCTGCTGGATGTCTGGCAAACCAGTGAGATCCATCTGGAGCCACTTGTATGTGATGGTACACATCACCTCTGTATCTACAAGTAAAAAGATCACAGTTGTACTTAGTCTAAACAACAGCATCAACAAAACAAGAAAAAAATGAATGATTAATAATTATACTGTTATAATTGAGTGTGTGTAAGATAGCAGCTCATCTTAAGAACCAAGCATTTTAACATAAAATTCAAACATATCAAGTAGTCAATTACTTGTCACACCTTGTAAGTACCTTGACCCTTAGTGCATATGGTATTAAAGGTGAATTTCCCTAAAAGATATTTATAGATAATTATAATAGTTCATTTCCTATGCAATTTCACTTAAATTAAATTAAATTAGGAAAAGAATGTACCTGTATTCAACAGGAATGTCACCATAACCCTGGTGCCCTCCTGCCATTATAGGAGCTCTTTTATATGATGGGGGAGGGATGTATCCTGGGGGTCCAGAGTCCGGTGAAAAATAATCCAGTTGGGGGTCACCGGCCCTTGATAGGGGAAGTGGCGTTCTGTCCCTGGCCTGGGGAATGGTTGAATCTCTCCCAGACAGCACCTCACAGCTTCCCCTAATCTGCTGGTGCATCTCATAGGATGGAGGTCTGGGGGGCCGTGTGAAGCGAGGCTTTGGTGTCATTGAGAGTTGGTTGGCGCTAGCTGGTCTGCCATTTTCTGGCCAACGAGGGGCTCTGTAAAGGTCATGGTGTGACAGTGGGTGGCCATTGACCCGTCTGTACAGTTCCTGACCTGATGAGGGTGTATCCACATATTGCAAGCTCTCAGGCTGCAGCATCCTGGGAAGGGACTGAGATTTGGCTTTGGTCCTGGGGTGAACTACCATGCCCTCTGGTGTCCTGGCATGGAGCCGCTGCTGCTCCTGTGCCCAGCGCTCACCCTCACTCTGTGAGAGCTGGCGACCAAAGTTCACAGCTGGACGCCACTCATCTGTCCCAAGGCTCTGGCACTTCCTCTCAGTCACCATCCTCCACTGATGGAGAGCAGCCTCTCTCTCTCTAGAGCGGGCCTGAGCCTGTGCCTGTGCCTGCGCCTGTGCCTGTGCCTGTGCCTGCGCCTGTGCCTGTGCCTGCGCCTGTGCCTGAGCCTGGGCCTGAACCTGGGCCTGGGCCTGGACATTAGCCTGGGCCTGAGCAGCCCACCGCTGCCTCTCCTGAACTGCCCTCTGACGCTCATCTGCAGACAACTCTTGGCCTCTTGCTTGTTGGGGCCCCTCTGACCTGCCATAACCACCCTGTCCACCTCCATGGGCCTCTCTGAAGTCAGCATAATCAAGCAGCACAGAAAAGTCCTGGCCTCTCCTCCTCCAGTAGGCTACATCCTTTGACTGTGACTGTGGACCTCTGATGCCATCACAGAACCTGAAAGGAAACACACATGATTAAAGCCACTCCATCTTCAGGCTTCAATATGTTTGTCAACTGGTTTGTCTAGGCCCTACCCTAGCACCTTTCCTAAATTAAAATATGGTGTTGTGTCCAACATTTTTTGTAAATCTCCAACATGTTACTATAATAAGCGTGTTTACTATACACAAAGATTGGCCCAGTCTGATAAGCTATTGAGCAAGTCTGAGCATCGCTTTGAAATACTGAAGCACAAAAGACAGTCTGTCTCCAAGACCAACGATTTAGAGGATGTTTCATCTTTCTATTCTACTGTTAATAAGCAGCATCTCACCAGCAAGCTCCTACTGTACAGTATCTGTCAGAGAATGTTTGATGGCAGACCTGATGGACTATGACAAGACGCAATGGGTCTCTGCATACGGGCTGACCATTTTAGGCTATTTGTGGATTGACTGACAATGTAAACAAGACGCAAGCACATGTGTACACCCCCAAAGGCCCAGGCCGTGAGCTTCCTTGACATTTCCATCCATGATCATGACTGGCCAGAGATGTTTGCTCGGGGAAGGGGGGCAAACTGTGCCAATTTGTTAAACTGTGAGAGCATCTCATGTAAGATGAGTTACCATCATTACTCTAATTGGGTCTAAGGAGCACTGCCTAATGAGAGTGCCAAGTTAGGCCTGTTCCTTATCTAAACTAAAGCTGCCAGGCAAAACGGATTTGGATAATGGAAAAAAAGAAGGCTGAACAAACAACAGACTGAAATCTCAGAACATATGTCTTAGCAATTCCCACATTCCCAATAGAAAGCTGTGATAGCACTGACAGAGCAGCGACATTAAAATGCAGATTACTCGTCTGAAATAACAAACGCAAAAAGTAAAAAAAAGAAGAAAAAAAAAAAAAACAGTAACACAACCACGGACATTATTCAAGGTCATCTGACTATTTTCAAATGCTCTGTCACTGGCTGGTGGCTGGAAGGGATTAGAGGAAAAAAAGAAAGTCAGCCAAACAAAATGTAAAGGAAAAAAGTCAAAATCCTGACAAGCCTGCCTAATTGTGTGGACATGGGAACAGCTGTATTGACTCTGTCTCATTTGAAGCCCTCTAACCCCCAGAACTGGTGCAAATAGGTAAACTAAACAATTCTGTTTTCAGGAAAAAACAGATTGGCTGCATCCAGGCGATATCTCTGGAAAGATAATACATTACACAACAGTCCTTACTCGAGAGAGTTACAATTGCGTAACTCTAGGGTTGGCTAAATATAGCCTATCCCCCATATACATATTTAAACAATCCTATATGAGTCCTACATTATTGATGATGCATTCATTACAGTATATTATTATAATGCTTGCAAAACAGTGGATGCCATTTAAGCATATTTCTTATGTTAAGGAGTCTTATGGGGAAGGGGGTATCCTTACAAACCTAGCAACCTGTGTGTATAAGACCAGGCATGCTCAATGGACTGCACAGGTTTGCCCAAAAGCTGTTTTGATTTCAACTTTAAGGTCCCATGTGGCAGATTAAGACTCTAGCACATATTATCCCTCCTCCCCTGCCCAAGTTTGGTTGGAAAGAGGAACAGAAAAGGGAAGTTGCACATTGGGGAAAAACAAAAGCAAGGGAGAGATGGTGGGAGGAAAAGAGGAACTCCAATACTGTAGGTACATCAATTTAAGATGTAATGTGAGATTCCTATGCCAATTTCTTTTAATGAGTTATTTCGTTTCATTATTCTGCTTCATCAAAGCACCATAACAATGAATGACTGTGTCATTAATTGATGGACGGTGAAAGACAAGCCATAATCAAGATAGGGCATGCAAATGGCTTGGACAGACAGGAGCACATCACTAGTCTTAAGGTGCAGCACAGATTATAGTCTTACCCACTGTCTGAGGTCAATGAATCTCCCAAGGAGTGGGTGTCAATTTGGCTTCTGTTCTCCCCCTCCCGCCTGGGTTGAGTCCTGTCTCTGGGTTCATTGTTGTTGTTAGGACAGCCGCTGCTGTATGCTTGGGGTTGCCTTCCACTACCGTTCCCACACAATACCCGATGCCCTCTTTCATAGCCATTCACTATTCTCGGGCCTGCCCTGTTCTCCAGGATTTCATGGTGTTTGCTGTAGGATGGCGGTGAAGATGAGGGAGCCTGGCGGGACAAGGATGTAGGAGCTGGGGTAGGGGTGGAGGAGGAGGTGGTATGCTTGGGCAGCTTGTATCCATGAGAGATGAGGAGGTCCTCCACGCTGTACATGGTCGCATTTGTTTCTGCTGGTGTTTTTTCCCCTCTGTCTCCTTCTTTGTTTTTTAGGAAAGGAAGGTAGATCGGTTGTCAAGACGTCTCAGCTCCTTCCTTATGTGCAGCGGCAGGATCACCGGCACAGCTACGCAGCTGAGGCCATCACTGGGAAAAAAAGAAAGATAGGGAATGACATAAAGACACAAAAAGAGCGACAAGAAAAAAAGAAGGTGATGGTAAAACCATTATCCCCGCTACCCGTGTCCAGGTTTGTCCTGGACACCTCGGAAAAGACGAAACAAAAACCCAAACCCAAACCCTAATTTTGAGTCAGATCATCTGCCTTCGCAATACGCTTTCTCTCACTTCTTTTTCCTCAAATCCTCCTAGCAACAACCTTCGTTCTTCAATCTCACTCGGACATCACCAGAATCAAACCCATCCAGAACTGAACAGGACTGGGAGTAAACAAATACCCTCAAACCAAACTACAATAGCATGATCGTTGGTTGATCGTAGTTTAAGAAGGCTGGTGGTGCTGCTGCAGTGAAAACACAAAATGTCACTGTTTACAGTGGGCTCCCTTTAGATTTACAGTGGCTGTAAGGTAGCTGTTAGCAGCCAACTACTGCTCATGTTTTGCATAAGTGAGGCAACTAGGGGATTGTGTTCCTCTCTGCTCACCTCCACATTCTCTCTCTGAACATCTTTTCTAAGAAGTATGTTATGGTTATTGCATAAAAGGATGAAAGCTCTTTTTTTTTCAACCATCTGCCCTGAATAAATCTCTCGATTGGATTGAGGTTAGGTGTATTTCCAAAGTCACAAAATTTAAAATCCATAAAAAAGTATAAGGTATTCTCCATGCTTACTTTTATGTCAATTTGTTTCTATTTGTGGCTGCAATGTCCTTTTTTTCAATAGTTTTATCAAATGCACTTTATTGATTTTCTTAGCCTTCTTCAACAGTAAGCTAAATATCTTTAGGTTTGAATCAAGTCATTTGAAGGTGTCACCTTGGATTCTAGTAAGTGCTTTCTGTTCCAAAAATGTCTATAAATATTATTATCAAGGACCGATGAGGAATTGCATTGATGATACCCAGTGTACATCTGCCTGTGATGTAATGCCCTTGATGAAGTCATGCTTGCTGCCTTGTCAACAGGACAGATGCTGCTGCAGCCCACTCATTCAATACTCCCCACTGGAACACACTGCCAACAACCTGGCTGTCCTTAATAAGAAATGGCATTCAGGAACAGCAGCGGGAGAGTCGTTGCCAGAATCAAATACTGGTCAGAAGGTTTAAAAGGCAATCACACTATGATTGTTTGATGGCAGAGCCAAATAGCTTGTTCTCGGATCTGAAAACCACACGGTCAAGACAGCCTCGCTGAAATGTATTCAGTTGCAAGTAGATCAGCATTTGTTTTGCATCTTAGCATTTGCTCAGCCATGATAGTACCATGGAGATGAAAAATCCATCTATAAAAGGAGTCCTGACTCAGAGGGCAGCGTCACTACCCCTCTCGCTTTGCTCCCTCCCTCCTTTGCTTCTCTCCTCCTTGTACCTGAGCCCTAGGATAGCCTACTAGGTGATTAACAGGATCCAAGACTGTGAAATGCCGCTCTCTTTGTATGTCTGGCTCTCTAATACGATTATCTTTTTTCATTTAAAACCTTAAACCTGTTAGTTTTGGAGGATTGACTCTTGGCGCTTACCCAGTTAATACTTTTGTTGGGTTTAACTCTTTCCATTTGTGTTTTGAGTAATCTGCTCAAGGAGAGGCTAGTCCTGGGCTCCGTAAGGCAATTCTTGTGAACAATGTCATTGCTTCATTTGTTTCCATATGAGCATGCAAACCTGGGGCATACATAACTTTCACTGACTGCTATTTCATGAACTTTAGCTGAACTTGGGCTGGGCAACAGGCCAGAAACTAAGTTCAATAACTCGGAAATACTGTAAATGGCAGCAAAATAGAATCTAAGATGGTAATTTATGTGGTCATTTGTCATATCTGAGTATTCATTTATTAATATCACTTGATGAATTTTCCGCTCAATTGTAAACCTGTTAATCTTTGCTTTAAATTCAGACCCACCTCTAGGTCTCTGCCGTCTTACAGGAGCCCATATCAGACTTCAAGATCAGTCAGATGGGTGCTTTTCCCTACTGCAGATAGACCTAGCCATCCAACCAGCAAAGGTTTAATTAAAAGGAGCCTTAGGTCAAGGGCTATGTTCATTAATATGATAATTCCCTTTTGTTATGATATTTGCATATAAACCTGTCTTAAGTGAACATCAGTATGCTTTCTACTTTAGCTAAATCCTTAATCTGGGGGAATTGCTCTACGTGTCATCACTAAATGAGGATTATCCATGAGTAAAAGTGAGGAGGCCCTCCTGTAAAGTGACCTGCCCAAAGTCACCCCCCTCCCTCCTAACCCCACCTCCACTCTCACTCTTTCCTTCCCATGACAAGCTCACTCTAAATACTCCTAATGCTGTTACGCAATGGAATTACCCATTTTATATCAAATAAAACCTCCAATTCAAGCAACAGTGTGCAACAATGGTTGGCTTTCATCCCCCAAAACACAACAACATTGTGTTTCGCTACAATGCCTTCTTGTGTGAAAAAGCATTACAGGCGCTTTTTGGCAACTACCAAAAAAAAAAAAGTGAGAGAGAGTTATGATATACTGTATTGTATAGAAGGGGCAGAGTTTGTGTGTTCTCCCCATGCTCTCCCCATCTGCATGGGTTATCTTCAGGTAGTCTGGCTTCCTCCCATCTCCAAAAACATGCATATTCGGGATTAGAGTTGACTGGTGACTCTTAATTGCCCATAGGTGTGAATGGTTGTCTGTCTGTTGTCAGCTGGGATAGGGACAGTCTCAGTAACACGTTCCCATGACCCTTCAGAGAACAATTGGTTAAGATGATGTTTATAGGTAACACATACTGCAAAGTTAGATAAAAATAAATAGAACCACATCATTCTCCTACATTTCTCTACAGACAACTCTTACACCAGCACATGCCTGTTTTCTAACAAGCCACTGTACACTGCTACTGTAACATGGTTTATGTTTACTACACGGGGAAAGATTTAAGACCACTGCTTTCGAGGTCAAGTGAACTCTTGTCAAGGCCATGGCTTGTTTATTGAAAACAGATAAAGGCATTTTTTAGCTGTGTTGTGGACGAGGTGGGGGCCGTGCAATAGCTGGTGGCTACACCAGAAGCAGTGTGCAGGGGCATGATGGCTTGCAGGTTGACAGTTTGGTGTCAGCTCCTTATTCATTGCCCAGCTGAGATGAGGGCATGGTGGAGAGGTGGGGAGGAAGGAAAGCAGAGGGACAGCATGGGTGGTGGGCTATGCCAGACAGAGACCTAGATCAGGCCTCAGGGAAGACTGAACTGCAGAGTAAGAATAGGTTAGGAAATAGTCCAGATTGCACATGCCTGACATGACAAAGGTTACCTGAATAAATCAGACTGTATGAATACACTTTTTAGGTCATGAACAGTCATGACATTTTATAAAAATACAGTGTATAACAAGTATAAAACAGAACAGAGGACCTGCACAGCGGTCAAAACAAACTGAGTAGGAGTGATTAATGTTTGGCTGGATAAGGCAGGGATGTGCTAAAATAGCACATCTGTCCTAAAAGTAAAGAAGTACAGACAAACAACAAATCTGAATTTAACAGGCTCCAGTGTAAAGGCACCACAACAAAAGAAATCTCAAACACCAGAGCGTGGAATCAAAAAGACGATAAGCCTGCTTCCTAAAATATTCCACAAGAGCCGCACCTCTCCAACACATTGTTCCCAGTCTCCTTGGATCTATAACAACTGACCCAAGTGGGTGTGTACTTGGCTAGTTTCTGGCCTGCATCTGTTAGGACTGAGCACGCACATGGGTTTCTCAGGGATGACAGCCCATCACATTCAGCAAACAGCAACAGTCTGCAGATTGTTTATCTATGTGACATCACTGTGTCCAGTGGACAGGGCCATGTCTCTCTTCCTGAGGAAGTGCGTCGCTGTTAGGACGGAGGAGAGCCGACAGTGTCTCAAATGTTTCCAATCAGGCTCTCTGCGGGCTCCTGTTTGTCCCGAGGAAACAAGCTGGAGCCCCGCTTTTGGCTGGGATAAACAGCCAAACAACCTCAGGCCATATTTTACCTATACTGACCTCTAGAAAACACAATGTTCTCCACCTCAGGTAGACTGTAACTCAGCAACATAAAGTGTGGGTATATTACCTAGGGAGCTGTCTGCCCCCTGGACACTTGTCATCCATCAGAAAAAATCCCACTGGGCTCAGCAGCAATGCAACAAGTTGAAAGCAATTATGACCTACTGCAGCAATGTAAAATGACTCTGTGGAACACGTTTGTTAGGAAACAAGAGAACAGCTGCCGAAATGAAGAGCAGCAACAAAGTGATTTCACTTTCTATTATAAAACAATGCTCATCACCACGTTGCAACCCATGTGCTTTCTCAAGCATCCACGCCCTCGTGCTCGACAGAGTAGCAACAAGCGAGGCCAATGCATTGTAAGTCTATTAGCTCATATGGAAAGGTTTGGCCAAAAAAACACCCACTTACATTATTCTGTGGAGCATATCCCATGGCAACAGTTGTTTTGCTTTTGTGAATGGCACCTCACAAACAATAGCGTGTGGGCTGCTAAGATATTCCCGCTGCATAGCTTCCAAAAACTTTTTACAGTCAGACTCCACTGGCAGTGAAATCAAAGGCAGGGTGGGATGCGGGGGTAGGGGGAGTGTTTTTATTCCACCATCTTCCAAGACATCCCAGTCTGAACACTGTGGCGTGGTTCTGATTCCTTTCAGATCTGTCAAAAAGTAGCCAAACATTTGTCCTGCTAGTTTAATGCAGTGTCAGTGTTTCAATCCACCGATGATTTTTTTCAGCCACAACTGGCTTACGCACAGGACAAGAACAGCACAGCTAATAGCTCATTATTGCATAAGGCAGAGCTGTTCAGTAAGTAAGACACTGCCGATGTGAGGGTAATTATATCAATAGACTCATTCTCCTTCGCATTGCAAGCTTAGCTCAGTTCCGCTGAAATGTAGAGATCTGACGTCATGAGATTTTCTTCGGCTGAATGCATCCGACCCTCATGCATTAATGTGCAGGGAGATACAGGGCTGCACCAAGCTCCTGCCATCATTCGAAATGAAACAAAACATACAGGGCAATTTATTAAGCACATTAATCCAACGAGGTACTGATCTGTTACACAGTAGGCTTTTCCCTGAATTGAACTATTCCCCCGCACTGTTTCTGAGCCTGCCAAACTGGCTTCATGGTAATTAGTCAAGGTCCGAAGCTTGGTGGAGATGACAGTGGCATGGTTTATCAGCCAGGAGCACAGTGATCAAAGGGTTAGCACACTCTGGCTTTCTGCTAATCAGATGTGGACTCTGCATGAGCCTGGCTCTGTGTTATAGAAGGAAAAGGTAATGAACGATCCAACGTAAACACGTTTTACAAAGACAAAATAAAAAGTGACTACACCCCCCCCCTCCTCCCCCCCAAGACAGCTTCCACACACACACAGATAGAATATTTAAAGGCAGATGACAGGATGAGGCAACAGCAGAATTATGATGACAGATGAAATCTGATGCAGATTACAAGTGGGATGAAACAGCTCTCCCGCACATAGTAACTAAAGTGTCATGATGGATGCCCTGATGAATGTGGAGACCATTCATTTTCATGTGGAAACACAGGAAAATGAATGGTCAGGGTTACCTCAAGGGCTTAATCGCTGCACTGGGATAAAAGTGACAAACCAAAATAACAATGCATCAAAGCATCCGCCATACATACAGACACGCACTGGCATCCAGCCAGGACAGAGCGGTGCACGTACGTACACCGAGCGTGCAAACCGTTTTCATTTCATGCTTCAGATTCGGTGCCCTGCGTTGTCGCTCAGAGAGGCACACTGGCAGATGTCAGTGCCTTTCACACATTTCTGGCTGGCTTCATCCACCATCCTCCTTCCTCCTGCCTGCGTCACCTCTGCTCTGACATCACATGTGACATCAGGCAGGACCTCTGAGGGGATCCCTGTAGCCGGGCAAACATCAGATGACTTTCAAAGGCTTCGGCTGCAGCTACCCAATGGCAGGAAAACTCATTTTCTTGATGTGCTTGGCCTAGAAATAAAGCTAAAGACTGACAGCCAGAGAGAGGACAGAGCTGTCTGCCATCAAAGATTCTACAACAGCTAGTGCACACACACACACACACACACAATTACTTGAAAGGGAAAGTCTAGCCGTAGGATAACCAGACTGCATGAAATGCCAGGAAGTTATCCCAGCACACACTTGTCACGGACCACTCCTGAAAGTGAACTAGTGTGACTCATTTCAGAGCCGTGGAGGGCCCCTCCAGTTTTGCTGACCAACCCTTTCCTCCACTGCTGGAAGGAATTAATGAGCTGCTTCCCTTCTTAATACACTCCCTATCCCACCATACTTCACCCCCTCCTCAGGGCATCAAGCAGGGCCTTGTGTTCACACACCACCCCAGTCTCAAGCACGTGTGAAAGACCTACCACCACGTAATGCACCGACACACTCAAGATTTTTTGGTACCTATTTTCTAAGCACGTGTGTATTAGCTGGTGCTGGGAAATGTTTGGCAGGAATCTGGCTTGTTAACCTGTCGGCTGCTGGTATCTACGAATCCTGCGCTCCCCGTCTAGAAAATGTCTCTTTGCTGACATTTACTAACAGCTTTGGATGCAAGCTCACTGAGCTATGAAAGGTCTTGGTAAGAAGGAACAGATCACTCCTGGGCAATGTTAACGGGGCTTCCATAAATACTACAATAAAACAACACTACCTAAAATAATCAGACCGGAGGGCATAACAGACCAGGCCTAACAGCAGCGACTCGATCAAATCCGCTGGGACCAGATTACTCTGCACTGAAGATAATGGTATTTCAGCTCTCTGCAGCGACATTGTGACAGTTAAGTAATAACATTATCTGGAATGTGAACAGATCAGGTGAAATCTTGGCTTTGACATACTTGGCCTCTAGAGGTCCCTAAGTGACAGTAGCAATTTATGTGCAAGACCTTCTAAAATTAAGCATCACAAACACTGACATGATTTGAGGTGTGAGCAAAGCTCAGCTTCAAGTGTTTTATGGATTCAGCCCTGTGGGCTAATAAATGGAAGCACAACCACCTTTTAAGTTCAGTGTTGTGAGGTAAAAATCTGTGCACATAGTGTTATTTACCAATTTAAGGAAAGTGACAGCTCAGTTTAGCAGATGTGGCTCCAGCTGGGTCCATGCAAGGGCACAAAATAAAGCAGTGCGTGCACGGATGGAGGGGGGGGTCAATGAGCAGCCACCATCATGCAAACACGCTGCAGGTGTGACAAAGTGACAACATGCAAAACATCAAAGCAACCTAAACTTGGCACACCATTTGCCCAAAGGGCTGTTTGCAGCTCATTTCCATCGCCATTTGGTGTTCGTGAGCATTAGACCACAACCGAGAGCTGCTCGCTGCTGCACCCGAGTGCCGTTATATGTCGTTTAGAAAATGATTGACAGCCCTGGCGTGATGCTAGCCCGACTGTCTCAGTTGCAGGTTGCTGCCGTTGCAGACTAGCCTAGCCCCGATGCGCGCAGTTCACAGATGCAGACTGAACCCAAACGCCAAATCCCGTAAAAACATCTGCGAGTTTAAGGTTTCGCTCCAGTGCGGATTTAATACGAACCCATCTTAACAAGACTTAAGACCTGGCACGGATCAGCAGAGCTTCTTGGTTCAATTCGGCATGTGCGTGACCCACTATCCACACAGTATTGGGTTGACAGCTCTGTTTTATAACTCCGACTGCTTACTATCGTGCATCATATCGCACCAAGGATGAAACCCCACAGAAGAAATCTAAGGCAAAGCAACTGTACAAGTTCAAATAAGTCATAGCTGTGTGGAGTTAGGTGGAATGACCACCGAGTACCTGCCACGGCCGCAGTATGTGGCTCAAGTCCTTAATGAGGTGGACTCGATTAAAACACTCCCTGCTCGTGAGCTAGGACATTTAAAACTGCGTAATTTGGACGGAGTTTGGCCTCTTCCACAGCCGAGGGAACGGCACCGAGCGCGGCTAACGCTAGCCAGGCTAGCTCCATCAGCAATCTTTAACCTTCATCTGATAGGAGCGCGTCCGCAAATAGTGGCAGTCGCCGCGGCGCAAGCTTCAAGTTAAAAGCAAAGAGTCTAATAAAGACGGCCATCCTCACGCCGCTTCACCTTCTAATGTCGTGTCCTCAAAGTGCCACAGTGTTGTCCTAAATCCTCTAATCCCGGCACCGGCGGAGGAGGCAGGGACCGCCGGACAGGAGCGCGCCGAGGTGGCTGCAAGTTGAGGGAACGCAGAGCAGATGCGACTCCCAACCTCTGTGTGCTCCTCACAGCAGCAGCACGGGTCGAGACATTAACAACACAAGAAAAGAAAAGAGGAACACGACCCACAGTGGAGGCTCAGTGTGGAAAAACCGCGGGGCAGCGCACGACCTGGAGCCACTTTTACCTGGGAAATGCGTCGTTGCGTCGCCGCCTAGTCCCCAGCGGTCATTCCTGCCGCTGCTCCGGACGGACTGAGCTGTGATCTGCTGAGGGAACGGCCCCTCTCTACAGCACAGCACGGCACGGCACAGCACAGCACAGCACACAGCTGAGCTGAGGAGACATCCCTCCTCTCCAGTGGGGAGGCAGCTGGATGCTGCTCAGCAATAAGGTCACTTCACTCGCAGCATTTCAAGGCAAATCAGATCTGTCTGTGGTCTAATGGTCAAAAAGGAAAATGAATGGCATTTATATAGTGGAGCCTAATTAGTAGGACACACAGAATGAAGTGTTTTACCTGTCACATATCAATCACAGTGGCTGATATCATGTATTAAAAGTTGATTTTCTTGCAAAGAAAAGTGGTGTGGAAGCTCCCCATCACTTCCACACATTCTGGACTCTATATAATGCATTAAACTGTGTGTGTGTGCATGCTGACTGTATGGCACATCGTGTATTTTGACGCTATAATAATGTATTTTTTTCAATCTTCTAAACTCGTTTTCTTTCTGTTACCATTTACAGAAAACAAGTCAGTGAATCAATGATTCAATGAACACAAAGTTAATCATGAGCTATTTTGATAATAAGTTATTATCCAATAGTTAACCAGTGAGTGTATTAACTGAGACAATGATGTGCAGACTAATCACAGTCTGTGACTGTACATAAATTAGCTTCAAGAGATGTCTTCTGAAGTTTAAGAATAATGTCATTAGATTAGGTATAATATTGTTATTATGAAGTTATTGAGTGCAGTAGAGCAAACACAATGTCCACCACTTTGTTTTGGTTCTGTTATAAGGTTTGCCAAAACCTACGTTACGCCCATCTGGCTCCACACGTTCAGTACTCCCATTCCACCTCTTAAAAAGAACTGAGAACCCTAAAACCTCCATAATATTGACACAGATGTTGCATATGACTGAGTTCCCCTGAAACCGAGGGAGGCTGGTAAGGCTTCTGTTAGCCCTGGCTTGTATATTCCCACTGTGGAAATAACTTCTGTGGACTGCCTAGTGTCTGACGATTGAAATCTATCCCCTAATTTATTTGGAATGGCTGCTTTGGTCGTCCACTTTGCTTGATCACTGCTGTTACTATGCTCCCTGGGTAATAGCCTCCCAGAAATAGTGGTCGTGTTTACATCCAGTCAGCTTAACTTTGAATTACCTAATCGATGATTATCTCTTTTCCTGCAAAGCTAACCCTTGTTCCTGCTGCTGACTTTGCATATACTGTGGCCAGTAGCACATGTAGAGACACATCCATAATGAGTTTAAAAAACAAGCAGAAGAAGTGAGGGGAACCCGACAAGAACAACGGGAAGAGATTTGAGATACTGCAAATTTTGTGTTACAGCAGGTTGGATTTAATTTGACCTGTGACTGACCGGCATCTGCTCAGTATCACTGAAGGTCAGCACTTCAGAAACTCCCTGAAATGAGTTCACAGAGCGCTCTCCGACTGCACTGCACAGCACCCAACAATGTGGCTGCGTCTGTTTTCCATTGTGCCGTACATATGCAGCTCATATGCAATGCACTGAAATGTGCTGCAGAGACGCTGATGTCACTGCTCTGTTTGCCAGTTGTGGTTTTGAGGTTGAGCGTTTCTGAGCTCAGGGAGCACTGCTGCCCGCTGTGGGCTGCTGCAGTTGCCACTCCCCAATTCCCCAGAACCCATGGTCTAACATCTCGACTCTGTAGGCGTCATGAATTCACTCTGGATTAAGAGTTGCACTGTGTTGCAGGTGGTAATAGACTTCTTACTGATTCTAGGCAATTTTGTATGTGTTGCTGAAACATTTAGTATCTATGACTGTACAAAAACAAAGCCGAGGGGATTGACTTTGAGTCTTATAGCAGCAGTAGCTCAAGTTGCATATTGTAGCTTTGACAACTTAATTTGACTTCTTGTGAAATGTGATTAAAACTCATGCAACTCTCACATTTGTCTGTTAATATCATTTGTACTTTAGCCTGGAAAGTTAGTTTAGCTTAGCATAAAACCTGGAAACATCTGCTTGATTCAAAGATTAAATCAATCCACCTACCAGCATTTCGAAGGCTATACTGGCCTGGCCAAGAAATTGTCCTGACCATAACCCCTGAAAAGTCCCCACTTGTTGTTTTCACACATACAGTAAGTTTCGCAGATTTGTTTTATTTTCATACGGAGGGGGGCTGGCTCTTTCCTCCAGTTCTAAATCTCGATGCTAAGCCAAGCCAATCATCTCGTGGCATACGCGGTACTGATCTTCCCATTTTAGTTGCAGCAAGGAAATGACCTTGTGTTTCCCAGAATTTCTAACTATTTATTTAATAAGTAAAATAAACTTTACTCAACTGACTGATAATCTGTTTACTTTATGAAAACAGAGTCATAGCCAGGACTTTGTAAAACGGACATCAAAAACGTATCAAATGTTCAGTTCATTTAGACTTTTGTCTGTGTTTAATTTATTCAAGAACAGGCTCAAGATTTTTCGGAAACAGATTTTGCCTGGTGTAATCATTGGTTCTGTTAAAGTTCGCTCAATGGACTTTCCATGCGTTTGATGCGGGACAAAAGTCACAGTCCTCACATCATGTCCCGTCACTTCCATTAAAGGTTCTTTAAAGGGGGCATTTTTAAAGGCTAGTTTAAACAAGAGAAATGGACACAGGAAGCAGAAGTTGTGTCATTGTTAATATGAGCATCTGACTTTTGTTTTAAGCCACACTTATAAAACATGTGACCCTACCCTTAAATGAAGCTCCTCCAATATATTTTCCATATTTAAAGTTCCCAGTACAATTTCATGGTCTTGACCACATTGCCAGGAATAAACAGGAAAGTTCCACATTTCTTTGACTTAATAATAAGTGGTCAGGTTTAATCATATTGAGCTCTAAAAATTGCTGGGTCAGCCTTTAAAAAACAACAGAAAAGAAAAAAAGTTTCAAAATCTAAACTCCAGATCACTTAAAATACCAGAAGGAAAAGGAAAAAGCTCCAGCAGAGAAAGGAATATGTCCCTATCATTAAGTCCAATTGGCGCATATGATGTGTTGTGTAAATTACGTCTGCTGAGGTGAAGCTCACATCAAAGGCCGCTGTGGAAACAGGCTTGCTACAGTAGCTTTAAATAGATCAGCAGGTAATGGGCTTTAGAAGGCTGTAATTGTAGTTGTCCTAATGTAGTGAGCGTGGCCACCTTTTAAATCTTGGCAAGGGCTCCACAGATTACCATCAGGGGGCTACGGTGCCACCTGGCAAACGCGCTCCTTTCTGTGATTGGTCTAATTTACGGCCACTAGTGGTCCAGGACCTGGCTCGCGACCACTTGTCTTGGCATTTGTTTTCAAATCTGCTCTCCTGACAAATAACTGGTGATGATTTAACCTTTCACTTTTGACAAGAACAAAAGAAATCTTGCCAGGCCATTTGAAAGCTGCCGGGTTTCTGAAACCACTTCCAGACAGATTTTATCTTGAAGCCACCTTGATGGCTCCCTCTCAAAGAAAATGCCAACAATTTCACACTGCTGCTGGTCTATATGGCTGATTTCAAAAGCTGGATGCTTTTTCACAAAGAATGTGCTAAACTTGGCTGCGCTATAATAACTGCGCATTTGTGGGCCTCGTGGACCAAAATTGTCCATTTCCCATCAGAATCCATCTGCAGACCTATAATTTGGATTATTTTAGGAAAAGCCAGAGTATCCAGTGGTCACTGCATCTTCTGAATCAATCTGGCAGAACCACAGGAGCTGCCCTGAACCCAAACAATTGCACCACAGTGTAATGTAAACACAAAAGTGACTCTGTGTTGCATTCCTCTATCTGTCACCACTGCCTCGAATTAAATTGTGAATCAGCAGCAGGAAACCATTGTCAACATTTGGGTTATTGGTGGGCACAGATTATGAACATGTGCTCCTTGTTTACTGCTCGGTAACACTGTTGACTTTTGTCTGTAACAGAATGTCTGAAAACAAGACTCACTTGAAAACATGATGTGCTGCTCACCCATCACACGCTAACAGATTACTTTTTCGAATAGATTGTGAGATGGAGTGAGCTCACTACATCACATCCTGGCATTGGTTATCTAATCAACTCAGTTTCTTCCTGCAGAAAGCTTTTATTTTTCTAGGCTGCGATCCCGCAGCATCTAGCTGAAACAGCAGAGAGAAATGTGGTGAAAAGTTAGAAGACTGGAGGTGAATGCAAACAATCAGACTCTCTCTCACACACACACACACAGAGGTACTGAATCCTCTCAAATATGATTTTCAAGCACCTTCCAATGTAACACAGCCGCGATCAAGCCGCCTGTACAACAAAGCAAATCCCTAAACAGCTGGGTTTTGACAGAGTAAAGTGCCTACTGTAACTCAGGACAGATGTGTGGAGGGCCTGACCGTATGAGGTCTGAGCCTCCTCAGCCGTATCACACCACCCAGAGGCATCTGCTCAGGAGATCTGAGGGACCAACCGGGGATTTTTGTGTGTGTATGTGTGTGTGTGTGTGTGTGTGTGTGTGTGTGTGTGTGTGTTTTAGTCCGGCTGTGGATTGTGATTATTGTTATAAGGTAAGAGATCTGTGGGGAAGAGGGCATGCAGGCCACTCTCAACACACCAGGATCATGTAAAGGCCCCCTTGCTTCTGAACTGTTGGTGTGAACAGCTGCCTTGTGTTAATGCAGAGATTCACTTTGATCCACCCTAATCCGGATTCAAGCAGACACCAGTGTTCATATCAGAAGAGTTACTTTTGGAAACTGCACGCTGTTCATTCACCTGTTTTTATTACCTACCTGTATAAATGAAATATTCTCCCTCCAGGGTCCGATTTGAGTCGCTAGTGGGCTAAGCTGAAAAATGTGAGTAATGGGACCCTGCTGAGGCGTCCACGTACTCTAAATTAGTCTAGTTACAAGCAAATGAAATATAATGGACAGTATTGTGCACTATTGATTAGGGACAACAACAGCCATGGGCACTCAGTCCAGTCTGTGGCTGTGCAGCACCTGTTGATGGTCTGCATTAACGTTTTCAGCAATTTGTGCTACAGTAGCTCCAGAAGGGCTCCAGATGTGCATCAAAGAGTTGCTGGTTCACCAGTTGTCCTTCCATGTACAACATTTGATTGGTACCGACCTGCTGTTGCTGAGATGCTCTGTCATCTAGACATCACAATTTGGCCATAACAGAACTGTTAAAATGTTTTTTTCTTCAGAAATTCCACCAACTGAAATTATGTCAAAGGGAGGACATAGCTGAGCAAAGCTTTGGGAAAAAAAAAAACGGCATTGCACTGAAAAAGCAGTTTGCATTGACACGACCCTTGTATTTAATGGCTTGTTGCAGTGGATCTCAGATCTTTTAGCCAAGGACTGCAAAATAGTGAGCCATCTGGCTGCAGACCTCATCAGCCTCTCCTCCTCGCTATGCTAAGATTTCATTTAATTTAAGATTTAAGATGCTTGTTTAAAAGTGCTGAAATAATTGATGAGAGTGGAAACAATGTAATAATGATCTGCCTCTTCTCTCCTTACCCCAGTTGGTAAATGAAATTAATCTGCTTCTTATACTGCTGTTACCAATCTCAGATCTCCTCAAGGAGCCTTGGAGATCATTGGACCCCAGTTGTAAAAAACACAAACACACATTTTATGGTCATATCCAGAATATAGCATGTGTTTTCGCTCAAAAGCACAACAGGACATATACGTCTGATCAAAACCATGACACCTCGGAGAACTGATACAGCACAGGTCACTAGCCTGCTGCTCTGTCTGAGACATGTCACATTGTTTGAATGCAAAAGTATGTCTTCCGTTATCTGAATTAGATAAGATGTAAATGCTTTGTGAAGGCAGGACAGGAGGTGCTCATGGGCGAGATATTTGACCCCAGTTTGGTATATGAGTCATACACATAAGTGCTTTCATGCAGACATGGTGGCTAATTTGATGTCCATATCAGGGCTGCCAGATATGACATCAGCATACTTCACAGGGGACGACACATGAGAAAGTCCATGCGACTGATAGCTGGCATCTTCTGTATTTTTACAGATGAAATATCAATGGCTAGTGGCAGAGTCGTGCCGATCTAATTCAACCGAACCATCTGCAGCAAGGATACTGCATCCTCCTGCACAAAAAGGTCCTTAACTCATCACATTTGATTCATTTCTCCACACATATCATTAGGATGACACATCTACTCCAAGCATGTGCACTCAGATGGATCGCTTTTTCAGAAAATGCTTGCCAGACTCGGTAGACATCTCAGTGAATCACTGTGTGTGTGTGTGTGTGTGTGTGTGTGTATGTATTCATTTTGTCATCTCAGTGTCGTGTTTGCGCTCCTCCTTCCTCCTCTACGTTTCACTGGGCTGTTATATGGCA
This sequence comes from Anabas testudineus, assembly GCF_900324465.2. NCBI lineage: Eukaryota > Metazoa > Chordata > Actinopteri > Anabantiformes > Anabantidae > Anabas > Anabas testudineus. The sequence goes on from NC_046611.1 coordinate 29,617,369, forward strand.
AAACACACAATCCAAGTAAGACACACACACACACACATGGTTAGAGTAATATAGGCTGTCCCCAGTTTCTCATGGGATCTGACTAGAGTGCTGCAGGAACACTAACAGCCCCAGTGAGCCAGACATGGAAAACAGAGGCAAGCAGGATGGAAGAGTGCCAGAGGGAAAATACAGGCTTATCGTGTAGACAGCTCAGTGTTTCCAATCTGCAAAAAGTTTTATAAGTTTGCAGTAATGCATAATTACACACAGCTAGCCTAATTACCAGTCTGACAATGGAGCGAAAGTGCATTATTTCAGGGCTAAGTGGTAATATAAAGGGTGACAAACTCAAATCTGTCTCGCCAACTCTGTGACAAACAGATTTTCTCCCTTAACTCTTGTGGTACCTGTAGGCATGCAAAATACTTTCATTTTGCTATTTTATTTTTATCATTTCATCATTTAAATTATTGCATTTTGTTGTAAATAATGAACAGTGATGTGTTTTTCCAGAAACTGTGTTCATTGGCACAATTAGAAAAAGCGATGACTGAATGTCACGTTTTGAAATTCAACACACCAAAGAGAGCATCCTACTCTAAATACATATGCTGTTTTAACAAAGTGAAAGAACAATTCATGTGTTACTTTCAGCACACCTATGAAAATGTTGACCTATCCATGGTATCCACCCACCTCTATAATCACTCACTCACTATAATCTCCCTCTATATAAAAACACACGAGCCCCAAAAGCGGCAATGGGCTGGGGTTCTGAAGGAACCTACTAAAACCTCTGTGTTCATCACGTGACCCACTGGCCCAGAACGCATCTTTCCCACAGTCAAAGTTGTGGCTATAAACAGTAAATGCATTTTTTGAGGGTCATGAATCCCATGAGACGACATTTTATTAGGATTTGGTTAAATATTATTAAGAAAGTCTAGAAGGATTTTTTTTATTTTATCCCTACTATGTGTGGAGAGGCAGGATGTTTTAGTGGAGAGCAGGCTCCAAAGGTTTGGAAGTGTGGGGAACATCTGTATCTGGAATCTGGAAAAAAGTTTTTTTTTTTTGTACATGCCACCAAGTAACTTTCATAGCACAAATGAGCCTCATGTTATTCAGGATCTAGTTCTCCTAAATACATCAATGGGCAGGACTGGCAACGTTTTCTCTGATTGGTCAGAAGAACAAGCCTAGCTCAAATACTTTTAGAAACAAATGCCTTTGCACAACTGCAACAACACAGCATCTCTTGTGTCTACAAAAACAAGTAGAGAAAAGTTGTATGCTGCAGCTTTAACGAATCTGTGTTCATTACACTTTGTCATATTTTGCTTTTTGCAGAAATTCAAAATCTGGATAAAAAGGACGGATCTTTTACCACATTAAAGGTCAGTAAAAATTGTATTCTTGTCTAAACACGGGAAGTGAACTAAATTAAATATGCAGCACTTTTTCTACAACTTTACCTCTTCATGCTGTGTATTGGGGTCTCAGAGATAAATCAAACCAGCATTTACATGGCTAAGAACCATGTAAATCTCATTTTTTGGGGGGCAACCTTTTCAGTCAACTGACCCTTCTGAAACTGATCATCCGTGGGCTTGGAGGATGACGCAAGTCCTGCCGTGACCAGTACCAGGCACTCATCTTTACCCATAAACCCTCGGTTCACCCTCCTCCCCCTATTAAGCCCATACACCCTAGCAGTGGGGCGATGACGAGCGTGCTGGGCCGCCGACATGAGATGAGATAACTCACATCTGGAGCCACAAACAGGGTCTTCATTCAGCTGCCACTAGAGTCGCTAAGGTGCTGGTGAAAGACAAATAAAATAATGCTCACTTGAGTCACATGTATAGCTGTATATCTTCTTAAAGTAGTCATCTACACTGGGCCTCTACTTGTTTGTTGTTCAGTGAGTGAGTGGAGCAGTGGTTCAGTTAACAAGAGGCAGAAAGGGAACACTGAAGCTAACCACAACCACAGGATTGAAGAATGTCTGTAAAGTCTTTCCTATCAAAACTGAAATGGAATTTCAAAATAGCTGAGGATGATGATAGCACGTTTATTGAACTAAAACCTGCATCCTTTCCGTGCTAGTTGTCTTTTCCAGACAGTATCCATGCAAAGGTTATGTTTTACTCTCATGTGAACCCCATAGAGTCTTCATTCCCGCTCACACACACTTCCCAGAAGAAGCATGATTTACTCTGTGGGAGCCAACAGGTGTGAGAGATGGATGAGTGATAAAAAGGATGAGAGTGCGTGCACACACACACACACACAGACACACACACACTCACAGACTAGACGTGGTTGGGATTCCTCAGCAGGTTCCCTCCCTCTCTTGACATGTTGCTCAGGGATAAGGAACTATCTCTCTCCACCCGAGAACTCACAGTGGCCGCTGTTAGCTTTTCACAGAACTCTTCCAGTGACTAATTATAGTGTCAACCTATCTGCACCCATTCCGACATCCAGCTGTTCCACATTCTCCATGACCTTCACCCATAACAGAGAAAAAAAAAGACTTGTATTTCTTACTTAGTTCTTACTTTACTTTACTTTAATGGATGTGGTCTGCAGGAGTGGAGTCAGAACCGATGGCATGAAAAGCACTTCCCATAATGTTACACAAGTCCCATTGCACTTAAAAAAAAAGGAACTTACCTGTGTGTCCGGCTTCAGCCAATACCACTTCACGTCCATCCTTGTGCAAATTGGTGCCCTGTGCAGAAATTTGAGAGAAACTCAGCCAAAGAAAGAAAAAACAGAATTAAAGGCAAAGAAATAAGTAGATGCACAGTGATGGAAAGGGAGCAAGTGGGAGAGGTGTGCTGAAAGTGTATCAAAACAAAGCCACTCAAGTTTTTCAAGCTCAATTGAACATTAAATCACTTTGGGCAAGGGAAATATGACTCTGTTATTTTTGCTCAGCTCCAAAGCCCTCTGGAGAGGTAAAGACTGAGCCAAGAGGACTAAAAGCGTTTGTTGTTGTTCAGCATGTTGATCCTGAGTGGAATCTAACCTTTCTGTGCTGTTTTGTTCCGTGCAGTGATGGAGGTCTGCGGCAAGGAGTCTCTCAAGAAAGAAGTTAAAGGCTCTATCCACAACTCTCAAGGGCCCATCCCTGTCTCATTATTTTGCTATAGCGCTGCACGCTGTGGGAAGGCGCTGGTAAGGGTGTCATCTGCATCACGCATCTGGCCGACTTCTTCAGCAGTTTGTGTACATGTAAACACTGTGATCGGGGGCTGAAGGAAGCTCGGTTACTAACTCTGGATACTTCAATGTGCAGTGAGCCCCACCCGATTGCGTCTGCTTCCAATAAACAGCATGTAGACCTCCTACGACGCAGCTGCATGCGCACACAGCAATCAACACGTTCCACTAACTTCAAGCAACTCATTTATTAACATTATCAGCAACTGCCCAGTTCACAGCAAGTCCATCGGTGCAGACTGGAGGCAGTATGCAGGGTCAGTCACAGTGCATCACCGCTGATTCATTGTTTTACAGTTTACTCCGAGCCATAGGACCAACCCAGCTGAATACAGATGTAGCTGTGCTGTCCAAGATGCTTTAACCTCAAGGTGAACCTTACTTATCAGCTCTTTAAGGTGTACATACAGGGTAACCTATGGAACCAATAATTGGGAGATGTGAAATATGCATTAAAATCTGCCTATTCAGCTCTACAATATAATGTAGAGCCACTTGAGCTGCCTACCATGCTAGCTTTCACCATGATATATTAAACATAACCTGTGTGGTCTGACTAATTCAATAAAGTATTACACCAATTAGTGCACATGTTCGGAGCAGATATATGTGCAGAAAAAGACCCCAAAAGAAAGAAAACCTCATTTTAGAAAAAGTTATTTTTATATCTAAAACTGCACCAATCACAACAGTGGAAAATGTTCATTATCAAGGGATCCTGCCTGGTAGCAGGAGTGCAAAAATATCTTCAGTGTTTTTTCAACTGCAAGACTAAATATGAAATTTATGTTGTAAGATACGATATGTTACACTGTTAGCTCATGAATTGGTGACAGCTGGTAGAGAGAGACGTATTTTGACCTCTAATAATCCTTGAAACACTCTGATAACTGGACTTCCTGGATCATACTTCACAGTCCCTGTATTTCATGGGTGCCTTAAATAACACATCCCCACCAGCGCAACCCCCTGTCCTGCTTAAACAGCAGTTTGGACACTGAATTATACATTCAAAAGCAAGCAAGCACTGACTAAGGATTTTTCCGCTCCATCCAGTGGTTTAAATATTCACCTTGCTCTAGTGATGATGAAGTACAGGTGTATTCCAGAGGAGTGTCAGTGCCGCACCACTGTTGGGTGAGGGGTACTTGAAAATACATGCAAAGATCCTACACACATAGTAGGTTGTTCCCACTATGCATCAAAGATAAGATGTTTTATTAATAACTGCTGGGCTCTGCAAAAATCTGCTTCACTCTGTCTATGTTTAGCATTACTGTGACACCTGAAACTCCAAGTCATGCCTGCAGGGTTTTTTTTCTTCTATTTCCAACAATGCATAAAGTCCAATCATTAGAACTTTACCATGCATCATCTATAATCATTTCACTGCTTTTCTTTTTTCCCTGGTAGTAAGACCTTATTCTCTTACATACAATGATGCGTATGTTGGTGAAAGCATAGACGCAGCACTGCAGGTTAAGAGCCTAAACATGTTGCAGGGCAGATTTGGGGCTGCCTGGCAGAGAATGTTTCGCTCTGAGGTTTGTATGCACACAACCTACTGTATGATCTGAAGCCAGCAACCAACTATCCAACCAGGCACCTCCACCACCTCCCTCTTCCTCTGTAAACAGAGTAATCTGCAGTCCAGCTGCAGCTCACTGACAGTGGTAGGAGTCAGGGACATGAGGCAGCCACTGAGTCTCAACACCAGCCAAAGGGAGGTGGGATCATATAAAGTATATTGTGGCTAATAATTCATGAGATTTCTTTTTGTTCTTTATCTTTTAAAGCTTGCGTTTAATATCACACCACTGCAAATCATCCCACATCGCCCATCTGCGTGTGAGCCTCTTTTACACTGGGCTCCAGTGCCAGCATTGTTTAGCAGAAGAATAGACCGCCAAACACGTTGGGGTGATTCCCCACATGCAGTGTATTTCAGCATTCCACATTCATTTGCAACTTTTGCCATCCATGAAAGACTCAAAAGAACTGACTAGACTGTGCCATAAAATCAGAGGTTGGGAGGACCACCAACGTAGTGAGGCCCTTTAAAGGGCCCATATAGCGGTCGCTTTCTATCGTCTTCCTCCCCCATTAAGTGGGTATTACAGGGTTTCACTGTCCAGCAGCATCAACCTCGCTGATGTCTGCAGAATCGAGACAACTATGAAAACATTACTTCAAGTGTTTTGGTGTAAAGTTCTGAAAAGAGGTAGAATTTGAGGTAACAATAATGTTTGTGGGGCAGTGATGGGTATTTGTTCACCTACAGTGGATTGAAAAAAATCTAAATATTTTAACAGCCTCATTTCTGCATTTCTACAGACTGAGATAACTTAAAGATTGACTTTGTTAAGAAATCCAAAGAAAGTCCAGCGTTTGTACAGGAGGAAATCCCATTTTGTCAGGTGATTGTGGACTCTGTAGGCCACAATGTTATTCAAAATACAATTTGCTTTAAATTATAATCACAGAAACCCTGCTGCTAAAAAAATAAGACACAAATATCGGCTACACTCTGCAGCGCCTCTTAGGTAAATGTAAAAGTGTTTAAGCTTCTTCCAGCTCATTGTTTTGGTTTTCACCAACATTTGGTTTCGGTTTTAACTCAGTTTCTCCACTTTCATCCCTGTTTTTTGCCTGCAGCCAGCTACTGTTCACAGTGGGCTACTTGCTCAGCAACAATCAGCAATGAGCTGGTGAATGTCAAATTCTGACATTTTTAACTAAGAAAATAGGTAAAAGCCTCCCTTTGGACAACTACAGCATGGATGATACTTTTTTAACTGACAAGTTATTTAACTCTAACTAATGCAGTGAGTAGCTTCTCATTTCTTAAACAACCATGTCAACCATGAAGTGATGAACCCATCATGCCTAGTGCCTACTGTACAAGCCTGTGGGGGCAGTGCTATGATCTGGGGTTGCTGCAGTTGGTCAGGTCCAGGTTCAGCAATGTTTTGTGTCCAAAAAACGAAGTCAGCTGACTACCTGAATATACTGATGGCCGTGTTATTCCATTAATGGATTTTTTCACGGACATATTGTAAGATGACAATGACAGGATTCATCAGGGTCAAATTGTGACAGAGTGGTTCAGGGAGCATGACACATCATTTTCACACATGGATTAACCACCACAGAGATCAGAATCTTTGGGATGTGCTGGAGAAGACTGTGCTATGGTCCAACTCTCCCATCATCAATACAAAATATTGGTGAAAAATGAATGCAACTCTGGACAGGAATAAATGTTGTGACATTGCATAAGCTTATTGAAACAATGCCAAGGTGACTGTGTGCCGTAAGCAAAGCTAAAAGCGGTTCAACGTCATATTAGAGCGTGTGACTTTTTCTTTGGACGGTTAGTTTATAAAAATGTACCATTTTATTGTTCAGTGGGGTGTGCAAGATGCTGTTGTTGCTTGTTCAACTCCTCAGATGTCTGGCTATAAATGAATACATTTGAGTTGTTACATTTCCTTTTACATTGAATCCACCAAACATTATAAAGTGATGATGCACTGTTTGGTATGAATTTTACTTTTACTTTTTTATTTAGTTCAATAAAATGAGAAAGGATGCTGCTATTTAAAGATTTGTTCCTTTTTGGGGTGAACCTTGTCCTGCTCCTCCATTTGTATCTCATCTCGCTTTCAGTGAGTTCAGTCTCCGCATCGAGACGTCAATGCCACTTCTTGGTTCCCAGGCAAACTGTGATTCCTGCAGGATTGTCACTCTGGTGGGAGACATGCCAATCCCATCTGCCCAGATGGGATGGGTGTGAACCCAGCCAATGGCAATCCACATTCCAGGAGATAACAACATGGAAAAGCCGATAACACGTCTTTGTGATAGGACTCCAAAACAAACCTGATAACACACTATAAATACAAGACCTCAAGACAGCATTCCATCAATAAGCAGTTTTTTGCCTTGAGTGCTACACTGACAGCAACTCTGAAGAAGTACAGTAACAAGAGGCATCCATCATAATTATATTGTGAACTTTAAGGTTTACACCCACATGCTGATTGTTTATAGAGCATTCCTTCCCATTTGTCATGTCAGTTTAATAGGCTAACATGTAGGTCGAAGGAGGGAGCGTAGTAATCGCTGTTCTTGGAATACACCTCCACATCTTACTCTCATTTCATACTCTCTGATTTCAGGAGTTCAAATTAAGTGTCAAGTCCAAGTTGGGAACTGTACAGTACAACCAGAGCCATGAGATGAAAAAAAAAGAATTTCTGTAAACAACTTACCAGTCCCCAACATGCCCCTCCTCTTCTCATCAAGCTGTCCTCAACAAATAGCCGGTCGGCATCTGTATTTGGAGGGGGAAAAAAAAAACTGATTGGCTCTGCAGCTCCACCACGTTTTGAAATGAAGGGAGTTTGTTGTCCCAGAGGTGGAGAGGAAATTATACTAATAAATTGCTCTGGGACATACACAACGGAGTCATGTCTGAAATGCTGTGGCTCGCGCACGCTGCAGTGTTTGTGTGTGTGTGTCTCAGGATAGCAATCGGCAGTTCAGGCCAAACATGAGTCGACAACAACCTGAGCAGCTGCCTGTCTAACGACCAGCCAGGGAGTCTATCATCTGAATGGGGCTCTGTTGTGTCTCAGTGGGGGTTGGATGAAGGTCAAATATTAGTGAAGGTAGAGGCCAGGGGTTAATCCGGGAGGGCCGGATGGTCACTTTCATGGATCAGCGCTCAGAGGCTCTCCAGGCCTCAGGGCTGGGGGGTGGAGGGATAGACCCTGATGGATCAGTGTGCGTGCTCGTGCAATAGCAAACTTTGCACTAATCTGCGCATTAGGTAAACAAACAAACAGGAGCTCTGGAGAGAAATCCGCCTTTTGTGCATTTCGCGTTCTACTTAGAAATCAGATGAGATTTCAGGGGAAATTCCTTCCTAGTACAGATAAGCAAAATATAAATGGACTCGGATTTTAAAGTTCAGCTGGCAACAGACAACAACTCAAACTGAAACCCCTCATCACACTGTCTACTGGAAAACTGCACGTATGCAGCTAAAGTAGACTGACATGGAGAGGTATGATTAAGATGTGATCACACACAGAGCAGGTATGGCAACCCTTCCCCACCCTTACAAACACATAGCAGCCCCTACCTCTCCACACACACACACACACACACACACGCACACACACACACACACCATCCTCATCTACTCTGACTCTACAGATTGCTCACACATGCTTCTGGCTCCTGGCTGCCTGCCACCCGCCTCCTGCTCAAACTCTCTTTCCCCAGCACAGGAAGCCCAGCAGGCAGGCGAGCGGAGCAGTGTGGTGAGGGTCTGGTGAAACAGGCAGAGCATGGATCAGCGTGCCCAGTCTGGACTGGACCAGCAAAGTACATAGTAGGTCATCCTACTAGGCCTCCAAGAATGACGAGAACCCATTCTGTATTGCTAAGAGCTGGTACAGTCTGAGACCCAAAAAGAGTGCCTGAACTAACAAATTCTGGATCGTTTCCAGCTAGCAGGATGAATGGCATGCTTCAATTATTTTATGACATCTCTTTAAAGGAGTTAGTCAACAGACTCCAAGTCAAATTCACTGACTAACGCTATACTAAAAGAGGAATGAGCACCGTGGTCAGCTAACATATGATGTAAAGACATCCAAAATGTTATTCCATTCTCATAAAAAACAAGTACATATAAGACACAGAAACATTACTCTATCAGTGAAGAAAATTTAATTTCTTTAGCTATCATGTGGGCTTTAACTTGATGATGATGGATTGATGAAGTTTGTCAGTTGTATTAGTTAAATTTGATATAACAGCAGACCAGACAAATAATAGCTTCAGCTACAGTATATGTGATGCAATGTTTAAAAAAGTCTTCTTCACTAAACATAAAATGCCCAGTGCTTCATATTCAGCAAGGGAAAACTGCTATTTACAGAAAAAAAAACTTCTCATGAAGTGTAAGTGTTACCTAACCAGCAACAAATTCACTTTTTGACTGCAGTGACTTCACTGAACTTGGATCTTCCTGTAACCTTTTCTGATTGGTAAAGGTGGTCAGTTCTGATTTGCTTATCCAGTGAAATCTCCCCCTTCTACTGTTTTGGGTGCCTTTTACACCTATGCTTGCGCTTGTTATGGTATTACAGGTGGGGGAACAGCTCTTACCTTTAAGCAATCATACATGACAATTCCACAAGCACCCACCCTCTGCAAGCTTCTGCAACTTGGGTTAGTGCTATTACTTAAGGGGTGCTGAATTTTAGCTCCCTGAGCTTGTCTCTGAAACAGGCAGAGGGCAGTGCAAACAAAATCAGAGCCTGAACCAAGGGGATGAAGTTTACTTTGGGCTCACAGTTCCTGCAGTGGAAAAGCCCTTTTACATGACCGGGTAAGCAGATACATGTTTCCAAATGAATGTTAAGGCTCACATGAGATACTAAAGGCGATAATAAAATATTCAGTATGTCAACTGACAAGACCAAAACAGAACCGATGCTCCAGTGTTTGCACAACATAGTGGAAGTAGACAAGGGTTACAAGGACCTCAGTCGTGTTTTATAAACTACAACTAACATAACTCTGTGGAGGACGACAGAAAATATGCGCACTGAAACCACTAAATGACAACACTACATAACATGCCTTTTAAATGCTGGGAGCATATGACAAGCTACATAAAAGAAACTTCACCACATAAATGAAACAACCCATACTGCAAAGTCTGCAAAGCTCCAAGGTCAAACCTAAAATATTTCCTGTATTTTCTTTTAGAATCATTTCAATGAGACTTTGGATGAACAAACAAATGTATTTTTTTCTTGTCCAGTCCAGTAAAGCTACAGTTTATACAAACAGTAGTCCATTATTTTTGCTCTAAACTAACAACCTGTGCAGTTCTGGTTAGTTTTTGTAGGAGTCACTTCACAGTATCAGACATAACAGTGAGTAACATGCAACAGAAAGAATTCACTGCAGTGTTTTCGACTGATACATGTGAACCGTCTTGATAAGCTCTTGGGAAAAATGCTTAATGCTCACTGTACAGAACACCAAAGCACATGACTCTTTAGTGAGACTGTAAATGGATGATTTGGGCGTCCATGTTGTGTTAAATTTAAGTCAAAGGATGTGACCTCATGATTTAACCTCCTCCTATCTATTTGACATGAATAGAAAGCCCACAACAAACAGCATCCACTCTCCACTTCTTGGGTCTAACGTCTAGTGCAGCTATTGATATTGACTGTTAAGAGCCAGACGACAGTGTCACCTCCTTGTGTCTGAGTTCAGGGAGAGGACAGATTCTCGATAAGCTGTTAGCTGACCCAGACAACCCGCTGCAAAACTGCTCCCTTCTCCAAAAGTATCCTTAATCTACCTCTCGACTGTTCCTGTCTGTCTGTCAAGGCTTTCATTCAGTGATTTGCTGTGTTCTATTTCTATTCTGACTGTCATCTCACTGTCTCTATCTCCTATTTTGTCTTCATAATCATCCGCGATGACAATAACGTGTTGGCATCACATTCCTCTCGGTGTTGGAAATCTGGATATCCTCTACAGCTAGATGAAAAAAAGAGCTGTTTAAAAAAAACAAAAAAGATTTCTTCCTATTTTCTACCTTCCTTTCTTCCCTCTTTCTCCAGCACACACCCATGTTTTCGTATGCAGCACAGGGTGGAGAGCTGGAATCGGCCAGACAGCAAGGGTGGGTTTCATGTAACTGGAACTGGTGCAAAGGGCTCAAGAGTTGTACTCTCTTCACTTCCTGCTAATAGCTCATTGCAGCACAGTCATACGTTTTCCCCACTACAGATGACGGAGAATATGAGTGGCTGCCAAAGTATTGTTGAACCCCGAGGATCCCCTTCAGATTTGTAATATATATATATCAGTCAAGATAGAATCCCTTTTGCAGATTAAATATATTTCAATATTTCTTTTCTTTCCAAGCTAGACAAACAGAAACTAGAGCGAGGCCCGAGTGCAGCCTATATTTCATACAATATGGTGCAGATTTGCACAGAGAGTATTCTCTTTTTAGCTGTGCAACTGGCTCTGTGCCACTAACGGAGAGAGAAGAAGCTGGTCATTAGATTCTGTATGAGTTAGTGCTCAAAAAGGAGGTTTTCTCTCAGATTGTGAGAGGGGAAAAAAGAAAGCAGCGCATTTCTCTGAAGTCAGTTTGGAATAAAGATCTTTTTGGAACGCCAACATGGATATTATTCAGGAGAATAGGAAATTTCTCTATTACAGCACTGAGAATAGGAGACTTGAACGCATGCTCCCAGTATCCAAAATATCAAAGCGTTAACATAATTACTATTCAAGTAGAAGGGACCCAACTGTTTCCCCACTTCTCTTCACAATTTCTTGTGGAAAACTTCAAAGGCCTTCCGTCACTGTTCTTTTTATAACCCAGCTTTTTCTTCAGCAGTTAGACAAAAGGAGCAGAAAACCAAGCCAAGGACGTGAGTATAAAAACAGGCCAGGCGGTCAAAGGCAGAGCCACGGATCTAGCATATCTGTCAGATCCATCACGCAGCCACTTATTGGATTACTCATGGCTCACAGACTCCCCAGAGCAGGACGAGTGAGACGGAAGAGAAGTTGTTTTGTGGCATGTAGAAAATGTTGTGTTTTCTATTTTTATGTAGCGGCGGCCATTATTCTGTTAGGGCTCAGAAGCTTATTAAAAGGCATGACTCAGTTAACATTTAGCTCATCATGTGAGGGGTAATGGGCAAACATTTTCTCAATGAGAGAAGGAACGAGAGTGGGATAATGAGCACTGACCATCTGGGTTAAGATTAATATTCTTACGCGTTCCATCTTCTGTTTATTCATTCTCAACGCTTGCTGCATCTCTAGCACCTGGTTCCAGTGAAGACTGTAGTATTTATCCCTTTGTCACCTCTCACCTTCCCAATGTTGTCTCTCGCTCACCCTCTTTAGTAAACACAGAGCTGAACAAACAGAAGAGAGTGCTGCATTCACTTTCAATTAGAGAGCCATTGCCCCCCTTTTCCCCCTCCAATCTGATAATACACCCCACTCTTGCTTAATTGCTCCTGGGCTCACACCAAAGGCAAGAGTGGAAAATTCCACAGCAGTAAGACAACTTCACTCCTGAGCTGCTTTATTTCAAATTAAAGGCATGTGTGGAATTACATGCCAGAGCTCATACATGGGAGACAAAAAGACAAAGCTGTCTACCAATTTGAATGTGCAATTTTGATTTATGCTTCAGGGGAAAAAAAACTGTAGAAACCGGAGAAAATTTTGGAAATATAACAAAAAGTGTTTTTACTCTTGGCTGAATAGTGGTGGTATAGTTTCTACCCTCTCGGCACCATTTTAAGTTTGACTGCCACTTGTTTAACTGTGCTATTTTGTTTCACCCTGTTCTTCTACAACGGTTTAAAAGCACCCAAAAAAAAAAGTTAATGCCCCCATCTATTCATCATCTGTCTTGATGAACCAAGTGAATACAAACGTGCATTACTTAGCATTTTCTTTTACCACTTTTTTCTGAAATTTGAAAAAAAAAAACATTTGGATGAAAAGATGCTTAGCAAAAATAAAGGAGGGGGCTGCATTCCATTTCTACTACCCCTTTTGCTTTCACTGCTACTTTCTCTATACTATTCCTCTCTCATCTTGTTTCCTCTGCCTTCCATCCCCCTGTGAGTTCCCAGAGAATAAAGGCATTATACAAGCTCAAACCCGGCTGCACATGCCCCAAATGCCTACTTAATCAAAAGAAAATAAACCTGACCAAATTCACATATTGGTGTCTGCGTAAGTTAACCTGCCTCGCTGGTTGGAGAATTAAAACCTGCTGTTGGAGCGTGGCCCATGTCTCTTTACCCCCACGCCTGCTACCTAAACACGGTAGAGGAAGGCACGCCCTGTACTCAGATCATAAATAGTGCAGAGAAAATGAACCCAAATCAAAACATGGTTCTTGATTTACATCTTCACATTGAAAATTGCCTTTTGTTCAGCCAGTGGCGTTTTGACAATTAAATAAATGTGATAAGAAAAATCTATTTTGGGTGAAATATTCACGTTTTCCTGCCGTGGCAGCGATCTTCACCATCTAAAGACTAGCTGTTTTCCCGTCTTCTCCTGTCTGCCTTTACATTAACAGAATTCATATGAACCTCCATCCCCGACACAACAGCTTTTGGGGGCTTTCTGGGAACCACAACACAGCTCCAGTTACAGACTATTTGAGGCTGGATTTTTGTGGAGAACGGCCTCCATCCAGGAAAAAAGCATCAACATCACGCTGCTTTCGGCCTTCGCCTGCACGGCCTCTTCCTCTCCTCTCCCTTATGCCAGACAGGACTATCATGTTACCATAATGATTCCCTTTAGAGGAAAGGCCTGTCTCTCTCAGGTCCCCAGTCAGGCTCAAACACCCCACCCCCCACCCCCACCCCCACACTTCTGGTGATTTCTCAGCGCCTCTTGCTTTCTTCTTACTCCTTTTCCGGCCTATCCTTATCCACTGCTGCCTAGAAAAGTCTTACAGTAATAACTCCACCTCGGTAGCAGCAGAAATGCAGCAGACCAACATAAGCTTCCTAACAATGATGCTCTGTTTCAGGGGACGGATGAAGGGATGCTGCCTCGTGTTAAAGGGCTGCCAGGCCAGGAAGTATTACACATGCAGAAGGTAAACATAAAACCAAGGACTGGAATGAACAATAATGGGCTGGTAAGTGGGCCTGCTTGACCTGAAAGCTCCAGGGAAGTTGACCCTCATAACCTTTCAGGTTGACCTATTGACTATTGCCCGAGGGGGGCCAAATCACCAAAACACAGCAGCATGTTGAGTGAAGTCTAAATGTATACAGACAGGAGTGTACAGTATTGAGATAATACTGCCATATTTAAGAGTTTACGGCAAAACCACGGAGCACATAAAACAGTGATTTACTGAGTGATTCATTGCTGAGACATAATCTTAAAAGAGCAATGTTCCTGCACTTGCTGAACTGTTTATTGCAGGACAGTGTAACCTAGATCAGGTACTTGAAGGAATAATTTATCTTCCAAATACATGTTACAACACCCAACAGTCGATAATCAATCACATAGGCAGATAGGAATGTCTCCATTAACTATGCTCAGCAGAATACGCAGTCACAAGGGGTGATGAGCATGACACTCCCATTTCCAGCGCAGGAAGAAAAATATGGATGCATTTACCTCGCTCTCTCTATCTCCATATGCACAGAAACTCACAAACGACTTCAACAAAGTTTCTTGAAAGACATTCAGGGAAATGCAAGAGTCACATTTTTCAAGGTCACTGGGCACCAGAATGATAAGTCCAAGTGCACACACCCTGCGTATGTTGCTACAGTAACTTCTTACAGCTGCCAATTGTGCTGTACACTTGATAAAATCATAAACCTTGGGTTTTTTACACAATGTTTATAAATACAAATAAAATAAAATAAGATTCTTTCTTTTAGCATTGTTCAGATTACACACATTTGACTTGCTTAAGTTATCCCTCTCATTTATTATCATTCCAGTCACAGAGCTAAGCATCAGCTTTTTCTGAGCAGCAAATCCCTGACAATCTTTGATCTCTGAAAAATCCAGAAGGTCATTTAACAACACTTACAGCTGTACTGAAGCTATTTCCAAAGATCCCCAAAGTCTCTTCAAACCATCTGGATAAAATGAATATATTCCATCTCCTGAAAAATACAAATGATTTTCAACCTACAGGATTTCACAAGTTGCTTATCAGTTTTTTAACCTAAAGCTAAGATAGCTGGAAAGAAAGATTTAACACACAAGAGTGGTTATATTGTTCTCTTTAGTTTGATTAGGAATTAATGTTGCAACTTGAAAAATATGTTTTTATTATAGGGCCTACTTTGTTCATTAAGCTGCTTAATCATGCTCTGTAAGGATTTTGCAAATACTAAATATCAATGACTTTTGTTAAAAGGCCTTCTAGGTTTATCACTGAAAATTTAGAAAAAAAATGCTTTAGCTCTGCATTAGCTCTAAAATGCAGGCATAGCCCTACATATAACAAGCTGCGAAGCACTGTGTTCTGACATTGTGTTCCAAATGATATTAATGTTGTGGCTGATTTAGCCATAACATAGAGGCCATTTATCTTCAACCAAAGTCCTAAGCTACCGCTTTAATAATGTAAATAATCCTTGCTGTCTTTTTTGACTTGACTCTGATCGTTCAAGGTGACTTAGGATCATTCCTCACTAGAAATAGACAGAAGTAAGCAAAGTGCATTAAGAGAAAGTGGATACAATAAAAAAAGTACAGGTCAGGTAGTCTAGCCAGCCAGTCTATCACCCAATCAGCCAGTCAGTCTCCCATGTCAGTGGGTCACTACAGATGCTGTCTAATGAGCTAGAAGCTTTTGATCCAGTAGGCCTTGCAACATTCCACTGGCTCTTATACGACTTTGTCCCACTATGTGAGCTGATAGTGGCTTCATTAACCACATTATGAACCTGCACAGGAAGCTGATAGTGGATTTTATTAGGGTTTTATTACACAAGAGGAACTAGGGCCAATTTAATTGCAGCCAATGAGGAAGGTGGGAGTTGGCAGTGGGTTGGGGGGCACTGGGAGAAAGAAAAGAGAAGGGGGTAATCTGCATTTCATTTTGTTTTTTTCCAGTATTCTCCCTGATCATGAGGAAAACAGAGGTGGAGGCAAAAGGAGAGATGAATAGAAATGTGCCACAGAAATGGGATAATACTCCCGAGGATGAGTTGATGTTTGTTCCCTTTCTCTCCTGCGCAGCTAACCTCAATCTTGTTGTGCCAATAGCATGCATCAAGACCTATCTGAGGCGAGAGTAGTGCAAACCATGGAAATTTTTGGAATTTGGATTGATTTAAAGAATGGATATCTCCATAAGTAGTTGAGGGCCTATATTTATCCAAACTCTATGTGTAGAGTTCTGCACTCCCAATTTTAGCAGCCGAGATAAAGAGGTGTAGGCCGTGTTCCATATGACAGCTGGCACTTCTAGGGATGCTGTGCTGACATAGATACTGTATTAGTACCCTATTTTTTTTAAATTTCTTTAAATAAAAATGTGATTCCCCTCTCATGATGCACACTCAACACATCTGGATGAGTTCATGTGACATTGTGCGGGTGTAGCTGAATGCGAGGTCCCATCGACTATCCGCAAACACAATGCTGATCTGTGTTTGGCTGCCAGGAGAGCCACTCAGACATCAAGCTGAAACACAGAGCTGCTTTTGTGGTTTCCACCCTCAGATACATTTTGTCCAGAACTAAGTCCACCAACTCAAGTGCTTGTTTTTGCTCTTCCCTTGTAGCATCTCCACCTTTCAGGGACTCACAAAAAAGTCTAAATCTATAATCAACGTCTTTCCAGATTTTACATTGACAATTCAGAACAAAAATGTGGTAAAAGCAGAACAATGTTTAAAGAATCAGTCATGTATGAGAGTCAAATTCAGTAAATATAAGCCGCAGCCATCTTGCTTACAGCTTGTTAAGTAACATATATAGCATGAAAAGCTAGTAGAGCAGTCAAAACAGTGCATGCACATACACAGATGAATCTTCAGAGGCTGTATAAAATGATCACTGTTGGCCTTTTCAGAGACAAAAACAAAAGACGGGCGACATGGGGCCCACTGCACCAGTGTATGGTCTAACAGTTGCTCTGAGGATTTCATCCCGGGACCTCATATCAGTGAAGGCGCCATTAACTATGACTTGGAGGAAAAGAGATCCTTCTTGCAACTGCACATAAGAATGTGCCATCTTGGAGTAACCGAAGTACCAGGCACTGCAAGACAAAATGCAAATCTTGATAAGAAACAGTCAGGAGGATGTGGAGAGAGCATTTGTCTGTAGCAGGTGGAACTGGTTGACAATAACCTGTGTTTTCTAAATGAACCAGTTGATTTCCCTGAAGGTTAACTGTTGGTGACACACATACAAGCCTGGCAGGGTGATGGGATGCTGGTGATTCACCTGCTAGTAGCATCTAGCGCTGCTGTTCACTATAATGCCACCACAGTCAGATGCTGGGACAACTACATGCAATGTAGGTGTGATGACAAAAGCCAGGACAATGAAAAAATTCTTCTTAATCTTTTACTGTAAAAGGATAATCAGTTCTGAACTGATGAACCCTTCTGACCTGGATGACTGAGAATCTTCACAGACATATTCCTGTAATTATTGCTGTATTTGTGGCTGTGGATGCAACCAAAATAATGTCAAATGTATGCTAACTAAGGTCGCTTCTGTTCTTTTATTATATCATATGACATTTTAATGGTTATCCTTCCACTTTTGAGATTGAACAAGTCTCTCTCTGTAGGGCATCAGCAGCACAATGCTTGTTTTCAGTCTGTCTCATTTAATTTCCGTTGCTCTTTCTTTTGCACAGATCTCAAATTTGTACTTACTGGAATACATTGAGGCAGAGAGAAAAAAAAAAAAACATACACCAGTATTTCAGGAATTCACCAGCCACCTACAAGTGACATCTGAAATTAATTGTGCATGGAGGAGTAAAAATGTTTTCCATAGAAGTGAAATGCCTGGAGGTTGTAGCCTATACTGCAGGAGCAATACCACTGAATGAAAACAATCTTTTACACTAAGGGGATTGAAATACTGCAGATATGATTGGAAAAATAATAGAAAAAAGAAGAGCCCATAGTTTCTGATTACAAAAACAGAGCCTCTGAACTGCATCTTTACGATTTCCTGGAATTAATACATTTATATTTGAATGGATGGGAGCCAAAAAAACATAAACAGAGACCAGAGAATCTGACATTAAGCAAGTTTTAATACATGCACATGCATTATTTGTGCACAACAAAGTTTCATGCCTTTAAACCAAAATGTGTTAAAACTAGAATGAACCATTTCTTTCTATCACTGAGAGACTGATCATAGAGTTTAAATCATAAGATGCTGGACAAACTATCACACAACATAAACAATACATTCTGTCTTTACCAATATCTATGGAATAGCGTAACCTAAACCTAATAAGGAAATATAACTTGGCTGGTTGGTTTAGTTG
Organism: Anabas testudineus; assembly: GCF_900324465.2. Classification (NCBI taxonomy): domain Eukaryota; kingdom Metazoa; phylum Chordata; class Actinopteri; order Anabantiformes; family Anabantidae; genus Anabas; species Anabas testudineus. The sequence continues at coordinate 29,635,685 of NC_046611.1, forward strand.
AACATGTTATTCCTCTCATAAACACAATGCTACATGGACAGGGCCTGGAAATGCTATATATGATCACAAGATACATTTTTGACCAGTGCCATAAACTACTGAGCAACTCAAAGTTGATTTATTTTTAATTCTATAGAGCTTAGATTTATAAATTATAAATCTTCTCTAGAAAATGCTATTGTCCTTTCAGAGCTGAGTATTAACATAAACTGGCCTGGTTGCTGCGCATATGTTATTTGTCCATGCTAGAGTGCATCTCCTAAGGTCTGTCCACAAAAGGATAGCCATGGCCAGAGCTGGCATGCAGGATCTAACATTGCTGATAAGCAACTCACTGGCTGTGGACTGTAGATTAAGTTCTTATAAAAATAGGGAGGAGAAATCTGGCTTATGGGGACAAGAGAGAGGGGATGTTAGTGATCAATGCTCCAGCACAAGGCCAATATTATTATCTCTACAGTCCCAACAATGTACCATCAGTGGATTAGAGTAACTGGATCTCAAAGAATTGCTGGCTTGGTGCAGGAGCCAAAAACACGTCATAGCTTCTGGGTTTACTTAGGCAGTTTGTGCAGTCTACAGTACTGTAAATGTGCATTAATGTTTCCTCCAGTGCCCCCGCCTACATTCTGCTGCTCAGTACATAGACTTTGACATAAACCCTCCACTTTTCAAGGCTCAGTGAAGGTTTTACAGGTATAGCGCCTCCATGGATTACAAATTGATAATACGAAAGAACAAACAGTGGCTTTATTTGTATTTCAAAGTGTCCTGTCAACATCTGTAGAGATATCCCTTTTATCATTATAGTCTATGGGGAAAGTTTTTTGAGATTAATATCAAGCTTTCAATATATCCTTGCACTGTACCCTGAACTCTCTCCATGCCCACTGCCACTGGAATAACCCCATCAAATAACCTGGACACATACCTGATGGTCAGCTCAGGGTGACTATCTTACACAATAGGGTGCTGGTTTGTTGAACTTGGTACGCACCCTTTCAATGCACTCATTAGTTTGCAAGATTTTTTAATATTTAGAAAATGTATATATACTGTGGATGAGCAGGGTGTGTTCCCAAGGATAACCACCCATGTCCATATTATTTTAGTACCTATGTACAGTTCATCCTCACATCATGCAGTCACTGTCTCAACAGGGCCTGATCTGGCCGGTGCTGAATGAATGTAGCTGCTTCACTGTCCAGTGAGAGACAGAATGTGCAAACCACCATGGTCGCCAACACTCAGAGGCCTCTGTTGCCAGTAACTCTATGCCAGGCTCCAATTAGGCAACCATGCATTCTACCCTGAAACAATGGTACGGTTGGTGGGTACAGTAAGTCCCAGGCTTTCACATACAGCAAAGAAAAGATGCCATTTATAACTGAGTTGGTAACAGTTTTATGTTGTTTGTGTGTGGCTATGGTGTCAAAGAGGTACAGACTACTGCATTTTCACTGGGGTCATTTATTTGAAGCTTTTAATTACAATTTTTCAGACAATACAAATGTCTGCTGATATATGCTAGAAACCAGAGATACACAGGGTGAAAACTTCAGGAGCCTTGACATACAGCAAGTGCACTCCAGCGCTCCCTGCTGCCTCTCCACACATTCTATGTAAAGCATGGGTTTTGAAGAGAGGAAACCTGAAAGTAAGACAGAGGTTGGGTCCCCCAGGAGCTGCCAAGAGGCTTGTCCTTCAAGCACGGAAACAAGCATAGTCACCTCTAACAATGTTGCAGGGACAATTCATGGAACTGCGAGGGGAAGTACATTGGAGTCTACTTTCTCCAAATGGCTCACAGGTCTTTGTGAAGTTGGAGGTAAGTGGAAGGTGCGGCACGGGGATCAGCTTGATAAAAGACCTTGTCAAAGTGATCATGCTGTTTAGGCCTCCACACCTCCAGAAAAATATTTGGGGGGGCATTCAAACTTATACTAATGCCAAGATACTTTCATTTTGTTGTTTTTCTTATTTCCCCACTCCCCTCACCATTTCTTCTCACAGCCCTCCCAAGTTTTTCAAACACTCAGGCCACCTCTTTACATTCTTTCAGGCTCTAAAGGAGCATTAGGAGCCAAGAAAAAAACTGCAACATAAACTCTGGCCATCCCCTCACAGAACCTCTGGACTTCCTGCATGAGAGCCAATTCATCTTGCACTTTTTGCCAGTTTTCCTAATAAATCTGAGCTCATGGTGTGCCGCCTGCAAACACCCTGCAGAAAGGTAATTGCTGGGCAAGTTGGCCAAACATAACCTTGGTCGCTTTGCAGTTTTAGGTGCTCCATCACTGGGAGACAGTCGCATAAAATCTGGACTTTGCTGCGTTTGGGATGAAAAGTGATTCACCTTGACACTGACCTCTGCCAACCTTCTGGCATGTGGCCACAACTATCTATCCCCGTAATTACACCATAAACTGTTCAATAAGTGGAAGCTAGTGTCATCGAAGAGATGTCTATAAATTAATTAAAAAAATAGAATAGCACATTCCAAGCCACAAAATACAAATCAGAAGACCCACAGTGCTGACATGTAGCTCTTTCAAACGAACCCCTCAACACCCAGCAGTCCTATTTCATCAAATTCCCCTGAGGTGATGATTTCCCCACCCAGTGCTTCTCTAACCACCACGTTTCATAACTGCTTTGTCGCTCCACCAGAGCATATCCATCAGTCAGAAACTCACTCATGGAAATAAACAAACTGCAAACCTCAAAGAACGCTGCCACTCTGAGAGGAGGGGAAAAAGATGACCGAGATAGAGAGAGGGGCACGTTAAATTTGAAAGAGAAATGTTTGCCAGGAGAGAGGAGGCAGGGACAGTGAGTGAAGTTCAAAGCCGGGAGGGTGTAGGGGGGTGGGGTTCATGGGCTCTCTTCTGCTTCACTCCTTTCCTCCCATCCGTGCAGTACCCCTGTGGTGAAGGGTGGACTGGTAGTAGGAGTGGAGTGGGAGGTAGTTAAAAGTCTGTCCTCTCACCCCCCTGACCTCCCACAGCAATGAGCGGAAAAACAGCTGTGGGCTGCACACTCCCTACTGCTAAAACACTGTCCCAGGGGCCTGAAACACATTTACAAACACTCTCACACACACACATAGGACGTCAACCTGCAGATGCACTTCTAACACATGCACCCCCGGGTTTTTCTCTTTTCTCTGTCGAACATACACATACATATACTCAGGTTATATAACTTGGAAAAAAATTGGACTTTAATTATGTTTCTTCTTTATCCCAACTTCAGCACAGATCATACTTCAGGGAATGTGATTAGTGGACTCAAGCATTGTAATTGAAGGGCTTTTGTCCGTTTAGGGTGTGTCACAAGAACCCACAACCAGTGGGTTTTCAGATGTTAATTCATTCTACAGAACTCAGCACAAAGGCAACTCACACTGGGTCCAATGAACTTGGTGGTCAAGTTGATGGACTGTCTTCTTTTCTTTCTTTACAGTCACTCAGTCCATTACATGTAGACTGGATGGGAAGCCATCATCAGATCTCTCCACAGACTTCTCCTGAGGCCGCTCCAACATAGTCTTGGCTGTATGTGTCAGGTCAATGTCTTGCTGAAAGATTGCATGCATCTAGAGCAGGTTTTCTTCTGTATTTGGCTGCAATCGTCCTTCCCTCAATTCTGACCAATCTATCTGTACCACTGAGAAGCACACCGCAGCACGATGCTGCCACAACCATGCTGTAGGGATGGTATTAGCAAGGGATGAGAGGTGCTTGGAGTTCTGCCCAAAGTGCTTATTTTTTGTCTCATCAGACAAGAGAACATTGGTCTCACAGTCCTTTCAGTGATGTTTGGCAAACCCCAAATGGCTTTGATTTAACCACTTTATCATAAAGGTTTGATTGCTGAAGAGCTGCTGTGATGGTCGTTTCTCTGACAGGTACCCAGTTTGGCTGGACAGACAAATTTTCTAAGGCTCCTGCTAGTTCCTAACTTGTATTTCAAACTTTTTGAGGCATCTGCTAACTTCTGCTGAGAACACACAAAAATTTTGAATTTTTTTTTACACCTGAACTATGCCTTGCCAGAAAATGTACTGCAGTCATCTACAAAGAATGTTCTTGGACAAATTATGTGACTTGTGGAACCTTAGATACAGTTTTTGTAAAATTTTGTATTATCTTTTATTATTAACTCAACTGTAATCATTTCATGACTTTTTAAGCCATCTAGCTTACTGTAATGAACTACACCAGCCAATGCACATAATTTAATTAAATAAGTCACATACTATATGCTTTTGGTGTAGTGTTAATGTACTTGCTGTGTACTTCCTGCTTGCACAAATAAAAACAGAAGGTAATGGAAGACATATGGAGACAGGAGTATGGTGTATAGATATTAATATAGCTACGGGGGTCATTAACATTAGCTTGCCATCTGAAATGTTTAAGCTATTATTCCGAAAGCTGCAACAGAGCAACACTGCAGCAGTATTGCTAACGATGATTACCTTTAGTTGCTCCAATGTACATTTACAATGGAAATTCATATTCTGCTAGGTAACTAAAATGCTATGCTTAAAATGCCACCAAGTCCTCTAATTGCTCTGGCATGATGTTGCACATCAGGAGTTAAATAAAAATGAGCTGCAAGGCAAACAGAGCAGTGAAATAAACTTTTCATTTATTATAAATCTTATATGTAGGCCCCATAATGACCAACTCTGTTTTTTCAATTTCCAATAAATTTGGACGTTTTCATCCACACTGTAATATAAAGAAAGTTCAAAAGTGTATGTCCTTGGTAATTTAGTGCAAACAAATAAGTTTGATAGTCAATGTTTTAACACCCATATACAATATACAGTCTTCAGTCCTACATGGAAATCTGGTAGGACTCTCATCAGTTTCTGTTTTATTACAATGAAGTATGCAAGTCTACAGCGATGTATACAGTAATCACTCCTTTATTTCATGTCTCATATAAAGGCACATAAAGCCTCAATAACACCATCCAGTGTACATGTTGGGAACTACAGTCCAGCAGAAGATGTTTCTGCTCTTGACTCACCTTCTAGGTAAGACATCAGGCGGTAATGACAAGATGGAGCTTTTTCAAAGAGTCTTAGCTATTATGTTGCTAATTTTTTATTCTTCAATGATTCTAACAAGCTCTTGATCCTTTCGGTGGCCGGCTCCCGTTTCCTTTTCCTGCGACTTTTGATCCCTGCAACCTGTGAGGGAAGCAGTAGGGTAGCCAGTCCCCATGGTATGGGAGTGCCGTTGCATCTGCGTGTGTTTGTTTCACTCTGCTGGAACAACCAGGAGCTCTCCTGACACAAAGCCACAAATCGCTCTAGCTGGGTGCTGTTGACATTCTTGCTGACATTCAGAGAGGTTTCGAATGGGTTTTGTATGTGCAGCGGGGTCCTCTCTGGTTTGTTCTGCTCCTTGCCCTGGGAAGTGAGAAGGGGGACATTTCTGGCAATTGAAAACATATTCACGAGCAGTTGCAGCCATAAGTGCAGGCATGCCTATACTACTATATGTGATATGGTCCCTTTATCTTGTTGGTCATGGTCTTTGCTCTTTTCTTCTCTATCTAGGGCAACGTCTCCACAGGGTAGCAGATGGCAGGAGGAGAGATGGATGTGGCTGAAGAAGATATTTTTTGACTAGAGCCGTATAAAAGGAGAAGAACTTGATTGGGCCAAAAAAAAAAGATTTAGATTTACACTACCTCTCTTAGTTTGGGCACACCTTCTGTTTCACTGTTTTTTCATTATTTTAATTATTTTCAACATTTTACAATACTGAAGACATTGAGATTATGACAGAACAAATATGGAACTATGTAGTCAACAAAAATTTATTAAATACCCTGGAGTGTATATTATGTTGTATTATATTTATAGTATACACTAAACAGATTCACGAGGTAGTGTTTTACAATTCACAGACCACCTTATCAAGAGTTATTTTGTGACATTTCTTAATGTGCTTCAGTCTTCCATTAGTTGTCTTGAGCAGAGAAAAGGTGGGTACAGAGTCCACAGCCCTATTAGTGCTAGTAAAACTGTACAAATGTAAAACGGGCAAAGACAAAACACAGTCCATCAGAAAAGAGTTCTCTGCTCTGATGAGTCCAAACTTTACATTTTTGGTTCTAATTTGCCATGTATTCGTTAGACATAGAGGGTGAACAAACACTTCCTAAATGTGTGGTTCCCACAGTGGAGCATATAGAAGGAGCTGTGATGGTGTGAGGTGCTTTGCTGGTGACTCCATTGGTGATTTAGTCAAAGTTGAGGGCACACTTAACCAGTATGACTACCTCAGCCCCCCGCTGTGACATGCTATACCATCTGGTTTGCACTTAGTGGGACCATCATTTGTTTTCCAACAGGACCCTAAACGCTCCTCCAGATTTTGTGAAAGCTATTCGTCAAAGACGCAGAGCCTGGCCTTTAACATCACTTGATTTGAATCCAATTGAAATTTGGAAAGTTGGACTGGATAGTGAATGGAAAGCTGTCAACAAGTACTTCCTTCTACTCCTTCAAGACTATTCTAGATGAAAACCTCGTGAAGCTGAGAAAATGCCAAGAGTGGGCAAAGCTGTCATGTTAAAACTCATTTTAAAATAAATAAATAAATAAAAGAAAAACCGGTAATGGTAATGTATATGGTCAATATACTTCAGCCTACCAGTCACAGCCATTACATGAACCACCAATATGTAGGTTAATGAATAGTCAAGAATCTTGCATGTTCTATCATGCCTAAAGTCTAACAATAAATGAGCTGGATGGATAAAGGGATTGAGCATGGAAGGCAGGAGCGACGGAGGATGGCAGCGTTTAGTCATCAGTCAGGGGAGTGAAGCAGGCTGAAGAATTGTAGCACAGTAAAGAAGATTTATGGTCGTTGCTTCACTGGTGAAAGCACATAGGCCTGGGTCATGGTCAGTCTACCTGCTGACTCCCTCTACAGAGTCAACATGATCTTAGTCTCTCTTTCCCAGCAGCATCAATTAATTAAAGTTAAAGCACAGCCAATGCCCAAAAAATCCACATCTAAAAAACTAAGGTAAAAGTAATATGTAATAAGTGGGATATTAGTCAGTGTTACACATTTTAAGATGCAGATCAATTCATTATCCTGCAGAGCACACCAGTTCTCCCTAATACTGCAAGATTTTAAGTTGTTTGGCTTCATCTTCCTCTTCATTTTATTAATTCAAAGTTTCACTATAGATTCAGTTTCATTGCCGACAAAAAACATTATATAGACACAGATTTGCAACAACAGGATAAATATGGGTCTAAATAGAATATGCGTTTGTTTACACTCCTCCTAATTGGGATCTTAGCTCATGGGCGCCGGGCCGTGTGGGGCCGGCATCAATCACATATGTCAAGGACAGCTGCCATCTGTGTGTGTGGGAAGACGCCATCCACCAAACACTGCTTTTATTACCAACAGATTTCTTTGCTAGAGCTCTGCTCTGATGCTGAAAGAGGGCTTAGCTTTTGAACAAAGACGTTTGTTCTGGACGTCTTTCCTTTTATGATCATTTATTATTTAAATGATGCTGTGGTTTGATTTTCTTTAAAAGTTATGAGGTTGTCAGTTTCACAAAAACATTTGTTGACACTCATTCTGAACTTTTGTCATCACATTTCTTATTACCTATGGTCTGACATACTGTATATGACAAAAATGAATAAGTCTGCATGAGATAATATTGGCTAATTTATAGGCCAAGAAAATTTTTCTTCTATCTCGTCTATCCTCGTTTTTTATGCAGATATTTACCCATCTGGCCGCAGGTGTGAACTTAAAAAGAGGAAGATTGACTGATTTTAAAACTTGTTTTGTTACTAAAGTTTATGACTGCTGTGACGATGAGGGAGAATAATCACAGCTTCATATAATGAATAAGTGATATGCTTTCTTCTGGACTGAATAATTTATAAAAGAAATATACCACCTTTTTTTGTAATGTCTTTTGCAATTTAAAGAATAAATAACAGGTTAGGTGTGTGCCTTCATCAGGCCCAATCTAAACACACAGTTCGAACTGAGAAGTTCTTCATCTTCTGTTGGAAGTTACTGAAGTTTTAGCAAAAATCCCTCATCAGTCAAACAGTGCCACAATGTTGAGATGAGACTCTCATTCATTTCCTATTTGTATGTAATGTTTTGCTGGGTTTTTTTTTTTTGCTTATCTGTGAAGTTAAAGTTGAAATGAGTGACAATCCAAACTATAAAGGAGGAAGTGATGTGATTATTCTTTTAGATGTACAGTGTTTTTAATCATCTGTTTTTTAAGCACCACAAAGAAAACCTTTTTTGTGGTGCTTTGTACTCAGCAACTTAACATTAGCTTAAAAAGCTTTTTTTTATTTTAGTGTGCAAAAGAAATTATAATTAAGTGATAAATTTAGTATAGCACTCTTGCTAAGGTGAATGTTAAGTGTGTGGAAGGGCGCCAGACTTCTGGTCCACATTACTGACATAAAGAAGGTGACTGTGCTCCCTAATCTGCCAATTGAAAAGCGACAAGAAATGCTTTAAAAACACTGATCAATAAACCCACCTTATGTGAATGACGGTGACAGTGGAAAGGGAACTTCAAATCTAAAATTAATTATCATTCCAACCTTTTGCCAAATTACTTCTAATTCTGAACTACTATAATGCACTGTACTGTTATTTAGTCCAAGGACAACTTAATCTGACCTTGGGATCAACTAAATAATCAATAGACAACTATAAAGTGTCATCATTGGGCAAATACTTCAGTATCTGCAACTATATGGGCATTAACAAACATACATACCTTTCTGATATTTATGGACATCCTGCTGAATGGAAAAGTGGCGTAGAACTCAAAGAATTCAAACAGCAGTTGCTCTAAACCGTGGAAAGGAAAGTTACATTAGCCCAAAGGGCTGCATACAGAAATGTTATCAGCTAAACTGAATTATAGCCCCAGAGCCCTAATTCCACGCTCTCATGCTCACCTAGTGTTTCTTTGTTGCTCTCGACCTGGATCTTGCTGAAGTCGCTGACAAATGTGCAGTCGTTTCCCTCAATCACGTTCTTGTCCGCTGGACCTTGTGGGAAAAGAGCAGAGATTCAAGGTAAGTGACTGCCTTTACACGCCTATGATAGCCATAAACAAGACACAGATGGATGTGTCGTTGCATTCTAGGAGAGGAAACAGTGGGAGACAGGGGAAGGAGGGAGAGCAGGTGCATGTATGTGTGTCTATTGTGGTACACAAGAAAAAAATTGCAAAGACCATGTCCTTGCTTGGTTGCTTTACGTCTCCTGCAGTGCCCTTGTTACCAGTCTCCTTCACCACATTGAGGCTGGTGTGTGTCTGTATGTTACCCTGCTGCCTATATACTTGTGTGTGTGTCCGGAAGAGGCGGGGGTCATCAACCTTCCCAGAGTGATGGGTCTTTTATTGTCCTGTAAGCACTCTGTGTGATAGAGACTGCGCTAAATGGGGGCTAGGAGGGGGAGACGGTGGATGGGGAGCAGTGGAGGGTTTTAAATTGCTTTTGGAAGGCAATTATCAGGTAGCCAAGGTGACAGAGAGGGAGAGGGTAGGAGATGGAGGAGGTGCCGTGGACTCCAAGCCAGACTGTTGGGTTAGTGGTTATGTTATCACAGGTTTGGTACGGATGCACACATTTTTGCTCCTAGATGATTTTCCTATTGGTGTATCTGATTGTGCTTTCATCACTTAGCTGTGATGCCATGTTTCCTGCCATAATGCTACATAATCAGCAATGTTCTGCTGGAAATTCGAGGCACTGACTGGTGAACAATGCCTGTGGGTTAATTGACTTTCTATAATAAGTTAACACAGTCAGTGCAATAAATTTGTTAAATTATTAAATTAGATTTTTTTTTTGACCATGACATAATGTAGACTTGTATGTATGACATGTCAAAACATCTTGTTATGACATTACTGTCAAAATATTATAGATTTTCAATGTGATTTCCGACTTTTGGACTCCACTTTATCTGCCAATCGGATGCGCAAAGGTTACTGCTTTGTATTTGTCTTTGTTCACATTTTACTGACACTTTATATTGATAGTAAAGGTGAGGTATCTATATATAATAAAACCATAAAAGTGCAGTTTTTGTTTTTAGTTTTCAATTAAATTATTGTGCAGTGTTGTGAAAGACGATTTGGGTTTTGAGGTTTTCTTGCAAGGTAAATTAATTAAAACACATGAATATGTGGGTTTTCTTTTGTCCTTTCCTATCCAGGAGTGGATGACAGTATTCCTAATGTTATACCACAATCTTAATACTGTGGTACAGTATTATTACTTAGCAAATCAAGACATTTCATCATATTGATGAAAGGTGGTGCTGGGCAATACCTGCAAGGTCTCTGAGATAGTCCAGCGTTGGGATAATCGGTGGGCTCCTCCTCTGCAGGAAGAACAGCACCATGAGAGTGAGGGAAAAGTTAGTAATCCAAGCCCCGGGGATGCTACTGGTGATGCCGTGAGTTCGGGCCCAGCAACGCACAGTAAACACGAGGTATCGCACCCGTGGGTCAAGCTCTCCGTACAGGTAGAGCAGCTCTGTGCTCTTCATTGCCACCCTGTGAAAATAATACACAGGATTATTTTGAGTACTGAGCAGCATGTTTTGATGAGCATATGTTAATGTCTGACTGAGTTACTTAGCTTCCAAAAGAAATGTAGGCTGTAGAGCTAGTGGTAAATTTAACTTGACTAACGAATGATAGGACTGATGTTCAGCATCCTGGTCTGTTCTTATTATTCACTGGACATTCAATTGCTGTGACCCAGCCCTATGATAATAAAAAAAAAATCAACTGGGAAAGTGAACTGCAGATAATATTCCCTTGTATTACACAGTTTTAATAATAACCTTTAATTATCAGAAGCTCGGTTAAGATTACTCATCAATGTATTAATGAGAAATACAAATACAGCAATGGCATCCAACACTGTGTCTACACAACTGTAATTAAAATACTGAGTATAGGTCTGAACTGACTCAATTGGGAAAGCTGAAAGTTAAAATGTAGATCAAAATTCAGAGTAATCATCCTAACTTCAGAGAATGAAACTCTGCATTAGGCTGAATGTCAAGGGTCAGTGAAACTAAGGCCACACCAAAACCACCACTAGAGAGCAGCCTTCACTAAGTGACACAAACTGTCTGTCATAGTTTCAGTTACATTTTCCTTTTCTTTGACACACACTTCACAGGGCCCCGAAAAGTGCTGAGCTTCAAAGATCTCAGAAGATGATTTGAGAAAAGTCCCCCTCACATCCACCTACAGCAGGTGGTTCAACTCTATTTCCTTAGAAACTGCACAGTGGTTTTCTGTACGTTAGCAAGTGTGTACGTGCTTGTATTGCCAACCCCAAAGGCCGCAACCTGTTCAAGGCTGTAAGTGAAGAAGTGAAACACAAACAAGTCCCCCCCCCTTGCTGGTCCTCCTGTTCAGTTTCACTGTGGTAAGCATGCAACTGAATAACTGTAGCAGTTCCTGCCTGAGTGCAACTTGGGGCTTTTGCAACGCCAGTGTGGCCAAAACAATCAGTACAACAAATGTGGCAGTTTCTGTGAAGCAAGTGGTGTATAACCAACTCTAACAGACATTTAGAGTGATGACCATTCCCCTGAACGAAACTCACCCATTTATCTCTAAGACACAAAAGCCACATCAATGAATCGGTCAATCTCCGTTTATGAGGTAAATAGGTGAGTATGAATACCTGTTGTTGGATGTGAGGTCACACTGAAAGCCAGAGGGCTGGTGAGCGAATCGAACTAGAGGACATCTGGCATTGAGAATCTTCTGCACCCCGACGCACCCAGCCCCAAACTGTTCTACACACTCCCCGATGACAGAGAGGATACTCTGGGTGACAGCTCGCTCTGAATTGGCCCTCTTCATCCCGTATTCCAAGGACAGACCTGATTTGGGCTAAAAACAGAGAGTTGAGAGATGTTTAATGACCCTAGACCACTCTTCACTTCTAACGCAGTGGATTATTTTAGCCATAATTTTAAATTTCAGTTATGTATTATATGGTGCCCCTCCAGAATAAAACAAGAAAGAAGTATCCAAGGCAAAATTTTATCTTTGATACCTAACCTTAGAGGAAGAAAGAGCATGTTCCAGTAACTCATAGGAGGATAATTCATTAGTTTTTCAAATGTAAAGAGACAAAACATTTTTCCTTTCCAAAAAGAGGTTAAAGCAGCAAACAGAAGCCAACTGAGCATATAGGCATTCAGTGTCTTGTTTATGTCATGACCATCTGGAGCAATTTGGGGTTCAGCATGAACAATATTTAAGAAATCTGACTAAACGAGAAAGCTCACTATAACCTGGTGTCTTATGTGCGTTTAAATGCTCTGACTAAGTAACTGATCAGTTATATCAGTTCCAGAAATACCTGAACACCTCCTAAATTTTATTCAGACTACTAAATGTTCTATTGTGTTAATACTTTATTATTACTATTATTGTTTTCAAAACTTGGTCCAAAAAACACAAAAAACATATTTTTGTGTTACATGTTATCCATTTGAGACATTTTATGTTCAGTAACTGATCAATTGAAAAATGCAAAAGATTACACTGATGTTACTGTAGTTGTCCTATTTCTGTTTGCGGCTCTTGTTTCTAAATAAGCATCAAATTCAATCTAAAGAAAATCTACCATCAACCCCCATAATTACCCTCTTTACACTGTATCCACTGATGCCACCCAGGTCCAGAAACATGTCCAGGTCACAGCCCAGCTTCCCAAATCCATTAACGGATGAGCCAAATGGTTTGATAGTGCATTCTGGGAAATAAGCAGCTGCAATGTCCTTAAGAAGAGAACAGACAAGAAAACGCAGCCTGCTGTTTTCCTCTGTAAGCTGATAGGCTTCTGTCAGAGAGTTTATCTGTTGGTCTATCTGTGGGGAAATAAAGAGATTCATATAGTATAATTTAAGAGATCTATTTAAAATGATTCACGCATGGATTTGCTTAATCTCAGCTTTTAGGTATGACATTCCACTTACACTCTCCTCTTTGGACAGTCTCTGTATGAGCTCATTGATGGGTATTGTGGTTTGTGGTTGACACTGTTTGACTGGCTGATTTGGTGACTCTACTGCACCAAGGTTCCTCAGTGACAGCAGCCTCGATTTAAAAGGTACCACTGATTCATCACTGACGATTGGGATTGCAACCGCTTCAAGCAAAGAGGTGACACTTTCCCGGCTGGCGAACTCCACTACAGCATACACGCTCTGGTGAGTAACATCGACACACACAATGTTAACATCCAACTGAATCCTAGCATGACAGAGACATTTAAAATAAATGCACCATAAATTATATCAGAAAATATGTCAACATTTATTCATCATATGTACTTTTTCCACTTACGTGACTTTCATAAAAAAAGAATTTGTTGATATCTCCATGATTCAATAAATACTTGTGGAACCTTTTCTCATTGACTCTGAAAGGGCAGCTGATGAGGACAGATCTCTCTGCTTGTTCTTGTCTCTCCACCTGGACAGCGTAAAATGACCTGTGTCCAACCTTTTCATCTGAAAAGAAGACAACATATATACAATATTTTAAATGTACAACAATTTATGTTTTTCTTTGAGAAAGACAATTATTGAATCAAATTGTTAAGGCTACTTCTGCTATCAGACACATTCTGCAGCAATAGCTGAGGAAGACACTGTATCAATAAAGTGGGTTATTTTTATTATATGAAGAATATTCAATTGAATTCAGTAGTAATGTTCACTGGTAAACTGACAATTCTACATGATGTGGAACAGTTAGCAAATGTCTGGTGGTCACAGATCACAAATATGTTTTACGTTGAAACGTCACATTAAAAAGTCTAAATAGAAAAATGTATAACGAGCTATTATCCTCAAAGCATTATTATCTGCCTTATCTAAACGAACTTAGTTTAGGATTCCCTTGATAGACAAACACAACGCCGAAATTCACCGAAACCCCAATAACCTCTGAAGTTTTCATTGTCTGTGAAATAAATAACGCATGTTAGACAACAGTCCATAATACCTAAAATATAACGATTTCTTAAAGAGGTTTGGACTGTCAGTTGGTGGCAGCGGTATGTATCAATGCTAGCTCTTAGGCTAAGTGGTTTTGTATGGCAGTTTAATATACTAACCAGTTTCTTCTTTTCGAGTTGCCTCAGCTTGCGCAGAAACAACGTTTGTCCCAATACCTCTGAGAAGTAATTTATCGACGTTCTGTAAACACTTTACCAAACTGCCCCTTCCCCGCATCTGTAAAGTGCACATTACTAAGGACGACGCCATTGCTATTTGAAAGGAGCTAAAAAGCGCATGCGCCTGCCTCTGTGTACGGCAAATGAGAGGGGCCAATTTAGACATTCTCATTAAAATCCACACGGAATCCCAACACGTCTGTGTTTAGTTACCTCGTACTGTGTAACTGCAAAGAGCCACAGATATACTTAAATATGAACCCCCCCCCCCTTTTGTTTAGCCTATGTCTTAAATGTCTCCAATATGTTACATTTCTCATTGACTTGATATTAAGTGCTGCCCTTGACAAAACAACAAAACACTTCTTGTCCGTAGGAAAACACCCAGCGGTTCTGCAGAAGACGATGCTCTGTGCCTCAGCACAACAAGCCACATTCATTTTGTTTTCATCTGACAAAACGGAAGAAAAGGAAAGGAAACCAAAGAGCAGAGGCTTGGCACCTGACATTAAAGCTACTCCCACACGGGCTGATCGACCACACTTCCTCTGTTTACTTCCCTCTAAAGACGAAGCGACCTCGCTCTGGACGACAGTGTCGACGCACGATGGAGAGACGACTGTTGCGTTGAGCTCGGTACTCAGAGATTATGGTGAGTACCCTGAAGCATGTTTCTTTATGATCAACTACTGTGTATCATCGGATGATCAAAGCGTTTGCTGCTGAAATGAGCAATCCCCGTTGAATATTTGAGACTTATTAGATTTAATAACCGTACACCATCCCAAAGCGAGTTCTTAGAGGCAGCATTTAGGAATTTGCACTTTGCACTCAATTGTTTGTTCAGTTTTAACATCGCTTTTCGGGGGATGGAAACCCCCCTACATTTGCAAATGTGTATGATTTGCATGTCAGAATTTGCTTAATAAGCATGATTAGTATTCAAAGCTCATCCTAAAGCATTAATGAGTAACTAACTTTTGTATTTATTTTTAATTCGTTTTACACATACATGATCTGCATTGCGGGTACTTTATAGCAGGATAGCCAAGCCTTCTTGGGGGCTTCCCAGCTTTTCTGTGAAATTCCCTTCATGTGTTTGGAGTACCTCCCAGCTGTGTATCAACCCAGTTTAACCGCCTCAGTGCATCAGGGTAGTGTCACTGTTCATCCTATGTGGCACAGACAGGATTTCTTCCAAATCTGATCTGAACTGAACATTGTCTAAAAACTGAACCACTTATGTTTAATTTTAGATTGAACAGTGCAAGTCAAGCATCAAGATGGATTACAAATATCATAGTGGAATTGAACTGCTCTTGGCTCACATGAATATAGAGGACATCATCAACGCTGCAGAGACTCTGTATCGGCTTGAGGAAGAGGAGGAGGAGGGGGAGGAAAGAGGTTTGTCGTTCGAAGACGAAGGTCTCTCCCAGGAGGAGATGGATGAGAATGAGGAGACAGGGGACTTGGCGAGCGAGCAGAAAGACTATTCTGATGCAGTTGGTGGTGTTCGGTATGGGACAGTGACAGACCTCCTGTCTTTTGTCAACTTGCTCTCCAATATGCAGGCAGCAGCCCTGCAGCACCTGCCTCAGGAGATGGGAGTCTTGCTGAATAAGGTGAGAATGTGTGTGTTTTATTTTTGTTTGTTTGTTTGTTTGTTTTCCATATGATCAGCTTTGGAAAAAAATTGTTCTTGTGGTTTTTTAACTATCTGTTTTCTTTTTTATTGCAGAAGGACATTGTTGTAAAAAAAGGCCGCTACCAGATCAACATGGATGTGCTGCTGTTTCCATGGAAATTAAACTGCAAGAATCCTGGGTCTGGCCTCGTGCCCAAGGGCTCATTTGGGAAAGTCCACTTAGCTCAGGACACCACAACCAGGAAGAGAATGGCTTGCAAACTGGTGAGTCTTGCTGAGCAATGTCTGGAATTCAGCCTGCACTGATTTCTCAGAACTCTGGGCCTAGATGCCAAATACTTTACTTGCCAAGTAAAAAATTGTTCAGAAAGCAACTACACCTGTGTTTAAAGAACAAATGTTAATGTCAGCATGACATGCACGTTTCCTCTGTAAGAAAAAGAGGAAGAGTGCTGTTAAAAGAAGAACCAGGGTTTTGTGACAAAATGGAGCAAGAACACTGCAAGAATGGAAATTTAACTGTAACTTCCCACAGCCCATCTGAAGGACTGAAGATTGATCTCTGTTCCTATCTATACACTTATCTATATCTATGCACAGCCATGTTGCCTTGTTGAGTGGGTAGTTGGAGAGGGGGTGGTGGGACATATTGTGTTTACTTTTTTCTTACCTGGAAAATAATGACACAAGAGGAAGAAGTAGTTTCCTACCTAGTACTGATTGTATAATACACTGTGTAATCATAAGAATGCTATGTTCACACAGTGTATGGTACAATCAGTGTCAACAAAACAGTGTCTAAAACACATACATCAATACAGGACTTACTGGCACTAGTGCTTGCTTCCTGCATATCAGCAGACAACATCAGATAACAGTATTACAGTATGACTGAAAAAAATCACCCATTGTGTAACAGGCATGCTTTTAGGGGGCAGTTGAGAAACACGCTTGTTTGTTTTCTTGTAGAGGGTTAGATGAGAAGAGAAACATGGAAAAAGTGAAAGCTAAAAGCTTTAACTCTGTCCCAAAGTAAGACATCAATTCAGAATCCCCTAAACCACGTGTTTTACATCTTTGTTTGTGTGTGTAAAAAATAGGTCAGCTGGCTTTTGAGGGGCTGGTAGCCAGATCCTCTTCAGATTTAAACTCTAGAGCAAACCAGGGTGGCTGATTCCATCTACTTCTCAAATTCTTTATATTTCTCTTGGCATGACTGTATGCTTAGTATGGCTGTGACTTTACTAGACTAAAAGTAGTTTTGCACGTAAACCCCACATGAAGCACATTAAACAAATGTAATATTTTAACCAGTGAAGTTAAAAGGTGCAGGTAGGCAGGTGCTGTTCTTCTCAGTGACAGTTGTTATCACATTAACAGTTTATTTACATGTCATCATCTTTACAGATTCCCATGGAGAACTTTAAAGCAGCTGATGTGGAGTTCCAAGCCCGGTTCCGACACGAGAACATAGCTGAGCTCTATGGCACTCTGTTCTGGGACCAGACGGTCCACCTGTTCATGGAGGCTGGAGAGGGTGGCTCTGTCCTGGAGAAGCTGGACAGCTACGGACCCATGAGGGAGTTTGAGATCATCTGGGTGACCAAGCAAGTGCTGCGGGGTCTTGAGTACCTGCACTCTCACAAAGTCATCCATCACGACATCAAACGTAAGAGCGAATAGAAAAATAATTTCCTCATTCATTGTTGAGTGTACTTTATGGTTGGACTACATTGTATTAGATGCAAAACTTATGTAATGTCAGTTTTACCCTCTTTACGTCAAAGCGAGGGCACAGACGGTTGCAGTCAACAATTCAAGAGAAATTCAGCTGATATCTGACACCGGGAGTCATTCACACTGTTTGAATATCCTCTTCTGTAAATTTAAAGTATGCTTTTCAAGAAAGGTTCAAGGAAGCCAGGTCACACCGTCAAAAAAAAAATGCTGTACTGAGATGACTGAGATTACAAAAAGACAGGCGTATCCCAGCTGTGGTTTGATATGAGGTTGTTGTTACGTTTGTAGAACCACAGCAGTGCTGCCATGATGAAAGCATTATACTCAGCCCTCCATCAGCCTCATATCCTCAAAGCTTGTCTGCTGTCTGGAAAGTCCAGCCTGTTTCACATGCTTTTTCAGACTTAAATGTAGGATCCTGAGAGGCATGTGAATTACACCATGGCTCAGCCTGGCCCTCTCACATGTCGCTGTGGTTCTCCCTGATTTCTCACTGTGACAAAAACATGCAATTATCCTTCAGTGAAGTTTTTAAGCACGAGGAAGTGACTTGTCATGAAAGACAAAGCTCTCTAATTATCTGTCGCATTGCTTTGCTCAAAGCATGTTACTTACTGCTGCTTAAGGAGGCTTCAGTGGCCTTTAGAATTAGTTCATTAGTTAATAATTAGAACATATTAGTTAGAGCTCAAACACCAGCCTGCAAAAGAAAGCAGAACACTGAACATACTGTGCAAAAAAGAAAAAGTGCAAATCTGCTCATTCTTTTTTGTCTTTCCTTCTTTCAGCCAGTAACATTGTCCTGATGTCAGACAAGGCAGTGCTGGTGGACTTCGGCCTGACAGTGCAGATGACAGAAGACATTTACATACCCAGAGACCTGAGAGGAACAGAGGTAAGAAAAGCTAGAGATAAGATACTCACACAATGCATGAATAGATACATTATTTACTCCAATAAAAAATACATTTTCCTTCTTTGAACTCACTAGAAAAGGCCACAGTCATCCTGACTCATGACTCAGACTAGACTTCCCCAGGGATTTTGTCAGATCAGTCCTAAGACTTGTCAGCATTATATGTAGAAAGTGAGTCAGTACTCTGTGCACTCATTGACTATACTGATGCTAATAATAGTTTGCTTATGCTGTGCAACCTCAGAGCAGATGTTTTAAACAGCACTTGGGAATTTTTTGACTAATCCATGAGATGTCTCCCAAGTTGGAGCTGTCGTTGTAGCTTCCCCGTGAAGTGACCTGTGAGTCTGTATATAGGTGTGTGCATGCACATGCTGCACATAGCTTGGCCTGTGGAAAGTCCCAGGGCAGACACCCATTGGTCAAATTAAGAGAGACAGCACTAGCAAATATGCAGGGCTTCTCAGGCTTACATTAACATGGAAGAGCAGGCTGGAATTTCCAGCAGAGAGAAAGAGAGAGAAGTGCAGATGATGGTGAAGAGAGATGACCTCTGGTTCTATGTTTACTTTTCACACTGTAAAGGGCAACGTGCCTCTTCTCTGCCTTCACCATGACACACACACACACACACACACACACACACACACACACACACACACACACACACACACACACACACAGAATGTATCTGAAGGTTAACTTGAAACGAAAACCCCCTTTTATTGCAAGAGGTTGTTTCCTGTTAGTTCTATTGCACTGAATAAACAGGATCCCTTTCACTCTTTCCCTGCCACTATGCTAACAGCAGCCTCATTAAATGTAAATTATATAAATAATCTAACGTGATCTTTCTTTTATTTAGATGTATATGAGTCCAGAGCTGGTTCTGTGTCGGGGACATAGCACCAAGACAGACATCTATAGCCTAGGCACCACCATCATCCACATGCAGACTGGTAGCCCTCCTTGGGTCCGTAGATACCCACGCACTGCCTACCCATCCTACCTTTACATTGTAAGTATTGAACATTTTATAACAGCCATGTTAGCAGTTTGGTATCATATATGGTCATGACAATATGTTGTGTTGTCCACTAATTTTGTCCTGAGTGATATAATTCAATAATTCAAATTTAGCATTTCAATTGTTATAGATCTGTAATAATTAGTTATTATTAAATTAGTCAACCATAAACAATTTCAGTCAGTCAGTCGTCTCACATGTGAGGTTTTTAGGATTTTCTTTGTCCAGTTATTGTCCACTTTTTTCATAATTTTATGGCACATCTTATGCAAATCAGTGCTATGTAGTTTTATCACCAGTTCTTGTGTTTAATGCAACTTTGCATTAATGCGAATCATCAAGGGCCTGTAAAAATAGACACTCTGTGTCTGCAGCATTTGCAAATAGGCTTTTTTTTTATGCCTTTTCACCTTTTGTATAGTAAAAATAGCTTTATTCCATTCACCCATATGGTCATAAAATTGATTGCAGGTTTAAAAAGCTCACATGTTAAACTGTTTTGCTTTGACTTTTGTTCTTAATTATACATGAACAATAAAACATGTTCCTTTTTTAATCTCATAATATGCAAGTAAATAAGAAAGTACTATTAAAGCCAAACTTTATCTGTATGTCTTTGAAGACTTAATCAAGATTAGAAGCACATGACCTGAATATTCTCTATTTGTAGCAAAGTATTTCCTGTGTTTTCCTGATGCATTCCTCTAGCCAGTAGCGCACCTCTCACTTTATTACTTTACACCTTATTACACTCACATGTCATGCTGTGAGGTAGACAGTATGTCATTTCTTGCTGCATTTCTAAAAGTGACACAATTTTCCATGACTGTGTTCAGGTCTTAGACAGTCTAGATCGTGATGAGGAAAAAAAGATGACCCATTTTGTCAGTCACTACTTCTGTTTCTTTTAAAAGTTTTCCATGACAATAATTCTGTGCTTTCAAGAAGTGCCATTTCAGTTTTTTGATGCTTATCAGCTCTTTTGAATAAACAATTACTCACTTCCTTGTGAAACTACCGTCATGGAGAAGTAATGTTACATGGCAAAGCCACTTCAACAGATTGAGCTTAGCTATTCTTCCTCAATTCATTTTACAACAAACATGTTACTACCCACAGTCACACTCAAAAAGAAAGAGTGACGTTGCCTAGATGAGTTCTAGATGGTGGGTTTTTGGATATTTATAAACCTTGACCTTATATGAAACTTTTTGTTTTCTCTCTGTCACACTGCAGTTTTTTCATGCTAATTTTGCCTCATCAATCTCCAAACAGATCCACAAGCAGGCACCCCCTGTGGAGGACATACCAGAGGACTGCAGCTTGGCCATGCGCTCTTTCCTGGAGCGAGCCCTGGAGAGGAACCCTGCTCTGCGGAGTTCTGCATCCGAACTGCTGAAGGATGAGGCCATCAATCCGCCCAGGGAGGATCAGCCACGCTGCTGGAGCCTCGACTCAGCACTGGAGGAGGCCACATATACAATGCTGCGGCAACAGAGCCAGCACCACGACACCACACAGGGTAAGGGCCTAGGTGCCATATTGCCATCACAAAATAACAAGCTTGTACTTATTTGCAAGGAAAAACACTGAATTCTAAATATGCCAACAAAATTTATACATGAATTTTATCTTTCTGCAGAATCTGCGCTTTACTCTGAAGACTCAGGCCACATGAGGAGAAAGGGGTCCTTGTACATTGACCTTGGCGCTTTGTCAGGTCACTGCAAGCTGGTGTCAGGACCTCCCACCTCGGAATATGGCTAACTCCTCACCATAACTCACCATTTTTGTGGCAAAATGAGCCAACTGATCATTTATTTTTAGCCTTCTCGTATAGAGTGGCTCACTCTTCACTGTGAAGGACTGACAAATGCTGACAGGCAGGAAGACAGCTGCAGGCGACGTGGTTTATGAAGTGAAAGTTTTTGCAAGAGCAACGAATACATGGAATAGCTGGAACCAGCTCAAGCTGAAATGGACAACACTGCAGGACGGTGGTTGCATAAGATCCATTGCAAATAAATTTAGCATTAACTACTTGAATGATCTAAATGTGTAATGTTTGTGCACGCTTTAGTTCAATGTGACAGTTAACACAACAATATGCTATTTTTTCTTATGAAACAAAAAAAAAAGGCTTTTAACACATACAATTTAAGCTGTTTGTTAAAGTATGTGTTCACTGTGTGCAACATGTACAATGTGTAGTTCTTTAGGGACTTCCTCTTGTTTATTCCCGTGGAATATTGTTAGTATTATTGTGTTGTGCAAATGACCCTTCTGTGGAATGCATGTGGTATCTGATTTGTGTGCTGTACATCCTAAGAGATGAGCCCTGCTTTTTACTTAAAAGGCCGTTGTGTTACTTCGGTTTTTTATGGTACTCAGCATAGAAATTACCTAGAATTTAAAAATGTACAGTATCAGTCATAATGCAATAAAAGAGCAATAAAATGAAAATCCCATATTGTTTGTTATATTTCACTTCTGTGCGAGGTAGTTAGTCATTTAAACAGATTATTCATTTTGGATTTGCCGCTTGACAACTAGGGGAGATTACTGTGAAATCAAAACATTCAGCATGTCCGTATTTTTGACTCTACTTTCTTTTTTTTTGGCTGTATAAATGGTGCAATACAGTCTATGTGTCTGTGTATTACAGTAGGTGCAAATATATATGAATATGCATATAATAGACGTTAACATGGGTATATTCATATTTCTTACTAACAAGCTAAAAAGAGAATTTTGCTTGAAACCTTTACTGATTTCAAGCTCTAAAACCAGCATTCATATGCACAATTTACCCTTCAATACAAAGATGATGTGCGCAGTCACAGAGAAGTGTTAATGGAAAAAACAGAATGATCTTTCTACGTCAAAAACATGAGTGGGTGGGGGACGTATAAGGTCCCTTCTCTCTTTGGCTGTCTCTTTCTCTTTACTAAAAGTAAATAAAGAAATAAGATTCTGTCTACTGTGAAGTGAAACCACCAAAACTTAGTGCACCCGCTTGTGGTATTACGTATGTAGGTCACGGGATGTTAATTTTGTTTAGACTAAATGTGTAGAGCCACACTAACTGTTCTCAGAAGCTGTACACAGACTGTGGACTGTGCTGTGGGCCAAGTGCTAACACCAACGTTTTACATGCAGATGATAAAATATTTGAACATTTTGTTAGCAGGTATGATGTTTGCTAAAGTTCAGAGAAATCCTTGGTTGGACTAAAGTGATGAAGGAACCATTCAGCACTGCCTGACGCCACACTAATATGGGTTTTTCAGTAATTAACAGTTGACTTCCTTAGTGTCTCATAGGTCTTCATTCAGTGAAATTCTGCTGAAATGTTTCACTTTCACATATCTTTTGAATTCCCACTTCTTTGCTGGTAGTAAAAAGTTACTGAAGTACATTGACTTTACAATAGGCTGCTGTATGCAAGTATGTATTTGCCTTTTAATAAACTCCATACCTCTTGCTGCCACTTTGGACCACATTTAACCAAGTAAAAAGTATTTAGTTACCAGATAATTCTGATAAAAGAACGGTACACTCCCTTATATAATATTTCTACACAGGGTAATTTAACATTAAAACAAGTTCAGGCATTTTTAAGGACAACATTCAGATGGGTAATAATATATACTTTTTTTAATGATACTGCACTTACACTTTTACTTGAGTAAGACTGAATTAATAGACTTGCACATGTACTTGTAGCAGAATATATTTATGTTGTGTTACTACTTTTATTTTAGAAAAAGATTTGCATACTCCCTCACTAATGCTGTCTGCACGGATATCCCATTGCATTCAAATTATTTTCTGTATAGCCTCTTTGTATGGTGCAAGACATTTGAAGGCCAAAGTGGTGACATTTAGTCAATACTTAAATGACTGATAATGTTTATTTCAGGAGGAAAAAGAAAGAAAATTGTAAAAAAAAAAAAAAAACAAAGACAAAAAAAAAAACCCAAAGTAACATTTTGATGACAGCTACTTATTGTGGGTTTTCCTGAATTCCCCAGCTAACAGCTGGGTGAAACAGATGAGGTGTGAATAAAGTTGTAATGGAGCTCCCTGCTACTTTACTTGCTTTAAATTGTTCCTAATTAGTCATAGACAATATCTACTACTGATTTTACGTTAGGGAAACCCAAGTGATTGATATGTGTAAAGTGTTTCTCCGCTAGCTCAGACCTACTCCTCTTTCTTAAAGCGTCAGTGAGTGGGAGGTGAGCTCTCTAGTGCAGGGGGTTGCCTCTGATCTGCATTACAGCACGTTTGCTGGCTTTCTCTAAATATGACAGACAAATACTACCATCTACTGGTGGTAGCACACACAACTGTCTTTTAGGTGCTCACTGTTGATGAGACTTTATCATCACTTTATCTGCTGTGCCTTGCATGATTCATAATTATGATTTAGACTTTTTTACAGTGTTTAAATTGTTTCATTTCCTGTGAATATAGAAAATATAGCAGAAAAAGGTGCTGATTCTTTTAATTATACACTGAGTCACCATGATCATTCTTGTTGTTAGTGTATCGGGGGGTGTTTGGGTAATTTTCAAGAGCACCACCATTTACAGTATCTGTAATA
Organism: Anabas testudineus; assembly: GCF_900324465.2. Classification (NCBI taxonomy): domain Eukaryota; kingdom Metazoa; phylum Chordata; class Actinopteri; order Anabantiformes; family Anabantidae; genus Anabas; species Anabas testudineus. Next base: position 29,659,900 of record NC_046611.1, read on the forward strand.
CAATAAGTGGTGGTGTAGTATTTAAGTGGTAAATATTTAGAGCAGTTTTAATAGTCTATGATCCACTACTCAAGCTTCTCTTCAGTTCACAGTACTTTGAGCTTTGAACCTGCAGTCTGACCAACCTACATCCACTACAACAGCAAATGAACACCCAGAGATGGGAATAGGTATATGTAAAAGGAACAGTTTAGATTGTGAATGTTGTGATACATTTTTGAAAGCAACACATAGATGGATAAGCACAAGTATTGCATTTTACTTCAGGATCCTACTGTAAACAAGTATCCAGTTAACAAATGGACAAACAACTGCAATGGGCAGAGGGGTGCTGCACCAAACCAAGATAAGGGGTTAAGCTGGGATTTTCCAGATATTCTGGCTGAATTTATCATTGACTTGGTTGAACAAATATTGGATCAATTAATCCCAATCTAGTTACGACTGAGATTTATTCTTTGCTGCCTGTGATGTGGTTATCCACTTATCCCGGCTACACTGGTTGATCTTTTAACATAATTATTTTTATAACTATTCATGTGGTAATCGTAATTACTGTCAAATTTATTTTTATATCACTAGTTTTATGAAGATTTGCTATTTATATGGTGTTGGTGTATATGCTGCTAGTGAGTTTATTAGAAATTAGCTGATCATTTTACAAAGGAAGTTTTAATTTAGTCCATAATGAGAGCAACATGCAGTTTAGTGTATAAACTGTTAAGGTTCTAGTCTATATGCACTTTCTAAGAGGCAACAGGCAATGAGAGAACATTGATACTTAAAAGTGGATTTAGACATCAGAGGGTTTTCCGGGACAGTTCTGATAGTTTAGCATTTGAAAACAAGTACCTGATGGACAGCACCAGATTCTAGATATTTCTGTCGGTGTTTGGGTCCAAGTAGAAAACATTATGAAAACGGAAAATTAATAATATAGGTAAATTCATATAAACTGAACAAATTATGACATTATAGATTTGGTTAAATAAATTGACAGAGATTTATGTGTGGTTTGTGAAAGAACATCCAGGGTCAAATATGTGATACGGGCTTACATTGGTTCTCCAAACTCACTAGACAAGGGAGGGGCTCTACTAAACCATTTGGGAGGACTTGCTCTTCTGCATCATTGTTGGACTCTGGTAGCATGTGTTGTGCAATGTTTTTAAAGAGGGGCACTAAGTCCCATTTCTATATGACACGCACCGTGGAGCAGCAAACGTAGAAGAGCTGCGATGGCCGGGAATCGAACCCGGGTCAACTGCTTGGAAGGCAGCTATGCTCACCACTATACCACCATCGCTCAGCGTGCCTGTCCACCGAAGATGCACTCGCCCATGTCCGTGATTGGCCAATGCAGCCATTCGCTGAACCGTGGCACCTTGCGTTGGAGAGAAAGTTCAAGAGGATGCGCGCCTTTCCTCCCTGACGCTGAGCCGCAACCATGTAGTCCTCAAGTGCACCAGCTAATTGCCCCACAGTTTCGTTGCACCGACTCTAAACGTTGAAAACTGGAGATGCTCCTTCTGGCATTGGCTTGTGTCTCTTCAAATACACTTAAATGAAATATTTTCTCGTGGCTTAGCTTAAAGACCAATAGAAAGCTGTGAACGATTGACTGGCATAAGGCACATTAGATTGGAATTTTGATGTTACTGCATTATGAGGTGAATTTGGCGTAAAGGAGCACAGAGTAAGAGTCTGTCTGAAGGCGGCATGTGGGTCATTCTTCAAAAGACGTGGAGATGCCGGGGATTGAACCCGGGGCCTCATACATGCAAAGCATGCGCTCTACCACTGAGCTACATCCCCAAAGGTGTTGCTTGCCTTCCCGTATACGCGCCAGCGGAGTTGCTACGTTTGTCGCACGTTTTCAGTTAATGTTCAAGTACATGCCCATGAAATATTTCTTTTGTGGTTCCGGTTTGAGACCATTGTGGGAACTTGGACTAATTTCAAGCTTGCCTACAAGTATGCCTAAGGTCAGTGCTGCTACCTGATCCTGTGGATTAGGGCATGTACGGTAACGCTACCAGACCTAATCCTGGAGTGCTCTTTTTGTGTTTTTTGTCAAGGAGACAATGGTATTTCCTATACGCCTGTGGTTACCTGGGACTGTTGGTCTCTGTTTTGTCTGCTGAGATACTGCACTTATTGCAACGAGGCCCTCAGCATCAACGCTTTGGTGCATTACCCTGATTCATCTCAACTCTTTTGGTATTTCTAACATTTTGGTAGAAGCTCGGGCGCACATCTTTGTCCGTGATGGTCGCTTCACCTGTGTGATCGGAAATCGACTCTACTCGACAGGCGTCCCCGTCGGCATCTGCTTCCTTTAAACTCAATCCGCTTTCTGGTTCTGCCACTTAGCTGTATTATGACTGGACTCTAGCCGCGTGCTCTTTAGTAGACATTTAGGTGTTGTTAGCCACGTAACCGGAGATGAGGGCCCTGTTCTTTGTACACGGCTAAGCAGATCCAGGCTCAAATATGTGGTACGGGCTTACATTGGTTCTCCAAACTCACTAGACAAGGGAGGGGCTCTACTAAACCATTTGGGAGGACTTGCTCTTCTGCATCATTGTTGGACTCTGCTAGCATGTGTTGTGCAATGTTTATAAAGAGGGGCACTAAGTCCCATTTCTATATGACACGCACCGTGGAGCAGCAAACGTAGAAGAGCTGCGATGGCCGGGAATCGAACCCGGGTCAACTGCTTGGAAGGCAGCTATGCTCACCACTATACCACCATCGCTCAGCGTGCCTGTCCACCGAAGATGCACTCGCCCATGTCCGTGATTGGCCAATGCAGCCATTAGCTGAACCGTGGCACCTTGCGTTGGAGAGAAAGTTCAAGAGGATGCGCGCCTTTCCTCCCTGACGCTGAGCCGCAACCATGTAGTCCTCAAGTGCACCAGCTAATTGCCCCACAGTTTCGTTGCACTGACTCTAAACGTTGAAAACTGGAGATGCTCCTTCTGGCATTGGCTTGTGTCTCTTCAAATACACTTAAATGAAATATTTTCTCGTGGCTTAGCTTAAAGACCAATAGAAAGCTGTGAACGATTGACTGGCATAAGGCACATTAGATTGGAATTTTGATGTTACTGCATTATGAGGTGAATTTGGCGTAAAGGAGCACAGAGTAAGAGTCTGTCTGAAGGCGGCATGTGGGTCATTCTTCAAAAGACGTGGAGATGCCGGGGATTGAACCCGGGGCCTCATACATGCAAAGCATGCGCTCTACCACTGAGCTACATCCCCAAAGGTGCTGCTTGCCTTTCCGTATACGCGGCAGCGGAGTTGCTACGTTTGTCGCACGTTTTCAGTTAATGTTCAAGTACATGCCCATGAAATATTTCTTTTGTGGTTCCGGTTTGAGACCATTGTGGGAACTTGGACTAATTTCAAGCTTGCCTACAAGTATGCCTAAGGTCAGTGCTGCTACCTGATCCTGTGGATTAGGGCATGTACGGTAACGCTACCAGACCTAATCCTGGAGTGCTCTTTTTGTGTTTTTTGTCAAGGAGACAATGGTATTTCCTATACGCCTGTGGTTACCTGGGACTGTTGGTCTCTGTTTTGTCTGCTGAGATACTGCACTTATTGCAACGAGGCCCTCAGCATCAACGCTTTGGTGCATTACCCTGATTCATCTCAACTCTTTTGGTATTTCTAACATTTTGGTAGAAGCTCGGGCGCACATCTTTGTCCGTGATGGTCTCCTCACCTGTGTGATTGGAAATCGACTCTACTCGACAGGCGTCCCCGCCGGCATCGGTTTCCTTTAAACTCAATCTGCTTTCTGGTTCTGCCACTTAGCTGTATTATGACTGGACTCTAGCCGCGTGCTCTTTAGTAGACATTTAGGTGTTGTTAGCCACGTAACCGGAGATGAGGGCCCTGTTCTTTGTACACGGCTAAGCAGATCCAGGCTCAAATATGTGATACGGGCTTACATTGGTTCTCCAAACTCACTAGACAAGGGAGGGGCTCTACTAAACCATTTGGGAGGACTTGCTCTTCTGCATCATTGTTGGACTCTGGTAGCATGTGTTGTGCAATGTTTTTAAAGAGGGGCACTAAGTCACATTGCTATATGACACGCACCGTGGAGCAGCAAACGTAGAAGAGCTGCGATGGCCGGGAATCGAACCCGGGTCAACTGCTTGGAAGGCAGCTATGCTCACCACTATACCACCATCGCTCAGCGTGCCTGTCCACCGAAGATGCACTCGCCCATGTCCGTGATTGGCCAATGCAGCCATTAGCTGAACCGTGGCACCTTGCGTTGGAGAGAAAGTTCAAGAGGATGCGCGCCTTTCCTCCCTGACGCTGAGCCGCAACCATGTAGTCCTCAAGTGCACCAGCTAATTGCCCCACAGTTTCGTTGCACTGACTCTAAACGTTGAAAACTGGAGATGCTCCTTCTGGCATTGGCTTGTGTCTCTTCAAATACACTTAAATGAAATATTTTCTCGTGGCTTAGCTTAAAGACCAATAGAAAGCTGTGAACGATTGACTGGCATAAGGCACATTAGATTGGAATTTTGATGTTACTGCATTATGAGGTGAATTTGGCGTAAAGGAGCACAGAGTAAGAGTCTGTCTGAAGGCGGCATGTGGGTCATTCTTCAAAAGACGTGGAGATGCCGGGGATTGAACCCGGGACCTCATACATGCGAAGCATGCGCTCTACCACTGAGCTACATCCCCAAAGGTGTTGCTTGCCTTCCCGTATACGCGGCAGCGGAGTTGCTACGTTTGTCGCACGTTTTCAGTTAATGTTCAAGTACATGCCCATGAAATATTTCTTTTGTGGTTCCGGTTTGAGACCATTGTGGGAACTTGGACTAATTTCAAGCTTGCCTACAAGTATGCCTAAGGTCAGTGCTGCTACCTGATCCTGTGGATTAGGGCATGTACGGTAACGCTACCAGACCTAATCCTGGAGTGCTCTTTTTGTGTTTTTTGTCAAGGAGACAATGGTATTTCCTATACGCCTGTGGTTACCTGGGACTGTTGGTCTCTGTTTTGTCTGCTGAGATACTGCACTTATTGCAACGAGGCCCTCAGCATCAACGCTTTGGTGCATTACCCTGATTCATCTCAACTCTTTTGGTATTTCTAACATTTTGGTAGAAGCTCGGGCGCACATCTTTGTCCGTGATGGTCTCCTCACCTGTGTGATCGGAAATCGACTCTACTCGACAGGCGTCCCCGCCGGCATCTGTTTCCTTTAAACTCAGTCCGCTTTCTGGTTCTGCCACTTAGCTGTATTATGACTGGACTCTAGCCGCGTGCTCTAAACGTTGAAAACTGGAGATGCTCTTTTCATTTTAACGTGCCATTTTGTGTTACTAGTGTCTATTTCTCCAGGAAGGTAATATTGTAATAGTAAAACCGATTCACGCTTGCATGTCAAATCTCGGATGTGGGAGTTTAACAAGAGAAAAACGACATTTTCATAATATTCTCTTAATAAATTACAAATAATAATAACTAATAATCATTGGCATATGATTGACAGGTATCAGCCGCATTACTGCATTTTTCAATATTTTTTTAATATTTAATGAATAAATAAATGTATTCATTAATTATTCTATCAACTTTTTTTTTTCATTTTTTTGCTATAATCCACTCAAATAAGTAGATATGAAAAATATATGTACTATATGTAACATGATTTCTTCTGTCATGCGGCATACTTTGGAATGCAAGTGACGCCACAAGCACAACCTAAACTCTCATTGTGGAGTGTTTAGATTTGTTTAAATGATAACTATAACGACACACCTTCAAATTTTAATTTTTAAGGTATTTCAAAAGGGCTGGAAACACGAACCTAGAAATTATTATAGCCCCCCAATTTGGAGTTCAGTCAATCTTCATTCAGTTTTGTGTTCCTGAACTGTATGGTCTCATCCTCAAACACTTTCTCATAGGCATTGGATGACAGGCTCTTTCTATTCAACTGATTCCAGATGTGAAGCAGCTCTCTAAGTTTTAGAGAAAATCACTGATCACTGATCAGACAGCAATTTGTAATGCATATCTAATCACTAGCGGGATCATTCCTTTGGCAATTAAAGTTGGTTCTGTCCCTCCACACTATGTTACAGCCCTGGTTTGTATTCACTAAATGCATCCAGCTATTTTTTAATTACTGTAGGATTTTGACAGACTGTTTTCTGCATCTCAATAAGAGGTATCAATGACCTGAGAAAGAGGCTTACCCAAACCCTCTAAGTCACATAATCGTAATCTTTTCAGCCATTTATTTCATGTGTGGGCAAAAATCTGAAAACCTGTGTTTTTTGGTTTCCATCATGGCTTAGCAATATGACACAGAGTCTGATGAAAAGGACTCAGGTAGAAAACAGGAAGCAGTTTTTTTAAATAGGTTGGGCCTAAAAATGAGAAAATACAGAGCAAGGTCAACATCTGGCAAAGATCAAATGGAGAAAATGAAGGGCAAAGTTGTTGCAGTTCTCTGGAATAAAAATGCACAACACAACCTCAATTGAACAATTGAAATGACATTGCAAAATTATTTGAGCTGAAAGAGTGCATTGAAAAACATTACCTCACTTTGGGAAAGTACATCCAGATGAGCAACATGAATGTTTGGCTAACTGAGAAACTTTATATAACACTGTGTGTACCAAAACCAGCTGCCGCTTTCTCAAGAGAACAGGAGGTTATGTGGTAGCGTCTCAGCTGCTATTTTGTAAGAACCTTCCTTTTTTGCATCTACACTTCACTTATTATGTAATCTACCAAGGTACACGCTGTGTGGCAACACAGAGGAAACTCCTGTCTTTAATTATTCAGTATGGCTAACAGTGGACCACAAACAGCTATTCAGCACAAGCTTAGCTATGAATTATGGATGAACCGCAGAGACCTTAGTGACACCAATTTCTATTTAGGGTGGTGTACCATTCAGGTTTGTCCTGTCAAAATACTAGATCTCTGAATCACAATCACCAACGTCTTAAGAAAATTAATTCTCGCCTGTTGAGTTTAACTGCTGGTATGTTACACATGTGCAGCAGTTTTACTCCATGTATATGTTGCCGCTGAAGGATTTTTTTTATAAAGAAAATGCAGTGGTTTCCCAACACTACAATTCATAGCTTCGTAAAGAGTATACTTTGCTTTTCCTACTGCCAAAAGGGGCGGATCCCATGACAACACCAATAACCACTGAAGAACATGAATTTAAAGGAAACTCAGCTCAAATCAAGCTGTGTCTATAGCACATTTTACATCTTTAGGTTTGTCTTTCTACCCAGGATGATAAAAGCATTTTCCTCATGACATTTGGACTACTTATCCCCAAGTAAGATGCTAGTAGGTGAAACACACCGAAATGATATATATTAGCTCACTTACAGCATTCTGTAAAGTTTTATATTGAATTGTTTGATCTTATTAATGTCAAGAACATCTGCTGCATTCAAGGCTCATGTCAAGACAAATACAACCAACCAACACTTTTACCATTAACTACTGAGACCAAGACAATAAGGGCACAAACCTACTGAACAAGTTATGCAACAATGAAATAGTAAAAGAATAAAATAAAACACAGCTCAATACTCCATTAATTATATATATATATATATATATATATATATATATATATATATATATATATATATATATATGTGTGTGTGTGTGTGTGTGTATGTATGTATGTATATATATATATATATATATATATATATATATATATATATATACACACTACCACTTCTCGATTATGGCTCAGTTAGTAGGAAAGTCTTCTACAAACCCCAGGGTTGGTTGTTCTTAGGGTTCAAAGACAAGTGCTCTACCAACTGAGCATTAGTAGCACCACTCATTTTAATCAAGACAGAAAATTAGAATCTCATGCAAACAGTAGGTTTGACATTTAGAATGAATAGTTATGTATCGGTGAAGAGCCAGCGGGTCAGGCATTAGTGTAAAGAGCATTTACATGCCTAGTATGCGTGGTGACAGAAGGGCAAAACGATGAGGATGAGGAGAGGATAGGATGTTTTCATCAAGCGAAACATAGGATTGCACAGATAGACTGAGGAAGGGAGGAGCGAAGTAGCGCTCCTAAATCTGCATAATTCCCCTGACAACAAAGGCAGACAGGGTGGGATGAGTGCTGGTACAGACCACCCTCAATCTGGCAGCCCAACAGACAAAGTCAGTGACAGAAAGTCAGGGCTGCTGACAAGATCTGACAGTGACAGAGCAGCTGTGGCGCCTGAGTGGTTGGATTTCTGCAGACCGCTGTCTGTTTGACAAACACATACAAATGCTGTCATACAGCCAGTGGAGACATAAACCAGCTCACACAAACAGATCAATCGAGACACAAACGATCGTTCCAGGGAAACTTCCACATGCTGAGGACATGAGACATTAGTGCACATACACACCTGACCTGGTTCTTAGCCTTCCCTGGTTCCCAACCCTGTTGGACTACTGACCACCATACATTATTTTTGTCAGTGATTTTGTTTAGTTGGTTTGAATGGTATCTTTGTACTCTATTAGTTTAAAAACAAGCTTGTCCACTAACATGTTTTGTCCACTAGGGGACACTACATTGTTTTCTCATAAATTGCTCACATGCATTGTACTGTTGCTGTTTAGACTTAAATTAACTAACTTAATTTCAGCCACTATGGACTCAAAGCAGTTTTTGAGAGCCTCTTCATTTTCTCACAACATCATGAACAGATCTGTGTCTGGCTGACACCAGGACAGGGCTGACAGAACACGGTCCATCGCAAATGCAGAGTTAACTGCTCTGTTTCACAGCAGTGTCTATTTTAGTTTAGCAATTTATAATACACTGTTTTTAGATGGTGTATTTACTTTGTTATATCTATTTTTGTGAGGTAGTAAAGGTAAGCTAATCTAACTTAGCTTTTAGGCTTCAGCATGAAGGCGGAAAAGCCTTTGCAAGGAAGCAGGTTTTGTCAAACCAAAACAATAATTTAATCCCATCCAATCTAACTGTATTGATGAAGCACTTCACATTACCACAAGGTACCAAAGTGCAATAATGAAGTGCAAATAATAATAATAAGCTGAAAGACATCAAAACAACAAGGTCCAGTAATAATTCTCAGTGATTTCAGTACAATAAGGTACAATATACACACATATACCTTTTACATTACACAAATACATTTGGACTGTTGCTAATAAAATATATTGATAAGTGCAGCTTTAAATTCACATCTCCTATCATGCTAGCACTGTGACAATTGAATTGAATATGAATTGACTTGCCTAACCTCAACACTGTTTGCCAAACTGCATCTTAACCTTTATCCTTGACAAAGGAGAAAAGGCCTCTCTTTGGATGATTTGTGCAATCTCAAATTTGTTCTCACAATTATAGAAATCCTAAAAGAGCATGTGTGCACACAGACACACACAGGCATGCACACACACGATAATGTGATCATAACTTCAGACGCCCATCACTCATGCATGTTTCTGCTCCGTTTTGTTACTCTCATCTTGTTATGCCTTCCATCTTTTTATGTTTTCACTTCTTCCCAGTCTCTTGCATGCAAATCCTTTCATCAACACAAGTGTGACTTGTAAGCCAGCTGACTGTTTTCTGTTCCCTCTATAATCTACACAGCTGATGCATTATTGTTTGTCATTATTCTTTCTTTGAGCTAAGGAAACACATGCGTTCCCATATTTTTTTCATGTGACTCTTCTTTGGCAGGAGAGCACTATGGGGCGTGGTTGAATAGATATTGATACATCGTGGCATGTCTGCAGGGTCACAAGGCTAAGAAGGATGTTAATGATGAAGGAATGGCACTGTCAATGAATGTCATATGCAGGTTTGCATGTGATCATTGTGAAAGCATAACCAACTGAATCACATCAGTCTAGAAGATGTTCTTTAAAAACAAAAAGCAGCACCTTTTTCTCTTGTAGTTTTTATGAAACCAAATTTTGTTTTAATCTACCCTTTGTTATTTGTGATTATGACTAATCTTATAGTTTTTAAAAGGTATTAATTTCAAAAGGTATGAATATGTTTTCTGCCACAGTCCCAGCTCAGAAGTCTGATTATCTATAAACCATGACCTTCCTATAAATTGCTGTTCGTCGTATCATGCTCAATGGGCTGTGTCCAAACCTGCACATATAACTATTTTACCATGATAAGCAGCAGATGTGAAACTCTTACTTGTCCCAAGAAAATACATAGATGATACACATATGAAATTGTTTCTTCTTCTCTTTCGGCTTTTCCCATCAGGGGTCGCCACAGCGAATCATCCTTCTCCACCTAACTCTATCATGGGCATCTTCTACCCTAACACTAGCCAACCTCATGTCCTCTGTTAAGACATCCATTTATGACACAAAATCACATTATGAACAAAATGCGCATGGAGCATGCTTGTGGCTTAGATCATCTATTTGACCTATTTTTCTGCAATGAAAGGGAAGTAAAATATTATAATAAAGTTGCCTCTCTAACTGACTCAAAAGATCATGGAGAAGTTAAATAGTCCCACCTTGAACATTTTCAACAGTGCAGCAAAACCACCAGCCCAAGCTTTTACTTAAGGCCACTGAGAGCTTGCATCCGGAAATAACAAGGATTTAACATATAGGAGAAATTTATGGGGTCAGCCTGGAATTCAATTGTGCAAGCCGAGTATTATGCAATAGGTTAACTAGGTCAGAGAGCCATTGGACCATTCAGTTACTTGCTATCAATTAGATTTGTGTACAAACCAGAGAACATAATAGCAACAGCACAGTAAAGACAAAACAGAAAGACATACAAGGGCTGCAAGAGAGATATTGTGACTTAATAACACAAGCCCAGTAGCTGTTTTAGCGCCAACTCACCAGTTACAGTAAGAGTAATAAGTAAGTGTTGGGCTGTCCCTATGGGATTAAACCTCTAGAAATCTAGAAATCCTCTAGCAATCCAAGCTTATGTGATTTTCAATATAACCTATCAAAACATTGGCACCCACTGCGTTGTTCTCATCAAGTGAAACAAAACACACTGCTGCTGAAAATCATTACTAATAATGTAAAACACAATTAAAGTGATCATAGGGAGTGATGTAAGATGTTAGCTCTGCTGATTTTTTATGTTTTTACAAGGAAACTGCATCAGAGCTCATTCCAAAGTGTCCACAGATATAAAGAACAACAGAATAAAAGAGGTATTGTTAGTGCATCCAGACTACATTGCTAGCTTGACCTCATTACACAGTTAAATGCCCTCTACAAACCCATGCAAGAATGCACACTCATTTGGCATGCAGCAATGAGACAGACCCACGTCAACCCAGCTCACCTAGGGCTGGGAATCCTCCCACACATCAAATATTACTGGGTTTTATGCAAGACTGGGAACAAAAATAATGAATACGTTTTGCAGGGGGAGTATGACCTGCTTGCAATAACCTTTTATGTGACCATATTCTTTACCTACATCACTGTGTTGAGTGGTATTTCAAAAATAAAAAACAGATGCATCATCCAGGCAGATCTGGATCAGGGTTGTTGTAAACTCAACACATGCAAACGCACGTTTTGGGATAAAAGGGTACGTTTCATTGTTTTATGTAGAAGTTATGACATCATTATTTTTATATAATGTTAAACAAGTTAAGCTGAAGAACCGTGTGCTGAGGGTGAGAGATGTTGGAGAGAGTTTTGTAACTGAAGGGGGCTGTGAACCTTTTATACAGCAACAAATGAGTTGTGCAAGAAGTTCAGTCCACACGCAGTCTCCTCTCAGTAAACTCTTACAATGGTTTATGTAGGCAGTATAATCTGAAGCTGAAGTTCCCCTTGCTAGCTTTCAACTGCACCTCTTGATTGTTCTTCCATGCTCAAATAAAATATTTTGGCTTCCTAGATCGAAAAACAAAGCTGTGGATGTACCATTAGCATGTTGTATAAAAGATTAAAATTGAAATGGTCACAGTTTTGAACTAATAAGTCTCAGGGTTAGTTCTAAAACATGATAGTTACAGAAGAAAATGCACCTTTGGTCCTTGACAAGTTATTAAAAAAAAACCTTTAGGAGAGATTTCTATAAAAATTTACAGTAAACATTGGTTCAAGCATTGACCCCTTTTTAGCTGCGCTGGTGACAAGGGTGTGGATGAAACTGTCTGACGCTATAGTGCAGGTTGAAATATTGTAGCTATTAATGGATTAAGTTGATTAAGTTGAGCACTTTCACCATCAAAGCCAAAATGACACCCATTAAATAATAACAAAACAACATTGGTAGGTTGTTGTGAAACATGTAGAGCCAGTACATGCTGTAAGGTTGACAACCTCTTTTGGCTTGTATGATCCAGTGGTATTTCCTCTAGAGACACCCACAGGAAAACAGTGTATTTTTAGACGCACTGCCGGTACATCTGGAAGAATAGCAAAAATCATTGTCCTCCGCATCTGCTGATACTGTGCATGACAATCAGTTCAGAGATATGAAAAACATGGCGCCTGCAGAGAGCACTAGAAGGACTCAAGGGGGTTTTAGTAAAAGACGTCTTTAGAAACGAATATCAGAAAATACTGTAAAATACCAGATTGAACAAGAAGGTAGGTACATTTACTCTCGAGTACTTTACCTGAGTACAATTTTAAGGTACTTGTACTTAAAGTATAGTATTTAAATTTTGTTACTTTTACTTTTACTTTACTACATTTATTTGCCAGTTCTAGTTACTTTGTAGATGCAGGTTGTTAATGCAACTTATAATCAGGTAAATTATGACGTAACTGTATGGACTCCCACCGGGCAATACACATACCAGCTGAAACCTTAGTATCATTTACACATTTGCTCACCATACATTTTTATTTAATAATAAAATGAAACATTCTCCAAAAGGACTACTGTTGCTACATCAGTTATTTTATATGCTAATACTTTTATACTTTTACTTAAGTGAGTAATGAATGCAGGGGTTTAACTTGTAACTGAGTATTTCTACACTGTGGTATAGTTGCTTTTACTTCACTAAATGATTTAAGTACTTCTTCCACCACTGCCATCAGTCCTTTCAATCAGGTTAGTGTATTAAGACACTTGCCAGTGCAATATTTTCGTTGATGATGTTTTTCAGGTGCCTTTCGCTCAGCTCTATCTCTGTGATGGTGGACAACCTTGAGGTTGTCTTTGTCATTTTACAGATGCCAAACCTATGTGTGCAGCGCCACAGCTTGAAAGGCTGCTGCTGGAGCCACATGTGTTTCTCATGCGCCAAGTGCCAAAAGGAATTGCCGTCAAACTAGTCTTGAAAAGCAGGAGAAGCTGGTCTTGTTTAGAGAGAATAATAATAAAATAACAGGCTATACCTCTGTCAAACCGAAGGAGCTAAAGTCAAAACAGTCTCACAGACCTCATGATGTATGTCCCCACAGTTAAGAAAGTGTAATCATCACTGGCCTTATGGGATATCTGAACAAATACTGCCACTGGGGTAATGCAAACATATAACACAATAAACCAAATGCACAAACACACATAATGACTTGAAATGGTTTGAAATGTAATAGGGCATAGGGGGAAACTGAAATAAAGCTCTCTGTAATCTTAGATCACTGCTTGGAGAATATGTACTTTGGAGCCTTTCGTAAACCTGTATCTTCCATTAGCTAGCAGGCTACCAGAGCTATGCAATAAACGCAGACCATGCATTAAATAAAAGATGAATGAAAATGGAAATTTGAAGCAACACTAGTCAATAAATTGGTCTTACCAATAGATCCAATAAGCGAATGGGAACTGAAATTTGTCACTGATAAACCTACATTAGATTATTAGGTGGATAACCCAACAGTGTACTACCAGCCCAATATTAAAGACATATAATGTTTGCAACTGCAGGAGCTGGTAATATATGATACATGTTACAACCACGGTTGAAAATCAGATCCATTTCTTTTACTCATATTCCTCATTAGTTTTCCTGATTATGTTTTGAAAGGAAATGTAATTGAAGTTTAGACTGTGTTCCATCTATGTACTCTACAGTACATAAAACTGTAGGGTAATTGAGTAGTTGTTAAGTGAACAAAGTACCAGACGTTAACACAAGGGACCAGTGTGACACGTGGGCAGCAATGCTGATACAGAATTTGATGTATTATATTTCAGTGTGGACCTATACATTCAGTTCACTAATAACACATCTGGTGGAGTATTTGTACTCATTGAAAAAAATAAGGCATCATTTGATATCAGCAACACCAGCAGACCCATGCTCAGCCTGACTGACGTCTGATTTACCACTTTCATATCTTAGTTACTGGCATTCATGGAATGCACTCTTCAACAACACAACTGCCATCTTTTCAGCATCACCTAAAGTTATCTGGTGCAGCAGCAACAAAAGCAACGTGTTAGAGAGTCCTCATTTGTGAACAAAGACTCCTTTATGTTTCCTGGTTAACACATGGTTGACATACCAAGATAGGGGATTCATTTGCAACCAACCACAATGCTGCATAGCTTAGAATATAATCACACTGGCATAGGGACGGGCAAAGATTTCCAGCCTACAGGTCCACCCCCTCCTCTCAATGAACTCCCCCTCTGTGTTTCCCATATGGCTCCTCGAGAGTTTCATGTTCACGTCAGGCTCATCAACTATGAGCATCATTTGTTTGCTAATGGTCTGTTTCCCTTAGCAACCTGCCTACAAACTCACCACTGTGGAAACTATTCAAAGGAGGCAAAGTGAGCCAAGCGGTGACAAGTCAGGAAAACAACATGTCACGCAGTTACCTGGCCATCTCAGCAACTCACAACTGACAGAAAGTGTGTTGTAAACCTCCAAAGCATGCAGTCTCTATTTCAGTAGGATTTGATGGCAAGAGAAAGCAATCCATTTACCACTGGCACTTTGCATTTTACAAGCCTAAGTGATGCAGTCAGATAGATAGGAGCTGCTCAAACTTTGGTCACATTGAATGTTTATCTGGTCTTGTTTTTAATGGACACGATATGTGGGCTGTTAACTCTGCCATCGATTGTCCATTGCACTAAAGGTAGCCCCATAAGTCAATGCAGGAAAAACACTGTGTGTGTGTGTGTTTGTGTGTGTGTGTGTATCAGAGAACTGAGTAAAGGCAGAGAAGAATATTAAGATCAATGCCAATGTTATCTTGGCTTCAAAATAAAAGTCTGAAATGAAAGGCCAGAGAAAAAGATGAGCCTTTTACAGACGGCAGAGGTGAAATCATCTGTGAATGCACTTTATTTAGTATTCTTACGCTACTTTACATTGATAGCTAAACCAGATAGGATAAAAGGATACACACAGGGCAACAAATCTAATTCAGGTCAAAAACAGAATATAAGTTATAGGAACATTTCATATAAGGAACTTTAAGTTAAGCACAGACAACAACAAACAGAATAATATGTGTAAAACAAAGCCAAGCCCTTCAAAACAAAGGGAAAAAATAAATACAGTAGTCGGGAGGGACTATGAGAAACGTATCTAAATGATAATAGTGACTCAGATAAGAGAAGAAAGAAAGTGGCTACAGCTGAAACGTGCTTTTTATGGCATCGTTGTTCTTAAAGACTAGCCACTGTCATCTACTGTACATTAAAAAGCCCACGATGATGCTTTTATTCTGAAGTGTCGATCGGAAGCTGCTTCTGTTGCGGTGGTTAACTTGACAGCAGCAGCAGCAGCAGCAGAGTTTCCAGCCGAGCGATGTGAACGGTGAGTCTCTGCTCCGGTGTCCGCGGGACGTTACAACAGCTGCTGTGTGGAGGTTTTTATCTAAGACAAACTCCAGACAAGTTGTTTCCTGCAGGACAACGTCGGTAAGTGAACTGCACTCTTGGCTCGTGCCTGCGAAGTCATGTGCGCGTCCTCTCGGTGGTTTTAGGGACGAGGAGTTTTTAAAGAGGAGTTTTTAAAGAGGAGTTTTTAAAGAGGAGTTTTTAAAGAGGAGTTTGAAGCTCGACACGGACAGAAACCGCGAAGAAGAGTCGATAGGAAGCTTCGCAGGGGGGTGGAGGGGGCTGCGGACGAGTTGTCTTGTGTGGAGTTACTAAATTGTCGTTCAAAGCGTGAAACATGAAGCATTCAGTCGCAGTGTACATCCAGGTGAGAGCCCCCCCCCCCCCCCCCCCTCCAACAGGTGGAGGCTATGTCAGGCAGCACCATGCGCACCGGCTGACGTCCTCCTCCCTGGTTTACATCACCTCTACCTGAGAAGGTGAAGGCTTGATGAGTCTGCGTTTAGACAACGTGTGAATAGAGCTACTATATTATCTCTGAATGGAGCCACGCAGCCTCTTGCATATTATGTTACAGCATACATGACATCCAATACCAGAGCCATGAGCCAGGACCTTAGGTCTGCCTGGCTGGACAGAGAACGCGAGCAAGTGGGAGGCATGTTATGCCTGCATTGTGTTGTCTGTCAAGATACCCAGGGATGGACTGTCATCAGCTTGTAACCAAAAATGAAACCAAATAGAGAATAAACTAAAAGTGAAGTTGTGCATTCCTGGGGGAGACTGACGATTGTTTAAAGGTCTTAGTCTTTTAAGTCTCCTGCTTGTCATCTACTGGCGATGAGGAGTAGTGTGTACAGTACACTATGTCAGTAGGCCATAACTGTTGCATCTAATGGGCCAATGTTACAGCTGAAAAGTGCAATAAAAAGCAAATGTAGTCACATTGTATCACACACACACACACACACACACACAGACACAGAATCCACTGTCCAAATGTTTTTTGTCTCTTCTTTAATTTGGCAGGTAGTGTGGTGCCTATAATCCGCCAAAGTAAATGACCTGCGGGTAATTAGGCAGGCTGTGTTTCTTTCCTCCACACTTGGAAGTGCATAAGGAAACAAATTAGCAGCCATTTCCCTCTGTTAAATGTCCAATATGTGAGCTCAGTGAACCCAGAGACTTGTGACAACACTTGGCCAGCTCATGTCTGATCATTCGAATGGATAGAGAGGCATGGTTTTAGAGTGAGCTCTAGACTTTTAGCTCCAAATTGTAACTATCAACTAAATCAGTTCCTCATGCCAACCTTTGCTACAGTTTTCCCATGACCATAGATAACATGATCTGCTGAGGATTTTCATATGTTTAGACAGCCTTCAGATGTTCTCACGAGTATCAACAGGAGACCCCCCCCCCCCCCTTTTTTTTTTTTTTTTTTTTGGTTCATGTTGCTCTATTTGGATATTGTATTGTGACCAGAGTTGCATCAAAATCTGATCAAATGTTAGCTTTGGCTTTCTGGCTGCTTGTTTTTATACTTACTCCAAAGTTTTAATGTGTCTTGCATTAACAACCTTTTTACTTGGTAGATATGATCTAGGTCCTCTCACTATGAATGAAGACAGGGACATTTCCTTTTCCAAGTTGAAGGTTTTTATATGTTGTGCTGATGGTTTCTGCCCTTTCGTGGTCTCTGCCTGTTTGTGGTCTTTGCTTGCCCCTAAAGGCACATGGACTGTGGACACGGATGTGATTCTCTTTCCACTATAAATGGCAGAACTTCCTCTGTCATTTGGAAATGATTTGACTACAGATATTATGTGAATCAAACATCTGTGATGTGCAAGTTGTGTTGGAAACTGGCAAATGACAACAAAGGATGGAAATGCTTATAATTTCACCATGTGAAGCAAAAACACAGCAATATGAGGAGTAGATCATTGCAGATGGGAGAACAGCAATTCTCGCTCAATTCAGAAGGTTTTTATCTGCCTTTTTGTCTACTTAGTGGTAAATTTAGATTTTGTACACTTTTAGTGGATCGATTTACACATTTGCAGTTGCAGTTTAAGATGAAAGCTGCACAGTCCTTTCTTAATATGGGCGATAAAAGCCAAGGGAGTCGACCGAACAATGTCGGGCTAATGTTAGCAAACAGCAAATGCCTTTCTGCTTTATCTGTGCCAAATTGAATTATTAAAGTGTCTGAGTCGAAACCTCTGGTAGGAACAGTCCAAAGCTTTACTTTTAGCATATGCATAACATTAACAGACTTGTGGATAGTGATGTTTATTTTTATTTTATTATTACTTATAATGCCTCCTCACCTGTCTTTAAACTTGTCCATAAAGTCCATAAAAATAGTTAAATAGAAAGAAAATGATGCATCTCCTTGCCCAGCACTATCTTGAAGTACTGGTGGTTTGTTTCCAAGCTACATCAAACAAATATTACATTTCTGTACTGACAGCATTGCAGTAATATTTGTATAGGTTAAAAAATGTATTTTTGTAATTTGGTTGTACAAACTCTTAAATTTGATCCATCTGCTTTTTTCATTGCATTGGGTCTCCACCTTCGGTGGTTTAGACTAACAACTGCCAGCAGAGTTTAGTTATGTAAGCTGTTATAGTTACATCACTGTTTTCGGGGCCCCAGTCCAGAGAGCAGGGGCTGGGACTTCAGATGGGTCCAGTGGGTCTGTTGCCTCCCACAGACCCCCTCAATGAACAAGGAAAGGGCAAGCGATTGAAAGCAGATGCTCAGCGAGTCTCTGTGCTGGGAGACTTCTCTCCGTGATGGTGATTAAATGAGACTCCACCTGTAACATCAGTGAAGTTTTTGTGTGAGTTCTGTGCTGTTTTTTTTTTTTTTTGTGTGTGTGTGTGTGTGTTCGATTAGCTGACGTTTGTTGGAAGAGTGATTTGGGTGGGCTTGGTTGCCATGACATCAATGGGAAAACATGCAAAACATGAATGATTTATAGGTTTATAATGCTCCAAACAACCCCACCTATTTTGTTCCAGTAAAACAATCCCAAACACTTACAAATATTCATAAAAAACAAAAAACAAAACAGAAGTAAAGGCCTCTGAATGTCACATCAAAAGGATTTAGGGGTAGATATTTTTATTTTGATATTTTGGTGATCTGCAACCTAAGAAAAGGAAAAAAAAATAAAACTAAGGCTGTATTTTTTGTTTGTTTTTTTTTTTGCACCCATATTATTTCCAAATCCCCAGTATGGAGCACAACCTCATTAAATAACTAATATATCTCTTCATTAAGACATTGATAGTGTTGCCATCAGTTGTAGCCTGAAATAATAGTGTATATGCCATTTGATCACCATGGTTTGGTGTATGATAGATGCCTAAAAGGCCTATCAGGCAGAGGCTTGAAACTCAGTAGTAGGTGACTGTTGGAAAGACAGCCAAATGACCACAGAAAGACTGCAAATAATGCATCCTTATTGTTTATATATAGCTCTATCTTCTCTAGTCTAGCTGTATTTCACTTATCTAAGAGGTAGGGATGTAAAGTTTAATCAGTTTTTCTTAATGATAGTTGACAGTGTTAATAGTTCTTAAAAAAAACAAAACTGTGATTATGCTGGTACTCAGCTCCCATCCTGCGTTAATAAGCAGCTGCTCGGCTTCTGATAAAGTGACGTTAGATTTCATATTACATGCTCCGAGTTCCTGATATGCCCTTGTTATGTGTGTAATATATTCACTCATTGAGATTTTAAAGCAGCAACAACCTAGCTTATTGCGTTTTCAGTTCTCAACCCACTCTGGTGATTGAGTTAATGATTTGTTTTCGTGACCAGGTGGCATTCTGGAGCCTGTACACTGGAGGAAGAAAGCTGAAGTCTTTTGTCTCAGTGCTCTTCTTGTAAGTACATGAGCTCCGGTCATTTAGTTGTTCCACTGTCTGAAGGTTTAGTGGGACAGAAGAAATGTCTGTCTGTCATGTTTGTCATTGAGTAGCGTTGATCACACAAAGCAAGGAAGGATCTCGGTTCTGTTCACTTACTTCATTGCTGCCTTTCTTTCCTTATCCTTCAGGCATGAGCTGCCCTTTAGAAGGCCTCTCTCTGTTTCACTGGTTCACCAGTCAGTGGTAACCATTTGTCAGTGGCATAATGTGCAGCTATGATAAAGTGAATTAACAACAGAGTCTTGCTGTGGACAAAAGCCAAACTTTTTATCCCTCACCATGGAAACAGTTTTTTTGTTTTTTATTTATTGTTTGGTTTGTGTATCTTCTGTGGTTATAGACATGGTTTTTGATTTGATTAGTATTTTTAAGTACTGCTGCTCATTTTGCTTCCAGCGTTAGAGTGGCTTTGGCATTAAAACATCTGCAAATGTTTACATTACGTCTCCACTTTTATTTTAGTATTTTAGTAGGGGTAGTATATTTTTATGATGTACAATAATGACAGAAGCTTTGATCATAATGTCTATTGAAAATAGTTTTGTTTGGAAGAAACTTAAGTGGAAATTCACCAGGATTATTCACTGCTTGAACTAATGCATCAGTATGGTTTCTCCCTAGGGTTCAGAAACTAAGGGCAACAAGATAAATCTGGGGAGTTGTAAGATGATTATTGGGACAAAATGCAACTAGAAAAAAATTAGAAAAAGTACTAGAAATTGATACTTCAGGAAGTCATTGTGACCAGATAAATCGTTCCGGTGAGTAACTTCAAGTTAAAGCACCAAGGTTTGAACACAGCCAGACTAGTTGTTTTCACCTGCTACCAGACTATATGAGAGTAATGAAGGATTTACCAATTTTCTCATCTGACTCTTGGAAAGAAGGAAAAAGGATGTTTTAAAAACATAAAATACTACAGCACAGTGGCGTTGCACTCTGCACTGTGAGAGAGTCCCGGGGAAGGGAAGCACAATCTCCTGCCAGAACATATCCCCCCTAGTCTCTCACTTCTAGCTTACGGTCTAATTTGTAACAAACTGGAGGAACTGACCCACCACCATGTTTGTTTTTATTGTCGGTCACAGGGCAGTCTCCTGTCAGTTTCTTTTCTCCCAACCTTGTTTTGCGCTGAGAGAAATTCAGCACATACACAACCCTGTCCTCTGCAGAACATTTCTTTTCTTGTTTCTTGTCTTCATGGATAATTGGGTAATGTTAATCACATGAATGTGTTAAAATGTATAGTTCAATTCTACTAGTGTGTGCAATCCAACAAACACACACACACACACACACACACACACACACACACACACACACACACACACACACACACACACACACACACACACACACAGTAGCCCATTCATGTCAGTTAGTACACTGAGTGCTTTAGCAGAGACCCTAAATGACTTTGATCCACTCACAAGCATTTATTTATTGGTTCATTACTATTCTATTTTATTACTTGTTGTTTTTCAGTTTTTCATCAGTGCTTTTTATAGTTGTCCTCAGCTGAGTAACCATAGCTCAAGTACTGTAGCAGTGTCTGAATTAATACATTTTTAATGACTATACTTAAAACAAGAACATTGTAGGCATTTGTGGAAGAAAAAAAGAGGAGGTCAGTTTAGAGGCCCTGAACTTAACATGGTGAACACACATGGATGATTTGACTAATTTTGCCTGACTAGCCCTCTTCTTAGGACAGAGTTTGCATCACCTGTCTCACTACAAGAAGCACTGTAGTGTTTGATTTCCTTAGGAAGGGAAGGGAAGAGAAAGATAATAAGATATGGATTAAAGGTCGGAAGCTCCCGCATTAATGTTGCCCTGTAAATGGTTATGGAGCAGCATCAGCATTCTTTTGAAGTCGTGTTTGTACCCTGTTGATAATGTATGTCTGCTGTTCTCTCTCCAGTATAGGTGTGGGAACTCTGATTTGGCTCTGTTTTGTGGTTTCTACCAACTCTTCAGGAAACTCCAGTCTGGTTAAATGCTTCACTGTGTTCACCAGATGGTCTCTAATGGTGTTAGCCTTTTGCTGAGCAGGTAGTGTACGGTGGGTTTTTAGACTTTTTTCTTTGAACGCAGCTGGGGATTTTTTTGTGTGTCTCAAAACCTTAAGTTTGTGGTCTAGACAACTTTACTGTTTAGTGAGCTGAAATGGGCTGTAAAAAGCAAAAAACAAAAAACAAGACAAAACAAAACAAAAAAACACTTGAATCATTTCATCTTTATACAGCTAGTATTCTCATGATTATATGCTAGAGATCAGTTGATGATAAGCTGGTAAACCTGATGATCAAATAAAATGTGGCTTTGATTGGATAGGAAAAATTATTATTAGGGGTTACAGTGACCCCTAAATGAACTAAAACAGAAGGAGTTGATCACCATGGCTCTGGGAAGTAATCACATCCTTAACATAAGTAAAAATAGGGGAGTTTTGTCAATATAATGTAGTTAAAAGTAAAAGTACTCCATGCCAGATTTTACTAGGAAATTATTTCTATAGTGCAGTTTAGAAATGTTTAATAAACATTCACGTTTATTAATTGTTGATTGAAGTTATAAAGGGGACACATTTTGTGCGAAGATGTTTGATGTATTTCCTCCGTTTGCAGCCCACATTTTTTAGCAAATTAGGTATGCATCCTCAGGGACAACCTCAAATTTAGGTTTATCCATATCCAAAGGAGATTTTTTTTTTTTTTTCATTTCTTTTTTAGGGTCTGGGGTCTGGTGATGTCAGCCTCACTTCTCTGCTGTTTCCTCTGATTCTGAATATGCTGCAGTTAGATACTCTGTTCTATTACATTTCTTTTGTTTCCTGATACCTTTAATAAACAAATGTACATGATAACTAGATAGTTATGATAACTATCAGCTTTCATACCATGGAATGCCATGAAACTAAGATATTGCTGCAAGTGGAGTACAATATTAACACCACCAGGTTGTTTAAAATTTGGGCTGATGAGTTTATACATTTGCATAAATGTGAGAAAATAAAGCATACACTTAGTTTTTGTTGGACATCAGTGTGTCCCCCAGTACATGTAAAACACAAAACTGATCTCCAAGAGTTAGTACATATCATCATGACTTGCAAATGGCCAAAACTCCATGTGCATTTGACCAGAGTAACATCTGATAATGTTTTCTTTTAAGTTCCTGCTGTTTAGCCAAACTTTTTCCTACTGTTACTGCAACTCCTCTACCCCTCTAGACTCCATACATACAGTGACACACCTCCAACACAAACACTCCTATACTAAATCCACCCGCATTTGACATTTACCCATCTATCTAACACTAGGGTGTGTTTTACTACATACAGTATGTGTTAGAGATTTATAGCTGGCTGGCTGCTGACTGATGAAGCTTGTTGCCCACAGTATGAGGTACAGCGTGCATGACTAATGCTGAAAGAGGATACTCACAATGACAGCAGGACTGAATTAAATAAATGCTGCAGATTGGTTTTGCCAGTTGTTTCACTTCAAATATTAGAATTTCAGTCATGTCTGATTTTTACCCCCTATTAGCATATTAGTCCAGTAATGGAAAGGGATACCCCACCCATCTGGTACTCAACATGGGATTAATCTTTCAATAAAATTATTTTTGACCCATGTCTCATTGAAACAACTGACGTAACTGAGCATGTGAGGTCATGGTTTTGGATGTTACCAGGTGCTTTCAGTTAACACAGATCAGAGGTGGGCAATGAGTCAAACAGGAGTCATCATGAAGTGCCAAAGTCTGACTGGGTAACTGTGTTTAGTTGACAGACTTATGTGAACATACACCTCCACCTGGTGCTGCTCTTCATTGTTGTTGGTGTAATGCCACACTAGAGCTAGCAGCTTGCCTTTTATAGGAAAGCATTCAAGCAGGATGCCTGGGATGATAGAAGTGTGTGTATGGAGGGTGTGCGCAGGTTTCAGCGTGTACTGTGAAATAACATCAGTGCACAATAACAGCAGCTGAATACATCTCATTGTGTCACTAATACTAATGTATCTATACTAATCGGATAAACCTGAAACATTTCCTGCTGGTCAAATCCTGAAGCCTGTAAACATAACTATATAAATCAAAAAGTTGGCACAGAGGCAGGGTTACCACTCTGTTACATCACCTTCCTTTTAATTACACTTGTTTGGGAACTGAGGATACTAATTGTTGCCATTTTGCATGTGGAATATTTGCCTGTTCTTGCTGGAGACTAGACTTCAGTTTGGAGTTGCTCAGACCTGTGTTGTATTAGTACCCTGTGACTCTGTTCTACTGTGGTTGTCCTCAGTTTGTATGGTTAGGTTTAGTTAGTTTGGCCCTCAAACCAATTCAGTTTAAGTGAAAACAGTTGCAAACAGCAGACACTCACAGTTCTGTGTTACTAGAGACAAAATTTGTGAGAGTCCACTATCTAATATACTTTGTGTGTGTGTAGGTAACAGAATCAAACTCATCTTAACGAACAAGTTTGATTCTGTAAGAGAATCAAATGACTGTTGCCCTTGCTAAACATTAAGGTAGTTAATTAGGAAGCTATTCAGTCACAAACTATTAGTGTGTAATTGGTGATGTTACAGGGGGAAAATCCGCACTATGGAGATCAGATAATTAAAAATTAAAGCCTGTTCTAATAATCTCTAATGTATCTTAATATAAATGGGTGAAATACATTGATTAGTAAAACAATCGGGACATGTGATGTAAAACTTTATTGCCACATAGGAGATGTAAGAGAATAACAGCTAGGAAGTCTGTAGGCAGGCTGCTTATTATTTAGCTGTCCCTCTTGTGTCCTTTGTCTGCTTGCTGCTCAAGCCTGGTTTCAGATGAAACAATAGGGACTTGAAATGAACTGAAGTGAAATTGTTTTCAGGCTTAGCTCTTATTCCCAAAGTTGTTCACAGTTCAAAAAGCACAGCCCAGAAGAAAAACAAATTAAATCAGAATCATTTTCGACATACAGTATATAAGAAGATAATAACCTTTTATTGTTTTGGCATTAAAAGAACTGTATATTTAAACATGTAACAGGCTCTGCAGGATCTGGATGTAATTTTTTGTCAATAAAAACAAAAACAAAACAAAACAAAAAGATATTGACAAAATTGATGCATGTTAAAATGGAAAATTTGTTATATATTTTAAAAGTGCACAGATTTGAGTGACAATGTTATAGTGGACAATAGCTAATATATCAAATTATGTTTTTAGTTTGTTGTTCTTATACGTTATACAATATCGGATTTCATACCTGGATGAATACTGAGCTTCCTTCTGTTTTTTCATACTAACTTGTCTTGTCTTTAGTGCATTGTACTGCATTGCATTTGCCACTTGGTTTCAGTACACATGGAACCTGTTTTCAGTCTTGGAGTCTGATATCCAGCACAGCACCAAATCAGTTTATTTAACCCCTGGAAGAAAAACTGCTCCTCAACCTGTCAGAGGGAGTGATGTAACAAAGCCTCTTATCTGCTGGAGGAACTGGAGTCATGTTTTTGTCTATATTACAGCCGCTGGTCTTCAGCCATGTCGGAAACTTGCTCTGTCTGCCTTGTTTTTTCTGGTAGACTGTCCCTCAGTTTCATTCATTGGGGTTGCTGGAATAAATAAAAAGGGATTCCACCCCTTTGTATTTATATTAGGTTGCTCTGCCCAATCCCCACCCACCCCACTAACCTCCTTCCTTGTTGGAGCTCGTCAGGACAAATCCCCATTTCTGTTCATTGCTGTCATTAAAGTCTGTTAGCACCAGGTGGACGTCTCTTGGTTCAAATGCCAGCCTGACTTTCTTTGGGAGGGTGTCTAGTGCTGCCTCAATAGGCTAATGCTGGTGTCACCGCCAAACCCACACTGTGGTTTTGTGGTTACTTCCAGTCTTATCACGTGATCATTTGTCATTTAGTCCTTTCAGTCATACCCGTCACTCTTTCTCAGTCCTGTTATACTCTGCTATGCCATTGCCATCACCATCTCTTCCTTCACTCACACAGTTTCCTAAACATTTAACTACATACTTCTACTGGAGATAATCTTTTCTACACATAACAGCTGGAAGCAGAGGAGCGATGAAAGGTACCAGTCTGCTGTTCATATCTTCTTTCACCTCTAGTCAGTCATCTAATCTCTCAGTTTCCACCTCTGTTTTTACCATTTTGCTTTCATTTGTGGATAGAGCTACTCATTAATGGACCTTGAACTCTTGGGCACAATAGGGTTCATGTTTATGTAATTGTAATTTTGTTGCCCTTAAAGGTTCTGTCAAGATAAAGTTCTTGCTATATGAATCCAGCTTCGGTTAGCATTTTCTTCACTCCCCATATCTTTTTCGTCTTTCCATCACCCATGACTGTCTTTATCTGCCCTCTAAAGCCCTTATCTCTCTCTCTCTCTATTCGTGGCTGCAGTATTACACTTCGGCTGTACTAAAAGACGCATGTGGGTAAACTTTCTTAAGGTCTTGCTTTGTGACTTTTGTGTGGATCTTAGTAGACTCTATTAGAAGTGCAACTAGGAGTGTTTAGCTTGTGTTTAGGAAAAAACTTTAATCAAAACCACAAAGTACATCTGGATGCTTACTACACAGAGGACAGTGTGGTTGAAGGAACTTTGTTAGTGTACTAATGTAAGTGAAAGAGTTAGAAAGTAACTTTTAACATTTGGGTTAAGCTTTAGTTGCCAATTGCTGCTGTGCTCTAGATGTGCTTTGCAAAACACATAATTTTTTATGGCTCTGTACCGGTGACAGTTGTGGCCTGAGACATTATAATTTTTAGTTGTCCTTACCTCTATCTCTCCAACTAAATAAACACAATTTCAAAGAGAAACCTTGAGGGAATCATTTCCACATCCAGTTGGATTTGAAAATGAACTGATTAAGTTTTGGTGTTCAAGGTCACTGTGACCTCACATATCTCACTCTTGTCAAGCTGGTATCTCCGGAACACCTGGAGATAATGTGATCACATCTGGTCCACTTGGACCCATAGACGAACTGATTTAATTAGGACATTAGGAAAGATATGCCTGTAAACTGCAAGTGACTGGTTGGCAGAGGTATACAATCACAAGGCTGAAATACATAAATCTGAGGCTATGGAACAACATAAAGTGTGTTCTGTGTGAACTGTTGATGTTCTAAATGTGTTAGCTGATAAATAAAAAATGTTGTACATTATGTCAGATGAAAGGATGAAACACACAAAAGGATCTGTTTCTCAGTCTGCCATTTTATGACCATGGGCGGAGGTAACGCTAACAGCTAAAAGCTGTCACACCATATGAATGAAACTTTTTTTCAAGAGCATCAACATTTAACTTCAGCCTAAATATGAATCCTAAAGCCTGCCTTTAGACCACATCAATGTTCTTTTGACTATTAATCAGTCTACTCTTGTTAATCATCCTGACAGCATAGAAACCTCCAAAATACAGGAAAATTATGTAAAACACAATAGTAATGATGACATTGTTTTGAATAAGCATCTGTTTTCTGTGTTGTTGCTCTCTTTTGCCATCTGTTGTTTCTTCTTGCAACACTTAAAACTGACTTTTATTGTGTCTGAGTTTAATTTGTGCTGGTGGTCCCTTCTTCGTGCGAATAGTGTTCAATGCTGTTGGATAATTTCAGGGCTGGACAGGCTCAGTCTGGTTTGTTCTGCATCTCAAGAACTGTCTGTGCCTGACTTCGTGGTTCTTAGGAGTCTGTGTGTCCTAACAGAATATTCCTTTAACAGAAACTGCTTAGTGTGATTTTTGTCTGCATGTCTGACCCTCATCAAAGCGAGACAGTAAAGTAGGGGAGAGGGTTTAATAGCTGTCCTGTGTTCCAAGACATTGTTGTGGTCTGTGTGCAGCTGTTTATGGGAAAACAGGAGTCACGTTCTTTTGCCCCCAGTTTTCTGTATTGTGCTGACAGTTCAGTGTGGTCAGGGCATGTTAGCAATCAGCATTCTGCTCTTGCTTAACAAGGAGCTAAATTGAATTCACATTTGCTCTGACACTTCTCTGCTTTGGAAGAACTAATGTTTCTCCTCTTCTAATTAGCTATGGAGTAGCTGGACCCCGTTGCTTCAAAGCTGAGTCAAAAAAAAATCCCTGCCGAAGAGCCTCAAAGCTTGGCCTCATGCCCAGGGCTGCTTTCAGAACCAGTTCAAGAAATCATGAATCAGTTTTAAGCTATATCTGTTCACATGGCCATAAATAAATTTGTTGTTGTGATAGCTTGAAAAACAAGGTCAGAGTAAAACATAAAAAGCAACAAAAGAAGTCAAGAGAGACAAGAGGAAACATTGGGATTGTACCTTGTTCTCAACACTGGATGGTGCTATTTGCTGTGAAGCACAAAACCAAAGTGGAAGTCAGAGTTTGTCTCTATTCATAGGGAGTACACGGAATTTTCTATAGTGATTGTGTGGCTGATATTTTTTAGTGTCCTCCATGCACGCACATGTGTGCACAAACATGCATGCACGCACACACACAACAAATAAATCCATAATCTCTACCTCGTGCTTTTTGCCCACCTCTCTCGTATGACAAGCAGTGCCCCATTGTATTCTTTGTTGAGTGGCCAACTGAAACGAAGCCCTGTCCTTATCTTTGGTTCTTGTATGAGGTTCCCTTCCTTCCCTTCAATCTGCCAAGTGTTGTCCTTCACTGTGCTTTTGAATTTCAAATGTTAAATTAGCATGAAGAATGAGAGGGTTGTTTTGTCTGTAGAGACATGTTGAACTAACTGTTTGAGTGTGTTTGTGCCACATTTTAGCTTTTACAAAGGTTTGTCTCTGTTTGTGTTTGCTAAGAGAAAAGGGACATCATGGACTCATGGACTTGTGGGCATGGAAAGCATGATTTGGCCTAAATCACTCCACGAAATAGGCGTAGTTCCGCATATAACTCTATTAAAACATGTTTTTGATTGTTTTGTGTTCTGTACTGGTGCAACTCATTTTCACTATGGACGCACTTCTGTAAATATTTTACAGTTCTCTTCATTTTAGGAAGAATCTGATGTGTGTTGTGATTGTACTAGGTGAAAAAACATAAATAAACCACATTGCCATGCCTCCTCGTCTCCCCCGTGTCTTAACTAAAGCTATACCTCAATATTTAACTATTGAGATATTCGTTCTTCTGGTAGTTTTGCTATTTTATTTATTAGTTTTTAATGTAGGATATCATAAAATACAAATATAAACTGAACTGAAACTGCACCTGCTAGCTTACTAATGTCTGCAGTCCAGTCTAAATCCAATATCTGACAATGACTACCAAAAGCTCTAGATCCCAAAAAATAGTCTTTGGGGCAGCTGAGGCCTTAATGCATATGTGGGTTAAACACAGGCTTGTTCTTGTCTGTCCACCACTACACAGCACAGTGACTTTTTCTGGATGTAATTCTCTAATTTAATACTTTTTCAGTGCAGATTCAGTATAACTCTTCATGCCGTCCTCCATTCTCTTGGCATTAAGCTGCCAGTTTGACCGGCCTCATGATCACCATTTGTCACTTTCGTCATTTGATTGATCTGGCCTGGTGATGGAGTGGGAAAGCACCGTTCTAAATTTATCACCCCCCACCCTGCCGTGTTCATGCCTGCTGTGGATCTAGCCACAACACATGTGCCTCTAAAGGAGGGTTGTAGATAGAAAGTAGGTGGGGGGTGCAGGCCTGTGGACCTGTCAGTCTATCTTTATGTCACAGTAGTGCTGTCCCACAAGCCTCCAGAGCTGACCTTCTACTAAAGTGTAGAGCTAGTACACAGAGAAAACAGGAGAGAGTTCAAACTAACTTTTAACTCTGTCCAGCTGAAACACTACCGCCGTAGGACTCACTTGCTCTGTGAGAAGATAACCTACATTAAGAAGGTATGTGGCTTTCATTTGATGACTGACTACAGGTTTAGCTGACCAGAAGAAGTTCCTGATTGACCGTTGACACTGAAATACTGTGCTATAATTTTCAGTTTTTATTGTGGTTTCATCTACTTAGTTAAATGTTTGATGATTTAAAATGGATGCCAATAGATTCCAGTTTTTTTCTTTTCTTTTGGACTGATAAACACAAAGGTTTAAGAACGGTGATCCAAAATGTGCTATGTGATGTTTTCACTGTCAAACTGTCACAAACTGTCTATTCTACATTTTGACTTGGTTCAAGAGGCTCAGTTAAAAATCACAGCAAACACTCTCACTGTGTCAGTAGTTTTTGTCAAAATGTGTGGAGTTTGATCATATCTCCTGTGTGCCACTGGATCTTCACACCTCCATCACTGTATTTTCTGTTTACATGTGATCTAAGGAAATTTGGATTTGGGGGCTACTGGCCTCCTCTGTGTTCGATTCATTTACTGTTGAGTGACTGGCTGGGCAGACCACAGTTGTTCATTGTGCTGCACCTTCTCTCACTCTGTCAGGACTTCGACAGAAATAGGGCACTGCCTTACAAGGAGAGACGCACTATTTTACATTAGTTTTATCCTTTTATACAAGACTGTAATCACTGCTCCTTGTTTGTAAAAGGTGTAGAACTATACTGAATACATGAATGAACATACTGTAATTACATACTGCCTCAAGTTACTGTGTGAAGTTATTTTTATTACATTATTCTCAAGGAAAGCACCCAACATGATGTAATTGTGTTGTTTAAGTGTCTTGAATAACTCAAGAACTATGCACATGCTGCTGTATGCATCATTTAATCACAATGCCCTTGAGCGATGGTTTTATTTTTACCCTATGTTCCAAATATACACAAGGCCTATACTTCACGGTTACTTAATTGGCTCAGGTCTGATCTGATTTCCAGCGCTGGAGGAAGTAAAGCAGAGCGGCGATGTTTTGACTGTCTTCTGTTACACATTGTCAGTGGTGTAGCCAGTGTGCTTGACTGTTACTCTGGCTATGTCACTGTCACTTTTCTCAGCTGTTTGTCATGGTATCCACTAGCGCTGTGATTTCACTGGCTCACATCCAGAGCAACTGGTCCGTCTCTTTCTAGGGTTGTGACAGAAGTGCACCTCACCCTCTCTCCTGGGTGACAAGTTAAATCAAGCTTATACTGACTTTTTTTTGCCTACTCGTCTGTCATCAGTCTCCATAGTATATATATTAACTCAGTTTTCTTTGTAGTAAATCTTTCTTAATTTATGTCATACAAAATATGACACAAATGCATAACAAAACATTTTACAAGCATTTCTTATCTGTCTCTTCTGCTTAGAGACGCATAAACCTGTGTACTTGAATTAATATTTGTCTACACAGGATGCCATGCTCTAAAGAACTGTGTTTTTCTTCCTATACTGTTACAAAAAGACAGAGGTGTGGTATTGAAAACCCGCACAGCACTAGTACAGTCTAATACGGACTGTTGGCTTTGTCTTATCTCCACTAGTTATTGTTGCTCGTCTGTCAAGTAGGATTTGAGATTAGTTGACATAATCATTGACGCTGTTAGCAGTCTACAGCTGGACACACTAACGGCTTATTTTAGAGCAAACAAATGTCCTGTTTTATTAATTTCTTACACAGTTTGAAAGACACAAACTTTCCACCATTTTTCTCCATTCACATAAGTGTTTCCATCCTCCAGAATGACAGTTCTTGGGAAGGTGTCTGTGGCGCCTGAGGATGGAAACTAATTCCCTGGCAAGGTGAATCAATGAGGAATTCTGGTGCTGTAGCTCTTTCTCCCGACCAGATGTACTGTGCGTATCACACTGCAGCAGGCACATGTGTGTTCATTTAACAGCTGGTGGCTCTGTATGTCTATGCGCTGACTTGGGTGTCAATTTCCTCAGGGCTTTTTTCTCTTTTAATCAGATAGCATAGACATGTGTTTAAGCAATTCTGGTGCATCACATGCCTCATATGTCACATAATCATTGAGGAACAGATGGTGCTATGTTACGTTATGTAATTACGAATGAATCATGATTGCTGTTATAGTGATGGAAGGTGTGCAATCTATTCAAATACTCATAATTGTTCTTAAAAATCTGTAATATATATTTCTTTTTGAGTGTAGTATTTATTCCCATTTATAACTGGACAAAAGGTTTGGTATGCGTCACCACTGTTCAACATTTAGAAAGGGAGAAATATCACTGTTTACTGTCTCAGTAAATCCGAATGCAACTTAAAAAAATATTTTTAAACTAAGTTATGGTGTGGGAACTGATGGGTTGTTGATGACTGGCTGAACCTCTTGGAGTACTCTACTTGGAGTCTATGAGTTTCCTACTTAAGACCTCTTATCTGTTTTATTTTAGGAAAGCCATACTGAGCTATGTGTGCCTTTTCTTGTGTTAATACACTGTACAATAGCCAGAAAAGGTCAGATTTGTTTTGCTGTATCTATTTACGGTGCGAGTGTAAAGGTTCAAGACTTCAGGCAGTTATGAAAGAAAGCATATAATGAGGTTTGAAGATTTGTCCTATCTGACCTCAGAAGTCTGGCAGTGGTAAGGGGGCACTAAAGATAAAGATATTTAAACTAGCTGAAACCTCTGTTACAGTATATGTGTTAAGATGTATAGGAAGACATATTGGCCTGATCAGACATTTGATGAAATATGTGGAATTTGTTAAGCTTACCGAACAGAACATTCAGGCAGTTTTTATATCGGAACTTTTCTTAACATCAGTTTCTGCAGGAAAGAAACGAAGGCCAGGTCAATCAATGTGACACGCAGCAGTGTTCGCTGGCCTGTGGTTCTGGTGTTTGTGGTATGTGCATGAACCTGTTGGCTATCGGAATCATCCGAGTTTTCCCTCTCTCTAACTCACTTTACATCTGTATATGAAAATCGTTACCCTTCATTCGCTTTTCCCTCAGTCTGAATTTATTGCTGTGCTGCAGAGGCCCAGGCTCTGTTATGTGTCTGCAGAGACAGTATGGCTGTGCGCACTGGATCCCTCTGCTGCTCTCTAGCCAGACAAGGCGCATAGCTTTTCTAGGGGATGCCATAAATCTAGACTTTTATTTTTAAGAGAGTTATGAAAGAGGCCAGAGCACGAGACATGCTATGCTAATGATTATTTCTCTTCTACGTCCTCGATGTTCTTTCTCTTCTGAAAGATTTTCTGACCATGAAGGCGATGCAGCCATTAAGGACTCCTACCCTAACAGATCTGTCGGGATGCCTCTGTGAGCGAGAGGTCGTTTTAAGTGCAAACATGGACTGTCTGGTGTTTATCTTAAAATGACCCACTGACTAGTTGCACATGTGAGCTTGTCCAGGCTGAAATAGCGTCAACTCTGAATGTGTAACCCTCTGATGATTAGTAGAAAGAGGCGGCTCTGTTATTTTGATATTAAACATAACCTGCCTTGCTATTGTTACAGTTTAATTGGTATATTCTGAACTGCCTTTCTCGTACGATTTAACATGGCAACTTACCAGGCCAGTTGTGATATTGTATTAAATTCAACAAATTAGCATTTCACCTGATTTGATTGCTTACATATCACTGACACCATTTAACTCACACATATTTTTATTATTTAGTATTTCTAGTAACTCAACTCAAATTCTTGGGTTTTATTTTAAAATACACTTTGTATGTTTGCTTGGAAGTTCATATTTTTATTTTAAGGAATTAAAATACTCTAGTTTTGGATTTCATTCTTGCATAAAAACACTTTTTTCATCTTTTTTTTTTAACAATTACACTTTTTTTTAATTTTAAGGCATTTCAGTGCATTTACATTTTATAGTGCAAGCAGGCACACTTAGATTTTCTGCAGGGGAAAAAAAACAGAATAATGCATAAATTTTTTGCCCTTATTCCAAGTTACAATGTTTATTTAATGTCATATTGTCTAGATGTTATTTTCGAAGCTGACGAGAACAAAAGCTTGGGGCAAATTGTAAATGTGTGTATGTTTTGGAATGAAAATGTCACCACTGATGCCTTTAAATATAAGCACAAATTACTGTTGCTTGTCAGTTTTAAACCCAAAATGACTGTAATAGTCCATAAACTATATGGTTTACACTGTAGTTTCCTGGAATGCTGTCTTTTAATGGATGTAGTTTTCTTGGGCTATAACAGTTTCAACACTTTGTCAAGTTTTGTAGTGTGGCTGCAGAGATGGCTTTTATTTACCTTTCATATGGATTCTGATCTCATTGCTGTCAGTCCTCTAACCTCTGCCATAAACATTTACAGACCCAAGCTCACATCAGTTCCCACAGAATTTTCCACAGTAGATGTCCTCTTATGGAACGGTTTGTCTGAGTCTAATATGATGAACTGGGTTAAATGTAAAAGATTATGAATTAGTTCAGAATTAATGTTAGAAGACTTTTTATAGTCAAGCTCTTCCAAATTACATTAAAATGTATACAATTTAAGTTTTTATTTGCATAACAGCTGGCAGGGGTGTCTAAGAGAAACACTCATACCACTCCTTCAGTTTGTTTGAAGTGTGGTTTCCTTTTTTACTTCCATTTGGCTGTGATATAGGGCAAATGTAATGCTGGTACAGCATTCTAATTGTCATATAATACATGAGCATAGGGCTAAGCGCCAAATGAGAACACACTTTAGTGCATGGTTGTTTATGCACGAATCTTGAGCGAGGAGCCCACATTTAAAAAAAAAAATCCTGAAATCCACCACAAAAATTAGAGAACAACAGTAGTGTTGAATCATTGCAGCGACCTGCAGGGTCTTGTTTACCATGGCAATAAAGTCTCATCATTGCTAATAACAAGGTTGAAACCATCAGGTGTTTTTGTAGGTCTGATGTCATCTACGCAGCAGATGACTTAAACAGTCAAACATTACATACAGTATTAGTCAGACTGCCAGCTGGTAGACTGTGGGAGGTGCTGAAGTGATAAGGTCCTGGTTAGTGTTTATGTTTGATTAAAATCATCACTGAGCGTGCTCAGTGTGCCCCAACATTTCTCTAACATTAAGTAATTTTGTTACATAAAATTCACCAGGATTTAGGTTCTGAATTAAAAATTGGATCTGCGATTTCAGCCTCTGTGCATCATACTCCTGCCATCAACCCAACCACCTATAATTTTTTTTTCCACACTTCATACATTAAAGAAACAATTGCACCGTAAAAAACGCCAAATTCTTGCCAAAACATAGCCCTACTCATTACAAAAATAGTAAAAAAAAAAAGTATCTTGGCAGTTTTGTTGTATAGGTATGAAATCGTTAGGACACAGCATTGACTTTGGGCAATGATTTAAAAACACAAACTCTAGTTTACACATCTTGGCCAGTCAGACTGAGTCTTGCCTATTTGCAAGTTTAACTATGAGGCTAGAGAGATTTGTGTCCTGACAGATTTTATAATGCAACAAGCCTATTTTGAGGTGATGCTTTAGAAATTTCTTAACACCTTATCTTGAATTTAGAAGAAGTTTCATTTGAACTCCACTTTGATTTATGTATTCATGCAACTCTGCAGTCACTGAATTGAGGACCAACTGGCTTCTTCCATTCGCTGGATCTGTTTTATGTTGGAGCCTGTGTTTTTAGTGGTGACTGCTGCAGAAAGATAAGATATCACTCACTGTTTTCCCAGCAGTGTCTGATAAGCAGTGTCAGGCTCTGCGCCAGCCTACCTTCGATGCCCTCTTATTGCAGTGATAAGCACGTCATCGTCAAATTGATGTATAGGTGAGGTGTGTATATGTTTGTTAGCATGTGCTTTTGTCTCGTTCCTGGCATTCGCATACAGCATAATAGCACAAGGAAATGGGATTCTTCACACTCAGGGAATATCAGTTAGTGTGTGCTCTGGGACACATACTTTTGATGAGTGTGTTAAAAGCATTGGTGGCATTTTCAATAAATCAACCTATTTTACTTCCCTTTGCACTACTTTTCAGCTGTTCTAGGAGGAACCAAAGTCTTACCATAATGATACAATTAGTCACGAGTGCACATAGCAAAGTTCCCTTTTCCTCATTATTGTTTGCACGCTCGCTCTGTCTTTTGACTTTGTTTCACTATTGCTTTCTTACCTTCTCTTGTCCCTCCTCCCCCTTTCCTTTCGCTCTCTGTATGCTGTTTCTTTTTATTTTGTCCCCGCTGAGAGATGACTGGAATTTCTCATCTGGCTGAGATTCATTTTAACTTTCTCCTCTTCCCCTGCTCATTTTATTTCCACTCCCATCCACCCACCCTGCATGCTTTTCTCTCCCCCCCTTTTCTGACGCTCTGCACCGGTTTCTTTGGCATCCCAGTCATGTGTGTGAGCCAGAGGAAGGCAGCACTCTCCAGGGACACTCCTAACTATCTTTTTCTCTTTCCTCTCTCTGTGCCTTTGAGGTTTGGTTTGATGCACGTAAGACGCTTTAGTCCAATCTGTAGTAGAGATGGGGCCTAATTTACTTGCCTTTTGCTAATGAGCTTAGCCTGCGCTGAGAAGCTTTTAGCCCTGCAGGTTGTTGTTGTTGTAGTGGGCACTGGTCAGCACTCAGCGGTTAGTGAGAGGAACCAGAGCAGAGGAGTGGATCTAAGAAGGGGCAGAGCTGCAGCCACAGCTTCACCACTCCTCTGTTTGCCTACTCAGGACCACCTCTACTTGTACTGGCACTGCGGCTGGGACGCTTCTCTCTCTCCCTCCTCCCTCCCTCCCTCCCTCCCTCCCTCCTTCCTCTGCTTCTCTCCAACGCTACCTGACTCCCTTCTCTGTTCCTCTATCTGTCCCAGAGCACTGACAAACAGTTTTTCTAGCTGCATCATATTTTAGGCAGCTGCCTCTTTTTCCTCCCCTGTCTTTTCATATCTTTTATTTTATCTTATCTTTGTTCCTCTCTAACCTGACTTTGTTGCCAAAATGTACCGGAACCCGTGGATCTCAAATTACCTGACTCATGTCAAGTTTTGCAGCCAAGGTAAGAGTAATGATTTGGGGTTCTGCGGGTTAGGGCACAGCTGTGATTTGAAGCTCAGGCTGGAAGCTTGGGGGACAGGTTAATCTGGTTGTAAAGCTGAGAATCTGAGCTCTTGGAAGTTGGCAGGCAACAAACTGCAGACTCCCTTCCTCTCCACTGTCCTGCTTTCAAGCCAGCTGTCCTTGCACTGCAGCTGTAGCCTCCAAGGACACTATGTAGCACTGATAAGGGACACTGAACAGTGCAGGAGGTTGTTTCTAGGAGGGAACTATTTCTGAGCTTCACAGCTTCTTGGTCACAGGCACAATTAAGTCTAGTTGCACATATTGATGTATACATGGATTTTGCAGTTGCACTCATTGATGTTTTTATGTGCACTGGGACTGAGTAATAAACCAGATTCATTGAATTACCAGCATTATGAATAAATAAAAATCCGAATTTTCATTAAATTGGAATTATTTCAAAATAAGTGAAAAGTCAAACATATAACTACAGCATGACAGCCTAAAGGCAAAGGACCCAGGAATACTGGCATTTAAATTGGTAGAATAAGCATTAATTTAAAGTCATATTTCTGGCATAAGGACAGATGAATTGTTAGGCTACAAGTTCAGAATGGGTGCTCTGTCTTTTAGACATTAATTTGCTATTTGCTAACTAGCATAGGGAAGATTTTACTCATGTTATAACTTTATATTGAATGAAGTTATGTCCAATCCTGAGAACACAAATGCCAGAAAGTAGTAAACAGCCCAGTACAAAGAAAATAGAAACCAGATCAATTCTAACTGATGACAATAATAGCTGATAAAGTTAACATTTAACATTTACAGGATTTGTGTGTGATAGATGATTATGCACTGCTGACTGGCCGCAGGTGCATGTCTGCTTCCCTGTGAACGCTTGTCGTTTCCCACCCGGTTGTAATATATTCTTAGTGAGAACTGAGTGTGTTGCGATCTGGCTTCTCTATGCTTAACAGCCAGGAATTCAACAACAGGTGGCCCACAGTATCAGGGTTTTATGCAAGCATAGTCTGGGTTTATGGAAAGAAGGGTGTATTGAAGCTTGTGTGAAGGTTTAGGTGTGACAGTGTGGCTATTTCCTGCCTTCTCAACTGAATTCGAAACAGAATAGCTTGTATATGCATTGTTATTAGTGGTAAAGGCATTACTGGCTTATTGTCACATCCATTTAAGTCTACTGTTTGCTCTTATGGCCTCACCTAATTTCGGATTCTCCATCTGTTTTTAATGCTTTAAATCTTTAGGGTCGTTTAGGATCATTTAGGGTTAAGTTGCAACTTGAGTCTCTCAGCAGGTAGGATGAAGGCAGAGTAAGTGGGCAAATGTTGGTGGGGATGATAAAATTTCCACACACTCCCCTGCATCCTGTATGTAGTGTGATGTAATGGAGACAGTTAAAGAGTGACACTCTTCCTTTTGGGATCGGTGTAATCCCAAGATTCAAAGTTAATCCTGTATGTTAACTTGGAGATTTTTTTTGCTCAGGCACTGATGCCTCTTTGGTTTCTGCACCGGGTGCTTGCTGTGCAACATGTTTCAAGCATTGAATTTTTTTGAATTGAATTTTATCAGAGCAGGACATTCCCAAAGGCAGTGTCTTTCTTTGTGTACAGACAGTTATGCAGCCTTTGTACCTCACAGCGTTGACACCTTCGCATAAAAGCTTTTCCTCACCTCAGAAGTTCAATGACACTCCAGTGAATCATGAAATAATTTTATCCCCATGCTTTCAGTGTCAAGTCGCTTTTACAGCATCAACACCACACATGGGGCTTGGTGCTGAGGAATTCCTGGCACATATGCTCGCGGCTATAGCAGCCATAGTGTTTCTGTGTATTACAGACAACATCAAAGGCTGCGACACCTGTGATCATTGTGGGGGTTTTTATGGCTGTGACTGGAATGGTGAATACATTCAGACGCTTAGGCTTTTCATGGGGATCTCCTCTGATGACCTACAGGTATATGTCACTATGTACTATGGCAAGATAAAGTATGTGAGCCTTTTGGAATTTCATGGTTTCCTGCATTAATTTGTCATAAAATGTGACATTTATTTCAATTCACCAGTCTACAGTTAAGCAAACTATCTACTAATGGAGACACATTGGGACTGTGGCTACTCTACCAAAAAGTGGGAAGTCGAAATGACCCCAAGAACACAACAAACACTCAGTGAGGTAATGAAACAACCCAGAGTAAGAGCCAAAGATTTGAAGGCGTCATTGGAACTGGCTAACATCTGTGTTAATGAGTCTACGGTACGAAATACATTGAACAAGCAGGGTGTCTATGGCAGGACACCACGAAGAAAGTTGCTGCTTACTAAAAAGAACATTGCTGCATGCCAGAAGTTTGCCAAAGATGATATTGACACTCCACAGTGTTATTGGCAAAATGTTTTGTGGACTAACGGAACTAAGACTGAACTACATCTGGCTTAACAAGGGCACAGCATATCATCGTGAAACATAAAGGGATGCTATAGAACAACTTGAAGAGAGCCACACACGAGACATTCAAGGAATATAGCCACAATGAGGTTTTTATGGTTGTGCTCAATAAAGAACTTGCAATAATTGTTTTGTGTATTATTTTAGGCACATTATTTTTGTAAATACTCTTGATACACATGATCAGATCACACTTTTTGACAAATTAATGCAGAAAACCATGAAATTCCAAAAGTTGTTGTTTCTTGCCATTGTATAGAGGTATAGGCTGTTTCAAGTTTAAAAGGATTACAGGTTTGGGTTAACGAGAACTTTATATGTTTGGGCTGAAAGCCTCAGACAGTTGCCCCGAGGCACAGATGCTATTATTATTTACATACAAGCAGCTTATTTAACCTTTATTATTTATGACCTTTATGACTATTACTCATGATAACGTTTCATCGCATCTCTACAGAAATTACCTAGCATATACAGTTCTATACATATACTGTACAAACCAGTTTCTATAGCCAGTTTCTACTGCAGAGCAACCTCAGCACAATTGGCAAAAACCAGACTCTACATTTAGCATATAGTGGCATTCTATGAAAACTGCATGTTGTCTTCTTGCACTTGCACACAAATTCAGAAAACCACAATCATAAATACTAACAAAGAAACCACTGTACTCACAGGAGCAGGAAAGGCAAATTAGCTCCAAGTTCACAAGGAAGTGGATCCAGTGCACTTTGCTTCAGTAATTATGCAGGTCTTGTTCTGTCAGAACATAACAGTAACTCTCATCATAGTCTAATTGGCCTTAAAGTTAAAAGTTATAGTCACTGGTAATCTAAACATACAGGAGTAATACACACATTCATGAAATTAACACAACTTTTAGAAGTATCTAAGCTTCTGTTTTCTTTTTGTTGCTTTTTGTAGTGTAAAGGATGCAGTCTTTATAACTTCAGAGACCATCATCTTTGGACTTTGTACCATTGTGTATGAAAAACAGTCCATTTAATTGCTTGCTATTTATATATTGTTACACTGTACAAAGGAGCTCAAAATGTGATTGATTTAGCGTTTGTAAAGAAATATAGGTTTACAAATGGAACTCCATACTCCAACATATTTAGCCCATGGAGAAATACAAATATTATTACCTTTTATTACCATTTTGGTTTTGAAAATTCAAACCATAGTTTAACATTGCTAAGAAAGAGAAAGGTCATTAACATATTTATGCTCATGAAACCCTGACATGCTGCGCATTTGCAGGAAATGCAAACAATTTGTCAGTGTTGGTTTTATTTTTGTATAGACTTTACATATCATGAAAATGAACATATACCGTAACTCATGTCAAGAAAGCTGAATGGGTACTTTGGAAATGTCTACTAGAATTATTTCAACCTGTTCTTTGAAACATTGTCAAAAGAATACACCATCAGCTCAGAAATCCAGGATTGTCATTCAAGGCTCGCAAGGAATGAGTTGTATTTTCACCGGCCTTATTATATATATATATATATATATATATATATATATATATATATATATATATATATATATATATATATATATATATATATATATATATATATATATATATATAAATAAACAATATACCACCATCCCCATACCACATCCAGGCACACTGCCCTCTCCAAATAAGCCTTCTTTCTTCTTAAATGATGTTTTGCTTAAGTAGGAGGGATTTAAAACATCATCCCAAACATCCTTAATAAGGACTAACAGATCTGGAATGGGGGTAGGTTAGTGGTGGGTGATCTCAGAGGAGAAGTTAGGGATTTGGGTGGAGCAGCGGGGCAGTCTGAGGGCGTCACGCGGCCCTGAGGTGAACTCTGAGGGGATGGAAGCGGAACCACATGTTTGTCCTGAAATTGCACAGCTTTGACAACTCTGAGGTCCGAGGGCAGCCAAAACCGTAAGTTTGAGGTTTGGAGTAAATGAGGAAGGCGTAGACATTCCTCAAAGAAGTGTCTCATAGAACTCACATTCTTTGCCCCTATGCTTAATACCCACTAATAACGTAATGAAGCTGTCATGATTTGCGCTTGTTTACTGGCTTTGGCCATTTTACTAATAAGATTTCAGCTATATTAGGTTACATCGTTAACTCTTAGGACTAATTGTTTCATTAAATAGCTTCAAAGAAGTGACTTTGTCAGGCTTTCAGGAATTGCAAAGTATGGTGTCTCTGTGTCTTCTTGCTGTCCTCTCTCTGCATTCATGTTTGGTATACAAATGCTACCCAGTGACGGTGATGTGCTTGGCTGCTCTTGGCACTATCCCAACT
Organism: Anabas testudineus; assembly: GCF_900324465.2. Classification (NCBI taxonomy): domain Eukaryota; kingdom Metazoa; phylum Chordata; class Actinopteri; order Anabantiformes; family Anabantidae; genus Anabas; species Anabas testudineus. The sequence continues at coordinate 29,701,338 of NC_046611.1, forward strand.
TTGCTGCACTGCAACCTTGATGTGTGATCAGACTTTAAGTGCCCATCTCAGGCAGTGACACACAGATGGTCACCCCTTTATTCAGTTGCATTAGGCCATGACCTCATGATAAACACATAGACAGAAACCTAAGATGAGACCGTATCTCTGGATGTAAGAGCAGTGATAATTTCTGTGTCTGTTCCACTTTGTTTGCTGGAGGTTTTGGGTTTGATGTGATTCAGTCCGGCAGGCTGATTATTGTTTTCCACATGATTTGTTTTCTCTGTGGAGGTCCACTTAATTAATGTGGGTCTGTGCCAAGGACCTGCAGATAGGCTGGCTGACTAGTTTGCCTTATTTTGTCTATTCATTTAAAGCTAAAATGGCATATTGTTCTGTTGAAGTCCATGAACTCCACCATAACTGAATGCCACTCTTTTTTTTCTGCCCACAGGACTTGGGAGTGAGACCCCTATTAAACTAAACAATCCCAGATTGCTACAGAAGAGAGCTTTGAGGTAAGATATTCTTTGTTTTAGTTTAAAGACCCAGTAAATAAAAACAGTGGTCCTTTTAATAAGACCATTCAAAAAAGAATGACACCATATGTAAAATTTTACTATAAATAGATTATTTTGCCCTTATAACTGAATCAAAATGTGTGGTATTTTATGAAATGACTGACTTTGACTCCTAGTGGTACTGTCATATTAGAAAATACTGTTAGACCACAGTTCACATTGAGGTAGCAATACACAAACTGCACTTGTTGCTATCATCCATGGGGCACTAGGGGTCACTGAACAGTTTGAGGAGCATAAAAATGATGCGAAACATATGCTAAAGCCTTGGCAGCAACCAGATTAAATGTTATCCTGGCCTAAAACGTGTGATGTATATTAAATACTTCCTTAGTGCAGTACTGTGACTGTAGAGACAAGGAGACAGTGGGGTATCAGATACAGCATGTGTTGTTCAGATAGGACCAGTGTCCAAGCTTAGTGGGAAAGCAAAAGATAAGCTCTTAGTGCTACTGCAAAAAGCACTGTAAAACCTCTCTCTGCTTTTTCATTTGGAGGATTGGTTAGCATGGTGTTGTCGGCTAGGTGTTAAATAATCCACCAGAGCCACATGTTAGCCTCATTTAGAACATTTCCTTTGCAGCGAGGAGGGTGTTGGTGCCAAAATGTTCAGGTGTGGCTTTGGCTTGGAAACACTTTGCATAGAAGCTCGTTGAATGGTATCTAGTCATGAAAACTGATGCTGTTGTGATAGATCTGTGAAGGATCTTCTATGTTTGTGTCTCTCATTGTGTTACACAACCACTAAGTCATGTTTTCCCAATTCTGCAGTGTTTCCTCACATGAAGAATCTACTGCCAGTTCTTTTATAGTTGTATTGCAACTTTGCGGTTTTGATCCATAAATTACTTCAGTATGTTGTTCTGAAGGGGGAAGTTGTGTATTTATGTGAGGCAAAGGGTGTGACAGGGTTAAATTCTCATCATCTTAATCTTCTCCTAATTTATAGATAAATATTCAGAGCTTCATGGAATTCACAGGTTCAAATCCAGTTGGATTGTTTGGATGATTAATTGCTTGTTTTTGCAGCTTCATTATGGAATTGATTCTTTTGGAAAGGGTTAGAATCTGATTCTACTACACTGCTGCTTGCACTTTTGGTCTATAAACAATAGAGTCTCTCAAAGTGTAGCTCTGTTTTAATAATAGTTGGTATTTTTGTGCACTCCTCAGCTTCCAGAAAGAATTCTCCTTTGATGAAAAAGACAACACAGCCAAAAGCAAGGATATAGATGTTAGTCTATTGGCCAATCTCCCCAAAGGTAAGTAAGAGTTTTTTATTTATTTATTTATTGTTTCTGCATGCTTGTAAATGGCTCTCCCAATGTCAAATTTCCCAGGCTTTTTCAAAGTCACAGTTGTGCAACAGCAGCCTCTTGCCAGATGGATTGTTGTCAAGATTTGTCTAAAACCAGTTTTTCCTACAAGCTTAGTCCTCGCACAATATAAACAGCTGCAGTCTCTTCTTTTTTTCTCGACAGGGTTCATTTAACCTAAATTGTAGCACCAATAAAGAGAGACAAAGGTTTCTCAAATGCTTCTGCATGGCAAACATTTTGTTGCTGTTAGTGGTCAATGTTCACTTTCTTTTTTTTTTTTTTATATAAGTTGAGACATGGGCACTAGGATACAAAAGTGGTATAACCACCATAAAATGGTTTATATGCTATTGGTAACGTGTACTTAAGTACAGTACTTGAGTACATTAACACCTCTGGTAAGAAAGGATAGTCTGTCAGTGTGACACACACAGGGTATGCGGATACCCTGTTTTTTTAGTTAAACTTTATTGCTTAACAACTATTAATTGCAACAAAAAAAAAAAAAAGTCTAAAAGTGCAACTTGACAGATTATAAATGTTTACAGGTAGTGGGCAGTACAGTACAGCATGTTTCATAAATTGTATAAAGCTCATTATTTCTCTGGAGGGAACTGTGAAGTGGCCTCACTTTTAGTCACCATAATTGGAGATTGAAGACTAAAAATGAAAGACATATGGGATTGCAGAGTAAGAAAGAACTAAGCTTACCAGACCTCTGTAGCCTGCTCCTTGCCTTTGCCTGCATTACACCCCCCGAACCTTTGACCACACTGTTAGTGGCTGCATTGTGAGCATCGTTTGGCATGGTATTTTGACAAGGAAGTGAAATGTGTGGAATAAAAAGATACTGTAGTTTTGATCTTTTGTGTTGTTGTTTTGTTTTTTTTTTGGTTCACTGCCACGACTAAATCAAAGTTGTGAGTGAATTTTTCTTTCGAGGAACAGTTTGGTTTATCATATAGCGTTTTTATCACAAGGAACTAGCAAGATAATATTTTCTTTTTCTGTATTTCAGGCTATAACAATATTTTGTTTTCTTAATCCCCTTCTAGTCTCTGAATTAAGGAAACGATTTGAAGGCATTACTACAAGTTCTGGTGACTGTGAAATGAACAGGTAAGAATGCGCTGGATAAAAAAAATATTTTATTTTATTTTTTTTTTGTTTGTTTTTTTTGTTTTTGTGTTTTAACTATAACAGTGTTGACATGTTTCAGCATGTCTTCCTTCTTGTCTGTGTGTGTCTGTGTGTAGAAAGGAGCGCATTGCTCGGCGGTTGGAGGGCATAGAGAGTGAGGTGCATCCAACTCTGGTGCCTCCTAGCTTGGTGGCCCACCGGCTTCTAGAGGAGGATACACCAAGATACACCAGGGCCTCTGACCCATGTGAACCCTGTGGTGGTGAGACATTTAAAAGTTTTTTTTAAGTAAAGTATGCTTTTTTTTTTTTTTATCGTGTGTGTGCTTGTACAGCTATGACCAATTTGTATTTTTCTCTCTGTCCGCTAGTTACAGTCCAGAGGTATGGTGTGGAAGGACTTGAAGGCCCAGAAATGTGGGTGACAGCAGCTCCAGAGCGACAGTCTAGAGCTCGATGCAGACCTGACCCTCAGTCAGAGCCAGTCCGCAGTACAGGTTCTACCACTAGTGGCCTAGAGCTAGAGTCCAAAGCTGAACGAATCGCTCGCTACAAGGCAGAGCGGCGCAGGCAGCTTGCTGAGCGCTATGGTATCTCCTTGGATCAGGAGCTGGACTGTCCCTCCCACTATGCACGCACCCGGAAGGAGTCGGAGGGCTCAGAGAGACAAAACAGAGGGGAGTTACTGGGGGAAGAAGGAAGAGACATCACATTGAGTTCCTACACCAGCACCTCTGCCACTAGCCCAAGACCTGGTCGCTCAGCACCACAGCACAGCAACCCCAACCTGGGCTGCGAGATGACTCGAACCACGGTGGACTCATTATCAGAGAGGGAGAGATTGATGAACCTGGAGAATCAACGTAGGGCTGCACCTCCCGAACTACCGTCTGCATCTTCATACATGGATCTGACATCATCCTCTGCTGCCCGGGTGCCTGTTTCAGTCACAGGGATGCCACCCAGTTCACCTAAGCTGAGCAGGCACCATTCCCTCTCCTCACCTAAACATGGTGTGTCTCCTGGGGACACCTTCATTGAGCAACAGGCCCACAACATCCTCAGCCGACACGGGTGAGTGGTCTTTGAGTGACTGGTTATTCTTTTAGTGTCATTGTTTTTTTTTTTTATCCCTTCAAGAAGTTATTATTATGTTGCAAAATGTAAGAAACAGAGATATTACAGATTTGTAGAGATATTATAGAAGTAGGTTCTGTAAAACTTCAATTTCTTTTGTAGGGCCTGGACCCCATTTCCCCCTCACAAATCTATATTCACAAGGTTCACACAAGGTTCAAGCAGGGCCAGATTGCTGTTGTATCATTTTCTGTAATAGATATATTGCTATATTTGCAACATTATTATCCATCAAACTGACATTTCCTCCCTTACCACTCCTCTTTGTACAGGAACTGTTGAAACTGTTGAAAAGGTTGTCCTTTACTTAAGACAACTATCCTGTTTACACTGAAGGCTACCCTAAATGTGCTCCAGTGTTTATTTTACACAAGTACCAGCACTCCAGCCTTAATTAGTTAATTATACATTTTAGAGAATTAAGTATGTTTATTCTTAACATGGACATTTCCCTAAAGAAAATCAGTGGAATTTTGCATATTTAAAACCTTTTGTTAGTTTTGTATGAAGTAGATAGGTGAAGGGGAACTAAAAAGGAGTATTAGTGCAGATAGCAGCAGTGTATGCATCTCAGTATATCACTCCTACTAATTTCTAATTAAATGACACGCTGACCAAGCCCAGATTTTGACCAGGCTATGGCCCTGTAGTCTGCTGTTAATATAGCACAGATGAAGATGATTCCACACCCACCCAGGTCAACATTTCCAATCTGTCTTTGCTCCTGTCAGCTTCACCCCATCTCTGCATTTCTCAGTCCCTCTCTCAGGTTTCAAAACTTTCCTTGGGTATGTGTGACTGTGGTGCAGAGAGGGTGTTGTGTTAGTGGGGGGGGCTCAGTGTGACTCCATGGTCAGATGTCTGACCCACAGCTGGGCTTGATCAAGACCAGCAAGGACCTTGAGGAATGAAAATAGGAGAGCGTCCCTTTCACCTATGCTCAGGATGTCTGTGGGCCCCCAAAAGATTGTCTGTATCAGCATGATCTAACATGAGTAGTTACATGTAAGAGAACAAAAATCATTATTTTATTTTTAAAATAAAAGTTTTAACATTCAACAAAGTCTGGGGCACATTCAACTACATAGCACATGGTGGTTATTTTAGTAAGAGAGCTTGCCTAATCTTATAAACCAATATTTGGTTTATAAGATTTGTCCAGTCCTCTCTGTATTTATGACTCAGGGACATTCTCCTTAATGCTGTTGAACTGTTGAAGGGCTTTGCTTAATTAAATAGTTCTGGCTGTTTGTCTTTATTCAGCATCACATCACTCAACCACACACAACTTGCCTGAACTGCGTTTTCACTCTAGTGCAGTAGGTTAGCATTTCCTCTGAATATCTGCTGCATTGTAAGACCCCATGTAGTGTGTAGCCAAATTAGTAGAGCTGCTCTTCATTTAACAAACTTTTTAAGAAAGCTTTATTGTTCATATCTTACTAAAACTCAGTAGCAATGAAATGCTCACCAAGGAGTTTAACCCGTATCCTGCTGGTAGCTAAGCCCGTTCTCACTCTGACCATTTAAGGCAGTGGTATTTGTGTGTGTGTGTCTGATGTAGTCTTGTCAAGGAAAGAGCTGAACGCTGAATCTGGATAAGTACCCACCCACTCAATCAATCACTCACTTTCATGTCTTCCACTTGGTTTCCATTGGTACAGTGCAAGGGTGAAACTGAGCACTGATTGGTTCCTCCAGACTGATGATGAGGGCGACACCCACTCTCTTATCAACTGGCCATCAAGGTACACCCAGGCTGGTTGTGTCTCACCACAGGATCACCTGCAATGTTCTTACCCAGCTGGACTTAACTAAATCCATCAATCCTTCTAAACAGCACGTCCTAAACTGTGGGTCTGGAAAGGACCAAATACTGTTTGCTACTAAACAAAAATGCTTTTCCCTTAACAATAATCTTTTTTTACATTTGCTCAGCTTGGATCCTGGCCTGATTTGAAGACATATGAGTCTCTGCTTCTTAGCCTTAAGAGTCTACTGAATCAACTGAGGTCACATCATCATCACCGTCATTTTCATTATTATCATTACATCTTCATCTTCATCTTCATCACAAGCTCCTGTTCCTTTTGCTTTGGAATATAACACCATTTCCAGTTCACATTTACCTGTATTCAGTTTATTCCTGGTGTGAAAAATGTTTGATAGGACAAAAGGAGAAAACCAATTGCTTATAGTATTACTACTTTTCTTACAGTAGTACTCGCCTTAAGTTTTTATATTTAGCATTTTGCACACGATTATTAGCATTATTTTCTCTTTCACCTGTACACACTAAAGCAATCCAATACAGCAGCTCTTACAGCCAATTAAACGGGCCCAATCTCAATAATAAACACATTGGAATCACATTTCTGACAGTTTCAAATAAAAAACTGAGAAATGAGAACCTTGTAAAAGGAGAATTCAGGGTTTTTCAGTGTAATTTATTGTTGGGTATCCATCAATGGTTATGTTGCATACAACAGTTCTTTAGTTTATTTGTTTACTGTTAATAGTGCAAAGATGCCAACATTTCCCAAAAAAGAAAACTACTAAATTGGCTTCAGGTGCAGCCGACAGCTAACCTAATGACTTCATTGGCAGCATTATACTGCTTGCATCCCCTAGTAAAACTAACAATATTATTGTTCAGAAAATTGGTAGGAAAAAGAAAACCATTAGCAATTCATGTATTTGCACTGTGTTGGAAGTCCAGACCTACAGGCCAAAACCTCCATAACAAAAAATATAACAAAAAACCTCTCCATCTAAAAGCTTGTTAGATGCAGCCTTACCTTCTATACCTCATTCTGAGGAGTGTAACCAGTCCACAAAGATACAATCGGCTGCTCCCTTTATGTTACAACAGCCTTCTTTAAGTTTAAGAGACATAAAATGTTAACCATCCCTTTTTTTCCACAAAGACTCCGAGTTAGGGAGAGGCTTGCCAGGGAGGACGGCCACCAGAGGAGCTCAGAGCTCGGCCATGTGACAGAAGCCCCGGTGTACTGCAATCAATTTCAGCAACAGTCCCAGATGTCTACACATTACCGCACAGACCCACCAGGGTCCCAGCAGTCTTGTTTTCAGCGAGAACATCATCCTGAGGCACAGCTCACCCGACCTGGGCAAGTGGGGGGACAAGAAGTTGGTAGTTGCCCCAGTTACTTGTCTATGGCCTCTGGTCCCATGTCCAGGGGTAGGCAGCCGCAGTTCCAGGAGGCAGAGACTGAGGGGACAGAGGGTGTGAAGACAGAGGGCCTGCTGAAGAGCAGGAAGGCAGTGCTGCCATCAGAGATCCGTCGCAGGGAGAGGAGCACTGAGGACCCATGGAGAGGAAAAGGAGACCAAGACTTCGGACTGTCCAGGGTGAAAACTCGCAGTCAGGTAAGAGAGGCTGAGGCAGAGGATCAGGCTGCAAGAGAAAGACACAGAGGCAGAACCAGGTGGGATGAAACGGAGGCCACAAGCCACATCCTTAGAATGGCACATGCAGGCCCAGGAAGCTCCACCTCCTACACTGCTGGAGATGCACAAGGACCCAGTCAAAGGAACCTGCAAAACCAGACTCACAACCCCCAGGAGACCAGCCAAGGTGAAGGATATAGTAACCGAGAGAGTCTCAAAGACACCCGGGTGTCTGTGGCCCAGCTCAGACATTCCTACATGGAGACCACCACCACCCCTCCAACCAGCCGCAGGAATGAACTGTAGGTGTCAAAGTAAAGCACTACACCGCTGCTAATCACTGGCTGGCTGCTTTGGAACTCACACTGATGCATGTTTCATAACATTGCCTGGCTACTAAATGACTAACAAGCAAGGTCTGAAGTTAACGTCTGAGCACAATAATTCTATTACAGTTTCTAATCTGTACAACAGGCATTCATTCATAACAGCGCCTTTTACTGCAGTTTTGTTTTTTCCACTTTATTGGCACTGTGACTGGTTCAGTTACTACCTGGAGCCGATGTCTGTGTGCAGGCTTCAGTAAATCTGCATGCCCCTACTCACATAATTCACTTAAAAACCAAGGATGTGACTGAGAGTCAGTTGTATACCTCTGCTTTGACTCAATTCCATTTTTGCTACACATCCCTCTCTGTCTCTCCCTGACGATACTGTACTTTTCCTTTCTTTTGGGTAATCTGTATCTGTTGGTCCCTTCCCTTGGTTGATCCCTCCAGTGAGGTTGAGGGGGACTGGGTAGTCATGGGTTACGAAGCCCCTTGGAGAGTGGAAAGGGACAGGGGGCGCAGGCCCCGGCAATACATCTATCCCGGGGAGAGTAGAAAGACCTCTGAGAGGTTTAGGACGCAGCCCATCACTTCTACTGAGCACCGGGAGACTAATAGGTACTGCAACAGTATGAATTCAAGGGTGCATGGCTTTGAGAATGTCCAGGTGATCATGCATGTCAAGGAAATCATCAACACTTTGATTTAATTTTTTGATTCCTAAATAGGTTGAATATAATTGGGTTTTATTGCACTGTGTGTTTAGTATTAAATTATATTGTGTTTAGTATACAATAAATTATTGTACTATACGTCCTGAATCAGACTAATATGTGAGCTGGATCATCATTTACTACAGACCAATAGGTGTGACACAACAATACATATACTCGTTCCCTCTCCTTGATTTTGGTCCTCACCCTATCAAAATTACCAAACAAGGAAGCTTAAAGGCCAAAGGTCTCTGTGATTGGACCTTGGCAGTGGTCATCGCGTGAAACTACGAAGGAAGCATGAATTGGCCTTTGTTGGTAATCACTTCCTGAGACCACCAGCTGAACAGACTTTTGTAATGATGTCTAATTCTCCAGCTTACTGTAGTCTGCTTTACTAGACTGTTTCCCTTCACATTTCTTTCCTAACACTCACTGTTGCATTTCCAGAATACCAGAAACAACTGCTGTTCACTGCATCTCCCCACTTGCTCTGTGCCTGTGTTTCTTTTGTTCCTGTCTCTAACTACTCACTACCCTTTGATCATACTGATCCATGCATTGTCACTGGGATAGTAGTAGCTTTTGCTGATTGTCTTTTCTTTCTCCACTTTTGAAGGTCCTGTGTGAGTTCAGGTTTTGCTTCCACTGAAGGTAAGTAGTTTAGTTATTTATTACGTCTTTCCTTTCCACAATGTTTGTCATAAATGTAAAATAAAAGCAATTATAAATGTGCATACAGACATTTAGGATTTATTTTACACATTTCCTACCAGTTTATGTACTATACTTTGCATCTAGAAGAAAAGCTGATGAAGTTTTGTAGCTATTGTACCAATTTGTTGGTGAACAAGATTTAGCGTGATGTTGGCAATAGTGGTTGTCTTTGCTTCATATTTTTCGCTTCATATTTCTATCAAAAACAAGCATAAACACTGTACTTGTTCTTTTAGGAATGTCACTAAAACTGCAAAACAGACCTCACAATTACCTTTGTAATCTGAATATTATCAGTCTTTTTTCCTCAGGATGTGCTATTTTTGATTTTTTGATATGGAAGCACAACAGTTTGTTTATAGACTCATTAGTAGTGCTCACAGTAGCATAACAGCACAGCAGTTTCACAGAGGGCAGGACCAGATCATCTGCTTCTTATAAGCACACACTCAGCTGTGACGCTTGTTGTACTGTTAAGAATTAGCGAGTGCAGAGCTCAGCACAGCGGCGTCAATCAAAAGGAATAGCTGTTTGGTGATGTCATGTCTTGCTGAGAGACGTGTGTGTGTGTGTGTGTGTGTGCGTACTTGCGTGCCCGCAGCAGTGTCTCACACACCTGTCTAGCTCTGAATATTTACCTTACTTCTGTCAGTTATAGGTTTAGTGGTTTATCGTTGCTCGCAGGGATAAGGCCAGATGGCTGTAATGAGGAAGGTAAATGTACTAATGGTGAACAGATGATTTGAAGTCTATTGCACTTCAACATCTCAGGAAAAAGTAGATCTTCTTTTGTCACGATAGGCAGTTTGATAATAACAGGTTTATATAGTCTCAAATTTCAGTAGTGCTCTGGTCTACAGTAGTATAGACTAGAAAAGGCTTCACATTTCAAACTTGTGACTGATGATTTCAGTAAGCCGAAATGAGTGTTAGCTGATTTGATCCATGGCATTTTGGAAATATTCTAGATATCTTGTACAGCATTTTAAACACATTTTACCAAAAATCCAGCAGCTTTAGAACATCTGTTATTTTCTGTGGAATTTAAGTTCTGGGAGTTAGAACAATGTTTAGTTGGATATTTTGACTTTTTGATCACTGCTTATAAAGGATTTATATTCCAGCTATAATCTTTCAAGACATCCAAAATATCTAATGTCCTTGTTTTTCTCTTTTTCTCTGCCTCTGCAGCTGATGAGGAGAAGCTGGATGAACGAGCCAAGCTGAGCGTAGCAGCCAAGCGCTCCCTGTTCAGGGTGAGCTTCAACTATTGTGTGCTTGTCCTTTCATTTCTGCAGATTCCATGCTGGTTCTGGACACAGAACATGGAGAAATGTTCTTCCAACCAGGACACAAACACTGAGGCCGTCTGTTTTTTCTCTGCCGTTCTCTCATCGCTATAAAGATTTAAAGCTGAGAACTTGGGAAATCTCAGGATTCCTTTTGGATCTCATTCCACAACTAATCAGACTAGACATAGAACATTTCACACCACATCCATGAAATTGACCTCAAATATTTTCTGTAGTTTGAGCTCAAGTCAATAGGTACTTGAATTGCCAAGGAGCTTTCTTTATGTGCATCTTCATTTGTCTCAAGTCTCTGATTGTCAAGCTTGTCAAAGATTGTCAAATTGATGTCAGCAGCCAGTTCATTCGCTGCAAAGCTTCTGACGACATGGCACAATTGTCATAACTGTGCACCTATATTATGCCAGGGTTAAGATGAAAAACAATTGCATTGACTTAGTGATTTTACATCTATACCCTGATGGTTCCAACTAGGAACTGGAGAAAAGCATTGATGGTGGAGCTCCTAAACCACGATCTAGGAATGCAGCAGTGGACAGAAGACTAAGGCGAACCCAAGACCGATCCAGAACTCAGCCAGTCACCACTGAGGAAGTAGTCATTGCTGCCACGTAAGTCTGTAAAAGTTAATAGGTACAGTATAAAAAAATGTTCTTACTTCCTCCTGGTGGTATAGTGATCCATGTAGTTTTTTTAAGGTTTTCAGATTTCCATCCACCATAACAAGTGTGCTTAGTCCCACTAACTCAGATCTAAAACAAATAGTTAAAGCTACTGTATGAGCTTTCACCTCAACTTCACTGAGATAAAGGCAGCAATGTTTTATTTTTTTTTAAGGGTGAATGTAGATTTTATTTATTTATTTATTTGTTAGGTGAATATATATTATATCAACTAAATTTACGATGTCATTATTTTCTTATTTTTTCAACCTGCTGTCCAATCAATCACATTTTCTACTCTGGATGTGATTCAAAATTTAATTTATGTATGAAATATATCATGAATTCTGACATGAACTTTTGGTTTGAGCCTCTACCAATGTTGTTTACCATTCAACATGCTGTATGTTCCTCTCTTTAAGCTTAAGTGATTTATTTTCTTCACCTGGTTTATTCCCTCTGTCACCTGTGTGTTTTCTCTGTCACCTCTATGTCTGTGTGTGTGACCTTTGTTACTTAACCACGGTAGTGCCCCTTCTCATGTGCCACAAACAGTGACTGTTCACGCCGCTGTAGCACACATCTCTAGCCCCACCGTAGTTTGCAGCAATGTCCTGCCATACAGGTACATGGCACATGTGTGTGTGGGCGTGTGTGTGCACGGCTATGACTGCTCAAGCTGACCTACAATGTGTGCCTAACATGTTAACTGGTTGCTGTTCATTCACAGCATAGCAATGTTTTCAGAATAAGTACTGCAGGTTTCAGCCTACAAGATATAAAGTTCCCACTAATGTAAAGTCTTAGTGCACAGTGTTTTTTGATTTTTGGTGCCCTCCTGTGTGATTGGAGGAAACTACATACTTGAATTATTAAATGACTCAGAAGACCATCATTTATCTGTAGTGGGCTTGACTGACTCTGCCTGTGTAACAACCCCTTTTTGCTCTTTAAAATTTATTTTAGATGTCACACAACACCACAATGCTGTCTGTAGCATGCCACTTTGGTAGCTTGCATGAGCTCCTTCCATGCTTACCAGAAGTCTCCCTTTCTCGTACTTCTTTTTGTCTTGGACGACATCCTCCCCGTAGCCTGCGGGCATCGTCACAGCAGAGCTCAGCAGCCCGGGAGCAGGCACGAGGACCCCAGCAGGTACAACATACCAGGGAGCCACAGTCATCCACAATGGAGGCTGAGAACCAGAATCAGAGTCACAGTCAGGAGGAGCCTGACCTCTGCACCCTCAGCTTGGCAGAAAAGATGGCACTGTTCAACAGACTGGCTCAGCCTCCAACCAGGGTTACCCGAACCAGAGGAGACACACGGCAGCGCAGGTCCAACATGCGCTACCAGACACAGCCCATCACACTGGGAGATATGGAGCAGGTGAGGAACAGCAGAACAATGTGCCATTGTTAATTATTCCAATTATTTATAATCTGTTCTACAAGTTTTTGGCTATAGCCTCTTTTTCATGCTATACACTAAATTTATTTTAATTCTTTGGACATAAAGTTGTGAGAAGTAACATTTCAGATGATCTGACAACTATACTCAATATATGGACTTGGAGCCCTAAACAGACTGATAACCAGTGTAGAGAGGCCATTACAGGAGATATTATCTTACTTCTTAGTACCAGTGAGGAGCCTTACTGCTGCATTTTTTCTAGCTGGCTCCAGGTGAGACTTGGCTGACTCCTACACAAAGGACTACTCAAGATAAGAACAGATAAAACCACATAAGATCTGGTGTCTATAAAAGAGATAGAGAAAGGTGTCTGCAACTAAATATTTTATTTATTAGTTTCTCAGAGGTATTTTTTGCCAAATAATATGGAAAATCCATTTTAAGTAAATGATCCATGTGAATATTCCTTTTATCAGAATAGAAAATATGTGAACCAAATATTGTAGCATGTAAATGTTTCTGCTCCAGGAGTCTTCCGACATAGACATGAGGGATGAACAGGAACTATGTGACAGCCCAGTAGAGCACCTACAAGTAAGGTTTCTCTCAACAATCACCGTGCATTAGCCTGTGACACTTGAGGCTGACGCAGCTGGAGCACTCTTCTCAGAAATGGCCTTACATTTCTGTGAACATCACGCGCTGTATGGCATCTCATTCTTGGCATCATCTAGATGTTGTGTAATTTCGTTATGAATGTACAGTGCATGACTTTGCTTCTGATAAAGCTCTGACTCAGGCCTTCATCAGCCCACTGTGTCAATAAAGAGGCTGCGATGTGTGTCTGGGTGATGATTCTGGCCGTATTTCAGAAGGGCTGAGGGCTTGAAAGACGCCTCTGTGGCAGAGGAAGGAGAACAAATGCATCTCAACTCTTGTTCGCCACATGGACTGAAAGCAGCTATTTGTCATCAGCTCACTCGAAACTAGCAACTGTTTCAGTGAGAGAAAGCTTTACAGGAAAAAGGAAAAGAAGTTTCATTCAATATCTTTATCCCTTTATCCAGTAAAGGGTTGTGGAGTGGCTGAAGCCATTCCCAGCAAACAGCAAGCAAAAAAGAAGTTAAAAGGACAGACACAGAAAATATTTTGCGCCTTCCATGGATGTTTGCTGTCACTGCTCAATAGTTGCTCAGCAGAAATGTAAGGTTAGTTTACATGTACTCAAGGTGAAGTAATGGTTATAAATTGGTAGAGCGTGTATTTTGACTACAGCTGGATGTATTGTGCATTGGTGAGTTTTGCAGGGGCATGGCTTTGTGATGTGGGCTGTAATTGACCGATGAGATAGGCTGCCCTTTGATGCTCAGGAAGTGTAGTCAGTCAGGCAGGCGGTGATTAGTCAGCGTGATTCTCTCAATTTTGTGTGTGTTTGCACTTTGCCTGGCTGGTTTCTCTGCTTCTCTGGCAGACTGACCCACTTCTTTCTTTGTCTCTGTCTCCTTCCTTCTGGTTACATAGCTTCAAAATGGTACAGCCTCTCAATTTGGCGACTTTCCTTCTTCATCATCATCCTCTGCACTGAGAGCAGGAGGCACAGTATCCACGGATCATGCTGGAGACATCCATATAACCAGAGCACCAACCCGGGCTGAACACCTCCCTCCTAGCTCTGACAGGTCCCTGGCCCCTCGCCATCCACGTGACATGACCATTAGGTCCCAGGACTCTGTGGATCACCAGAGGTACCGAGTTGTGCCATTAGGAGAAGACGGAGTTGACCTGGGAGCAGGGAAGAGGAAGTTGCCCTCTCCTGACGGATCAGTCAGACAGACCGCTCTTCCTCAGCCCCTGACTGGAAGAGAGAGGAGTCGAGAGGAGGAGGAGGAGGTGGAGCAGCAGCAGCTGTCCAGAGAGAGGGGAGAGGAAACAGTGCAGAGCTCAGAGAGCTATATTTTCCAGGAGAGGCTGGAACAGACAGGGGTATCTGAGGGAGGAGGAACCCTACACAGGCGGCCAGACGAACAGGGCCATCACTGGAGGTAAAATCAGAGAGGGAAATCTGCTTACTTTACATTGTAATGTATTGATTTTCTCTCTTGTTTACAGTATTATTAGTATTACAATAACTTTTTACTTATTTTTTTAGAAATGACAGCATTACAATGTCGATATGATATACGTTTTCTTGTTTACAAAGTAATTGTATATTCTTGCTGTGTGTGCAAAATGAGACGTTACCCTTGAAAAATCAGGTTTTCTTCAAAATGCTACAGGGGGTTTGTAGTATTGAGTGATTGGGGGATGTTAGTTCTGTTGAAGAGAATAAAGTTTGTACTTCTAAAGAAAAAACAAGTTGACTAAAACAGTGAAGATAGTGAACATTGCACTTGCAAAACCACATCATATTTAGTAATTGGCAAATTTGACATGTTAGACTAAGATGGTGACCACAGTTTATCTGCAAATATTAAACCCGTTTGTTGCTATCTTTATAATCTAATTTAAAAATAGTTTTTTTCCATATACTTTAACCTCAACAGCAGTTGTGTAGAATCAGTTTTATTAATTTATTCCTTAACAAAGAGTGCAAATTACCAAATGTTAGAATTATAACATCTAAAAAGTGATGTTTGACAAGGGAAGAAAATCAATGAATGGAAAAATACTAAATAAACCATGGTGTAAATGTCAGCAGTCAACAACCACAACTTCTGTGAGTATCATCTGTGAAAACATTACATTCAGGTTGTGGTTTTCAGGTTTCCTTTTTGTCTGAGCTGCAGTCACTCTGAAACAGACACTTTGGTAGTGTCTGTATGGTGGTACAACTTCAGAAGTAAGTTAAACATATCTGTCATCGCTGGTTTGTGCAGTGGGTACTGAGTGGGAGCAGCAGCATGGAAACTCAGGCAAACATCAGGCGAAGTTCATTGACTAGGGAACTCCAGTGTTTGTACCCAGCGTGGGTTATTTGATTACATCTGTGCCAGGGCCATTCAAAGCTGTGAAAAGCGTCTGTACTGTTTCTCACTGGTCGATGAAAGCCTCTTGGTAAGCATGAAAGATGTTTGCTCCCACGCTGGTTTTGCTGCTTACTTTGCACTGTGAGAGCAATGGTTTTGTGCAAACCCCTGTAATCATGGGAATTTCTGGAATATTGTGTTATTTAGAGAGTTGTCTCCTTGACAG
This sequence comes from Anabas testudineus, assembly GCF_900324465.2. NCBI lineage: Eukaryota > Metazoa > Chordata > Actinopteri > Anabantiformes > Anabantidae > Anabas > Anabas testudineus. The sequence goes on from NC_046611.1 coordinate 29,717,243, forward strand.
GAAATGCTCGGGTTTTTGAGAAATGAATCAATTTGCGCAATGTATTTTGAATGCTTTTTTTTTTTTTTTAGGAATTTGAGACATTCCTAAGCAGTGCATCCAATCTACCATTTGAACCTTGTTAACATTAACTGTATGTACTTTAGTTGCTGTGAAATTATTGATTTTGCCTACTCAATTGTGTGTGTGTGTGTGTGTGTGTGTGTGTGTGTGTGTGTGTGTGTGTGTGTGTGTGCGTGTGTGCTTGTGCGTGTGTGCTTGTGCGTGTGTGCTTGTGTGTGTGCTTGTGTGCTTGTCCTCACAGAGCTTCCAGAGTCCGCTGTGGTAACATCCAGAGCACCGTCTGGTTCGCCCAGGAGCGAGTGTGAGCCTCCTCCAACGGCAGACTCAGACGAGAGCGACCACAAAGCCAACCTGGTTCAACCTGAGCAAGAGGACGAACTGAGCGATATGATGATGGCCAGACACATGTCCATCAAAGAGAGGTGAGCCCGGTCAGTTGTCATTCATTTAAGACTTGGCGTGGGTGGAGGATTGTTTTCTCACATTTCATATGCAAAACATTCTCTGCTCCATGTTTGAGCATATGAATGTACTGTTAAACTTTTCTGAATGCCATTTATCAAAGGCTTCCTTGCCTTGAGATTTCTTTCTTTTTTGAAATATTGTGACTTAAGCACACAAAATCTATAGTTATCATGTAAAATTGAAGGTTGACTTGTAACTGAAGCAGTTTTGGATTCCCTAACAAATGAAACCAATTATGTAAGTTCACTTGTGTCGCATTGTGTCAGCAGGCCACAGCCTTCTGGTTTGACTGGTAAACACAAACAGCAATCACACTATAAATTGATTGATGACATAATGGAATTACATATAAACTGGTGTAAATGTGGTTAGTTAACCAGTTCCAGTCTGCTTGTTGTACTTTTCACATGCTTTTTTTTTCCCTTTTGTTCTCAGCTTGTCTCTCAGTCTCTCACAATTTCAAAACATTTTACTAGAGTCAGGATCTGTATCCCAGATACAGATATTCAGTGTAACTTTCATGCGGTTTTTAGCTTTATAGAGAACCCCCTAAGGTAGAACAGAACGTCCCCTCACTGGGTCACAGAAGGGGTGGTTGTAAAAGGGGTAGAGGTCACTGCTAGAATCCTGACCCCTCTCTAATGGGTCTTGTCTGCTCCTCATTCAGAGATGTGAGCCGAATAATTGAACCTCTGTTCTTTTGCATTTCACAGCACTTTTGTGAAAGACTCCATATAGTGACTTCATACTACTGTATGACAAAATAAATCCCAACACTTCTTCTACTGCTTTAACTTTGGTTTAACTTTGAACCAAATCCTTGCAAATAATCTCCTATATCTAAGTGATATGTTCATCTACTGTATTTGTGCTTTAGCTGTCCTCTGTCTTTATATCTGTGATTGAGAGCTCTTCAGTATATCTAACTTGCCAAATGACACCGACTGCCTCCGCGTAGTGTCTACTATCTCTTCTGCAAACACGCCTATGGATTACAATAGAAGACACATGGGAACGTCCCTGTTCTTTGTTGCCTTCTGTGATGTGACAGCAAGTTTGAGGTTTTGCTGAATGCTAGCTTTGTGGTAACCTGCACAGTAGGCTGTTTGTCTTCATTTCCATTGTTATATCTGCTTAATGCACGACATTAGAGTTATATGAGACTTCTCATATCATTTTAGGCATATAACAGTTGTCCTACCTACCAATTATTGGTTTTAAGTGTAACAATAGTAAATATTCTCGGTGAAATATAAAACACAGAAGCTTGTGTTATGTTGATATTTAAAAGAAATCAATACTCAAAACACTCTTTGGGTTTTGAGTCATATTAATCCGATTGTAGTCCTTTTAGTGAAGTCCTAAAATGCTTTTGTCAAGCACAATACATCACATCATCTTTTTAGACTTCCAATTGTGATTTTTTTAAATGAACTTTAACGTTACCTCTCCTACTCCCGCCCCCCTCCCACAGAGTTGCTTTGTTGAAGAAGAGCGGTGAAGAGGACTGGAGGAACAGGATCAATAAGAAGCAGGATGTGGTGAAGGTTGCCGTGGGCGAGCAGCACGCTCAGCTCTGGGAGGTGGAGCAGAGCTTCAAGAAGAAGGTAACCTGATGTACACACTCACTGCTGACCCAACCCAGCAGGCAAGTCTGAGACATGCAGTCGTCTGCCTGTGGCTGTTGAATCTATCATGTCAGTTGCATTGTTTTTTCTATGCAGTTTTTGCCACATGCTGCATTCATGTCATTTTACGAGCATAGTAGTTTTTCCTACTTCCTGCTTGTTACAACTTATTGAAATATGCTTGAAATTCCAATAATAGCCCCTTGAAAAATGTTCACATGTGCCACTAGGACTACAGGAATTTGATTTTATCCACAGTGTTGGATTATGACAGCAAGTATTTCCTCTATCAGCCTCAGAAGTCAAGCTCTTGATTAAACAGAGTTTTGAGAGGCTTTTGATCTTTTTTGCTGACATGTAAATCTAATGTCAGAGGGCTGACAACCATTAAATAATCAGTGCTGCAGAATAAACCTGCGAAGCACGTGGTAACAATTTAGGGTGTCTCTAAACAGCAAGGTTGTGTAATGTCCATGTCTGTGTCTTTTTGATCTCTTAGTCTCTTTCCCATGTTCTGTCTCATAAACAGATTATGTTGATCTGTGCTGTAATATCAGGCATTCATCTACATTTATTCCATTCATGACAATAGTAGGTTACACTGTATTATCTCAGTTGTTAGCACATTACTTCATGGTGTGTACTACTTTTATTTTATATGGAAGTGTATGGCTGCTAACCTTAAATGAAAGATTTTAATGACATTTATTCATAAATTATTATATTCCATTTGTGGTCATAAAATATATGAAAATATTTTAGGATTTAAATGGTACAATATAAACTGAATAATTATACAAAAACTTACCTTTAAAACCTATAACTCATATAATAGCATTAGAAAGCCCTATTTAATGTGAATAATACCTCCTTACTCTGCTGCTGAAAGAATGTGAAAAGATTTTTTACTTTAAGATTAGCAAAGTTTGTTTGAATTTGTTTGTCCTGTATAGTTTTTTTTCCAAATGATTAAATTTGAATATTATTTTCTTTATAATAATGCTTAAAAATATATAATCTAATTCAAAGTCCAGCTTGCAGTTTTATTACTAAGTGCATATTGCTCATTGCCTGCCAGTTCAAAGGGGAATTTCACCTAATGTACAGCTGACTAACCATGTAAATACTTATAATATTATACTTATTGTACTATAAAAATGGGAATTCGGTGGACTTTTCTTTTTAATTTTCATGATTCTTATGATTTTTTCAAATGTCATTAAATTATTTCATTTTAATAGTGGTAGCTACAGCCTCCTCAGCCTTCCATACATATTGTAGCAGGAAAATTTGATTACTTTGACTAACTGTCAGGAGTCAGAGATAGTAAATACTAACTATCCAGTGTAATGTATCCTGTATATTTTTCATCCCTGGCTTCAGTCTTTCTTTCCACTGCACTGCATGTTGCATGTAATCTTCTGTTCTTCTGTTTGTCTCTGTTTGCATGTCCTTTACCTTTTCAAAAATAATAAACATCACTTCATTTGTGCATGTCGGGTGTGTGTCTGTATTGACATGGTGTGTTTTTAAAGGGAGGGGAAAGGTGGGACAGTACACATATCTCTCAGTTTAGAAATATTCACAACAGCTGCCACCCACTGCAGCACTGTTTTAGTTTTCAGCTTATCAGGGTTTGTTCAGCTCTGCTTGACAGATCTGCCTGATTACATTCTAGTTTCAGGCTTTTTTTCAGGTCATTTAAGGTCAGGAAGAGCGTGGCTTTGATTGCTCTGATGACTTTGCAAATGATGACTTACAATGTGTTTGAATGCTCTTTTCCTAATTCTTCTTTTTTATTTTTTAAAAAACAAAAAAACATGTTATCAAGGCTGGAAAAAAATGGATAGCTAAGTAGAGGTCAATGATAAGCTGATGTTATTAATCTTGCTTTTATGTGCTCATTCATCAGGAGCAGTGGACACAATTTAGTCAACTTCCTGTTTTACATCAAAGAAAAACAACATTAAAGATAAGGCAGGCACAAAACTGAGCAGATGCCAACAGCAGAGCAAATCAATTAAATAAAGCCCACTGTGAAGCCTCAATGGGCCTTGCAAACCACCCCACAATTACACCTTCTGTTCTTTGACAGCTACACACTTGATGCATCTGTAAATGCAAGGACCATGTAAAATAGTTTATGTGCACAGAGAACGCCCGTCAGTTGCTACCCTGCATCTTTGGCAGATCCCATAAACCAATTGCACTTTCAACCAAGGACATGCCTTTTCGAGTACCATTCATACGATACACTGTACATGCTGTAGGACTGAAGTAGTTTAACAGTGGGTCATTTGATTTGGTTATGCTACTATTTCTGAGACAACAGATCCTCCAAAAAAAAAAAAAAAAAGAAGCACTGATGTTGCTCAGTGCGTCTGCTGTGTCTGACCAGCTATGGGTAAAGCCAATGTGCAAAGCCTGAAATCATAAACACACTAATGTAGAATTTACCAAGTGCTTTCTTTTTGGATTAGTGCAATTACATTTTATACCCTTAACTAATGAATTTCCTGGCTGCTAACACTCTCTTAATGAATCAAATGTGATTATTTTTGTTTTGTATACAGATAAAATACATTTGATGAAAGTTTCATGCTTTATATAATATAGTATTCAAGAAGATTAAACATATAAGATAATGTAAAGTATAGTGCGACAGTGGTCAGTCATAGTGACAACCAACAGACCTGTGGAGTTTGCCTTTGACAAACTCAATGTCCCTCCTCTCTGTGTGTCCACTTTCTTTGACCTCTCCACATAGGAGCCAGTCTTTACCTCTACTTTCTCTCCTGAGCCACCTTTCCACACTTCTTCACCTGATGAGTCACTCAGCCAGGTAGGACTCTCACTGCCTGCATGGTTTGCCGTACGCTTGCCGTGCCATCCTGCCTACTTAACTGAGCTCTGAGATCCATACACAAACTCCCTTATTTTAACATGTAACTTGAATTAGTTAAATATAATGTACAGAGAATGAGAGCTTTAAAAGCATTCCTTTGTGCTTAACTGGCTCAGTGTGACTACAGATACACTATCTTATGATGCTTTCAACCCCTTCAGTTGCAGCCCTGCTGGCAAAATGATTTAGACAAGAGCACTATATGATCACTTGTGCTTTGTCATCCTTCACAGCCACACTGCCCCTGCCCCTTCTGTCACTACATATTCATCCCTGTCCCAAAGCTCAATCACTTTTTCTCTGGTGACAGCATGGCAGCCTGTGCAGCTTCTAGCATGTAGAGTTTAAACCTTTTCTACTATATAGACAGCTGCAATCTCATTTCCTCGTTCTTCCTTATGTGATTATCCTCATCCTTTCCTACCTTCCTTATTCCTTCCCTTCTTGTTGAGAAGGCCACCAGATCTCCCAGACCCATGCAGGTGGATGAGAGACATCCCTGGAGACGGAAGGTGACTCGCCCAGTCCTCCCTCCCTTCCTGACTTACTGTTTGCTAGTGGCAGCTTTTTCCACACACACTTAGCAGCCAAAGTGTTTTAAAATTAGAAATAAGTGAGGTGCAATATAGTTTTCTTTGCTATTGTCCTTTGTTTGCCCTTACTTTAACTTTTTTTTCATCTTAACTGAAGTCAAAGTCCTGTTTGACCAGCACAAAAAAAAAGTAAAAGACTTGTTTTTCAAAGTGAGGCATGGATTAATGTGCTTCACAATTATTGCTGAACCCCACCTTTGTTATCTTATTCTACAAAGTAGAAGTAATCTAAGACTGTTGAGTTTGATTATTCCTTCAACTTTCAGTCTGTCAAACATATTCAGTGTAACTCACAGCAGCTACTGTTTTATTTATTTTACTTTTTTTGTGTGTGTTTTTTTTTTATTTTTATTATTCTTTAGAGAATAGCTGAGGATGAGATGGAGAGCGAGAGTATAGAGGCTCACATGTCCATCCAGGATAGGAAACAGCTGATAGTGGCCCGAGAGGAGGCCTGGAAGACCAAAGGCCTCGGAGCTGCCAATGACTCAACCCAGTTCACGGTGGCTGCACGCATGGTGAAGAAAGGTCAGAAGCAAACTGTACACACATACTTTCTGTATAATTCTAGTTCTCCATCTCTCAGAAGTGTATGCAGATGTTTCCTATTGTTATTAAAACCAGTCAGTTGTTACACCACTGATCAGTCTCAGCTCTAGGCTCAGAATCTTCAGAAGCCCACTTCTCAACAGCTTTGGGAAAGTGACTCTAGTGATGCACCAGGTTAGAGTAGCAGGTCAAAGGCCCCTGCTGAGGCAGAAAATTATTTATTGGTTGGAGTTAGCCCCAATAAGCTCTGGGTTCAGCCAGGGGACGTAGTGGTAGCTAATGGAAGGTTTAGTTTATAGTTTTGAGGGAACGGATAGGCTTGGCTAGATTATGGCTAAAAAGAAATGGCATGAGAAGGACCCACATCAGAAAAAATGGTCAGTGCTTCTATAGCTTTGAATTTCCTTTAGGCTTGTGTTTAAAGCTAGACGATTGGTGCATATCTGTAAAACTGCAACATCACCTTAGCTACACAATTATACTAATTTGCATGATTTTTGAAAAGGTGGTTGGTTTCAGCTAATTGTGGTTTCATGTTTTTGTGTATATTTTATTATATATTAACTCTATTTATTTATTATATATTAACTCTCTATATTTACCTGCCCAGCACCAAATGGCAATGAGTGTTAGTGACTAACTGGTGAATATATCGGTGCATGGATAAATCTGAAAGCGTTGTGACCTTATTATGCTGTTTGGGTCATTGGATGTTTATTCCTGTGTTCCTGTACCAGGATTTGCCTCGCCCTCTGCCCTCCAGGGTTCAGTACCATCCAAACCTAAGAACTGCAGCCTTGCTGTCTCCAAACCACAAGAAGGTCAGTTTATTTTCTCACAATTATTTATGTCTGCTAACATTTTCTTTTCTACCTGTCTCACACTCTTGTATACTAAGCTTATAGGTTCTATTGCACTGCTATCATTTGGAACTGTCCAGTTCATTTAGCTGCATTAATGACTGACTGACGGAATGACTGTTCCAGTTTGATTTAGATAATGATAATAATAACAATATAATGATAGATAATATAATAATAGGTCAGAAACCTTTAGACACTACATCATTAATTGTATTTGCTTCTCTTTCAAAAGACATGGAGGGGATGTCTGATATTAAAGGTTCTGATTTTTTGTTGTTGTATGTGCTAGTTTTCCATTGCCAACACTAATGTAATGCAGATGTGAGGCTTCTATTAGTGTTCTAAAGCCTAATAGGATATAATCCATGGCATGGTGTTTATTTAGATCCATGTGCATGAGTGCAGAGAAAGTCATATTCAGTGGCTCTTAACTGAAATGCTTATTACTTAATTACTTATTGTTTTATTTCGTTGTAGCTGTGTGCAAATGTTCATCATCCTTAGTCATTGCTGAAAGTCAACAACAGCATGCCTGCCTGTTCACAGATGAGGTCTCTGGTGAAGTTTAAACAGTTTACGTTTATTGCGTTTGTCTGTGTGTGTGTGTCTGTGTGGGTTTGTGTGTGTGTCTGTGTGCATACAGAGATCAAGGCTATGCCAGATCTCAACCTGGAGTCAGACTGGAAGCTGGATAAGCTGGAGTCATTCCTAGGCAAGCTCAACAGTAAAGGTCAGTGTTCTTCAGTGTGTTGTCTACAAGGTCATCATGCCTTGTTTTGGAGCCTTACTTGACCTGAATCTGAGGCCTATTGTACTAACTAAAAATTGCATTAAAAACAGTGCCAGTAAACATATTTTAATAGGGATTCTTATACATATACATTACATGTACATTAGCAATACATAAACCTAGAGATTTTGTACATATTCTGTGCATAGTACTAGTGTATTGACTTCAGACAGACACTTAAATAAACTTATATTAACTCTTGAAGTTGTAAAAGTCTTACACAGCCTTGCCTTGTCCCATCCCAGTATCTGGACTACCAGAAGCTACAATCACAGTCACAGAGAAGAAGGTGAAGGAAGTGATGTCCCTCGAAGATGAAACTTTTTCTAAGTTCTATCGCCAAGTGGAGGAGGTCCCCTCTGTCACCAGCAAGCTGGAGATTGAGGATGACTTTGATGCCATCTTTGGGCCCCAGGTGCCAAAGTAAGCTCTCACTGCCAGAGGTCAATTTTAAGTAATTGCATACGTTTTTATTAGTACTGACCCCTCGATTCTGATCCTCATGTGCCCAGGCTGACCTCAGAGATGGAGCAGCACAAGCGAGCAGTTCGCCCAGCGCGCAATGTCCAGTCATCCAGGAACCCTTTGAAGATGCTTGCTGCGAGAGAGGACATCAGACATGAGTACACGGAGCAGAGACTCAATGTGGGCCTGCTAGAGAGCAAGAGGATGAAAGCTGAAAAGAGTGAGTGAGAATAGATGAATAGTTTTGGGTCATTGTCCTGTTGCATCACCAAACTACTACATAGTTTCAGCTGACGTACAGACATTCTCACATTATGCTGAGGAATTATTTGATACACTTGGGAATTCATCTTATCCCCCAGTCACTGCAAGCTGGCCGGGCAGGTTCTAATGCAGCAAAGCATCAAATCATGATGTTTCCTCCTCACTTTACGATTGGGATGATGTTTTCATGATCATACGCTGTCATGACTTTTTTACACCAGATGCAGTGCTGTGTGTTCTTTTCAAATAGTTTAATATAGTTTCATCAGTCCACAAAACATTTTGCCAGTACTGCTGTGGAGTAGTAGAGTATCTGTGAAGCAATCTTCTTTTTTGTAAGCAACAGCTTCCTTCTTGGTGTCCTGCCATAGACCCTCTGCTTGTTCTATGTTTTATGTACTGTAGACTCATGAACACATATTTTAGCCACGTCCAATGATGCCTTTAAATTTTTGGCTGTCACTCAGGGTTGTTTCTTTACCTCATTAATGAGTGTTTGTTGTGCTCTTGGGGTCATTTTGACTGGACGCACACTTCTTGTTAGAGTAGCCACAGTCCCAAAGTGTCTCCATTTGTAGATTGTTTTACTATCTGTAGACTAACTGTATAGTCTTAGACATCACTTTGTAACCCTTTTCAGCTTTGTGTAAAACAACAATTCTTGATTACATATTGTCTGAAAGCTCCATTTGGCGAGGCACGGCTCTCATAAGTACATTCTTCTTGTACAGGACAAATGTAAAAAGTTGTGGTTTTTGTCAGTCGATGTAGCTCTAGTCCACACCACCAAACTACTACTGACTCCAGTTATCCTTTTTTGGAGGTCATAATTCAAAGGGTTCACATACTTTTTCAGCTATCACTATGAGGTTTTTATGGTTGTTCTCAATAAATACATAAAATATATATATATATATTTTTTTTTGTTATTTCTCTGTGCACGTTATATTTGTTCTCTTAACTCTTAACGTAGATGATCAGATCAGATTTTATGACAAATTAATGCAGAAAACCATGAAATTCCAAAAGGTTCACATACTTTCTCTTGCCACTGTTTCTCAACATCAGATACAAAATTTAGCACACACATTACAGTACAGTGTACAATCTTCAAATTGTCTTGGCCTGATGTGAATTAACAAGCTACTCTGTGACTTTAACTGACCCACATATGGGACTGGAGTCAGTTTCCTGCCTTTGTGCAGAGCAGTCCTCTAAATCTGAGGGTTGTATTTGAGCTGCACGTGGTCAGATTTATATCAGCAAACTCACAAAGTCATGTAACTTCTTCCTCGAGTCCTCAGTGTCATGTCTGACTGCTCTCAACATAATGAATGTTTTTTGTTTTGTCCATTTTGTCTCATGTCCCCTCTCTGTGCTCTAATGTGTCCAATGCAGTGAATAAGAACTCTGGTTTCTCTGAGGTGGCTCTGGCTGGTCTCGCTAGCAAGGAAAACTTTAGCAATGTCAACCTGCGAAGTGTCAACATCTCTGAACAGATGTCAAACAACAGTGCTGTGCCGTATAAGAAACTCATGCTCTTGCAGGTCAAAGGTGAGTCGAATGGCTAGGCTGCTTCATTTATATGCAAACAAGTGCAACTACCCCCATGTGGTACACCAAGCTTCTTTAGAGCCAACAACCAATTAGAAAAGTGTAGATGTCTGTCTAGATTTTTATCTTTTTCATTGGTGTGTTTGTTTTTGTGTTGACTAAATTTGTGAATCTTTAGTAGCAGTTACATTTAGCTGTCAAAAAAGACGCAAATAGCTACTGTTTTACCTGACAATCAGGAGGATGCTGCTCTAAGAGTGTCCTGTCCAGAGGATATCTAAAATAGGAGCTGAAAGTAGGTCTATTTCTGTGTCTTTGCACCTCCTCCACACGTCTGCTGGTGACAGCTGTGGCTCTAAATCATTCTCCCGAGGTCACCTCATGCTATCCTGGACTGATCCTCTCCTCCAAACTCCACTGTCTGTAATCCAGAGCAAATCCAACACACTGGGGGTACCTCTTTGTTAAGAGGCCACCTGTCCCAACCAGACAGTGTCGGGAGTATTGCTTAACAGTATCTTCTTCTAGTTTCTAGAAAGCCAACAGGATCCTGAATCATCAAAGCCCCTAAACAACCCTGTGTTTGTATTGTGACCAATTTATGATTTATTATTTGCAGTATTTGCATTACAAGGGCAAGTGGTGATGCCTGACACGATAAGCCACCTGTGTGTGTTTGTGTGTAAAATCAGGCCGACGCCATGTCCAGACCCGACTGGTGGAGCCTAGAGCATCCTCCCTGAACAGTGGCGATTGTTTCTTGCTCATCACGCCACACCACTGCTTTATCTGGATTGGAGAGTTTGCCAATGTCATTGAAAAAAACAAGGTTAGTGCAGTTTTTAAGTGCTACAAAATTACAAGTAGACAAAGTAGTTTGCATCTACTTTAGTTTCAGACATATCAGCACTGGTTGAGTAAGGATGCTGTTAAGTAAGGCAGGCTTCACATTCAGGATGTAAACATCCCTGAGAGGAAGCAGTGGTGGCACACCACAGGAACAAGTGTATGGATAGAAAGAAAAGGGGTGTGTCTGTGTGTGTCTGTGTGTGTCTGTGTGTGTCTGTGTGTGTCTGTGTGTGTATCTGTGTTGGCGGGCTCTTTGCAGGAACTGACACAAAACAAGGCTATTGTTTAAAGCCCAGACTGGCTGATGACCTTTGATTGGCTGAACAGAGCTGACCTCAATATGACAAAGTCTGAGCCATGACCTGCATTATTTATGAGCAGTTGTTTTAGTTCTGGTCATTATAAAGTTAGTTGACAAAATGGCAAAGTCTGAAAAGATTTGTCTTTGTATTTCTGACACTAATGAACCACAGGTTAACCATAAAAGTCACTTATGCGTTCCTTGTATAGGAACATATCTATAATATTTATTACATTGTTTGTCTCTATCATTCTTTCAGGCTTCAGAGTTGGCCAACTTCATCCAAAGCAAAAGAGATTTGGGTTGCCGTGCAAACTATGCCCAGGTCATTGAGGAGAGCGTCAGCACACACAGCCACGCTGCCAAAGAGTTCTGGAAGATTCTGGGGGGGCAGTCAAGTTATCAGTGTAAGGATTCTTATCTGACATGGATTAAAGGGGAGAAAACTAACTCTCTGAAGCACTGAAATGCAATGCAGACCTTGTTTTTTCCTTTATAGCTGCAGGAACACCAGATGAAGATGAGCTGTATGAGGGTGCCATTGTAGAGACGAACTGTATTTACCGGCTGATGGATGACAAACTGATTCCAGACGATGATTTCTGGGCAAAGATGCCTCGTTGTTCGTTGCTCAACCCCAAAGAGGTCAGAAGTTAACTATCTTGTTTTTCTAATTACATATCTAAACATTTTTAACATTTTTATGAAGCCCATAATGTGTAACTTTTGAGACTATTGGGCTTTGATGCCCCCCAGTGGTCATTAAAAAGACATTGAGTCAGGCAGCAATGCATGCCCACTACTGTTGCCCTGTAAAATAAATAAAATATCTCTTTCTGTGTTTCCTGTAAAGGTTTTGGTTTTTGACTATGGCAGTGAGATGTACATATGGCATGGGAAAGAAGTGACACTGGCACAGAGGAAAGTGGCCTTCCAGCTGGCCAAGCACCTGTGGAATGGCACTTTCGACTACACCAACTGTGATATCAATCCGCTCGACCCAGGAGAGTGCAACCCACTCATACCCAAGTATGAAAAGCATGATTAGATACTTAATAGTATACTGTGAATAGTGTAGATTAGTGTACTCACTGCAAAGCATACAATTGTGCTTGACCCTGACAAATTGGTGGGTGGACACCTAAACCAAACCCAATGGTTCCTGTTAGGACCCTAGGGTTTAAGATGGATTTGGACAGAAATTTAGAAATCATGTTAGGGTGTGGGTAGGGTTCAGTCAGGTAGGTCAAATATCCGGCTCAATATGACCACAAAGAAATAAGTAGATGTCTTGATGACGGAAATGTCAATGTCATTTAATGGTGAGAGGAGATGCACTACACTAAAACAGCAACAACCTGTTAGGATAAAATTAAACTTTATACAGTTTGTTAACTGTACAGTGTACTTTATGCTGAATTTGCACATTGGTTGGTCAGTTTTATTTTAAATGCAGTTGCTGAAAGAGGAACTGCTAAATCCTCAAAACAATGTGATTAGTTTGCCAGAGATATTTCAGGGCTTGAGGTACTAATGTTGCAACATTAACATACTGTATCCTCTCCACCTGTAGGAAAGGCCAGGGCCGACCTGACTGGGCGGTGTTTGGCAGACTGACTCAACACAATGAAACCACTTTGTTCAAAGAGAAGTTTGTGGACTGGAGCGACTCCAGGAAAACACCCAGTCCCTCAAAAATCACCACTCAGCATATCGGTGATCAAAAGGTATCACAAAGCTCTTGATCACATAAACGTCTCAGCCCTGTCATTAATGTAACGTACACAGTATCAGGTGCAGGTTCTGTCCCTCTGTGCTAGCTCTCATATAGTATGTCTATTTTTTCATGAATATATTAACATTCACCCCAGGAGCAATCCTCCTCTGAACAGCCCCGGGTGTGTGATGCCTCCCTGATGCTGGCTCTAAATCATGTACCTGTGTGCACCATACTGGATGGGTTCAATGTGGGCCGGGGCTATGGCCTGGTGGAAGCAGAAGAGTGGCGGAGCTATGAGATCAGCACCCTGTCAGTCGAAGTGTGGCACATTTTGGAGTTTGACTACAGCCGCCTGCCATGCCAGAGCATCGGCCAGTTCCATGATGGTGACACCTATGTTGTGAAGTGGAAATACATGGTCAGCACTGCAGGTTAGTATTCATTTCCTGCACTGCAGTGCAGCATGCTTATGACATTTTGTTTTTTAAATATGCACAATCCTAAAAAGAGAATTGGAGTTTGTTGTTTTGCTCAGTTTTCTTGCACTTTAAACCTTTTAAACTCGGCCGTTGTTACAGGCAGTGCTTTAACACACAGAAAATCACTTGAAATTTTGGAGAGTCCAGAGTAGTAGTGGATCATTTCATCATCAGGATGCACCATTAAAAAATGAAATAGGTAGAATATAGGACTGCAAACAAACTTATTTTTCTCTGAAACTATAAAAGTGTATATAAATATAGTATATATAGTGTGTATAAATTCAGATTAATTGATTTCTGTGGATTGACACAGCAGTGCATACACAATTATAGCAAAACTCAACTGCAGTATGCATTATTTTGTAATTTTCAAGGGCTTTTTGTTTGAGAACACTCTTCCAGAAAACCCTTCCTTTCTTCTAAAAACAATAAAAACTAAACTCTGTGATTAGTTAATGTGATTGAACCGTTAATTTCTCTGAAAAAAGAAAAGCAACGTGAACTCTATTACAACAAGGAGAAAGCCGTACATTCGTTTTGTGCAGAAACACAGTGTCTTTCTAACAACCATATGTCATCAGTTGGGAAGAGGCAGAACCCAGAGCAGCTGAAGACGGGGCTGGGGGCCGGGAAGGAGAAGTGCTGCTACTTCTTCTGGCAGGGCCACAATTCCACTGTCAGTGAGAAAGGAACATCAGCACTGATGACTGTGGAGCTGGATGAGGAGCGAGGAGCACAGGTACCACACACTCCCTTTTTCTTTCTTAAGCACTTTATATGAGCATAAGTGAACGCTTAACCCCTCCTTTATCTTCCACCAGGTTCAGGTGCAGCAGGGTAAGGAGCCCCCATGTTTCCTGCAATGCTTCAGTGGAGGGATGATCGTCCACTCAGGGAAGAGAGAGGAGGAGGAGGAAAACTCACAGAGTAAGCCCAGATTATTACAAAAATTACTTAAACTCACCATTTGATTCCCCATTCTTCTTTTTTACAGGGGAATAAAGAGTGTGTTCACTGATCTCTGAATCATACAGCGATGCATGATATATGACAGCTAAATAAATGAGGCTCACAGTGGCTTCTTAGACTTTCATTCACAGCTATGATTGCCTCTGCAGCAGTCATGTAAATTCATCATTTCCTCAGTATATGTGAGTCATGTATATGAGAACAACAATCACAGCTTAGTGAAGAATTCAGTGTCAAGAATAGAAACTACCCTGAGGGATAAACACTCCCACTGAAATTTTCAGGAGCTCTGTACTTTCTTAACGACCTCAAATCGCTGAGCTTTTGCTCTTTAGGCTTTAAGTTGCACTTGAGTTCAGAAGTTTTATTTTACAGTTTCTATGAACAAGACTTGTCTGTCCATCTCCTTCACCGTCTCACTTGGCTGCCGTTTACCTCAGATGACTGGCGTCTGTACTGTGTGCGGGGAGAGGTGAATGTGGAGGGCCACCTGCTGGAGGTGGCCTGTCACTGCAGCAGTCTGCGTTCTAGGGTCTCCATGGTGCTGCTGGGTGTCAGCCAAGCCATCATTTACTTGTGGCACGGCTGCAAGTCTCAGACACACACACAGGATGTGGCACGCACTGCCGCCAACAGAATCAAAGAACAGTGAGTGAAAATGTCTTTTAATGTAAAGTCTTCCAACAGATAACAAAATGACATCTTGAGGTCTGTTAATATCTGGTCATCATAGCCTACTCTGATTTGCTATACTACTGGTCTTATCACTCAGTGAGTGTGACATGTCTGTCTATGGACAGTTGTCCTCTGGAAACAGGTCTGCACAGCAGCAGCAAGGTGACCATCCAGGAATGTGACGAGGGAACAGAGCCCACAGGATTCTGGGAAGCCCTCGGGAGGAGAGACAGGAAAGCATACGACTGCATGCTGCAAGGTAGGGGAACCAAAGAGCGTGAAAAATGACTCATTCGCTGTATTGTTCACACATGCAGGCTGTCAATGGTGCAGTTTACTACTGTAATGTCCTTGTTTGACTTTTGACCCTCAGACCCAGGCAGGTTTAACTTCACACCTCGTCTGTACCAGTTAAGCAGTAGTTCAGGGGAGTTTGCAGCTGTGGAGTTTCTTTACCCAGCCAGAGACCCCAAGCAGGTCAACTCTATGCCCTTCCTACAGGAGGACCTTTATGAAGCCACCCAGCCAGGTACACACCTGTTGTTGTCTTCAGCTGTTTTGCAACACAAGCTTTAAACTTCTACTTCCCTAAATAAATATATACAAAAAGGGTTCTAATCCCAACTTAAAACTAAATTAGAATTAACTTTAAACTTAACTTGGAGTATTACTATCAGCACATCCTCACAAAAAATGTTGTGTCCTCTCTCCTGTGCTCAGCCCTGTTCCTGGTGGATAACCATCATGAGGTGTACCTGTGGCAGGGATGGTGGCCTCAGGACAGTGAAAGCACCGGCTCAGCCACAATTCGCTGGGACTCAGACAGAAAATGTGCCATGGAGACTGTGCTGCAATACTGCAGAGGTATTCTACTTCATTCTTATTATTTCAAGACACAACACTTTTGTTTGCAGTAACGTGGGATCATAAGGTGCTGCTCCACAAAGCAATTGATCTATTCTTGCTTTGTTTTTCACCAGAAAAGAACGAGAAGAAGCCTCCCAAAGCATATCTGATCCACGCTGGTCTGGAGCCGCTCACCTTCACTAACATGTTTCCCAGCTGGGAGCACCGAGAGGAGATCGCTGAGATTACTGAAAGGGTGTGTGGATTAAATCATTTTATCTCATTACTCCCACAACGACAGTGGTATCTGACAGTCCTGTGTACAGCATCTGCTTGAAGCCATCAATGTACACTCATACACTGTACTGAAACAGAATACAGCTCAGTCCAGATGCAAGCCATTATTCCTTATTGATTTTCCTAATTACATTTATTATTTCATATCTAACTCTCTGGCAGTGAAGTTAAACATACTGTATTTTGTGTGTGCTCTCAGGAGGCGGAGGTGTGTAACCAGATTATCCTGGTGGAGGACGTGTTGGCCAGGCTGTGTAAGACCACTTACCCTCTTTCAGACCTTCTGGCCCGGCCCCTGCCTGAGGGCGTCGACCCTCTTCACCTTGAGATCTACCTGTCTGATGAGGATTTTGAGGTAAGAACCTGCAGAATATAGACATGCACATTTTTCAATGCATTTGTTATAGTACCTATAATACATAAATAATATGTATCCATACCCATACCTTCCTTCCCAGTAAAAATCAATATAAATTAAACATAAAAAAAAAATCATTAATATTTAACTTGACTTACAATTTGGAAACCAGTATAGTATGTTCACACTTCAACGTGTGTAATAGTCATTAACTCTGATTCATGGCAATAAAAGACACATTGTTCCTATGTTAATGTTAAGTCGTTGGTAGCATTTTGATCAAAGATGCAGCAAATTACAGAATATGAAAATTCCTCCTTAATATTTAAGAAAGCTAGTTGCAAAAATTGGTGTTGAAGCCTTTTTACTGTAAATGTGTGTGATTTCTTATCATATTTCTGTTTTGTTTTTTTCCGCCCAAATTGTTACGTTTGAAGAAAACCAAGAAACCGTGTTCCACTGGTTCCTTCTAAGCACAGCACTGTGTTTAATCCACAAATCTTATGGTGTTTGACATATTTTATATTCTACATGCTTATCCTGACCTCTCTATGGCTGTTTTTCAGTCGCTCAGTCTTTGTAGATTTCTCTCTTTGCAGTCTTGTCCCTCTGTCATTCATCATGTTCCACCATTCTTTCTCCACTGTCTTGTCTTTTTGTGAACTTATCTGTTGTATTCATTTTCTTCAGGGTGTAGAGGCTTATGGGAAGGTGAGTCATCTTGAGTTGAGCATGGATGGCCCAGAATTGTTGCACAGCATCCTCAATTTTTATAAAACTCTACCACTGGGATAAAACATCTAAGTTCCCGTTTGTTTAGCATGCCATTCACTCACAACCTACAAGCTGGTGCTGTCACCACACTGAAACCTCAGCTTCAGTGAGCTTTTTATCAAAGTTATAACAGATAGTGTTTAACTGAAGACTCAAGATGGTGTTTGTGTTTTAATCTCACTGATGCATGAGTGTGTTTTCAGAGTCCTCACCATGCAGTCTGCAGGATCTGTTCGTTTGAATATCTGATCACTGTGTACTGATAAATAACCTTGTGTCTGCTTGGAGCTGACTATGCTTGGCTGCTCCCACAGAAAGCCCTGGAGATGACCAGAGAGGAGTACGGGGGTTTGCCCAGCTGGAAACAGGTGAACTTGAAGAAAACTAAAGGACTTTTCTAGAAAACTAAAACCATGAGCGGGACTGATGACACCAGAGAAAGCCACCGCTGTGTTGTGTTATGCTGTCTCCTCTCTTTGTTTACGTCTGGAGACAGCAGAGGCTCAGGGGTTGTACCTCTAGGATTAACCCCATAAAGGAGAGGATTGAGGATGGCCGAGAGGAGTCTCAAAAGAGATGAGCAGGCGAGAAGTGTGCCAACCTCTCGTGCTGTAGATTTCCCTCCTACCTGCGTTTGTGCCAGTATTTTGGTCGTCTAAATGAATGTGTTGATAGTGCTTGTGTAACTTCACAATCACACACTTGTTAATGTATGTACATATGTACCATACGCAGGAAAGCCAGTGTCCTTACATTGTTAGCAATGCAGCCATGTATAGGAGTGGGAACAGGCCTGTCAGCCTGATCACTCCACTATCTCTCTGCTATTCTTGTATTTATGTGCATTACAAATAATTTATATTTATATCAAATCTATATAAGGATTTTAAAAAAGGCCTCATGAATAATCTCTGTGCTTAAAATCAATTAAATAAATTCTACAATTATTTTGGCTGTGTTGTTTGGATGTGTCCGGTATCAGTTATTTGCGGTAGAGTTAAAGAGACAGGCTTGATTAAAAGTAGTAATCATAAAATGTAATTCTTAGTGCCTTGCTTTGTGTACAGTTTATATACAGATCCTAGTCTGCATTTCTTGAAGACTTTTTTGTGATATAAAGAACTATTAGAGAAATAAACTCTGAACCTGAAAAAAAAGTGTTGCTTTGTTCATCTTGTCATTATTAAATGTACTTATTACTACTAAAGTCATCAGCAAAGCAGCGTCTCTCATGTACTGTGTAATTTATCAGTGTGAGCAATCATTGTCCATGATGTGAACACTATTTTTTTATTTTTTATTTCATCCTGTAGAGGGCAGTGTAATACTAATTTCTGTGGACCGAAGACAGGCCTGCAACAGAATTACTGTGTGCATTCATGGTGAGCCACATTGAAGTCGGTAACACTCAACACAAGTAATCTAAAGACAAATGTATACATTGACCAGTTTCTTTTCCCATGGTCCACTTAGATATTGGCAAAAGAAGAAAAAAAAAAAAACACTTGAATCCACAGAATGAAAAGATCCATCTGTTCCAAACCAGGTGCTGAAATATAAATATGAGAGGTCAATACATGATGAATAGTACAGGAATGCAGCAAACACATTCCTGTTGCATCAGTTTCTTGTTTTTAACCAATCTTTTGTCTCTGCTTGTTTTCTTATGAAGTACCGTGTGATTGTACGTCTGTAATTAACAACAGCTCTGTTCTAATCACACATCTCATTAATACACCACAGTGAACCAATGTGCAAAGTACCAGGACTCAGAAACTAAAGCAGCTCAATGGAATTCATCTCAATTTCTTAATTATTACAGATGATTTTCACATTCTGTGACAAAGGCCTGTTTGGGGTCAAAGGAAACATAAGTGCTATGATCCTAAGCTATCAAAAGGTTAGCATGACTTGGTTAATAAAGAAAATACACCTAAAGTAGAGGATGGCTGATTTTTCATTTTTTTAAGCGTCTAATTCAAATACCGTATTAAAAAGTCTGTGTTGTATTTTCTTTCAGTGCAGCCGAACTTTGTGTATTTCTTATCCAAAAATGGTGAAATGTAACTATGCACAGTACTCAAGTACTGCACCGATTTCAGTGTTTTAGTTTAATATTGCTTTATTTTTCTAATTCAATTAAGAGTCAATTAAATAATTGTTGCACGTAAGCTATGTGTATCTGACAGCTACATACAAAACACGGGATGAAAATATCTTGAAGGTAAGTAAACAACAGTATACAGTACAAAGTATTAAAATGTGGCATCACCATGATCACTTTCATCAGTAATCTATTAATTAATTAATCTGCAATAATATTTTGTGCAGACTGTTACTTCAAAGTAAAGCTAACATAAAATAAAATGAACCCAAGCAAACACAACTGTGGGGAATACTACTTGTTTCCATAGATACTACATCAATAAAAATGTACAAAATGGGGTTAAAAAGCTATTTCTAAAGCTCTGGGATGCCACAGATACACACAGAGAGAGAGATACAGACACTATAAATGGAGAAGAATTTTAGTGAACCTTTACAGAAATGGCTGACCCTCCAGAATTTACCTCATCCCGAGAATTACATAAGATCCAAATAAAATATCCAAGGAACTGCAGGCCTCACCCCTCAAAAGTAAGTTATCATGACTCCAATTTTCTATAGACCATTGGTAGAAATTGTAACCATTGGAGACTGGTGAGGTGAAAACCACTGCTTAGCCAAAGAACATAAGTGCTCTTCCACGTTGTGCCTCACCAGACTTAGCTGATCCTCGGACCTGGTGGGACAATGTTCTATGAACCGACCAGTCAAAGTTGAACTGTTTGGATGGCAGCAGTCATGTTAGATCTGGCATAAATTAAACACAGATTCCCACAAACAAAACACCAGCATAATGTCTTGGGGATGCTTTACGACTTGCCACGATTGAGGGAAACATGATTTCTGCCCTGTAGCAGAAAATCCAAAAGGAGAACATCAGGTCATCAATTAGAGTTGAAGCAGTAAGACAATGATCCCAAGCAGTAGAGTAACTCAATAGGAATAAAATTAAAGTTTTGGTGTGGCCTGCTAATGTTTAGTGTTATAATACTGTTACTGTTACAGTACTGTATGTCAGAGAGGTATATTGAAAGGTTTATGGATTCTGTTAAAAGCTCAATTACCTGTGAAGTTACATACACACAGGTGAAAGCTACAATCAGCCGTCCAACCTGTCAAACCCTGCGGCCTCATTTTCCAGGCCGTTCTCCAGCTACACACACACACACACACACACACACACACACACACACACACACACACACACACACACACACACATTTGTACTGAAAGCTCTCAGATGTTCTCAATATCGGCCGTTGGCCTGTGTGGAGGAACAAGAGCAATTAGAGGGGAATTTCATGCAATCACAGTAGAACAATATACACAGCAGGTTTCTGTCCATCCAACTGTTGCCTGAGTGTTGCTCAATATTTTAACAGCTTTACTGACAGCCTACCCCGAAACAGCAGTGAGCGAGAGAGAGAAGTAGCTGCTGTCTTATCCAAAAAGGTTGGCAGGGCACTGCGTGGTTCTCGCTGTTTTTCATCTGCTCGCCCTCTCTTGCATGCTAAGTTGTTGGATGCTGAGCCTGCGCTGGATTATTCTGTTACACATGCCTCCTCTGAACTCCTCTGGCCTGCAAGGAGTTTGATGTGCGACACGGCGCGTATCCACCCACCCACACCCACTCAGTGCAACAAGCTCCAACTCCTCGCTCCCCCACCCCCTCTCTATCCCTCCACTCTCTGTCTCCAGGAAGACAGTAGCATGTACAGTACAGTGCGTTACTGTGAACACACTGCCAGGTTTGTGTAGTATCTCTGAGCCTGTTTTTGATTCAGAGCCCAGTTTCTGTGCCGAGCTCCAACCTGCTTTTCTTTTGATACAATCCCTTCACAGGATGCAAAGACATGAATGCAAAACACTGTGGCACACACACACACACACACACACACACACCTGTACAGCACAATATGTTCATACACACACAACTACTGTTAAATATAGTACATGTGGCAAAAGTACTAAAAGAATAGACCAGAAAGTAAAGGTCAGCTATAAAAACAAAGAGGTCATCTGTTGGATAGTTCACAGAACATAAGGGGTTCAAAGGGACTTTTTCTTTAGTAAACATATTTCCATTGTGCCATCAGTTTCTTGTGAGATGGGAATTTTTATTACTTGGTTTTAAATGATTTTAAAAAATCCCCTTGTAAACTTTTATGTGTCACCTAAAGGATAGTGAAACAGATTGTAGTTTATTTCAAATCACACTTTGAATGTTGACACAGATGTAGCAGAGCTCAGGTTATCATTTGAGCTCAAAAACCACCCATAAGAGACCTGCATCTTTTTCTAGGTGCAGCTAGGAAACCACAACCTGATGACCTAAGAGGTCTGACTGGGCTATAGTCAGTGGAGCTATTTTTGAGCCTGTGTGGGAACCAATGAAACGATTTAAGTGCTGAAGTAATGTGTTTCTGCATTGTGAATGAGCTGAAGCCTTCAAACGTTATTTACTAGCATGCTTCTTAAGGTTAGCACCAGAGGCCCAAATATACTGACCTTTATTTACTAGTTATGTTGGAGAACAAGACTTACATCCAACACAGTATGTGATCATCAGCTTTAACAATATAATGCAGTATTAATTACTTAAAGGTGCCCTGTGCTGGTGCTCAGTATTTTCTCAGTAACACACTGTGTGCATCATTGGGGTCAAAGAAAAATGAGCTGGTTTTTAAAAACATTTTAATATTTAAAATGTTTACGTCCATGAATGTGGGCACGTTACCACCACTAACTGTTACACTACTCTTAAAACTAAAGGCAGGATATGAATCGCGCTTCCCACAGCTCATGCATACATTACGTGCTTTTACAAAACAGGGACCTACTTTTAGAAGCAGTACTCCATAGTGCTACTAGTGGTCAGAACATCCACAGGATATGCTCCAGAGATTTAACTGTGCAGTTTTGCAGATTGCTGGAGGACCTAACCTTTTGTCCCACCTAGAAACCAAATGCATCATGATCTGACCTTCGCTATATATCATTTAAACTTCTACCCACACACCGTGGCTTTCAGTTATATCTTTAGTACCTGAGCTCAGGCTCAACTAACAGTGATGATATCATCAGGGTTATTTTTTTAGACTTGATAAAGCTCCTTCCAGTGCCAGAGCAACAGTACAACAAGCATTAGTGCTCATCATGAGAACTGACCTATAAATGTAAAATCGGTAGAATGGACCTTTGCACTAAGACCAGAATGCAGAATAATAAAAAAAAAACATATACTTTCATATTTTAGAAGCCAAAATTATTACTAGAATATAATATTATTATAATAGTCAATAGTGTGAACTTTCTGACCCACGTCTGACAACAACCTCTTAATGTAATTCCTAACTACGTTGGCTGTCTGACATGTCTCTTAGCCCATTTTCTCATGGCAAAGATTTCTCACTCATTCAAATTGTGTGATTTTCAAGCATGGGTATTAACATTGTGTTCCTGTCACAGTATCTTGGTGGATGACCCAGAGGTGACCTAAAGCTACACTGGCAACAAATGTCATCAAAATATCAAAGTCCTCTTCATGATCCCATACACCTAAAGAAGATTCTTTCTATGTGCCGACAGCAAAACAGCCCCACAGCATTACGCTCCTACCACCATGTTTACCTGTGGGATGGGTTCTACTCCTCTCCCTTCCTTCACCAATTATTATATCTTTAACTGTACCTAATAACATATAATGTGGTTGAAATCCATGGTAATAATAAAACAATTTAAAATACAGTCATGTAGCATTTTAATAGATGTAATAGAAGCAACACCTCATTTGTGTAGTATTAGTATTGTAATATTGTACCTGTTTCTGAAGTAAAGTATCTAAATGTTTTTTCCACTAAATACATGAAAGCTGAACAAAAAGACCACATCCTTCATTCAGATGGTAAAATGCTTCACCCTGAGCCTCCACATACACTGATTTTGAAGCTCTGCACCTCTGTAGCAGTGCTTAGGAAAGGTGAAGCTCTAATGTTTGTGATTAATGATTAGATTATGAAAAGAGTAATTAAAATATCAGTCAATATTTACTGGGCCATATGCCACGGGCGCTTTTGCAGCCATGCCTTGCCTGTGAATTCTAATAGCCCAAACAGGGTGAAAAGTGCCCTTTGGCAGGTATCTCCCTAATGCTCTTAACCATCTGTCGACGCTCAGCCCACTTCCACCCTAACATAATGTTTTGTTTATGATAACAGTGTTAATTCAACACAGGCTTAGGTGCGAAGTGGCACAGTTGAGCTTTAGCACCATTTATTCCACAATATTTGCATTTGGCAGCGTGCCTACTCAACAGTACTCCTCCCCTCGCCTTCTCTCCTCAATCCACACAAGATGACAAGCAGCAAACAATGAGAAGCCAAATAAGGCTTAGCACATATTCTTCTTCATGCTGTGTTTCCTTTTTATTCAGTTTTTATTCATGTGTGGATTATCACTTGCACTGAGCATCACAATGAAGCTATGCGTTCCTCCTCTTCTGTCCTGATTCTTCTCCTCAGGTCGGAAAAAAGCTCTAAGCCCCACACTTCCTGTCCAAAGTCTAAGAAAGCCACTTCAAAGACTTCAGGTCAAGATGATTTATGGGAAATGAATTTCAGAAAGAAGACTTTTTTTCTCTTTTCTGGTGCCCTGGGCTCTTAGTGGTAAGCTCTGCTTGTTAGTCCAGATTTAGATCTCAACCCTGATGGAGCCCATAAAAGTGGTGTGGATTTATATAATGTGGAGCGCAGCCGCGTGCCTTAGGTCCCCTCACTCAGTGTGCCTCTCCTGTTCTCTGTCCAGCTCAAACCTCTGTCCAGGATAGTTTAAACATTTTTCCACAGGTTTATAATGGAATTAACCCCCTACCTCTGCAGCCACTTTGACATTTAGATGGAAAAACTAGGTAGTAAGATGATGGTAATAACTATTATCTGTTATTTCCTGACAAAATAGTTATAACTCAATTTAACCCTGTTTGTTTGATTGATTGTTGATGAAGACATTTTTTTTTCTGCTGGTGTTAAAGTGAAGGTATTCTTAAAGACATAGCTGCAGTATGCAATTAAAGCCAGTGTTGGAGAGATGATTTGTCCAATTTGATCCACCCAGCCCTCCCCCTCCCTGCTTCGCTATGCTCAGCTATGTTTCCATAGGTAACTGTCATTATATAATTACTATTAATAAGAAGCTGCAAAACCTGTTAGTGAAGCAGAAATAATTAACATCCTGCTTATATGAGCAAATATGTCTACACTGCTGTTTCTTTTTTTTTTTTTTTTTGGCAGAAAATCTTGATCACAAACTCAAAAACGCAAACTTGCACCTATTCTGTACAACTCATGCCCCTAGTCTATGCTAACTTTAGTCATAGTTAGTTTAGGTTCTTATGGACGTATTTGTCATTTTATTGTCCAATTACAGCTTTAGGAAGGGAGGCAGTGACCCCCCCTCACCCCCCTCTAGGTACGCCCATGCTAAAGGCAAATTTATCAATTTTGCATGTTCATTTGACCTGCTGAGCACTTTTTAGGTTATGCAGGCAATTAATTAGATGTAATTAAGAGGAAATTCTGGTTTTATTTTCCTAAAATCACAATCATATTACATAGTGCTTTCCAAAATCGTCAGTGGAAATGACTAGAAATATCCGGACCCACAAAATAAAACCTAACCAAAAATCCATCAATTATAAGAGACTGTAAAGAGCATGTGCTGATGGAGACTGTGAAATGAGGTGGAAAGTATGTTAATATTTATGTATTTTTACGATGATTTGAAATGAAAACAAAAGTTTTACAAATTAATAATCTGTTAATTATTTTCAGTGAACCAATCATCTAGTCTACAATATGACAAAAAATAAAGAAAAACTATTCATAACAATCAAGCCATTAATTTTGCAGTTCTATGCTGCATTTGAGTTCGGAAATTCGGATGTTCAAAAGTTCAGAGCAGCAGTCTGGGTCACATTATGTCCTCTAACCAGCCTCAAGAAGGGAAACTGCTGCTTGAACAATCTGCCAATCACTGAATCAATCAAAAGTATCTTCGCCTTCTAGATGAGCCCCCCTACCATGCACTTCACCATCAGGTGTAACTATGTGTGTGCACTACCAAGGGCGCAGCACACCCCCAAATCGAAGCCATTGGACTGGAGTCAAGAGACTGCCCTCCCACTGCCACCTGGCATCATTAGAGGCTCTGATCCTCTAATCAACACCAACAAACACACTTCTCCCCCCCCCCCCCTCCTGATCCTCCATCCATCCTCCCCTACACCTCTCCATCCTGTGGCCCAGTCCCGGGCCTGGCAGCCTGCTGTGGATGGTGCTTTTTGGGGAGGGTGGGGGAGAGTGCTGCAAACCAGGTGGGTGATGATGAGAGAACACCCGGCTGCTCCCATTGCACAGTATGCTGGGTGGTGCTGGACGATTTGGGGAAGATTTGGAGATGGGAGGAGCAGTTTACTAAAACTGCAGTAAAAGTTCCACAGACATACGTGATTTCAATTCACCAGCTCACTGAAGAAGTTATTTTCTGCTTATTTTCTGCTACACTGAGCCAGAGGTGGACATTTGGATTTATAAGCCGGGGAGAGGTTGCTTGTGTCATGTAGAAAACATGTGCGGCTCCGAACTCAAATGAGCTTGACATCAAACGTTACTGGAGTGCATTCCCAGGCAAAAGAGGAGGGTCAGGTGTATAATTAAAGACATGCATGGATCCAAACAAAAACACAAAGAGGAGTAACCAAGAGGAGAAAGTGACTCAGTCATTGGATTGTGCTTTCCAAAACCCCAAAGCGAAGGAAACAAAAACACTGTTTCTCTCTTTAGTTCAACTCCAAATGTGGATGTGTGTTATCCTGCTCCAACGGCTCACTCTGACTGAAAAGAGTGATGAGGAGACGAGTTGAAAACTCTTGGGCACACAACAGCACATTTCCATGACTGCTGTGGCACAGTTCAGCCTCAGGTGACAAACAAGCTAATTTAATCCCCCCCCCACCCCCACCCCC
Source organism: Anabas testudineus (assembly GCF_900324465.2). Lineage (NCBI taxonomy): Eukaryota > Metazoa > Chordata > Actinopteri > Anabantiformes > Anabantidae > Anabas > Anabas testudineus. The sequence goes on from NC_046611.1 coordinate 29,743,780, forward strand.
ATCCCCCCTCAACCCACGCAAGCACACATACAGAGGCATACACATATAAACACACCCAGACGCTAACGGGAGGGAGGTCTGCAGCGTGCAAACAGCTGGCTGCTGTCTTAAGCATAATTAGTGGTTAATAAAAGAGGCTAATAAGGACTTAGCTTCAGTAGTCAATAACTAAATGAAATTAGCCCGAGTGTAGCAGAGGATCAGCAGTGTCTGGCAGACTGACTGGACGGACAAAATGGGTGACCTACACACGTCCTCCAAAGCTGCTCAAACTGGAACATTGAACTTTCTGTGTTAATAACCGGCAGAAATAGAAAACAGCATGTTAAATTTCAATTTTCTGGTGTGTTAATGTGTTCAGAGTTGTAGCAAAATGTCACATACAATGTAAATACATAAATAAATCAGAAATAAATGGATACATTTACATTTAGTTTTGAGTGTCATCAAAATGGGATATTCTGTTTTCTTTGTCTCAGCTTTGAAGATTATTTTCTGTTTAGTTCTAGGCTGTTTGAATCCACTCCCTATTTAGTATATATCACACCTCAATTCACATCTGCTATTTTAATCGAGTGTCCATATGCTGAGGGTGTAAATATATCCACTCAAACGTTCAGAGTGCTACAAAAATGTAGTGTCCCATTTCACAGAAATGGTACAATAACTGTTCTAGTCAGCCTGTTCACATTGTTTAGTGTTCTCGGAGGTGATGATAGCACTATCATAACTGTTCTTTTTCTGAATCAAAATATGATTTCAATCAGTTGTTTTGCACATGTCTTCATTGTCTGATCTGATCTACCTGACACTTGCTACATGATCTTGTTACTGTGACAATAACATAAAAAAAAACGTAGTCCTACTTGCGTCTTTATTCCCAGCATCAGTGAAACAACACAAGGCTTAACAGGAACACATAACATTATCTTATTTATCTGCCATCTGTAGACAGTGGGGAAAAGATGCTGCACATAGCACCTAGAGTCTCAAAAGACTCAATAAAGCAACAGACAAACAATATAAAAACAATCGTTTTCAGTTATTTAAACCATTAAAAACCAAGTAAAAGGTTTCAAAGTATCAGAAGAGGTGCTGCATAAAACAAATAAGCAGCTTCTGGAATTGTAAAATGTCCAAAACAGTTTAACTAGAACTCAAGTACTAATGTAGACTTAAATTATAAGCCTGAAATTAGGCATAATGTGGCCTCTTTAAGGACATAAATGAATGCAGTTCAAAAATAATTGTTATGTACTGTTACTACAGCACAGTATACTGCAAGACTTCAGCAAAAGCTGCTCTTAATCATAACTGGTGAGGCCACATAATTCACACGCAGAGTTCACTGACGCTACTCTTCATAGATATAAATGCTCTCCAGTGTTTGTAATGTTCTGATCAGCCTAACAATCGTGTACTGCTCACTGGAATGACATCCACAGTATTAACAATCAGGATCTCAAATGGCATGTCGTCTTTCACTTTCTGCTACCCCTTGCAGTTCTGTGAAACATATACAGTAACTCTTACTTAAACCTGATCTTGTCTACTCCCACGTTGTCCTCGGTGACCCAATTCTGACCACACCTCATCTTTCTTCTGTGCTCCGCTGTGTGTGCTACCTGGCCTGTTGTGCTCACTGTAACAGTGGCCTTCTCCCAGTCTGACCGCTGCTGTGATTTATCCTCAGATCCTGAAGGCCAGAACACATAAATAGTTATTTAAAACCTGTAAGCTCTCTATCTTTGGTAACTCTGTGCCCTCCCACCACAACTGTGTAAACCAGATGCAGGTGATGTTCCATGCTCTCTTCTAAAGATGCCATTAATTTAAAACCTGGACAGGTCTGAGTCTGATATGGTCTGTGACGAACCTGATACCCACACAGGTCCTGGCTTCAACCTGCGGACCAACCAATAGGCCTAGGACTATATACAGTATTGCTCAGGGGTCTGCGCTGTGCTGTGTTTACTCTGAACTCAGTGTTACAGCACTCAGTTGTTTTATTACCACCAGTAAGCAGTAATTCAGCCAGGGATGCAAAATGATGCAAGCCAAGGCAATCCACTGAGTGTAGGTAGCATTTCCATTTACCAGATAGCTGTGATCCTGCGCTGTCAGCTTTGAAAAGCTTATCAGCTAGGAAGACACAGGAGCAATGTTGGACACAAACATTTAAATGTTACTTATTGCTCATTTTAATTATCCTAAAGCTTCTCCCTGGAGGGTGTTAATTTGATCCCTGAAATTAAAGATGGCTTCTCTTTATCAAAATTTGAAGGTTTCTTTTCATTTTATACCGACTGAAATCAAAATAGCTGAAATACATTTACCTATAGTGAGAGAGGACCTCTGTTGGTATCTAACTTTTAAAGCTGCACGTGTCAATATTGTTATATCAACATTAGTTAAAAAAACTATACTTATATATATAATATGAAGGTTGTGACATAATATTAAGACCACATTAGCCTTCCAGATCATGATTTTGGTTTTGAACCCACAGTTTTATTGTTAATTTTTAAGCTCTTTTAAGTTCTGACCGATGAGGACCAAGTACCAGATGGAGCTAGATGGTCAATCACTAAGTGTAGCATTTAGCAGCCCAATGTTCAGAAATGTTCCCTTTAGGAACTGGTGGAGACCAAATCAGAGCTAAAGAGACAATTAGTATTAGACTTACTGTGCATTCATCAGTGGATAGAATCATTAAGCCCAATTCTAGGCAGAAATACCATTGATTACATCAATTACAACATAAATAAATACAGATAGACAAATACATAAGTCTATTGCTGCTCTGTGCTTACTTTAAATTTCCTACTGTCCAGAATGTGGCATAATTATAAATACCTACACTATATCAGAAAAATATTATTCAATAGAGATTCTTTTAATATGTCTGAAAACATGTCTGGAGGAGATATTTAATGTGTTCTGCTCACCTCGTGAGTCACTCTAAATGGAAACATCCTATTTCACAGGAAGGTGTCACTTGCAAATCATGCAGCTCGCAGGAATCAGGAATTTGGCTAAAATCAACATCCGCCCAAACAGATCATTTTAGAAATATTTTTTTATAAAAGTGATCACAGCAGTTTGTGTTATTTGACACATTTGATTATTTTATGTCACTGTTATTATAAGTGTCCATCAGTGTGTAATTAGATGTTTTTCCTGGGAAAGTTTGGGTGATACATCATATACTGTAAATGCTAGGCTCTTATGTTATGAAGGGAATAAGTCACGGGGATATATTTCCACAAACATGTCAGTCGGTAGAAAAACTGTTTAATGAAAAGTGACAGAGAGAACTCCTCAGGCGATAGAAGCAATAGTGTACCTAAATTAACATAAGCATGATTCCAGTTGTCAAGCTGCTACTCTACTTTATAGGTATTTTTACATCAGCATGAACCTGAGGAATGGAACAACCATTAAAACAAACAATGGTTCTGTTTTCTCTGGCAGAGCGCTTCTGTTCGGTGGGGAACGAGAAGAAAAAGAGAAGAAAAAAGAAGGGAAAGAAAACAACCATGGCTGCTTTTCTGGCAGGGGCGAGAGATGTGGTGGTACGTAGCCGAGAGGGGAGCCAGCACATCTACATGTCATCTCTGTTTAGACACACCTTGGAGAATGTGACCTCTTTCCAAGCCCGGCCTGGCAAGGGGTCCACGGCAGAGGGAGGAAAAGCCCCAGATCGTGGCTAACCTGTGCCAGAAAGCTGCCTCCCACTGTCTACATGCATGTGTTCATGACTCACTAAAAGCACATGGGCTCTGGCATGTCAAGCCCTCGATCCACTACTATACTTTGAACTATTAGGGTTTTTTTGTCACAGCATCACCATCAACTTGGTCTAAAAAGCCCTGCCCCTCTGCCAACATACTTATGTTTCAGAATTTGGGATGCTTGTTCATAAGAAGCTGTGGCATGTGTGAACACACCGTGCCGATGGAAAAATTCCTGAGGGGAAGCCATGTCAGAAATTAGCCCTCACAATAGTGGATTTAAGATGGCAGCTTAGCAGCAAGGGGGCACCCGTGGTGTCCTGAGGTTGTGGGAAGACAATAAGAGATGAGGTGTAGAGTAGACAGGCAGGCAAAAAAGGCATTCACCTGTGTAAGGGACGGATAAGCAAGCAGCCAGCCACACAAAGTAAAGACACAGCAGAATCCTGCTCCCTGCCCACCATTTGGCCTCCGGCAGCGAGGGATAACAGAATTACAGTAGCAGCAAAAAGCTAATCTCGCTTCCTCTGTGGGGGTCGCATGTGTGGTGCACTCATACGCCTGTCTGTGGGGTGTTCGTTTGTGAGGCCGTGTGCATTCGTTCAGGCTCAGCATGGATTTTGGAAAGCATGTTATCCTGACAGTGAGTGTATGTTTACTAGGTGAAGATGAAGGCTCACATCCAACTGTCCTGCAGGGACCAGGAGGTGAGGAGTAATGGAGGTTAGGAGCGTGTAAGTGTGTGTTCGATACCACTACTACTGCGGGGCTTTAGTTTGATACCATCGTTGTGAGGGCGTTCCGGCAGGTCCTCGCACCTTCAGAGGGGGTATTCTGTGTATGTATGCATATGTTAAAGCACGACGAGGTGTCATTCAACAAAATGCTGATTCAGCTAGTATTGGTAAAGCCTTAGGAACAAATGGAAAACTGATAATCTGCAAAAAATAAATAGATTAAAAACTAATATATTGATCTTCATTATGATTTTGAACATATATTTTGTTTGCATGTTGTTTTGATGTCACTGATATGACCTTTATATGTTGTTAAATGATAATATCAACTTAGTTTAGTGAATTGTCATGCAAACATTTGCCAGTTAGCACTAAACACAAAGCCCACGGCTGAGACTGATGGGTCAGTTTGTAATTTACATAAACCAAAGTAACTAAAGAAATTCAGAAATGCAAGCCCTTAAAAAAAGTCAGTTAACCACAAACATCAGCAGACTTCAACCTCTGTGGTGGACCTGAGCTGCAGCATGTCAAATCCTGTGCTTCTAGTATGTTTAGACTTTTTCAGTATTTAACCAATCACAATCTCTCCCTGACATTAACAAACTGCTTGTACAAACAAAAATCTTTGTTTGTACTTATGATGAGGATGAAATGACACTCGCTGGTGGTGAAAGCGACCAACAGCTGACACAAACAGCCATGTCTTTTATGACCTTTCTAATGCATCCAGTCTCACCTTGCAGCCCAACCTTCCCATCTGCTGCAGCATAGTCCGAGCCGGCTCACTGGGTTATGCTGAAGCCCGGGTTCTTGTCCAAACCTCTGTGAAACGTAGCATGAGTGTTTGTCGTTCCGCCACAGTCCTGCTGTGGTTTCTATGGTGGGTTCGGCGTGTGATGTGGTTGTGATACGGAGTCAGAACATGTCGGTATTCTCCCCACACAGAGAACTCGGCTGTGTGAGAGCTGAGTGTTTGCGTACGTGTGAATGCTTTCTTGTGTTTACATCTTGTATGAGCGCTGTAAGCTGATGTTTGCTGCTAAATGTCAGCAGCTGGCAGGTCGTGGATGTGAGTGAACAGTCTGACTTCTGTAGTGTGCAGATATGATCAATCACTGGAAACTACACCAAAGACTTGGACAGTAGCAGATCTGTCTTGTAATAGGTTAATTAATAATTTAGAGGAATTAGTACAACTACTAATTTTACTTGTCAAATTCAACCACTGCTGTGGAGAAATGTCCTCTTGTGTAACCTCTGTTTGGAGGGTAAACAACTACAGTACGTTTGAGTTACAAACTGCAGATGTGCAGTACTCAAAGGCCTGGGAGGTTCTGAGTCTGCACAGTATCTTGTACCTAGCACTACACTCTGACTGATGTTGAGTCACCCCAAGTGCTCCTCTCACTGCTGAGACCACTTTGGCCTTCACTTTCCACATCCTCTTTCAGGACCACATACTTCTCCAGCTTCCCATACTCCTTCTTGATGTGGCTGTCACTTGGAACTCTTATGCCTGTCATCACTGCCTCCTTCTTATCCATCTGGATCTGAAGTCCCACAGCGTCTTTGCCCTGTTATTCTCTATAACATTCAGAGGAGTCATCCACCAGGACTTTGGAGTGTCTAACCCATACTTGGCATAGATGTTTCTGTACACACTGACAGTGTGTGCTGCTGTTGCCTACAGCCTTAGTGTCTCTGAGGTATCTTTGCACAGTCTAAGGCTGGGATCTAGCCTGATGTAGTAGACTGCTGCTTCTTCTGATCTAATGCTTAGTTCTTGCTTCTTTACTGCTATGATCAGAGCCTCAATGCTGCCTGTTAGCCAAGCCTTTCCCAGTCACTGATTTCCTAATGTCTGCCACCTCAGCTACAAATATCTGTTGAAGGTACATCCCCTGCAGGCTTTGTGTCACCCTTGCTCTTCCTCTGGTTCCTGCTCCCTCAGACGTTCTCTTAAAGTGTTCTTCTAGACTCACAGCTCCTCTAACTGTTGTATTAGTGACTGTGATCCTCTTATAGGATGCAAACCAGTCATGTTCACTTACTGTAGACATGACGCTTTCTGACCCGTCTTTCAATAAAAATATTTTCTTATACAGTTTTTGAAGCTTTTTAAAGCACACACACACATGCGTGCGCACACGCACATTTTTATATGGCAGTCAGTGTGAGGACATATTGACATAATTCCCTAGCCCCCTACTGTCGCACAGGGCATGCTAATCTACTCAGTTTCAATTTCTATTTTATCAAATGTACTGCCTTACCTAACCCTGTAATTGACACACACACACACACACACACACACACACACACACACACACACACACACACACACACACACACACACACACACACACACAGATCTTGACCTCCACTTCCCTCATCAGTGGGATCAGACTGTTTATCATATGCTCCTATCTGAGTCAGACTTGTTTTCACTGCAGGTCATGTTGGCAGGAGTCACAGAGTTTCAATCTGTTCAGTCCGTTCTCAGCCAGGAGGTGAAAAGTGTCTCCAGGTTAGTTTTTGCTGTAAAGGTTCATAAATGAAAATGTAACAGTGCCAGGGGATAAAGCTGATGTTTTTTTAGGTTCCTGTAAAATGGGCTCTTCACAAAGCAATAGGAAATGTCTCTTTCCTTTATTTTCATAAAGCAGTCCTCACATCCACATAAAACTTTTATGTAGACATGACAATTGTACTTAAAGCTCTAAATATAATAAAGTTGTAATGCAGCTGTACTGTTTCCATTCATCTGTCCCACCACTGTACTACAAACTCAAAGCAGACCCGCTCCCTTTCATTGACATCGTAGAGAAAACTGAATACAGAAATAGTGGAAAGGTTTTTTTTATTCTCACAATCTAATTTTATTCATTTATTTCTCTTCAGATAAAACCGTTTTTACAATCACAGTTCCCTCCTCACTGGTTGATAGTGGGAACCGAGTGCTGCTCAGAGAAGCCTTCTGTGTATTTCAAACAGCCGCAGTGAAGGCAGTGAAATCACCAGAGGAGGAGAGCTAAAACCCGTGCGATAAAAACGTCCTCTTAATCTTAACTTGAAAGCCACGACAGAGGGGAGCCTCCCCTCGGAAAGAAAAACAGGCAGATTATTTCCATTTGAAAGAACATGCCAAATTACACAAACGTGTTTTCAGCCGTTCTTTTTAAAAGTGGCAACAGATGGAGGCTGGTCAGTGTTGTGAGCAGGTTGGAGTTGACGGTCCGCCGCCGCTGCGTTTCCTGTGTCTGCTGGTGTTTATCAGCACACACAGGTAGCCCAAGAATCCATTATACAGAGCACAGATCTTATTCAAGCGTACACAAAGAGTAAATCCTGACCAGGTGTGTGCTGTCGCTCACAGATGTTTTTGAGGTATTTATTTATTTAAATATTTTCCTGTGTTGAATACAGACTATGGGCTTAAAGTGTAGCAGCTGCTGCATAACTTATCTCTACAGGAGTTTGGAACAAAGTGTAGCGAGTGATTAGACAACTGAGGAAGGAAGTTGGACAGGTAAGTGCTGGTGGAGATAAATGAAAGCTGGAGGTTTATTTCAGCTGCTATCCACAAAGCCAAAACACGTTATCTATCTGCTCCTTCTACTGCAGGGCAGTGCGATCATCCAGAGCCTGGGTTGTCTTACTTGTTCTCTGAAATACTGCTCATGGCCTGAGTTTAGCTGGTTCTGATCCAGAGGCTTAAATGTTTAATTGTCTTGGATCTTCTCAGGGTTTATCTTTACTTTTAATTTTCAACTGCTAAACACTAAAGTTTCTTACTACACACAGAATAAGAGCTGCTTTTACCTGACATGCGTTGTCACCTTCAGTAGTTGTCAGTTTATATTTGGCCACACATCAGCACAAATGTCTGTCCTTATAATGAGGACATACACAAGAGCTTTCCTCTATGCTCTTTGATAAACGGGTCAACATGAACAATTTCATATGAATGGCCTTTAACAAACTAAACAAAAACTCACTCGTGTCACTTTCTTACCAGATCAATTTGATGTGTGTAAACTGTAGTTATACATCCTCAAAGTCAGCACAAGACTGCTCAGACTACCGCACCTCTTAGACATCGTACCTAATGTAGTTATTTATATCACTCAAGTTACTTGATCCACTGTATTAGTTAACTGCATTTCATTGTAACAAGCTCCAACACATGCTCTTACTGATGCAACTATTTTGCCATAGTTTCCATTAATACTGTACTCATGTGCCACATATCAGGTAATACTACCTACGTCAAATGCAGTCTAATACAACGTAAATTGTACCATCATCACGGTTGTGATGTTCAGTTTTTAAACACATGGTTTCATGGGTATATTGGAGGTTCTGCTTTGCACCGCTGTATATGATGAACTGTAATTCATTATACAGTGTGTGGTGTTTAGTCCAGCTTTACTGAGATAAATAGGGTGGAGTATATAAGTAAATGTTATTAATAAAGCTGTACTATTAATATAACCTGATATGATTCCACAACACTAACTGAAGCTGCCCAATTGAATCAGCAACTCTCCAAAACTTTCAAACTGAACATTATCACCTTCACAAAGGTGGTGTTTATTGCAGGAAACCCAGTGTGTTCTACTGGATTAAAGGAGGCCAGTCATAAGGATGGAGTGTTTGCAACAGACACGTCTTTGCACCTTCTGGTTTTAATTATTCCAGACGCTCGCACACCGTTGCCTCTTCTTTGCCCTCCGTTCATTCTCTTCAGCAGCTCAGATCAAGAGTAGTAATCAAGAGCTGGAGGCAGACAAGAGGCCATTTACTCAGGTGAGGAGTAGAGAGATGGGGGCCACTTCATTGGATGCAAAGCGTAGCCCAAGGGTGCCACTCAATCATCTCCAATCAGGAAACCCACCAAGAGGTCTCAGAGCAGCATAACACATCCGTCCTTTTGTTTTCATCTTTCCCAGAAAACTAGACGCGGAATAAAACGGCTGATGTGTAATGTGTCCTTTTGATTTCGGAGCATCTTATTTGAAAGACGTAAAAGCAGCAGCACCGGCCGCGCTGATGAAGATAGACTCCACAAGAGGCCATTCTCCTCCTCTCCCTTCGCCTCCTCCTGCTACTTCTCTCCCTTTTTCTCCTTTCACTGTGGCAGAAGATGAAAAAAAAAAAAAAAAGGAAGGCGAAAAGAGGGAAGAAAAAAAAAAAGAGCGGGATTGAAGTCGATCCCTTTGTGAATAAAGCAGCCTCTGAATCCAATTTTAGTGAAAAGACACAGAGTCAGCACGAGGGTGGTGCTGTAAAGACGCAGGTACAGGCAGACGAATCAGGAACAGGAGAAGCCCTGGGTGGGAGATCAAAGATAGTGGAGAAGGGAGGAAGGGGAGAGTTTTCTCCCTTTTTGAGGTGTTTTAGGGGCATTTTCCATCTTCTGTAGCATGTCTAACCTCAGAGGGGCATATTCTGCCAGCTCTCTCTGCACGCAAGCCGCACTCACGTAAACGGAGAGAGAGCCACACACACACACACACACACACACACACACATTAAAAGAGGGCCTTCACTTCGGAGTCCTATTTGCATCCCTCTTCTGACTTTACCTTTCTCTTTGCAGTAAGTCAGATTTCCTGGACGGCAGGAACGAAGGCTTTTCGAGCCTTTCAAGAGCTCCTTCGACACGCACTGTGCTTGGCTGATGTCACTGGCTGTTACAATAAATGCTCAAATCAAATCAAAGCAGGCTGTATACTGACATGGCACGGGAGCAGGGTGGGCTGTGTCTGGTTAAATCCTGTTAAATGTGTCTCTGAACCCTGAGTGGAGGTGGTGACCCAGAACGACCATATGGCTCCACAGCACCTATGGCCCTGGAGAGGATCCAACCAGCCATCATGACTTCCTGTGTGTATGTGAGGACAGACTCGCTGTAACAGCTGTCTCCTGCAAATGTCTCTGGGGAACGTCTGACCTTATGCCTCTCAGGTGATCTTGGGTTTGTTTTCCTTTTATCAGAAGCAGCAGATGAAAAGTCAGTCACATCTGAGAGGAAATTACTACTTGATGATTTCTGTGTCTCACTGCGACTGAATACAACTTGGCACAAAGAAAGACTTCTTTTAAAAAGATATACAGATTTTTGTTCATGGCTCTGTGTCCAATGCGTTTGGATTTTCTCTCACACACTCGTCCTGTATTTTTCTACAACCCTGTTTCAACTTTTTATTTGATCCCTGCGCTGTTGTTCTGTGTGTTGTTTTCCCTTTTTGCACCATATGTTGGGAAATCGTCTGGTATTTCATTTGGTTTCTACATGCTGACTCAGCTCCAGCTGTTTTTTCTTTTTTACCACAAATACTTGTGAGGGTGTAGATATCATTGTTTGTTTGTCCAACAAGTGTTTTCCTGTGTTTCGAGTGTCACCAGGGACAAACTGGCAACAAAAAGCATGCTGGGAGTTTGCTGTCGTGTTGAACTTTTTGGCAAGTTACCTGTAAAGTTGCGTACCCACATCATCTACAGTCAGTAGCTCAAAGCTTAAGGTGAATGTATGTTTGTGTGCTGGCTGCTAGTAAAACTCTTTCACCATCCGTCATGTCTACAAACTGCCATTATAGTAAGAGTACATGTACTCTGTGTAACTGGATACTGAGGAAGTAAAACTGTTTTACTACTACTAGTACGGTGAGCGTACTGTATGAGGTCTGTTGTCGTGGACATTTGGGCAGGAAATAAAGCCAACCAAGGACCTCTCGTTAAACTATTTGCTGTTGAGGCTACATATGGCGTACATTAAAATGGTGCTTGCTGTTGTGTTTTTGTTGTTTTGTTGTGATTTGTTGTGATTTACATATGCTGGATTAATCTCTATCACCAGCGCTGCTGCTCCAATCCCTAACATTTAAACCACCACTATAACAGACAACTGTTCTGCACATACAGTGCACAAACATACTGTATGTGGTCACACATAAATAAATCAATGCATTTGCATGTGGTAATAGTAACAGCAACAGTAATGAAGTGCAGCTTTTACGTTGACGTTACAGTATGCTATGTTCCTGCAGTGGAAAAAGGTTCATGTTCACACATAGTGACACGATTACTCCATTACTCCAGTTTATGATTACTGAAGTGAACACCTCATGTCAGCATTTTTAACTTTAGCTCTGTGTTCTCTGGCTGCCGTTCTGTTTCTAAATAAGATCCAAACGTGATAATAAAAACCATCCCTGACAAAACACATGGGCTCTTCAGGTTAATAAGCAGCTTTTTGTATGTATGATACACTTTTCACTGTCAGTTAACACACCTATCATATGACACCACCTAAGTACATCAGTTAGAAAGTCTAAAATGTTTGACATCACCATTCCTATCTACCTCTTAAATATATATATGCACGTTTTTTGAATGTTTTGCATGTTTGTTTGGTCATGTACATCTATTTTTAATGCACAAGTTAATAATCTTTTGAGATTTGCCACCACACGGTGTCTCTGTGGCCCAGAAAGGCACGAAACACGTGTGACACGACGAAAACCGTGACCTCACCATTCACTAGCCCTTCAAACAGAACGTAAGGGGTTAACTGCATGAAAACTGTATGTACTTATCTTCAGCTGTGACAAAATAAAAGGCTGGCGGATAGTGGCGCTTTGTTTTTGACTCTCAAGTGTGATTTGGGAACAGGATCCAGTTTCCCAGCCTAGTAGACAACAGGTGCTCTTGCCAGTTGTTCTTTTGTCCCATTACGCTTCTTGTGGACTGAAAGTGGAGCCAGCACCTGTTAACATTCCTCAGTGGTTGTGAAAGAAACAGAAATGCAGGAAGAGAAAGGAGAAACACTGTGGTGAGATACATGCTTCACACAGGAACTGAAAGAAAATGACTCACAAGTTCAATGAAAGAGAATTCATCGTAAAAATTTAGTCTTTTCCTCTGAACATAGGTGTAGAATTAAACCTGCTGGTAAAATGTGACTCTTTGAAAATTCCTACGAGCAGTTTCAAGCATGGTCAGAGTTGGTTGCGATTGACTCGTCTCAATAAACAACCACAAATATTCCAGCAAAACTCATCATTTGCTGCATTTTCAGATGAAACTGCCTCCGCTCACCCAGAATCCCTGTTGCCTGAGTTGTTGTTTGGTGATTTTAAAGGTGTGGTGGACCCTGGGTGTTACTCAGCTCGGCTCTGGTCACAGCTGTGTGCGGCTGTGGAAAGGCTCTGATGTCATATATAATGGGAGTCCTCAGGGATGCAGGAATGGAGGGATGAGGGAAGAGAGAGGGGCCGAAACCAGATCCCTGCCCGGCACTGTGCTTTGCTTTGCTGCTTAGACTGTTAATGTGGTTAATGAAGGTTAATGTGGAGCCACCTGCTGCATGCACACTGCACATCTGATACTGGAACAGGAACAAAAAAGAGACGTTGTAAACACTTTTGACTGGAATTCTTTACATTGTGCACAAAACGAGCATCAGTTAAATAGATATAAGTCAACAGAGCATGTTTGTGATCCAGGTCTCATGCATTTGTGGGTTCAGAAGGAAGCATGAGGAAGGAAGGAAAGAGTCTGACAGTTACAGTGACTTAATACCACTTGATATTTCATGGCTGGGGGAATGTGACGGCACTCCCTGCTTTATGGAGCTGGCCTGGATTATTTAGTTGGATGTAGTCCTGCCCAGAGGAACAGCTGAATGATGTCATGCAGCACACACACACACACACACACACACACACACACACACACACACACACACACACACACAGCTGAGCTGTGCACTTTGAGTTGAAGTGTTGTTCTTGTTTGGTTTGGTTTACTTTGCTCTGCAGCATTTAAATTGTTTTTACAGAATGGGATGTTGGGTAATTGGGAAGGTGAGCAAGAAACAAACCAAAAAACAGTGGGTGGGGTTTTACTAATAGGAGCCTGGAGGGGAGCTGGAGGTGGTGGGAGGAGACACCAGGGAGCAGATGTGGGTTTGGGGAGCGAGATGAGAGATTGAGATGGGTGTTTTCAAGGGGCTCTCAGTTTGCCAGTAAGCTGACCTCACGGGGCATATGGCTGTGCAGATGTGTGTGGTGTGTGTGTGTGTGTGTATGTGTGTGTGTGAGGCCATATGCATGTTTGTTTGTGCATGCACGTTCCGTCCGCACTCATCAATGTCTGGCGTCTCTCTTAATGGATAGAATCAGGTTCTCTCCTCCTCCTTGCTGCTCAGAGAGCAGCGAGTTAGCATATGAGGCCCTCTCCTCTCTCCTCTATATGAGAACCTAAATATGGAAACAGTGATTGGAAATTGTTTAGACAACCTGAAATGGTTTATCCTGGGGCTGTGCACAGCTCACAGATCAAAGCAGAGGAAACATGAATCATAGAGAGTTTCTGTACGGAAACAAACCCTTCTCCTTTCTTCCTACTGACACACACAGGCACAAATAAGAATGTTGAGGAAAACAAAGAGAAAGAGGCAAATACATGAGAGAGGAGGCTGCGTCTCAGAGTTCACTGCGAGTGACTTTTTCGTTTGATCACATTGTAGTTGACATCATGTTGCCTGCGACTTCACTCCCACTAGTAAATTGTCTCACATTAATAAAGAGTGCAGTGTCACCCAGAGCCAGAGCGAGACAAAGCTCCTCACCCCTTTTTCTTTTTAAACACTTCACCTCTCACTCTTTCTCCCCTTCCTTCATTCTCTCCCTCCTCTCCTCCCCATAAAGAACAACTCCACTGCTCTCCTGGGGAGCAGCATCTATCACACATTCTGCCTCCTCTGCTCAGCGATAACTGATCCACTGACTAAAGAGCATCACTCTCCTCCAGTCATCTCCGTTTACTCTCTCTGGGGACCGGCCTGGAGAAATGGTGCACAGTGCAGATTGAAAACTGCCGAACCACAGCTTTGAGGGCCCGCAGAGGATCCTCACTGGACACACTTGAATGTTTCTAATTCTGCGCAACAATTATTTAAATGCTTTATTTTCCCAACGTGTCCGAGGTGATGTGCAACTGCTCGAAAGGATAAACATTTCAAACGCTGAGGAGAACACCTCTCATACGCCACCTCTGAACCTCTGTTTTAAGCTTTTCCAACGAGAGCACCATTTTCTTCCCGGTCATCTCCATCTTTCTGTTTCTCCTGCTTTCCCTCTCCTCTGCTCTCTTTCCATCAAACAGACAGGAGCGGCTGACTCACTCAGTTTTAGGGAAGTGAAGCCGCGCTGATGTCATCTTGACGGACAGAGCAGTCCAGTAAACACAGCAGGCATGGCATCGGACCTCAGACGCATCACTCTCGGCTGACAGAGGTGCAAGGTGATGTCAGCGTGTGATGAAATCATTGTGCAGGCACGTCTTCCACTGTGTGATGTCAGCAAGGCCCTGGCATGACTGAGCACTGTGGAATCATTTTCCAATTACTTCAAATAGGGTGAAGCTGGAAAGACATGATGTAAATATCTTGCTCATGTTTTTATCCATTACATACAAAGGAGTTCCCACTGTCACTTCACCTTGGCCACATACTTTACTGGCAGTCAAGGTGTCTGGGAAACACCGTGGAGAAGTGATTTTAATACAGGACGATGACAGTCTTCATCTGTTTGTCCTATTCTAAAGTCTTTCAGCTCAGTTTTTGGTTTTACAGCTGCCACCCTGAGCCTGGTTCTGCTGCAGGTTTGTTCTGTTAAAGGGAGTTTTCCCTGTTCAAGTGGGATCTTAAACCTGACATTGTAAAGTGCTTCGAGATGACTTGTTGTGATTTGGCACTATGTCAATAAACTGAATTAAATGGAATTGAACTGGACTCAGCAGGTGGACAGAAAAATGACTGTGCTCTGGATGAATGCTGAAGCTGCATTCCTGCTTGTAGCACTGCTCCCAAATGGCCAGAAATGTAATTAATGCAGGACTAATGTAAGTGGTCTGACATTAGACAAGACTGGGACCAAAACATCTGTGACAATGCACCACAGCTAAATAAAGAAAAGAGAAGGATGCTGTTTTACATGATCACACCCTGGACTTTCAGGAGTACCTTCATGTGAAAGTCTCCTTTAAAACACACAGTCCTACGCAAAAGTTTCAGGCACTATTGATGCTTCTATTAAACCAGAGTAAATATAAGACTGCACCTTCTTTAACATTTGGAACCTATACTTTGCCACTGAAACGTACAAACACGTGGCTCCCATTCATTAAGTGTCAACTAACACTCACAAGTCAAATCACAAACCTGACTCATCTGTAGACAAAACAAGTTTGTCACCACATCATCTGAACCAAAGCTTTCCAGCCAATGCAACATTAGTGACAGTGGACTAACGTTAGTGAAAATGATAAGCTTGCAGGTGGTGGAGGATATCTAAAGGGAGGAGTAGCCAAGCAGCTAACATCTGCTAACAACAGACTTTATTTCACAGGTCTCACAAACTGCTGCAAGACTCACTCAAGCTTTAAGGATCTGGAAACAGAAGCTTTGGCTCGCTTGTGTGTCCCAGCAAACACAATTAGCACTGTCTAAACTAATGGGAAGCCAGTGAAGGATCACACTATGGTAGTGGTTCCTGCAAGTAAAATACTGCAAGAGATACCGTCATTTAAAGTTAGTTTTAATAAATGAGCAAATCACACACTTATTGTTACAGTACGTCAACATTAAAGTAGAGCAGAAAGCTGAAATAAACCAAATGTAGAGTCTGCGTGACCAGAGTGAGCCGTGAATGGTAAGTGTGGGTAGGTGAACTCTGCCTTTGTATTTACTGACAAAATCAGGTTGCGCCCCATAGACGAGCCCTCTCTGTGATCTACACCTCAGACCGTATTGAGTGTCGCTTTAAATGCACCTCTGTGGATGGTTCATTTCATGGTCACTTGAACATACAAAGCATGTAGGATTTAGCATCTGATTGTGTCACTTTCCGTGTTGCTCAAGTGAAAGCAGGCTGCTCTCTAATCAGCTTAATGTGGAGAAGAATTTCTCCTTTGTGTCCTCACAGCCGGCAGCTTGATGTGGCTGAGCCTCACGGAGCCTTGGCCCTGACCCTGGGCAGGTGTGTAGACGGCCCCCGCCCCGTCGCCCCTGCACTCACGCTCGCTCGCTTATTCCCTCACCTACTACACACACATGCTGTACTGTGCGCTCTCATAGAGCTTCTCAGGTTCCTGTGAAATGAGAGACTGGCAAAGGATCTATCAACAGAGAAATCGGGAGGTAATGACATACTTAACTCCCTGGTGTGTGTGCATGTGTGTTCACATATGTGTGTGTTGGCACATTTACGCGTGTGCTTCCTCA
The DNA here is from genome assembly GCF_900324465.2 of Anabas testudineus. Taxonomy (NCBI): domain Eukaryota; kingdom Metazoa; phylum Chordata; class Actinopteri; order Anabantiformes; family Anabantidae; genus Anabas; species Anabas testudineus. The sequence goes on from NC_046611.1 coordinate 29,760,546, forward strand.
TTCACATGTGCACAAAATGCACCTCTCCCCAGCCACTCGGCAACTTTTGCTTTGCCTCATTTGCTACATGGTGAAGGAGCTGATTAAATATTTAAAGTATGGAGTACTTTCCCTTGGCATCAGGTGTAAGTCACTCCTGTAATCTGAGATAGCCTGGTGCACTGCACAGTAATTATAGTCAGGTTAACTGTGTGAGGCGGAGAGGGTCTACGACGGGCTCTGTTGTTTATATCAGCTTACAAGTTTATTGGCCTGTTTACATGTCCGCATGCCCCCGTGTGCAGGAATATGGGCTTTTTGCCTTCATTCCTGTAAGAATTATGTTATGCTGTAGTTTTGTTTTGAGTTGCAAGGCGGCATAATTGTCGTAGTAACATCCTGAAAGAATTTGATTTATTAAACGTTTTATTTCACCATAACACTAATATACAAATCATTAATACACCTTTCAGTACTAATCTACAGTATAATGTCCAGTAATAAAAAAGACATGCCTCAAACAGGAACCATTAACAAAATGTGCTGTCTACCAGTTGCCGTGTGCATGTACGCTACTCTTTGTATTTGTTAATGCAAAGAGGAGAAAACTAGAGGCCTGTGCTCACAAACATAAAAATTATCTGCAAAATAATGTGAGGAAACCTAAGCTTGTTACTAAATGTAAGCAGTAGGGACACAGTCAATGACCAGAACAATACTACTTCACTGACGGATTGGATACGATGCATGGATTGTCTTCACATTCATTTAAACAAATGACAATTAACATTTTCATCATATCATTTTTGTATGTGGACATTATTACGTCTTTATGGATTTCTTTCTAATAAGCCTAATAAGATAAACGTATACATCTATAACCATAAGTAAATATGTTATCCATCATTATAAATAATATATAAAGTGATTATAACTATAAAACCTTTTCCAAACCACTGAACAATCTGAAAAAAATGCATCATTATGCATTGTTGTGTCTTAGTTTACACTCAAAGCAAAGTTTTTACCTGACACTTCTAACTTGTTCTTGAAAAAATGAACCAATTTATATTACAAAACAAAAATGTGAAGAAAATTCTATAATCCAAACCTCCAAGGCCCAGGTTATATAAAAGTACTTTTCTAAACTGTTATCCTGAGCTGTGGAGCCTTTTGAAAGCCTTCTTAATCTTTGAAAACAATACACTTCCACTTTGAAGCACAACCTATAAAGGAAGAACAATAGATGGCAGTGTTAAGCACCTCCACACGTCTAAGCTCCGCTGAACAGACAATTCAAGAGCTGTAAGAAAGTCACAGTGGGCGGCTGGTTCAACATCAAAGCATACAGTCACAAAGGTACAGTGAAGAGGATATATGCCTAAATGTCTGTTTTGTACAAGGAGTGAATTGTGACTTTAATCCATTTAGGTGCGTACCTCCTCCAAAAAAGATCCCTTGAATGTAAGATGAGTAATAAAGCAAAAGAAGGCACATCCATGCTTTACCTTAATCCCACACATTCTCATTTCTGTCACTAATCTCTCAGATTTCTACCGTTATATTACCTAAATATGCCGCCCTCAACATTTTTCACCTCACTGAGAATCCTATTTGAAAATGTTTAAGTTGGACGAGCATTTCTTCACGGTTTCTGAGAACACGTTATCTCGCACAAAAGCTCGGTCGACTTTGTGGGAACAACTGGAACAGTACCTCGAGAAACAGCAAAGGACCTCTTCTACTTTTCAAGGAACTGTTGAGCTGGAATCCTAAAAAGTTTCTTGGATACAGTTATTATCCCATCAGGACTTAAAAACATAAGCCACACATTATCCTTCAGAGGAAGTCATATTGTAATTTTGGGAAAGATGACAGTAATAACCTGCTAACGCAGCTGCCGTAGTGACTTTCTGCTCGTGCAACACAATCAGGGAGTGTGGCAACTTGAAGTTACTCGTGTTGTGCTCATAAACCTCTTTGTGCAGTCTTGTTCTGTTAAGCTGCACCACTGCCAAAGATATTTAGGAGTTTTTGGCTGCTGATGCTTTCAAATAAACTAACTCTCATACCGTTTCCACAGCAGGGAGACTGCAGCTCTGTCATGATACTGTAACGATCATCCAGGGTTTCGATATCTGACTAAATGCTGGGCCTTGTCATCGTGAGCTATGCTGCAAGGTTCCACTGAAACACAGCTCATGTGGTCACATTTGGAAACATTCATTTCTTGCATGTGTCTGTGAGGGTGTGAATTTATTGGCTTGTCTACTGTAGCTTTTATTAAGTGGATTGATGAACTGATTTTAAAGAAATGAATCTGCCAAGCTAAGACGCTTCGGTGATATAAGTGTTTGACTCTGGTTCTTTCCAGCGGGAACAACGGGGAAGCTCCCGCTTGCCGTTTTAGTTTCACCCTCACTTTCTGTATTGCCTCAAATGCACTCTGAGGTGTTTTATCACATGTACTCTGAAAGATGATAGAAAATCTCTCAGGTTGTAGCGAGTGGGCGGAGGTGAGTTTTCGTGGAACGGCTGTGTGAGAGGTGCTTGTTTTCCCACAAGTCTTCAGGGGATTCCCCCTCTCTCTCGGCTGTAAACCAGCATCACTACATCGCTGATGGACGTCTCTGTTTGGAAGGTGCTCATATACTTGGCGCCTACTGTTGCCCACAGCGATGAGGCTGTCAGGGCAGAATGCCTTCCAAGAGTGCAGGGGAACATTATATTTCACATTATCTCAGAACAATAGGTCATTTCCTGCTCGCTGCAGGCCAGAGAGGCTGATCAGGGGCTGCCAAGCTCCAGGAAGGGAGCAGAGACTGCAGGAGAGGTTGGCGTCTAATGGGGGTGAACTGTATAAAATTGATGAATTGTAAGGTAGGTGGTTCCAGAGTGGGTGTCAGCTGAGCTAAGGTGCCAGTTAGTGTGAGCATGAACACACAAAAACAGGGTGTTTCAGGTATGATTTGAGCAGAAGCATGTGTCCGGAACTTGCACCTGTTTGATTTTTTAGCCACGGTAGAGGGTGGCTTGATGTTTATCTGTAGGATGGTCAGCCTGTTATACCATGACTTTGGCTGAGAATGAAATATACTACTAATGAATAATAATTATAATAATGCTATTATATTAGCCACAAACTTTCATAGTACCCAGAGGATAAATATAGACTCTGTGCTCTTCTAACTGTTCCTCTGGCAGCACCATGAGCTTAACATGTGTGGTTTGGAGTAAAATCTCTGTTGGACGTGTGACATGAAATTCAAACTTTAGTTTTCCAGTGTAAATGGAAACATCAGCGTCAAGTCAACACTTGACTGTGTCCAGTTTTTTATCTTTTTTAATTAAATATCTGCAACATTCCCATCAGAAGATGCACTTTGTTTTTACACTAATTAGCATGCAACTAAACATGACAGTAAACTATCATTCCTGCCTGGTAGATATTACCTGATAAACCTAAGCACATTATCACCGTCATGATTACAGGGTTTAGCTCAAAGCACCACTGAGCCAATTTAAAACCTCAAACTTTTAGTTTTATTTTACCCTGAATTGTTAGAGACTGTTCAATTGTTGCAATCATTTTTGCAGCAGCTGAGCAGGTTTCAACACACTGTGGTTGCATGAAAAACAACTGGGAGGTCAGTCGGGGCCACTGGCTCGCCCTCTACCCCACCCGGACCCATCCAGCTATCTGGAGCAGGCGCCAAATGCTTCGCAACCTCTGGAAATACCTTTTCACTGAGTGCTCCTTTTCTCTCTCTCACCCATGTCTTTGGGTTGCGTAACTGCTCTTGTGTTGTATTATTGAAACGTTTGGCTCTGATTAGTGCAGCAGATGAAACGGCTAAATGCTAATGTGTGATTTCCCAGGGGGCCGCCGGCTTCATGGGCTGCAGGTGTTTGTAGAGGAGGAGGAGGGCTTTTAAAGCACATCAATGCCAATTACGTCCAGCATTGTTTGGATTTTTTCTTACTCATCGGGGCAGGTGAACACTCCAGGTCTGATACTGAAGAATTTTCAAAGTGCCTGTGGACGTCCACTACTGTACAGTGGATATGAAACCCCTCCTCCTCCTCCTCATGAGGTGTGTGAGCTGTTAAAATCAGCCAGGCATTAAATATGAGAAATGTTGGGGGCACCAGAACGTCTCTTTGGCTCTGCTCTAGCAAATAACATGGTATTGATTATCTTGACGGAAACAAACCCTCCCACGTATCAGCCCTAGGTCACTGATTTAATGTTTTCTCCTCCATAAGTTCTGTGATACCTGAGCAGTTCTTTCAACAGCTGAGTGTCACAGGTTTAAAGGCATTCTGCTTTGCATTTATCTTGAGGGATGTTTTTATAGCCGCGGTTCAGGCGGAGCATTGACGGCTTCCAGCTGTGAGCAACCTCCGCTGGCTTCACGATCATGTAGCCAGTGTCCAAGGTGAGTAACTCTCTTTTACTGTCCCATTTCACTCCACCACACCTCTTTTCAGTCCCTCCATCTCTCCACCCTTCTCAGGCTGACTGTTCTTTTTTTTTTTTTTTTCTTTTTGCTGTGGTAAGCAGGCAGACAGCAGGGCTGAGCCTCCTGCCTCCTCTTCTCTTCTCTTCTCTTCTCTTCTCTTCTCTTCTCTTCTCTTCTCTTCTCTTCTCTTCTCTTAATTTTTTACTACAGTACATCGCCGCAGATATATCACTTCACGCAGTGAACTCCTTAAAGCGTCGAAAAAAGGGGGGAGAATAATTCCTGGTTCCTGACGGAAAGGATGAGGGTGGGGGCCCCGAGGGCGTTGGGGAAGGGGGGGTGCAGAGGTGTGTTGTGAAGAAAGAAGAGAAGGAAGGAAGGAAAGTGGACGCTTGAGATGGGGTCTAAAAAATGTGACTAATGTAAACATCGCCGAGGAGAAAAAGAAGAAGGGATGAGTATAATTGATTTTGAAGACCCGAGTCGGATGGCGGTCTTCCCCAGGGGGAGACGGTGAGCGGATCCCAGCCAGAGTTACTACCATGGGGGAAGGGACAGGGAATGAGACAGAGGTGGAGGTGTGGAGACTATCTCTCTGTATTTTACACACACACACACAGACACACACACACACAACTCATTGAGGGATGTATCATTTAATCCAACACATGCTCTTGTCACCGAGCTACGGACAAAGTGAACAAAATAATCTAGTCAGTCTTTAGTTAACAGCATCAAATATGCATGAGCTAATTAACCCGTCAAATCAGTGATGGGGATTTCACTACTTGTCTCTTTCTTGTCTTAATTGCAGGTGGGAGAGAAAATATGGAGAATGATGGGCCTTCACTCTTAAACACACACACACACACACCCAACTCTGTGCAGAAGACCCCATATCCTCTTATTAGTCCACGCCCATGGCTCCTTGAAACCAGACTAAATAAATAAATTACAGATTCAGATGCCTGCTTACTTGCAAACCTTGTTATCTTTTGTGCTACAGCAAACAGAAACCTTCTTGTTGGCCTGTGTGTGTGTGTGTATGTGTGTATCTGAAATTGTTGCATTGCTGATTGTTACAGCGGTGTGTGTATGCTTATAAGGGCCAGTTTGTTCTCCAGCAGGCCTGATTCATTAACCTTATGTGTAAGACATCTCAGTAAATGTAGGTTACTGCTCAGGCAGACGTAATTCCCCAAAGGCAAAGAGTGGCATTAGCATCCAGTTATCTCGCCACATTCCCTGGAGCTAAAATGACTCCAGAAAGATGCTCTCTGTCTCGTTTGAATTCTATCGGACACCCACACACGCCCATGCGCGCGCGCACACACACACACACACACACACAGGTAGCAGAAATAGAAGCTGATGTGAGAGGAAAGGAATGAGGACAGGATGGGGTAAAATAGGCCCATCATGTCAGAATGAAGACAACTTTTTCTGTGCTTTTTGTTAGCTACAGAAGGTTCTGTTCAAACTCTGAGCGATATTTGAATTAAATTACTCATCAGTCAAAGGGAAACACAGGTTGAGGCACAGTCGAACGTTCAACACACATCCAAAGTCTGTACATACAGCGCATTAGTGCGCAGAGAGCTTTGAGTTTTATGGGAAGAGAGGAGAGCATTGGAACAGATGGCAGAAGTCCCCCCTGGGCGAACGGCGCCTACCCCACTGAACACTGGGAAATCTTGACCATCTGGGCCAAAAGGCAACGAGCAGCCTCCCTGTAGCGGATTCCCTATTGAAGGGACATGGAAAAGGAGAGACGGGCTCACTCGAAGCAATGTCACCAACATACTGTCCATCAGCTCCAGGTGAGAATAAAGTGTCCCACATAAACACTGTAGGGTTGACTGATCTTGTGCAGAAATAAATGAAGTACACGCTGAGTTGGTTCCCACAGTGAATTGTCGACATAAATGCCCTCTTCATAGATGCAGCCAGAGTGATGATGTCTGGTATTCTGTGCGCTGTCCATCGTTCCATGTAAGCACTTGCTGGAATGCACGAAGTTGGAGCGGTTGGTTAAACTTGCTCTTCTGGCAGAATTAATGTCTCTCCTACAAATCAAAAGCCTGTTTTTGATTTGGCACGATTAGCTGTGCAGTCATCTTTCATGCTGAAGAGCGTGAGACTATTGGAGTCAGACTGGAAATGGAACAGAAGAGAGTGGTATGTATTTGCTTAGGTTTTTGATGTGAACCAGTCGCTGAGCTCTTAGCACACTAAATCTGATCTTCATATGAAGGTTTTAGTCTTAAAAGGGGGTCTTGCTTCCATCCATTCATACTACCTAGGCTGACGTTTGCAATTACAAATGGTTGGTTTTAAGTATTTTCAGACTGACTGGGTTTCATGGAAAATGTCACATCTACTGTACCTTATTTTATTCAAGGGGTTAATAAGCTCTTCTTTATTCCTAGGCTTTCTTACATTAAAGAAAGAAAAACCCACAATAGTCATTGAAATAACTTGGAACTGACGAAAGTAATAATAAACAAAAATTAACAAAAAATGTACAATGCACATTCCTTTTGAGTTGTAGTTCAACAGATGTTTTTTAAAAACATAATAAAGTGGTCGGGACAAAAATGATGGTACCCTTAACTTAATATTTTGTTGCACAACCTTTTGATGCAATTACTGCAATCAAGCAATATCGGTAACTCTCAAGGAGACTTATGCACCTTTCAACATGTATTTTAGTTCACTCCTCATGAGCAAACTGCTCCATCTGTCTCGGGTTTGAAGGGTGCCTTCTCCAGACTGCATGTTTCAGCTCTTCACAGATGTTCAATAGGATTTAGATCAGGACTCATAAAAGGCTACTTTAAAACAGTCTAATGATTTGTTCTTAACCATTCTTGGGTATTTTTAGCTGTGTCCTCTTTATTTCTTTTCGGCAGTTCTTTTCCAGTGATCACCACAGCCAATCATCTGCCTCCTCTTTTCTCACATAACACATTTCATGTCCTCTCTCACTACATTCATAAACCTCCTCTTTGGTCCTTCTCTAGACCTACTGCCTGGCAGCTCCAACCTCAACATACGTTTACCGATATGTTCTCAATCTGGCCTCTCTGACTTTATCTCCAAAACATCTGTCATACACTGTCCCTCTTATGTACTCATTCCTGATCTCATCCATCCTCGTCACTCCAAAAGAGAAGCTCAACATCTTCACCTCCAGCTCTGCCTTCTGTTGTTTCTTCTGTTGTACAGCATCACAGGTCTCACCACCGTCTTGAACACCTTTCTCTTCATTCTTTTACTACACAACACACTTGACACTGTTTTTAGCTGTGTTCTGGTTATTATCCTGTTGGAGGACCGTGACCTGTTACTGAAACCACGCTTTCTAACACTGGGCAGCTAGTTTGCTCCAGAATGTCTTGATAGTCTTGAGATTTCATTGTACCCTGTACAGATTTAAAACAGAGTGCCAGATGCAGCAAAGCAGCCCCAGAACATAACCAAGCCTCCTCCATTTATCACAGTAGGTACAGGTGTTCTTTTCTTTGTATGCTTCATTTTTACGTCTGTGAACATAGAACTGATGTGACTTGCCAAAAAGTTCCAGTTTTGTCTCATCTGTCCGAAGGACATTCTCTGTTCTCTGACAAGCTTTGTGTCTCGTCAATATGCATTTTCTTGCTTTTTTGTGATTGCTTTCAACAGTGGAGTCCTCCTCAGTCGTCTTCCATTAAGTCCACTTTGGCTCAAACAGTGACTGATAATGTGATTTGATGCTGATGTACCTTGACCTTGGATTTCACCTCTAATCTCTTTGGAAGTTGTTCTGGGCTCTTTAGTTACCATTCATATTATCCGTCTCTTAAATTTATCATCAATTGTCCTTTTATGGCCACGTCCAGGGATGTTGGCTACAGTCCCATGGACCTTAAACTTCTGAGTAATCTGTGCAACTGTATTCTTCTAAATAGGCAGACTGACTGTGTAAAAGTTTGAAGACACCTGTGATGCTGATTACAGGACACCAGGCACCATCATTTCAAGGTCGGATTTATTTGGTTGTTTTTTTAAAAGATCTGTTGAACCACAACACAAAACACACTTTTTATTTGGGCATATCTTGCACGTCGTTCAGGACATTGGTCGTCACCATTAACTTTGCATTTGTGCATTTGCATTGTGTTAACAGTTGCGCTTTCTGATGCCAAGGACCTTTATGCAAAGTGACAACTTTTATTGCAAAGTGAGGACATCAGTGTAAAGTGAGAACTATTTTAGCACACTGAGGACATTTTAGGAAGTGAGGACATGTACAGTAAGCCCTGTTCCAACTAAGCACATGATTACTGGAAACAGATGTGAAGTTTGGTCAGAATAACACTGGCAGGAAACTTCAAAGATGACCTGTTGGAAATATTGTTACTGTTGTAGTTTATGTCAGCACTTTTCCTTCAAATTTTGTTTAGTTTAGTTTAGCTGTCATACATATACTTCTCATTTTATTTTCTAGCTCTAAATGCACATGGTTTACAACTTACATGGACATAGAGATGTAGAGTGACTGTTGGCTACAACTCACACCTGTTAGATCAGGAGTATAAAGAAATATTAATACACTGGACCTCAGGTGTGTGTTGACTGACATTCAAGCCCACCTTCCAAACGGATTTAAAAAAACAAACAAACAAATAAAACAAATATAAACAATAACAAAACAAATAAAAATGTATTTTTTTTAACTATATATCAAGAAATTTCTGACACATTCTGACTTGACAATACAAACACTGTCCCATATTCTGTTAATTGAAAGAAAGTTATATCATACGGCGACTCTGAGACATGTTTTAAAAAATTGAAGAAGCCCATATACCCCCTAGCTGTTCTTAATCTTTTTCCTCTTCATGAAACTGATACAAGCCCTGAATTTAAATCCCAATCAGCCCATATAGCAGAGTGTTGCAGTGATGTACCTGCGCCTGCTTATCCTCCTGAGGTGTCTCTTTCCTTGCTCCATTTAGAACCACAGCCTGGCTTGGATCAATGCCTCTCTCCAGCCGCCCGTCATCAATTATTCACCTGATCAGCCCTGCTGCTCATTAGATGACTAATCTGGGAGGGTGAGGAGAGACAGGACGCTTTGAAACCTGAGACCAGGCGGCATCATGGGAGGGAGGGGCAGATCACATCTCCAGATCGAGTGAGAGAGAAAGACAGAGATGGAAGGAGAGTTCATAGATGTGGAATTACCGATTTGTACATCTAAGTCCTGACATCCAGGAGGGTTAATAAATCTTTGATGAAACCTTAGAATCACTTTGATGAATGTGCACACGTATCATCGACATATTGCACGTGCCGACAAAAGCTTCGCGGATGTTAGTGTATTAAGACAAACTGGCAGCAGAGCCTGCATGGGCTGTGACAAGTGAGAAAGTAAGAGTGAAGCTTACGTTAGCCAAGAGATTGCATGTTGCACTCACGTTACACCACACCTAAGCTGTGCTCGAGAACATCTCTGGTCAGTGTGGGTCACATTTTTACTGTCCTATAAATCTCCTCCAGCGTTCTCCCAGTGACGCCAGCTTTGTTATTCCAAGTCTCCCTGCATGTTGTATACAAGTCTTGTCTCCACCCTGCTAGGTCTGCACATTAAAGTGAAATGAAAAAGAGACAGCACATGCAAAAGCTTAACCGGAACAGGTCTTCTGCATAAATAGATCAAGATACCCAACATGTCTTTCTGGATTGGTGCCTAACCCCTAACCCTGCACCTTCGTCAAGCGATCTAAACACTTCCAGGGCCATCGTAGTGTTGGTTAGGGTGTAACTCAAAGACCCGAAGAAAGACAAGAACTAGAAATAGAAGAACAGCCCCCAGTTCTTCTTCTTTCCCACTGATCATGTACAAGCAGGGGGTGGCTTTGATCTCCCATGTCCCCCCTGAGAGCCACAGTGAGGTGGGAGTGCAGTGTGACGGTTGTGCTACACGTTAGCTCTGATTAAAGGGAAATATGCATCACTGTATAGCTCTTTCCTTTTTATCTGTTCCTGCGATGTGGTGTGATGGCGATGCTAGATTGGGGCCCAGTACTGATGTTGCAGCTTTATCTGGGTTCCACCTAAGCTGAAAACCACCTCAGGTTTAATCACTCTCAAGTCCTTGGACAGAAGTTGGGGTTTTGCTCTAAACCTAAGCTTGTTATATATCAGAGAGTTCGGGCTGTTGCCTGTTTGACTAGCAGCAGAAGTCACACTAGAAGTGCCCTTTGACCTTGGATGCAGGGTCATATGCCTCCAAATCAATTAGACCTGACGACCTGCATTCCTCACTAGTGTGGCAACGACTACCAGGGCTGGGCCTGCAACAGAGCAGAGAGGATTTTGTACAGTGTGTTCTCAAGTGTACACCTTATTTGTACCTCTCTCTGCAAACTGCAAATCAGAAAAACAGATTAGCAAGCACAGTGACAAAATGGAGTACCGGACATGTCCTCTGCATTCATTACATATAAAGCCATCACGAGACATACAACTATTATTTTCATACTCCTCTCAGAACACGGCCACCCCAACTTTCCCTGAACTTCAGCACTTGTTTCGGACACCCTGCTTGTTTAAAGTTTTACCTACTGTAGACTCATAAGCTGTTAGCCAGTTTCAATGATGCCTTCAAATCTTTGGCTGTCTCTCGCGGTCGTTTCTTTACCTCATTAATGGGTGTTTGTTGTGCTCTTGGGGTCATTTTGACTTCATGGTAGAGTAACTACAGTCCCAAAGTGTCTCCATTTGTAGATTGTTTGTCAAACTGTAGACTGGTGAATTTCTAAAGTCTTTGACATCACTTTGTAACCCTTATCTGAAATCAATCAACAATTCTCGATCGTAGATCCTCTGAAAGCTCCTATTGGTGAGTACCTCACACATGCATCTTCGTCTAGTGTGGAGCAAACTTAAAAAGTTTGAGTGTTTTCTGTCCGTCAAAGTAGCTCTAGTCCACACCTCCAAACTGATTTTTCTTACTTATGCTAACTTATGCTCTTCAGATCACGTTTCATGATAAATTAATGCAGAAAACCATGAAATTTTAAAAGGGTCACATACGTTTTCTTTGCACTGTATATTCATTTATAACAGCCCTGCATTTTGGTAAGGGAGGAGCACAGACTGAGGCAATACAGTATGTAGGCTTCTAAAAGCCCTTTGGCTAACCTACTTAGCTCAACCCTTACATATTGTACTGCTCACTCACACACAGACTCTACTTTCCCGTCTGCCTCCTGTACACTCAATCTGTCGTTTTCCTCATCAGTAGAGGATGACTGCATGCAGAGTAATAGTTTGTATGGCTTCATTCCCTATATCTTTGTACTAGAGCTGAAAATAATACATTCATTTATTAATTTGGCAAGTTCAATTTCTATTTTTGTACTGCTAATCTAAGATGGTAAACATAGTAATTGTTATACCTGCTAACCATGATAATGATAAGTAAGCCATGTTGAGTTTAAGTATGACACAGTGCTGCACCTTTTCGCCGTTTTGCCTCATGTAAATAAGGTCCTGGGTTTGAACGTGCAGTGTGTTTCCTAGTACAGCTTCCAGACACAAACAGAGACAAACAGGTTAAGTTCATCTGTGACTCTAAATTTCTCAATAGTGTAAATATGAATGAAAATCCCCGTGATGGACTAGCAACCTGTCCACAGTGTCCTCTGCAGCTGCTGACACTAAAAGTTTGTTGGTAAAATGTACATCATCAAATCTTCAACAAAGCATATCTTTATTCAAACATCAGGTTCTTCAGGTACACAGACACGAACACACACAATTTCAGTCTTTTTTTTTTTTTTGGACACAGTCAACATATTATATTATTGTCATATCACCTAATTCTGGAGTTTTTACTTTCGGACTTGTGCTGACAGTCATGTATATTTCTCATCTAGAAAAAAAAAAGTCTGAGCCTTACTACTGTCACTTCTTGGTTTGAGTTAAGGGCTTGATAACAAAGGGCAGTTCATTGATGAACACTCAAACATGACATTCAGTGAACAGTAGTAGAGAATACTGTAGTTTACCCACTCAGTGCGACATGTACACATCAGTGCTTTGCCCTTCATTCACAGCCCAGTGTTTTGTGTCAGACATGTAAGAACAGCTCTGCATGGCTTTTGTGCCAGTTTTGGCAATGATATATTCTCTCGTTTCCCTCCTCCACTGTGACAGAACAAAGCAGCTGATTCACTAGTTACTCTATGTAAATATATATGTTTTTCTCAATATATCTATATTTTCTATCTATAGAATAACTCTATATAATGTAGCATATACTTTTGGTAGGGTATTTAAAACATTCAGGTACATTCACTTGACCCTGTGATATATATTTTTTTCTTCATATGAAAGATAAACACAGACAAATGTTAAGAGAGCTACTTGCCATGTTGTAATGGCCTCCCAACAACAACAAATAAACAATAAGCATCCCCAAAATAAGAAGAAGCAAACACAACAAACGTGTCTGTGCTGGTTCTTTAACAACCAAGCACAAGCATAAATATACTAAAAGACCTCTGTATTAATCTAGAGTATAAAATAGCATATTTTTCTGGACTTGACAACAGTTTAGATTAACTCTAATCATAGAGTTTGGGTGCACACAATTCCACAGGTGCATACATGAGCTTGCAACAACATGTAGGCAATTCGATGGTCTCCTTTGCGTATTTACTAAATCAACAAAAAGTATTCTGTCAGTGGTTAAAAGCTTAACTGCAACACTCACTTCTACAATCACTAGAGTGAATAGACCCTTGGCATATTACAGAATACACATATAGGCATTAATCAACAAGTCAAAGAGATAAAAGTTGGCCTACAAAGTACCATACTGCTGAAAAGCCACATTACATATGAACAGCATTATTTCATCAAAAAGGCCACAAGGATGTCACTTGGGTGCTGGTTAGGAAAGTGTTCCTTGATGGGTCGAGGGTTCTCAGAGGACCCTAATACTGCCCTTAGTCAGACTGTGACAGTTCAAGTCATAATTGATACTGATTTTCCATCACAGGAGCAATATTACATAAAAAGACTGTATTACAGATTTAATTACTGAAGGCCAGATAGAGATTTGTTAGCTGATGTGACAGTTGATAGTGTGCCCTTGTTATGAGAATTATATTTCTCATTGTTTTAATGGGTCAGTCCACCCAAATTAACATATTTTCACACTTACCATGGCAGTATTCAGCCTTGCAGATTATGTTGATAGTTTCAATCAATGTGAAATATGTCATCTTTGAGATTTCTGCCTGCTACCTAGTCAAAGTTAAAAATGAGCAATTTATAAACTAAACTGCCCAGGAAATGACTTAAATAAATTGTAATGCCTGGTTTGAAACGAACAGGACCTTTGTTGCTGCCAAAAAAGAATATTAGTGTTGAACTTCTTAAAATGTACATCTTCCTTAGGTTAGAGGCAGAAATGTCAACACTTTTTTTATTTTAAAAAGTTAAGGACATAAAACCCAATTATCTGCATGGCTACATACTACAGAGGGCTATGTTTTACCGTATCTAGGTTATAATTTCGCCATTTCTATAACATTTAAATAAGCTGTAGAAAAAAATAAAACGTGTCATTCTAACCGGATATTAAATACATAACTCCAAAACAGTTACAGTGCAATCAAAATAACATGAAAAATAATATTGTTTATAAAACTGGATTCTCTGACCTACAGAGAATATCCCTTATGAATTATATCACAAAGTTCAATTTTCACCATTGGTATGATATTTACCTTCCTGTTTTTTTCTCTTTTGGACCAAATGTCAAATGGCTCCAATGGTGAAAGATGAAACTAGTGCTAAAAGACATAAGAGAAACCCTCAAATCCCTGTACTGCTGATTGTTAGAACTGAGTGTGTGTGAAGAGGAGCCACAGTCAAGGACCCCATGTCCATCAAAGGACTGGGCTTGCTAGTGTGGACTTGGAGCTGGAGTGTCCAGATCCCCTTCTGCCTCACACTCTTCCTGTCCGGAGTAGGAGCTCAGGGCATCCCAAAGCAGGCTAGGTTGCTCACAGTGGTGGTGACTTCTCCAGTGCTCCATAACCTCTTCTTTACTGTCCAGCACGTTGCTGCACAGCACACAGTTAAAAGCTGCACCTGCTGCAAGGACTCCAAGTCCTCCACCACTATCCAGCAATGAGATAACCCCACTGCCCTCCCCCTCTTTACCATTGTGGTGAGACATAACGTGTCTCTTGAGCTTGGAGAAGGAGACAAACTCCTCATCACAGCTGCCACACTTGACCAGGTTGCGTTTCTCATTGAGCTGACGCCAATAATGGGCAGCGTACTTCACAAGCTCATTCTCAGTCCTGCGGCCTCCCTGCAGGGGTTGACCATCGTGAGCTCGAACCTGGACCTCTTCCCCGTGGACATAAAGCAAGTGCATCTTCATGTCAGCAAAGGTAGGAGTAATCGCTTGGCAGCGACCACATTTGATCTGCAGTTCCACTGGGTCTTCACGATCCTGCTCATCAGATGGCTCTGGAGAGTCAGCCCTGTTTTATAATAAAATAATAATAATGAATATTGCATATTGGGTATTTTGGAGTATTTTCACTGTGAAGCAATCCATCATTAGATTTCATTATTTAATCTCTATGTTGATATTTGTGCATAAAACCTGGTACAATGTGAAATAATGTTCCTCAGTTATCTCAATATATAATAATCTTACCCATCAATCTCATCTTCATGATGGCTGATGGAGGGCTCCACAGTCAGCACCACTTTGTGGACCTCTCTGAGATGACTGAAGTACACTCCCACATATCCAAAGGCTTTTTCACAGAACTCGCAGCACAGAGACCGTCGTGGGCGTACCTCTGAGTGATGAAGCTTCATGTGGGTACTCAGGCTGCCAGAGTGAGCATAGGCTTTGCGACACACTGGGCAAACATACGGTCGAGTATTGGTGTGAATGTTCATGTGGCTTTGGAGGTGATGTTTGAACTGGAAACAGCGACTGCAGGTGGGACAGCGATGGAGTGGACGGCTGCCTATGAACACTCTGGGGTGGGAGGCACCTCTCAGGTGAAAGGTTACTGGGCCTGATTGGGGAGGACAGTCCAAGGCCTTGGATGTGGTAGTGGTAGGGAGCTGATGACCAAGTACAAGTTCCTGTTCCTGGCCATCTGGGCTAATGGCAGGCAAACTAACAAGTTGGGGAACTGTTTCCATAACCAACATGGGCTTGGGTCGGATGCTCCGATACTTCTTTGAAATATCAACTTCCTTTTGTTTGGAGCCTGGAACAACTGCTGGAGGTTTCTCTGGAGTCCTTCTACGGAAAAAAGATAAGGACCTCTTCTTTCGAGCCTCAAATGCTAAGATGTCTTCCATTGTCTTTCTCTTTCTTCCTCTTTTCTTGCCAGGTGGTTTCGGAAGGGTCCCTGAAATGGACATGTGTGTAGTCTTGGCCTGCAGCAGAAGAGTGGAGTTTGGCACCTGATCACCCTCAGTTGTCTTAAGGGTCTTGGGTCTAGTGTCTATGGGATTGGGGAGTCCTGTCTGGCAACAGAAACTCTTCTTCTCTGTGGATAAATTGTTGAGCTTGGCAGCTGGGATGAGGGTGTTCTTCATTTTAGAGTAGGGCAGGATGGGCAGTTTACCCTTGGGTGGAGAAGGAATAATCTGGACAGCTTTGCTAAAGATGGCTGGGGACAGGACAGTGATACTGCTCTGGGGCTGGGGTGCATTGGGCTTTGATTGGCACAGCCTCACTGTGGTTTGACTTTCCTCTGGGGATTTACCTGGAGAGCTTTTGACAGCAGCAGGGGGGTATTGAAGGTTCTGAATAAGACCAGTTGTAGTAGGTTGTTCAGAGCCATCTTGTGCTCGCTCCAACTGAGAGCTGGGATACAGAACAGCATTGTCTGGGAGCAGAGCAGTGACAGAGATATCAGAGGAGGCTGGGTTAATGAGAATTACCTGCTCCGAAGGCTCTTCTTTGGGCACTAATGTTTCCTTTGCAGTTTGCTTGGATTCCTGTTTTCTCTTTATAGCTGTTGATGCTCCACTCATCACTGACTTGGCCTGTGCTGTTACAGCAGCTTTGGGAGCCATTTTTATCCTTGTAGCTAGCGGTGGTGGTGATTTTACCTTATCTGTGGTCCCCTTGTTTCTGGCCGGCTGGTATCTGGGTATGGGCAACTTGAGGTTCTTTTGGACTGACTGGCTCTGTTGCTGTGGTGTCTGGGAAGAGACAGAAGGGGGCAAAGCCACCAGAGAGAAAGTTCCATCCTGACCTGCTATTTGCATCAGTGCATAGTTTTGGGTGGGCACAATTATGGACTTGGGGCTTGAGGCAGTGGTAGCCTCAGGGAGAGCAGAGGTAGGCTGGCAGGACAGGACCGCAGGGGAGGGGGAGGGCACCACGGCCGGGGCCTTAGGGGCGATGCTCCGAAACTGAAGACTCTTCATCTGAAGGGCTGAACTCACTTTCTACCAACTGAAACAAACACACAAAGAATATTAATATCAATTGTTGCTGTTACTCGAGCAAGCCCTTCAAACCTTAACATTCCCCAACAGCCCAAACCTTCAAACCCCAAGTTTCCACATCAACAGTAATTGCAAAACATTACAACACTGTATATGACTGCAGTTATAAATTTTGTTCATGTAACATAATTAATAGGAAAAACTCAGATGTGTACATGACGTGCTGGTCTGGTCTAAGTTGCCAAGGTCAATTACAAGTCATGTCACGGCAAAAGCCCGTGGTGTCATTACTGTGCAACCTAGGCAGGAGGGTAGCACTGTCAAAAACACAGGCACCTGCACAAGTGTGACAAGCTGTCCTATTACCTATGTCTTTCTGGTCACACAAAGCAGACTCTCTCTCTCCCCCAGGCTAAGGACAGACTGCACCCTTTGATTTTGTCTCAGCATGCAGCAATGGTACATACTGGAGCTCTGTGGGGGGCTCCTTGTACCGCCTCACTTCCTGGAAGGATAAGCCAGTGGAGCATGAAAGCTGCCCAATGGCAGAATCTTTACAAGATCAACCAAGTCTTTGAACTCATCTCCCCCTTCACTGACCAGCACTGCAACCTGGCTGAAGGCAATGAGGATGCACCTGAAAAAAGCACTGGATCTAATTTATTATCCCTTGTTCTCAAATAATGTTTCATGGTTTCCTAGTGGGTATAAGGGCTTTCCACCCTGCATCTTGACATTCTGCCTATGTTAATACAAAATACAGCTGAACTCTATGGAGAAACTACAACCTCAGAGTGAGGTTTTAAACAAGTCTTTATTATAACAATCTACGGAACAGTTTCCATCCATCAATCAAAAGCCACAGGTATGACTGTAAAAACACCGGCAAAAATTCCCTTCAGCTATATCAATACTGTATCTTTATATCAAAAGGAGGCAGGAGATTACAGTGGAATGCTTCAAAAGGTCTAATTGTAAACAGATTCTGCGGTTTAAATTTCACATTATGACCTGACTTTCAAAAGCAGCATTTGACACAGGCAGAGTTCCAACTCCACTCTGTAATACTAATCAGCATAAAGTGCAACAATCTGGAGGTGTCACAAAAGGCAAATATTCAACAATATAATTTCTCAACACAACCCCATATTCACTTTCAAAGCAGTCTGGAAGCTTCATACAGTCAAAAAGGAGGAGAAGAAAAGAAAAACTGCAAAGGGCATATTGTTTAACAGCTGGAAGTGTTTCTGTATGGAGAGATTATTTACACAGTACCCCTACCACATTACGACTCCATAAAACTGGAGATATTTCTCATCTGTGTGGATAGTTGATTCCAGTTGACTGTGTCTTTGGCTGAAAACACAGTGGAATAAAAATATGGCATTCCTCTGGGCATTTAATGTGGCTCTAGAAAGTAGAAGAATGGGTCAGAGGCGATACTGCAATTAATTCTACCATGTGACAGTTTATAGTTGGACATGAAGGAGAATAAAAAGGGGAGACAGCTGGAGAAGCAGCCTAGGCCTGTAATCCTTTAGATGATTCAGCAGACATTACTTGACAACAAGTGACTGCACACAAAAACAAAGTAATCTTAAGTACATGCGTTTGTTTCATTTCATCTGGAAAAGCAGAAACAGTACTGGAACATCATGACCAGTCTGGCATGGCATTTGAACTTAATTACTTGGATGCATCTAACATTTAAAGAAACTATAAGACGATAAAACCACAACAAATTAATTTTCCTACAGGGGTAGGAGATATGGAGAATTGGATTATAATGCAATTTTTTTTAGCAAGGAGGCCATATACACTGATTATGCTGTTTTTAAGCTGCCGTGTTTGATAGTATTTATAGACAGATGTGTTTACATTTACACTTACAAGTGACTCACAAACGACTTACAAGTGAGGTGCCAGGTACAAGGCAGGGTAAACGTAAGGAGGTCTTGCCTAAGGACCCCTACTGGAGGTAGGCCACGGCTGGGATTCAAAGCCCTCATACATGTTTCCCTCTACAGCTCAGGCACATGTGATGGAGCAAAGAAAGAAACAAGAGATGAAGGAGCAGTAGGGAATGGTTTTGTTCA
This sequence comes from Anabas testudineus, assembly GCF_900324465.2. Lineage (NCBI taxonomy): Eukaryota > Metazoa > Chordata > Actinopteri > Anabantiformes > Anabantidae > Anabas > Anabas testudineus. Next base: position 29,779,585 of record NC_046611.1, read on the forward strand.
CTTGTTGATGTACCAGGGATGGTCAGCTTGCCCTATCATCACCGCTTCCTTATTGTTCTGTGGTAATTCTTGTGGTATTCTATCACTCAAATAAAGAAGCTGGAGAAAAGCCAAAGTCACAGATGCTTAATAGCCAGACATGTAAACCTTCATCTGGTCACAATGAACTAGTCACAGCTGGGAGAGCAGTACAAACACTGTGGCCAATGGCAGACACAAAACAAAGGCTGTAATTGTATCAAGACAACTTTCACTCTGTATTTATTTCTGTCAATCAGCAATGTAAAACTATTTAAAGTAGGTATTCCTTAACTTTCATAAAAGTCATGTAGTACGTCTGCAGCGGTTGAATGTATTTTCAACCACTGCAGACTGCAAATACATATAAAAGAGGACTACAGTATTTTCATTATTTCTCAAAATCCCACAAATGGCAGCCATTAGAAAGTTTTCAGAGCCCTTCACTTGCTGCTCTCAGCAGCATTAGGCTTTATTGTAGGATTGGTACTGGATTGACCAGGTGATGAGCAGTCATTCAAGTGATCCAAAACTTCAGTCGTCATTAGCATTTACACTTATATATAGAACATGCTACAGATCTACATTGTTTAATATTTCTAGGTGAAATTCTGAATATTTGTCTCATAATCTTTTAAAGACGTCTTACTTTAAAAATTACTTAGGTCCAAATGGTTGTGTCTAAATTCAGATGAGAAATAATACAGTGGGTCAGAGAAGAAATTCAAGGGGAGGTCACAGATGCTACTCAATCTGCTGCTGGATTTGAAACGCCAACCACTCTAATCTGACTGGGGTCAGAGGTCAGGGCCGGGCTGATGCAAAAACCTGGTTTGTGGAGAGACTCTGGGAGGAAAAAAGAACAAAAAGGTGGGGGTGAACCACACAGAGAGATTATCAGGTAAAGTTAGAGGGGTGAGAGGTGACAAGAGGTGCTGTTTATGCTGAGAACAGGTCAGGGTTGAGCAGGAGGGCAATGTTGGGAGAGCCCAGGCATTCACCTGGAATGGAATGGAAAGGAATGGTATCTGTACATAAGCGGCACACAAAAACTCTCAAACCTGGACTCAGGTCACATGAAGAGGTGGTCCAGCCAAAACCGACGGGCTGACCAGCCAAAACAACCTGCCTATTGTTGGCCAGTAATGCGATTTTGTGAAGGGTGAACGAGTCACTCCATGAAATGTCAAAGACTGGACAGTGTTTTGGTAGCATCCCAATGCTTTATCTGAGTCTGCTTTGTCTCGCTTTAGTCCAGTGTTTTTTCCCCACTATGTGTGGACAGTGGTCACCAAAAACCAAAAAGCAACACATGTTAGACCATTAAAAAAACATTCTTGTGTGAAAACATCAGTCTCTGGTCAGAATTTGTTGACTGTAGAAAAGGAGGCAGTTTCTTTTTCTCTTGTGGCGAGTAAAAAAAAAAAAATCTAAAACTGTTAAAGTGTTTTGAGGAAAACAGAGCAGGGAGCAGAGTAGTGGGAGGTTTGTTATCTCCCTCGTAGGTGAGAGCAATGCTCATCTGGGAATCAAAGATAGAGCCTGGAGATGGAGGGGGTCTGGAATGAAGTGTATGTGTGAGGCAGGGCTAAAAACCCAGCAGAAGCCAAGCTCCCCCAGGTTTTAGCCCAGATGAAAGGCCAGGATCTGGGCTAGATAAGAGGGCAGATCATGGGGGGTCGGTGCCAGCCGGCTGTGAGAAGCCATGTCCAGCGGCCATCTTTCACGAACCTCCTCCCTTTCTCTCTCATACACACAAACACAACATGTGGGATTAGTGAATGTGAGAGAGAGTGAGACAGGTAGTCGAAAAACACAGTTTCTCTACAGCATGAACGGGAGGCTTGTGGATGTTACAGTGCAAAGGGAAATGAGATCATACCATTTTCTTTACTCCTGAGTGAACTTAAAGGTTATCTGTGCTCGATTGCTTCTTCCTGCATGCATGCTAACTGCTCATCTTTGCTCTCCAGCCTAAGGTGTACGTGTGTCTGTGTGCAGAAGAGTCAGGGTCTGGAGCGAAGGCGGTCATGGGGAAAATGAAATCAGTGTTTGCCGAGGTCCTTGTTTCATCCCAGAGCTCTGCTGAGTGAGAGAGGAAAGAAGCGCGCACACACACACACACACACACACACACACACACACACACACACACACACACCCCTCTACAATGACTGGCAATTTGGTAACATCCAGCTGCTTCTTTTACCTTTTCACTGGTCAACAAACACTTAAAGGTATAGCAAGAGAGAACATTACAGCACCATATGGTATTCATAGCACACACACACAGACACGCATACACACATGCAACCATATGTCATCCACTGTCACCTGAGTAAATCAATGCTAGGGAGAAATCCATTCCAATTAGGATCCCGCTGCTCTGCCTTGCATGTGGATGTAGAGTAATCAATACAGAAATCCCACTTCTAACCTGCCGTTCCCCTTATATAACGAACAAAACTGAATCCCTGGATGTTTTGCCTTCGCTCACATCTTAAAAATACTGAAATTAATGTTTTAAAAATTAAAAATTTGTTTTTTTTGTGTGGTCTAAAATCTATGGTCTGTGTGAAGAATCTGCCACTAAAACTAACTCAAACCAAAAAAGCAAAAAAGAGGCATCGTGCTTTACAAGCAGGATGCTGTAAACCCCTGACAACCAATGACCTTTGACCCAACAAGGCCATATGTCATCCCCAGGAAGTTGTAACATCTTCAATCATCTGTACTCACAGATGAACCCAAATGAGCACACGTGCACACACACGTACACACACACACACACGTACACACGTACACACACACACACACACGTACACACACACACACCCACCACACACACACACACACACACACACACACACACACACACACACACACAGCTGACATGGCTACTGGCTCAGAGCTGAGTGGCGTCAACGTGAAGTTGAGGTGACAGCAGTGTGTCCGTGCATGTATGTGCGTTCATGGTCTCCAAAGTGTTAACATGCTTCCACCTCAGGCAGCCAGCGCTGCGTTAGCCAGGCAGACTTTGCTCAGCACTAAACCTTTACCTGACCTTTACCTCTGCTGTGACATTTGGACCCCTCTGAATAGGTCAAACAGCACTAAAGAGTGGTGGAAAAACAGCAGAGTTGGAGGACAAAAAGAAGAAAAGAGGAGAGCGATGAGGGCTGTCAGATGTCAGTGAAAAGGCGGTGGCAGTGTGTGTGTGTGTAGGGACACAGAAGCAGACATACATGCAGTGAATAGTGAATCAAATTCCCAGTATTCCTCAAATTTAAATCATTTAAAGCTTTTAGCAAGCTAAAAACATTTCAGTTAAGGCCAAAGACCTGGGTGGCACACTGCTGAATAAAAGCCTGTGAAAACGTTGGTTTTGTGCAGAGTCACTGATGTCAGGAAGTTGCTGTAAGCTGAGTGACCAACAGGAACAAGGCAGGAAATGACAACACGCTGGTATGATACAACAGAGGCAGATAACATGCACAAAAACAAAGATACTGGTGGATATACAACCAAGGACGCATGACATGCAAACTTGTCCTGTTGCGCCAATGCAGACATTGATTTAAAAAACATGCTGAACTCTAAAATAAGCACTAAGGATGTAGCTCGGAACAGGAAACAATCTATTTGTGGTGTTGTCTACATATCCCTGTTGTAGAAGTCAGTCTTTTCAGCTCTGCTTTATTGACTGACTGAGGACATCTGCATCCAGAAAGTGCTGATGTGCTTCATGTGCCACTGGATGTCACACAGTTTCCAAGAATATTTCCAACCCCTATATATATATATATATATATATATATATATATATATATATATATATATATATATATATATATATGAGTTGGCAAAGGGACGTTACCGAAGGTACCAAATTGTAAGGAGCCTACACTTTTGAAAACTAAACGATCATTATCATTAGAAGAATTGCACATTTGCAATGTCTGTTTGCTGCAGAGGGTTATACACTATGTCAACAGGGCAAACATCTGCTTACAGCTACGTCTCTAAGATTTCTGTCTCCCCCCCAATTAAAAAATGACATTTTAGAAGTTCTACAATGACAACATCTCTTTCTAGAAATGGTGTAACCTGCTACTCTGTGGATTATTCAGAGGAACCACAAGTTGATCTATTATGATTTTATATCTTTATGGAATTGCAACAGCAAAGAGATAACAAAGGTTACAGTTATGTTTTGAACTAGAGCCATTATAAGTGTCCTAACTCATGTTAAGAAAGTGATGATGAAACTTTTTTTTCTCAGAAGTCTAATAACAACGTTTGCCAAGGTCTTAGAACATCATTGTATGTAGACAGACAGGAACTCAACTTAAGACTCTTAAGACTTAAGACTAGTATGGAGTTCTATAGGTGCATACAGACCTATAGAACTAAATGAGGTAGATTTCCATTAACATTGAGCTGTTAGTCCGTGTAGGCAAACAGATAAAACAAGTGCATTTCTGATCATGGCAGGACCAGCCACTGTAGTGTTTGCAGCCTCTCATCAGCTGCAGCTCTCCTGCTCTGTGTTTAGTGCAGTGTCCATCATCTAGAGGCCATATGTAATTACCTTACATTTGACCCCAGCCCGCCCCCATTAGAATAGCAGAATATACAGTTGTAAGCCTTTCTTAATTAGGTCTACCATGCATTAATCATAACTTTGTGATAAATACTACCATATGGTAAAGTTAAGCTTTGAAATGGTTCCTTCTCTCAATCGATTTCATGATAAATGCACCTGCCTTTCTGACAGAAGGTTATTGTGGTTAGTACTGATTGATAATTACCATAGGATTGGCCAATAGTCAAAAAATAAACAACAACAACAACAATAAAAATCATCAGTTGTGGCCTCAGAGGACAAGTAAGCATTAGTTCATCAGGTAATCTCTGACTAAAGGTGAAGCAGTTACTTATCTCTTTTATATCTCTATTTTAATTTCTTTCCATGGTAATCTGCTCCTACATTTCTATTGACTGACGTGTTGGGTCTGCTGTGACGCACTGGTAACATATACAATATACTCAAAAGCAAAAAAAAAAACCTGTTCAGACGCACAAAGACGCAGAAGATTGCAAAGCATTTTTTGTTGTGGCCCCATCAAAGAAATGTGATGCCACTGCAGCCTCGACTGGGACACTAAGAAAACACCTGCGTTCCCGGTCCCACTGTAATGATCATTCGAAGCAACGGGAGAACTTTAATGGGTGCCCTGGAAGGAAGGAAGGAAGCTGCCAGCTTGCTAATTTTAGGCACTCTGCATCTTAGATGAAACGCTGGAAAAGGCAGAGAGGAGGCGTGGTGAGGCGGGAAAGTTCTCTGTCTCTCACTTTCGACTTTCTGCATCATGTCTCCTAACTATCATTATCCCCTGCATTTGCTACGATAGTTGAGTCTCCTAGCTCTTTGATTCTCTGAATCATTTCTCCCTCTCTTCCTGTTCTCAGCCCTCCTTCTCTCTCTTCCTCTTTGCCGCTTTCTCTGACTCTTTCTCCCTTTCCCCGACTCTCTCTTTCATTCTCACCTCCCTCCCCTTCTGTTGGTACCTGAGTAAATAAACAGTGTTGTGTGGGATGCTAATTAGAGCAGGTTCAGGGACGTGATGAGCCCAGAGACAGATAAACAGCAAGGTGGGGAGGAGAAGAGATGAGACGGTGGGGGGGTGGAGGTAACCCAGCCCAAGGGCAACACAACACAGACGCAAACATATCAGCTTAGTGGTGAAGGACACACAAGAGTGAAGAGAGGTTTTGGTTTTCAACCCAACTTGCAGCTGATTTGAAACAAAGGGTGGCAGTAAGGCAGGGTGACATGGCAGGGCTTCACTGGGGAAGTGGGAATGTCTTAATGTCTCTTAATGATGGCTGCTCATAGAGACCTGGTGTGAGATCAAACATTTATGCAGATGAACTCAACAGTTCTCCTGCTGAAGTGAGCCTGGCCTTCTGAAAGCAGGTCAGTGAGAGGCAGTTAGCTCACCCTTAACATAACATGTTCCTTCTACGGGGAATAGGAAGCTAAGGATGCAAGTGAGAATTTATTGTAACTCTGCACCTTAGTGGTGATGTCTTCTTCAACTAAATGCCTACAGACATGAGACTTTCAGATTCAAGATGCACATATAAGAACTAGAACCATTTTTGTAGTACAATGGAAAATCCTATGTAACCCCAGATTTCCAACAATTCCACTTTACACACGTTTCTTTCTTCTGCTGTATTTCTCAAATTTCTTGGAGATTTCGTGGGATTTCTGCAGTTTTGTTGAAAGGATGGGGGCACAAGCATCTTGTTCACACTCATTTTAACTCATTATGTGTAACAATTCTGAAACTGAGAACAAAACTGTAATACACTCTTGTGATGCTATTCCAATTCCCAAGACAGAACCATTATATCATAGATAATATACACATAATACACATATTATGTGTATAGTTAAACAAAAACAAAACAAAACAAAGCAAACTAAGCAAAAACACATGAGATATGAACTGAAATGTGAATTTGTCTTTTAGACAAGTTCAGACTGTGATGAAGACTACAGGGCACTGTTGGGACTGTCAGAAGCCGGCCACTTGGCTTCCAGGTCGTCTAACAACTTTGGCTACATTTACATCGCATGCTGAAATTCAATCTTCCTGCCCCTAAGTGACTTTAACACAAGTGATGTTGTAGATGTTATTGCACAAAGGTGGCTCACTTTGTAGTTAGATCAAATGTGAATTTAAAAAAACATTGTGAACATTTAAATCGGTAATGTGAATAAAGTCTGAGTTTCTGTTGCATAACTGCTTCACTAACCATAAATTGCAGCTCTACCAGAAACGCAGAGCGAGTACCTGAAATGTGCGTTTTGCAGCGTCACACAGAGCAGGACTATAACGTGTTTCTACTAACTCATCTGCAAAGTATGTGTAAAAACAGAAGTGTAATCGTGACAATGTCTGTAACTGAAACTTCTCACTTGACTCAAAAGGTGACATCCTTTGCCAAGACATGATTTAACTTTGATTACACCATCAGATTATCCCAGTCCTAGTTTCTACTATAGCAACTGTTGAAAACTGTATTTGTATTTAGCACCACTTGTTGCTGCAGATCTTCAAGACGTCAAGTTACTCCTGTGGAGTTTCTTAATGACCAGCAACGTTGTTTAACTGAGTGTAAAACATGGTTTTATTTAGATGGTTAAATAAAGTTACGAAAAAAACTTTACCCACTGCAAGGCACTTGTCATTGCAAAAGATTTGGTAAAGGTGAATTTATGTCACCCTTTCTCCATCTTTGTTTCTAGTCCACATATTGAAAAAGGGTCTCCTTGTGTTATTAAAACTGTAGGAAATGCTGTCTGGCAGGATCAAAGCCAGCCTTGCACGGTAATGATCACTGATGCTGCTGTTAGGTTAAACAGATGTGAGTGCTGTTCACGCTAATGGGGGGGATTTTTCTCCACTGGGAGAAGAGGTGATGAGAGGCACCGGACCAGGCAGAATGGGAGAATTTGTGACATGGCTTGTAGCTCACACCTAACCAAGAGTCAAAGTTGAGAGATCATGAAAACGCTAGGTTTAATGTCAGCTAGGAGATGTTTCATCATTAAAAGGCATCTTAGGATCCCAGATTACAGGCAGATCGGTGATGATATGTGCAGGGGAGCCGTGCCATTACAAGAAATTGCATAAGCTTTTAATCTCACATTAAGTCCAGCACAGATGCTGATGGAGAGACAGAGAGAGGAGAGTGGAAGGTAGACAGGATCACAATATATCTAAAAGATTGTGGCGCACAAGGGGGAAATGGAGGGAAATGTGATGGCTGGATAGATGAGCTATTTTTATAATGAGGTCAGTGTGAGCTGTGGGATTTCATTCTCATGGGAGACACACACACACACACACACACACACGCACACACGCACACACACACACACGCACAGCGAGAGAGAGAGAGAGGAAATGTGGCTGCCTCTGTCCACAGGAAGAAGAAGTACAAGAGGTGGAGGATACAGAGAAACCAAGAGTCTGTGAGAGGGTAAACCAACTGGTTAGAAAGTTCTTATTTTCTGTTTCTAGAAAACAAGCGCAGATACTTCATTATTCAGCTTTGTTACCAAACTAACACACACTCCCATGTTTCCCAGTGTGTGTCTATTTATGACGTATTGACAGACGACACATTCCTTGTCACATGCAAGATGCTTTATCCACCCGCACAGTTTAATTTTTTTCAATTAATTCCTTTTCTGTCTCACTGCACTTTATAGTTACTATTTCTAGTGTTATATATTGCACTTCATTTAAAGCCTTTCAGTCTTTTTGATGCTTCACATGAATACATTAAGTGTACAGTGTGGGAGTTTATCTTGCCTGTAAAAAAGACTAACAAAAAACCAAACAACAGCAACAAGAAAAAACTCATGTACTACTCCAAAGTCTTTACCAGTTGGATGACTCCTCCTCAGCTTCTGCCTCGTTCCTCCTCTTTCTGGATGGTGCCAAGTTCTGGTCCTGTCCCGCCCTCTCCACACTCCCCCTGTAAAGATGTCAAATGTTAACAGTCGTTAAATCACAACAATCACACATAACATTAAATAAACAAGTAAGAAATTGTGTACAACAAATAACCTTATAAATGAATGAGTACAATAAAATAAGCATGTAGTTCAATATAATTCAAAACGTAGTCCATCCTTTGACCTGCCAGTGCAAGTGTGAGTTTTCAGATTTCAGATTCAATTATTTCTTTAAACTTTCAACTTGATGTATAAAAACCTTGTTTATTTATTATTGTGTTATTTCTCTATTTCATACTGCGTCTACAACATTTGTTCACATTTATTCATCAGAGGATGACCAATCATTTATCCCTCCCCCAAAAGATTTAAAAAAAAAACAACTCTTGGAAGCCTTATGATCCAGGTGAGGGGTCTTTTATGCGATTTGTCTGCATCAAGCTTTAAAGAATAACATGGTGTGACGAGAGCTACATGCAATAGGAACATCATTCGCACACTTGCACGGCTCGGCGAGGCCTGTTTCACAAGCGCCCACACATACACAGACACACCATCTACAAACTCTCTCCCTCTGTCTCTCTCTCTCGCACTTCCCTGCTCTCTCTAAATGCCTGTCGCTTTGGCCCTCCATTAAGCCGAGCGTGCGCTCGTTTAGCCAACAGTGTCTCGGCAGTTGGGGACGCAGGCTGCCCACTCAGTCAGATCCAGGCGTATTAAATAAATAAGGAGCGCTCTTCTGTGTAAATTATTCATTTAACACGCCTTATCCTCTTCCAACAACCTTGTTAGAGCAGCTCAAGAGTAGAGAGGGAGGTGAGTGTGTGTGTGTGTGTGTGTGTAGTGGGGGCCAAAGGAGGGGAAGCAGAGGGGAAGAGGCAGACACCGCGGCTCATGTGCGACTCAGCAGAACCTGTGGTGCATCTCTAAGCTCTCTGGGCGTTCAGTCATATGGGGGCTAATTCGGCCTGACACCTCCTTTGTTTCAGGCGGAAAAGAGCTGCATACACACAGCAACGCGTCTGCGCACGCTCTCACACACACTTGAACACACAGCGACGTGCACAAACTCAAAGAGAAAGAGCACAAGAAAGGATTTTTAGTGCATATTCATAGAATAATCATTCTAGTTGTCTGGATAAATTATTGAGAAATGGGAGACCGGGACACGCGATGCTGGAATGCAAGAGCTGTGTTTTTGTGTTGCCTGAACTCAAATCAGACAACGCAGCAAGTCATCCTCTCTAAACAAGCTGATTCTAATGAGCCGGGATAGGGACAGAAAGAAAAATGCTTATTATGAACAAAATTACTGCTCTGGATATTAACCTTAAGCACAAATGCACAGAGCACCTAATGTTTAATGTATTGTATTTATGGCATGACCGAGGAAACATTTATTTAAGGTCAACCAGACACACACGCACACACACACACACAAACAAACACACACACACACACACACACACACACACACACTTTAATGTCATCTTCAATATTTAAATAAAGGAAAGACTTTTTTCCAACACTGCAGTTATTTTCCAAATGATACCAAAATATTCCAAAGGCGCTTTAAGTATTAAATCTTCAAATTACAGTGTAAGTCTTTCCACCTATTAAGGGAATTAAATGTAAAAGCAGTCTTTCATACTGTATGTCTGAATTAACGCGATTTACCTGGAACTGCAACCTCTCCTGTGATCATGTATCACAGTGAAGGTAGTTTGTGGAACAAACTGTGTTCCCTTTTGTGTATTACTGCATATCTAAGGTCCAGCTCAGGGCTAGGTGGATTCTGGTGTTGTTTGACTAATTGGGCCCGATTGGGCTAGAATTTCCAAATATCAGGCAAACAGCCTAAACACAGCTGAATGTGATGAGGAATTTCCATGGTGAATTTACTGGTAGTTCCAGGTTCAACCCACCACACAGCAAACGTTCCCTCTCTCTCCCTGTCAGAGTCCAGTGTTCAGCTCCAGAGCGGGAGGTTGTTATGTCAACTCTGACAGTGCTCATTACCAGCTTCTACGCTCGGAATTGGAGTTAACAGGCTTTGGCCCTCGCAGAGGCCGGCTAGACGCGACTGGTACAATGGGATCAGTGTGTGTGCGTGCGTGCATGTGCTCAGAGTTAATCACAAAACACCCATTTCATTTCTAAATCACACCCTGAGGCCACTGTACATTACTGAAGCACTGATACGCAATGTACAATGACATGTGCTGCTTATTTTCATTTTGTGTTGCAAACTTCACTAAATGAGTGCCGCTGACAGCGTCCTGCTCCTGAAATGCTTCTGTTTGAACATGCAGTCACGCAGTTTTATCTCTTGACTAAAACAATCCGAGTTGTTTCTATCTCCTGTCTGTTTGAGGTTTGCTTTGGTATTAGCAGATACCTGATGCTGAAGCCTTCAGAAGTTAAAAAACATGTTCCATTAAAGCTAGAATATGTAACCTTTGGTAATCCAGCCAGTGGTAACATAAAATGAAGCAGCTCAACTGTGAGCTGTGGTCCATCTGTGTGCCTTGCTACAATCCACCACACATTATTAGGCTTTGAAAATTAGAAATGGAAAAGAAGCTAGAAAACTTACCAGTCATGAAGAAATAACTGACCACCTCTGATTGGTCAGAAGGGTGAGCCTTTCTTAAAAAAACCTTTAAATTAATAGCTCTGCCCTGCTGTCAGGCTGTTCAATGAGTCTTGAGTCCCAGAAGACTTTGACAGCACCTCTCCACATGTAGATATATTGTAGAGCATCACTTCTTCTAAAAACATACTGTAGCTTTAAGCTGTCTCTCAACAAGTCAGAATGTAACTGGCATGGTCCTCTAAAGGTCCTGCCTGGTGCATCCACTGTCTCCTTTCTCCTCCTCTCTCAGGGTAACGAGCACCTAGCAATGTCAATGATTACACATTTGATTAAGGCTTTCCACTTCAAACGGGCCTGATGTTTATACAGGCCCTGATATGGCAGATGGGATAAAGAGCAGGTAGAGCTCTGTGGTCGTGTCGCTGTGCATGCAGTTGTTTGCCTGGATGAAAGGATGGATGTCATTACGCCCAGACTCTGTGGACATACTACAATCCTAATGACACACTGAATGCCATCCTGCATGTCATAGCTGCTTCTTCCTTACATTCTTACGTAGGCTCCTCTACCTAGGTAGGTCTCTTTAAACAACGCTGTAATTCTTTTACACTGAGAAGGAGTACAGCTCACTGGAAGTGGGGCGGCGGGGGGAATAGATTTATTTCTTCAAGGATTATTTAAGAACTCTGGTTGTTTTGCAAACAGTGCCAAGTCTTCTAGTGTGTCATCAGCTGTTTATTGACTTATACTCCATTCCCTAAGCTCTCCTGTATGTCTAAATCAAAGCAAGGCCAAAGTTGTTTATGTTAAGTTTAAACAAGCTTCTTTTTCCATATTTTTTAATCTCTACGTAGAATGAGAAGGACAAAAGTGTGAGGTGTCCCACAGCTGCAGCACTGCAACCTAATTTAGCCTGGACCACATGAAAAGCTGTCGTCTCTATTCCAGGCCGGGGCGGGAAAATTACAGCCCTGCCATCTCTACTCTAGCATTAAACCTCAATTAGTGCACAACTACACCGATGATGTCATCAATAAGAGACCCAGGAGCTTTGGAAATAGGGGGTGCTTTACTTTATGGCAACAGACACACAGAACCGAGCCATCTTAAATGTTCATGTCCTCAGTGCACAGCTCAGCTGCAGGAGTTGAGGAAAGTTGTTGATTCAGTGCAACTGCCAAGAGATAAGGTGATGTTCTTTTGTTACACCGTGAAAGAAACGAAAACACAAAATTCTGTGGCTTGGTTGGGCTAAATTTACCAGGAATTTTAATCCTGAGTTGTGACTAGAGGTTTCCCAAGAGTAGAGAGGTCAGTGAGGTAGGACAAGAAAAACTCCAGTTTGACCTCCAGTGACCTGGCAGGAGACAGGGGAGGAGGAGGATGACGGACCTGGCTCCTGTCTAAACACCGACACAGACTGTGTTTCTACTGCTGGCTCTTCTGCAAACTAGTTATATTACACAACAAACAGCAATATGCTGAGAACTTTTACACATTGTTTTCATAGATTTGGGCATCACTCACAGGGGGTAACAGCTGGGCATTTAAATTTGGCATCTATTACAGTACGACATATCATATATGCTTACTACTGAGTACTACTAAATATCAAATATGTCTTTAGATGCATAAAAAAACAATGTTTCATTAGTGGTTTTCAGTCATCCATCCCACAGGTGATACACTGGTATCTTAATAAAATCAATGGTCTAAGCAGGCAGCATAATTATAGTGCATTTTACTCATGCTACAAACCCGTAAATGTGACTCAAATCATATTTTGACACACCAAGTCTATTTTGTGTGTTTCCCACATGTAACCATAATGACTGTGTACTGGGTTCAGGTGTTGAATACTGCTTACAGTTAGGATGTCCAAGGAGGGACAGTAGGGTTGCAGTTAGTTTTACAACGCCTGTTGCAAACAGTGGGAAGGAACCTATGGTTGGAGAGCCATAGGTAAAGCAAGAAAAAAAAAACAGCCAAATAAAAGATTCAAGCCTTACTAAAATGGTAATATCCTTTCACAGTGCACAAAATAATAAAGAAAACCCTGGAACCAACACTCCCTGGTTGGTTGTAGTCCGCAGGGTCGCTGCTCCTCATGTCATACAAAGGTCGGTGCAACCTCAACACAGCTCAGCATGGGAACGCTTGTGGGCACTCCTCCGTACCTTTCTCGTCTTTGTAACAGAAACAGCCATTCCCCGCACTGTGTGAATTATGCATCACAGCTCTGAGCAACATCTCACCAGTTGTTCAAGCAAGCTGCCTGAGGAGCACAAGTCCTCTTCAGTGTACCTCCACCTGAAGAGATGGATCACTCTCACATCTTCAAAGAGAAGTCAATCACGCCATAGATTGTTAGTACCACCCAGTGGGTTTACAAAAACTTTTACTCAGTCTCTCACAGGTGCAGAGAAAAGGGGATGGGGCCCACATTTCTCAGAAAGTGGAGCAGAATTTTCTTGTTTTTTTTTTTTGCGCTGAGCTCCGTCAAAAACTTCGAGCAGAGGTGGGGGTGGTGAGGGAGGGTGCTTGAGATCAAAAGCCTCCAAGTTCCTGGCGAGCGGACCCAATCAGCTGAGAGGGCCAAGGAGAGGAGGAGAGACAAGCGCTTCCCTTTTAAATTGATCCCACTGAGACCCTCAAGGTTCCCCTCGCAGGACTCACAGAAAAGCGATAAAAATCTGGCCCTGTGGATCAGACGAGGAACTGGGAGGGGAGAAGGCAGAGAAGAAAGACTGTTTTGGGGGGAAGAAGCAGAAAGAACAGAGAGGAAATGGGGTGGGGGTGGGGGGGTACGAGACAGATCAAGGGGAGATGAGGGAAACAAGAAGGGTGGGTTCATTCTCCGAGGGTGCATCCAGGCATCATTGTGCGCCAGCAAAGAGCCAGAGCAGAGAGGACGGGTGCTATCAGCTATCAAACCCACGTTACATGTCTGATGATGTGCTCAGCCAATCAGCTACGAGCACATCTTTGTTCTGCCCAGGTCCTGGCAGCTAAAATGCTGGCCTAAGATCAGACTCTGGATGAGGCCGGCGTCGTTATCCACATCACGTTGGGGTCTCAAAGGAACAAGCGCTATCAGAGCAACCCAGGCACCCTGCAGACTTGCACAGTCGCCAACAGGAGCACACAAACACACACAATCACTGAGGTTCCACAGCCATCAAAAAAAAAAAAAAAGAGAAAAGTTTAACAACAGCTTCGCTGCCATGCCGCCAGATTAAAAAACTATTCAGTGCAAATCTGATTGATTCCTTAGAATGTGTGGCATCTAAAAGCGTATTTCTTTTCACTAACTTTTAACAGGAATCCTTCTTTCCTGTGACCTTTCATTACAGATCCACATCCATGACCTATAAAATTTATTTCTTTCTGTTTTTAAATGTTTGTCTTTCCAAAATGTACTAAAGGGGTAAAGAGCCTGGTGTCTACTGTGGTTGAGCTGTGACAGCACAATGTAGGCAAAATAGCTGAAATACATAATCTAATTCAATTATTGTGCACAACATGTTTTTGTATAATAAAAATCCAGATATTTGAAACATTTTGTAATTTTACCAAAAAAAAAAAAAGGGCTACGTTTGATGTTTTATTAGAGAGAAATAGCCAGCATTTACACTTTTCACAGAGAGAACGTAGAAGGTGCAAGTCCAATGCTACTTTTTGTCCTCAATCACGGCAGTCCTTCACAGGTATGTCAATACAAGGCCGCGCTGCTTCAAAACATGTGAGGTCTCTTCATAGCTCGAGGCAGTATGTCTTCATAAGCTGGATATCCCTACTCGGCACTAGGACTGAAAACAGCATGGCAACAATAATAATAATTTAAAAAAAAGCATTTGTGGGCATGTGTTTCTACAGGTAGTGGGGAGACAATGAAACGGGGGGGGGGGGGGGGGGGGGGGGACACTGACGCAAAAACACTGTAGAGTAAGAATAATGTTATTATAATATTATTACAAAATTGCCCGCGTGTTTGCTTGAGTGCCACAGCCTGAATTCTCATTTTTAAGATGAACTGTCAGAGGACAAAACCCATTTCATTTACTGATGATTACAGGTGGAAGTAGATGATAAAAAAAACGTGAGAATGTGATTCATGTCTTCTACAACTCTTAATAGATTTACAAATATTCAAACTGTATTTTTTGTAGTAATGTTCATGGAAGAACAACAACAAAAAAAAGCATGGTGCAACATGAACATGCAGTGCACACATAAGATGGATATTGAAAATCTAAACCTGCCCAAGTAAAAAAACTGAGCATTTGGTCACATTTTAGTGACTTGATAGTGACGTGTGAGGTAACGGAGGAGGATTTTGTGGATACTCCAGACACCATCAATAACAAACAATACATGCGTACACGTCGGACACACATATTTTGTATTTTGGGATAATGTTGCCTTTATCCAGTTTGCTGCTACAGAGAGGCTGTTCTCAGCTCAGTTGAAGGATTAATGGTTTGAAACACAGCGTTCTAGAGTAAGAGCCAAAAGTGTTTTATTTTTATTTTTATTGCATTAGGAATGATTTTGAATTGAATCGGGACACCAAGAATCAAATCAAGATTCAAGATTCCGACTGAATCGTGAGTTTACCAAAGATTCACACTCCTACTTACAGGCAGCAAATAAAGCTGGCTGTGAAAGTAACAGGAGAAACTATTGTTTTGCTTATTGTCTTTATTCTCATTTATTCAGGGTGTAGTGTACTGCAAGACTATGAACACACTGAAGTGGGTTGTAGTTAAGAGAGGCTATGACAGCAGATTTTTGGCCCACCTTTTAGTGTGGATATTTGGAACAGGTGTAAACACAGACACAGTTGGACAAGAGGAGGAGGTATGCAGAAGGTGAAGTCAAGAGGAGTTGCTGCATCAAAAACAACAGGCAACATTCCTCCACACCTTAGATACAGAAGGCAAGTCAGAAGCAATGTCAAGGGGAAAAAAATATTTTAACACTTTGTATTTAGCCAAAAAATAATCAACAGCATTTCAAACCTACTTTAAGAGCCAAGTGACTTGATATTAATGTAGTGGATGAAGATTTCTGTTTTAGATAACCTGGTAAAACAACAACTTAGTTGTTAGATTTTGCGGGCTACATTAAACCAACCGCGATGTGATAGATGGCCTGAATAACTCAACTTTCAGTCTCATAAATAAGCAGATCTCTACTAACATTGTTAAAGTAACCCCGAGGATGACACGCCCCCTTATCCCTGTGCACCACCTCCACCAGCAGACCTCCTCTCCCTATGATGAATACCCTGAACTCACGCAACTATTCAACATCAATATTTTGACATTTCATTCAGTTGAGTCTCCAGACGGAGCCATTTATTTAATTAGCTGAATAAAAATTGGCAGGAGAGGCGAATTCAAAGTTACGTGACCGGGGCTCAGTTGCCACAGGTAACCTTTTTAGAGGGACTTGGTGTGGCAAATTGATTGCTGAGAGAGCCGACTCATCATGAGTGCTAATTTACAGAAGCAGTGCACAGCGGAGCGGGAAAATAAGGGGCTCTATTTATAACAGAGAGAAACAGGAGAGGGGGATTAGCTTGTCATTAGAATAAAGAGTGCCGAAGAAGAATCAATTTCAGGGTTTAAAAAGCTGACAAGCACAGTTCACTTATTCTTTCTCTCCCTCTCGCTCTCTTACCTCTGAGCTCACTTTTTGACTGAACAGCCTGCGACCTCTGAGATATGGAGGGTTTTTTTTTTGAGGAGGCAAGTTCAGGTTCCAAACTTGCAGATAACTCTTCTATGTCTAGTCTAATTACAGTCTAATCAACCACACAATAGTTTGAATATGCATGTGATAAAGGCTAGTATTAGTTATAGCACTACACTGAGTTGAGCTAATTTATCGAAATGAATTCTTCTTCAGAACGTACCATGTTAACCATCTCCCTGTTAATCAGTACGTGCAGTCAAGGCAACCAAGAATTGAACAATCATAAGCTCCAAGATAACTGTAGCGAGCCTATAATTATAAACACTGAATCTCTGTGACACGATCCACATTGTTTCTAAATTTGAAGAACACAATGTTGCACTCAAATACACATCAAAGACTGTAATACGGTATGAAGCCTGAGCCCTGAATCTGTTCTGAAGATGAGGAGAGATGATAACCACAACAATATCAACTTATGGACCAAATTCTTTTAAACGGGTTAGGAGGATGATAGAAGAATAAATTATCAAAAAAATAAAATCGGCAAACACTGCTTTCAACTCCCATGAATAAAAAACTTCTATGAAGCGACTAAATAGCTCAATAAATCCTCCCTGCCTGCTAAATGCTCATAGCACATGTGACTGTGAAGACCATGACATATGATTTACACCATTTTTAAGCTAATCTAGTAATCCCTGTGCCAGCTGTGGACAGAAACATCGACATCGTGAAAGAGGGTCCATTCAGATCCTTTACTTAATTTGTCACCCATCTGGTGCATTTGTGCTCCTTTCTAGTAATAACCCCTTAAAGGGTTTCAAATGTTCGTTTTCATCCATGCCAATCCACCTGATCTCACTCCACTTTGGGAAAACCAAGCCACACAGTGTGCCCCATGAGCACCACACCAGGAAGGAAACTTGGGGTTGATTACCCAGCAGAAAGGTGACCCAAGCTGTTCTCCCAAACATTCCCTCACCATAAAACCCTCACCCCATGACCCAGGCCATCACATGCCCGCCGATTAACCTGGGCAAATCTCGGGTCCAGGAACCACACAGGAAACGGCGTAACATGACACAAACAGGAACTTACACAGAGGGGTGTGTCAGAACAAACTACTTTTTTCCACCTACGCCACATTACAGTTTAGGCGAGCTGGTCGGAGGAACTGGGGAATTTCTCTCTGTCGGCTCACACAGAGAGCTAAGCTGGCTGTAGGAGATGACAGTGGAGGGATTTACCATTTACAAAGGACTGCTCAAGCAGAACATAATATTTTAGCAGGGACGAACTGAAGACAGCCTTGTAATGTCGCCTGGAGAGGATGCTGCCAAGACCTCACATTACTGATGCAGCAGCAGGAAAACATATTTAATTAATACACTAAAGCAGACAGCAATACTTGACTCTCCAATCCAATCAGCTTATAGAACATCTAATAGTATATGAGGACGGCACATTGTGCTAATTTGTCTTGTCTGTGGAACGCACTGACAGCCCCATTCATGCTGACATCTCTTTAGCATGAGGTTAGTGGGTGTTTGGCCTCCCCTTTAGTCGTTTGTGAGCTGCAGAGCCTGGAAATGATTAGGCCTGGGAGGGCAATTAGCCTGAGCATCGCTGGGCTAAATATAGTCCAGCTTGGCCCAGCTCTGCTCCTGGGTCATATCCACACCGCAGACTCCACGCAGCCTCGATGTGGATCCCGTTTGTTTTATGACTGATGCAAAGGCTGTGCTGACTCAGATGAGATAACATAACTCAGCCGTCGATCAGGTGTCCCGAGAGGTAACAAAGTGAGTGGGAAAGACTTGCGGAAGGAAATATAGAAGCGATGACGTTTGAGAGGGAAGCACATGTTAGACTTGATATGCAGAAAACACGAGCTGAACAAGCTTGGTTATAAAGTTGACCGATTCATCTGTATTTATTCCTGTCACACTTTTGTCTACATGATGTGCCCTGCTTTTTCAGTATTGAACCTTCACCTTTATTTCACAAGAAATACTGTTTCGACCGAACCATAGTTGAGAAAATATCCTTTCCCACAGCCTTACACCAACTAAACGGAATGCAAAGAAGGAATGCTTTCCCATCACATGGCTCCTTGCCCTGGCAGTCCCCGTATCTCCCCACCCCACGTGAGAAAAAAAGTAAGAGATTTTATCCTTAAAAACAGGAGGTTCGCCCACTCGTTCACCTGGGACGGGTCTTGGACAGCAGAGGCAAACTAGAAGGTTATGGGAGCCTGGGAATGTTTAACATCAAGAAAGCAATCAGAACATAGCTGGAGCTCTGGGAATTGGACAGGAAACATGGAGAGTAACCCCTTCCTGCCTGAGAGGAAAGAGAGCAGGTCTCTACAGTGCAAGCAATTCACCCACATTTGAGAGTGAAATTAAAATGTGCAGACATAAAGAAATATTTAAGTGCACTAGTGTGAGTTCCTTGAGATGCTGCTACTAGGGACCTGGAGCATTTTATTGTTACTTGAAGGAACCAGTTAGCGAGATTAGTGGATTGGAAAATATGGTTTTGGTGTTTATGGTGCATGTAGCTTCTCATTTCTGTCTTTCCTTAGCTATCCTTGTTTGATGAGTCTGAGCTCGTACCCGCACACAGCAGAGAGGTTGCACGATAACATTTGACTCATGTTGCTTTTAATGTGCGTGCAATAAAACACTGG
This sequence comes from Anabas testudineus, assembly GCF_900324465.2. Taxonomy (NCBI): domain Eukaryota; kingdom Metazoa; phylum Chordata; class Actinopteri; order Anabantiformes; family Anabantidae; genus Anabas; species Anabas testudineus. The sequence continues at coordinate 29,799,133 of NC_046611.1, forward strand.
TGAGTAAAAAGCCAATAGGAGTAATTTATCAAAGCACTAGTTAAATTTGGGTGTTTTTCTGAAATATTGCTTTGCCCACAGTCTCCTGTCCACCACTGATATGTGGTGCCACCACTAGCAGCACTACCTCTAAATATGTGGAGCCTTGTAGTGATTTAGGTTATGTGACAACTTGCTACTGCAACCTGAAAGGCAGCTTGTGGCCATTTGCAGGTAAACTTCATTTTTTTCAAACCTTAAATGCACATATACACATCAAGACATTTTAAGAACCTGAAAAGAACTAGTTTCACTTCTCTCCTAAGCAACACAGTTTTGGCCGTGTGAGCCATATCTCTGCCTACACCAGTGTTTAGAAAGGTGATGTGTGAAGGCCCAGGGCTCTAATGTGATACAAGAAAAGCACTGAAAAAAAGGTAGTGGCCTCTAAGTTAATACAGGCTCCACTTCAATTTCCCCATCACCGACTTGACCTGGTGTGTGTTTCGGCAGAGTCTGTCGACTGAGGTGAAACATAAGTCGAAATGTTCTGGTTCGAGACTAAGTTTAACACAAATTGCACAAGACAGCTCAGGAAACAGGGTTTGCGTTGTACCCTGACACAACACTTATCAGCCAGTGAAACCTACTGTAAGAGGCCTGTTGCTGCACTGTACTGTGACTGAGCTTGGCAAAAGAGTTACACACAAGCACAGTAAACACAGACATTGCACCACACAAGACTAGAAATCTATGTGCTCAAGTTAAAGAAAGCCACAATTACACCATAACATACAAGCTGAACTCTAAAGTTTGGTATTGATCCTCTGAGTCATTGTAAACTAAATGTATATCAAAAGGCTTGTGCATGTTGTGAACGTTTTGTATGAGAATTGTGAGAGAACAAAGGTCAGTATTAGTGAGTTTACATGCACTTAACTAACCGGGTTACAGTCGGCTTGCTCTAAGAAGCTGATCTCATTAAAGTGATATGTAAATTGCAAACCTGTTTTCTGTAATTGCGGGAGGCGATTAGGAAAAGCTAATTTCCCAAGTAGATTTCTCCTAGGAAACAGATCTATCTTTCATTGGTGACGATGAAATAAAGAGTTCTGTTCTAATGTAAGAGCAAATCGATCAGTTTTAATGAAAGCTGTAAAAAGGCAGCCTAGCAACTACTAAATACTGATGCATGGAAAACTGACTATAGTGCTACAGGTCCAGACATCAGCCTACAGTGACTTTAGATCTAGTATATAAATGTAATGCCATTTGGCTGTTAATTAGAGGGTAAAAAAAAAGGTTGTCAACTAGTTTGAAAGGTTTGATGGTTTGATTTCTAGCTCCTCCTGTTTACATGTAGGTGGCTTTGGGCAATTCACTGAACCCCAAGTTGCTCCAGGGGTCTGTGGCAGTTGCATCGACATGCCCTAAATTTTCCTAGTATAAAAAATTATAATATTATCATCATAGTTATAATTAATCTAATCAGAAATATGTGTATCAAATGTTATGGCAATGTACTTAATAGCTGTTGCAATATTTTTCTTAAAGCCAGCCTTCTGGTCATGCTTGATGAAAAGCCAGTTGGACCAAATACAGTGAAACCTCTGGCCCTGCTGGTGGCATTAGAGAAGAGGTCAGGGCATCATCAAATTAACTATCTGGGGATTGTGAATGTCTGTGAAAAGTTTCATGATAATCTGTCCATTATTGGACTAAAAAACACTGAAATATGCACTTTTTCTAGGATATAAAGAACACAAACATTGGTGCTGACCAACATATTCATAGTAAATGACAGGAGAGCACTGCAATACTTCCCGAGTCCCATGAAGCATTGTCCTAACCCAGTTTCAGGAAGAGATATGGCATTAAAAAAGTCAACACAGTAGCTGACATTGCAGTTGAAATACTTTAAATAATGCCTACCAGAAGGTCCTCGAAATGTAATCTGTGCCATAAAATGCATCCACTCTGCACCCACTAATGTAAGCCCTAACATTATGCTCATACCCATAGTTATTCCTGCAGCGTTTCGTTGTAGAATATAACTAGAAAATATATCCATCATTAAGAAGTAATTTTGTCAGTGTGTAGTGATGATGAAACTTAGGACATGCTCAGCACTCTCTTTATAAACTGTTTGTTAATCTATCAGGAGACACATGAGGAACGAGTTAACAATATGGGTGGATTACAGTCAGCGTGGCCGCTGTGGAAAGATCGAAGTGCGCCCTTGGAGTGACATTATTTATTGAAATAAATTCACTCAAGCTGAAATATGTATAGCGAATGCATTATGAACAGTGCTTCTGATGGAGCAGAGAGGGCTTTAACTCAGTGTAACGTTGGCTTGGTCTTTATTGTGACTCACCGCGGGGATGATAGAGAGGAAAGGGTCTGGTGGTTTAATTTAGCCCTTTCAAGAATGGAAGGGATTTCCTTTTGATGCCCTATTTGAATGTATAGACAATTTGGAGTTCTTTCTGGTGCACAGATTCTGATCTTAATTGCTTCGTTAATTAGCTGTGATTCACGGGGAGAAACCTTGCCCTCTCCAAAGTCCCTGTGCATTGCTAAGGGGGCTCCTCAGGAGCTCTCACATCCTCTCTCCCATTTTAAAGCACCAATCCTGCACTTGTGACACTGATTTGCAAGCGCGCCTTTGCTGAAGATGGGCTTTTTTTCCTCAAATGTCAGCAAACCCCATAGTGCTCCGGCTCTCCACTCCTACTGCCTGAGGAAAGCGGAGCACATCAGACCTTTTATTCAACCCCACCCCACATCAACACCACTCTGTTGTACGCTTACATCACACAGATGCATTCCACAGATTTATGTTTGATGGTTTTCCAATGAAAGAGGAACAGCCAGTGCAACATCCTGCACACTGCATCCTCTCACTATGTGATAAATATGGCTCCCTCTCTCTGGGTGCTTCAACTTGGCGGATCGATGGATCATTTGCTAATCACAGAAGAAAGCCACAGTAGGCAGAATAAAAAGGATTGTCATAAGTAGGCGTCAAGTGAACTTGCTGGACAAACTGCTGCTTTCGTTTGCTCGCATTGCTTCCTCCAACACAGGCCTCAGAGGTAGTTATCACTCATCAAGGTGGATCGAGCTTTGGCTTGTACCTCATCCTGATTACACGCCACCTACAGCAGTTGGTATCTTGAAGAGGCAGTGCAGAATTTGAGAAAAAGTAGGCGTTTGCATCGGCGAGCTAGGACGAAGAAAGTAGGTCAGCTGAGCATGCAAGTCATCTAACCCCCCCCCCCCCCCCCCCCCCCCCCAGCAGAATAGCATCATTTAGTAAACAGGAGCAACCACTGTCGCTCTCAACCACCAATAAGAAAGCAGTTAAAGCCTCAGTTAAGGTCCAGAATACGTTATTTCTGAAGGCAAACTGAGATCTGAGGCTGCATACACGTAGTAGATGTAAGAGATTACCGCTTCAACAGCTAGAAGTACGCTGGACCCAGATGTACAAATGATTTCTCTCTCTCTCTGTGTTTGTGTGTGTGTGGTTGCTGCTGAGACAGAAAAAAATACCAGCAAACAAAAAAAAAATCTCTTCTGAAATCCTCCTCAAACGTGAGGTGCTTTTCCGCTCACAAAAAGAAGTAATTTAGAGGTCTCTGGTGAGCTGTAGAGGGCTTAACGTGTCCAACTAGATCTGGAGTGTAGCTGTAGACCTGCCTTAATGCACTGCCAGGTCACCGTTACTGTGGCAATACAAGGCCAGCAAGGCTGCTTGGAGCTAGGGGCACATAAACGAAGTGAGGGTATGAGCAAAAAGCTAAGAATATCTTATACTTGGCAAATCTGCCTTATACTTACCTTATACAATTTCTCTATCCTTACTGCTTTTAGCATTCAGAGGTATAAACTATTTATACCCAAGTTCTATAAATCAATCAGATCTGTCCGGCTGCAGCAATAAACAATTATTATTTGACAGTGGTTTTGTAAATCATCAGACCAAAGAGCCTGACTAAACAGCAATCTCAACTTTGAATATAATGAATTCAGTCTAGCTACTGTACAACAACTGTTGCTGTGGCACTGTACAAAACTGTGGAACTATGTGAGAAAGACCTACTACTGCAGACATTTTGAAGGGCAGGTTCTGGCACAATTCATGGTCTGTCTTGTGATTGGTGAGGAGAGCACAGTGCAGACAGCCAACATATTTTCTACCTGCTCCAGAGATGCCAGGTCAACAGGCAACTCCCATTATCTTGATACACAAGTTAGACACAAATTGCAACAGAAGAACGTGTCCCCAAGAGAGGAGCTGTGTGTGTGTTTTTCATTAAAAAAAACAAAAGCAAACAAACAAACAAAAAACATGTGACACATATCATAGGACTACACATTGGACTGTCACCTCTCTTTTACAATTTCAGCCAGATCAATCCTGGCATTGTCATATTGGAATATGCCTGTGCCACCAGAGAAGAAAAAACATCTATTGTTGGGAAAAACTTGGTTATTCAGTATATTCAGGTAGTCAGCTGCCCTCACTATGATGTCAGCTGAAACATATTAACTACTGCAGTAGTTATCGACATTCTCTTTTGGGCAAAATGTCCAGTTTTACCCTTAAATGGCAATACCATTGTATAAAACTTAAACTTCCAAATATATAATTGTTTTCATTATTATGATCTAGATCTTATTTAGCATCAGCATGGTCACTGGGGCTGCGCCAAGATACAGTTAGGGCAAAATAAAATGCCCACATAGAGACAGGAGAAAAGGAGGAGTAGGCTCTGTTGTTTTGTCTGCGACAGCCCTGCAGGCCCTCGGGCTCCAGAGCCGTTTCTCCCTTTACAAACAGCTCTGTGCTCCAGCCCCAGATGTCTCATTACTGTAAAACAAGCAGAGAGATGAGCCACATACAAGTCACTGGCCCACAACGCTGCCTCTCTTTCAATTAGAAAGGATTAGGCTAGCCTGAATGGGCCTTCCCGTGCTGCGATATGCTACCTTGCTGTGCGACTGTCGCACAGGACAGCCATATGTCAGACCTAAATAAATTACAGAGGAGCTGAAAGCATGGCGATAGCAGAAAGGGAGTTATTGCTCCACTAGACTGCACAACAAGTTTAATAGGAGGAGGATGCTGTAGCCTCTATAAAACTCTATCTATAACTTCACACCCTATGAACGAGCATGGGCAGAGACACAGGTATACACCTCTCCTCACTGACTCTCATAAATCAGAGCTACAGGAGAAGTTTTACTCAGTGTGCATTAATCAAATGATAAAGCCAAGCCAGTGAAATTTCTGCTGTGCCATTCTTTTGGTGAGCCAACTGGACAGATCCCACCCGGTCCTACGGACTGCTCTGTAAGAAGGGAGACCAACCTTAACGGGATAGCGAGGCCCTCATTCCGCTGCCTGCATCACTCACTTTTATGGGAGTAGGGCAGTGTGGGGTTTAACAACACGCTTTACTTGTCAAGGGAACCGACATTACATAACCATAAAACGATGAGGTCCACAAATCACTGGACGGCTTGTGACACAGGGAAAGGGCTGGGCCTGTTGTGTGGCAACACTGCCAGTGAACACTTTTGGGTCTGTGGGCAAAAAGTTAAAGAACAAAAGAATTCATATCTAAACCATTTATCCTAGAGCCAGATGAAAGCAGCCTGTATGCTTAAGTTTTCTTCACCACACATGAAATTGAAAATGCATTTACAGCTAATGCTGCTGCCTGCCTGACTCGTCTGCATAATTTTCCAGGGAGCCTGTGCCATAGCTGGAGCGACTCCTCTGACCAGGGGCGTCTGTGGTTGAACAGTACTAGTCCACAGGTCCTGAGAGGCAGGCAGCAAGCAGGCAGGCAGGCAGGCAGGCTCCGCTATGCCTGACATGGAGCACCCTAACAGGGGGAACGACTGAGTAATGGCAGGGTAACTTGATCCAGGGCTGGGAGGGAATGGGAGCAACCCTGACACCTAAATCATAGCTGTGGGATGGAGAGAGAGAGAGGGAGACACACAAATGTGGCTGAGGAGGTAGTGGGAGGGACAAGGAGAGAAATAAGCCGCGAGGGTGCGGAGGACAGTATATTTGGGAAAGGGCCAAATGACAGGGAATAAAAGTGAACGCCTCTCTGCTGCCTTTCATGCACGTGCCGCTCCCACCGCTGGTGTGGGAGGGACCTCAGAGGAATGACAAGGCGTGGGTTTAAGTTTCAAATTCACAAGCCTGTCTCAGACAGAATAAACACACGTAGGCCTGTAATGACTTATATTTTCCCTAATGTCAAACACTAATTGAGAAATTTAGACTGGTAGACATAAATAAATATGTCCCTCTCCATGTAGGTAAAAACATTTAACCAGAAATGAATGTGTCCTAAAGCTCCATAGGCTAAGACTCAGTATTTACAACCCTGCCCTCCCACAAGCATGCACGCACTCATGCACGCATTACTTCTTTTGCTGGTTTCCAGATGACACCAAGAAAAGCTCAATATTACAAACTAAATCTAAATCTTGAAACCTAGTCATGTCAAAATAAACTCTACAAAACCCAAATCCACAGTGTGTAAAATCCAAATCACCCTATCCATTTTACCACAGCCAGGTTTTAATGTTTCAATACAAAAAATACATTCAGAGGATTTGGGTTCAAACTGCAAAGTTGAAATAGTGCAAGTCACCCCCTCTGGGCAGGAGAACTCCAGGGAAATTGAACAAAATCAGATTTTAAGATCTTCATTATTTTAGTTTTCTTTTAGTCTAGCTAGAGGTTCCATCTAACCATCCATCCATCCTTCCATCATCCTTTATGCTTGTCCTGTAAATGGTGCTGGAGCCAATCCCAGGTGCCTGAGAGGTGGGTTACACCCTGGACAGGTCTCGAGTGTATAAAAGGGCTGAAACAGACAAACATTCAGTCACAACTATGGGCATTTTAGAGTCACCACCTAATACCAACGCTAACCCGAGCCTAACTGAATGCCTTTGGACTTAGAGAGGAACTGGCATAGGGAGAACATGCACCCAAACAGAAAAGCAACCGACTGGCGACTCGATTTGAACCCAGGTCTTTCTAGCTGTGAGGAAACACTGCTAACTACTACAACACACTGGGTTAATCCAGACTTGCTAAATTGAAACTAATTTAACCCACAATGTGAAATTTGTTAGTATTAGTAGTAAATTTATGCCATTTTTGTCATTATAGATTTATCTTTTAATCAACTAGATTTACAAAGCATGTCACAAAGTAATGAAGAGTGTCAATAGTATTGCCTACAACTTTAATTACTTTGTCTGACCAGTGTCCCAAAACAAATATGTAGCTTATTTTCATGTAGGTCCAAGAAGAGTGATGACTCTTCACATTTGCAGGTCATATTTAAATGAAATAATTAATTCCCAGAACTGTTGTTTGCTAATCTGTTTTAGTAAAAACAGTAGGAAAATGATAAAGTTATTTTTACTGAATACGTCTTTAAAAAGTCTTCTTTTAGCATTCATTACTCTTTGCAAAATACATGAACACACTAAATATTCCCACAGAGAAAAACAGAACTGTAAAGAAATACCCTTCTAAAACAAAATCCCATTTACAGCTAAACATAAATCAAAAAAAAAATACCAACAGAAAAAGAGAAAATAACATAACACTCAAGCAAGCCACTACAACACTTTTTCATGACAGATGCAGAAGTCAGCTTCCCTTTTTTAAGCGTTTATTCACTGAACACTTGTGGGGTTTTACAGGAAGACCCTGTGCCGCACTTTGAGTTCCTCGAAACGGGCCAGTACAACCACCATCTTATCTGATGCTGGCTACATGGAAAGTTTGGGGTTTGATCATGGGCAGCTCAAAGTGATACTCTTTCACTACCCACACACAGATTTATAAAATCAGATCGTTACTGGATTCCGCCTGAAAATCTGTCTGACATAGGTAATTTAGAAGTTTGATCTGTCATGTATGCATCATTACATTAAGTAAAAACACAGAACTAAAAATTGTGTAGACTATGTGTTCCTACACAGTCGACACCCATCAAGCTCTTATGATCACCACACATCAACCTATTTTTACCATGGACACGACAAAGTGGAACATGGCCAGTGTATACGCTAATGCTCCAAGCTGCAGTCTAATATAATCATATGCCTTAGCTGCCTGCAGCCTACAAATCCTATAAAAGTCAGTCATTAGGCTTCACATGTAATTTTCATTAAGTTTTCTTGGAAACAAGAGTTTAGCAAGACCAACAATTTAGGAGAGAAAGAAATGCTCACCAGACTATTACCGAACCACATCCTCCTTTTTCCATCCACAATATGGTCTCCATTCATTATTCAGACTAGAGATGCACTTTCCTTGTTCTTCATCGCTCCACTCTTGACATCTTTAGACAGCACTTAACAGATAGGATATGTATAAGCTGCTTATAATTCAGGTATTACTAAGAAAAAAGAAAACTTAAAGGTTTTTTGTCTATTAGTTTAAGTAGGTTGATGGACTACAGCCTGTTTTCTCCCAAAACTTACATAAAGAGGACTGTGTCTTTGAATGCATCACTGAATTAGCCTGTGTATTGCTGTTTTAGGAGAGTGCTGTACTTTAATTCAATTGTGTAGTGCCTTTATTGCACCCATAATGTAGAGAAGCCATAATTGAGAAAGTACGCCAAGCCTTAGAGCAAGATTTAAATAAGAAAAACAGCACTGGTAACAGCTACAAAGTGTCCAACCTGCAAGAGTTTGTGTGTGCAGAGAGACTGGCTGAGTTTTCATACCCCTTGTGTACAGCGTCAACAAGATTTGGGAACGCTCTCAGCTTTTCTTTTCTTTTTTTTTTTTTTGTTACCCTACTACTTAGACTGGTACTTCAAAGTGTGGCAATGAGTGGCGCCTGAGTACAAAAATTTTGTGTGCGAGTATGTGTTATGGTAACACGATCTTGGTTATGATTGAGCGGAAATGTTAGACAAGCATCTAAGTTTCCTCTGCCTGCTTCCAGCCTCTTCATCTAGCCACATGTGAAACCACACTGGAACTGCTCTCTAGCCAAAGTAAACGCTCCAGTCAATCGCATGGCATGTGTTTACACTGGATGCCGGGGTTAGGTGCCAGGCTCTTATTCATATTCTGGTGATAAATGATAATTCTTTCATAACCATTGTTTGCTGATGAACCTCGACGTGTGAGACACTTCCCACACTGAGCAGTAAGATAAAAAAGGTCTTGTCAGTGACACTCGGCTCTGCATGTGTGAGTGTGGGAGGGAAGAAAGGGTGTTCCTCACACTGACTCATCTACAGGGCACAGAGCTGCCCTGAGTCGGCAAAAAAAAAAAAAAACCTTGACAATAGAATGAGTAGGTTAACCAACTTTCCAATTGAGCAGCAACCTGCTGTGAAATGAACAATAAAGCTGAATGCAACGCAATATAGCAATAGAGTGGAGCATGTTTAAAGTAAAAAGCATTAATGGGACAGTAAAAAAAAAAAGGGCTATATTTTGCCACTGTTCATATTTTATTAGAGTGCATTATATTAAAATGTGTTATTAATGTTTTGGGCCTTTAATTTATATATATATATATATATCCATAACCTCAGTAATAAAGATATAGTAAAATGATCACCTTCAGTTTCAAAACAAACTGAGAAATTATAACCGTGTTAAAGTAGAATTCATGGCAGAGCTGCTGTATTGGATTGGATTAGATTGTACGAAGTGTACCAACCTAAACTGGCCAGTGAGCGTATCTATAACAAGCTAACACTGACAAAGAGTCTTCATTTATTCTTCTATGTTAGGGCTGTGCATTAGCGCAAATCTGGAGAGTAAGTATCACGACAAGCCTTTAAAATTCCATATACTGAGATATACTCTGTGTGATTCTGCAAGCAAGCCGAATTATTGTGAGAATCTGTGTAAGGTAATTTTAGGAAAACTAACATTAGTATAAAGAACACACCACAATATGCAGTGTGTTTTGAAACTGTTTCATATTTTATTCAATCAAAACATCTACTTAGTGCTGGGGGGTTAAAAAAAAATACAAAATGTATGTAAAATGCTAGTGCTTTGGGAATCAATACAGTTTCACAAAACTTGCACCCTACTAGGTGTAGATTTTGTTTCCTACACTGCCACCACTAAAAAAGAGCTTCAGTTTAAAAAAAAAACTATGCTTCATAAAAACTAAAATTGACATTCTTATTAATATTTAAATGTGTTGCGTTATAGCACTGAGTAAAATAACAACAGTCTACTTTTTCCAAATTACTACTAACAATAAGCAGTAATGCAGCAGCAAAATAGTAATAATAATAACATTAAAAAATTAAAACTATCTGGAACAGGTAGAACTGACCAATTCTACTCATTTCTTTTTTTTTCCTGAGAAAACCAATCACCACAAACAGAGAGCAAAATTTCCCAATGATCACAACAACTATACTGAAACTAGAAAAGCATAGTAGAAATTTAGTGAACATGCTTACTGTGATAATCAAGCATCCAAACATGGAGTTTGTCATATATTTTAAAAAGTGTGTGCTCATCTGTGTGGTGTGAACCATTTTCCATCATCAGCACAAAACTATTGTTAAGGCAGCACTTCTAGTGAAAATTTTTTGCCTTAACATAAGTCAGATCTTATTTTGAATGATGTGACACACAAAACAGAATTACATCAGATTGACATTAAACCCCCTGAGGAATTTACTGACCCTCCAATGCCTCATAAAAAATAAAAGTCGTGTTAGAGTTAACTGTAAAAGTGAAGCCTTTTCTGAAAAGAAAACACTGTCAGTCCATTTTTCCCACATAAAGACCTAAGACGTGGGGTTTGCAGATCTTTACTGTGTCTTTTCTGTAACAAAAACTGGGCTGCTGAAGATAGTGAAAATAATAAGTTGTTGTATCTGGAAAGAAAAGCCAGGAACACTTTCTGGAACATACTCTATACCACAGTGAAAGAGATTTCCAGCTCCAGTGAGGTGGCTCTGACTAGAGGGGAATTTTCTCTTTCACCTCTCCACAGAAATCCAGCTTCACTTCACCACAGCCGATCACAGTCCTCATTTTAACATCTCAGATGTGTTTAATTCAAGATCTTTACTCTGATCTTTGGTGCAACACCTCATGGCCAGTGAAGTGTTTCAAACTGGCAGCAACATCACTTACATAGCCAATTCACTAAGACTTAAACAGTAGCCTGAATTCTAAAAGCCACGTCAACCGAATGATGATGTACAAGCTTTCCTAAGGAAAGGTGCACCGCAGACTTGGTGAGCTTTCTGCAACAGCTACAAGAATAACATTTGATCAACGTTTCATGGCCAACGCGACTGCCGGCTTCGACTCCAACAAACGTAATCGCATGCACTTCTTCCAACACTTTTGCTGAGGTGACGGAGTTGTGAGCATTACTACCAGCAGCAACAACGACGGCTCAACAAACCTAGCAATATTAAACCTTTTGGACTCTGTCTGATTTTTGTACATTTATTAGTGTAACTAACTGTTTGTGTCACTTATTGTAATGTGTAATGCTGTTGGTAATCACTAAGAATAGTAGATACAGTCAGTAGGAGGGCCCTCCTAATGCTTGCTGCACAGCACTCTCAACACGAACAATAATAGAAAGCATTATAGATGTTAACACAATATATATACAAACTCATACCCTGTGGGAAATTCAAACCAGTACACCGGATTAACTGGTATACCACCCAGCACTACTAGAAATATTAAGATTCACATTGCTGTAAACATAGATGCAGGAAAAAGAGCTGGTCACCGTCACCGTGCTGGCTGATTAATGAATATTAAGCCTCTGTATTTCATTTGTTTGCAGAGTTTTAGTTTGGGAACAGGTGAGCCAGGGGCAGACAGCTTCAGATGAAAAACGTGGTTTCTTGTACAAGAGATCCAAAATATAACAGTGTCAGTAGTGTGGATAGTGCTGCTTAAATCCTGTAATGACACCGCTGTCGGCCTGATTACACAGCAGTCATCTGGGTTTCTGCTTTACTTGTATGTTTAAAGTGAGTGTTTGAACACAGGCAGGTCTGGATTTAAAGCTACGACCACTACAGGCTGGATCACCTCTATTACAGCTAGCAGAGGAGTCTGTGAGGGGCATGATGTTCAAACTGGTGCACTTCACCTTTTCCTCTGCACAGATCAGCCATCATGACGATGGGGAGACACCCCCCCCCGACCCCCCACCCCCCGATGCGCGCGCATCCTCGCTTGTTTGTAAACGTAGCCGTATCATGTGCTTCCTCAAGCATTTCTGCTCCAACAGGGCTTCTTTATGGCATTTAACCTTCTGTATTACAGTCACAGCTACCAAACGGGCTGAATCAATCTAATGCTGATTCAAACTATGATCCGTGCATGACTAAAGCACACAATGACTATTAAAAGAGGCGGAAACCAACATCCACCCCCTCCTCTGGTTTTCACATCTGTACAACGTACTTTGCACAGGTGCACAACCACTACTGCTGACGTTAAGGACAGACGTTGTTGACAGTGTAAGATCAGTCATGTCAGTGTGTGCACACAGGGAATCCTGCACTGACGACATTTCTGCGATGCACAGCTGCAGGGTTAGCCACAGGCCTGCTCTGCATCACCGACACACACAGGCTGTATGTATACATCTGGGCTACGTTTATCAATGCACTCTCTGTTGCAAGTGCACTTTCATGCACAATATACACTTTGTGAAGGCTGTTATTTGAGTTCAAAGCTGTTATTCACACTGCAAATACTGACCAAAAGCCGGAGATTGTTTCTGCTGCATTTAAAAGCTACCGTGATAACACTGCAAGCGAGCCCTGTTGGGCTTCATTTTCTCCGTCTAAAAACAGCGGGCTGGGTGGAAATGTTGGATTAACTTTAAACATGTCTCACCTGGATCCCCAGTTATGTGGAGGGAGCACCTTCAAACTAAAGACAGGCTAATTTTTCGTAAATACCTGGTTAAACCGTCGATCCTCATAAATGTTTCTCTCCAGCCATTTTGATCCAAACCGTGGAACTCATCCGGCGGCAGGGGTGCGAGGTCGGAAGCAAACATGACCGAGTTATTTGTCAATTACATTTGTTTGTGTATGCAACATAAACATAAATATATACATTAACTTTTCAGTTTGAGTTAACAATGTGCGTTTCAAACAGGCAGGGAAACACAACAATAAGTTTTGTTTTTGAATGGCCACCCCTCTCAGACAGAAATGGTACGTCTCGTCAAATTCCGGGCACCTACTGTGCTGCGCTCGGTGAGAGCAGCCAATCAGAGAGCGGCTGTGGAGGAACCTGTAGCAGAGCAGCACCGCCTTCACTGACAGCAGCCTGGTGGAGGAGACTCAGGGAAAGGAGGTGTCCTGCAAAGTCAGAGTAATGTGCACACAAGGCATTCATCCTCCGTGTGTGTACAACTAGCAGCAATGGAAAATAAACTAGATACTAGTGAATGTCATCCACTCAACATTTAAATTAAAGGGACACTCCACCGATTTTCTTTCCACAGTCAATTAACTTAACACAAGTAAATACTACTCAGCCTATAAATACTGCTTCGCGTCTACTTTGATTGTGGAACTTCCCAAAGCTTTACAAAATAACCAAGATGATGTCATCAGTTATGTTGAGTTCAATTATGAATATTTGACAAAATGGTAATTATTGGTAGGAGCCCTTGTTTCTGTGGAGCTTGGCTCATATTAGAGTCTATAAATCATGATTTGATCATCATAAATCTACAAACATGATTTAGGTTTCTGCTTATTTTAATCTGTTTTCTAAAAGTCCCTTAGCTTTTCACTGTGAAAGTCATACTTAATTGCTGGAATTCCCGTTTAATAAAGTAGAAACTGAAACTGAAAATACAGGCCTTTCATTGATTATTATTAAACAGTTTTTAAATGTTGACGCTAGTTGTGGTAGTATATAAATAAATATGATATAATAATATAATAATGTAAAATCTATGTGCCTGACTGTAACCTATAAGTGTCATTGAGACTTTTATTATGTAAGGATTTCTTTCATTGAAAAAAGTGAGTTGGCAACCTTCATCTGAGAAAATAGGAATTTTATAATGACAATGACAAAGACACTTGTAAATTGTAAACTGATTAAGTCATGGCTCATACCTGATCCCATTAATATGGCCATATCAGTTTTGAAACTCTTCCGGTTTATTTATAGGTATATTTTAGGGTATACTGGTGGAAAATATAATTTCCTGTATAACCATCACCACCTGGTAAAACAGACAACCTTCTGTCATTTTATTTAGTGTAACTGAATGAATCATAAACTAGTTTAGGAATTTGCTTAACTAATATCACATCAAGCATTTTTGAATTTTTGTCTAGATTGTCCCAAGAGAGAAACTTGAATGTGGCAGTGTCTCACATGGTAATTATGCAGATGTGCACAACCCATGAGTCATTCATATATATTCCCACAGACACTCATATACTAACGTACACACATGACACACACACGCACCCACATGCACATGTACTGCACATATTATAACACACACTATACATACATTGTGTGTTGCTGACTGCTGGTTGTAGCTGTAAAGTACTTGTTTAAGGCAAGAAATTGAAATAGTCAAAGTACCTAGATCAGTATGACTGGTTGTGAGTGCTTGGATACATTTTGTTGCTTTCTATCACCCGTCCAATAAATGAAGCTACATTCCTGGTCACAGTCACAGCCTCTAATTCAGATTCAGCAGATACCGACACTGCTGCTACATCTGTGGTTACAGTTCCGTCTGTTACTACAGTAAACGCTGCTGCTACTGTAGCCAAACTGTTCCCACAGAGATTATGTTCCTGGTTCAACGTTCCTACTGATATGTGGATGGAAGGATGAGCGGCGCATGTGTCAAGTAAACTGTATAAGTGAGACAATGTTTGGAAACACAAACATACATGTGTACTTGGCCAACCTGGCACCACCCAAAGATATGTATACTGTCTAATGTATTAATACTTATCTTGTATTGCAAGGAAGCTAAACTATTTGTTTGAAACCATGATATGAAATAAATATAGTTATTAAGTTAAAAAAGTAATATTGTTGTGTTTTTGTTTATGCTTCAGGCACCTTCAGGAATCACAATGTTGTCTGTATTTATTATAACAATATACTGTATTATAGGATGAATCAGCTATGACACAAATGCATACCCGAAAACACGTGCATTTAGACATGCATGTGGATTGACACGCACCCTTTCTGCTGGTGTTTCACACTGCATTTTCGGTGCAATGAAGCATGGTGTTGTTAGTTTTGCAATTTGATTCACCTGGGGCTACACATGTCCTGTACTGTCAACTGCTGTCACAGGCCGCAGTGCATAGTTTGTGGCAGGTGGCGATGCTGCCAGTCTGGGTGTGAGGATGACAGACAGAAAAAGGCATTCGGCTTTACAGTACGCTACTTAGGATTTCTCTGTCTCTTTCTGTCTCTCTGTTTAATACGTATTGAGAGGCAGCAGCGGTGACAGATACCTTGAGAACAAAGACGTGTAATCAGGAACTTCAGCACAGGTGTTGTCACTGCTGCTTTTCTGAAAGGCTCTGTTTCATGCTGATAGCGCTCGGCGAGTAATATCAATATTTCTCATCTACCAAAACAGGATATGAAAGAGAGCTGCCTTTTTGCTGCAACCCTTGATGAAACATGGCAGTACCAATCATTTGTGTCTCCTGACTGTAATACTTGATAAAAAATCCTCAGGTATCAATCTGAAACGTGTGCATAAACATGTACAATGATTTTCTTCAGAGGAGAATGTGAGGCAGGAGCTTATTTTTTAACAACATAGAGGTCTTAACTATAGAAAAAAGTAGTTGTGGCATCCCTACTTTGTGATCAATACGAGGATCTTTAGCTTAGGGCCAAATAGAATTAAGAATTGCTTTAGGATAATGACAGTATCGACCGGAGCTCAGTAAAGCGTTTCAATGTGGCAGGTTAATTCCCTTCTATGAAGGTGTACAGGGAGCCAGTCTGAGTCAGGTTTGACGGTCAAAGTAATTCTCTCCAGCGTGGTGCTGCTGTAGCACTGTGCTCCGCAACTATTTTCCCCTTTTATACCACACAGGCATTTTAAGCTACCGCAGTATAATTCAGGATGTACTCTTTGGGAACTAAGACATCTGAAAGTCTCTGTGCCACCAGTGAAACTGTTTGGCAGCATCGCCACTAGCGCGAGGTTATGGAAGAATTTATCCTCTCCATTGGCATGTGCCTACACATCTGAAAAGCCAAAGTCCCGAGGCGACTCATGGATTACATGTCATGAATTACAGGTCAGCATGAGTTATAGCAAGATCAGGTTACAAAGCATTAAGGCTGACACTCTAATATAACATAATAACACAATTACAGTTTAGAAAATGGGCCAGGTAAACAGGATTTCTTTTTTTTCATGTTTATCCAACAAGTTCCTCTGAGGACACAAAGCATTATGGCAAAATACAAAATAAGTTGTCGCCTCTTGTTCCTTTTCTTCTCTGTGCTCATGTATATTTTTGCAGCAAGGTAGTTTGAGGGAGCACTCCGTGTTGCACATCCCCTCTGCGAATACAAGTAATTTACCTTGCTCATTATGTGAGACGTTGAGGTGTTTTGATGTTTGGAGATGAAAATGCTTTGAGATGAAATATTCATTTTTCTTCTTCTTTTTTTTTTAGCTGACTTAATTATGTATGTGTCCACTGTCAAGTTGAAAACGGCTGCTCCTGTGAGGGATGTTTCAAGCGTACCTTTTTTGCCATTGGCGCAGAATACATTACCTCCTTATTACGGGGATTGCCTCACATACACTCATATGCAACCTTATGGAAATATTAAATGAAGAGGCTGCACACCTCAGTGGACACACTGAATAAGCATGAGCATCTCCTGTTTGTGACTCATAACGCAAATGTTTGGCTGATTGTCGTTTTTTTGACTCATATTTTACGTCATCCATTGTTTTGAAGGCGTTTTGTTTGTTGTATGTCTGTACCGTTTGATCATTTTCTTTACATTATTCCAACACTTATACAATGAATTACTGCTTTCAATTATCAACAGATGTTGTAGGTGCTGTAGGTGCTGTTTGTCTGACATCACAAAAGCTACATATATTTGTGTTTTTGTGTGTGTGAAGTAAATGCGGGGGTGATGTGTCATGTCAAAGTAATAGGTCAACCTTTTTTGGAAATACTCAAAATGAGAGTAAGATGAGAACATTGACGCGTCTCTGCGGCAAACACGAAGCTCCAGTTAGAAGCCTTTCAGCTGAGTTAGCATCAGGCTGGAGATAGGGAGACTGCTATCCTGTCCAAAGGTGAGAAAATGTGTCTGCTAAGACGTCTAAAGCTTACTAATTAACCCCAAATACCTCTTTCTTGATCTGCGCCAAAATCCAGGAATAAAGATGACAATTTGTGGTTTTAGAGGGAATTAAATCCTGGACTATTTCTGCAGTCTCTGCTGGATGTCTGGAAACCTCGTGGCGACTCCAGGTGGCCACCGCTCCCAGCCAGGAAACAGTCCCGCACATAACCCCACTTTAAACTACGCTAACCTTCTTCTGGCACAAGCATCATATTTACAGTGCAGACCTGAGAGAAGTATTGATCTTCTTATTTACCTCTCAGCATTAAGGAGTCTACTTTATAAAATGTTGAAAGATTCCTTTAAACATTTATTCCCAGAGTGTGATGCGAGGAGAAGGGGAAACATGGAAAATGGAGGGTGGTGGGGGGGAGAATGTTCAAATTACACTTAATGTTTTCTTTATTCCTGTTAGATTCTCTGGCTGTGTTCAGCGTGTTTGTCCCAGCGTTTGTGCACATATCTTCCAACAGCCTAACCTCCTCTTGGCTTCGTTGCTCTTTGGGCCTCTTCTCCCTTCTAAGCCATTAAGCCAAGGCCGTCTTCTGCTCTCCAAAGTTGTAAAACATGAAAATGAAACACTAATCTATCTCACTTTCAGTGCTGTCCAGATGTCACATTGAGTTTTGATGCACCACGCTCTCCACATGTTTCTAATAGGGACTTTTGAGGCACGCTTGGCTTACACCTTTGGGGTGAATACTCAAGAGGTGATCAGGGCTGAGCAGTACACGTGTACAAATCTGCTCATGTGTAAGCACGTAAGCATCCATTATATTTGCTTAGTTAGGTTTGGTAGTGATGTCAATATTTTAGACGTAATATGCTCCTTTTAAATTGCCAGGAAATGAATGAAACACAATTTACCACTAGTATTTCTCATGCTACAGTGCAGGAATCCCACTAAAGCATCAGATTACCAAATGTACCCACTGCTGAGCAACTCTCCTCATTGTGAGCACTGCATTATAAAGACTAATTGAAGACTATCACTCCGCGTGTTTATTTCCTGAGCCTTATTGGCCTGTGTCAGACTTTCATTTTGGGCCTCCCTTTTCACTCCTAAAACTTACTCTTAGACTGTCGCCCTTTCAGCGCCTCTATCTGGCTCTTGTTAAGGTGTGGGTGGCCATGGTTGGACCCTGAAGTGGCCACACGGACGCTGAGCTGTGAAATTGCATTAAGCTGCCAGCCTAAGTCCCATGGCAATCCTCCCTTAATGAAAACTGTTTCACAGTGCAGGCTGCTCGGAGCACCGGAGACAATCTGTTTGACAACCAGGACTTAATATGGAGAGGTTGAGTAAAGGGACACCATAGTAATTGGCTGGCATTTTGGATGTTCATTTATAGTGCTCCGCCACTATTCCTGTGCGGAGAAAAATGTTCTGATGTTCCATGAGTGTGTGTGGGAAAAGAGTAGGTGTGTGGTATTCATATTCATCCAGTGAAAACAGGCCTATCGCAGATTGAAATATAAGCACATGCACAAACATATACCACCCACGCACTAGTCACTCATAAAACCTCACCATTGTATCTTCACTTTCAGATGTGTTACCTTGTAATGGAAATGTGATGCACAGATTCATATTCTCACAAAGGGGAATGCCATGTGTTAACTGTGTATCAAAAGGTCACGTATACTATTCACCAGTGCAAAGCGAGTTGCATCATATTTTGGGAGCTGCCACGTGTAATTTTGGTGAAATGCAGAGAGACAGCAGGAGAAGACTTCTAAATAAAGATGTCTGACTACAGAAATGTGTTCAACCATCTGCCTCCACAATGGAATTTTATGGTGCTTGTAATTATTGAAAAGTTCAATTACATTTTTAAAGCTGCAGTGATCAGCAGTAACAGTGGATCGAATGACTGTGTGTTAGGAAACTAGACCACACTTTATTTTGATCCTCAACTCAGCAAGTTTTTTATTTCTTTGAGTACGAAAAACTCCGTGTCAACCCTGTTTCCAGCCACAGCAGGCAGCCGTTTTCACCGCTGTACACGACTTGGCCAGGACCAAACAACCAGATGACCAGAATTAGCAATTAGCTAGTGAACACAGTGGGACGTTTGGCAGCTAAAGAGACAGATGTTTCCCCCAGGAGCTGGTGGAGATCAAAACGGAGCTAAAGGGAGAATGAATATTTGACTTCCACGACTTCCGTTCATCATGTGACATGATCCAAATGCTGCTCCATGTTTGAATAATGTGCAGGTTTGCGGTATTATGTGAGTATTATGTTCTGACCTTGTGCTGCTGCCCCCACATGGTCTAAAAATAAACAGATGCAGCTTATGAAAAGTTTCTGAAACCATTCTTTCCAGTCCCCATTACTCATTCCTTGATACAAGTAGTTGAAATTAATTATTCACAGGTCATAAAACTGCGGCTATCTGAGTGGGTAGATTACTCTATTTATAAGTCATCAAAAATGTGTTCTTTTTGCTTTTTTGTTTTTGGGTGAAACAGCCCTTTAACAACGCTGCCATTGCAAAAAAGGAGCTCTAATTAAAAATTACTCACAGGTAGGAGTACAGCACAACTTTTTGAAGACATAAGCAGAAGAGTGAAAAAGAAAACCTATCTTTGCTGCATCACCTAATCAATAAGATCATCGCGTCCCTTTCACACGAATCATTTCACCACAGACTGGTTTCAACTGTGAGAGAAGATGCCTCCAAAAATAACACCTTCACAGGCTGAGTTTGACGTCTTCACACAGCGCACAAACACTGTTCCAGCCGCAAGGACAAATGAAGAGTAAAATGCAACCGGCGCTCCAATAAATACAGTATAAATTTAAACTGGGCTTTCCAGAGGACGGCTGTCTCCTTCTGACAGTCACAAGAGGAAGGAGAAGACTGTGGGGCAAGCCTGACTGGAGCCCTGAGGTTGGTTGGCTGTATTCATGTCTATGTGCGCGCATGTGTGAGCATAAGTTAATGCACACGTCTGCCCAGCCAAAACAAGTATATATCTTGGCCTGCAGTGTAGACAGGCAAAGTTACGTTCACCCGCAGGTCAGGAGCTCTCAGCCCCGTGGCCACCCACCCCTGTGGAATCATGGGAGTGGGGGAGTTTGTGTTTGTTTGTGTAACTGAGCATCAGAAGGGGCTTCTCCTCCCCCGCCGTACGCCCGTCCTCCCTGAGCTGATTTTTGACTCATCACAAGCAGAAAGAAAATATAATAAAAGAAACTTTTATTTCTGAGTTCCCCACAGTTAGTTTTCCTCTGATGATGCACGAGGAGTCTGTTAAAAGACAACGATGTTTGCAAAGTCAGACAAAGTAACCCCGATGATGTCACAGGTTATCTTTGATTGGGCTTCTTCTGATAGCACACCTCAATCCTCATCATGCTCAGTTATGACGTAAGGAAAAAGTTTAAACTGTTTACAACAAAGATTAGAAGTTCAGGTGTGTGTGCTAGACAGCTGAAGTTAGGTTGAGACATCATGGAACGTGGACACATCTACACTGCTGGCCTGTGCTACGTCCAAGGTCTTTTAGCATTGTACCTCAATAAATCTGGAGGAGTCACAACATGTGAGCGGTTTGGTAAAAAACTGAAGCAGCACACACAGAAATATTCTTTTATTTTATTCACGCTACATATATTTGATCAGCATCTTCACTTAAGCCTCCATTAAAAATGTTAACTGTGAACTGTTGTCAAATGTTTTTAGTAGAGACGGCAGCAGTGCAGATACATCCCAGAGATAATCACTGCTAAATGTTTCTGACCAAGGCTCCGGCTTCTAAACATTCACAGAATTGAATTGCAGTTGCAGTTTTTACATTTTCTTTAAAACGTTTCACGTTTTATGATTCACATACTAAAGTATCAGGAGTTGCAAAAATAGTTCATGTGAATGTTGTACTATTTTAATTATTATTAATTAGCCTGTTTATATTTAACTAAGTAGTTTAATCAGGAGCAAGGAAGCATATTAGATTATCTCATTATGTGGTTTGTGTATACAGTAAAATCTGAACCTGTGAAGTGAAAAAGAGCTTTAATGACAGATTACATCATGATAAGTAGACTGAACTTTAAATCGGTGGAGTCCTCCCTTTAATGACCGTTTATCGCTTCTGTCCTGCTCACCTTTCCTCTTCCTGACCAACATGTTTGGGGTGTGGCTCACTCTGACCACCATGTCAGCTTCCTCCTGTCTTGAGAAAAAAAAAATCTATAGAGGAAGACGGAAGCCAGCGGAGAATACTCCGGCTCGGTGGAGGAAAAGTGAGAGATTGACATCTAGTCCCCAAAACATTGCATTGTTGGGTTTCAGACTCTGACGGCAGGCATTGAACTGCCTGTGAATACTTCAGCTGATATTTGTTTCAGGAGTTTCCCCAAGGGGCCGACTTGACCCCAAGAGAGAGACATGAGAAAATTCTCAGGCTTGCAATAAGATCTGTTTATTTGCTGCATGGGAGCAGAATTTGTAAATCAAAAACGGTTCTCTCCCTTCAAACTCTGCTCCGGCTGCTCTTCTTGTGCAGTGCGCCTTCCTTTCTGGGCCGAAATTGATCTTTTCTCTTTTCCAAGGTATCAGTTGCATTGTCGGCTCCACCTGAGCACTTTTTAAAGTGTGCGTGCGTGCGTGTGTGACTTTTAGCTGGATAACAGCCCTGACTGCAGCTGAGCAGAAGTGCCGTGGTGGTGATAGTGTTGTGTGGGGGGTTGGTGGTCTGTGGAAATGGGAGGAGGAGGAGGACCTCACATTTAGCTGCTGTCTCTTGGGAGAGATTAAGCAGTTTAGTCTTTGCCGTGTCTCTCTCTATCACTGACACTGCCTCCTGCTTCTGCTCTCTATTTGGAGCAGGGCAGGGTGTACCTTTTCCGTCATCCTCCTTTTGCGCTTTCTGTTCCTCTCTTCGATTCTCATTTCCTCTCTGCGGCTCCGGTCGCTTGCTTTCTTTCAGTCCATCCTGCCTGCTTCTGACACTCTGAGCTCTTTCACTTTCCCCGAGACTATCCCTATTTTGCACTGCCGTTTTGCAGCCCTCTGACCCCCAGCTGATTCTCTTAGCTGACAGCCCAGATGGCACGGAGCTAGTGGGGCCCGACCCCCACCCCAGACTTCAACCGCACACCAGCCCCTCTCTCCCCACTCACGGATAGGCTGCTTTGGCTGGGCCGTCCCACTGAGCTGATCCCCTGGCTCTGTGTGGAGCACCATGGAACTCAACCACTACTCCCATTAATCTCCTAAACGATCCTGGACCTAAGAGGATCAATACTCATTTTCAGGGAGCAGCATGATCCCTTAATGTAGTGGAGGTTGGCTGCTTATCCCTCACTCTCCCCCTGCCAATCCTCAGTTTCAACTCCCCATAGGAAGAACAGGAGTCAGCCTTTCATTTCATGTCCCACTTTAGCTAAGGCACTATCTTGGTTTTATTACTGACAGGATCGCTCAGGTGAACAGAACATGTATGTGGGGCCTTGGTAATTATACTGTATGTATTAGATAGTAGTTTTAGTGTAAAGTAGCTGTTTTTTCTATCAAATTAGATCAATGTTTTGTAATTGACTTCTTTGGCTCTGCAGTCATCCAAATCACAGAGGGATAATCAGGAAACCTGCATGTATCTAACAACATAATCAGCTCTGCGTAGTTCTCCTTTGCTGGGGTAAGAATTTGCTCCAGTACAAAATACACAGAGATCTGCCAGAGAAAATAAATCACCCTGTTTTACACCACTTGCTCTGAAACACATCAGAGATGTCTTCAGGCTATTTCGTATTAGTAGTGGTCGTATAATTGTTATTCTTTGTTTTCCACAGATGCTGAAAAATGACTTCATGCTAATAGCAGTGCGAGCCACGGAAAATGGGAAAGATCGGGCTTTCCGTTGGATAACGAGCATCCTATTTTTCCAGGCTCTGTGCGCAGGGACAACCACACGGTTAGCTGAGCATCTCATCAATGATCTGTGCTGATGCAGTCTTTCTTTTTCATCACAGAGGGCAGAGAGAAAGAGCCTGGGCACCCTCCCCTTACCATTTCCCTCTCAAGCCGGCTGCCGATTGGTTACCTGATGTAAATTTGGAGGTGTTGTTTATGCTATCACTGTCTGTGTGGGCAGCCTGCCCTGAGACCTGGGCCACTCTGCTGCTACTGAATTATTCAGCCCAGAGATCTGTCATTCTATGTATACAAGCATGGAGGGATTATGAGAAAATGGGCCCCTGGACACAGACTAGTAAGAGGGCCCCAAACCCCTCCTCTGAAAAACTGACTAAAAGAGTCACAAAACAACGTCAGCAAAGTAAAGACGTCACATCATTTGTACTCATTTCGTGTACATTCTAGGTCATCATTTGTTTTGTATCTCTGGGTTAATTTAGCTTTTTTTTTGTATTTTATGTCCCTTTGAGGTTATTTGAAATCTTATAACTGAGCTCTGTGACTTTTGGAGAAATCATAACTTCACACAGAAGCCCTGAGTCAGGAACCCCCCGACCTCTTGGCCCTTAGACCAGTAGGACCATTCTGTAATCCATCTATGTATACAAGCTGGCACATGTGACTGAATCAATGAATGTATGTGAGTATGTAAACAGTAAAATAACTGCATAAATCTGTAAATACAGTTGTATTTTGGGTATAATTACATCACAAAAACCCTGGAAGTGTAATCCAAATATATTTAACAAAGATAGAAGTGAGAGTGATAACTTTTGTTTGCTCCCTAAATCACTGCCAATAATAACAAAAAGTCATGGCTCCCTTAAACAGTCTGTCATGACAATACAGGACACCCAACTTGAGGCAAAACTGGGTTACACAGTCTAGCTGCAGTAGTAGAATGAATGATGATAACATCTCACATAGCAAACGTCCAGGCACCAGGAGCATTATAGTCATCTGCCTCGAGAATAGTCACAGGCTTGCAGCAACTGCTGCTCCTCTGACCTATAATTGCACGTCACAGGACCTCAAGCATCATTTCTTTCTGTGCTGAGTTTATAAACTTCATCTTTCCTGTTACCACAACTTTCCAGAGGAATTCACCTCAACATGTGATCCGTTTTTTTATTATTATTATTATTTATTTTTTAACTTTTCTATTTACACAAAGCACAGTGTGATAAGTGTGTGTGTGTGTGTGTGTACCGATGTGTGATTGGAGGCAGTCTGAACCTGCTGATTGTGCTGGCATGTCTGCGTCCTCTTCATCATCGCTGAAGTGAGCTCGACTCAGGAGAACAGCAGGGTCTTTCTTTAGGTGGAGGATTGAATCAGTGATGACGGTCTCATGACCTCTTCCTTTCTGTAACACACACACACACACTCTGTCTGTCTGCTGGGCTGCTATCTTACTGTGCCCCCCCCCCCCCCCCCACACACACACACACACACATACAGGCATTACACGTAAACAGCAAGTTGGTAGGTGAACCTTAACAAAAAGCCACATTTGATGGTGTTTACTGTAACATAATGTGCACAGATCATATCGCTGATAAATTCATTTAACCTTCAAGTGCTAAAACTGTCATAATTAGTAGATCAAAGTATTTTTAGGCAACAGCATAACTAAATAAAGGGTCCGACCTCCACTATAATCAGGTAAACAAACTTTACAATATAGAGAAGCTAAAGTGGGATGTCATAAATGATGGAAACTAATCTAAGCAATCACTTAGAACTGAAGCTTTCACTTATTATTAGAAAATGAGAGCCTACAGTAGCTGTAACTAATATCTTCACTCCACACTACATTACTAATCGGCGGGGCAGGTACGGTGACCATGCGGTCATCATCCCTCTCATTTCCAGTATTTCAGAGTGAGCGGTGCAGGCAGCGTGGGTCGGGGAGGTGCGGGAAGGTGATGTCGTAAAGTGAGTGTCGTAAACCAGGTGCGGAGAAGGGGAGGTGGAGGGGAGGGAGGAGAAGGAGGGGGGAGAGAGGGTGAGAGAGGAGGTGACTCTCCGGCAGCATTTAGACACAACGAAAGGATCATGGCGGATGGCCCCAGGTGTAAGCGCAGAAAGCAGGCGAACCCGAGGAGGAACAACGGTGAGTAAAACTACTTCCGACGCGGAGCTCTTCTTTCGGGGAAACGGTCCAGAGGCTGCTCGGACCCTGGGCAGTTTCACCGAAAACTTTGGCAGCCCATGAGTGCAGTTTACAGCCGCAGAAAGTGTTGGGAAGTAGCAAGTGAGCGCTGTGTTGCAGCCCTGTGCGGTGCACCGTTATACCTGGGTCGCGTCTCTCCCTCCGCCTAGCGGTCCGCTGCACCGGAGACCGTTATACGCACCTCACCCTCCAATAAACGGAGCAGCGTTTGTCTCCACTTTCTACGTCTTTATTCATTTCCAGACACTTTGTCCGTGTTTGTAACCTCTCCATTCATTGAGTCGGTGACATCGTGTCGAGTTTTGAAGCCCACCACCACACTCGGACCTGTTTCGTGGGGAGACGGGCTACCTGATCGTGATAACGGACCTCGACAGACTAGCCGTCTTCAACAACTTAGGTCAAAGGAGAAAAACAACAACAACAATCATTTGATGTAGCAGCTGTTGAGTGAAATAACCATGGTCGTGTTGTGTAAAAGGAGCAAAACTACAGTTGGGTTAGTTCTTTGGTTCTTTCTCTCAGTCGCGGCAGGTAGCGACAGGACACTGTTGCTGCACTGCGAGAGCTGAGCAAACCAAACGCACGTCCATAGATGTAAATATCGATTCAAACCTGCCTGTCGTCTCCTTTAAACTCGGTTTATATTGACCACGGTGGCTTCGTAGTGTTTTAAGGCAGATAGCGAAAAGACACAGTGTCTCTGAGTGGGACGCGCGTTAGTTTTACTGCCTTATTTTCCCCTCTCTTCCAACTGAAGTGTTAGATAGCACGGAGCGGGCACCGGGCAGCCCTGGAGGGGGGACCGGGCTCCGCGCAGCCCTGGAGGGGGGACCGGGCTCCGCGCAGCCCTGGAGGGGGGACCGGGCTCCGCGCAGCCCTGGAGGGGGGACCGGGCTCCGCGCAGCCCTGGAGGGGGGACCGGGCTCCGCGCAGCCCTGGAGGGGGGACCGGGCTCCGCGCAGCCCTGGAGGGGGGACCGGGCTCCGGCCGGAGAGAGGGGCATCTCACGCGCTGGCTGAGCGAGCGCAGCCCATATAAGGGCAGCGGATCCTCTCCTGTCGCGCGCTGGGAATCCTGATTCTTGGAGGACCGTGGACACGAGCGAAACGCACTCGCGGTGTTGTTATGTAGCGTGTTGTGATCCAGACTGTGATCCAGACTGTGATCCGGTCTGTGATCAGGTCTGTGATCCGGTCTGTGATCAGGTCTGTGATCCGGTCTGTGATCCAGACTGTGATCCGGTCTGTGATCCAGTTCTCTGCTGCGTTTTCTACTTTTACAAAGCGGATCTCAACGGGGCTTCACCTAGTTTATTGAGAATATTGCCTATATGGTGACTTAGTAGCCTCTAGGGCTCTCGTCAAGACTGGATATATTGTTACTGATGTTATTATATATAAGTGTGAACGCCGATTTGCCTTTTTTATTATTATTATAACCGAAAGTCGAAAGGACTTTTCGAAATGTCTTAATTGATAAAGAAGGCAGTTGTCGGGAGCTCTGACAACATGTGTTGTCGATCAAGCGGTCGTGTTAATGCGCTGTGCCACCCAGCGTAGCTCAAAGGAACTGGGCAGCGCAGGAAATTCTCTGTTGTTTTCTCACAACAAATCCGAACCAGCCGAAGTCGCTTAGTAAGAAGCGATAGTTGCTGCGGTGCTAAAAACAGTAATCCGTGGGAGGAAAAAAGCGACCAAATGTTGTCTTCTGGTGCTGGGTGGCTGTCGTGTGAATTTTCTGTGGGTACCTGATGAGTGATGTGAGGAGAAGCATTTTGTTCATGATCGCGAAGTGATCATTCTGACAGTCATTTCGGTTTTTCCTTTTTCCTTTTTCTTTCTTTTTTTTTTTTTTTGTTGTATGTGGTGATCTAGAGACAATCTCGTCCTTGTGTGCAACTATATGTACACGGTGTGGACACACCTCAGATAACGGTCCGGCTGTCAAGGTGTGGATTCTCTGCCTTCCGAGAGAAAAAGACTCGTATTGTTTGCACTGAATACACTTCAGGAGGCCTGCCTGTCATTTGTTGCTTTTTCTGTTTTACTTAACAGGGTTTTTGAGCAAACCTTTCTGAATAACGTCACAGCCCTATTGATATTTAAAGTCAATTCTTCAATGAAGCCGATGTGTTTCCTGTTACTTTGCCCTAAATACATTTACTTCAAAGGATCCTCAAGGTGTGCTTTTAAGTCCCCACTCCTGACGAGTTTGGTGATCTGTCATGTAAATCAGCTTCTCTGCTTTGTGAAGAAAACTTCTTTGTAAAGTTAGGATGAAGTCTGGTGTTGACTGCTCCTACAGCCTTAGGTTTCATTACAATTTTATAACAAGTTGGCAATTTCATATCAGCTGTTCTTGTTATAGCAACCTGAGACTGCACACTATTTGTACATGGTAAAAAAAAAAGAAGAAATAGTTATTGCTTTGGCTCTTATAATTAAGCAGGGTATCAAGATGTGTCCCGCTTGTTACGGCCAGCGACTTTGCCTGGTCCCTGTCTAGCAGGGGGAGCTGAGATCAAGGTAAGCTTCATTCCCTGCTGTAAACAGAGAGGTGTTAACAGCCCGCAGGACGACAGGTGTTTGCAATCGGCGGGATACTACAGCTTCCTTTGTCGCTTCTCCCCAGTCAGTTGCCCTTAGGAATAGCAGCCGTTCCCTGCAACGGTAATTTAACACAGCAATTTGTGGATAAAGGAATGTGCCGGGTATTAACATTCTTTGCAGAAATAAACAGGGCTGTGCTGGAGCCACTTACTGCACATGCTCTGGGGCTGGATCCAGGTGGTTAAAAATAAGAGTGCACACAGGTAGCTAGGATTTTGGATTTCTGTTTCTTTGACAGTATCACAGGGGTCTCATCCCTTAATCTGCCCCGCCCCCCCCCCATTACCCCCCTTTTTTGAAGTCATACTCACTCTCACACAGACGTCTTGATGAATCATGCATCAAATAAAGAAAATGAGGTTGTGGGCTTGGTACTTGGCAACAACTCATGTAATGTTGAAGAACATGTTTATTGGCCTGGTAAAACTATACTTAAACTATACTTAGTGCCTTGGGCTCACTCACTCTGTCTAGAAACCATTGACTACAGCCACATGCTGAAAGTTTGTGGGAGAATAATGAAAAACAATGGTTTAGCTATAGTTAGTTTGTTTGGTGCAACAAGCAATGTTTTGGGCTACAGTGGAAGAGGGTGGAGTTTGGGTTGTGTAGCTCCACATGCCACTTCAGTTTTTAAAAGACATCTGTTTACATTTAAAAGGTCCACCCCTGTTGTGTGAAGAGTTTAGCAGAGGAGGAAATTTTTCATTTATCTCACTGCTTTTCACCTACTTCCTCAGCAGCTTCATTTGAAAGTGCCAAGTAAGAAGAAAATACCCCCGCCTCCGCTCTCTCTGTGTCTTCCCTCTCACTCCTCCTTCCAGAGCCTGTCCTTTATTTAGGGGGGTGAGGACACAGTAGCCAGGGGTGCTGTTGATTGCCCCCTGACCTAGGCACCCATGCGTGCCTAGAGTATGACTTCACTTTCCCCCCGTGCCATTGTGAGGCTTCCAGCATGTTCAATTGTGTTTGTGTTGAAGTCTGTTGAATGAAAGGGGAAGAGAGGAGCAGGGGGCTGTGGGAGCTGCAGCTTTTTCTTCACTCCCTCCTTCTCTCCATCCATTTCTCTCTGACCCCTTAAACTGTGGGCTCCATGTTCCCTGTGGAGTTGAAAGGGGGGATGGAGAGAGTTGGTGAGAAATGGCTGCGGTGATTAAAGAATTTTACAACAGGTGACAACTGAGGGACTGGTGCTGGCAGATGAAAAGTATGGCACAAATGGCTGCTATCTCCCAGATTTGTATGGATTTTAGGGTCAAAACAGGTTTCGTGTTTCAGACATACATCTGTAAAAAAAAATAGTTTATAAATATAGTACAGTTTATAAAGTAAAGTTTACAACTTAAACCATAGGGTTTTTATTAATCATGTGGGGAAAAGTTTTGCTTCCAGCCAAATTCCATCTCCCACCATGTCCATCCGAGTGGGAAAACGCCTGTCCTCATGTGATCATTCAGCGGAATGAAAATTATGTGATGTACAACCATACTCCCACCTCTGTTAAGGCAGCTTAATGATTAGCTACTCCCATGGAGGCTGCACGCATTAGCCTATAAAAAGGTAAAGAAGGAGTTCTAAACCCAGAGTCAGTTTCAGTAACCCCCTTAACTGCGCTTGGATGTGCTTTATTGGGGTTTGTGTGGTTGAATGCTTAAATGAACCATTGTGTGTTCAGGCTTCAGCGAGAAAGCCTGAGGAGAAAGAGCCTAGTTACCTTTGCAGTTTGCCTGCTCTACCTCATACACTTTCAGTGGCAGAAGAAAAGACCCATTCAGCGGGCCCGGCATGGGGAGGGAGAGCCCTTTTCACACTCGGCTTGTGGGAAAAGTCTCCTCCATACTGTGCATGCCATTTGCATATGACCCATTCTTTTCCCAAAGGTCCCCGTGAGGGAGGAATCCGTGGAACGTTTGCAGAATTCATCAAATCCCTCTCTCACGCGGCCCTCGGGCTCTCAAGGGCCTGCGTTGCAGCACTCCGTGTAACATTTTTGTCTTGGATATGTACACATTTGTCTGTGTGATGCTTGCTTGCCTTAACATGAATGCCAATGCATCCCCGTGGCATTTCTGTCCAGTATATTTTAAAGTGGTGAGGTGCTACCTAGTGTGATGTTTTTAATGTCAGGGTGAAGGCTTAATTTGACTCAGCAGGCAGGAGTTTTCCTAAATCCCCATCATGGACCATGAGGGGTCCATCTGCATGATGGGACAATGTGAGGGGGGCCGTGCACCTTGGAGGCTCTCTAACTGATGATGATGCAGCGCTCCACAGTGTCTCTGAGAGTTGCTGAGTTGGGGGGATGAGATAAAAGGGGTAATGGGTAATACATAGATGAGGCGATGGGAGCTTGTAGCAACGCGTCAGCTCAGTGAACTGAACAAAAACACAACCGTTGCTCTGGAGCAAATTGCTCCCCACTACCACCACCCTCCCCAGAATAGCAGCTTGGGCTGCATCTTGTCTGCATATTGTAGTAGCCAGAGTTGGTGCCTTGATGTAGCACCACGTTTAGAACAGCATCCATACTGGCCTTCTTGTTGTTGAGTAAGTTGTGCTGGTCTGCAATAGCTGAGCCCTTGACCCTAAAAAGAAAGTGACTCAGAAAGTGGTGTAGGCAGGTATTTGTTGCAGTGTAGGGCGGAGAGCTCAGTTAAGTGTATCATGTAAGCTAACTGGGCAGAAAAGCCTTCTCTGCCCTCTTCATCTCTTCTGACTCCAAAGCAGTGAGTCATGAGCAGACAGGTGTGTTTGCAGGCTGACTTTATGAACTCTCCAACTTCTTTTCTTTTCTCTTCCATCCTAACTGTCCCTTGTTCCTTTTTGGCCTTGCCATCCTTCTCAGCCCTCCTCCACAGGTGTGGAGATGAGAGACAATATTCTCCAGTAGTGTGTATACTTAGGGGAGGAATTACCTCTAAATTGCCGTCCTAGTCAAGGTAAATGTTGTGTATGTTCTCAGCGCTGCCTGTTGATGTGTGGTTTTAATCATGTGTTTGGTGGCTGCTCTTCAGGCTCACAGTGAGTCCCTTTGGGTCTGTCTGCAGACCCCTCCTTGTTCCCCCATCATCACCACTACCTCCTTCTTTCCCTGCCCACAAATCTATCCCCTCCCTCCATCGTGGTCGTCAGTGGAGCGGTTAATGAAAAAGACTGGACTGACACAATAGGCAGGAGGCGGGTCTGGTGAGGGGCTCCTCGCCAGCTTGTTTTTGTGTGGCAAAAACTCATCTGCTGAACTGTAGCTATAGACCACCTGACTGTTGTCTTTTTCTTTTTTACCTAAAATGTTGGATGTCTTGTCTCTTTTAAATGTGCTTGACCTTTTAGTCTCACAGTGTCTGTCTACAGGGATGAAATTAGATGACATCAGATGAGGAGTAATCCTCTGTCATGTATTGTGCTTTGAACATAGCCGAGTGGCTGGCTTTTTGCCAGCCCATTATGATGACCATATTGATTTTCCTCTCCATAGCACACAAAACTGATAATGGCCCTCCTGAGGGGGTACACATTCATATTCACATACTTATTCCAGTTGTCCTGTGGGCCATGGTGACTAACAAATCGAGTGCCACTCTGTCCCCCAAGATTTTGCATTGAGCTTGCTAGACTAGACTAGCCCTGTGACAGTTCCGGCAGAAAAAACCTTAGTCACCCTGTTTGTTAGTCAGAGAGAAGGCTGGCTGCTGTGCTGAATGTCAACATGGATAAACATCCACACCAGATTAATGAGAGGAGAATGGCCAGCCTGAAAACAGAGGGAGGGTAGAATAGAAGGAGGAAAGGAGCATCTGCATCGCCCCATTTAACCCATGAGCGTCCTGTTGAGCTCCCCATGACCCCAGCAGTGTGACCTAACCTAAGTAGGCAGCCAAGCCCAGATACACTCATTGACTGTTATAAGAAAGATTAAGTCTGCATGAAGAAAATACAGATGACATAGGTACAATATTATAAGTAACCTGGACTGAGTTAACACAATCTATTTCCAACAATTGACAAACTGAAAAAAGACACATACAGCAGTCAAATGTATAATATTTCCTAAAAATGTTAGTGTGTTTTCTTCAGTTGTGTGTTTGTTTATGATTTTATAAAGGTACTCCTTAAAGAGAAACACCTGAATGGATAATGCATGTACACTCTGCTTCACAAACACGTTATTCCCTTATTGCGTCACACCGTGTGTTTCTTACTTGTACCTCCTGTGTCACTGTTATTTGTTCTATCCACCAGTAGGGCACATTTATAGGTTACCTTACCCTTTGGAATAGACATTATGTGCAGTATTTTAGGTTAGGATTGTGTTCTTGCTTATTCTGACCAAAAAGCAGATACATTCTTTTTACTCCAAAACACCTGTAATACACAATAAAAGACCTTGTGGAGCAAAGTACATAGTGCAGTGGGGTTTTTACACGTGGTTGCAACGTACTGTGGAAACTGGAATTAAGCCAGTGACCATTGACCTGTCTCACCCCACCTGTCCTGTCTCTGCTCATCACTACCAGGGTTCAGGTGTTTACACTCAAAACACACCGAAGCCTCTCTGCAAACATTCCATAAATATGTGGGTGTAACGTGTGTATGTGTGGGCACAGGGAGTAGATAACCATGACCAGGCAACTGTACAACTGCCCTCTCCTGTTACTCTGTGCTGTAGGTTTTACCTACAAGTCAACAAAGCATAGACTTCAACTGATCATGATTGGGGTTGTACGACACTATTAATTAGTGCTCACTCGTTACTTGTTTGTTTGTTTGTTTTGCCCTACTGTTGTCATCATTATTAGCTGTGTTGTGTGTTAACTGCATGCCAGTGCACAACATCACCAAAATCCTACACTTGTTCTGCCATTGTGCGCCCTCACTTTCATTCTGCCTTTCTCATAAAGTGTATCACTCTTGAATCCAGTGTATTCTTTCCTTTCTTGCTCTCTCTTTCTCTCATTCCTCTTTGTGGCAGCTGCTTTGGCTCTGATTCTTCAGCACCAGCAGGTGCTGTAGGCATGCAGCAACTCAGCTATACAGCACTCATAAATAACACCTGACAAAAGTATGAGAGAGCCAGGGCTACAGCCAGAGTGAGGGAGGGAGGCAGAGATTGAAAGTTTCCTCTGGCAGGAGAACAGGGTGTGGCTCACGGTCAAATGCTGGCCTTCTCAAGAAGGACATGTTCAGAATAGAGAGAGAAAATGTGAGGGCAGCAGAGAAAAGAGGAGGAATGTGAGCTTTTCTTTTTTTTTTATTTTTACTGTGAATGTGTTGCCTGTTCCTCTGAAGTTTTCACTCCTCCTCAATGCCAACTTTTCAATAAACCCCTTTCATGCAAATTTCTAGTAAATGAATCTTTCTAAACACAAGGCCACCACTAAGTGACTAGTTAAGAAGGAACTTGAATTTGTAGGGAGGAAGTGTTATCTTTTCTGTAGTTAGGATGTAAGAGCTTGGAACAGTGTTAATTGCGCTTTAAAAGCAAATGGAGAGGTCAGGAAAAAAAATTATATACACATTGTTATAATAATCATCAGTAATGAACCAGCACTCTGAATAAATGAACCCATAAATCAGCCCTGATCAAGGACTGTTAATGAACACAGCTCAAAATCAAATCCAGGCTGTCTCTTTGTCATTTCATGCTCTTCAAATCCACCACCACCAGACACACATCCTGTCTCATCAGAAGCTATCGATCAGCTTCTCAAAGCGAAGGTTAGTTTGTCATTTTCTCTTGCTCTCTGTGAACAAAACCAGGAAGTGTGTGAGAGATTACGGCCCAGGATGCAACCTGAAAGCCCTTTATCTCTGTGAAAACAAGAGGCTTCCTGCGGCCCTGCTCCCATCCAGGCCACCTCCCCCTCCTTCACCCACCCGGCCCCCGGCACCTGTGGCAGCCTATTTAAGGCTCCTCATCAGGGGCTGTGGAGACCACAAACCAGGGCAGAAAACATGAAAGCCTGGAAAAAGAATCACTGCTATTGCTAAGATCTAGGTCTGGCGGTTTTCATGCCACACAGAGTGAAGAGAAAAATAGTCTCTTTTCAGACGCATTAAAAGTGTTTGGCTCAGAAAGGTCTGATTTTTTTTACAGTGCACCTCACTGTCAAGCTGAAGAACACTGCTAACTGTGCCTACCCAGTGACTTCTAGTGCTCCCAGTGGCTTCTGACTATTCCATAAACAGCTGAGAGTGCCTGGGCACAGTGTGACACATGTGCCTAAAGATAAAACAGCCTCCTGTTTGCCTGTCATGCCATGGTCATTCATTTAAGGAAGTTTGTGACTTAAATTAGCCTCTCCTCCTCTCCTTTGTTCAACTTTATTAAAACAATGGCCTAATATTGTGAAAGATCCTTCCTTTCACCATATGCTTCTGACTCTCTTCAGATATTTCTGATGAGAAAACATTGGCACATTAAAGCTTGTTGGTCACCTAATGTTGTGTTGTTAACCCAAAGCCTCAGCCTTAGAAAACACTCCCTTGCTCCTTTGAGTTGCTGCCACAGCTGGCAAGGTTGGTTTGTCTTGACAGTGGCCTGCGTTGAATTTCAATGACCCCCGTCCTCCCCCTGGTTTTATTATGCCATCGCTGCTAACTGGCTCCTATTCACTGCAGTGTCCTGACTTCCCAGAGGGACCTAGATAAACAAGGGCTATTCAGTCACTGAAAAGCCCACCCCCTGCCAGCCTTGGGCTTTCCTTGTTTCAGTGCCAGGCTGCAGCGCATCTCGCTCGCCACCAACGCCAACAGCAGTGGGCACAGTGCCACCAATTCTTTAGCCACACAAGCACACTTATAGAGAGATTGAACTTAACTGTGGTGACTGATAAATGGCTGTTGTTAATGTAACATATGAAGACTGGAGGGATGCAGGGAGAGGGTGCATATCTGTTTTTCTGCCTGGGTGTATTTCTGTATAAATATATACTGTATGTGAGAGAAGGAACAGTTATCTGTAGGTGTGATGTTGCAGGCCAAGCTGACTTCCTGTTGTTATAGTCCATCAGTGAGATCAGGGGTGGGGGATGCTCCCATGAGATTACCCCGTGAGAGTCACATGGTCTGGCTGCAATGCATTTAAAGGCCATGTTTTTGTGTCTTGATGTGCGTGTGGGTGTGTGTTAAGCGTGCTTTGTGAGTGTATTCCTGACCTCCACCTGAATTCTGACCCGAATGTGAACTGTCTCTGAAGTTCTTCCTCTCCTTTTTTTTGTTTAATTTTCTGTCCTTCCCTCCATGCTTCCACCTAATCAACAGATCTCAGAGGAAACCACACATCTCCCTTGGGTGCCTCTCTTTTCTCTCTCTCTCTCTCTCTCTCTCTCTCTTTCTCTCTCTCTCTCTCTCTCTCTCTCTCACACACACACACTCCTAAACAGATGTTTAAAAGCTGTTTGCTTGTTTGTATGTTTGTTTACCCAGTGGAAGTCACTTTGATTGATGCCTACTATAAAAACTGTGCCTGCACACTGATACCACATACCTCAGAATAAAATGAGTGAGTAACATACAAATGGATCCATTTATTTGCATCAGTAGTTATCCACAGCCATTGTAAATCAAATGATTACAGATGTCATTGTGATCCTGGTGACCATGGGCCACTGGTAAGCAATAGGTACAATGTCCCCTGTAGGCTGTAATGGTCCTTCTGTCCTGCCGAGCTCCATCACTCCCCAACTGGCCAGCTAATTTAAAGCAGTGCCCTTCTAATCAAATGCCTGTCTGATAAATCTACTGAATCAGGACAGACGTCCGATGGGGTGCGGTAGTGACACAGCGTCTAGACGCACTGAGAGGTTAGCAGACGACTCCATCGTGATTCAGATCCAAAGGAATCTCACCTCTGTGCTCTCCTTTACTCTGCTGGTTGTATCTAATCACATAGAACTAAATGTGTTGCTCCTAAGTGTCTCACAGTCCACAGGAGGATGGGGAGAAATTCTCAGGGCAGTCAGTGTTATTGTAGTCACACAATGATTCTGAAGTACACCCTCAGAAATAAGATTAGAGTTGATTGAAGTGTGCATTATGGTAACAAGCTAGCAGGTTTATACATGGGTCAGGCTTTACCTAGCCTTCTTATAGGAAGGGAGGAGGCCTAGAGCTGAATTGTGCCTAATAATTGTATAGCCCCATCACAGATAACATTGATATAAAGCTGTTTATGGTTGATGATGACTCTATTGAACCCAGGCATGCTCTTTGCCTTGTCCTTAGGGAGCTTATCCCTCAGGCAGGGCCGCCTGTGTTTTTATTAAAACCCAGGTTTAAACAGACCAGCTCCTCTGATGGACAAGGAGATTAACCAACTAATAAAACATACATCATGATATATATAGAGGCCCCCTGTGAGGCTCTGGCTATTAATATACAAATATGGAGGATTACTGTCTGCCTGTCACAGTGATCATGAAGAGGGGATTAGAATCCTGGTCCAGACAGAATGTATTTAATGTGTGTGTAAGGCTAAACAATGGCTGTACTACAAAGCCTTTGTAAACATAAAGACCGATCTCTGTTGTCTGACTGAGACGTCACAACATGTTACTATGTTTGTGGATCAGTCACACCCATTACTTATTATATTTTATAACCTTATTTACATATTTGTATTATATAAAAGTTTGCTTTATGAAGTGAGTTTGCCTTTTTGGTAACAGTGTATATTTGCCAGATATTGTGTTTGTTTTGGTGACTCAATGGCTACTTTTCTGTATGTACCAGGTTAAAATACATGGTTCAAAAGCCAAAAGATACGCTTTTTTATCAAAAACAATAGACATAGTATAATACTATATTGTATATCTGTCTCGGTAAGATAACTTGATAGTCACATTCACTTTAGGATTTAACAAAACAGTCTCAGTTTCCTCTGTCTGAACCCAAAGTCCATCTCAGTCAGGAATAAACTGTTGTCTTAAGGGAATCCTTAAAGAAGACACATTACATCTTGAAGAGAAGATGGTATAACGTACAGGCATAGGTCAAATTCTCAGTGGGATACAGCAGACTGAATTTGCTGTGCTGATAATTGCAAAAACAATGAAAACATGTGTAGTATCATATCCCACAGATGTCCTAGAGGCAGCACTGGGTGCATGTCTTTTACCTGTTTTAACATGCGGCCCACACAAAAAAACACACACACACACACACATACACACACAGCCTGTTTATTCCCAAGGGCGATCAGCTAAAGGAGAGAGAGCCCCTTAATCATGTCCCTGTCCCATGTCCTCGTTATCAGCCACGATTAATGAGCTCTCCATTAATGAAAAAAAAGAAAAAGACAGGAGGTGCCAACCCCTCCTGTAGGAGAGTGGGGGGAGAGGGTGGGAGGAGTGTGTGTGTATGAGGGGACCTGATATTAAATGCTCCCTGGGTGCAATGACATCACCCTCCAAGGTAGATATGATAGCTGTCACAGCTTGCTTTTGTTAAGGATGACAGGGTGTGTGTGTGTGTGTTTGTTTACAGTGACATGCATGTGTGTGTGTGTACGTTTAGCTTCACACCTCACACAACACTGTATTTTGATTGTTCAAACCAAATCATTTGGGTTTAATGCATTCTGCCGTTGTCTGTTTTCATTTTTTGTTAACGGTTGCTATACTGCATGAGGAGGGCAAGAGGAAGGAAGAGAGGCAAGGGATAAGGAGCGCTTGATTAGTCAGTGGAAGAGGAGGAAGAGGGGGAGGTGGAGAGAGCGGCAGGTGCAATGGACACCCGGCACAATCACCGGCGCTCTGCAAAAACGGTGACAGGAAATCAAGGTTGTCTTGGTAACCTGGCACTATCGATTAAGCATGGCCATCTCCGAGCTCACATCAGAGTCCCGGTGGAAATGGTGCTGCGTTGGGTTTCAGGAGAGGAGAGGGAAGGGGAGGAGGGCTAAGAGCAGGAGAAAAAGAAGTAGCAGGTGAGGAGAGAAGGGTTGGACAATGATGAGTACAGGCAATTGCATCTAGCTCAGAAGTGTCTCACAAACAGTTTGGCCCTACTCAATCTGTTTCCTGCACCTCAGCTTCACATAGCTTCTAATCTCTTCTAGATTTATGAATGCAGAATACTTCTCATCACTAAGTCATTTCCATGGTTGAGGACTTCTCAGAACCCTGTAAACATTTAACACGCCAGTGTCCCACTGTCTCCTGCTGCCTCCTTTGTACTCTCCCCCTGCATCTATCTCTATATATGGGTCTAAACGTGCATGGATCTCTCAGTGTTTCCAGGCCATAAATTCACATTGTGAAGTTTGATTTAAGGACCCTGTGGCACACATGAAGAGTTTACTTTTCCCCCTCTGCAGGGCAAGCAGGTTGCTCTGCAAACCCCGGTCTGCATACACTGATTTCACCATAATTGTACACTGGTGGTGGTGATGTTGCGTAAGCCCTGTGCAGAAGTAATCAATACAGAGTATTGACGTGTTAGAAGGAGTATTTTTGGCTGATACTGCACTTGGTTGGTGTGTTTTAGACAGACCGTGTCTCTTTCACGCTCGCTCCCCCTCACTTACTTTCTTCTCCTGACAGAAGGTGAAA
The DNA here is from genome assembly GCF_900324465.2 of Anabas testudineus. NCBI lineage: Eukaryota > Metazoa > Chordata > Actinopteri > Anabantiformes > Anabantidae > Anabas > Anabas testudineus. Next base: position 29,837,810 of record NC_046611.1, read on the forward strand.
TCAGCCAGTGTCAGATCCCTAGCAGATGTGTCCTCTTTCTCTCCCTGTCGTACGCACACATTGACACACAGGACAACATTCAGAATAATTAACCAGCCTTTTCTCTTTTATTAACAGTTGCCTTTTTTTTTTTTTTTTCAAAAGCTGACCTAACCGTTATCCAAACTAATTTCATTTTCCCACCAGACATTTAAACATTTCTTAGACTGAGAAGGTGTTGCTTGTGGAGAGTTACTGCTGTCTTCTTTTTGAAAGCAAAGCACTACAAAAGTGTCCCTGTTTCCACCCCTCCGTCTCGCATCCTCCTACCCCCCATGGTTCATTGAAGACAGAGCAGTCCTGTGTCCTGCCTTCATGTGGGTTTTACAGCCAGATTAACCCATAGCTTTCTGCTGAGCCAGGTTCTGTATTGTTCCACACCAACTGTTTCATTTAGTAAATATTTAGTGAATAGGATAAGGAATAGTTAGTTAGATTTTCGAGAGAAATCTTGAATTCTTGAGAAATTACCTACAGTAAGTAGAAGAAAGTAGAATAGCATATTTTCCAAAAAGATGAACTGTTCCTTTAAGGCTCTTATCCAACGTGTCTTTTTTAGTTTTTCTCTTTATTGCTAGAACAACTAAAATGTGTTGCCCTCATTACTGTTAAATAATCCTTAAGACTGTTTTGCATTAACAGTGCTGACCAGCATCACCTTCTGCATCATGGGTACATTGAATTATGTCCAATTCACTTAATTGATATTCTTAGTAATTAAGAGCAGCTGATCTTAGCTCAGTAAACAAGTCAACACCGTTTAACTCTGAATAATCTTCACTGAAAAATTGAAAATGAGCTCAGTCTTTGTCATAGTTTTTGAAAATGTTTTCTTCACAACACGATAAAACATAAAGACAGCTTAACAGTTTTATAATTTATGTAAGCATCTGTATAACACTTTTTATTTATTTATGTGTTGATACCTAAATAGTTTTCAGTATTAATCAGACATATCCTAGCAATTCTGCTCAGGCTGGAGATGTTGAGGTAATCAACAAAGTTATTACAACACTGACTGAGTCTATACAAAAATTAGTTAAACAGCACAGAAGAGATACAATCAGGTTTGGACTGAATGCATAAACAGCTGAGACCAGAATAGAACAGAAATGAACATAAGAGAGTTGCATGAAGCCCAGAGTGATGTCTTACTGGACTTCATGGGCGCCTAACATCCCCATTCTCCTCTCATCTCTCTTTATTTGGGGCTATTCTGGGCTGGACTAATGTGGCGACGGTGCTGCGTGTTCAATGAGTCAGCGGTCATTAGAGCGTGCAGACAGCACTCTGCCGGAGGCCACAGGAGCCAGTCAGTCTAATGATGAGGCCAGTGAAGTGCTGGGGTCCTGAGCTCTCAGGACATCCTTTGCTCAGCTTCTTCTGTCCCCACCAGTAGTCTCCTTAGATGATTCAGGACAGCTCAGTGTGAACACCACATCTAGCTTTGTTATAACCATTAATAAACAGTGCTTCACTGTGCAGCGACAGAGCAACAGGTTTCTGAATGATGTTGTGCTGGAGAAGTTCATTACAAACATCATTTAGGATTGATATGTGACTTTTTGTTTCGTTTGAGCTAGTTTGTGGTAGCCAGCGCTATCTGTCATCTAACCAACTTGAGCCTTTAGAGAGAGAGAGAGAGAGACTCAGCCCCAGTGCTCAGATCCAGTCATCCTCCCCTGGGAGAGGCTGACAGAACAGGAATGTAAACACAGCAGCTAAATAAACTGCTGTGTGGGGTACAGAGAGAGAGAGAGAGACACACACACACACACGGAAGAAGAAGACGACACGGAGGAGAGAGAAAGAGAGCGTGCATTTGGAGATGTCAGGATCACTCAAAGAAAAGGACAGACTATTATAGTGTAGGTCTTAGCAGGTTGAAGTGGAATATCTCTCAGAGTAAATGGTCTGGATCAAGACAAATGCAATAAAGGGCATTTTCTTTGACCATTAGCTGGCAGTGGTTGTAATCAAAGAATTTAACCTGGGAGGGGAAATGACATCCACTGTGCATCGAGACTTACAAGGACAGCTCAGCATTCCTCTCCCTCCCCTACTTTTAACACCTTATCTCAACCTCTCACTCTATAATAAGATGCACTCACACCATGTGACATGGCACCACCACCTCAAATACTCCCCAGACTTTATAAGCTTCAAAGTGCAGGAAGCTGTTTTCACACTACTCTGCATTTCATTTCTTTTTTTTTTTTATGAAATAGGTGCTGCCCAGGTGGTTTAGCTGTCATTATCATAACACTTTCTTGCTGCTTTTTGTTACGAGCTCTGCTATTGTGCTCCCACCTCTCTTCATTTTCAGTGTTGTATTGTAAAGTCTCATGAGTTGTGATGCTTTGCCTCACCTTGATATGATTGATTAGCTCTTGAAAAAGAGTATAAACTGGTGATACGATGTCAATAAATAATTTAAGTTATAAATTTACAAAATGGTTTGGCCTTAACTGCACTTGCAGTCACCTTTACACTGGTGTCAGTGCAGGGAGAAAAGCGTCTTTCTGTCTATGGCTTCTTCAGGCACCCTTTGACTCCACCACCAGTTGTCATCTACTCTGTCAGGCTTGTTTTGATGTGGCAATCTGACTGTTGAGCACAGGTGGTGCCGCGAGGTCTTTCTGGTTGCCATAACCCAGGGCAGGTGGCAGCCATTATGGCTCTGTCTGAGGTAGCAGCCTGGCACCACTGCCATCGCATTGTCAACTCTCCCAACTCTCAATTGTTATGGATGCACAACACTTGACGGAGTAGCTCACCAAGCTAAGTAAAACTGGCAATGTGTCCCATCACCATCTAGCTCACAAAACCCTGCTTTTTGTCAAAGGTACAGCGTTAGATGCCTTCTTCAAGGACTTTGTGCATTTCTGCTCTTTTTTCTTCTTCCCGCTCCTTTCATTTTTTCCCAAGGTGGATCAAAGAAAAGAGGTTTGTGGAGGCGTATGGAACCAGACTCAGTGTCAACAATCAGCTTTCTCTGCTTTCTCTGATTCCCTGCTTCTTAATTTGCTAAAGTTTACTCTGGAAAAAACAACCCCCGAACAACTTTCTTAATGCTATACAGTAGATTTGGCTACAGTAGTACTATCAATTTGGTACAATGTCCTCTTCAAACCCTCTTGTCACCTCTGCTGTTTTTCTCCCTCTAGCATGTCTCCTTTACTTCTACCCTTCCTCATAATGCTCAGCACTGGGCCAGAAGGTGCTAAACAGCATCTTAACCTGGTGTCCAAGCTTTGAATCATCCTTTATTCCTTCCCAATAAAGGCGCATGAGAGTTGATGACACATAAACAGAGGGCCAAACAATATCAGCATTTGCCACCTTTATAACCCTGTTTCCCTGTGAGGGCCCTGATTTGTAAAAATGATGGAAAAATAGCCAACAGTGACATTGCGAGGAGAGGAGTGAGTGTGTGTGTTGTGCTCTACAGATAAATTGAATATAGTTATACTCATCCTTTTGTTCTGTCCTCACTGACATGTAGACACTACATCTCAAAGATCATTATTAGTGCAATTTCATATGTGTGTAATCGTCATCATTTAATAATGTTGGGAACAGTGTGCAGCATCATGCACACACAAAAACAGAGTTAGCGGCATTCTGGGCGAGCACCTGAGCAGTAATCCAGCCTGTTAGTTTTGGAGGAGTCATTTAAAATAATAGGCATTAAAGAAAGGTGGATCACAGTGTCAGGATTTCCCTACAAGTGCTGCTGGCAGACAAGCCTGACAGTAACAGAGAGGCAACACACTGCTTTGAGACAGTATGTTTGGGGTAGGAGGGGTTATGGCTCTGTGCCACTATAACACTGTATGTAAAATAATATATATTGGACACTAATTACAATAAGCTCAAATTGCACTATTACACGGTACACATAGCTGCACAGCTTCACACACACACTTACTCAAACACACACGCATGCACACAAACACACACACGTAGCCACAGACCAGATGTGAGTTAACCTTGTGATGTGTAAACAGGCATCTGCAGACACACGTTGGCACACACTCACACACAGCCATGCAAACATGAGAGGGCTTAAAAACAGGCCACATATCAACCACCATCCCATCAATAATGAAAAGCCTTTGTGCATACAGGTCCAGCTCAGCCTTGTTAGACACATATACAGTACATACACAGAGACATGCTGCCCTATTCACCAGCCCCACATATAAGGGGCATTATAGTAATGTAGCAGGTGTCTGTCCGTTGCAGCAGAGCACAGGCTGATTTAATGGTAATCTATAATCTGTAAAGCTTTGATGCCACCACCGTGCTTATCAGCTACATTTGTTTGGCCAGGCTCAGGGTGCTGGTTTTAACGGTATGACAATGTTGCATGATTAACCTTTGGTAGAGAGCACTACGACTTTTTGTCACTGCTTCTGTTTTTATTTATCCATGAATAGGCTGCATCTGTGCACAGACATTTTAGTGTGTGAGTCTGTGGGAGCTTTTAAGTAAAATGTTGGTAAAATGGTGAAAGACGCAAAAAATACAAAAGAAATTGTAGTGTAGTATTCTTCCACCGCCCATCTTTCTTCATCTCTCCTTTAAGTTAGTTTATGTTTACTATATTGGTATTATTAGTCCAGATTATGTTGGTGAATCCAGTATGCCACTCTGTGCTGGCTGGAAACACAGCAGACAGTGGAGCTGTTGGTGGTGACATGCACGGCTCACATGGCGCCAACTGCTTTTATTGGACAATAATGGTAGGCTGCCATGGGTGACTTACTGGGACGCACCCACCACCTTCAAGGGGTTTTATTTGAAGAGAAGAGGCTCGGTGCACAAGTGTGGAAGATTTTCCATATGAAAATCAGTATGATGTATTTTCTGGCCTCGAAGGCTTCACGCAGCAACACCTATAACTGTGTGGGAGTGACTTTTGGGTGTGCGACTGATAGTGTTTGTTGCTCATGCCAGTACATTTCTGAAACTGTGATTAGAGGCAATCCATTAGCTGCACTTCTACAGTGTACAAACTTCTTTATGTTTGTGAGTGTGTTTAGACTTGTGAGTCACACCCTGTAAAATCTTAATGATGCTTTAAAAGTTCCAATTTCTTATGGCATGTCACAAAGTCACTGTTGATTGGATTGATGTGTAGATCTCATGTTATGGTGAGCTTATGCTGGTGCAAAATCCACTGTATCAGGACAGTTCTTGAGGTCATTGCTGGGTCATGCTGAATCTATTTCTATCGGAAAATAAGCCAGCCATTAAAGAAGTTAGCCCTCATCAGCTCATTACATGGCTGTGGGCTGAGTCAACAGTGTTACAATATCAGATTAACCTACACATGCACCTGATATTACTGTACAGTTACAATATTCAAACTGTAATTATATTACATAATGTACAGTAAATATAGTAATATAGCAGCTAATTATAATTTGTTTATTTTTGATAAAATAAATGTAATGAGAGTAAATAACTAAAAGCAATATGTAGACTGGGTTAGCATGCAGATGAAACTGAGCTGGTGACTTGATCTCACCTGTTGGTCATCAGCTGTGCTTGTGCAAGTCACATGCTGTCTGGCATAATTCACAGCTAGTCTAGCTTCCTCTGAAAGTAGTCACCATCCTGTCTCTTTTGGCAGGTCCTGGAAGTGTCGCGTCAGCTCTGCGATAGCCCCTTCAACTTCCTCCTACTCCTAAAGATTGAACTTCCCCTTGCCTTGCATAGGCTTATATGTAAAAAGACACAGCAATCTGTCTACAGTGGACAAGGAAGACATATCAGAATGTTTTAGTTATGTAGTGATAAATTCAGGATAATTATAAACAACACAGTAAGTCCACTACTTCAGCTACAGGACTGTGTGACTGCTCTCTCTTCTCCACTTTCTCAATCCCTCTCTGTGTTGATGTCCAGTTGGAGCACCTGGGAGGAAGCAGCTGTAGGTGGTGATTACAGTTCAGAGACTCCAAAATAACCTCTCCTCCTCCCCGCTTGCTCTCTCTCCATTCTCTCCTTCTCAGCCGCCCTCTCTCAGTCTTTTTTTCTCTGAATCACCCTGTCTTCCAAGCGCAGGATGTAAGAAGTACAAAAAGGAAAAAGACAAAAGAAAAAGGTCCAAAATGCTCTAAATTGCCCCCATTCTGCACTCCTGGTCTCACAGGGGCTGCATTTGCCTGTTTTCCTTTGTGCGTGTGTGTGTGTATGTAGCTATGTAAATAAAGTGACTAATACACTCAGCCCTGCTCATCAATATGGGGAACGGTGGGCTCAGCTCACATGGATGAACACAGGATGAATAATGTCAGCTACATATGATTACCCCTCTCTCATGTGTAACAGTGTGTGCATGTGTTTACTGTGCTAAAGCTCCCATTAATCACATGCTCAGGACTTTTCAGTAAGGTAACATAAGCACAGTCCTGTTGAGTTTATTAAAAGCTAGAGTGTTACCACTGATTTGTCCCACAGCAGCTGCACAGCCGTGAACACAAACAACACAAACATACATACACACAAATATGAACTGTAAATATAAAGTACACATAACACCAATGTTGGTGGTGTGACAAAGGGTTCGTGGACAGAACAGTCTTTCTTTCCTCTTCCTCTCTGCTACAGAGCTCATCCCCAAACTCCAACAGGAAGGTCAGTGTGCAGGGACACGCACTGCCCAGTGGAATTCCCCGTCAACTGCACGGAGCTCAGATGATAAAAATATAGCTCTGTTTGACCTATGTCAGACATTGTAGTGTCAGAGAAACAAAGCGCAAAGTCTCTTCTATTCACAGTTTTTTCCTCAAAGCTTCTTACGTTTGGCTGACTTACAACTGTACAGTACACCAGTACAGGAATTGTACCAAGAGCTAAACAACAGTAATGTGATTGGTGATATCAGCACTGATGTTTGTTGCTCTACCATAAGGGTTAGGGCTACACAATGTCTATGTGCCCTGAGGTAATTGCTGAATTTTTAAGAATCTGGCCTTCCAGGGCGAGACAACCCTCCAGGAACTCCCATGTTTCATTTAACTAATTACAAATTGGTATTGATAACACAGGCCATTTCATCACACAGAAAAAATTAGTAGGACAATACTAGAAAGGCTGTTCTGACAGAGAGCTGTGATCTTTATAGATGGAGGCTTTACCTCTAGCAAAGCTATGCTCTCTTTTTACTCTGAAGTACTCTATCCCAGAAAACATCTGGCTGTTTACTGTTGAATGACTTCACATTATGGGTGACATCACATAGGATAGTCCCAAGAGTCTAGTCCAATGATTGCAGTGTGCTTGGGTAATCAGAGTCCCACCCTGTTGGCTGTTGCATATAAAAAGCCCTGGTCTGGACTCTGTCCGGGCAATAACCAACATCTGACCAGAGAACATTGAAAACAAGACTCAGCTGAAGAGAGGACAAGACTACTGTATGTTACTTACATAAAGTAATAGCTTTATTTTGTTGACAGCTGCATTAGTCTGACTGTTTGAACATAGTTAGTCACTTCCACTTCAGTCTGGTTGACTCAACATTTCATTTTTTTGTTCCTGTTTACAATACTGGATACACTGTGCGAGATGATATAACATGAGGTGCATGAGGTCCCACAGCAGCACTGTTTGACTCATTGTAGGCCTATTACCATAGACGGCAAGGGGGAGTGAGCGATCTGTGCCTATCGATTACCCCCAGCTGAACTGTCGATACTCCCCTTCGAATTCTGACACATTGAAGTAATGGTGTCCGGGGGTCTGTGGCAACCAGACACACGCCCACATACCAGCCCAGCACCTCTGGGTGTAATGGACAAAAGTGGGTGCATCAATACATCAATACCTGAAGACCTGTGTTTACCTGCTGCATCAGCCCTTTGACTAATCAGTGCCATGTTGAGAGGGTGCATTAATAACAATGCTGCCCATTCAGCTTGTGATCTTTCATCTGTCCGCCCCATTCTACAAATCAAAGTACAGTCATAGTGAAATGGATTGAGCTGGCAGTGGGGCACAGTGGACTAATTTGACCTCCTATATATCCACACTTTAGGTGAGGTCTTCCAACATGTGTACACACACATGGACCCACTCTTTCTCGCTTGGTTTAGCAAGACGAATTTCTGTAGCTGTCCATCCGTCTGTGGTCCACCCTCATGGTCATTTAACAGCAGGGTAATGGTGTGAGCAGTACTGGTTGACTGCTCTTCGGCTCTAGTCACCCTGGAGGCTGGTGTTGTGGGGAGAGGAGGCTAACCCTTCCTGATCACATGGGGAAAGGCCACTTTGCCTGGGGAGAAAGGAAGGAGGGGGTGCTGGTGGAGGACTGAGGTGACAAAAGAGCTTTTGTAGATGCAAGTTTACGGCATTAACCCCTTTCTCTCCCCACTTCACATGAATAACAAGAAACCACTGTGACAACTGAGCAATAGCCTGAGGCTGTGCGTTTGATTATGCATTTTGTGTGTGTCAGGGGTTGTTCAGGACGTTTAGCCTCAGGAGTCTTGTGACAGTGCTGACATTCTGGAGAGAAAGTGGTCAGCTGTTGTCAAAATGCCATAAAGGGGAGGGTTATCTACAAAAACGAAGATCTTCACTGCACTTTTACATGTTAGTGTCAGAGTTAGTGAAACCACAGTAGGTTGTCAACATGAATCTTGGCCATGTCTCGTCTGACGTGTGCTGACCTGCTGATTGCTATAAACACAACTGTGCAACTGTTGTAAAATTAGATGTAACAAAAAAAGATACTTATTTCTGCACTTCCACCTGTGCATGTCGCTGTGTACAAGTATGTGCAACTGTGCATGTGTGCTGCCTGTTGTCCTACAGCCTGTCACCTTAGTCAGACATTTGTCAGGTAGAACCACAGTGTCTACACCTGACATTTACTGAGGCATGGGCAAACACCAAATGCACACAGCCCAACATAAATGTTGTCTGTTTCCCTTCCTCATGTAATTGGTTATAAATAGTACTAAAATGATTCACCTCATTTTCCTCTTTCTACAACTACCCATAATAATACCCTCGTAACTTTTTTTTTATTTCCCAGCCTCTGCTTTTCATCTATGTTCTGTCTGTCTGTCTTTCTCTCAGTCTCTCTTGACACTTTGTGACACTCCCTCCCTGGGGCAGACATCAGTTCAGATGAGCATCATATGTGACAGGCCAGCTTTGTCTTTTTAAGCCATTAGCAGTTCCTCTCCACCCACCTTGCGATCATTCCCCTCCGTTCACCTTTTCTGCCCTCTTTTGTGTTGTGTGTGCACACGTCTCCCTGCTGCTAACTAACAAGCTTTGTATTTATCTAAATAACAAACACAGTCTTGACTTCTGGCTACTGAAGTTGGATTTACTGATGCTAGTGTGTGCTAGTCTTTGCTGTAAGGAGTACTTACAGGTAAGCAAGATTTAATGAGATTTTCCAGTTGGAGAATTGTTTGACAGTGTACCTCCCTCCCTCTTCATAGGCTAGTGTAATTCTCCCTGCGCTCTACTCCCCCACAGTAAACTGTCAAGCCTAATACAGGCAGGAATGTCCAGTCACCTGCTCCTAAAATGCAACAGCCCTGTGCTACACTAACCTAATATAGACCTGCACTACACAAGCAGGTTGGATAACACCGTTATTGCTCATTGCATATATCTAAATGCTCACCACAGTGTGCACTAGTTCTGCGGTTATGACACAATCTTATGTTGTGGAAATTAGCATCATGCTGTGCATTTACACATGATTTTAGAAATATGTCAAACTAACAAAAAATGATGGATTTTTATTTTTATTTAAGACTGGTAGCATTTCAAGCATGTTAGCCATAGCTTTGAAGTGCTCAGCCATCTGACCTGTGTGTATCTTTAACACCGCTTGGGTCGTGCTGTGAAATTGGATTCTGTTCTCTCACAACACATGGAACAGATGCAACAATGTGGCCTCCTGTTGATGACAAATGATTATCACGGCTCTGAGTACATTTGTCTGTTGTACAGCCTTAAAGCACAAGTGGATGTTTTTCACACATGTGGACTCAAATAGCATCTGCTGACCCAGTCATGTTGCTGTGATCAGAGCATAGCGCATAAGTGGTTGAAGAAAAAGGAAGCAATCTTTGTAAATACTCATGTACTGACTACATTTAAACACCAAATACCTTTAGGCAATTGCTCTAATAATATCCTCACAGAGCCTCCACTCAAAATGTCAACCCTAGACACAACCTGGCAAAATCAGCGGTGAAGAAGACTATAATACTACTGTGCAGCTTTCAAAACCTATCAGTGTGTAACTGTAGCCTAAATAGAGTCTGACAGCAGAGGTGACAGGGACATTTCATTTTGCCTGTGACACTCCAATAAGATTTGACGGAAGCTAACGCTACATTAGCTAGGTTTGTGTTTGGTTGCTTGCCTGGTATTACAGAGGTGTTGCACTTAACTTGAAGCCCCTATCAGAAGGGAAACAACTGTTTATCCAAGGTGGGTGCTGAAGCTTTCCTGTGCAGAGTAAATATTTGTTCTAATGTTTTGGTGTTGTCATTGAGTACTGGGTTATTTCAGTGTAGTCATCTGTGAATAATATCAAGCTAATACATGGTAGAGCTCATACTATATTATTTCTTGGTATGACTGAGACAAGGGGGAAAAAACTGTGACAGATCAACCGCAAAAGGCATAAAAGAAGGGGCAGAGAGGTAAGAAAGAGAGAGAACAGAAGGAAGGTGGTTTCCGGATGTGTGACTGCATGTTTTTTGGCCTTACCAGAATCAACAGCAGATGTTTCCTCTCCTCACCTCTCTCTTTCACTCCCCCTGTTCACCCACCTTCCATTTCACTTCTTAGTCACCTGCCTATACTGTAAATACTAGTTTGCTAGGTGGGAATTCTCTCACTAGAAACCTGCTGAGTGTACGAGAACTGGAGCTGGCCTCCTCACTGGTGGAGAGGGAAGAATGAACCACAGATACTCAAAGTGGACAGCATAGCCTTTAGACACATGTTGGTGGGAGCTGTATAAGGTGGCATCACCTTTTGCATTGGATTAATGTGTTACCCAACCGAACATTATAGCCTTTTGTGATGTATATGCAGCCAATGGCATGTGACCACAGCCTTCTAATAATAATAATAATAATAATAACAGTACTTGATTATTCTTTCCTTGTAGAGAGGCTGCCCCCTTGAGGCTTCAAGAGTTCAGGGTTTAGTTTCTTGTCCAGGGACACTTTGACATGTGGCCAGGAAATGAGGGAAACCGGGAATCAAACAACCAACCCCAGGGCTTGTAGACCATTGTTCTACCAAATGATCCACAGTCACCACAACATGCCTAGCATGCCTCTTAATGGCTTATCTGCAAAACAAGCACACACACACTCTTCACTCTCACTTAGGTGTACCAGTGTTATTACCTTGGATGGGGCTGTCTCACCTCCAACATAAACATGGGTTGGGAGACTAGTGTAAACTTGGTGGCCAGGGCATTACTGTGGATTGTGTGAGTGTGTGTATTTGTGTGTGTGTGGTGTGATCACACCCTCCAGGCCCAACCAGCCCCCTGGCCTTATTTAGAAGAGCTGAGAGGAGCCAGAAGCAGCAACTCTCTGAGGACACCCAGTGTAACAGAATGTGTGTGGCTCATCATCATGCTCATTAGCCCTGGAGAGTAACACCACTGCGTGCCACTATGATTCGTACCCAGAACAGCCTGTGACTTCCCCTTTGTAGAAGTATGGTCTATTACCTGGGTGTCATTTAGGTACAACAGCTCTATTAGGACTAGCCATGAAAAATAAGGAGACATGGCAGAATAACAAAAGCTGATAATAGGCAAGGTTTAGTCTTTTTTTTTGAAAAGCATTCCACAATCTCTGAGGTGAAGTTAAGCTTTTTTTTCTAACGCTCATTAACACCCACTGACTTCTTTTACACTTCGAAGTGCCATCATGCAGATTAAGAGAACAATAGCGTCCATTAGCATTAGTGTTATCATGGAAAGTGCTCATCAGATGGGAGATGAGTGACCTGTGGAGGCCCATTAGCTCACATGCTAAACCCTTGATCAGCATCATTAGGAAGACAAGAGCCCATTGTCTTCTACCTCACCTCTGAAATGATTCCTGTGAAGCCCCGTGCTCTACAGGTTGTTGAAGTGCTTTGCCTTTGGTAGTTGGTGGTTGTAGCACAGGTAAATACAGAACTACATCAAAAGGGACACATTCTCAGGATTGCTTAGCTCTATTTTCTTTTTTTTTTTTTACAAAAAAGTGCTTCTGTACTGCTGTTTCTCTCAGTACAGTGAGTAAGAGTCATTTGATGGTAGAAAGTTTTGTAGCTGTGTGAATATTGCTGTGTTCTTATGGAGAAACATTGCCCCACATGTCGGTGAAGATTTTTAGTCATACAGATTTAGATACAGAGTTATCTGGAAGCTGAGTCATGGCAACTGGACTTCCTTCATGTTAGGTTGAAACGTTTCTTCAGTCTGACTGACCAAGAACGACATCTTGGACAATGTTCAGTTTGACTGAAGAAGCTACTTGAATGAGTAGTGAAATGTTTCAGCCTAACAAGAAGGAAGACTCAACTTCCAGATTGTCCAAGATATGACTGGCCCTAGATGTGACTGGTCTGCTTGATTGACAAGTGAGACTTGTCATCAACTGCTGTTGTAGGTATGGCTAAAGTTGCTTAAAGTATACTGTCCTTAGGGACACCTAGTGCCCTCTACAGCTTACTGACTGTGTGAAAGGATACTGTGCTTTATCATATAGGTCGTAACTCTGTATGAACCAGCCTTTGCCTGACCTAAATGCCCTAGCAAGTTTGAGGCAGACTGCAAAGAGGCAAACCATGAAAAATCCCCAATTCTTCTGCTTTGTTATCGGCACTTGAGTTGACCTTCCTGACTCTGTGCGAAGAAGGCTGTTGTTTTAACAAAACCAGCAGCGTTTACCTCAGTGCTGAATGAGGCGCCTCACCTTGAGACAGCATACTTGAGGTTGTGAACGGCATGGCTTTGTTTTACTTTGGTTTGAGCTGTGTTTTTTGTAGTGGTTGGTTTCCCTGAGAAAATGGCATTGCAGAGCCACAAGGGCAGACTCTGAGACGGCAGGGTCTGTACTCTTTGAGGATGCCTGTGGTAGTTTCACCACTGCCTGCCTGGCCCTGAGCTCTGGATGAGATAAGTGGTGTCCCTCAATGAGGGAGTCTGTACCAGGGCTAAATATAGAGAAAGAAGAGAAGTAGCAATGCAGACAAAATGCTGCTGCTGCTCATAATGAGTCAATGTCTAATCACAAGCAGAAGAACAGCAGACCTCAAAATGTGTGTCAGTCACTTGACTGAAATTAGTAGCAGGGAGAGAGCACGCCCTTTGATCTGTCTCTTTAAGAGCCAAACTCAGTGAAATGTGTTTTGGTTGGACATTCCAGACATACCTCATACATGTCCTGGTATGGGGCTGTCGGTCTGCACATAATATGTATAGGTTTTGGGTTCTTTACAGACGTTCTTATAGGCTATAAATCAAGATAAAAACTTACTTCAGACAGTAATGTGTTTGTTCACAAGCTATAGATGTTTCTCTGTGTCCCCATCTAAAGCTCAGTTATTAAACCAGTCACTCACACCTCGAGGGGCTCCAAGCACAGAGATAGCTCACTCCCACGGAGGCTGAGATACTACCATTACTATCTGGCATGCCTCAATGTACGAGAGCAGCAACCAAGCAATCTGGTGTTGTACAAGTACAGCACTCCTCAGTTCAGTTCCTGAAATGGCTGGAGGGGAGAATATACAAACCTTTGACAGGGACAGAATGGCACTTTATGTTCAAAGCAGTGAAGACACATTTGCTAAGGTGATCCTCTCCAACAGAATAACATTGGGATGGTTTTGGGAGGAACCAACCAGTCACTATCTCATTTTCTAGTAATTGATACAGCCTGGCAGGTGTCATAACAACACAACCTTGTCTCTGACAGGCTTATTTAAGTGGCACTGACATGGACTGTCTGGTACTGTCTTTCAGAAGGCTCTGGGAATTGTGCAAGAGGGAAAGAAGGTGATAAGTGATAGTGTGAGTGGAGAAATTCAAGTAGATTTGGTTTCAGTCATATTTCACATTATCAGTGGAAAACATCAGCAATTCTGGGGGCGGCTGTGGCTTAGGAGGTAGCACAGTTATCTGCCAATCATGGGATCGGTGGTTCAATTGCCAGCTTCTCCTGACAGTGTCCTTGGGCAAGCCCAAAAGTTGAGTCAGGTTGGGCGCGTGAGTGTGTATGATTGGGTGAGCGAGAAAAGTGCTTGTAAAACTGCTTTGAGTACAAGTAAGGTAGAAATTGCTCTATAAGTACAAACCATTTACCATTCTCAGCTCAACAGCTTGTATCTGAAGTATGTCGAGGTGTAAACAACATATTATACCCTTTTTATTTTTTTCTCTATTATTACTTTAACAAATAGATTTAAGTCCAAAATGCATAAGGTCTATAGAGATCAGGGCCTAACATATGTGGAAAGGTGTAATCAAGACATTAATGTTTACTCAGCCTTCATTGATTGTGTCGCCCAGATATGTAGAACATTGTGTCATCTACATTGGTTATGGTCTAACCTGGAGCCAATGCCATAGTTAGCTAATATTTTCTCAGGTGTTTGACAAGCTGCAACCTATGTAGGGAAGTAAACTTTCAGAAGTAAGTTCTTCACCTCCTCCACCTACAAATGCTTTCCCTCTCAGATGCGTAGGAGTTGTCCTCCTGTTGTGTGCTAGCATGCTAGCGCTAATGAGGCCAGCTGTCCAAACGCTCAGCCGGTCAGCCAGAAGGGACCACAGCCTTTGTTGATTCTAGGTGTTACATCTCCTGTTGGAACACACACTTTTGTTTCAACACTGCTAACCATTTGGCACAGGAAGACCATCTTTGAACACCTCCCCACACCCCCAACACCACCCTGCATCCTTAACTTTTCTCCCCCCCACACCCCACCCACCCCCCTTTGCTGTTTTTCACAGTACCCACTTAAATTGTCCCCGTCATTGTTGCCACCCCTGTCCACACACAACAACACATTGTTTGTCTCTCTGCAGCTTTATAGTTGATAATTTTCTCTTAAACCTGCCGGCAGAGAGTGTTGCCTTTGTTGTTGCTGACCTCAGCTCCACACCTGACTGGCTGTAGCCCTAAACAGCCTCTCAGGCTTGCCCTAAAGTATTTCTGTTTCAATATGAAGTGTTGCACCCTGTTTGAGCTTCTGTATGGACAATACATCACCTGGCAGAGCTTCCCTGACAGAAAGAAAAGAGGTAGGAATAGGATGAGAAGGGTAGTGTAAGAGAGACAAGGAAGAGAGTCTTATAACGCTGTATAAATGTAATAATTTATTTGAAAGGGAAAAATCTTTGTGACTTCTAGGTTAGTTATTTTATTAGCTCAGCCAACTATAACATGTAGCAAGAGTAGCAATCTTGGTACAAAGGCTGAATTTATCTCTTGAAAACAACAACATGTTCACCATCAAACCATGGTTAAGAATAATATTGTTGCATGAGGAATAGGGTGAAGATAGGGAAGAGGTTGAGAATGAAGTAGATCTCCTGATGAACCCCAATAGGATTTTGCAGCTGTGGCACAGCGGCATTGACCCTACGAAGGACTCGCCAAATAACAGTGCTTCTCCCTCTTCCTCCGCCTTTCATCCCTCCGCCCCCACACCTCTCGCCTCCCCCTCAGACTTAACCTTGCACGTCTACCAAGTCTGTGTGAATCCCAACTGGTTGTAATGACCTGCTCAGTGCAGAGAGAAAGGGAGAGACAAAACAATTCTCATTGATTGAAAAGGAGGACCACGATTCTCCTGCCTCATCCCGACAAAAAACATTAGCAGCCACTTCAGAGAGAGGTGGGCGAGTGGGGTTGGGGGTGAGTGAAGATAGAGAGAAAGAAATGTCCAGGTGCTTTGTACTGGCAGTGCATATTCAGTGAGTGAATGCAGGTGGTGTGTATGTGTAAGTACTGTGGGTAGTGTGTGTGTGATGTGAGATGAAGTAGCCGGGGAGGTAGTTTCAGCGCTGCAGCCCAGACCCTCTGCTGACTGTGCTGCTCTCATAGGAGAATTGATTTGGCCTCCAAGAGGATCTGTAGCTCTCCCAGAGGAACAGAGATATGGGGGGAGGAGGGGTGGAAGGAGAGTGGGTGGAAGTAACACAGGTGGAATTGAGAGATGGAGGAGCAGGGTGGAAATGAAAAGAAGACATAGGAACACATACTCACACACACATCTGAAGCAGACAGTCGGTCAGGAAAATTTACTCCCCGTAATAACCCTCTCTGTAGGCTGGCCGTCTGTGTATCCCTTGGCTCCTTCAGCCCATAATACAGTTGACCAGGTCACACCGACTCCCACACAACACACACACCACTTCAACCTGCAATGTAATGATCTCACACACTGGTATTGTATGTGTTTTTACAAGTGTCTAAGTGTGAATTTGTCTTTACAACACGGAGCCTGTTGTTTAACAGTGTTTTCACTCTAGATTTGTGTCTATCTCAAGTTTTCCTTTGCTTCTTTCTACTGCACTGCAGCATCAAAACCACATTTTTTAATAGCCCCCATTTACTTTGTTGTTAGTCGTCATAGCAGTTTTTTATTCTTTCCTGCTTTAACAACCCACTTTACCCATGGGGATTATTTGAAGTTTCATCTAATCTACTGGAGCTGAGTGTATTGAATTGGTGTTTGCAGTTAACTACACCCTCCTTACTCAACCATTTCCTTTAATAGTTTTGACATTTATATTTAACCTTTCCGTCTCATAGTCTTTTGTGTTAAGTAAAAAATTAAGTATTAAGTATAAGTATATACAGTACACCTCCTATCATCTTTATAAAGGACCAAAATACTTAATATATGTAGTCTGGCCTATGTCATTTAAAGACTAGTTAAAGAGTACACAAGTCATTCTAACCTCTGCCTCTGTTGTCTTCTTGCTCAGTGACTAACTACAGTAATGTGGTGGAGGCCACCTCAGACTCGGATGATGAGGACAAGCTGCACATCGTGGAGGAGGAAGGCAGCCTGGCGGACAGGGCCGATTGCGACAGCACCCTGCCAGACGACGAGCACCCCAGGGAGCAGTGCTGGGATCGAGGTGAGACCAAATGCACAGTCATATGGTGCATTATTACTATCACATATCCACACTCAATCATCTAAATGCAAATAATCACTTATTTTTCCAACTGCAACTTTTGTGCATTGTAGAAAAGTTCAGTATGTGTTTGTGTAATCTTGTTAATTTCAACTATCACAACAAGTGACATCTCTGAAAAAAGCATCTCTGAACTTGAGACTTATTCCCATCTTCTAAAAATGTGTGTACATGCCCAGGAAAGTACTCAAAGGTGAAAATTATGGTAAAAATATGTTGTTACCTTAATTATTTAATTAATTATGATAGGAGTTAATACATAAAATGTACATCAGCATTTTATTAAGATATATATTATATAATAATTTTTATCTAATCATAAAAAAAGTAAATATTAACTAATGATGTCAAAATAACTACATAATTTTCCTCTGATTTGTAGTGGGTTAAAAATAAAAGCAAAATACAGCAATAGAGTATAAGTACCTCAACGTTAAGTACAGTACTGGAGTAAATGTACTTAGTTACTTTCCACCTCTGCTTTGACTTCAGCTGACGTGATGCAAGTTAAGTTAAGTAATGTTCAATTGATATCTGTACACAGTTAAGTACCAGGCTTTGTCTCATTGTGAACTACTGAGTGCAAGGAAACAGGTACTACACGTGGTGGATTTCAAACTAAGGCAGGAAGCACAGTGTTAAACAAAGACAATGCCAACAGAGGGAGAGACCTTCACATACAGAAAATAGCCTTGTGACTAAGGAGCCAGAGGAGAACTTTATAGCACTGGTGGGCATTGAAGGGACTGCCGTGAACTTCTTTTTACCTCAAACCCATGTGGAAGTGACATCAGAGGCAGTTCTCTGCTACAGGAAGGGCTGATGTCACACTCTCTTCTCCTGCCAAAACAACAATTGCAGGTGCTGAAGGATGTTGGTGTTTCAGCTTGGGCCCAAGGCTTTGCTGCGCTCTTGACCTGATACAGCATATGCATAGAAATTTTTGTGCATGTGTGATGCCGTCAGTTTCAGGAGTATGCCAAGTATAACAAATGCAACAATGTGACAAGCCCATATGTAACGGACATGATATTGAGACACAAGAATATTTTTTTAGCTGTTATTATGTTATTATGGCTCGATTTTTCCATGGACAAGAGCTATATAAACTCGAAAGATTCTTTGATTTAGCAATAGGTCAAGTTAGCAAATGTCCAGCAACCTATCAGTGTCAGTGTAGGGTGGGATTTTTAGAAATTCCTCTCCAATGAGCTGACTTCAGTTTCGGCTCACCCAGTCACTTTCAGTTGCACATTACGCACATACACTTAAACCACAGACCTATGCACAGAGTAGCCACCTATTCCCCAGTGTATGCTGTCGTTCTCATCAGTGCTCTACAGCTGTACCTAATTGAATAAAGAGAAGGTTGGGGGAAGAATAATGTCATTGCTTTTGGCCTTGTGAACATTAAACACTTCAAAAGAGTAAGTTACACTGCAACAGCTCAGTGTGCTGGCCAATCTCCACAGTTATGCCTGATCAGGCATATTTTGTTCTGGTTTTACTCAAGCACACAAAATACGCTCACACACATTTTAATTCCCCCCAGCCCCACCCCCCAACCCCAGTCCTCATCTCATACATCAAGAAACATCTTTGGTGTCACTCAGGATTGGACTGATGAAACATGGGGAAAGCCACATATATCTCCTGACTCTCATCCCTTCATCCCTCCCTCTGTTGATTTCACTCCTGAGAACAGAGAAGTGAAGCCTTAAAAAGTGACCACCACCCACTAATCTTCTCCTCAGCAGAGGCCAGTTTGCTTCAAATTAAAGCCTTGACACCACTTCTCCTGAGACTACCGTGCTCCAAAAGCAAACAGTGGTTTTTCAGCGCTTTGCCACCTCTCCCTTTTTTATACTCCTTTATTTTCTCGCAATGTTTCTCTTGTTCTGAATCATTCCTCTTGATTATATAGTATCATGGCTCCCCTGCTCACTGTCATTACTCATTCACTCCTAAATGATTATGTAGTGTGGGGAAGCCGAGTGTTGGAGCAGTAAACTGCAGCCTCTTTTGCTCTAAGAACAGACGAAAAAGGCCAGTGGAGGCAAAGGTAGAGAGAGCTGACCTAGGAGGGTTTCACCCTTGTACCTGATGAGTTGTAGACAATGATTACATCTCACAGAATAAGCAGGGTGGAGCTGGAGAGTGTTGATGCAATGAGGCTGCAGTGGAACTTACTAAAAGCCAAGGGCTGGGTTTAACTACATTAAAATACAGCATAAGTTTGCAAGATGAGCTGGTTGGATGTTGGTTGGTTTGATGGGCACTCACATTGCACTGCATTATACCAAGTAGCAGTGAATTTGTAAGTCCCTCGTGCATAATGACACTCACCGTTGACCTGACCTACTGTGATGATTTTATAACAATTGGAGACATTTGAATGTGTGCAGATGTGTCCACAGGGATTCTGTGGACACAAAGGAACACCTACATTCCTGTGTGTTGTATGTCATGATGTGAAAGTTAAAACTGAGCCACCCTTCTACACAGGAAAGGAAGAATCTCCAGAGCACTGGAAAGATTGTCCAGTGGGGACACACAGTGCAAATGCTGATAGCACTAAGCCAAGGATAAGCAAATCTTCCCAGATTTTGAAATACCTCACAGCTATTCTCTAACTTACCTCCTGTTGACGGGAGATAAACATAACATATTTACTAATGATTGTGGAATATCTCAGCTGTTGGTGAGAATCCTTATCGTTTATGTGTCTCTCCTATACAAGATAGAATCTATGAACGGGTCTGGATGCACGACCACAGGAAGCAGTGGGGCAAAGGTCAGCTAGGCCGGGAAATGCATCATAAGATAGTGCTGTATCATGTTGCAGTGATGTGGGCAGAGAACGATGAGAAAAGAGAGAGGGAAAGAGGAGTGGGTGGTCTGGTGATTTAGTTCTAAGACATACTGTAATAAGGTCACACTGCGAAATAAATAACTAAACCACTTTTTTCCATGAGAAATACAACAGAAAGTCCTGCTACAACCTCACAGGATTTGAGTTCTGGGACTTTTTAAACCCATTTTCCACGTGTGCAGTGGTGCGTTCACATACCTGCGTCAGCACATAAATGGCTTGTGTGATGTTACACGTCAGGGGAGCAGCCTGATAACGCAGAGCCGCCTCAGCGAGGTTGTGAACTCTCCTGGCCTTCCTCTGTACTTAACAAAGAGCTGAGAGAGACAAACACACACAAAGAAGAAGAGAAAACAACAGCTTGTCATACCTTTGCACCACAGACTTCCAACCGGGACTCTATTTCACACACATGCTCAACATTCTCTAGCCTAGAGGTTTATGTGTTTGGATGCTACCTTTAAGCAGGGTTTGGGAGGTAATGTTGTCAGCACTTTTCCACTTCTAATATGTTTTACTTTACTCCACAATAGTTGTTGCAGATATGTAACACTTATTTGCAAAGACTGGTTTGACACCTTTGCCAATGCAATGGTGTATTTTTTTTTTTCCTCTTCAGCGTGACGTGACTTTCTCAGCATCTACTGTTAGCACAAGCTTTAGATATGCACACTTGTTCACTTCTTGCTCTGCGTTATCTCTTACAGAGAGATAACTTCTTTCCGTCTTCTTCAAATATTCTTTAATAACCATAGCAACAAATGACTGCACTCAAATTGTTAAGGTGCACCAGAGGAAGCCAGAGCAGTGTATGTCAGAGTACTGGTATTCACTGTGCGTCTGTGAGTCGTGAAGTTCTACACCTGTTCCCATCTCAGAGGAGAACACAGCTGGTCCTGTTTTTTTGTTTTTTTAACACAAAACATTTACAAAGCACTATTCTCAAATCTCCACTAGCAGGGGGATTACTTAAATCAACATATTAAAACATCTGCTTAGGAAACAATACCAGTATCTAAAAGCAAAGCCTAACTTTGCTTTTATCTAATAGCTCACCCTTGTAATTATTCTCTGTAATGACACACATAAGCACACTTACATGGTCATAGAGGACTAATGCTTAGTTCAATTGCGGACACACTATACTTGGTTCCGGCATCAACTTCAGGAAGCGCTGTGTGAGAGTGAGAGACGGAAAGAGAAAAGGAAGCTTTCATGCATCCTAAACTTCGTCCTCAGGTTTCACTTCCTATAGCTTGGTAATTAGCTCTTGTTAGACTAGCTAGCCGGGATCATGTGATGTGGAGAAAGATCATGCTCAGCTCCCACATGCATGTTCTCATTTGCTGACATATTATGCACAGGCTGAAGGCCATGCCTCTCCAGAGAGCAGAGCATGTGTGTGTGCATCCATTCCTGCGTGATAAGTATCCGCCGGGCCACATCAGGACGAGATTCATTACCTAATTATCTGTCACAGTCTCAACAAGTACCTTACCTAACATACTGTGAATTGGGGCTTGCCATTCAGTTATTACAAAGAGCATGATGCTCATACAGTAACCTGTGGCTCTTGATGCAAATTAGGTTTCTCATCCTATTGTGAACAATAGCATTCAGCGCTTGTGTTTTTTCCTGGCACCGCATGCTTGATTTGATGCTGGTGAACTTATCATGATCAAGAACTTAGCCTGTAAGCTCCGGTTCAGCTATAATGGCACTCACTGCAGTATTATTGGATTATCACATTACCTACATACTGTAGAGGTCAAGGTTTCATCTGCATACCATAACGTCAATAGAAAAGAATGTAAGTCTTGAAATACCAGGGTAATCAATAATACCTTTTAGCAGGCATAACCATAATCAATGTATGCGTTTTCTTATCTCTCACAGTGAAGGAAGATTGTGGGTCAGATGGTGAAGATGGCATGAGCACAGATGCACTGGTGGAGGAGATGCTCCAGCAACAAGACACAGCCGTAATCTACCCAGAGGCCCCAGAGGATGAGCCACAGCGTCAGGGCACCCCTGATGCCAGGGTTCATGATGAAAATGGTACACATTATACAGCAGTCACAAGCGCTTCACATTATCAATCATAAACACATTCTTATCAAGACTGTTTGTGTGTATTGATGCCTTACCAAAACACTGTTGTTTAATTGTTTCAAATGTCATTCATGTCTTTATCAGCAGGGCACACAAGCGAAGTGCAGTGTCCCTACATAACACCCACTCTAAAATACACACTAAATTTCCACCTGAGAGCTCAGAGTCACTGAGCTCTCACACTATTATTGCACCTACCCAGTAATTACTCACCCCCTAGGGATGATACTACCTGCTCCCTGTCTCACCTCAGGTGTTAACTCCACCCCATTAACGCCACTCTCCGACATCATTACACACACTGTGATTTGTTAAGTGCAGCACAGAGGGTCCTTTATGACTCCTGGGCTTTTGGCTTTTACCTGCAACCACAGAGGGGAAAAAAGAAAGGGAGGAGGGAGTGGGGGAGGAAGAGAAACAGCAACACCTGAGTAAATTTGTCACGTCTGTGCAAGCTCTGACTCACAGCTACCTGGGCGATAATGTGTGTGCATTCTCATCCCGAGGCCCTCACCTGTCCCACAGGGGAACTTAATACATCACCTGTTAACGAAGTAATGCTTAACTGTGTGGGAGCCAGGCAACTGAGACCCTCTGTTAAGCAGCTTGAATCCAGACAGGAGGCTGGTTTTCACTAAGCTCACTTTTCCTTACATGTGTGGGTGTTTCTGAAACAGTTTTAATGCACAATAGGCAATCAAGTGATGGAATTTCAAGCATGTGAAAGTTGTAATTGCCGGGCTATGTGTACGTGAAAAATACAAAAGCAAAAAGAAAAGGTTGTCCTGCAATGGCAGCCCAGTATGCTGTTTCTACATAGACACGGAGGTGTTACTACAGATCAGTAATCAGTCTTTATCCATTTGGTTACCTGACTGCTGTTTACCTGTGGGGGAGGTTCTTTCAGTGATTGGTGAAATAGCAGAGGAGTGTTACTGCAGCAGACCATGTGTAACATCAAAGAGTCTTTCCTATTGACCATGTGTTAACCCTTTTCTCTCCGCCCCACATCAGTGTCACATGTCTTTACAACTCTTCCCTTTTGTGTTTTTTTTTCCACCCAGGAACTCCTGATTCATTCTCTCAGCTGCTCACCTGCCCATACTGCGCACGTGGCTATAAGCGTTACAGCTCCCTGAAGGAGCACATCAAGTACCGGCACGAGCAGACTGAAGAGAGCTTTAGGTGCCCTGAGTGCAGTTACAGCTTTGCATACCAGGCTCAACTGGAGAGGCATATGACGGTGCATAAGAGCGGACGGGATCAGGTAAAAACGAGTCGGGCTGGTACTGATAAAACACAATAACTGATTAGGGCGAAAAATCTCCTTCTTTGTGGCATCTTCTAATGTTTAACTCTTACCTACCCTTTTTTTTTTTTTACTAATGCTAATGCTTTTTTACTGCTCTACTGTACCCTCATAACCAGTAGCTTTTATGAAGCCTTATTGAAACCAGGCAGTGGTTTAATATTTATGTTATTTATATGAATTAGTCTACACTAGACATTTTCATTTTCAAATACTCACTGTAGCTTGACTGCATGTGATTTGTTTTTGTGTAGTGCTGTAGTAAGTATCTCCTGGCTGATTCTGAATTATGCAAACCTACACTGAAGCTTTAGCAGCTAACCTTCAAACATGATAAATAAATATGAACTTTTGTCCTTTATTGATTAAAGACATTGTGACAGGTATTAGTAGCAGTTCAAAGGTTGTGTTTTGATTGTGTATCTCACTGAATGACCCCTCTCACCTTGTCTGACAGAGACACATCACACAGTCGGGAGGCAATCGTAAATTCAAGTGCACTGAATGTGGCAAGGCATTTAAATACAAGCACCATCTGAAGGAGCACCTACGTATCCACAGCGGTGAGTGGACAACCCCTGTCACCAAAGCAGCATTCTGTGTGTTTGTGTATGTGTGCGTACACTTTCACAGATCAAGAGTACACATCTTTGCATATTGATTGATGATTCTCTGTTGGCCACAGATGTTTCAGATTTAACCGCACAAATATTTATGTTTTATTTATGTTTTGGCCAACTCCTTGTATTTAGATGTCCTTCATTTTATTTCAGCCTATTGTGTACTCTTCCTTAATGTGCCATAATTGTGTTTCTTTTGGCATTACGGGACAGCATTTAGAGAAGGGCATTTCCCAATGGTACCATTACATCAGCGTTTAAGCATCATTGAAATGCATTAGAGCTTGTTTCTGCCTTTCTTATTCTTCTTTCTTTTCTTCTTTCTTCTCATAGCCTAGCTTTCTCATTTAGTTTCATTTACTAATGGAAATCTGTTTCTCTCTCCTCCACCTTTTTATTTCTCTCTCTGTCATACACATTTATTCAGGAGAGAAACCCTATGAGTGCTCCAACTGCAAGAAGCGGTTCTCCCACTCAGGCTCATACAGCTCCCACATCAGCAGTAAGAAGTGCATAAGCGTCATCTCAGTTAACGGCAGACCACGCTCAGAAAACACCAAAACCCAGCCCCAGGGTTCATCACCAGTGCTGCCCACACAACCCTCAGTTCTCCACACCCAGATTAGGGAGAAGCTGGAGCACAGCAAACCCCTGCAGGAGCAGCTGCCCCTCAACCAGATCAAGACTGAGCCTGTGGACTACGAGTACAAGCCAACAGTGGTAACATCCCCAGCTGTGACTGCCATGAATGGTGGGGTCTTCAACGGAGGTGCTGCGGCTCCTCTGCAGGGCACAGTGCAGGCAGTGGTCCTGCCCACTGTGGGGCTGGTGTCACCAATTAGCATCAACCTTGCAGACCTACAGAGTGCTCTCAAAGTGGCAGTGGATGGTAACGTCATTCGCCAGGTGCTGGAAAACAATGCCAAAGGCCAGGGGTTAACCACTGGAACACTCCACCCCCCACAGCAGCAACTCATCTCAGCCATCAGTCTGCCTATAGTGGGTCAGGATGGAAATGCAAAAATCATTATAAACTACAGTTTAGAACCCAACCAGGGCCAGCTCACAGCCCAAAACCTGAAGAAAGAGCCTGAACAAGTCTCACCAGCTCACACCACTGATACCTTCAAGTCCCAGAAACTCCCAGAAGACCTTACGTTCAGGGGCATCAGGCCCCATGAGACTAAAGACAAAGAGGAAAAGACCACTAAAACTTGTCTCCTGTGTGATAACTGTCCTGGTGGACTGGAAGCACTCCATGCCCTCAAGCACTGCAAGAAGGATTGCCTCAGGCTGAATGGAGCAGGCTTGGAAAAGTCTGAGTCTGCTGTTGCTGCCCTGCTCTCAGAGGGAGGACTCTGCAGCCAGCCCAAGAACCTCTTGTCCCTGCTCAAGGCCTACTTTGCCTTAAATGCAGAGCCAACTAAGGATGAGCTGGCCAAGATCTCTGACTCAGTTAGTTTGCCAATCCATGTGGTTAAGAAGTGGTTTGACAAAATGCAGGAGGGTCAGATATCTCTGGGTGCCCCAACGCCCCCTTCAGAGGAAGAGGACATCTATGAAGCTAATAGCGTGGTTTCTCTTGTCCCAGGGAAGGACATGGCCACTATGAGCCCCTCTGTGATCCAGGACAGCCCTACAGAAGCCACCCCAGCGGAGGTCAACGGCACTCATAGCTCACCAGCTTCCCCCTTGCCACTAAACCTGACATCTGGCAGTCCTGTTACTGGCCAACCTCCTCAGAGCACAGAGGGACCCCTAGACCTGTCACTGCCAAAGCCCACCAGAGAGGAATCAGAGAAAGTGGTGGCTAAAGCCTGTGTTTACCCCTCTCCTTTCTCTGGCTCTGCCAATGAGGATGAACCCCTAAACTTAACTTGCACAAAGAAGGAAGCATTGCCACTGTCAGCCATGGGCTCCAGTCCTGTCACACTTTACGCCAACCAGCTGAGTGGCAAACCCCTCGATATTGTGACCACAATGCAATGCTTAAAAGCACTAGCTACCAACAACAAACAGACTATCCTGATCCCCCAGTTGGCTTACACCTATACCACTACAGCAAACAGCCCCACAGGGACCGAGATGCACGAAACCATCCACCTAAATGGAGTGAAGGTGTGCAATCATTTATGTTCTTTAGATTATTTGCCTAATGTTTATTGTACATGACATGTAATGTGTGTACCCAGTGTGATACATGTTATGCCCTGTTTTCTCTCCCATGATTCATGTCTGCTTCTCTACTAATGCTATTAAATAAAGGCATAATTGTCAGAAGAATCTGAAAAATAAAGCAATTGTATTAGCTAACAAAATCCACCAACACCTCTAAAGAAGCTAGTTAAAAACCACACAACAGAGCTTTATTAGTTTCCTCAGCATTTCAGAGTAAAGTTAGTTTAACTGCAGCAAACAGGCCCAATTCTAAAAAAGCATTCACTGTCTAATTGAAGAAGCAAGTGTAATGGAATTAAATTGCTTTTCTCTTTTTGGAGTGATCAGTCAAACCCTTCAGTCCAGACGATATCTTCTTATTGTTTAAAACCACTAGAACATGATAGATAGTATAAGGGCATCCATGGTGTAATCAATAAGTCATATATAGAAATGTCAGAATTCAGATCTTTGTAAAAATGATAGTCTTTAATAGTTCTTCATTGTGCAGACACCTAATGGGCCTGTAATGATGGATGTAGATCTCACTGGGTGTGTGAGTGATCCTCCTGGGCTGTCACCCAGAGGACATGAGGCAGCACTTTACTACAGTTACTATTGATTTGCTGGAATCTGTTTAAACACCACACCTCTGCCTGCCTCATTGATTTATTGTTGTTGTATTATACTTTTGTGTTAAGTGGATTGGCATAGACCTGCCTTGTAAAAAAAAAAAGAGCCCTCTGTATATATCTCCTCCCTAATAATGCCTCACTTCTTCACTGCATCAGTGGATGAGTTTTAGTAGCCCAGGGACATTGAAAGCTAAATTTGCTCATAAGTGAACAAATATCAGGGAAAGGAAAAGATTTGTAAAGAATCCTGGGGGATTGATGAGTAGGGTGTGACACGGCATAATTGCCTGCAACACTGTTCACTGGTATTCTATTTTCTGACTCATTCATTGTGTTTCTGCTGTTAAAGTAACATGAAAACCTCGCTTTGAATTCCTTCTGGTGTGTTAATATGATTTCTCACATTCGTCAGGAGGAGAAACAGGACACAGGCTCAGATGGCCTGTCTACCATGGAGGAGCAGAACGACTCAGACTCGGGCCCACCAAGGAAGAAGATGAAGAAAACAGAAAGCGGCATGTATGCCTGTGACCTGTGTGACAAGATCTTCCAGAAGAGCAGCTCACTTCTGAGACACAAATACGAACACACGGGTAAATACAAATTGTCATAGTTTCCCAGTCCTACACACAAACAATCCCAGATGGAACATGTCTCACCATCACTCACTGTAGGGTCTTGGGAAAGATGAGTCAGAGTGAGCGAGAAGGGGGATTTTGAGATGTAGTGTAAGAAAGGGTGGACACTTCTACACCAGCAGGTATTACTCAACACACACAGAAGAGGTCTGAGAATTTCTTTCCGCCAACTCCCCACCTCTGCACTGCCAGCTTCTCATGTGAAGCAGCAAATGTTGCAAGAGGAAAGTTCTGGTAGTGATTTGCATTGCTCTACGATGATGATTCCACGGCCAATATCAGGTCAATGCTCTCACAGGCGTTTTAGCCTTTTTTTTCTTTATTACTCTGATACCTGGCTTGTAACCACAGTTTTCAGCTCCAAATGACCTCATCCTAGGTGAAACTAGCTGCTGCCTGGATAAAGTTTCCCTGACAGTTTTCAAGCTCAGCTGTTGTGATTTAGTTGTATTGTTTTGAAATGTTCTCCTTGGATACATTGACAGATATTGTTATGTATTTTGCAAGCTTTGGCACCATTGGCGCTACAAAGTGGGGGATTCACTGTAATCGCACTGGAGCGTTTATTGTTTTCCTCCCACTTTTCCCTCAATTTCCATTTTTGTTAAATATGCTGAATCTGAATTCTGCTGAATTTATTTTCTCTTCCTTCGCAGGGAAGCGACCTCACGAGTGCGGCATCTGCAGCAAGGCCTTTAAACACAAACACCACTTGATCGAACACATGAGACTCCACTCGGGAGAGAAGCCTTACCAGTGTGACAAGTGCGGCAAGCGTTTCTCCCACTCTGGCTCCTACTCCCAGCACATGAACCACCGCTACTCCTACTGCAAGAAGGAGACACAAAACCAAGGAGGAGGCCCAGAGAGCCCAGAGGAGGATGGCGAGACCCAGGCTGAGATGGAGGCCCTGAGTCAGGTGCAGAGGCGGCACTTGGCCCCATCCCAGCTAGATTCGGACGAACGAGGGAGTAGCACCAGAGATGACGAGGAAAGTGAAGAGGAGGAGGAGGAGGAAGGGGCAGTGGACATGGATGACATCCAGGTGGTGCAGATAGGGGATGAAGGAGGGGATGAGGAGGAGGGGGAAGAGCGAGAAGACAGGAATGATGAGGAAATAGAGAGAGTAGTGGTGGAAGGTGGGGGAGAAGAGGACAAAACAGAGATAGAAATGAACGAGGAGGAAGATGAGGCTGACACAAGGCAGGGGGAGACCCTTGGGATTGTTCAGGAAGAAGAAGCAGTCAAGATGGACGAAGAGGAGGCAATGGATACAGAAGGAAGGGTGACGGAAGCAGAGGGCGAGGACACAGAGAAGAACGGAGGGGATACATGTAGTAGTGCGATTTCTGAAGATGAGAACCAGACCCCACAGGAGAGAGGAGATAGTGACTAAAAGAAGAGGAGGCAGACTCCTCATAGAGACACAATCAGATCCTCTCCCTGTGCAGAGGAAGAATGCGGGAGATGATGTCTGGTCACTCTGACAGTTTGTTTCAGTTCACTACTGTGTAGAAATCCAGGTGTGCCTGAAAAAATACAAGTGACTTTTCCACAGGAGAACAATTTCTCATTGTTAGAAAATTTGTAAAGAAAACAATGAAGATGAACACGAATTTTAACAAACAAAAGAAATGCATTATACAGACTTTGGAAGCTAGAGCCGACATGTTTTAGATAATGTTTTATTACTAAAACACCTTGGGTCATTTCTTTTTATCAGTGTTACTAATTTTATCACGCATATTTTAACCTTTAAAAGCTGTACAGTTGGGAGATATTTCTATACCTTTTTATTGCCAATGAACAAAAAAGTCAGTATTTTGTTAAGTTGGAAGGAAAATAAGAAAAATCCTGTGCACTACAAGTGGCTTGGTTTACCTATGGATTGACTGGTTGAGTTGTGTCGTCTACCCTTCAGTATTACTGCACTAGATATACCATGCCATCACACTAGCAGATGTTAGCTTTTATTTTTTATGTTTTTGCTGTCGTTTCAATTGGATTGTGAGCCTTAAGAAGAAAAACAATGGAAGCCAGACGGGTTTTTTCAGTTTTTTCAGACGTGTAGACACATTGTTGTCAAAGTGTCTTTTACAAATCAGTGTTTTAGAGAAATAGTTTCATATTTTGGGAAATGAGCTTATTTGCGTTCTTTGTGAGAAGGTCAAGACCACTCTCAAGCCCGTGTTGTAAAATAGTGTTTCGCATAGCTTAGCTTGAGGACTGGAAAAAGAAATGGACACTGCAAGCTGAAGTGGCTCAGGCTAGTAGCTTCTGGCTGTCTATTTAGTGCTTCAAACTCAAGTCCGGCAGGTGGCAGTAATGAACATGTCAGCTGGTTTGCCAACTGCCACAGACCACGAAGCTAGCTTAAGTTCACAAAATATATTATTGCTTGTTAATCCATATGAATTTGTAAAAATGACAGAGCAAAGCTTTGCCATTTTCCCTTGTTTGTACTCATTGAACTACAAACAATGATCTCTAATGATCTTCAGGCTGTAGCTATACATTTACACGACACATATGAGAGTAATGTCTATCTTCTTATCTAACTCTTAGCTAGAAAGCAAATAAGCCTAGTTCCCAAAATGTGAAACTCCTGTTTTAAATGTCAAGAGTGAGCAGAAAGGGGATTTAGAAAATGGCCTGACCCCTCCTATACCTACCCCCCGCTCCGAGCCTTATGCAAAAACTCAAAACAAAATCAAAAGAAACATGCATATCAAAAGTGCCATTGAGTATTGCTGTTGAAGCTTAGAAACTATGATCAGGTTTTGCCAGTCCAAGATCAACCAATAAGCCGGAATACTGTTAACTTTGGCTTGCCACCACACCTGAGAGAACGTATAGCCTAACACATATCCGTGTATCATAGACTTTAGATGAGTTGCTTTTATTTCTACTCTTTGCAACTTAATGAATTACAATGCACATGTTTTCAAGTGAATGACGATGAAGTATGATTTCTAATTGTTAACTGTGTCCTGCCTTTCTCCAAGCTTATTCAGTGCACTTGTTTAACACACCATAAAATGCTCAGATGTCTCTTCAGGTAACAAAATGTAGGCAAACAAGAATCCCAGGAGTTTAATTCAACAAAGTATTATGTTTTGTCTCTTATGTTGTTTTATGTTCAGTTTTAGTGTACTGTATGTTTTCAGCAATGGCAGTATTATCCCCACCCCCAGTGAGATGGGTATGTCTGTTTAGTCATAGAGAACTTTTATATTTATGTGTCTTATTTTTTATATTTCTTTGTGGTTATTTATTACACTATGTAGTGTACAATACTGTAGTTTGTATTAATACGATAATATATTTTAGTATGGAAAAAAGGTTCAAACGCAAATAATACAAGCCTGGAAAATGAGACTCCGGCATACTGAAGTATGTTTTTCGAACAAATGAAATTGTGTTTTTCCTCGGGAAAAAAAATAATCTTGCAGCCTGCAAGCCTGAAAATTGGAACCTGTGACCTCTTTGCATACATTCTCATATTAGTTTAGTTTTCTTCCCCTCTCTTATATGAAGCTACTGAACTTTTGAAAACTAATTGTATGTCTAATAGCATGAGTGTGTGCTGTTGTATTGAAGGATGATCCTTAACCACACAAACTGTCCTCTTTGCCAAGCCAAAATAATATTGACATTCTTATGTTTCATTTGTGCCAATTTGTTACTTTATATGTTAGTGTCAAGACCACACCGCTTTTATACCCCCTCCCTTTTTAACACCTTAATTTTTTATAGTGATTGTTTTTTTTGTTTTGTTTTGTTTTGTTTTTTTTTTGTTCATTTTTTTATGGCTCCCCATCTCACAATAAAATACATCAATTACAAGCTGCTCAGTTTGTGATGATATTGTCATTGAGAGTACAATCACACCGTATGAAGTTGTTGCTTTCGCTGCAATATTTAAGCAAATATCAACATTAAAAAATCAACTCAAAACAAACTTAAGATTGTATTGACTGAACATTTTCCTCATTTCGACTGTTGATTATAACTATGACTCTGAAAAGCAGTGCTTTAAATATTTGCTACAAAAAGTTGTGATTTTCTGTTTGAACAAGATGATAAGGTTGGTACTTATGTAAAATATGAAGCAGCCAGTTAGCTTAGCATAAAGACTGGAAGTATGGCAGAGATGGAGGAGCAGGTTCATCCATCTAACACCAGAGCAGAGTGGACTGATTTAGAGTCTCGTGCTAGCGTATTGTGAAGTTACATATTGTAGCTTTAACTAGCTTCAATATCATAGTTAAACTAACCAGCTACTGGATGGAGCTTCTCAATCTGCGTTCAGTCACGTCAGTGGGATTTATCTTCCAGCTAACTCTTAACTCTCACTAAGGAAACTGAATTTACAAAAATGCCTCTCATTTAAACTAATATGTATATATGAATGAAGGACCTGCACGGACCCCCCTCGGTGATCAGGAAGCACACCCCTTCAGTCCAGTGTGCCTCGCAGCAGCCGAGCCCAAGGTCAACCCTATTGATCCAGATTAGGTTTCTAGGAGGGTCGACCCTCCTCCTGCACCAGTCCCCCCAACAGCATGAATTAGTAATGGAGTGGACTAAAAATCCATAGTCTGCTGAGCACTTGAAAATGATACAATAGCTGGTGTACATACAATATTTGAGCATTGTCCCCCTCTGAAGACACACGCTGCTTCCAAAGGAAGTTGAATGATGGGGAAAGACAGAGATTTTACTCCAACTGAATGGGTCCAGAGGCTCTTACTGAGGGGGCTCGGGGCAGGGAGTCACTCCATAACATTAGTGTGGCAGACTATCCAGTCCAGTAGCGTCTTGTAATTGTGCCTATTATAAATGTCTTAAACAGTGGCCACAGCAGCGTGGAGGCGCACTCTAAAACTCTTAAAAAGGTCAAACAGTGAATAGCCTGGCTGCATGTTCAGGATGCAGGGCGGTTTTACAGGCTTTCACTCCGATCCAGGACTTAAAGCCAAGATATTGCTATATGTTCTGCTGCGCTCAGCATTTCAAAGGAAAATTGAAAAACTATAACTGCTAAGAGGATATGGAGTGCTCTTGCCAATAATGGTGCAAAAGCCTGATGAAGTATCATGGCTGCCGGGACTGTGACACCGAGCCAAACCCAGGGGGCTGAACGTCCCCGGGGAAATTTAGAGAAAAGCCGAGAAGGAGGAGGAGGAAAGAAAAGCCTGTGCTCAGGAAATAGCAGTCACTTAAATATCATGTTCATTTATTTAACCACTAAATAGCAGAATGTACACGGAGGCATTACCAGTGTGTTTGTGTGTGTGTAACCATGTGCATATGTGCAAAGGGGCAGTTTGATATGCCATCGCTTGACAAATTGCTCTTTCTGAGCTCCATTTTTAAACACACAGATCAGCGTAAGCTCATACATAACTGAAAATCTATTTATCTACCTATAATACATAACCTGTGAGACATGCAGAAAAAACAATCTATATATATTTATGGTCTTTACAGATGGATAGAGCTGTCAAACAAAAGTCACTGCATGTCTTCCTTTTAGAAAAGATTTACCAAATTCCACATTGAAAAGCCCACATCTGCTGTTTGTCTTTGGATATCAAAAGCTAATTATAGTATGACTTGGCACACCACCGTTCAACAGCTTGGGATCACTTACAAATGTCTTTGTTTTCCATCAAAACATACATGCTTATAGTTACAAACGCAGTGTACCGCTGGAACACTGGACTGATGTACGTCTGTGCAGATCTTCCATTAAAAAAGCAGCTGTAGTCGTTTACAACATCCACAATGTCTGCGCTGTATTTCTGACAGGATTAGATTTTTGTTCTATGTAGGATTATGACGTGTGCACGTGTCTTCTTCTTCTGCTTCTTGACTTATTTTGAAAGACAACCCAAGTCTGATTTAACGGCTCCTGCGCTGTTCTGTTAAAATGGTTCCGTTTTATTTTCGTCCAGCTGTGAAAATGTTGTAGACATCATCAGTTATACAGTAACATAATGAGTAATGTAATTCATTAGTGTTAATGCTGAATAATAAGTAAAGTAAAGGAGAGTAATTGATCACAATTTATAAATAACATGTCCAACCCTGGCATACTGACCAATAATATAAGAAAACATAACAATGTCTGATATGATGTAACTACGACTAAACTAATAACACAGCAGAACCCTGTCAGATTTTGATTTACTTATGTTTTTCATTCATTCTCTCTGACAAAAACCTACAGCATTGTTATTTTATTGGGATGATGTCAACACTTTACAGCTGCTTTTGCTCATTTATCACCACAGTTCTAATTCACAAAACACATAAAATACACAGGTGAGCTCTTAAATGTATCCTCAACGTCTAACATAGCACATGCTAATGCTGATTCAGTGGTAGCATTTACACCACATATAACTTTACTGTGAGCAGCAACGTACACAAACGTAACAGACGTTCAACATATTGCAGCACGTGTACAGTAACCAGAAGAATTGAAACACTGCTGTGAGAAAAAGCTTTAAAGGTATTGTACAAAAAGGTGAGGAGCACTTTACTACAACGTATTTATGTACGGTATGTTATTACCCACATGATTTCCAATAAAATTCCACCCCTCTTACACACTTTAAGTTTCTGCCTCTTCTGAACAGCGGCTCTTTGCCTCTTTTTAAGAGATGATGAGCGACACGTGCACACATACACAAAACACAGTGTCTGACCAGGAGCAGCAGTCAAAGTAAAGACTATGGGGTCACCGACAGAGGAGGTCAATGAGAACATCCTTGTGTGTGTGTGTGTGTGTGTGTGTGTGTGTGTAGCAAAGGGTTGATTGGATTGTCACTGTGCTGTATTTAGCTCGTACCTTAAACACCTCCCTGGAGATTTACCCTTCAGCTACAGTAATATGAAACCAATCGTTAACCATGTCGAGTTCTACCTAAGGTTTTAGGCGTCCTTGTTCAGCACGGAGTCATTATCATCAACGCTGGTCACCTTCCACCATCAGCAACTTCATTTCTCATGAGCATGCACAGACACACACCCTTACTTCCTTGCCTTCCAGTCGAGTCCTATCGTAGCGTTGCTCAGAGATGAGCCCTGATGAAATCTATCTAGAAAGAAAATCGATGCCTCATCATTTAAGCTCGTCATTTCTTACAGACTCTCCTAATTTTCTACACCTCTGTTTTTGCTTTAGCAACTGTGTCATTTCCATCTTCTCTTTTGTGTCATTTGGATTGTTCAGTAATAAGCAGAACGAGTTGATGGCTTTACATGCGCTCATTCTGAAATCTCTCATATTCACTCACACACACTCTCATATATTTAGAATTAATGTTCTGGCAGTTTCATGCTTTCCTTTCAGGGTGAGGTTCAGGGCTGACTTTCACCACTTCCCCTCCTCGTTACCACATCAGGACTCAAGTTGCGCTATAAAAACACCAGCGCAACCACAACCACCTCTACACACATACGCACACACAGACACACACAAAGTGCACACCAGCCTGTGTTTGCAGGTAGGGCCGGCCCTCCCACACTACTGGGACAACATGGAGCAGCTCTCAGTCATGACTAGAATAACAAGGAGCTGCACAGAATTCAATTAAATGTTGTGCTCTTTCAAAAGCTACCACCCACCTGCCTGCACGCACGCACACACACACACACACACACACAAACACACACACTGCGCTGTGCGAATAGTAACGCATATCCACTACCAACTACCCACTCTTGTATGCTTTGGTCCTCCCACATACACACAGGAAGGCCTGCATACACACGCAAATATCAATTCTTCCTTTCTCCAGAGCCTGCACTGTGTGTGTGTGTGTGTGTGTGAGCTGTGTAATCCCATTGTCCTGTCCCGTCAGAGAAGCCTGGACCTTCAAGTGTTGTCTACAAAGCAGTCGCCTGATTGGCTGCTGGAAGTCAACCGCTAAACCCATAAAAACGTGTGACATCTTTTTACACTCCCTTAAACGTTCACCTTTTTGTCCTTCCAGGGCCTCAGAGCTACCGTGCGTCTGGACTCAGCAACGTTTTCTCTGTGTTTGTCATTTGGTTGATCCACGACTGAAATATCTTAACTGCTGGATGGATTGCCATGACATTTGGGCCTGACATTTGTGTTCTCCACAAGATGAATTATAATAACTTTGGTGACTCTCTGACTTTTCATCATCTGCTCAAAATGTCCCCCAGTTATACTTCATGTTTAATAATCAGCAAATGTGAACGTGCTGAGCAAATACAGGGAAAAAGATTTTTTAACATCAGCTGTTACACATCATAATACAAGCATGCATTCAGGACACAACCATGCACATCTACTGGCACGCCAGTGTTGGGAAAGTCAGCAGGGGTGGCTCCAGAAATATATGCATGAGGTGCCTGTACCCCGCCCCCCAATCACAGAAGGGGCCCTGAGGTGGGAAATAAGTTCAAATATGTCACACTTTCAAACACTTTTAGAGGTAATGAGTTGTACATGTGTTGACTTTAAGACATGACAAATGAAATGCTATGCGTTGTGACATGAAACTATTGCAACTACTACAATCGTTTGTGTGCTCTGTTGACCATCAACGGAGGAGAAAAACTGTGCAGCAAACATCCAGATGTGTGTAAAAGGCTGTGATTCACTCTGCAGCAGACATCTGAACTCAGATAATCCAGATCTGAGACCTGTCACGTGCAGGTCTTCTCTTTTTTCTCCACCCTCATCCATCGTTCTTATTAGGAATGTGTCCGCTATCTCCATCCCGCTGTGCTCAACCTTTGCCTCCCCCCCAGGTGTACACACTTTGCCAGAAATGACCTTTAACCTTGGCCTTTGTCTGACTCCACCGGGAGACGTTTGCGTGTGTGCGTGTTTCATGGGAGTGTGAGACGAGGTTAAAAGAGGAGATGTTGTGTGCATTAGCAACCTTGCTCATCACACCTCCTTTCCACCTTCCATTTACCTCTCGCACACCTACATCACTCCCTCGCAGCCTCCGCTCATTCTCTCCTCCTCACACACATTGCACCATCATACAGTGGCAAGAAAAAGTATGTGAACCATTTGGAATTTCATGTTTTTTTTGCATTAATTTGTCATAAAACGTGATCTGATCTTCATCTTAGTCAAGAGTATTATGAAATATAATGTGCCTAAAATAACAACACAAAAAATTTTTTGGATCTTTTATGTCTTTATTGAGAACAACCATAAAAACCTCAAAGTTTGTGAACCATTTGAATTAATTACTGCTCGACCAGCAATAACCTCAACCAGGCGCTTCTTGTAGGATGAGACCTGCACGTTGTTCAGGAGGAATTTTAGCCCATTTTTCCTGTAGAACTGCTTTAGATTTGTCATATTCTTTGGATTTCTCATGTGCGGCTGCTGACGTACAGACATTCTCACATTATCCTGAAGAATTATTTGATACACTTGGGAATTCATCTTCCCCTCAATCACTGTAATCTGTCCAGGCCTTGATGCAACAAAGCAGGCCCAAATCATGACGCTTCCTCCAATTCCAATTCCAATCATGCCCTCAAATTTTTGGCTGTCACTCGGGGTTGTTTCTTTACCTCATTAATGAGTGTTTGTTTTGTTCTTGGGGTCATTTCGACTGGCCGTCCACTTCTTGGTAGAGTAGCCACAGTCCCAAAGTGTCTCCATTTGTAGATTGTTTTCCTAACTGTAGACTGGTGAATTTTGTGTCTCACATCACTTTGTTACACTTTTCAGCTTCATGTAAATCAACAATTCTTGATCGCAGATCCTCATAATGCTTCTTTTGGCAATTCATGGTTCACATAAGCACATTCTTCTTGTACAAACTCAAAAAGTTAGAGCGTTTTTTGTCAGTCGATGTAGCTCTAGTCAACACTTCCAAACTACTACTAACATCTGACTTCAGTTGGCTTTTCGGAGGTCATTTTTCAAAGGGTTCTCATACTTTTTCAGCTATCATTATGAGGTTTTTATGGTTGTTCTCAAAAACAACTTGCCATATATATTACATGTGGCATCTCTGCCTCTCTTCCAGAGGCTTGGGCAGCATCTGGTGCTGTGTCTAAGACACAAACTCTAAAGGCTCCAGAGCTTTTTACATAACAGTGAAAAAGTGCAAATAATGAAAGGAGTCTCTATTTGCTAATTAGGGAAAGACATAAAGAAAGAAAGTCTTGTTTGTGATAATTTCATATCATCATTGGGTTACTATCTTACAACAAGCAATGGCAGGAACTAAGAGCCACATTTGAAAGTGGTTTTTACACAACATATGAATCACATGGAGGAAAGTGGTGATTTGAGCCAGTGGGGAAATTGAACAGCCCATTATAAACTGCAGATGTAATTGTTTGTGTGTTATTCATGATATTCCATTGGTGGAAGTAGAAAAACATTGCGTAGGGAAGCAAAGGGGGTGGTGTGAGGTTTTAGCAGCTTAGCCAGGGGCAGGTGGGTGAATGACTCCTTGTGAGTAAATGCAGGCGTGCTTGTTTGTCACATTACCATAGCAGTTCAAATTGTATTTTATTTATTTAATACACATTGCTACCCAAATTACAGTGCACCCAGACATTTTGAGGCTGTAATTTGTGCTAAAGGTGTTAGCAAAAAAAAAAAGTATATATATATGTAAGACAGAAAATATGTGTATTTAAATTACAAATTTTCTGAAGCCAAATCATCCAAGTGAAGCTACAGTGTGGAATGAAATATGGGCACTACTTTGGTGATGGTGATGGCATTCATAGAGCTTAACGGTAATAAGATGATAGTTCATTAATTGATTCATTCAAACAGTTCTTTTAGCGACTTGAGGACAGAACTTTCTAATAATCAACACATGCAGCAGAAACAGAGCAACATTAATATTCATTCAGTCACACCATAATAAAAAGAATCTGTTGGTTTTTTACTTTATTCAGATTAGACATAATTAATTCAAATAAAATGTTTGTATAGAATTAAAAATATTCTTTAGCGCAGTTTATAAACAAACTTTTGTGGAAACTGTATATTTCTAATTTACATGGAGCTTTCAGTGCGAGTTGTGCAGGTGCATGTCAGTCAGCGTCAAAGCACTCTCGGCGTCGGCTACACTTCCCCTTCATCTTATTTTTAAAAAGAGCTTATTTTAGAAATCATCTGAAGGAGTGATGCACAACATCCTGAAATACATCATCAAATCTTACTTGGGGACATCATGTCTTTGCTCCAGGGATGCCAAAGTGGCTCATCTTGCCCTTGTTCTTTATCCTGAAGAGAAAAGTGCCAAAACTGTAGTGATGGGGTTTTCACATCAGTAGAGATGTGTTCTGTCATTAGAAATGAAAGCAGAAGAAAGAGAGCCTGACACTCGTTTTTGTGCTTAAACTGACTAAATTAATGCCAGTTTTTATCAATACGCTTTGTATCAATCATACAGACACACTTTCATTTGCTTCTCTTATCATAACCTTTAATGTCCCTAGAAATGAGGCTCCGAGTCAGAGGAAGGGCAACCGAGGGAGCTGAAGGGAAGGAAGGGGGGAGGGAATAAAACAAGATGATGAGGAGGGATCCTAATCAGCGCAGTCAGTAGCCATTCTCTCCTTCTGTCTCCGTCTGTCCCCATTTCCTGAAGCTCTTTTCATTAAGACACCGGAGGCCTCATTTCTGCCCCGGCGTCCGTAAGCGCTCGCGACCTTTTGCTCCCTGCCTGAGCCCCCACTCGTGTTTCCTGATTGGCCTTCGGTCCGCATCTCTGGGTTCTGTTGTGCCCCCATCATCATTAACTGGATGTGTCCTGGGGGGCATTGTTGCCCAACGTGGATGGTTTGGAAGTGAACCAGAACCCAGAAGAAGGAACAGAGGGAGGCAGATTTTATCCTTAACAAAAGGTGGGTGTGTGAGTGAAGAAATAAAGAAAGCAATATAAAATCCCCCGGAACGCGTGTGCGTCATGAGTGTGTCTTTTCTTGTGACCCCCTCCCATCTCAGGAAGGAGAACAGGTTGGAGCCCCATCTTTTTGTGCCAGATGGCTCCACATTGACAAATCAATTAGGCTCCACCTCATCACCAGGGGGACCGGGCTACAAGCCTGCCCGCCTTCACCCCCACCACCCTGGGGTCCTCGGTCAAACCACTCCTCCATCTCTCCTCACCTTAATCGCCCCCCTGATCCCCAGAAAACAGTGCCTGGGTAAAAGAGGGCGAAGAGGCAAGAAAAAAAAAGCTAAAACAAAGAAGCTGGCAGCACATAAATCACCTAACATCAATATGGATGACTTCCATGCTAATGCAGAGGAGACCTGGAGAGAAGCAGTGGCAAAAGCTTGATTTTGTGAGTGTGTGTGTGAGTGTGTGTGTGTTTACAAGCTCAGTCAGAGCAGATTTGCCATGTACTGAAGAGCCAAGTGTCTCTAGCTGTTTTTCCTTCCCTGTGTGGAGGTGGGCAAGGAGGAGGAAGATGAGGAAGAGGAGGAGGAGGAGGGAGGGTGGACGTTCGGGGAAGTTAATCCAAGAAGAACAAACAGCTCAGCCTGGTGCAGGCGTGAATCTGCGCTGCAGTGGAGAAGGAGAATTCATGTTCTTCACTACACCCTAGTGGGAGAGAAGAGACGCTGCAGAGAGAAGGATGGACAGAGGACGACGGACAGGAGGACACTTGAGCTGCAGAAATTCCTGATGAATTTCATTACTGCTGAGAGGTTTGATTGGAGTCAGACATGCATGAACAGAGCTCTGTTAACAAGAGAAAGACTGGGAGGTGCTGGAAAAACATCCAAGTAAGTTTGAGATTATTTAGTCAAAAATCCTTACTGGGTTTTGAACGCTCACCTAAAGATGTCAGTGCACAGACAGAAGTTGTTTTAGTATGTTAACATGCTGAAGATGGACGCTACTGTAGCACAATGCAAA
Organism: Anabas testudineus; assembly: GCF_900324465.2. Lineage (NCBI taxonomy): Eukaryota > Metazoa > Chordata > Actinopteri > Anabantiformes > Anabantidae > Anabas > Anabas testudineus. The sequence continues at coordinate 29,878,315 of NC_046611.1, forward strand.
GCAGAAAGAAAAAAAAAAAAAAAAAAGAGTAAACTGCGTGAAGTCATGATCCGGGTCCAGGAACAGACTCAGAATAGAAATAAAGAATTAAATGAAGCTTCAAATTTGACTTTCTCCTTGGCCACTGTTCAAATGTTACACGAGCAGCACCTCTGCAAAGTTTTCTAACCCGCCTGAGCACAAGCTATATGAAGAGGAGGATGGAGAGTCTGGGGGGGGGGCAAGAGTTTAATAAAGGCAACGAGAGAGATATTAGTGTTCTCACAATGCTGGCAAGTGTTTCCAAATTCTCCACGTGTGTCATCCACATCACAAACACTTTGAGGTGAGGCCTTGAAGGAGCGGAGGGGAAGGTGGGAGGCAGGTCTACGCGTTGGGAGGGGCGGCAGGATGGAGAGATGTGTGGGTGCCCTCCTGGCTCCCAGTGTCCCTTTACTCATCCGATCTGGGGGCAGAGATGAGAAAGAAGGAGCGAGCTGATGCTGAGACCCCTGGGGAGAGATTAGCGCTGACAGCACAACAAAGAAGAATTATGATGGGGGCCCTCAGCTCTTCGACAAATTCAAATGTAATGTATGGCTTTAACTGAGCCAAGGAGGATCAACATAATATATGATCGACCCACTTTGCGGTGCGCTCCGCTGGCAGTGATGTAAAAGCGATTTATGCCCGTAAAAATGTGCAGGCTAATTAAGTAAGACGTTGGCACAGGAGCAAATCAAATGAGCTTAGCAGAGAGCTGGCAGAGAAGTACCCCCTCCCCCCCTCTGAAAGGTTTACCTGCGCTGAGAGAAAGAAAACTTCCACAAGTCAGAGGCACAAGTGTTACCGATCAAGAAGTGTCTGATCGAATGTGGAGCTGTTGATCCTTTAATTCAATTCTTGTTTATAATTTGTTTAGCCCCCCCCCCCCCTTCCAACAGCACCGAGGGGCCCGGGGCCTCTGTAATTACACAGGGGCCTTTCCTCCAATCAGACAGCTGTGTTGAAAAGGCTGTGGGTGAAATGTCCTAATTACAGCCTCAGAGGAGAGCGGCTCCATCAGGGGAATACGTGTGCTGCTAACAGATTCTTGAGCCAACAGTGCTAATGAGACAGAGAGGAAAACAGCGAGCCACCTCCCTTCTCACATTAATCAGAGCACCTAGTTCTTTCCGTCTCCCTGTCAGCTCTTATCGTTCCCGACCTCACCCTCACATCTCCATCCAGGCCGCCGGATCACTTCGCTGCTGCCGCTCTCCCAGACTTTTTGATTTCCCTTTTTCGAGGCCGCTGGCTGCACCTTGTTCTAAAAAGAAAGCCACGGAGCATGTTCGCAGTGTAATCATCACTTAAAGGCTCCAAAAACCCCAGACACGCCACTAACACATAATTGCAGGGTCTCCTGAGGGTGGAGGGGTGGTGGAGTGTGCCTGTGCAGAGGAAGGAGGGGCAGTCAGCTCAGCCCATTTCTCTAATGAGGCTGTGTCAGAGACCTACACAGGCTAACTACCACCTAAGACCCATGGCACTCCCCATCATGGAAAAGGCAGACAGTGTTAATGTTAATATTCCAGCCGTATTCAACCACCACATGACAAAGCCAAAGAGGGAAATGTGTGTTTCTCTCCCCCTAGCAACAGTAGGAGTATTCAGCCGATCGTGGTCCCCCTCCACCTCTGCATACGTACAACGCGCCACTGTTGTCTTTGTGTTCTCGCTCTCAATCTACAGTTAATTTCCCCAGACCCCCATAGCAGCTGCTGCAGGTAGACCTCAGAGAGGTGTAACACAGGGCCGCGTCTCTATTCTCTGACCTGCCCTCCTCCTTCTCCAACATGGTTCCAATACTCAATCACAGCAGGAGAAAGACAAACACACACACACACACAGTAGTGAGGCGGTGAGGATCTTCAGCAGATCCCGATGGGGGGGGAGCCGCCTCACTCTGTAGAGGTGTGTTTCTCTGCTACAGTATCAGCTGTAACTGTCCAAGGGTAAATAAATAGATATTCTGGAGAGCGGCCATTATCTGTCACAGAGCGCTGATACAGTCTTGCCTTGTATTTATTGCCTACTTAATGCACTTGATTGTATTACTAAAGCTAAGAAGGAAAAAAAAAACCCACTGCCAGCTAGAAGGTACTTTCAGCATCCTGCAATTACCTTATGTAAATCCTTGCCAGGAATGTTGATATTGCTATTTAAAATGCATTGAATTTCCATGGAAAATGATCCACTGCTGCCACCTGAAGCTCATTAATAACTCCGACGAGCCAGGCTGACATTTGGAATACTTACACGCTTACTTAGCATTGCCACGCATGCGAGCACACGACCTACGGTGCAGCGCAGCTATGACAGCACATTTGGAAAAAGGATGGTTTTGAATTAACTTGCGCCAGCAAATGAGCTACTTCTGCAGCGGGAACCAATTCTTCTTCTTCTTCTTCTTCTTCTTGTGCTTGTAAGCCATCATGTGATATTTGGGGTGGGGGTTGGAGGGGCTTCCATGTCTTTGCTGCCCACCTGCACCTGAAGCCACTCCAGCTACTCTAGTAATAAGTGGAATTGTATTTCTAGTCCACGCAGCTTTGGAGAATGTGCAAACACCTCTGACGTGTTTCATGTCTGCACCTGTGGAAGAAAGCTGTTGAAAGTACCTCACCAGGCGAGGACGGTCTAACATCAAGACACCGTCTCTCTGCTCCATGAGAACCGTAGGATCCAGTGTTTTTGGAATTTGTGCCACATTAAAGGACATTTATCTTGAACATCTGCTCCCTTGATTTGGACCATTCTTGTGTGTTGTGAGTCAAACTAACAGTTTAGTGTAATGTTAATTGGTGGACAACACCTTTCCAGAAATAGAAATAGTCCCACCACTGGTTGGAATAATCCAGAGAATGCAGTTCCTCTGTCGCCCACAGGGTGACACCACGTAGGACCTGCTCCGAGGGCCGGAGGTGGGATCCAGTTGCAGTCAGTTCTGCCTGTGCCTCAACATTACCCTCATGACCAGCAGTGCTACTAACACTGTTGAGATAAAGGCACTGGAGCCAGTGGACCATCAGTCCTCCTGTCAGGCCAGCTGTTTAGCTTGGAGGGTGGGTGCGGGGGTGTAGGCAGAGCCTGTTGTTGCTGTTGCTGTATATTAGGCTGTAAAAGCAGTTAATGTGTCAAATGAAATATCCCATGGTGCCTCTCCCATTTACGAATTATTTATAACCGTGTCAGAGAAGTTAGGGGGGAGAAAACATCAGTTGTGCCTTTGTTTCGAATGTAAACCTGAAGCTTCCGTTTAAACTCAGTGGTTACGAGCTGCACCAACATCGACGGCTCACGCTCAGCAACAAACAGGTAAAGTCAGGAACTACCTGTCGAGCATAATGGTGCTTTTAGCATCACAGGACATTTGTATATCAAGTTAGAGTGAATACTGACGTGATATTCTTTAGGCTTTAGGTCAAACGTGACTTGAAATTGATGACACCCTAACACTTGGTATTAAGTGTTCTAGTGCTGTATCCATTGTGTTTAAAAGTGTAAACTGCATCGTTAGTGTCAATAATAGATGCAGACACATTCATATGTACAGGATAGTCTCCAACTGACCGCAGCATCCTCTGCTGGAGCTGCCCTCACTCACTGAGCTGGTAAAAAGCAGTGGGTAAAGTACAGAGGTAACCTCACGACCAGTTTTTCCACATCCAGCCACTTTGCTGACAGCCCACCTGCAAATGAAGTGGGGGGGGAAGCACTGAAGATCCATAAATCTTTTATAGACCATAATGGCTTGTACACATTACCTGCCCACACCTCAGCCTCCACGGAGCAGACCGGGCCAGCGCTGAGCACATCAGGCCTGAAAACCACCACGAGCATATGGAGCACTTCAAACACTCAAAGCCTCCCCGGGCCTGAGCTGTGGTCGCACCCATGAATTATAGAAATGATCTAATTGTTTTCTCATTTGGAAATTCTGGGGGCCCACCTTTTCTGTGTCTCAGTTTTAACTGCCTGTGGTTTCCAACGGGGGACGTGATTCAGTGCTGCCTACCTCCGACACATTTGTTGAATTCAAGGTGGTCCGTCTTGTCAAAACAGAACCAGAGCTGGCGAACTGTAAGTCAAACCCGGTGTAGTAAATTAACACGTCGGGAAGAGAGGGGAGGGGTAAAACTGCACCTCAAAGACAAGCGGCTGTGATCAGAGGAAGGTGCTAAATGCACATGGAACAAACCGGGGACTGGATAAAAAGAAAAAAGTTTTGGCTCCTCAGAGAATCCTCCGAGAAGATGATTACTGCCAGGAAAAGAAAAATAGTCACGGTGACTGAGAATTATGAGATGCTACATCAAAATAATGAGTTAGTAGGTTAAAAAAAATCAGACCTTTAAAGTGTAATTATGACATCTCATCAAAAAGAGTCCTGCATACGCTTTATTAACATCCACAGACGCCCATCAGATAAAGAGTTTGAAAAATAGAAGACGCAATCATGACAAAGAAAAGTCAAAAACATATTTTACTAAATCCAAACTATGAGAGCGTAGGTACATGACAACACAATAAATCAAAACGTTTGAGCTCTCTCATGCATTCACTTTTAATTTGTGCATTATTCAGTGAAAAACAGTTCTGAAAAGCTTGTTTGTCTTTTTCCTTTATCGTTTGTCTTCAACTCCTCCAGCTCAGTGTTGGCAAAAAAAAATAGTCAGTGCCAAAATAAAAACTATCGCAGTCTCAGGCTGAGAGTGACATCGCTGACACCAGGTGTGACCAAACTGTTGGTCAAGCCAATAAATTATGGAAACTTTTTGGGCGGCTGTCTGTTTCATATTGTGCGTCTAGGTGTTGCTGTGAATTCACCTCACTCATCTTTTTTTCCACAAAACACCAGTAAAAATCTAAATAAGAGTGAAATGATGAGATCATAAGCCAATTACTGCAGTCAGTAAAAATGTTAAATAGGTGGAACGAATAATCTCATCATGATAAAAAATGTAAAAATATCATTATGTCATCATTTGACTTTTAAGCTTTTCACTTCACTGGCGCACACACACACACACACACACACACACACACACACACACACACAACCTGCAGCAAAATAAAGCCAGAGCTAAATGTAATCTCTCTCCGTGGCCTGCAGGAAGCAGCTTTGCTCAGCACTCACTCCGCCTCGTGCTTCTTAATCAAAACTGGCACCGTGGCAATTACCTAATTAGACATCAATTAATCCACAGCCTTCAGGTCTGCAGCCACGTTTGACCTGAGGAACGACAAAAATACCTTCGAAGAACGCAGAAATCTGATTAATGGAAGCTGCGCGGCAGAGGTTGAGCCGCATTTTAGAAATCTGCAGAAATATACTGCAGTTCATTTCATAATTAACAGATAGGAATATAAGTGATTGAGACACGAAAGCTTAATCACTCAATTCAATAACCAGGGTATCAGTGTTGAGTAGATTAATTCAATTATGTAATTAAAGGCGAGGGAAAGGTGAAGCTTTAAAGTTGATTGAAGGTTAAGCGGCAGACTCACCTTTCTTCCTTTGTGCACCAACATGGAGCTTCACATTTACACAGACACACACTACAATTAGGAGTCGGAGTATTTAGTCCGTCTTCTTTTTTTTATTAGACATAGCAATTTCACAAACAGCAGTTAGCCTGAAAATTACATTCAAAATGTGCAGCTGACCATGCGCAAACACTCCAGATACACCTTCAAACTAAAGTAACAGTCGATCATGTGTTTTCTTTTTTTACAATCTGTGTATTCTCATGTTTAAATGTACAAAATCAAAATGGTCTTCCACTGGTTCACCGTCAAAGCACACACACCTCAGTCACGACAGCACATTTTAACAACTAGTTTCTGTTACTGTACATATGCACTGAAAGGTTCTTAAAGGCTCTTCTTTGCGATATAACACCCATAACACTCAACATGTTGAAATCTTTTCAGTACCGTTTCCCTTCTCTGAATACTTTTTACATTTTAGCTTAGATGAGAAGGGCATGAAGAGTATCTCACACACACACACGCTCATACACTCACACACACAATACTTGTGAAATAGCAGTTCCCAGAAATCCATTTTCTTGTTTTTCCAGTAAAACCAGGACCTCTGTGATGTTTCCTACCACTGAAGAAACCAACACTGAAATTCATCGATGGGCTGATGGGCACCGGCAGCTGAGCGGAAACTTTACCAAAGCACGTTGGACTACACGACACATGGTTTGTACAAAGTGGCAAGACGTGACGATGCTTCTACTCCAGTTTAATTCCATTTAGGTTAATTCAGTCAAACACACTAACAGGGGGCTTGTCCTCCATCCTTCAAGTCATGGGACGCTCATATCACAGGGTTAATTAACACTGGTTTAAAGGGGGAGTGGAGGTGAGGGGGGCGGGGGGTGCAGCAGTCACTACAGTAAGTATCCAGTTCATTCAAGTGCCAAAAGACAGTTGACATAACACTGATTTTTTTCTCTCCACCTGATCCAAATCCACAGAGGGGCTCACACGTCGACAGAGAAAGCTCCACGAGGGGAAAAAAAAGGATCCAGTTCAGATTCAACTCGGCCTTCCAGCAAGGATGGTTGCCGGTCGGGTTTTTAATGCCACAGAAGCAGTGAGGTGCCGCAGCGATCAATCACAGTCCGAAGGGTGTCGCCGGCTCCGCGTTCAAGCTCTAATGACTGTACTGGCCACAGGGATCCAGTGTATGTGGAAAAAACACCCGAATACTCAAATCCACCAAAAGCACACAGACACCTGCACGCTGTCGCTATGAAACACTGTTCGTCTTCCACACCGCTACTCACAGCAGGAATTGCATCTGGTAAAGCAGGTGAAAGCTGTACACCTTTTTTTAAATTCACCTCCAAAACTTCTGTAAGTGCAACATTTTTGTAAACGGCCCTGTTCATGAGTGGAAGCGTCACTCTCTTCTCCTAACTCGCTTGGTCCACAACAACATTTAGTTCAGCCAAAGAAAAAAGGGGAATAAAAGAAAAGAAGTCCGTGTTTGGTGCCCTACTCTTCTGAGGGGGCTCCTCTACCTCCCGAAGATGCTTTCGTACTCGAGCAGTATGAGCTCCACTATCTGGTTCTGGTAGACCATGTGGACCGCGATGTTGCCCGTTTCGGTCTCAGGCCTGAGCAGCGTGGGTCCGAACACGATGGCCACGCTCTGGGTGGTCATGCGGTTGGCCTCTCCGTGGTCAATCACCCTGGGGGGCAAGAGAAGCAGAACATGAGGACATTCAGAGATGGATACGTGTCAGTATTAGGTGACGGTGTATTTGTTTGGTCAGGTCTTCAGTTCTGGGTGTCATGGAGGAGAACAACACAACACAACACAACACACAGTCTTTCCACACACATTTGGTGCTTAAGATTGAGCACCTAGGCAAGCCTCACGACACACACTTGGTAACACTGTTCAAGGCTCCAGGCAAGAGCATAATAGCCTTTTCAAATAGAATCTACATCCTCGCATGCAGATGCACAAAACAATAACATTCATAGAAGAAAAAAAAAAAAAGATTAAATCCTGCTGCTGATATATGTAAACCTCCATACACTGAATGTCACGCTATAAATTTCCTCAAGAAACACCACTTCAAAGGTGCCGAATTACAGCAAACAAAGTGCCATATAAATGCTAATTTGAAACGTAGGCAAATGTCATTGTGAACATATGATATTGCCACTGGCTCCAGCAGGCGAAGAATACATGTTCAACCTGGCTGGACTTGGTGTTTGCCCACAGGCTGATCAGTCTGAGGAAAAGGTAAACACACAGAGGGAAAACTAGCTATGGGAGCCAGAAAGGTGTATGCAGAAAATCCTCGGTGCCATTTATGATCTGCGTACACTCAATTTAAGAGTTGCTCTCAAGAGTGAGGCATGATGTTAAGCAAGAGCACACAGGTGCGACTTCCATGGGTGCTTGAGAAAGCGTCTGAGGCACCCATAGGAGACTCACAGTGTGAGCTGATGATACCAGAATAGTCATGTTGGCCAAAGGAGACAACTCTGAGCTAAATTCAGTGAGGTCCATAAATATTGGATTTGAAATGAAACACTCGAGATGCTAAAGTGAAAGCAAATGCGGCAATAACCATTTAGCAATTACTGGCCATTTTCATACACACACCCCTATTTTGGTGGACTATAAGTAATGGAATAAACCTAACATTCAGTACATGAAAAAGGACGTTGTACTGGGTTGAGATCAGGTAACTGACCTAGCCAGTAAAGAATATTCCTTTTTTTTGCCATGAGAACCTCTTGGTAACTTTCTCTGTATGCTTTGGGTCATTATCCGTCTGCAGTATGAAGTGGTGTCCAGTGAGGTTTGACGCATTTTGCTGAATGTGAGCAGAGAGTATAGGTATTCATCTTGATACTTATTGCACTTGTGTCAGCAGTCAGGTCACCAGTAAACACCAATCACCCATTTCCATTGGCAGTAATACATGCCCATGTAACAATGCTGCTGGACAGACATGATTGACACAGCACGGTCTGCTTTGAATCATGTTGTTCCTTTCATTATCCACACTTTTCTCTTACTGTCTTTTTTTTTTATCAATTAAGAGTTTTAATCATTTTTATTATAATTTAATTTTGCATCACATTAATTCTGTAAAACATTCAGTCCAGAAATGTAACAAATCAAACCAGGGACCAAAAGTACTTTAGTAATTGTTTTACTTAGCTGGCCTGGAAATATACAGTTTCAAGCAAGTGTTTTGCTGCATGTGTGTGTGTGCGCTTCTGCTTGACTGCATGTACAATATATTCTTTGGTATTTCACTTGGTTGGTGATTTTGTTTTTATTTGGTGTGCTAGATGGATGCTTTGACTTGACATATTTCAGATGTTCCATATGAATGTCAATAGAAGTCCAGCAAACATAAAATTGTGTGTTAGCTTTTAAAGATAAAACAAAGTCAGAAATTATAAAAAGAAGTTGATTTAATTTAGAAAATATCTGATTTAGATCAAGGAAGTCAAGGAAATTGAGTCGGGGTTCAACACTCACCACAAAGTCACAAACTACGCAACACTTTTTCATTAATAACTGTAGTGAACGTCTCACGTCTTTACAAGTTGCAGAGACACGAGGTAATAGATCACTACTGCTTTCTAAATTATTTTTGTAACTATATCTTCGATGTAGAATCTGATTGTGTGCTTTTCTTACCTGCACAGGTGCTTGAAGAGGATTTGCATTGTGTCGTGGTTCGGTTTTGGCAACTTCTTGATTAAGTCTTTAAGTGAATTCACTCGCTGCTTTTGGTCCGAGTATTCTGAAGCGGAGCGACAGACAGCAGGTCAGTGAACACACGTGCAGAGAGCTCCATCTTGTGGCCAATGTATTTGAAACAGCAGCTTAACCTCAGATGGGAGCTCAACATTTTATTGGCCCTGTTCTAACGATGTTATTCCTTGTCAGAGTTCATCTCAACAGTGATCTCAGTAAATCATGCTACTCACTGATAGCGTTGACAAAGTCATTGAAGGACCCGTATGTGAAGAGTGGCTCAGACAGCTCCCTGAAGAACATCTTGAGAGCTCCAGTGGTGACGTGGATGTCCTCCCACTTACTGTCATTAAGATCCACCTTCTCATCTAATGGAGCGAAAGACAAAACAAAACTCAACACATACTGTACAGAGTTTAAACATGTTTTGGGGCTGTTGGTGTTGTGGCAGAGCTGGGGAAGGTGGGAAGTTAAGTCCTACCGTGATTCACAGCAAAGCGCAGCTTCTGTATCACTGCCAAGTTCCCGCTCACTCTGTATAAGCCGTCAATATTGAGACCTGAAAGACAAGGATGAGAAGAAGAACGCATTGAGTGGCAATGAGAAGACTCTGGCTCCTGATATGCCATAGTGTTTAAAAAAACAGAACCAACAGGGTGACTGAACAAAGTCTTTGCTTTGCCTTGCAACACTGCATGTCTTCTGTTAAGAGGACATGAATGGTGCTCGACACCAGGTGTCAGAATAAACAAACCAGTCTCATTATACATTCTTAAGATGTCGGAAAAAAATAGAAGAAAAACTACTGTACAAGAGTGAATGAAATTTGAAATACAACGACAACCAGGTGGTTGATGTTAGTGCTCGACTGTCAACACAGGAATCGATAAGGACTGACATGTCCAAATAAGCCTTAAAAAATAGATAACTAAATAAATAAAAGGCAAAGGTCAGTCACAGCTAACAACCAAACAAATTGTCAGCTTGTTAGGTCACGAGATGGGGTCTTTATACCTCCTTAGAAAGTGACGTGTGAGATTTAACAGCTTTAACTAACAGTAGGATCTAGGATACAGCATGACGGCTGCTGTTCATACCAGTGTTCTCCACGTGGTCGATGCACATTTTGACGAAGTTGGGCACAGATGTGTTCTCCCTCTGGCACAAACTGGCCAAACTGCAGCCAAACACCTGATCTGTGAAACAGCAAAAACACAGTCATCACACACATCATGTGGGGAACAATGAGAGTGGAGCTAACGCCTGTACTGTACTCTGTGTGAATACCTTTAATGTATCCTTTGTCTCTGACCGCCTGATATGTTGGCCGACGTGTCAGGAACTTCTTCAGCTTCAGCCTGGTTTTCTTTTGATCTGATGAGTCCATACTCACAGAGGTCTTCATCGCTGAAGGGTGCAGGCAAAAGAACTTCCTCTTGAATACACTGATCATAAGCAGTACAGTACAACGTGTTGTAGTAACATTAGCAGGGTCAGCCTGTCTCACCTCTGGTTTTCTTGTCCCTGTGGTCTTTCTCTTTGTCATGTTTCTCAGCTCCTGGAGACTCAGGCATGTCCTCCTCAATGGCCTCATCTGACTCCCAGGCCTGGACATAAGCAGACGCATGTACTATTGAACGCAGTCAGGTATAAGACAGCTCAGACTTCACTGGTCTGGTGTTTACTCTGATATGAGCTCTGGCAGCACTAGGAAAGTGTTTTAGTGGGAATCTCCAAAATTGGACTGTAACTCCTTTATCAGTTATTTATGTTTTTCCTGTAGTTTGGACCTAATAAATTACCACTGATGTACAGATGAAACTCAGATTCAATAAAAAGGAAAACTGACGTCACATAAAGATTTTACTAATGGAAGTCAACATGAAAGTGAAAATGACTGCAAAGACGTCTCCTCACATGTGTGTTGATGGTCTCTGTAAGGGCCCGGTACCAGTCATTGATCACGCTGTCGATCTCTGACTGGATCAGCAGCTCTGTCCCCTGACGAGTCTTCAGCTGCCAAAAGAAAAGTCTAATTTACTTAACATTTTGTGTTTTGATCGAAATGACTACTTGAAAATGTCCACAGCCAAAGCTGATCTGCAGTGAGACTTGATAGCAGATACCTCAATAACGTGTTTCTTGCTGGACTTGTCCTTTGAGGCCCACTCCACAGACCCCCCACGCAGGTCAACTGTGAACTCGGGCTTCGACTGGTTGCTGCCAAACTTCTGAAATCAACCAAAGATGATTACAACAGGACACATAATTTAAAAGGACTAAAAACTAAATTCAGATGAAGATTTAGAGAATGTAAATCATCTGAACTCTTCACTGATACTAACTTATCTTCAGTGTTATTTTACATAAAAAGCAAAAACACTGTTAATGTTTGGTATTAATGTTTCTGTTAATAACAGGCTTTTGTTTGATTACTGAATATAAAATTCAAGGTCTTTTGCTTCTCACATTTTCCAGTTCCTTTTTTACCTGTAGTGTAAATTACACTATGTGTAATGTAAAACATGAGCAGCACACTTCACTTTGTCTGTGTTCAGTTAGATTTCTGACATAAAAATAGTTCAGAATCTTACATATTTCTTAATTTTAGATGTCTGATCTTTTTGTGTCTCTAAAACCTCAGATATTCTGATTCTTTTCAGGGTTATGTGAAAAGTTGAGCATCAGTTAGGCATTCTGTTATAATTCACTCCTGTTATCACACACAGCTTTAAGAAAAATCATCAAAATCGGCATGCTTTGGAATAAGATCAGAGAAAGTGACTAAGGGATTGAATAAGTTATGTACTCCTCTATTCACCAGCTATTTCCTAACAGTGTCTGCCTGCTCTTTGGTGATCAGCAGGCAGTGTACTGTAAAGGGAGGTTTATCAGAGCTGAAAAATTGACTAGTGCCCGGAAACAACACTGATGAGAGCAGAGAGACTGAACAAAGTGGCATTGAAAAACATAAAACCAAAGGAAACACACTGGACTGATCAGATTTAAATGGTTGTCATCGTGAAATAACTTGTTTGGACATAGTTTTTGGAAAATTGCACAACTTTCCAAATTGGTCCAGTGACAGGACCAAAACGGTATGTTTCTGATGGTGACAAGGCAAGAACTGTTCTGGTGATTCTTCTTCATTTTCTCTAACAAAGTTATCAGGAAGTAACTCATTATTACAAGCCTTTTCACAATATACAGTCCAATACATTGTTAATATTAAAATATTGATTAGTAGAATTTATTTTTCTTATTTTTTCCCCACACAAACATCAGTTAAAGCAAGCGTGAATGAGAGAAAGAAAGAAAGGCAGGAACAGCAACACATGCAGAGAGGGGGGGACATACAGTGGCAGCCTGCACAGGCCGACAGTTCACAAAGCCGACAGCAGGACGGGGCTTGGCCGAGCGCCTCCAGTTGCTAAGGAGAGTGAGGAGCAGCTCTGGGATGGAGCTGCTGTGGTAGTAAGACTTCAGGGAAGAGAAGGTAAGAGAAGAGAAGAGAGTGGAAGAGAGGAGAGGAGAGGAGAGGAGAGGTTCACAGCACAGATGACAATAAAGACAGGTGACTATGCAGAAATAAAGAAGACAGGGATAACAAGGATGAATGGAATGGTGCAGCTGAGGAGATCTGCAGAAACACGGGCTGATGGGATACATACCCAGCTAGTGCTGCCTCCCTGACCCTTTGCAAAGAGCAGAGAGGAACCCTGCAGCACTGTCCATGACGAGGCCCAGTTCTTCCTGTTGGCCAAAATAAAACAAAGACAAGATGAGTGTGTGTTTTCAGAAAAGGCTTTTAAGTTCATCAGGCCTTCAAAAGTTGTTTCCTACCTGACTTTCTTTCCATTTTCTGTGATTTTGGTGACATTGAGAACTCCACACTTCTCTGAGGGCTAAGGAGGAAAAGACAGAGGCAGATAAGAACCTGCTAGAACACATGTATAAAAACACACACACCACCACACACGCTAACGCTCGAGAAGCAAATGCGAGGTGTTGGAGAGTGTAAGTGGCTGTGCTTGATGTGATGCTTATACATCACCAGCAGAGGGCACTGTAAAACTGTAGCTAAGTGTTGAAATTGCTGCACTAGCACTGGCAGAAATGCTTGTCGACATGGTGTTAGTTGTGACACAGTTAGGTGCAAAAGGGATGAGTCGAATGGAGACTTAAGAAGTGAAGAATAAGAAGTGCAGCGTTATGACGATGATGATGAGTGCAGTGCAGTGCGAGCTGGGATACTAACGGTTGAGGGGTGCTTAGGAGATGAGGGGCAGGAGTCAGAGTCTGGAGAGCTCTGCTTGGGCGCCGGAGCACACTCCTACCAACAAGAGGCACAAGATGATGAGTTGCTAATAACTACCAGCTAAATACAAGACACATGAAAAGAGTCAGTCGGATGTTAGTGAGGAGAAGACGGAACCTGGAATAGAATCAGAAGGTCGTGTTACATGTTAATTCATATTATTGAAAGGTAGATACTGAAGGAAGGCACGTTAGAGGTGCAGTTAGAACAACATGCTTTTGAGCCTCTGAGAATAATGTGCCAACTTAGACAAGGAGGTTCATCCCAAGGTTTTGTTGATTTGCACCTTAAACGTATCAGATCAGATCTGTGATTGAGTCAACGTACACTACATCTTACACAGGACTTTAACAGAACTTATTACTGGACACACTGACAATGAATCAGGATGGATCATCTGCTGATTAGAAAAAGAAATGCAGAGATGAGGCTCTGTGTGGTACCAACATTATCTCGGTACAGAGAGAGACGGAATCTCCTCTTGTGCGGATCTGATGCGAACCGCCAGAGTTTGAACGAGAACTGCAACAAAACCACCACAGAGTTCAATAACTTTGGCGCCATATTCACACTAAATACACAACATGAACAAACAGAATTTAAGGGCATTCATTTTGTGTAAAGGTGAAAAGATAAGCAAGTATGAATGAGTCTTTTTTTTTTTTTTTTTTTTTACAAATTCCTGCCTCTGTGACACCTGTATATCGATGTATGGCAGCAAGTATTGACCAGAAATGTGAATGGATGAATTATGGGAAGTCAGGGTAACTCTCAGATTTAACTTTTTTAACATTTAACATTTTAGAGTTGTAACTAAATGTAACATCTTTTATTTTTACATTAAGGATGGACATTAACGATCTGAAGGCTCTTACTACTCTATAGGAAAGAGAAAGCAGGAATTAGTGCAAACTCCAACTTCAATCACTGTCACTAACCAATATTATATTAATCATAGTTAAAATGAGGTTTTCACTGTTTGACAGCAAGCTGGTCATTTAAAATGTAGCCAAACATGCTTTTCAATGCTTTTCATTCTCATTCACCAGCTCGCCTTTTGTCTAGGTACACAACTGACACAGGTTAAGCCAATGAAAGCTTTTCCTGTGTTGATCTGGAAACTCAGGGATTAAACACACTGTTAATAACACAGGTAATTAAAAGTCTGCCAAAACACCGCAGCAGCAAGTGTGCCTGTTTCCAATCAACCCAAAAAGTTTGTGTGACCATATTAGTTTTCGTACTGTGTGATAACCCCTATCTCTGAGCTGTTACAATATCTTACCTTGTCGTTGAGGTCTAACACATAGGTGCTGTGTCTCCACTTGGTAAGGACGATTGGATCTTGCTGCTTCCTCTCCAGACTACGACTCTTGGGAACCTCGCCGCTCTGAGGGGAGATATTATACTGCAGAGACAGACAGGAGAGCTAAAGTTTAGACATGGCAGAACTAATTTAACAGATCCTTCAGTCTCCTCGCTCTCCTTTACCTCTCCTTTTATCGTCCACAGCACCATTGACTTCTCTTACAGCCCCAGCATTGTCTCAAAAAGTCAAAAGCAACGTCTACACTACTGCCTATTCAATGTGAGAATGGAACAGTCTATTCTGACCTGCTCTAAAGCCTCCAGATTAGGTGGTAAACAGCCACTAATAGTCTGTCACCCAGAGTTCAGCACAAACTTGGCTCTTGTGCGAGCTTCTCAGACACTCATCCACTTACATTAACAGTACCGGTCTTAAGACTGCACGTAAGGGAGAGGAGGAGTCACAGAAAAGTATGTACCTGAGTTGTGGTGTTATGTGATGTAATGTGAGATTTTTTTTTTTTTTTTTAAGAAATAGATTTTTATTTATTGCTGATGCAATATGAAAGATAAGTGCGGGCATCTCATTTTCATAAAGTAATCCTACCTTGGGGAGTTCCCATTCTGACCTGGATCCATCTGCGCTGTAGTAGTATGGTCGGCCCTGTTCATCCACATGCTTTATCCACTACAAATAATAACACAAGCCGGTAAGGAAACAAATAGGTGATATAAGGAGGAGAAGTTCAATTATCAAAAGTACAAAAAAAAAACAAAAAAAAACAAATGCCACCTTCTCCTGTGTGTATTCAGACACGTAAAGAGTGTGGCCGTGCTCATCGAGCTCTTCAGACCAGCCTCTAGGGGGTGACCCATACTGGCTGTCAGACTGACTGGAGTGGGTGCTGTGGCAGTTTTCCTCAGAGGACAGTGGCTGTGTGAGACAAACATGGATGAGATACAGAGACACAAGGCTCAATGACACATGTTTTCAATGAAGTGGTATCATACAGCACACATGGGACTTCCTCTGTGTGATTTAGTGAGATTACCACATTGTTTAGTAACATAGTCAGTTGCCAGTTCATGAGGTAGACCTAGCTAAAACTTGCAGTCTAAGGATATAATGTACAGGTTTTATAGAACCTGGGATGTTGCTGATAGTTTTGGAGGCAGCAGACTGTGCTATAATGTGTTATAATGACATGCTTTGACATGAATATGCTTTAGTTACTTTGTACACCCATTTAGGTCAGTGAGGGAGAGCTAAATAATATTTAGTAATACACAGGAATCCATAATATATTACTTGTTAATAGTACTAGTTACCGGCACCCAGACTGGAAACCGTTCATATTAGCCTGGTTCTGTCAAACTGGAGTTATTACACTTGATAAGCTTTGCTAACTGGCTGCTGCCTTTGGTATCATACAATATTTAATTTAGCATAGAGGCATAAAGCTGCTTAATGCCTCTATGCTAAATTAGAGGCTAGTGTAGTGGTAAGATCACTGTGGGGAAACTGTGGTTCGAATCCCAGGTCCAGTAAGGGTCCTTAGGCAAGACCTCCTTACGCTTACCCAGCCGTCGCTTTGGATAAAAGCGTCTCTAAAATGAGTAAATGTATAAAAAAAAAAAAAAAAAAGTTCATGGTGTATTCGTGCAAAAAAGAAAGCATTTCTAAGTCTCCAAGTGTCCAAGAAGTGATTGTAAGTAGTAGCTATAGCTACTTGAGTAGCAAACAAGTACAATATTTGACTCTGAAATGTAGTTTCAGAGTCAGTTATTAGTTTTAAATACTCGCTTGCACCTCTAACCTCCCCCCACTACTCTTCTTACTGTTAACTACTTTGTCACTTCGATGTTAAAAACTGTGAGATAAGTGAATGTTGGTTGCTAAATCGACATGGCATGAGGGTTTGAATACATTCAGACTGATGTGATTGATTCATTACTTCAACATAATTAGATTCCAACATTAATCTCTTTAATCTCCATTACATGCAATAAACTTAAACACCACAGGAGGGCAGCGTTGGATGGCTAGGCAGTATTTCAAACCTGCCCGGAAACCATGACCTGCCCATATCAAAGACATTCCTGTTTCACTACCCTCAGAAACCACAACATTTTAAAGGTCCTTGAGGTTCACCACACCTCCACTGCAGCCTGTTTATTTAACACTGACTGACAGACCGGTTTGTTTAAACCAAGACCTGAAAACATATTTCACGTGGTCTTGCAAGTCTATTAACCTTTTATGGTGTTCATACCACAATTGGCTGAAACATCTCTCACCTCACTTTCCAGTGTACCCTGACTGTCTCCCCGGATGCTGCTGATACTGCAGCTGGTGTCCCTGGTACGAGGCGGCTTCCAGGTCCGCTCTCCAGTGGCTCGGTTGTAGTAGAAATGCCGGCCACTCAGGTCTTTGTGAGTCTCCCAGTCGCCCAGTATGTGGAGAGGTGACCCAGACGGAACAGGCGGCAGACTAGACTGTGAGATCTTTAGCTCCTGGAGGTTGGTGTAGACTGGAGAGTCAGACCGGCCCTGACCTGTAGGCGATGTTGGCTGCAGGAGGAAGAGAGGAGGGCAGAACTGATGTCAGATAATGTACTGTCCATTCGTCCGTTTCTGAGTGTGAAGGTGAGGCAGTGAGTTATAACTACAAGGCAGGCTTCAGCTGCTATTTACATCAGATGCAATATGTGGTTTGCAGACTTTTAAAAACCTGGTTAGTCAGATACTAATCGGGTCCTGGAGTCATATGAACCCTACTTAAAATGGTCCTGGTATTAGTATGCAACTTAAATAGCTGTTTAAAACCTCTGTTACTAAGGGCTTTTCTCCTGTTCTCTGTATAATTGAAATCCGCAAAGAAAAAAATTCAGATAATGTATAAGTAAACATTTCATAAGTTGGCCCCACCTATTGTAATAAACATGGTACACAGGCTTAAATGTTCCCAAATCACCAAAACAACTGCTTTTTGTCCAGTGAAGACAGGGTGAATGTACATGAGAGCAGTGATAAAATATAGTGTGAAACTACAACCTACACTTCAGCACAATGTCTGTGGTTTATATTTGATAGTAATCGCAATGTGTCACTTCATTAATAGTCGTAAGGTAGTTTGTCCTAAGAATGGTGAAACAGGAAAATGGCGCATGACACAAAACAAAGTTAAAAAGGAAGTAAAAGAGGTAGTAGTGTTATACTGTTATGGAACCATAGATCAAAATTCTTATTACTGCTTTCATTTCTTACAATACATGACTAAATGTCTACAATTTTCCTTCCTAGTAAAAACTACCCAGAGTCAATGAAATTAACTTAATCACAAGTGTGGCCCCATAGTGTCAGACACACTTCAAAGCCGGTTTTTAAAGTCTTTGAAGACATGGCAGCATCCAAAGGTCATTTCCAAAAAGCCAGTAAGCTATGTTTCCATGGCTACTGCTCAGAGCATTTAACGCTGTCCTGGGTGCTTCTGAAAAATATTTTGTTTTTGGAGCAGTGTTAAGTCTCTGAGACTGATGCCAGCCTTGTGTCTCTCTAGAGACGATCCAGCACCAGACATTCTGTAAAAACATCGAGCAGACAAACGTCCACACAGAAAAGAATTCAGTATCAGAAGCGGTGCCAGCGCTGCACCTCTCCACTGTTTGTTACAGGTGGGGAGTGTGGGGGGGAACACACTTCAGTTAGAGCGTTTGAACTGTTTTCAGGACGCAGATGGGACTTCCTGCCGATCTTGGAATAACAGGAATATTTTTCACATAAATTATTATTTAATATCCTGCACACATGCGGGGGCAGAGGAAAGGTTTCCGTGGCCTCCTGCTGTTTTCAGTTAGGTTTACCCGCTGCTTTTTAGTTTCAGTCCAGGGCTCGAGCGTAGAGGCAAACCACTGAGACGTGAACTCGGGTGAACTCGGGCTCAGGCTCATCAGTCACAACCAGATTGGAGCCAGTGTGCTGAAGATTTAATTGGGTTTTTAGGGAATAATGCGGTAATGATCAAGTCTAAATGTAGATGTGTAGAAGTGTGGTTTAAAAGAGAGGCTGGGGTCAAATCCATTTAGATTCCAGACAAACCAGACTGCACTCAGCTGGTAAGTAATTAACAAGCTTTAACATCCATTTTAACACACGTTCAACTACAACGCTTACACTTTCATTTAGATAGCAATTTATTTCTACCTTTTTTTTAGCATTTTTGCCAAAACTTAATAAGTAGTGTTAGCAAGACAGACAAGAAACGTGAATAGAGAGGGGGTATGACATGTAGCAAACAGCAGGACTTAAACTAGGGACGCTGCGGTTATGATGCATGCACTAATCATTTGGTTTCAAAGGTGTTTCATTCATATGATAATTGTACCATAACCTCTGATGGACCAAAGTATGCACACATGGCCTGTGCCACCACCATCACCACACAGGAGAACACACACACACTCATTGCAAAGGCACCAAGCATCAGTTCAGCTTAGATCTCTAAACTGCTAAATCGCACAAAGTATTCACAGCAGGACTCCTCTACAATTAAGCAATAAGAAAACACATAACCTTAGCAATAACTTGAAAAAGTTCTTTTAAATTCATTAGTCATTACAGAATTGTGATCACACAGTTGCTTTAAAACATCTTTACACACCTTCAGTGTTTGTAGATTTAGATATACAGTACATTATACAAATCACATATACAATCACAATGTTTTGCCAACAAGTTACTTATGGATATAATGTAGTTGTAGTAGGTGGAGGGCGGTTTATAATAAAACCCAATTCAATTCATTCTTAGTTCAAATTCAATGGGCAACTACACCCTACAAACCACTATACAATCAGTATAGCAGTAGCCATTACCTTTAATATACATATTGATAAAAAAAATAGAAAACTGAAACTATGCAAAATTAAGGGGAAATAATAGTACAGCATAGTAGTGATGTTGGGGACAATGGATGTCTGCTTTTGCAAAAATAGAGAGAAAAAAGAAAGAAAAGACAAGCCTAATGCTATGTGGACCATATGCTAAGAGAGAAGTCTGGAGCATGCTTGGAATAGCAAGAGGTAGGAGAGGCACTAAATGTTTAATTGAACTCAACATCAATCGTCTTCCTGTCAGATTGCAGTCTCATGGTATCTGCTGGTTTCAGACAGGCAAACATTCGTAAGGACCTTATTAATGCTACCTGGAAACTAATTTAACTGTTTAAAGAGAACAAAGTGATAGCTGCCAGTGTCTGGCAGAAAGTTCTCAAACTATAAATACACAGTTCCAGGATATGAAATGCATCGGTGTTGGCAAATCATATACTCTGTTCTATATTAATCTGTGAGTGGACGCAGTGCAGTGAAAATAGCACCTCAACAACTTTTTAAACAAACCAAGTTAACTCCCATTACATCTCCTTTCAGTTCTCTATGTGCTGTGTCACCTTGGATCCGGGGCTGCCCACAAACACGTCGTCATCATCCTCACCGGCTCTCCTGTAACCTCTGAATACACTCAATGCACGGCGCATGGTGATGCACAGTGGCCATTAAGTGTGATAGGACAAGTGCTGACCTCTCCGGCTTCACCTCCAAGACACTCATACAAACTCCCCTTCTGTCTCTGTCCTCGCAACTGTGCAACGGTCCACTTGAAGGTAGGAGGTAACTTGAGAGTGATTGTGACAGAGGCAAAGGGGAACAGGATCTTTCTGCCCCACGCACAGAGTACACAACCTTATCTGACACAACAGGAAATAGTCCAGATACAACTGGTTAACGCTTCCTTTATCAGACATTGTTTCTGTGTGTTTAAGTCAACCTGGGCACTGACGGACATACTGACAGTTCAGATTGTCTCACCACAGGCCAGACACTATATTTAGCCTGACTGCTACACTCAGACTGCAGAGGAAATGTAATACCGCAGATCACTGCGGTGCAATGGTTTATCCTGCACTCATCTTTCACCTGGACAAGTGAGCACTGAAAAGACAACCGGCAGTGTAGTATCAAAGTTGCCTACAGTGAAGAAGAAGACTGAGACAGAGCAAGAAGGAAAGGCAACAGCCCACAGAGTGATAAAAGGAAAGTTTGACAACTTTCATCTACACCTACGTCAATCCAACCCTGCTGCAGATAGTAAATGCCTATTTCACAAAGCTCTGCATTAGCGATAATGATTTTTTTGGAATCAGCACTGTCTGGTTGTAGATATGAAAAGGTTTTCAAAAATCAGCTGATATACATTTGTCACCTCCTTTTGTAGAAGATAAGATTAGTATCTTCTTTAAGTCTGACTGCAAGTGTTTTCTGAAAGTTCTTCATACTGTTTTTGATTTCACCTCTTAGATTTGGTTGGAATAAAATTGGGGATGGAATATGTACTGAAACCTTCAAAAACAAAGCATGTCATAACTGAAAATTCCATTAAGATACTGCTGCAAATGTTGAAAACACAAAATGCATATGCACTTTCATAGCAATTTTTCACTGAAGAGTTAGATATTTACATCTGTGGTCAGTGAGTGACTGTAAACCCATCTCACTGTATCGTCATGAGCCGGCTTCTGAATAGCTTGAGGTGAATGACACGTAGCTGGGATTTACAGGGTTGAGACCAAGACTCTCTGTCAAGTAATTCAAAATAGGAAGAACCTGGGATAGATTGGAGGGATCACTAATACAGGTTAGGAGGCAGAGATGTAAATGAGGGATGGAGTGAGAGCTAGAGGGCAGGAGTAAGAGGAGAGGAGGAGATGTGCTGTAGAATGCAGAATGCTCACATCTGCAGGGGTCTGTCTGCGATAAATCATTTTCAGACTACAGACCAGTACAGTATAGAAGCCATACAAACTGCATTAAAATGCATTATGCAGCCTGGAGAGTGTATAGGCACACCCAGTATGAAAATGTGTGATCAATTTGACTCAGAGGTCTAATGGACTAAGTGTAAGGCAGCATGGAGAGATGCATGGACGCACACTGCACTAGCAAAATAATGAGAATTGCTTTGCTAATGGAGCCCAATGACATTATCAGCTCTATTGCGTGGAACTGTAGTTTACTGTAACCCATGTGTTTATCACTGTATAAGGAACTACTCTGGGTTTCCTCTTTTCTCCTCCTTCAGTTTATCCAGCATCCCGTCCTACTGTGCATGTACAATCAGTAGAACATGCCTGTGCCTCTCAGCGCTCTTTAAATTAAACCATAAATTCTTCTGTGTAAAGGAGTACAGGTCAGAGTGAGGACAGCAGGGATGTGTGGGCTGCAGCTGCCGCAAACATCCACTAGGTGTCCCCCACAAGTTGCAAGGAAGGATGGGGAGCAGGGGCGTGAGTGAGTGAGTGGGAGTTTCTATCAAATGTAGCTGGCCGTGAGGAGATTGGCATGAGGAGGAGGGGTTTCTACTGAACACATAAAAACCCATTCTGCAGAATCTCCAAGCTGCACATTAGTTATCTGTGCAGCCCACTACACAACTAGCTCAAATGTTTTGTTTTTAGTTGTCATGGTCAGAGCTGTTAAGCAATTCAGTCACTTTACAGCAGTCGATTCATCACGCTTCTGCTGCTGCCAAAATAAATAGAACAGACAAAAAATGTAAAGCATGAATATATAATATTACGGCTTGCACATAAATCAGTAAATGATTTTAAAGACATACTGATGTCCTGCTAGTACAATATCAAAATGCTTGATCTCTTATGGGTTAATGCATGAATGTATTATTGAAACAATAGACATGCCATGCTCAGTGAGTGATGCCAACAAGAATATAGCCACCCGCTGTGGACAGCCTCTCCTTCAAGGCATGCGTGTTGTTGCACTCATCAGAAGTGGCACGAGAGAGTCTGAGAGAGCCATTCAAATGCTGCCTAATGTCACACCTCTGCACACTCGGGCAATCATGAGAAGGTGTGATTTTCCAGTTGTGTGTTACTACTAGGTCAGACCCAATTGCAAGGTTAGAAAGAGGTTTCAGAAGCTATTAGCCCATGTTCAGACCAGCATTAGAGCTGCAATAAAAGCAACAACAAAATAAAAACCCACAGCCTACACATTAATTTGAATAAAACCACTTGTTGATGCAGGGAAGTTGCCAATAGAGAAAGTCCAGCAAAACAATCACAGGCTTGTTTAGCATAAATTGGCTTCGGCACTATTCAGTCACTGAGAAAAGTGTTATGTAGCCAATGAGATATGTGCAAGCACAAATTCCTAGTGGATCACTTTGTAATGCAATTACTGGATTAGTTTATATCGTTACCTGGATGCCCATGGAGGCATTAGTTAAAGCTGAATTAAATTTACAAATATGAAGATGAGCACATTTGATGTTAAGGGCTTCAGACACAAACAAATAACAAGCAAAGAGAATGTGCGACGTGGCAGAGAGTTGCATATGTGACCAAAGTGACATCCCTCCAGTGTTTGAATATACACTGTGTGCGTTAGTGGGTAGGATGGAGGAGGTGACACACCTCCCCCGAATCACAAAACCTACTCCCGCTCTCTCTGTTCCTTTGTCCTCTGTCCTCTCATCTTTCTCTGCTGACCTCTACCCTCCCTCCTTCATCTCTCACTTTCTTTACCCTCCTCTAACCCTTTGTTCTCCGCACATACAGCAAACTCTGCCTGCCCTTTTCCTCAGTCGCATATTCTGACACTCATGCACCAGATGTCTATGGCCATCCTTTCCCTTGCTCCTAGGCTCAGCCACCTCCCCTCAAACCACCGCTTTCCTTTACGCTCTAGGAATGGTTGTCCATATGACCAGATTAACCTACATTTCCAGCTCACTGGGCATCAGTCAGGCCACATTCATTCATCCCTCCATCATTACATTTGTGAGATTTCATATGGCAAACCATGCTTCTCTGTCTCTCTTAGCAGACAGCGTACACAGAGATGCAATAAGGAATGCTTATAATTGCACACGCTGCCCCTCACTTCCCTTAGCAACCAGTTCCACTCTTGCACTGCAGTTTACAAAAGCATTGTGAGAAGACCTGATATTCAGCTTGATATTCAGAGAAAAAAGAAAAAGATTAAGAAGTGAGTGTGGGTAGGAAAATGTCAATGAAATTCAAATATTGACTGTACTCACTGATGCACATACATGAGTCAGCAAAACATGACTGGGCTTTGTTAGTGAAAGCATCAAAATTCTAAGAAACCCTGGGATGACAGTGAGTCAGCATCTTTCCACTCAGCTGGATGATAACAGCTACTTTCATTTCATGGATGGGAGGATTCAGTGAGGCTCAACACCTGACAGAAACGCGAGCAATTAACCTTTTGGTCCCGAGCTGATAGAGCTCGACTAAAATGTCAGTTTGTGTCTGTGGAAATACATCTGATAAATCTCTGTGAGCTCAATGAAGAATAACTCGTGTAGCAGAAACTGCTGCTGCTGCTTGGATACAACGAAGACACATCTGCAGTAAAAGGGCACTTTACCAGATTAGAGCACCAAATGGTTTGACTGTGCAGTAAACAAGTTGCAGCTGACTGATGATTTAAAGTTCTTGTGTCAAAATGATGTTTCACATCATTTCAGATCCTATTACAAACATCATCTCTGCTGCTTTAATGTCTTTTGTGTGAATAACTGAAAGGGATTTCTGTGCCAGGCACTGCCTCTCCAGGCTTTCCTCTTGAAATGTTAATGAGCGAGAGGCAGAGGACGCATTTTGAGGACGGGGAAAGCCTGCAGCCATGTTCAGTCTCATGTGCATATGGGGAGATGCTGGCATTGGCCACGAACCAGTACTGGGCCACAGATTCTACAGTATAAGTGTGCCAGTAACTAAGCTTAACTAGAACGACAATTCAAAGACAATAGTATGACAAGACGTCCGTGGTTATTTTATAGACACTTAACAGATCACAGGGCTAGGGGTATATTTATATATATCGGGGGCTCGACTCAAGCGGATGCATGAAAGCTAACATCTTATGAGTCAGAATCAGTAAAACAATCCCCTTTTTATTCCTGCTCCTCTATTTAAATCATATGGAGACATTCTTGGACTGTCACCAGGCTGCACACTCACGTGACACAGCTTTAGAGGTGCTGTTTCTGAATATGCTGCTTACTGTCAGTCTGGGTGATATGATTTGTGTAACAAGCTGCTTGAGGCAGGCAGACGCCACCTGTGTCCCTGCAGCACCCAGACAGTCTTCGCCCCAGTATATCCTAGTGTGTGTGGGTGCCTTCTCAGTAGACTTATCAGAGCAGCTAGTGGAATAAATATGGGCCTCTTTGTAAAATATTTCAACCTTTAAGCTTGGTGACTATACTGACCGAGCTATTTGGTGTAGCTGGTGCACTAAATATGGTTCAGCCTCTACTGTTCTGTTAACCTGGTGTTTCTTTCACCTTTGTCCACCATACCAATCAATAAAATGTTAGTAAAGAGAGAAGATGAAACTCTCCACACTAACAAATCTGCCAATGGTAAATTAACAAACTCAATGCCTTAGTCTGTGTCCAACTTCTCCAAAACTAAACTGAAAAACTGATGTAAATTTTTTCTGTAATTACCAATGAAATCGCTGTGGTTCTACTGGACTGGACTTAGCGTCACTGTTTTAAAGGCTGGTGGAAGCAGGGCTTACTCAGACAAAACACTGAGGAAAAAGGAATGTGTGGGTAAAAAGAAACATATGCACGAGCACATGTCAATACTTTGGCATATGTTTCTTTGCGAAGAAATGACTCCCAAACCTGGACTCAGACACACAACTTTCTGTGAAAGCTACACAACAGTCAGGCAACTTCTTTTTTCTACAATCAAAGTGTGAAACACACTGCCAGACTTGCAGGATGGGATAACAGTGCTGAGCTACAATCTGTTACCGACACAAGCATCCAATAAAAAAGGGAGAACAGGATGTGATGGACTCTGCATAAACTCCTGAGAGAAAAGACAGAAGAGGAAGAGGACCGGTAAATGAATTCTGGCAAAAAGTAAAATGATGCTTTTGTTATGTTTAGTTGCAGACAGTTTTTTTTTAGGTTGGGGTATTGATGAGTCTGAAGAGATTACATTTCCTTAATGTAAATTGCATTACCAAATCACTCTTTTTATTCACTTCCAGTGGTTTTGCTATTATAAAGGGCTCATTGTTTGAGGTTGTTCACAAGGTTTGCCCTTGCTGACACCACTAGACATTACACATTATGACACTTTTAATGATGAAAACCTGGTTATTTGGTGCCAGTGCAGACTGTCAAGTCATATCCCCACACCCCTTAATGCACACTCACACTGTACTAAAGCAAAACCATCTCTAGGACAACCAGACTACATATGAGACAGAGACATTCACAGCTGGTGCCCACCTGTGGTTCTGGTACTTGGCACAGCAGCCGAGATCGCCTCTGTATGTAATTTTCTTTCAGAGTTTTGTGAGCACGTGGCTACAGCAGAGACTTAGCAGGATTCCTCTGTGGCTGACAGCTGACAGCTAAGCCCCCCAGTTATTGACTAATCCTGCTCTAATGCCTTCAGTGTGATTGGTTTGAGCTAATTGCACCAGCTCCCCTCCCTGGATGCTGAATGGCTGGCTGGACAAGGCGGAACTGAAGTTTCCAACTATCAAAAAGCTGACCAGTGTTTAGAATTAATATAATATGGATCCAGTCCAACTCTAATCAGTTCATACAGCCTCCTATTCTATTGTTGCTGATCTCAGGTCTGTGTTTAAGTGGATCTAATCAAAGCTGCTACATCAGAAGAACTGCAGAACTCATTAACAGGGTCTGTGTGATGGAAAACTTGGTCCACTTGGTCTTTAGTGTGGTAAATGGTGTGATGATTAATATTGTGTATGGAGCAGAGCCAGCAGCCAGTTTGGAGCTATATTTTACTAAATGTCTAGTACCTAACCATATCAGTTCTCAAAAGCAACACTGGAATGCATTCAGGCTAGACAGATCTCCTGGCACAGAGAAACTGTGCTGCCATTAAGAATACCATTACCACAGTGGATACAAAACTCTATATTGGACAATACTGAATACATTATCAGACAACACAAAGTCCAAAATGAAAGCACATAATCTCTTTGTGACAGCTTGTTATACTGTATTATAAAAACCAGCTGATACAAGCTTCCATTCCGATTCTTTCTATAACACTGGTCTGAACGGCAGGCTAGCTGTGGGTTAGAGCAGGTTATTAATATTCCTTCGAATCTTCCTGCTAATCTGCTCTGTTTATGGGGAGACACAGACAATCTCTGTGGGTTTCAGTAGGATGACGAAAGCAGGAGGAGAGAGGATAAAAATGATATGATGGGTGTTAATATGTTGTACAACAGATTTTAGAACTTCGCTAGAGGGCCTGAGCATGGGGTTATGCAAGACAAAAAGCGCCCCCATGCATGTTCTGGAAACCATGCTCACACTAGCATGACACTCAAGACACTCCTCCCACCCCTTCCTTCCTCTGCTTTAAAATGTTCTGTTTAGCCCCTTCACCTACATCCTCATCACGCACTGTTGCCAGGTTTCAGGGTATCAGATGCTTTTGACAGCAATAATACACTAACTCAAAGGAAAAAACTGACATCCTGTAGTTTGAACTGTGTCAAAAATCAGCATGATTTACCTGAGTCCCTCCACTTGTGTCAACAAGCCTGTTTTCATTTCTAATAAACCTGACCTCACCATGAATTAGACGTCACTTTCACTCTGCAGCACAGCAAAGTTGGAACATTCACACCTGTGCACAATTTCTGCTCAAGCAGCACAGTCAGTTTCAAGGCTGCGTTGTATTGAAAACTTCACTACTCATCAGCCCTGTGGTTGTAAGTGACAAAGAGTTTATGTACATAACTATGTAAGCCTCAACATGTCAAAGCAAAGTATTACTTACTATATAAAGGAAACAGTCTCTCACTAACTCCTGTTTCTGTTAGTTAAGTTTGAGGAAAAAAATCAGTTTGACATGCAGAAACAAATTTTATGTTGGACTGATGAATTACTGTCCCTTAAAACTTATTATTATCTACTGCAGTACTGTCAGCATCTACTGCAGTACTGTCAGCATCTACTGCAGTACTGTCAGCATCTGCTGTGTGTGTGTTTTTATCATCTGTGACACCTTAAGATCCAGTTAATCCAATCCCTATGAATTCTGAGCAGCTGAAAAGAAAATAGTTAACTGCCAGTGATATTATAAAATGGTTTCCAACCTACACAAAACTAAAGAATCGTCAAGCTGGAATCAAAAACTGTACTTACTTAATATTACTCAATGTGATTAATCAATTCACTGATGCAACATGTTCCCTCTCCATCCTCCATCATAGCTGGATTTATGCTCGATCTTGGCAGATCAGTCTGACATAAGCAATTCTGTGCTGATCAAATTAACAAACATCATGGTTTGTAACACCTCCTAAAAGTCCTAATTAAGTTTGGGGTTGTATTCTTCTGCTTCTACTACCTGTTGCACCTGTTTTACATGGACTGGAAAAGTACAAATGTGACAAAAACAGATCAGGTTAATGTCTTCACAGTACAGATGCCAAAAATATCAAGAGCCAACTGCACCAGAGCTGAAATATTAACATGTTAGATAACAGACTAGCCATTATCATAAGTACAGTACGTTTCCTGCAGATTGGTACTTTATGGAATATCAAAGTCATATCAGCTCATAACCCAGTTATTATGTGCGTTTTTTTTACAATACAACAACACTCACCCCCTCTAACCCAATTAATACAATCTCGTAGATTCACACTAGTGACATGTTTTGCTAAGCCTTTGCAGAGAGGTCAACATTCAGGGTCAGCTATAGAACACATACCTTGGAGTGAAAAAATAATTTTTGAGGACACTTTGGGTGAGTTGTTGTGAGCATGACAGTTTCAGTTTCAATTTTGAACCGTTTACGTTTAAGATGCATTATCATTTACCTCTCCGTTAGAAAATGCTAAAATAACATATTACTATATATTCATCTCACACTCTTGGCCAATCTCTCTGTCCCTGCTGCTAAGAAGCCTCCCCAACACAATGCTTCACCATAGGGATGGCATTAGTGAGGTGATGAGTAGAAGTGGGCGATATAGCCTCAAAATTATATCCTGATATTTTAAGGAAATTTGCAATGATTCAATTTATGAAGCTACAAAAAAAATTAGCAGCATGTATTAGTGCAAACAAATAAAAGGCATTTTCCACTCCAGTGAGCAACTATCCAGGGATCCTGGTCACCTCCCTGACCAAGGTTTCTATCCTGACAATCACTGAATTGTGGTAGCTAAATTAAAAAAGATATATGCTTATTTTTTAGACATCAGGTTGTAAAGTCTATATTAGCATCTGCTGCAAAAGTATACATCACGCTGGAAGAGTTTTAGGGACACGCTGTGAATGCTACAATGGTCATACAAGAGGTCTTATCACTGCATGCACTGAATCTAGAACGAGACTGAATACACAGAAAGTAAACAGTAAGCAGATTTAAGATGCCTATGTACCCATATCACTCAAAAGGTACTAGAAAATTGTATAATTGTACCAATACCACTTACATCATCATTACACATTCCCATATTGTTTGACAAAGCTATGAAAACTATGGTATAACAGAAGCAACAATCTTCTAAATCTGTCATCATGAAATCCACTAGTAGCTGTGGGGCCTAGTGGTAGTAAACATGAGGTCTATTGATGTGGTGCCACATGAAGTCCAGTAACAGTGCGGGACACAGGAGCTCTTGGTACTGAGGAAACAATGGCCAGTCATCTTTCAGTCACTACAGTTGAGCAGCTGACTATAGAGGTGGTGGAGAAAGAAATTAAAGGAGGGGGAGCGAGTGTCACATGGATTGTTTGGCTCCTCCAGGAGTGAGTTGGCAGAACCACTGTGCCAGACAGAAAAGACAGGCAGGACCAGGACAACAGAGAATAATGAAGTCACAGCAGGTGGACATGACAGCTATGGTTATCATGGAGAACTGGGGGTGAAAGGGGTGAAATAACGAAAATGTCTTTATATTGTTGTGCCTCAGCTCGTCTTTACCGTTTTCTGATGAGGCCAGGTGATGTCAGTGGTAGAGCTTTAAGCTATTCCTATTCTATACTGAAGAAAAGCTTTAATCATGAATACTTGGGACACAAGTGTAGACATGCAACCTGAAGGCACTGTCACATCTCACAATATCAGCTCTGTTTACTGACAAAGTCGATACTCGTCAGCAGGCCATTCATGTTGAACTGCATTTGCCCTGCAGTTAAGTAAAGGTCAGATTCTCTTTATACTCTCTCTGAATCACTTATGGACCTCTTTTGATGCTTAAAGTGGACATTGAAAGCAACCTCTTATCCTTTTTGTAACCCAAAACCTTAACAGACAGCCACAGTTTGCCAGTACCCCTGAGGGAAATCTTCTCTTAAATACAAACATGTTTTAAAGGATTGTATGTTTCCTTTGCATTCAGCCCAACTGCGTGTCCCTGAACTAAAACAGCTGCAATGTAACTGTAATTGGACAGGAATATGTAGTTTTTCGTATAGTCTTTACTCAAGATAAGGGCAATGATTTCTGTATTATGGTTTGTTGTCAACAAATCGAACAAAAAGACAAAAATCAACTATGAGTTGCTTTACTCACTGTGACATCTGTGAATCTAGAACCTGATTCTATCTTGTGTTTTAGATTTCCACTGTTGTTCAAAAACTATGAAAAACACATCTGAACACATGTGAACCACAGTGATGCACTTGGTGACAGTTTTCTTCCTCACAAAAATTGTGACCCCAGTACTTTAAAAGAGCTCCAAAGGCTGAGCACTGGCACTTAGTATCTGTGAGACACAGTAGATTTGTGCAAAAAAAGAAGTAATGGTTGTTCTCAGCATTTGGAGTCATGCAGTGGTGTGGTCTATTTAACAGACAAAAAAAATCCAGGTTCTGCATTCACAGATGTCACAGTAATAGACACAACTGTGAGGTGTGTCTATTACTGTGATTATGGAATTTGTTATTAACAACAACAAAAATGACCAGATGACCAGAGATGACCAGCCTTATCCTGCATTTCAGCTATTATAGTGCTGCACTCCAAAACTGTCATACTCATGTTAAACAAAAGATCAAAGTTAATGCATTAGAAGTGTTCAACCATTCTATATGCTATCGGAAGCTAATGTAGCCACAAACCTTGAACAGAAATGCCAAACCAACATTTTTTTCCAGCAAGCTGCTTTCCTTCTTCATGGCCTATAAACAACCCATTATGACAATACAGAAATGTGTTTTTGACAGCCTGCTGTGTATACATGTATCCTCAGTTATAAATAAACGCATCCCAAAAATGAAAATGTACCAAATATGACAAAAAAATAAGATCTAAGATCCACTTTGGCAATTTTCCACCACTGAGAATAATAATCACATGGAAAGCACACAGGTAATGCAGGGAAAGAGTTTGTCGCTCCAGCTCCACAGTCTTTAGTAGAGACCATGACGAGAACCAAGACCCACTAACACCTGCTCTACTTTTCTATCAGCCAAGTAGCCTAAGCCTTAACACATCCAGTCACATTCACTAAGCCTGCTTTGGGACAGTGCAAAACAACAGCTACTCACAATATAGTGTGGGGTCCTCAGGTATGAAAACATGTTCCAAAAAAACAGACGAGTCCTGTCGGGGCTGAGGGTTGGGGGCCTGAGCAGGTATGTGGCTGTGGCAGGTGGCGACTACTGTAATAGCTTCACTGCATCCAGGCTGTCGTCACGCAGAACAGAAGAGGCCTGAGCGACTGATTAAGGGATCTTAAGAGATCTATTTAGGGCCGCGGTGCTTGCCTCAAATAGGAGCACTCATTAGCTGAATGACCTGAGCCTCTCAGACACACAGGAAGAGAGAACGATGAAGAGTGACAGAAAATACAGAGCCAAATAAAGGAAAGGGAAGGCGTGAAAAAGAGAAAGAGACGGAATAGATTTCTTGACGGGTGGCCATGGTCAAAGTTCACCCAATTGACCATAAAAAGTCAGAGTTCGCGATCCCAGGGGCCAAAGAGTCTGCGGTTCACACGCTCCAGTTACACTGACAGGCGTTGCAATGAAAACTGCACTGAAAACTGTTATGAATGTAGCTGAGAAGTAGGCCAAAAACAACTGTGATGGTTTAATCTCGACAGCATCTGAGCACCACAAACAGCTCAACAAAAGCCATTTGAAACCCAATTTTCCACAGCAAATAGCAACCAACAAGCTGCAATCATCACACTGCCAAAATCCACCGCTTGTTCGCCTTGGTTATGCATTTGAAGAAGATTATCAAAATTAGATTTTGGATTTCGGGGCAAGCCTGCCACCAGCTATATATGAAAACAAAGTGATCACAGCTGATCATTACATCCTTTTGATGTTTCCTCTACATCTGTCAACAGAAAGGTCAGCAATATCTACTTCATTAGTCAGCCAGCAGATTGTTGGGAGGAGTTCTCTGTCAAATGAACATCACAATTTTGCTGTGATGAGCCATGTGATATACAGATTAAGCAAGTGTCTGAGGTTTTTAGTGTGACAAAAATCCTAAAAAAAAAAACTAAAAAGGTGTGAAACTGACACCCCCAGGGCAATGAATACCATATAAACCATAGGTGTGTAGTTCGGGCATCAACATGAGTAGAGAAAGAGAGCTCTGCACAGTACTTCAGGTGTTAGTCATAATGAAATTACAACAAATACAAAGCTGCAAAACTTTCAACTTTCAAAAATTCATATTTTGTTGCAGAATTCAATGTTGAAGATAGTTCTTCATGACTGTTGCTGTATGGGGTCCTCATGTTACAGAATGAACTTGGAAACAATCCAATGTCTCCCTGATTAGACTGCAATTCCATTGCACAGTACAATATCAGGCGAATGTTTAGCCCTGTATGATTTAAAGTACTTCTGTTGTGATAGGTATTTATTATTTTCCTAACATAAATGTGGGCAAAGAGTAAGAAATGGTACAGAAATCCAAAATTAAACTACATCTGAACAATGTAACCATGAGATACCCAGGTATTCTACAAGAATTGCCAATATCCAGGAGCAACAGACTCTGACAATGGTAAGCCAAATAATGCCAGAACAAATATAAGACTTAAAAGACATCAGTGAACCTCAACATCAAATCAATAATGCATCCCAGATAATAGCTTCAGGCTGCTTACACAACCTAACAAAACAGTGAAGCAATACAGTATGACAATATGGATGACTTATCCTGTAAACTTCTACGCCTCAATGATTTAATATCTACTGGTTAACTGTGCTGCACCCACATAGGAACATACAGTACATGTATACACAATCATCTTTTCATCATTTAATACTCAAAATCTACTTTGAGTTTTTATTATATTTATGTCTGTGCATCAGTTTGTTTTATTTCTGCACATGGCTGAGGCAAAGACCAGCGTGTTTATATGTGCTCAAGCAGATGATGAGTAATTCCTGGTAAGAACAGAGTGGAAGCGCCTTGGAGCTGCTGAGCACGCTGGTTCGGCCGCATCAGGGTATTAACCCGAGTGAATCAGGTTAATTGAAAATCAAACACACACAGTCAGGAGTGCTTTATCTCACAATGCCATTTCAGCTTTAGGTACGAAATAGGGAAGATGGTGGCAAGCCATGGTGTGAGTCAGTCTGTAGCTTACACAGTGTGTGACTGTGTGATTGTCATTGTGTATTTGCAGATTACTAATGCACCAAATTTAATGATCCTCCCCTCTAGAATGTGAACCATATTAGTGCCACCCTGCTGCGCCAGGGGTTTAAGACACAGAATTGCAAGCATCTCTCCCTCTCTTCTCCTGTGCTGCAACACACAGGTTTCTTTGAACATGGTCTAGAAGACTGCTAATCTTTTGTTGAAAATTATTTATGTTAGAATATATCAGCAGTTACAATATGTTTGTAGGGATGATGCAGCAATGAAAAGAGTTTGTAAGTTAGCCAGGTTTGCCATCATAATCATCCAAAAGTATCTTTTTTAACACTGGGTTTATGACAGATCCAAATCACAGCAGAGCTTGCTTTTACACAGCAATGAAACATCAGTGCTAAAAGAGGAAGGAGTCTATGAGAGAGGTGACGGAGCTAGAGGGAGTGGGTGGGTTTGCAGAAAGTAACAGCACATCTGACAGAGACTGACAGCAGTATTTGCAAATAGTCTATGTACTTAAAGCAGACTAGCAGAACAAATTATGTAGATAGGATGCAGTCAGCATGCTACTCAGTATTAAACAACAGAATGCTTTTTTTAGATAAATACAATCAAAATTCAAAATTGTAGATCTATTGTAGAATAGATCTGACTACTGCTGAATTAGTAAAAACCACAAGCAGCCCTTCAACTTTGTGACTTAAATTTCACAAATTTTTCAAATGGCACAAAGACCCACAGACAAATTGAAATGTTGAAAAAAAGGAGGAATTATGTGCAATTTCTCTTACTATTACTCACAGCAGGTAGCGGCAGGCTGCCCAAGTATACAGCATCTGTAATATTTCCACTTATACTTATAGTCTGCACATCAAACAATTTGTGTAGGAAACTTTACGGGCCTTTCACTTTTTTAGGGTTATACAGTTGTTAGTCTAATGAGATAAGTAGTAGACACTGCGCTTTGGCCTCTGGTTATTTGTGATGTGCATTTATCATAATTAATTAGTGAACAATTATTAGCAGGGTGTGGTGATGGGGTTAAGAAACACGGGTAAGTGGGCTACTGGGCTACACTAAAAGGACATCTTTAAATCTCCAACCAATCTATTTACTGGCCCACATACCATGACTCAGGGTGTTGGATTGTGTGTGTATGTGTGTGAGTTGTGGGTGGGGATTGATAGAAAGATGCATTGTGTCCTGTTCATATGGGTCATGGGTCATTTGGCCCACTAACTAGAGACTGCCAAGCCAGCCAGCCCTCCCTTCTCTGTGCCCCCATCCCTCTCTATATTCATCAAGAGAAAAGTTCCAGCAGAGGACCAGCCACTGTGAAGCCATTGTTGTGTACAGTCCCTGCCAGAGATAGGGCTGCCTTGTCATCTATCCTGCCCAGTCACATGCTTAGGGTCTTTAGAAAAATGAACTGCATCATCAGCTAACTACTGGTTTGCATGTCACACTGAAAACATGACCCCATGCTGAACTCTGGACTGCTTCCCACATCTTAATTTACATGTCAACATATTATCTGCCTACATTTGATTGAAGTAATGACAACTTAATATCTTGAAAGTAAAAATCATAGATTTTACACATTCGTTTTTAGAAAAGCAAAGATCCGGGGAAGTGAAAGTAATATCACAGAACCAACTCCATCAAATGCAGCCACACTTTCTCAGGCTCTAATATCTTCAGGTAGACAGCCTTGTTCTCTTTCGTCCTCTGAGTGACCCATAAAAGGCTCTTAGTTGGGTAATTGATCACCACAGAGCTGCTTCTGTAGAAAGCAATTCAATTTGCACTGGGCATGTTTTACCCCATTAGCAAGAATGGTGTTATTGTTTTGTTGAGCCAGCGATGGCACGTAAAGGCAACTCTGTCCACCAAGTTGTCCGCAGTTTATTGACACAATGTATACCAGGCTACACAAAGCAACCCGGGGCATTTGGTAACCTTGAGCCATGAGGTGGTCCTCTCCTGTTGAGTGATGTTGACAGGGAACTGGAGCAATAATGCTGTTGGCAGTAGCATAGAGGGTCAGTGGGTTTGCTTTAGGGAAACAAAGGCACATTGGATCGGGACCCAAATGGGCTTAGAGATGGTTCAGAGAAACTGGGCTGAGACTTAGTCCTATTTCTTGTTCCGAACTGGGATCTGAACTGCCAGTTAATGGTTTTTAACTTTGAAATAGTAGCTACAACAAGAATCTGTTGGCTAAAAAAGGATTTTTTTTATCCCAACTGTCAAATAAAACTGATGGTCATTACATAAACCTGTGGCAAGCTTTGCTGCAGAATTTGATTTGGTGGAGCTAGCAGCCAGCTGGAGGGGTAGTGCACAACCTGGTGACATGACAAGGAATTTGTTTATTTAACCTGAGTTAAATATAAAAAAGACGTGATTGTGATCTGTATGTGATTGAATTTACACAGTGTAATGACTTGGCACATCTTATCTTGCTGAAGGTAATTCAGAACTAAAAGTTGGTCTCGATTTATTGATATACTAAGAACATTTGAACTGGGTTTGAAACTGATTTGAGATTAGCTAATTGTTTTACTAGATTACAGAAACACCCAGTCATCTCTGATTGTTCAGAGATGTTAAAAAGTGGTACCTCATTGCATACTGCATATAGACAGTCTTTGGCTACATATAGCACTGTTGGATCAAACCCAGTGTCCCTAGTCCCACCAACTTATGAAAAGCACTCACACCTACAACATAACATTAGTTCTGTCATTTTGGAATTTACGTTAGTAAGCGACAGGTGCTGTTTGACATTTAAGGCAGCAAAACTCTCCATGACAACGCTGCTGTCACTCATCGAAAATCTTTTCTCTGCTTGCATTAAGTCCGGCCGATGTCCCATCCCCCGAGACCCATATACTCCACCGTGATTGGTTGGTTCATCCAGCTCCGCACCAACACTGTAAAGTGTCGAACATATAAAACTTGAGGGCTGCACTAACATTAAACTTTTATATTAAGGCGGGGGCCACAAATTATCGTCCCACGGGCCGCAAATGACCCCCCGGTGTAAGGTTTAGGACCTTACAAAATATAACTGTATACAGAATTATATAGACAAAATAGACAATTTTGAACTTTGGAATTTCCAGAAATACTACTCAAAGTAACGGCTTCTTCCACTTTTCCCAATCTACAAAATGAATTCATTGCTCAAAGACATTTGGCAATATGCAAATGTGTTGAGATGTGTGGAGATCTCTCCCGAGTGTTACTACTGTGATGAAAAGAATCAGGGGTTCCCCTTTGATTCCCTTTTAATCATTCCCCAATTGAAAATATCTTTGTGTTAAGTGGCTTTTCTCTCCTTCACATCGTCCTCAAACATCATCTCAAACAAAGCATTTTAAAACGTTCTTAAGCAGTGCAACCTAAAAGGCACTGGAATAGTTGCTGTCTGATTTGAATATGTCACAATGGTTGCAAACGCCCACTCATTTAGATCAATAGGAGCTCAAAGGCTTGGGGATTGGCTGGCAGATCAACAACAAACCTATCTACTGGCCACCGGGAGGGAGTCCTGAGTTGGGTCACAGAGCAGCCATATTACCCCAAGTCTAAAGAAGACGGATTACTCGCCTTTCAATTACCAACAGGGGTTTGAGTGAGAGACACAAGTAAGGAAAATGAATATGTGAATTAAACAACAACAAAGACTAAGAACTAAGCAGCAAATACTCTCTCAATATCGCCTTAGGGATTCAAGGGAATCATGAAGCATACTTGGTATTGGACAGGGTGGGTTTGGTGAGAGCTTTGTTTTTCCTCTGACTACAATCAGGCTGAAGACCAATAGCACGGAGCAAATAAACACTGTTCAACAAATGAGAAATTCCGAACATGTTAGTTTGGTATGAACAGGACTTTGGGGGAAGGGGAAGAGGGGGGGTTTAACCCCGGAATGTACTGTACACAACCCCTTAATCCAGATATGTAAGAAGATTGCATTCTAGTACAGTATGTATGTGTGGAGAGGAGGGGTCAGTCCCGGCTCAGGCTGACCTGTAAGCCCCTCTGTCCCACAGTTGCTGGTGCATGAAGCTTAACCAGAGAAGCCTATAACACATTTTATCTGATTTTGGCAAGGTGGTGTGGCCTGTCTCTTCTGTATAATTCAGAACAATATTCTCGTGGCAGAGATTAGACCAGAAAAATAAATTAACATAAACACAATAGTATCATACCATACATATTTGGCTTATTTGTAAAACAGAAAGTAAAATCCACTGTGCTCAGGCAACAAATCCTTGCCAGGAAAAGGATTACAAATAACAATTATTTTCAACAGTTACTAAAAGTGTAGACAAAACATAATCAGACTAAAACAATATCTATACATAAGTGGTCTGCAAGGGAATAAGGTCAGTGGCCAAACTGCACCAGCTGACAGCAGGATATGTGCAGAACATGAAGTGAAAATAGACAAACAAGCCTCAATGACCTATGCATGTCTGAGCAGATTGTTAGCAGAACTGGGCTCAAATGAACGGTGAGATGTGCCCTTACTGTGAAAATATGCAGTGGATTTTGTCTATGTAACCTCTATTAGCAGTAAAGTGTCTCTGCTTGGTCTCCAACTGAGGAAAACTGCAGGAGAAGTAAAACTGGCTTAGCCAACTAAATTCTAACCATGTAATCAATTAACTTTGCTGTATAAATACATGTAATCTCTTTCCAATTCCAAATACGTTTGTTCCCACATTCATGTAGCTTTGATTATTATGTTTTTCTCTCTGTAAGCAGGTTATGTAAAACTCGGCATGAGATTAGGTTTGTTAAGACTATTACATGCCTCAAAAGACACAATTTCAAGGTTTTTTGTCATTAGACCTGTAAATTTAGCTTGGATTTTGGGATACTTACATGTTAATACATAAATGTCACTATTGAACTCCAAAATAATTAGCATTGTTCACAATTTTGGCCAATTCCTTATTTCACGGATTGAAATATAGGGCTGTTTTTTTAATTAAAGGGAACGTAAACTAATGGTTACTAATGGGTTATGTCAACAGAAAGAGGTGCACAAAGGTGGAAAGCACTGGCACTCACCCTTTAAAACACACACATCAGTGCATTTTGAATAAGAGGAAGGTCAATGGCAATGAAAATAATACCAAGTAGGCTCCTGAGGAATAGTTCCCTATTTATTGTTTATTTTTGCTCCTCTGCTATAGACAATAGCTGGTGCATACATCTATTAATTCCTCCCTGACAGAATATTCAACAAGCTGACTTTACAATGAGGTTATCAAACTAGTGGTGTTGAGCAGCTACCCGAGCGTGAGCACAGAGACATCTGTTACAGCTGGCACTTCAATTTCCTTTATGGGCAGTGGGAGTGCCTTTCTGCCAATCACACACAGGGACACTGGAAGGCCGCTGGCCTTGAAAGTCTCCTCCGTGTACTAGATAGAACACTGATCTGCCTTCTGGTGTGTCTGTTATATCTGTGAGCTATTTCTGGCCAGCTTTGAGGAAATGTACAAAGACAGACTGTAGCCCAAAAAGTTTAGTTGGCAGACTCCCTACTGAGATGAAATCCCATCAGACTGCAATTATAGGAGGTGTGTTGATGTTGTGTTAGAATTGGATTTGCTGTTTGACATGACTGTTGGGTACAGAGCTGTAGAGCTGGCAGAAGGATCCAGACTGAACCACACTGCTATAGTGTGCACTCTCTATATCGCCTTTGTTTTGCTGTGTAACATGACTGTTCAGTGACAGCTGCTAGTGGAAAGTTCCAAGGACAAACAGAGTTTCTGGAAAATCAATTCAGCGAGAAAAATGACCCACAAAACTAGAACTAATGACGAAACACAAAGAGAAATCCAACAGCAAAACAAACTCCACCAATAAGCTGTGATCAACAACATACAGAGATTAAGCACTCATCAGAACACACCTCAATAGGGCCTCTACACCTTTCCACCACCTTGAACACTTTCGGCAGACACCAACAGTTGCTAGATGATGGTGATGACAAAGTCCAATCTTCCATTTACAGTAAGTGACCTCTGGTGAGACAGCCATTTGTGGAACTATTTTAGCGCTAATCAATTTGCAGCTCGTCCTTTGTCTCTCTGGCAGCCAGCAATGGCACGTGACTGATACAAAATATGCCTCTTGACGCCCCTAGACATCTACGCTGCACCTCCACCAGTTCTCCCACATGCTGGCAACCAACAGCAGCTGTAACCCTCCTGATGTGTACAGTGAAAGCAGGAGAATACTGGATGGCTCACAAATATTTTCTTTGATCTGCAGTAACATGCTGCATTATAACACCAAAGAACTGAAAGATACAAGCTGCTGTACAAAAAGACAAAAGTGCAAGAAGTCAGAGAGCAGGCAAAACACATAAATTTAGGAAGTGTGACAAGAGGTAAAAGACAACAAAACAGATTTGCCCTTGTGCTGAACTCAGTTTGATTTCTTCTGAAAAAAGAAAAATCTCATAGAAAACTACAAGCACAGATCCTCTGTGACTTTACTTACACATTTCTTATGTTCACTTCTGTTTCAAAAACAGAAAACAGTCGTTGGAAAGACAACATTAGAAACATATCGATCTTTATCTTTAAAAGCATGACTTGCAGAAACTTTAAAATTTCTGTCAGTCCCTATGCAGGTGAAACACCAGTGTGGGTGTGAGAAGGAGAGGGAAAATGAACACAAAGCCACACACTGTGAGAATCTACGGCGTTCCACTTTACTGTTCTGCTGACAGCAATACCCAAAGGTGGGCTCAGAGGTAATAGGAAAAATCAGAAATAGGGAGCCGCTACACAGAAAGCACTGGCTGGCTGACTGGCCAAAAATGCTTTTATACCCAGAAGGCAATATCTGAATGACTTCACTATCACCATACTAATAGCCACATATATCTGATACAGACAGCTTAAACTGTCCGCTCATCCAAAACAGGAGGCCGACAACTAGCAGCTGTTTAAAAAGCTCTAGACACAGCCAGCACCAGTTATGTAACTGTGCACTGAGGCCAGTGCCCTGAACAGCATCACTTGTATGCAAACATGGACCTCTATGCATAACACAGCGAAGGGCAGTCAAGTTACTTGCTAAATAAATCCCACACAAGAACAGCCACACGTGCCTGACAACCATATCATACCCATAACAGTCAGTACTGTCTGAATGTTACCAGGTAAAATGTCACAGGCAGAAGGGGCTCTGGTAGGCGAGAATCAAAAATGTCGACTAGGTCAGGGACACATGAAGAGCTGGAGAGGGACACAGAGGGGGGAAGCACAAGGGATATAAATCACAGTGTTATAGAAAGCAGAGCAGCTAAGGGTTCCTACCTTCTCTGGGTACATGCTGTCTCAGTCCACAGAGCTACAGTAGTGAGCCAGGCCCAGAAACAGGGACAGTAAACAACAGGGGTGGGACTGAATAAACCACAGTGAGCAGTGGAGTGAGGAGAAGAAGAAGAATGAGACAGCGGGAACAAGCAAATTAAATAGGTGATGCACTCCCATCATCCACTACATGAATAAACACCATGGTGTATCACAGGGTGACAGGCAAAGCTGCCTTATTGCTGGTCAGAACAGAGCTAAATCCACTGGGGTAGACAGAGACGGCATTAAATGACAAAGCTGCTCCTGTGTTAACCTTGTTCTTTGGTTACATGAATGTTCCAGCATTTTGGTCCATTGCAAGTAAACAATCGCATTTTTAAAGCTTACATTACCTCACTTTGGTAGAGCTGCAAAGAAGCAGAAGAAGTCAGCTTTCGCCTTAAGGCCAATGTATGCTTTCCACATTTGTGTTTCTACTACTGTATTTGTGATGCAAATTTTATCACCTTCCCAGACGGTAAGGATCTGGACAAACTCTGTATGGCCCACTGCACACAGGAAAAAAATGTGTGTCCACCTAGACTGTACAAAGGGCCAGTACACCCACTGCAGATGTGCCAGAAAAGTACAGCAGTGTCATACTTAACTCACCAAGTGTGTTACATTTACTTAAGTCCTTAACACAGTCCTTGTAAAGCAGTTACACAACTGTTTTGTGTTTGTTACTTTTTATAATAATAATAATAATAATAATAATACATTTTATTTAAAGCGCCTTTCAAAACACTCAAGGACACTGTACAATCAACAATAAATCAAAACAGACTATACAAGTACAAAAGTAGATTAAAGTGAATAGGCAATCTTGAACAGGTAGGTTTTGTGTTTGGATTTAAAGATAGAAAGTGTGTCAGTGTTACGGATGTCCTGTGGTAGTGAATTCCAAAGAGTTGGAGCAGAACGGCTAAAAGCTCTGCTCCCCATGGTGCTAAGACAGGCAGGGCGACATTGAGGTGGATGGCGGATTGACCTGAACTGACCACAACATTATTACATCAATGCTTTTCAACCATGTTTCAGGGATGTAAGTATTTTTCAAGCCGTTTTACAGGGTGAGTGATGCTCCTGTTTTCACTTGCAAAGCTCTGATTTGGAAAATATGGGAAACACTTAAAGAAATGAGTGCAACAGACCAATATGAATCACTTAACAAACAGGAGATGTGGGCAATGATTCAGAGGTCTGGAGCCAGGCTATGGCACAGCGCTGGTTGTGACTAGTTTTATTTATGGTAAACGGATACCAGGAGGAAAAACGATGGGTGTTGATTCTTGTTCTAGAGTTCTACTGAATTGAATGGTGCAACAGTTAGTATAGCTTCCTGTATTTTGGACTCTCCAGTTCAAGAGTGCTTAAAGAGTCAGCACTGTCAAGTGGGCCACAGGGAGACATAATCTCTTGTGGTGCTCTGTTGAACACTTAATAGTGATCAGTGATGTAATCAGAGCTGATAGCTGATGACACGGATTTTATCTAAAGTTGAGACAATTATTTTATCTGCATCTAATATGCATTTTATAAGTATAATTTAATGTGGCCAGAGTGATACTTTCAGGATTTAATCAGCCTTTATGGTGTTATGTGACCAGCCTAATGCAGCATTAAGTAGCTGCTACCCCAGTTTAAACCGTTTCACTGCAATAAAGGTATGAAATTAAGTGTTTCAAAAAATCACCCCAAGTGTGAGAACAAAACAATTCACATTTTATTTCATTTTGAAGGCACCACTGGCTGCTTCAATCCAAAATTTCTAGTCATTACAAACTGACAGCTTACCATTCTGTCTCACTTTTAATTGACACTCACAAAAGGTAAAGTCCTGTACACACATCCTGTGTGTTGCACTCTACACATCTGCAACATCTGCTACTGTAGTTGTCTTGAAGACTGAACTCCTGGGGGGCTTTACTCCTCTTTTGGTATCACAGAGGCATGGATCAGGATGGATGTCGGGAAGAAAAAAAAATAGTGGTCGCAGGTTGAAGTGCAGCTTTCCATTCACTAAGACCACATCTGACAACATCAGTCAATACAAAGCTAAAGGGAGAGACAGGTGTGCTGAGACAAACACGACGATGATGGTAGAAGAGGAAGCAACAGAGACAGAGGAAAGTAGAAGAGAAACTAAAAGGCCCAGACAGAGGAAGGAGAAAGCAGGCGGGTAAGCAGACAGACACACACAGGGGCACACTCTCACATGAACGAAGTGGATGCACCGTTTGGTCAGGCTTTGTATTAGATCACTGAAAGGTCCAGTGCTTCACTTTTAAGGGGAAAACAGATCTTCATTGACTTAGCTTGCCTGTTGCCCCACCGTGTGTGTGTGTGTAGGCTCTGAAGCAGGAATGTCAAGTATGCACTGGAAAACAATCAGGGGCCTCCTATTCAGCCGGTCAGGGAGTAAGATTCTCAGCACAGCTCTAGAATATGGGATGCAGCACACAGGCAGAGGTTACACTTTTATAGCACTTACTGAACTTACATTTGGTAGTATTTACAAGACCATTACTTAAATAAGAGCACACACCTTTTTGTACTTAGTTTTTTAGGTTAAATGGAAATTGCTTGTAAAGCGTGCTTTGCAGAAACTTTTAGACTATGTAGGCAAGCCATCCATTTAGCACAGCATGTAATTAGCAGGTTGTTATGGCACTGGGGTGTTTAGGAACACATCGTTTCTATACAGAAGACTAGAAAGCTTCTCAGGATCCTTAAGTGGGACAGAAAGGTTTTTTTCAGCATCCATCACATCCACATTGTTCTTTGTGTGAACAATACTTCTGTTACATTCTGCTTCACGTGAGAAAGAAATTAACATCAGTGGACAAAATGATCCATTTCACATTAAAGCAGTAAATTGGTCAAACCTTTCTAGGAGTGAAAACATTTTTAAAGCAATGCCAATCACTCCCACTTGGCATTTTATTTCAATATACTGCTGAGCCCCTGAAACACATTCTCAGCCTTTGCTCTGTTGCACAAGTCAGCAAACATACAACTAAGCAGAACCAAGCCAAAGAGCGTATGTGTCATCCACAGAGGGAAAGAAACAATGGCACACCAAGAACAATCCATCTATATGTCAACAGATGCTCAGATATTCATGACATCCAGTTTTAACGCTCTCCTCCATCTTTAATGGTGACCTTGTAATGCTGCTCTTTCTAGCAATTCATCTTATTGTGGCAGCCATTCAAAGGTTCACAGCTCACAGGCAACAACTAATCTTCAGATTCACTCAAACATGAAAAGATATCTATCTGGCCTCCTGTACCCATGTCTCTGCTATCCCACAGGGACTGCAATGGCTCCGTCCAGGCCCTTGTCTTACTACACCCATGACACCCTCCCTTCTCCTCTTCCTCCTCCTCCTCCAGGCACTGCCAGCTAGCAAGCAGACCACACAGCATGCTGAAGGCAAACAGACTCTGGCCTCAACTCAGCTGTTTCCTTTGGTTTTCAAACCCTGTGAGAGTATGTCTGGACACTTTACAAGCCAGTTATGTCATAGAGGCTATAGGCATCTGTAAAGTGGACCTTCAAGGGAGATTTCTGTGAAACAAAACA
This sequence comes from Anabas testudineus, assembly GCF_900324465.2. NCBI lineage: Eukaryota > Metazoa > Chordata > Actinopteri > Anabantiformes > Anabantidae > Anabas > Anabas testudineus. Next base: position 29,922,900 of record NC_046611.1, read on the forward strand.
TGCAACACTGGAAGGACGGATTACTGAGTGACTGATCCAGCTTGTAAGGAAGACTTCTCAAGGAATTACTGGTTTTATTAGCGACATGGGGAGCAGCATGTTACCACTCAGTTAGTGCTCAGAGTTACTTAACAGCTAAACAGAATTGTGAAAGAAAGGGATGGTGCACCAGTGGCTGATACACTGTATTAGAGTGTGACTGTGGAAAACGGCAAAATGGGTAGGGTGTGGGGGCGTTTCAAGGTCTCTCTAATCAGACAGTGAGTGAGTGCAGGGCATCCCGTGGGCTCCACGGTGCAAAGCCACAGACACAAACACTTCCAGGGCCACCATATCTTTCTCTCTGTGACACATCTCCAAGACAGAAAACAATCTCCACTCTCACACAATCCTACAGAGCAGAACAGCCTTCATCCGCTCGTTAAGTCATTGTGCTTTTATAAGAAAAAGACTTGTTTCCCGTCAAAAGGAAAAGTCTCAGCTCTCCCCATTCTTAAGTAGATATGAGTAAAAGTACTGCAACTCAAAATAACTCTTTGTGGTGACAGAGATTGTGCAGCAGCCATGTTTTTCTGTAGAATTTTAAAACAGCAGCATGACAGTGTCTTAAAAACAGAGCAGCTGAGAGAAACCCAATATGTTTACGTGAAGGCTTTAAATCATATGGTATGCCACATTCTTTTAAGAAAATAAACACTCTATCCCGCTGCCAGGTTCTTGAGAAGTGAGGAAAAGAGGTTTATTTTGTCAATCCTTTAAGAGCATATGAGCCATGCTTTTAGAGAAGGCAGTAGGTGGGGGGCAGGGTCGGGCTAGGAGCAACTGAATAGGATTCAGGGGGATGGCTGTGTGACCACAAACCCCAGCAACCATCATCCTTTATGATGCAGAAGAGATAGAGGGGAGTGGACCATGAGCTCCTGTTACTGCCAGAGCCCCAGAGATAAGCAAATTGCATATGGAAAGAATGGAGAGACACAAAGGCGTTAATCGTCACCCGGTGCTCAGCTCTAATCAAATAGTGGTGGCCAGCTGGCACTCGAGTGGAGGCATGTCAGCAACAAATCCTTCTCCAACTATCCATCAGCTCCTTCTGTCCTTTACGAAGTTCAGGTGACATAGGTGGAGGTCCTCTTACGTCTTAATTCATTCATTGTTTGACATCTTTTGAGGTAAAATGCCAAATATTTTCTTGTCCCAGGTTTTCACGTGTGCAGATTTGATGCCCTTTTTGTACTATATATATTAGTATTCTGAAGCTCTGTAGTTTATGTCAGTCACGTGAAACAAGCCCTCAAATTGGGGTGTAGGAATTTTGTATGAGCATCCACACATCAGTCATTAATTAAACTCAATAGCTATAGATCTTAATCAGTATAGAGATCAGTGTATAGAGATAAGTCAAGACAATGGAGAAAGAAGCCAAGCTGTGGGCAATGTCTGAGAAATCAGGTCCAGAGTTGCCCTTAGCAGTAACACATAACAGGGGATTATCCATATTAGACACATTCCTATATACTGGAAATTAGTTTGATTTAGGGCAAAAGGGGGGCAATTTGGTAGAGAATATGAGGTGCAGGACATGGTACCGGACAGTAACACTGTAGAAATCACAGTGTTCACACATGGGCAATTAATTTGACATTAAATGTACTAGAGAGCTAGCTAGGTGAAGTCTGTTTTATGTCCGGTCGACATAAGATATTTGGGTTCTCACTTACAGGTCTTCTGGGCAATGTCAAGATAATTTCAAGGTTGCAGTACATGGTACTGGTAGAAACACAGGTTAATGTTTCTCCTCCGTCATCAATTAGAATAGAGATATTCTCTTTATTTCAATTGGTTATTTCTAAAATAAGAGTTGTTTTGTACAACTGTATCTGTGTTATCCTGTTTTGCTGTCAGTAATAATGTTTATTTCCTTTCCCCTGCGCACTGTTTAAATTTTCACTGTTAACATTAAATTCCCTTATTGTATAGTCACTAAACGATCGTCTCTCTTTCTCCTGCAGGCAATTGCAATGACAGGAAGCAGTGGAAGTAGTTGAGTTCAAAGAATAGAGGTTTCTTGCCTGGCAACAGGCCAGGCTGACATTACACCACAAAGGCACACAAAGTGAGGGAGTTCCACCTGCCCCAACAACCACAGGGAGCGCTGGGGAGTTTTGACTGAATATGTCTGCTGTGTCTTATCCAGCCTTTCAGCACCACTGTAGCCTGACAAAAAGAATACTCTAAAGAGCTGCCAATGCAAATGTAAATAGCTGAGAGTGAAATGTGTGTTTATTTTGGCCTGTGTGATTTGACAGGCAGGAGATTAATTCCAAAAGGTTGGTGAAGGAAGGCAGTGACACAGAAAACAACCTTTATCTTGCCCTGATAGGCCCTTGATAGGTATGTCAGTTCCATCCCACAAACAATTTAGCTGTCCTACATGTGAGGCTCTGAAGTTGTAAACTGTTAGTGTGTATCTAATCACACTTTCCCTTCACATAGTGCATCACACATGGCATTCACACACGCACACACACACACACACACTCTTGCTCACTCACAGTGGTCCCCACAGTGGGGCGACTCATGGCTACAGATTGATCCTCGGCAGATATGACCTAGTTTCTATTCATGCCTGTCTCTCTTTGTTCACTCCACGGTGGAGGAGGCTGTTGCAGCCTGTGGAACAAAGAGCACAAGCAGCACATGAAACCTTCAAACAAGCTGACCTAGCCTATAGCCACCCCCAAAAATGGCTCATGAATGCAGTGCTGCTTGGACTCCAACCGCCTGGAAATGTTCTCTTTCTTCTACTTTGATCTACCTCGACTGCAGACGAGGGAGGATAGGCCCCAGTTCCTGCAGTTGTCTCCCATTGTCTCTTGGGGTGATAAGACAGACACTATGGAAATGAGTCTGCATTCACAATCTGGAAACTAGAGGGACAGGTGCAGGAAGGAAATTATCCGTTTTCTCCCAAAAGCATCAGGAAGTTAGGATTTCTATATCAGGAAATAGTGCTTAGTCAGTTTATACAGATAACAAACCCCTTACAGACAATCTGCCTTAAAGCACTAGTTTTAAGAGTAATAATTCATTTCCACTGTATTATAAGCTCATCAGAAAGTTTAAAATGCAAAAGCAGCACCAGCACTACAAGTCTACACACCCAAGCAGTTGTGTTTGGAATTACTTTGCATTAAATGTACCTGGAGACGCAAAACTCTTCATTTGTCAGTGGAGCCTGTGAACAGGTCATTTAAATGCACAACCCAGAGAAATTATGCTTCAAGGGCAACAATGGATGATTTTGATAAGAACCTGCAACTGTTGCAGTTTCAGTCAAACGTGGCAAATTAGGCACAAAATAGTTTGAGGTAGACGGTGTAGGTGAGTTGTGTGCTTGGAACAAGGGCTGCCCAAACAAATGCATCAATCAAGCAAGTGCTTGAATAATCAATTTTTAAATCACGCACAGTGGCAGCTTACCTGAATATGTTCTGTTGAACTGCTGCTTAGTTCGTCCCCAGACTCTGAATCGTTGCGGAGCTTGCTCAGCCCCTCTGCTGGCAGATCACTTGGCAGGGAGGTCTTTTCACTGTCTGGACTTTTGTTATGGTTGCTCCCCATTTTCAGAGGAGGCGAGTCCGCCCTTGTCCGTGGCAATGTGGAATTGTTGGCATGGTGATGGTTGTTGTTGTTGTGAAAAAGTACCAGCTCAGCTACCACCTTGCAGTGATGGGGACTTCCCATGTTCTGGTTAGCATCCTTGGGCACAACAGGTGGTGTAACACGATCAGAAGATGGGGATGGAGTGGAGGATGGCGACGGACGACCAAAACTGGACATTTCTGGCTGGTGTCTGTTGAGGTTTTCATCCGATGCCCGGCAAATATCCAAAACAGTGGGCTTGGCCCTTAATGTGGGCTTCTGGGGAGGCATGAGTGCCCGGCGCACCTCCCTGACATACTGTGCTGGCACATAAAAAGCCTTAGTGCCCTCCTCCTTCTTCACCTGCCACCAGTCCTCGTTGGTTTTCTTCACAAGAATGTAGCACTCCCCCTGACGGATGGTCACTATTTTGTCTTTGGCCTTGTACTCATAGTCGTACTCCACCTCGATGTAGACCTGGCCTGGGGCAAGGGGCAGCCCCTCTCTGTCAGCCATGACTACTGGAACAAGTGCTTGAACTCTGACCTCAGCTGCTCAGCAACCCAGGCCTGGAGGGCTCCTCATGTCTGACTGTGGGACTGTGGGACAGAACAGACAAGGGATGTTTTTAAAGATCTTTACCATGCTCAAACACATAAACATACACCAATACATGCTTCTACTTATTGGTACAAACCTCCCAGCCTGTCAGACTCCACCACGGCTGATTAACACCACCACAAAGTGCTTCTGTTGCAGCACACTTTATGACATGATCTACGTCTAGACAGACTGTTACTGCTTGTGAGTTGAGTGAACAACACCGCAGGGCAACTCCTCTCTCTGATCATCAGAAACCACAACAGACAGTCAACACTGATTGTTCTGGTAACCTATACCACTGCTAAGGATATCCAGCCTCATAACCCGATCTCCCTCAGCGGAACTAAAGGTGATGACAACATGACCCCACATACTGATCCTGCATGTGAGCACATGACTGCAGTTCCTCCTTGAAGCTTACATACCCTCAAAGACTACGTCCAAAAATAAAGTTTGTCACTATATCCTGCTTTGCCGTTTGACATCATCACTCATTAATACATTTACAAGACACACTCACAAACTAGAAAAGAAAAAAAAAGCTAAAAACCTTAAGGTGATCATGATGCTTCATACATGGTCAGTGTGTGAGTCAGAGGACAGTTGGGGATTGCGATTCCTGTAGGGTTTGTTTTCGGATGAAGCCTGTCATTGATCCATCTGTCGGATGTGTCTCTTTGTCAGTTAACCTAAAAAATACTGGGGTGCTCCCACAGCAGAAAGGCTGCAACTGAGATGCAGCTCCTCTCCTATCAAATTCTCCTTCTTCCTCCCTTAAATAGCAGCCGCCATGGACTGACATTCTGAAAGTGGAGGCGGCAAAAGCAGGTGCTTTTAGTGGGGCTTGAGAGCACACCGCTAAATCTATAAGGGGTCTATCCTTATGTAAAGAAATGTATAGGCACATACACTGGAGCTCCGACTGACAGCTATGCTCGCATAATTTACAGTGGTGAGAGGCGTCTGGGCCAGAGTGGGAACCCATGAGAGATGAGTTTTATGTTTATTAAGGGCTTAAATAGTTGTTCTATCTATTGCAACATTAAGCACACACACACACACACACACACACACACAGTGTTACATCATGCCAGGGCTTTCAGTGTGTGTGCCTGACAGCAGCCCAGTTCAGGCCTGTCCCAGTACAAGCTTCAGCCATGATGTCAGCGAATCACAAGCTTTTATGAATGACTGCCTCATCAGGAACAGTTAGAGTCTGTTTTAAATTTTGTGCATGTACCCTCCCACCTCTGACCAAACGTAACATTTACACGCACACCAAGGGTGCCAGAGATGTAGTCAGGAGTCTGTCAGAGCTTTGAGTCACGCACAAGATAAAGGTACTATCTATGATGTTGCATGACATAACAGTCCTGACCCGACCTCCGCACAGTGAGATTACAATGTCACTGCGTGGAAATAGATATGTTTTTGTTGTGATTTTAGCCGTGTGTACTGCTTTTGCAGATAAAGTATAAAATCTGTAATAAGTGACACGGCAGTAACATGGTGTGAGAATGTTGCACTGTTAGCCTGCCTAAAGATAACTTTAACCTGTCACCTTCATACCAAAACAGATTGGACACTTATCCAAAAGATTAGGGCTCCTAAATACACATGAGCTTCACCACAACCACTGAAAAGAAACTGGCAATGCAGACAATACAAGTTTGTGTAATGAAATTATTGGATGTTTTGGAGGTCTATGAAAACTCTGAGAAACCTCGAAAACCAGACAGAAGCCGGCGACAAGTCAAACATGTCTTCACTGACCTTGGCAAGGCCACACAGCTGAGCAACAATGACTTAAAGAGCAATAACTACAAATTAAAACTGACTCCTCAGACATAATACAGAAAAAAAACTTACAGCTCCACTCTCTCTTTCTCTGTTTCAACTGCTGGTGTCTCTGCTGGTGTCCTGGCAGAGGACACTGAGAGACTACATTTCAATTCAGATGAATTCTCATCACCACATGGAGCGGGAGCAAAGTGAAGTCTCAGAGGAGAGCAGCGGCCAACTTGTTCCTCTGTGGAAAAGGAATCCTGCTAAAAACAGGTTGGTGCGGCAGTCAATGCAGCTACTGCATGTCCCACTATATGGACCAGGCTCTGATGTCCCAGTTTTTCATATGAGAATGGAGGATTTCAAAAGCAGCTCAGGCCCAAGGACTTCCAGGCCACAGTGACGATTAGGTCAGTTTTTTAACAAAAGGTAGTCACTACACTTGTTAATGCAGTTAAACTCCCTAAACTAATTATTAGACCATTCTAGTTTAGTGAAGGTTTCACTTCACTAAACATTAGCATGATTTTTAAACCAGAGGTGGTTCCCTATCCTTTCCTCTATCCTAGGACGTCTAAGACTACTTTTCCACCAGGGAGGCCACACCTGACAATCCCTTTCTAGAGGTAGGAGGGGTTGGTGATTGTTACATCCAATGACTCTGGCTTTACTTTTTTATTTCTTATGTTGTGCACCTAAGGAGCCTAGTCATGTCAGATGAAAAACAAAGACCACCCTGGAGGATAAATCTGGGTCCCTTAGCCAGCTTCTCTCAGACTCAAGTTGCTTGAATGAACAATAAAACATTTGTAACTAAGAAAAAGGAAGTTGATACAACTCAACAGGTAGAAGTTCTGGTAAGTAAAAATAAAAAACACACTATAATTAGCCGTAAGAAAATGCACTATAATAGGTACTCATAATACTAATAAAACTCAATCCGAGGCGCAGCTGGCAGAAAACCAAAGCAGGCATCAACACAGATGACGGCCTGTGCTTTAGTCCGCATACATCTGCGGAGCCACTGTAGTAGCAAAGCATCCCTAAACTCGGATTGCCTTTGTGCCTGTGTTTCATTCAAAACAGATGTGGCCAAGCAGCATCCAGTCCAACATGTGCTGCTGCTGCTGCTGCTGCTGCTGCATTTCAATCCGTCTATGCGGCTGCTTCGCTGCGTATGTGGAGAAGCACTGCGTGAAAACCCTGTTGTGTTAGAGCTGCGTACACGACCCCGAAAACAGGCAGCATGGGCGGACAAATCTGTGGGGGTGTGAGCGGCCACAGCAGCACGCCTGAGGCAGGTGGCGGTGGCGGTGGGGTGGGGAGGGGGCTCGGTGGGGGCAGGGTCCCTCCCAGCCCCACAGAGACTGCAGAAATACAACACAAAGGAGTTTAATCCATGTGCATTCACAACAAAGAGCTGCGACTCGACGTGACCAAGGAGCGAGGGAAGGGCAGGACGGAGAAAGCTGCCCCCAACCTACCACCACCCACCCCCCAGGACGGAGACTAACAGCCAAACACACCGCCAGAAAATAAGCAGCGATAGATGCGTCTGTGCGACTGATGCTATCACGTGGACTGTTTAATACCTCAGCTGTGAAAACATATAAAACAAGCGCATGAAGGAAGAGTGTCCGAAAAAGGGTTATTTCGCCAGTGGGAGTCGTGTTGTGTCGTGTTGAGTCGTGTCGTGTTGTGTCGTGTTGTGTCGTGTTTATCTTCCACAGGCTCCTCTCCGGACAAAACCGCCGCAGGTTCACTCGGTGCGAAGCCTCCGCTCCGCAACAGCGTGCATAGCAACAAAGTAAGTCCGACACAAGCCAACGGCCTCCCGCTGCCCGGGCGACAAACCAAACGTACTGACCTTCACGAACTCAGGTGGCGTCTGTCGGGGCTCCGTGAAACGACCGCAGAGCGAGTTAAGAAGAACTTTCTCCACCTTCTTCAGTCTCGGCTGCTCCGGCTCAGTCCGCAGCGGAGCTCCAGTCAGTCGGTGTGTTCGCAATCCCCCGCCTCTCTGCACCGAGTCAAGCTAGGGAGGCAACGAGAGGCACGTCCGGTCCCTACCTTCACAGTAAAGTCTGGAAGTGGCCTACAGCGTTCTTGTTTGATTAAACAAATACATAAAAAAAAGCACAGAAAACTCTCAGTAAGGAGAGTAATATGAAAAATAAGATGGTAATATTGTAACTACATAGCCCTTCAACTGGCCGTTTTATTATAGATACTTTCTGCCATGTATATTACTGTATATAACACATTTCTTGTGTTGCTTATTTGTATCCATACTAAGATCTCCCTGCCAAATACTGTAGCGTTTTCACCGGTCATGAGGCTACAGTTTCATGTTATATCATATTATGAGTTATCACATATCAATCAAAGAAAAAGGACGTCGAGCGTTGATCAGAAGTAGGCTTAATATATATATTTAAAAAAAACTTGATAACAGTACCTACCTACCAAATATTATTGAATGTAGTTCTGTTAATAATAATATATATTTTTTAATTTCATCAGTAATACCATTTTGAGTTATTCCCTCCATGTGAAAACTGATGACGCCCAAAATCGTCTTCATCCCTGTAACGTGCCTTTGTGCTGTGCTTTAATTTTGAAGGAAAGTCGACCGACTTCCGCCTGCAGCCAGCGTGCTTCCGTTCAGCTTGTCGCCGCTGGTCGCTCCCACTCCACCGCTGACAGACGTCTGTCACAGCTGATAGACGGTGTCCACAGATTTGTCTAAATTTAACTTTCACTCAAGTCCTCCAAATATTAGTGTAGGAACGGTGTCACTGGTGCATTTATCTCTCATCAAGATTTCCACTTATATATCCTTCTTATTATTAAACCGTAAGATTTACATTTGTAGCATGGACATGTTGACATGCCCTCGCCTCTGCTCTGTCTGAGAGTCTCTGCAGGGAGTCTCACCAAGCCAGCAGCATCATGCATGATGTGATGCTCAGATGATCATCCGTCCGAGGAGCGCCTACATTATCTCCAGGTATCCAGTAAGAATGCACGATTAAACCGAGTTCATTTCCGAAAGAGGATTTCTTGCAGAATTCATTTTTAACATACTGTCTCACTTGTCATTGTGGGATGGTGATGTGTGTAAAAGCACACCCTGTCGGTGACAACACACGAGCAACGTAAATATCAAAAATATCAAAAGTCTGATAATGTGCGTGCTTTGGGGTTTACTCATGCTTTTATTAAGTAGTCTTAAGGAAATAATTCGCATTAAGAACAAGAATAGTTTTCGTTTTGCAATTTCGATGGATTCAATTTATTTTTCCTTTAACATGTGCACAAGTTAGCAAGCTTAAATAAGCATAGCAGGAAACATATACACCACATTAAGCCTTCAAGTTTTTATTTAATATGACTTAAGAATTTAAAAACAAATGTCACCTGGACAAACTGCAAACTGTTCATCTTCTCATCATCAAGTCATTAGTATTTCTATATTGTGCTAGACCACAATATGCATTTGACTGATCAACTCAGAAGTGAAATGTAATTGCTTTTGCTTTAAAACTGTATTGTACATAATAATAAGAGACCACTGCACTTGATGAACTTAAGTTAGGCGTGTAAGTGAAGCTATTACAACAGGTCTTCAGCACTATATAAATAATAATCATTCTCTTTAGGACCGTAAATTCAAGCATTTCCATCTCAGCCTGAATATATAAACAACACATAATTCCTGTTTGACAAAACAAAGGAAACCTTTGTGTGAACTCTAACTCATGCCTGCAGCTACCAGGTATAAATAACATTTGTGTCTACCTACTCCCAGTGCTTTTCATACCATGAGTCAAAGACAAGAGTGCTGTTCCAGGGTCAGATCATCTCCGAGAAGCTGAGGAGTTAGTCACGTTTTGAAATAGTTGCGCACAAATGAGGTCAGGGGAAAAAAACAAGACAGTCGAAAAAGTTAGGCAGAGAATGCATGTTCTTGGTCTACAGGTGTATCATCACTCTCAGCTGTTGATTATCTAATGAAATAATGACAGAATCATTTTGGGAGTGAGATCAAAATGACTAGAACAAACAGGACTCTCTTTATTATATGATTCTATAGACTAGTATCTTGGTAAGTTTCTGTTAACAGAGCCAAAGCCTTGAAGAGGTGTACCTGTACACTACAGGCAATATTTATATACACTATATGCACGCACTGATGTTGAAGCAGTGGTGCAGTGACTCCAGGAGCAAGTCCAGTGCCTTGGTGTTTGGCTTTAGGTATGTATCAACACCCTCAGCAGCTGTAGAGAAGACAGAAGACAAAAAGTTGGTGGGTTTAATCTGCAGTAGGAAACAGCAAGGTGCACAGACAGTTACAGAATAAAACCGATGAAATTTATGAAATCTCAGGACGCCAATCAGAACTGAGTGATGCAGTGTGCCTGTTGTATGATTGTAAAGGAACATGATGCAGTCTTCTCTTGCCTGTCATCTCCTCCATTGATGCCAGCATTATTCTGGATGAGGTTGGACCTGATGATGCTGGGGATCATAAGAGGGGCGCCTGGCAGCTGGCCGGGTCTAATGGGCTTAGCTGGATTGGACACAAAGAGGTGATATGAATGTCAAGATATATATAATTGTACAATAAATATGTACCTTTTCAGAATACTGGCCTACATACTACCACGTTACACATTTTACTAAAGTGCAGGATATAATTCCCCCTATGTGTACATAGCGTATGTGTGTCCACTTACCTATCTGTGCTGAGGGTCTGCGGCCCATGTTTTTGGGCTTGACAGCATCCTTAATGCGTTCCACCTCCTGCTCGTAGCGGTTCCGGTCGCGGGCTGCATTCTCTTTGGCTTCCTTCAGAGCTGCCTCCAGGGCCTTGACCCTCTCAGCGGTGGCCCGCAGACGCTTTTCCAATTTAGGAATCTCACAGCGAAGGTCGGCATTGTCACGTACCAGCTACAGAAACACAAACAAGAGGAGAGGATACACAGCCCTGAGATGAAAAAAAAGGTGGTGAAAGTCATTCCCACGTTAGCTTACAGAGGAAGTGTGTTTGTACATACCTGCTTGTGAACTTTAGTTAATTGCTCGAGGTTGTTTTCCAGGAAGCTGATCTTTTGTTTCTGGGCTGTGCTGCCCTCGGTGTCGTCTGAGTTCATCTGACCATTCTGCACAAGCACAAATATTCTGGTATAAATAATCCTATATCCCAGAGTTCAGACATGGTTAAAGGAATAAAGTGTAAAACTTCTATTGAGAACATCAGAGAACACAGTGTCTGAAGACAAGGGAACCCAAAAGGCCTGGCTCCACAGTATGTGTGTAAATGAGATCATAAGGAGCAGATTTAGGATGTGTCCAACTCCTCAACATATTTTCCGTGTCTTCCAGGAAACCCTGGCCTGCCTTCATTTGTCTCATTAAGTCACAGCCCGAGGGCAGGAGATGAGCACCACGCTGCGGGTCTGGGTCCCTCATTTACACGTGCTACCTTTGAAGGATCAGATGGCCTACTTACTGCAGACAGTTTCTGTTGTGTTCCCTGGATTCATTAAAATTTCAGCACGGTGCAATTTTAATAGAGTGCAGTCAGTGCAGCAGCGAGATGTGGGGCTCTTAGTCTCATTCCAGGTAAATGCCGTGGTTGAAGCAACCACAGCTCATATGATATTAAACCAGAATAGAGATGGAATCACACACACTCCGTACTCTCACACACACACACACACACACGGGAGGATGACTATAGTGATAATGTGCCACTGTAACCTCCAGAGAAAAGAAGGATGTGCTCATACTGTGAGAACATTTTACCTTTTTGACTCTGGTGGCCAAGTCTTGGACAAAAAGCCTCCTCAGGTTGTGCAGTGTCTGCAGCTCCCGAGCCTACATGACAGTTAGAAATCAAAGAACTTTGTCCAGGTTTTGGGATTTCTGCCTCCATCCCAATACATTGACAATACATTGATGGTGGCATTGAACGGTCCCTTTAATTGATACCAGCTCTAATTGAACATGCTAATAACTGACCACGGTCTCTTCTAGTCCCTTCAGGTCCTGTCTGGCTTGCTCTCGCCTGTCCTGCAGCACCCTGCAAAATGCAAAATGGACGTCACTTGACTTTTTTAAGGAGTGAATCAGGCTGTGGTGCGTGAAAACTGAACTAGACTAAACACAGAGGCGTTACGTGAGCTCCTGCAGCTGGCGGCTCTTCTCCTGGTCAGCAGCTTTGAGCTTCTCGTGCTCCACTCTCAGCCTCTCCTGCTCCAACGCGATCTCCTGGTTCAGACTGCACAGATGTCAGTAACACTATCAGTACAGCACCATTAGTCACAATTAGCGAGAGACATGTTTTGGTGATGTGGCGTCTTACTCCTGAAGCTCCGTGATGAGTTTGTCCTTGTTGTCCAGCTCGTCTCTCAAGCTGCTGATCTGCCTCTGATGGACTTCTCTGTGAGACTGGATCTGCTTCTCCACAGCTTCCTGGTGAGCACACAGCCAGTCACTGATTCAACTGGAAACTACATTTGTAGTGGTGATCTGTGTTTGTTTTGAGGCATGTTCAAAACTAGAAGCACTGCTTAAATCTACCTTGACCTCGTTGGCAGACTGGATCTCATTCTCTTTCTCCATGGCATTAACTTTCTCTGGAAGGAGACCAGCAATCATAAACACTGCGAATACTGGTTCATTATCTTAATGATACACTACATGCATTTGTAACAACAGCACAGCAGTGGTGAAGGAAGAAGTCAAAGTTCCTAATGAAGTCAAAGTAAAAAAGAGCATGCTGTAAAAATACACTATTATATGAATAGTAATAGTTCTGCATTCTTCACACTTAGGTGTCCTTTAAAAGTTAAAGAAAATGTTACAAATGAATAATACACTGAGCTGTTAGTGGTGTTTTAATGTTGTAACTCATCTTATAACTGATGTTTTCAGATACTTTGTTTTAGATTTAGTTATAGAAGGGTCATGTATGTGTCAAATGCATTTCTAAAACCATGGCAGCTGACAAACAAAAAAACAAAACACTACATGACTGCATTAAAGTTTTGACAGATTTTTACCAGATATTATCGATTTATATACAGTGTAAGATATTATACATGAATTTAGTAAAATCAACTCATGTTTTCTTGTTAACTTTGTGTAACTGTATCTGTCTACACAATCGAATTTCTTTCAACTGTGAAAGGACGAGTTTCCCTCTTTAAACAAAAAATGTAAAAGGAAAGAAAGTGGTACCTTTAAAGACTCCCTTTTTATATATAACAAAGTATAATAACAGTATAATAAAATGATCATCTATCTCTCTTAAGATAACTGAAGTGAGTTAGTTGTAATTTTTATAAAAACTGATCAAATGTTATTGAAGTAAATATTCAACTTCTATTAAGACATATTTTCTAAGGTGGCCCAGAAAGTCTAGTTGCCACTACTTAACTTTCCAGATATAAAGTGCAATATTTCCTCCTAAAATATTCTGAAATGGAGGAATGAAGTTGCACAAAATTGATGTGCGGAGTAAGTAACTGTAGTTGTGCACCTCAGCAGCATGCTGAGTTGTGCTCACCTTGGGCTTTGATCCTGACTATTTCCTCATTGAGGGAGTCCACGTTTTCTTCCAGCTGCCTCTTCTTCTGCTCCTGATTCTGGAGGCAGTCTGTCAGGGACTTGATTTTAGCTTCATGCTGGACACCAGCAAGTAAAAGAGAAAGACATGAAAACAACTGGCACATAGTCACATGTGATCAGAGCTCACAAGCTGCATTGCAGTTTTTTAACGCGTTAACACCGTTAATTCAGCGTGTTAAGCTGTTGTTTCATGACAGCCACTTGAGCTCCCATTTTAATGAACAGCTTACGTACGTCACTATGGTGACAGTGTCCGTGATGGCAGATGCAGCGGTAGGCGGCAGTTACCTGGGAGATACGGAGCCGGCAGGCAGTAAGCTCACTCTCCGCCTCCTCCATCTTCTGGAGGCTCTGGGACTGGGTGCTCTCCAGCTGTTTGCAGCGCTTCACCATCGTCTTCACCTCGGACTTCATCTTGCTGATGTAGAGACGGGCCACAGTGAATTCTTCATCAATGAGACCACTGCTGTCTTGTTGCTGACGGATCAGAAAAAACAATACAGATTTTTAAGCCCCAGAAGTTGTATCCTGTGTGTCTACGTGATATTATGTCCAGTATAATATTTTCTTTCAAATGAATGTCTGTTCGTGTTCGTCTTTCGTGTCTACAATCTGATAATTAAACCACAGGAAATCCCACTGACAGGAAATCTCCAACAGACCCAAATGACTTTAACAGACAATTCAAAAGAAATTACTCGCAGCAATGGCGGCTATTGCCAAATCTATTCTATATGAATAGATTTTTCATCTGTAAACTGCCAGAGAAATGGTCTTTAGAATTTCCCAGAGCTGCGGATGTTATCTTAAATTGACTGCTTGCCCATTTATCAGTCATCTAGCATACAAAACTGTATATCGTTGCATGCAAGAAATTGGATCCAGTGCATTTTGATAAATAATTTGTGTTGATAATCAATGGACCAATTGAGGATTGACAACTGATTAATTAATCAAAAGCCTGCCATTCAAAGAGCTATACAGCAGGATGGCTTAGATTTCCACTTGGAACCTCTGTGCTGTGAGGCTGTTGCCATATTTAAAAGCAGTACTGTATGTTTTCACAAGAGACACTTGACCTGCCGTTTCCAGTGAGGCACAGCGTTTAAAATAGATCGACTCTAACACTCTTGAAAGCACCGGGGCGGAAATTTACTGGAAACTAAAACTTCTGTTACATTAAACAAGTTTCACAGTAGTCAGATGGGCTTTAAGTGTGTTTATAATATTCTCCAGCAGATGAGTTTACTAGTGGATTTAAAGAGACACTCATACTCCAAACTTGCACGGCCACAGTTCTCCATGAAGTAGGATGAAGTAGGGTGCTGGTTCCAACTTTCCTAATGGACTGTGAAGGATTTTTCATTTGCAATTTACAATTTGTACTTTATCAGACCCAGAATTACTAATTATTAACCAAATATTTTCAGCCCTGATATTGATTAGCAATTAGTCACTCAACAGGAAATTCATTTGCAGCTCTTTGACAGCTAATTTATTGACAAGTAATTTTATTATATTAAAGTGGTTTAATTGTGCAGACCTGCTGCTTTTCTCTGAACTGTTCATGATAAACTGAATATCTGGGGAGTTTGTGCTGCTGGTTAGACAAAAACACTTCTTGGAAAAATGTATGTGCTCTCCTCCAACCGGCACCCCATGTCAGCCAATTCCAGATCCTCCTCATCACCTACAACATGGCCCCCTCCTAACGCTCTGATTTCTGAATTTTAAACAGCACAGTAGCAGTAACCTTAATGTCGCTGCTTCCCAAGGCAATGCCTATCTCAGCCAGGTCTTTAAGTAATGATGACATCATCTCAGTGACCCTCTTCCTCTGGTGGTTGGTCATTTCCTTCAGCTTCTGCAGTTCAGAGTCAATGGAGGCCAAGGAGCTCTTGGTGGTGGATGATGAAAGAAAATGCAACATTAGCACTATCACAATGTCTGCAACATTTAAATTAAAACAATTAGCTCATTATCAGTGGATTTAGATAAGCTAAAGTACCGATTTCTCATTCAGCTCCTCACTGAGCGCTTCAAACTGTCTTGTTTTATCCTCAACCTCCTGGCTCTTCTGGTCGTAGTTGACTGCCAGCTCCTCCAGGGCCTGAAGCACCTCCTTCACCTCATCCTTAGAGGCGTCGTTCTCTGCCAGCAGCCGGTTTAGCTCCGTCTGCAGGGTGTCATGGTCACGACGCGAGGAGGTTAAGAGCTGCGGGTGAAGACAATGAGAGGAGATGATAAGAAAGCGATGCAACCTATTGTGTTCAGGTTAAAGAGTTAAAGGGAGAAATGCATGCATTTCAGGAAAATAGCATGTGTAAAATATACCTCTGTTGTAAATTTACCTCTGTGTAAAATATACCTCTGTGCAGCAAAATAAAAGGCAATGTGTGCAATCTGGTAGGGTTCCTATGCTGGGTGAAGGGTGAGTTACAGTGTGACCTCCCCTGCAGAGCTACTAATGAGGTGCTATCAGCTGTCAGACTGGGTTCGTGCTAACAGGAACAGCTGGAAGACTGAGGCACAGAGGGAGATTTGGGAGGAGAGACGATGGGAGATGGAATGAGGAAAGGGCTGTGGTGTCACCTCTTCCTGGTCCAACATCTGTTGCTTCAGTTTCTCCAGCAACTGAGACTGCTGGTTGATCTCATCGTCCTGAGGAAAGAGAGTGGAAACACAATACATCACTCATTTGTTTCTAATACAACAAAGAGAATAACATCTACCACCACCTGCTGGCCAAAAGAAAAACTACACATGATAATAACAACACTGCACTGCAAGCATTAACTAGTGAAATAATGAAAACAGAGAGGGAGAGAGATTTGATGTTGGTGTTTGGCACAAACCTCGATTCCAAACATGTTGTCTTGTTAAAAATGGCTTATTAACAACAGCTACAATGCAGAGATTTAAAAAGGTTCCAATCTCTGTGCGCACAGCTGCATTCAGTTTTTAAAATCCTTCGCCCACATGATGATTTAGCTCATAATCATCTGTCATGTTTGTCTGCAGTGTGTCGATATCATCAGTGCGT
This sequence comes from Anabas testudineus, assembly GCF_900324465.2. Classification (NCBI taxonomy): domain Eukaryota; kingdom Metazoa; phylum Chordata; class Actinopteri; order Anabantiformes; family Anabantidae; genus Anabas; species Anabas testudineus. The sequence continues at coordinate 29,939,614 of NC_046611.1, forward strand.
GCACTGTCACCACCAAAACGCATTCTTAGAGGCTGTAATCAAATGTAACAGTGGATCCCTCCTCACCTTGTCATCCAGCTGTTTGTAGAGTTTGGCCATTTCTGCCTCACACTTCTCTTTCTCAGCATCTGTGAGTTTGACTCCAGGCAGGGTGCTGAGGCCAGGCGAGGCTGCTATTTTATCGTTGTTGAGTGCACTATCTAGGGCCTGAACCTCTGCTTTGGCCTTCTCCTTGTCAAACTGGTCTTCCACTGGCACAGTCTCTCCTGCAGGGTGCAGCATAAAAGGGAGAACATCAGTTCCTCCAGAGCCCTGATCATCTCTTGCACTTATTTCATTTACTAAACAAAATATTTATGTAAATATTAAATAAATATTTAAAATTCTATAGTTCAGGATGTATTTGCCTTGGTTGGAAAGTTATTTTTGGTTCTACAAAAGATGAAGCCACAACCAGGCCATACTATTATTCCTTTGATCGTGCACTGAGTTGTATATTAGGCAAATTGCTTCTTTGCCATTGCCACTGCAGATCCTGCAGCATGTAACTAAAGAGCTGTGTTTGGTGCTTTACTGCACCACATCACACACAACTATAATGGGTCAGACAAAGACTGGCAACATATAAGAAGAAGCCAGCTCGGTATTCTTAGGACGTTATGGCTCAACATGGCACAGGCGGCAAAAAGACCAAAGAGGGCGAAGCAAGAGGAAGGGAGGATGAGAAAGAAGGATGACCGAGCAAGAGGCTGGAAAAGAGTAGAAGTCAGACTGGCTTTTACTAAAAGATGAACACACAGGATACAACATCGATACTTTCTTCACTGGCTCTATGTAAATGAGATTTTGTACATACAACAACTGTTCATTTTCTTCCACATGTTTGTATTTAAGTGTGAAGTGGTCACCATTCCTCCAGCGGTTGAGCTCGTTCTCCAGCCACGTCACAGTGTTTCTCAGTGTCTTGTTCCTCTCCTTCTCCTTCTCCCACTTGATTTTCCACTGCTCTGCAGTAAGCTCCACGTTCAGAGTCACCGTGTTCTTTATGGTCTTTGCTCTGGTGGAAGAGATATAATAAAGACTAATAATACCTTTCTGTTTTTTATACCACATTGGATTAAAATGCTTTTTGTAATCTATTCTATGATGATCCAGTTAAAGCTGACACATAAAGATGTTCACATGGTTAGTGGTCATACAAATCCTTGCATCTACATGGACTTGAGGGCCACATGTGACCTTACATAAAATCAGCTGTGTTTGTTTAGTCTGGTTCAAAGTGTGTGTACCTTTGTCCAAACAGCAGTGTAGACCTGGTCTCTGCATCATTAAAAGCGGACGGTGAGCAGCAGATGACCATGGTAGTCCGACAGTTCCCTCCCAGGGAGTCCTGCAGGATCCTGGTCATCTTACTGTCTCTGTATGGTACATATGTCTGACAGAGGACACAAATTACAATCCATGTCGTGCTTCTGCTGATAACATTGGAAGTTTCATTACACTTTATTTCCACTGTATCACTTCATGTCAAAATGTATGAGAGCAGAGGATCAGTTCCTATAAAACTCATCCCCCAGCATGTGATGATTGTCTCACCGAGCCCTCTGCCAAAGCTGAGATGACGTTTCCCAGTGAAGATAGGGACTTATTGATCATCTTGGCTTCATCCAGCACTGTGCCCTCTGCTCCAGTTTTACCCACCTTTGAAACACAAATAAACACAGGAGAGTTGGCCTGACATTAGTGGAGCCAGACATCTACAAATACAGCAATATAAAGACGTGTAAGGGATGATCGTTAAATAACTAAAGCATACTGTTAGTGTGTGCACTCTTTGTTCACATTAACGATTAGTATCTATGGGCGGATTAGCATATTATACCCTGCAGAAATAAAGCATCAGCAGCAGGAGTCATTACAGACAAACACTCTGTGCCATTAGGAGCACTGAAACAAAAAGATAAGAGTAACACATGGGATTCAAACAGTATCTAGAGAGTGAAGAGTGACAGTGGGGAAGAGGAAAGAGAGGGGTGTACTTTTTCACTCCCAGCCAGATCGACGAGGTAGAGTTTGCCGGTGAGTTTCTGTTCAGTCTGGGTGTTTTCCTGCTTGATGTTGATGAGGAAGATGCTGTGACTTCTGGAACTGTGCTCATTCATGTCTGAGAAAGACGTGCACACAAGCATACAGAAACACGATTAGCATGGTAATAATAAAACTGAGGATTTGTTTTTTTTAGTAACTCCTTTAAATAAAACGCAGATACCTGAGGTCAGTTCAACTAGAATTTAGTGTCCGGGGTCATAACTAATTATGCACTGTTACATCATTATCCTCATTACGACTGTTTAAACGTTTCTTCTTTGGCTGTGTGTTGAGTAGACAACTCTTCTTGGCTGCTGGCAGCAGTAAGGAGACTCGCTGAGGCTGAACCCATGAGAAGCAGCAGCACTGAGGGTGCTCAGTGTGTGAACTCACTTGTGACGGCCACGTGTCTGTTGTTTTTGCCTTCATCTATGGCGTCCATGACCTCCTCAGGACTGCACACAAAACGCTCGGTACACCCCTGGAGACACACGCACATCACAAGGAGACGCTGTGTTCAACAGCTCCAACAGCAGGGTGGCTCCACAAAGAGACAATATTTAGCAGAGGAGACCATGGTGCACTGTGCCAGGCTGGTGTGCACACAGGGAAACTCATCCAAGAGTCGTCCTCTTGTTACTTCATGAAATAGTCTTAATTGATCTCTTTATATAAAAACCAGTAGTTGAGTCTATTATGTTCCATTAAACACAGTAATACAGAGACAGTTCAGTACATTTGGTGAACTCCTGTCCTTCTGCAGAGCTCTTATATCATTAGGAAAAGGCTGCGACTATAAACTAGACACAACACTGCACCTAATGAAATACAAATCTGTGCACAGCTCACCTTGACATAGGGCACCCTGTTTTTATCCTCGTGTACAGACAGGTTGGTCTTTGATACTGTGGAGGAAAAGGAAAGTCTATCATTTGTCTGCATTACTCCTGGTGTCTGTATCAGCCCCTGAGTGATAACAAAAACAGGTACATACCATCTAACAGGTCCCTGATTTTATCCAGATAGATTTCAAAATATGACACCTGTGAGGCAGAAACCCCTAATGAGACTTCACAGCTGTATGACTTTAACATGGTGACTGTCACTTAACAATTTAAGAGGCTGCTTAAGAGGAAAAACATACTTTGATATGAAACTCCAGGTTCTCATCCATGGAATAAATGTAGTTGAAGATGTCTTGAACAATTCGGGGAATGATTCCCATCATTTCTGGGTCATGGAGTTTCCCCTTTATGAGACAAGTATGGAGAAAATAGAAATAAAACAGCTAGGAATCTCAATCACTGAAGTCTGTGCAGAGTGCACCAGCTGTAAATTACCTCCATCGTGTGTGTTTTGCCAGAGGATGTCTGTCCATAGGCAAATATTGTCCCGTTGTATCCATCCAGAACATCTGTACATGGCAAGACAGAAAGAGAACACGTTAGCACTTGTGTTGTCAGGCTTTTAGTGTGTCAGCCACATCTGTCTCTCACTGTCCAACTCACCTTTGACAATCTTCTGAGCCACTGCGTTGTAGAACTGCACCTGAGTTGTATTGGACTGGAACACGCGGTCAAAGTGGTACGGTTTATTCTGGAAAGAGGAGGCGGCAGTGATGAGCAAAAGATGGGGAGTAAACCAGCTCAGTTTGGGGTTCTGGAGTATTCAGTCAGCATGTGTCTCTACATGGACATCTGGCCTTCACAATAAAAGCAGTGGTACACAGTGATAGAAGTAATAGAACTTGTGTGAAGCCAAGTTGATGTGTTCAGTGTGTCCACTCATGTTTTTCAAATTCTCAGTCACTGTTTTTATGCCACCTACTAATAAAGGTGTCCGGCACACACTTCAACACAGACTCCACCTGATACTGAATGATGCTTGAACAAAGGAAAGTGGATCACATCCCTGGCTTTGACATGACGTCTAATGTAGATCCAGACGTCTTATTTGCATTTCTTATGTGTGGAAATAGGAGAAACACAATTCTCACATTGTTACTTTACAGTAAGATCAGATCTTGTGTTGGGCAGCACCAGCAGATGCAGGAGACTGCACATGTGATTCTCAGATCTATCTTTAGTCAAATGAGTCATTTTAGTGCTGTAAAAGTTCACTCTACAAACAGTGTCTACTGTTTCCCTTTAGATATGATGACTCCAAACTGCTACCAAAACAGGAGACAACACACAAATGTCTTTTGTTCTAATAAATTAAAAGTAATGATGTGGATTTTTAAAGTGTGTCATCTGAGGTATCTCTATGACAACTGGGCAACATCTGCTGAGGAAGACCTTGTTTTCCCATTGGCAGTGAGGAGTGCAAAGCTGTTGATGATATCTCTGGCACAGACGTTCATTGTGTTTAACTAGAGTCTGATCTAATGTCTTGACATCAAGTTCTCCAAAGATGTTTCTCAGGGATCAATAACACACCACTCCTTTTTTCCAGCTCAGCATTTCAATGTACATGTTTTTTGCTGATAGTAATTTCTTATAGGCCTATGCTGTGAAACACACCACAAGCCAGGCCCCCTCCAAAAGAAATGCTGCTTTCAATGAACTGCCTTTTATAATTTACTAATACTGAATTATTTTTCTTGCTCCAACAGCTCAATACTGTAGACTGTACTGTGTACACAGGATTATGATAATGTCCTTATGCTCATGTTGCTTTAGCCATCCTTAAACCCCTGGATGAGATTTTACACAGTGCAAATTAATTCATCTAAAAGTCATCAGTTCACCTGTGTTTTCATCTGTTAAACCTGGATATTAGTAACCAACTAAACTTCATCTAAAGGTAGTTTGGGTTGTTAATGATCAGTCACATTAAATGATCAGTACTTTGAATTCCGTTTGGTGCACAGTTTCACATAGACCCACAGGCAGTCTAAGCTCTATGTCCAGTTTGTCCTGTGATCCCGGTTCCACAGGTGTCTCACACTCACCGCGATCTGCACACAGTCATCCCCCTTAAACGTCGGGATGTACTTGTCCCCCCGGGCCACCTCCGCGCTGTTGAGCGGCCTGAAACGACACACCACCTTGATGGTGCACTCCGCCGGGTCCGCCATCTGCAGTGATGGGGACAGATGGAGGGGTCAGAGCAGCAACCAGCTGGACCACAGACAGGCCGGGAGCCACCTCCAAAATATTCCCAGATAAAATAAATATTTACTTCCACTGAAATGTCAACGTCGGTGCCTTTGAGTGTTGTCTTCAACTCCAAATCAAATGAACTCAATAGAAAAAAAGTATTAAAGATAATTAATGCTGACACAACAGATTCCCCGCTTTAAGAACATCACACACTGCATAAAAGATGAGGTAGAAGTGAAAAGATCCCAATCAATAAGGAGATAGTGAATGTGGCCTTTCATACACAGGAGCATGAGCAGAAATAGCCAGAGTACAGTTGATGTGAACACAGCAGTCACATGGGACGGCTGGAGCTGAGAAAGCCTCCAGTGTGTTGAGGCTGCAGTGCTGGGCTGCTCCTCTCACTGTCTCTGGAGGATGCATGTTCGGGGTCAGGGACTGGTTTTACATGAACAATCAGATGCTCACTCCATGATGAATGCACGCGTTACCAATGCAGCTGGTTCAAACAGAACACCTTAGGGGTCAGGCACCTCCAGATGTGCTGATGGTACAAGTACTGTACGAACCAGTATCATCACCACCAGTAAGTTCTACTACACTACATGACTCATAATTTAAAATGTAGTTTAGCAGAACAAGAGAGGTAGATGTCTGTCTGTCTCTGTTTTTGTTTGTAAAATAGTGAAATAATGAACAACTGTTGGTCTCAAACACTTATTTAAAGGAACCTCTCTGAGGGTCACAAGACAGAATCTTTGGCTGTAATCACATTAAATGTGTGACTGTACTTAATGGTTTACTGTCCTGTAGGCAACTGCAGGTAATTTTACAGCACTCGTTATATGGTTCAAAGTAAGCAGAACAAAAAAAGGGGTCCTTGATCTTGGTTTGTTTCTAAAATCCAGAATGCATCTGGAAACTCAATCAGAAACACTGATTTATATCAGTGTGATATGACTATAAAAAACAGAAAACATAAAGACTGTTAACATCTAAAAACAAGAAATCACTACAAGGGGAAACACAAAAAGGAGGTTTGTACCATAAATAACTAATAACTGTATTTTCAAAAACAACATATGTTGATTTAAAGGCGATACAGTCCAGTTTATCTTGTATCCTGTAGCAGCTGCACATGACCACAGTTCTTCAGAATCTGCAGCTCATCATTTGATTAATTCGATACAAAGATGTGTAAACATTTTAAAGATTTATAAAGCAGATAGTGTGTGAAAGTTACTTCCTGGTTCTTCTGGGGAACAGTATGCAGTAAAAGGATTCATGTGTAGCACCTACAGGAGCCAGCAGGGGGCAGCAGAAGCTTTTAGGAAGTTGTGTGCAGCTAAACAGGAGCTGAAGGATTCCTGATCATCTCCACACATACAACTATAATAATGTAAAATATAATTAAGTATAAGGTGAGCTGTATTTCTTTTGTTAATGGTGAAATCCTGTAACCTCTTCCATAAATCTTCTACATACCAGAGAAATAAACACAACATTACAGTCATTACGGATGTTCTTATTTTTTTATTCCATAGAAACTGCAGCATTAGACAAGCACTGAAGCCGTAAACCATGTTGCAGACGCACAATTCCCAGTTCGACAGACACACACACACACACACACACACACACATACACACACACTGTCATCCACACACATTCAATCGATGCCGAGCACTGGTGCAGGGAAATTAGACAGTAAATCACTGAGACAGGAGTCACACAGTCAATCAAAAAGTAAGATGGTGGGAGGAAGGGTTGACAGCACGCAGAGAGGGCTCGGGGGGGGGGGGGGGGGGGGGGGGGGACAGCGACACCCACTGACCTCTTAAAATCATCCTTAACGGAGAGAGAAAATAAATTACTCCTACAGTAAGTACATTCTCTAGATAAGGATCCATAAATATGTATTAGAGAGCTCAAATGACGGTATGTCCAGAGGTCCATGCTTCCACAATATACACCCATGACAATAAATATTGGATATAGTCACAATACAGCATCAAGATGGGTGTTTATTTCCTTTGAACAAGTAGAGGGTACATCACAACACGGCAAGAGTCAGCATTCATAAACCAGCTGAGGAGGGGAATCTGAATCTGTCCGTAACTGGATTTTATTAAAGGGGGTTGCCTTGGTTACGTCTCTCCTGCTGCTACAAACAAGTGAAGATATGAGAAGAAGGAAGGAAAGTCTGCAGAAGCACCAGTGAGCTTATTCTCCAGGCTTTAACCTGGCTCATATTAGAGAGAAGGAGAGGGGGTGGTAGGTGGTAGATACAAAAGGAGGAAGAAACTGAAACGGAGAGTCACCCTGTGAAAAATGTGAAACGGCAGATCAGTGAAAAGCAAATTAAAACGGTTACCTTTCTCAGCACTGACTCTAAAACGCTCTTTAAAAAAAAAAAAAAAAAAAGCTCTGAGCAGTCAGTCACAACAGAAGGGGAGGCGGGAGGGGACCTAGTTTTGACAGCATCACTTCCCGTTGCTAAGTAACGGTCTCCAAGGGCAGGGCACCCCACCCCACCTCTACCTCCACCAAGTCCTTCTCTTCAGGAGTTTGTGAATGCTGGCAAAGCGAGAATTAGCAGTTTAGCGTGAGCAGTCAGAGAGCAACACTGGAACTGGACGTGAAGCACAGTTTGCATTGTGGTGCTGTGCTTCAGCTGCGACACACTTTACCAACACTCCAACATCAATTTGATGTCTGAACATCAGCTTGTAACAATTTTCAAATGAACATTTTCAGTGATTCAACTTTGAAAATAAACAACAAACACTTGATGCTGCTGACCCTTATATGGGATGAACTCCTTACAGTGACTGTCAATAAATATTCAGTGCTACAGAACCCAGATATCCAGCTCCACGCAGTGAATCTATACACATGGTTCACTAACAAGCAGTAAAGGATCACAGGCATTAAATATGTGCTGTATGAAGACTTTGCTCCTTGCTTTACTGTTGTTGTCACCATCATTATACCCTGCACTTTCCTCTTTCAGAATTTTGCATCTGCACTAGCTGAAATGAATAATAATGGGCGGCTGGTTGAAGATGTGCCTGCTGAGCTATTGAAAATGTTTCTATGGAGGAGGATGAGCTTGGATAAAACTCCAGTTCACATAAACTCAGAGTAAATCCATGTTATAATCTGTTGAAAGAATGTATGAGTCAGTGTGGCTCAGTCTGACATCTCACCTCTGGGACTCTAAATATAGTTCATTTGATCTCAGCATGAGACCCAAGCTGACTTATAAATACGGGGTGAATCCTGTGTGGATGTCACAGCCTGGGCAGTTCAGGGTAATGGAGAGATCCCAGCCATGCTGCTATGGTTTAAAGACAGACGGTGAATTAAGAGACAAAGGTAATGTCTAATTACATTAGAGGAGGATGACAACTGAGTGGTTTAGTTCACAATAATGGTGCTATCTCTTTGAAATCAATCATCAGTCATGCTCTTTTGCAGGATTTTACTAATAATTCCTCGTGGAGCATTAAAGCAGCACAAAGGTGCAGAACCACTTACTTATGCCACTTGCTTTAGCCAGGACACTTTATTGTCACAAATTCAGGGCTCCCCACTTATAAACTGTCCAGCCTGATCACCACAGAAAAGATAAAGAAGTAAACTAGTTAACTGCATTTTTTGCAACAGTTTCCTGTGTTTTAAATCAGGCATTTGGATTTTGAAAATTGTTATCAGACAAAGGGGGAAAGTCTATATGCAGATGCGATAAGGCGCTTGGTACACAAGGGGCAACAATCTAACTTACGTTATCTAAACAGAGATAGCTTATCAGTGTTGGACTCGGGTTTTTCAGGCTGACTGGTGAACCGTGGTGTACTAGTAGGTGTTACAGTTCTGTGCAGCGTACTGCACCACAGCATGGGTTGTAATGTGCCCTGACCTCAGCACAGCACTAACCACTAAACAGCAAAAGGGAGCAGACGTCACTGTTAGATGCTAAGGACTATTCACATTTTCAATGGGTGACAGTGTAGTTATGTAGGATGACGGCTATTATGGCTGATGACGCGTTTTAAGACCTAACATAAAGCTTTCATTCCCAACAGTGCGTTGACTAGTTCGGTCAGTACATGGATAAACGGGGGAACTAAGAAGCTGAACGCTCCAAGGCCTCAGTCTGCTGTTGATGTCCCAGTTCCACTGCAGCTCAGTTCACAACACATCAACAGCAAAAACAGATCAACAGAATAAATACCACTCAATGCTCGTCGAAACATGTTCCAGTTCCTTGGTTTGTACAAATTAAATACGTACAGTACTGACTTCTTCAGACAAACGCATATTGTCATTTTAGAATATTTTCCTATGTACATTTTCAGTAGTCATTACATAGATAGTATTTGAGCACAGCTTAAGAACTTGAAACCATACAGGGGGTCAGAGACACATCAAAAGAAAAAAAGAATCAATCTTTTGGCTCGTGGGTCAGCGTTACTCTGGCACCAAACTGGAAGTCAAACTGTGTTAGCCAGTACTTTTTGTTTTAGTTTGTTTTAGTAGTCTTTGAGATGGACAGACCAGCAAACAATGAGCTGTTAGGTTTTTTGCATTACCTCACTTTTCAATTATCACGATGAAGTACAAACAAAGATTTAGCTCTGTTACATCCTGCTAATTACCAGCGTTATTTGTTCTCTTCTCTCTCTTCTTCCGTTGGCTCTCTTTACTCTTCTGGATTTATATTTGTTGTTGCGCTTCAGATGTTCTAGGGGGCAGCTGGACGCACGCTGAAATTCCTATATTTTTTTCTTATTGTCAAAAAGAAATCTCCTTAAATAACAATTAATTGACTCTATGCTCACAAGCACTGTCAACACCTAAACCTAATCTGTAAACTTAACGTAATATGAAAACAAACAGCCAAAGGATTTTCATAGGATTTTCACGACACCGAGCACAAACTAAGAATAACAGCAGCCTTGACATTTAACACTTGAAATGGAAACCGATCCACTATTCAACTGAATTTGAATGTCTTGCATAGCTCCAAGCCTGCATGTCACCCCGCATGTTAAAGAGTCTTTATAAAGCATGTCACACACACGATGTGACATTGGCTTGCAGCAGGGGAAATCCATTGTAGTGCAATACAAGGATAAACCTCCCACACTGCAGAGCGTTTATTCACATCCGTGTGCAGACAGAGCAACCTTAAGGCTGAGCCATGCTTCGTGGCAACATAAAACATAAAAGTATCGCTGCTTTGGCCACATACAAACTGATGCTCATACTTCTGTAGCTGCATAAGGCATCTCAACCCTTTACACTGATTGAAGTCTCCTACACACTCTATTACAGCCTGAATGTCTTGCATACGTAAACCAGAGATGTAATAACCCACCAGCAAAACCATTGATTTTTTTTTTTCTCTTGTATCACACATACAGAGGAAACATACAGTGCAGACGGAGACTGAAGCTATCAAGCACACTGATTTCTTTTTAAACATTCACTTGGTAAAACTAGCAAGTATTTCAGATTATAGCAATAATAGAGCGGCACAGTTTTAGCAGAAAGGACTGTCGTTCTTCCTCGGCTGTCCTCGTTCGGACCCACAGTGTAAGGTGTTGACTTCAAGACCCAGTTTTGTAGAAGAGGGAGCGGGAAAGGAGAGGCGCAAAACCCTCACAGTCAAGACAGTAGCATTAGTCGTGGGTCTCATCTGCCTCCACTTGTCCTCCTGTTGCAGTTCACTTTGAATTACAAGTGCATCTCCTCAAAAGTCCTCTCTCAAAATAATATTAATAAAAATAATAATAATTAAAAACAGGAAAGACTTCCTCATAAATAAAAGTTTGATTATTACACGCACAGCTTTTCCCATACTGTGGAGGCAGCTTGTCAGGAAACCAGAGCTCATAGTGGTGCAGCTTCTCTGTCTGTAACAGAACTGACTCTGGTAGCTGAAAAAAAAAAAAGAACAGTTCCAACGATACCCAGGACCTACTGCTGCTTTAAGGTAACACGGGCGTTCAGCCGTCCTGATGAGCTAACAGTAGAGCGACATCCTGCTGCGCCGCATGGCTTCGCTGATAAGGTAAGCTGGGCTGACCTCTGGTTCTTCTGTCATCACCACAATGTTCTGCCACTCTCCACACTGGTTCGATTTCTTGATGGTATCCACCACGCAAAGGGCATAAAGGCAATCCTCAAACGTGGCAGCCATTGTCAGGGGCCTCCCATCCCACGTCCGGCGGTCTTCTTGGTCCTGAAAGGCCAGGCGCACAGCCTGGATCATACGGATCATCCCAATGAGATACGGAGAAGGAATGTCACTGAAGGCCTTCTCCGGTAAGGAAGCCTTCTCAAGAGGTGTGCTGTCTTTGAGCAGTAGTTCTGGGCCACCACCGCTACCTCCGCCCCCACTGTTCTTCTGTCCATATAAGTCCGTCCCCGTGACCGTTAACCGCCCAACAGTCCCCACAACAATCACCTCCTGACGAAACTCTCCGGGAACGTTGAAGTTCAGTGTGACAGTGCAGCAGGCGCCTCCTTCCAGTACCATCTGGAACGTACAGAAGTCGTCACTGGTGATCTGACGGATGCCCCGGATGTGGTCCGTCTGTTTGACAAATGTCTTAAGGAAACCGTGGACCTTTGCCGCACGCTGCCCTGTCAGAAATGTAAGAAGGTCGATGATGTAACTGCCTACAGAGTGCAGACCGCCACCTCCCATCAGGTCATCACAGCTCCAGTTGTACTTCTTCCCGAGGAGACTACCACTGTGGACCTAAAGGTAAAAGAGGAGACGTCTTTATGTTCGCTTGAAAGTGATCAGGACAACTTAAAACAAAAGAGTGCAACAGCTGGAATTGCACTAAGGATGCTCAGACTGCTATAGTGCCTCTGAGCAAGATTCCTGCTCTAACTCAGACCAACCTCTAGAGACGGTTTCACATTGATGTAATTGTTAGAAATGTTTAAAAGCATTAAATCAAACAACCATTCATCGTTTTCGTCTCACCTGGGCCTCACAGACCAGAAGCTCCCCAACGTAGCCTTCCTCTAGGAGTTCCTTCATTCGAACAAAGGCTGGCAAGAAACGCAGCACGTTTCCCATGATGCTCAGCAGCTTGGGGTAGTACTGGGCTGCTGACATCATTCGGAAGGCATCCAGCGGTGTGGCAGTCCTGTCACAGATGACGTTCTTTCCAATACCTTGAGAAAGAGAAGAGAGACCATTGGGAATTCGTCAAGTGAGTCTTATTCTAGACACTACTGCTCTTTATAGTGTAAAAGTAAGATGGAAAAAAAAGGTAAGTCCAAGAGAGCAAGTAACAAAAAACAGAAGGACAGTGGTCTGCCGTAGTAACACACTCAGACATAATATCCTCTTGAGCCAGAAGATATCCCAACTCCCAAAATAGCTCAAAAAACTTAATAAAGTCAAAGAAACTTAATAAAATAATAAAACCACTGCTGTTAAATTTAGATTTTGTTGCTAATTTCCCCATTTTTACAATCAAAATAAAGACCCAGAAACCAATAGAAAACCAAACTCTTGGCAAAAGCTGTGTTGCAGAATTCAATTTAAAAGGGCTTTAAAAACTGGCAGGCATGCAAGATGCTGCAGCTCTCACTGTGTGGTGAAAGACTGCTGTGCTGGTATTACTGCAGGCCGGATGGGAGGTTGATAAAAAGACAAGCACAGAAGGCAGCGCAGATCAAGGAAAAAACAATCTGAAGACAAATTTAAACTCCCCCAGCACATCACATTGTTGTTGTTCATTCAACTTTTAGAGGACAGACGAGGACAACGAGAGCACAGTCCGTTCCTTAGGAACAGGAGATATGGTGCATCTATTCTATTCTGTTCTATAACTTAAGGTTCATGTGGCCCCGTCTGCTGCTGCTGCTGCGCCCCTGGAGCGTGAAAAGCAGTTTGCCCCTTGTCTTCCAGTCCTGGCTGAGGGCGTTTTGGGTGGAGAGGCCTTCCTGGAAGAGAAACTTCCCATGCTAATCATCCATTAACTCCAATTCTCTAGGCCAGAAAATTAATCCCTTTGACCCAGTTCTGAGGAGTGCAGTGGGAGCCCCCCCGACACTACCCGGCCCCTACAGACACATAGAGCCAGGCAACAACAATACACCCCCGTCCCTTTTTATTTGGCAGCAAAACACACACACAAATACTGAAAAGATGCATGGCCCTGGGTAAGGCTGGGTAAGGCCCTTCTGGCTAAACGCTAAATGTTACAGACAGATTTTCTTTGGCGCTCATATTGATCCGTCTTTAGAGAACAATAACTTGGCTTGTTACTAAAATGCCTAAAGGCAGATTTCACTCGTTATGATTAAGCCAAAATACACAAAAGTTATTTAAGTCACATAAAGTTCAGAGATGCACTCTGCTCCACAGGTTCACAATGTCAGCGCTTCTTTGACTCTATTTGCTCCTAGATATGTTAAATAACTAAGCAGCTTTTGTATCAGAACTAATGGAAACACCTGGGACTGACCGGCGATATTCATCTTTTGATTTTGGACAAAACCTTGTCAGCGTACAGCAAACACACACAAACTGGACTCGCCATTCAAGTAGCTTTGGAGGGTATTGTTATTAAACTATCTGAAGGTCTGCAGAGTCACTTCAACCAAGACCAAGCTCTGAGTGCAACCTTTCCAGAGATAAAAACAGCCCCTCTTTGAATCACCAGTGACCTTTCGCTCCTCACAAAGCTCAGAAAGGTCAAGGCCGGCTTAGACCAGGCAGCCTGTTGAGTCATCGGAGCTACTCAGCCACAGCCTCCCTGGACAGCGAGAGGATGCAGTGTGTGTATGTGCCCAGAAGATTATGTATGCACCTGACAATGAGGTGAAATCAAGCCGCTGCGGTAAACGAACCATTTAGAAATAAAAGGACATTGCACCAAAGTGACTTTTGGTAGAGCACAGGAAATAGGAGAAGAAAAAAAAAGAATAAAGATGTGAAAAGAGGAGCTGAGCAACCGTAAAAATGATGAGAGGAAAAGACAGCAAGAACATCTGTCTGTCTGGAGTTTTTATTGTTTGGAGACAAACATAAAGAGACTGATCGATAACATTTCTTAACATAATGTTCTCTTGCTGCTTCTACATAACTCATGGACAAAAATGTGGGACTCAAACGCTCCCAAAACGTTCTCACCCTCTGTCATTGAAACGACAACTTTCACTACTTCACTCACCTCTCTGGATACTCTTGGATTACAGGTAAACTTTATGACCGCCATAAGTCATAAAAGTAGCAAAATGATCTTATTGCTCGTTCTGTGATAAGAGGTCAAAGGTCAGCTACACACCAGTGGTCCTGGAGCAGGAAGTACTCTAGTACTGTAGGATATAAGGGGGATATAATGATAAAATAAATTAAAAATGTGATTCTACTGTTTCTCAGAGAACTTAAAAAGCAACAATTGTAATGCAGGTGGCATCCACCCATGGCTCATGCAGATCACCCTCCGCTTTCTAAGTGATTCCCTCAGTAGCAGTGAATGATAACAGCCTGCTCGCCTACAGGTGTCTTTGATGTGCAGAATACCGACATCCTGTCAGAGAGAATCAGCTCACCTCACAGACTGAAATCCCATCCTGTCACCTCACAGACCCGAGGCCCAAAACTCTTCAAACAAATCCAGGTGGATATCACAGAATGTACTGTCACAACCATTAAGCCCTATTCCTTAACACACACACACACACACACCCAAACTACTGTTTCATAATTTATTAACACATATTCTGTTCAAGCTCGACTGCTGAAAAACAAATTAAGCCCTTAATCTCATTACAGGCAGAGAGAGATTTCCCAATAACCTGGATGGAACACATGACTAAGTTCATCCTCATTACAGATGTGGAAAACATGGCTGAATATCAGTCACTGTAGAACTTCAGGCAACGGCCTTAAACAGACACTACCAGCAGACTGGCAGCATTATGTGTTGGTCTAATTTGTCAGGAAAGGTTCCGGCTGGTTTACAACAACAAACATGCAGGGGGCGCTGTTCGTCCAGTGAAAGATGCTGACAGTGGAAGGAGTGACACTTATGGAAAATCACATTATCACTTTCACATATGATCATTTTCTACGTTCTCTTTGCATCAAACAAAGCTCTGCTGAGGTTCGAGACAAGAGGTGAAAGAGTTCAAGTTGATATTTTCAGTTTTTACAGATCTGATACATGCTGATAATACTTCCCTTCCCTTTGTGTCCTCCACACAATGTGGGCCTCTGACGTGTCTACAAACCTCTCTTATCTTGTTAACTGCTACATTTTAGTTGAGTATTTGATGATGAGGGGGAGTAATAAACATGCAATTCTACTTTTAACAAGTTTAACATCTTGCTGAAAGAGCAGCAGGATGAACAGGTTACGCTTCTTTTTGGAAAACACACACAGTTGCAGAAAGAGAAAGAACTAAAGGCATGCAGAGACAGATGACAGACCAGAGGAGGAACCAGCTGCATCACTGCAAGTGCAGGCCAGCTCACGTGCGTCATCTGGGCCTCTCGGCATCAAGAGGTGGTACGACTCCAGCACCTGTGTGTGCCTAATAATGTGGCCAGTGAGTGTCTAGTCGCTGCGACACACACGCTGCCTTGAAAGAAAACAAGATATGGCTTCATATGTGTCTGTGAGTGACAGAGGGAACGGCGTCCTTGCACGAGGTTTTAGCCGTGTTCACACCTCCAGTGACTGTGCGCGGGAGTGGTGCGCTGAGGAAGGAAAAGCTGGAAGTGGTGACGGTGCAGGAAGGTCAGGTCGGGTGCAAGCGAAGGCGAGGCTGGAACATTTGTCTCGACAGCATAGCTAAGTTACGTGATATTTAATTAGTCATTGTTCACTGTTATCCGCTGGATCACGGCTATCAGGACGGAAACACGCCACGGCAACTGTGATACTGTAGATTTCGCATGACATGACTCCAGCTGCAGAAACAGCCGTGGTTCTGTCCATTTTAAAAGAATCACAAGTGTAAACTGTGAATAAGAATAAAAACACATCCCAAACCCCTCTCCGCTTCCTTTTTCTTTGGAACATAAAATGACAAATGCTCCCAGCTGGATACAAGCCCATGCTTCCAGGCTAAATCTATCTTTAATGTGGTGCAGGGGCAATAGATGGAAGTCACCACGGAGGAAAACCAGGTGCATTAAGAAGGATGCAGCGTCGCAGCCTACACAATAGGTCCTGCAGTATAGGATGCCAGAAATAGAAAAGCCAGGGAAACCGGTTGGGAGTGATAGCCATCTGCCACGCTGTGCCGTGTACATGCTCCAGCAGAACAAGACAGGGAGCAGCTTTTCAGATTCCTATATACTGAAATGAAATACATGAAAACGATTCAGTGAGCTGAGGGAGAAACTGTCTACTCATTGTTTACATCCAGTACTGAACAGCGTCGTGTTTTATGTATGTACTCTGAGCGAGTCTATGGACTCTATGGAATTATAAAACACACTTTCAGATTTTGATGCTCAGAGCTTTTTTTTTTTTTTTTTTTTAGGTCTCACATAGTTTAACTGTCACAATGCTATAATTTCTGGACATTTGTGGAAGCAAGTGGCCCTGAAAGATCATAAAGCATCTTCTTCCACCACTGCAGCACTGGAAAAGCAATTTGCGGAGTCTATTAGGTGTGTGGGGGTGGAAAAGCCCTGAACATCACGAAAGAAAGTGAGTAATCAAGCGAGTCTCTACAACTGTTCGGAGTGAGACTCCTGACTCAGCTCTGTAAAATGCTCTGTGCTTTGACAAGTCCACCTGATAACACAGACCAAAAGGTTGTCCAAGGAAAAGAGACAAACAATAATGATCTGGCAATGGATTGTACATTCTGTTTTTAAGTGTTTTATACAGCATCACATTTCCAGTGTGGTGCACATACAGTATTACAGTAGATAGCATGTGTTGTAACAACGTAAAATAAAGCTGTGTACACTGGCTTGACAGCACAGTGGAGTAGACACTCAGAGAGACAGGCCAGGCTCATCTTTCTGCTGATTATGCCAAATTAAATTTAGCTTAAAGCAATTACAAAGCAAAGAGGGGGTGGGACAGAGACACAGACATGGAGAACTATACGTTACAGTGTAGGTACAGTGTACAGCTCTCTTGATATTTTTAAATCAAAGGAAAGAGGCTTACTGCTGACTAATCTGCACTTACTGCGTCACTGATATGATCCCAGTGTGAAAGTAGCATGTAAATAGAACACAATGATAGTAATGATGTATGAACACAATGTTTGCTTTGCTCCTGCACCTCAAGCAAACGCAAAGGCAAAGGCACAGCCCTCTGCTGTCACGCAGGAAGTCGCAGTCTGTTTAAGACGACAGGCTGAAGTCGCAGTCTGTTTAAGACGACAGGCTGAAGTCGCAGTCTGTTTAAGACGACAGGCTGAAGTCGCAGCTTAAGACGACAGGCTGAAGTCAGTTTAAGATGACAGGCTGAAGTCGCAGTCTGTTTAAGACGACAGGCTGAAGTCGCAGTCTGTTTAAGACGACAGGCTGAAGTCGCAGCTTAAGACGACAGGCTGAAGTCAGTTTAAGATGACAGGCTGAAGTCGCAGCTTAAGACGACAGGCTGAAGTCAGTTTAAGATGACAGGCTGAAGTCGCAGCTTAAGACGACAGGCTGAAGTCAGTTTAAGATGACAGGCTGAAGTCGCAGTCTGTTTAAGACGACAGGCTGAAGTCGCAGCTTAAGACGACAGGCTGAAGTCAGTTTAAGATGACAGGCTGAAGTCGCAGTCTGTTTAAGACGACAGGCTGAAGTTGCAGTTTGAGACGACAGGCTGAAGTTTCAGTTTAAGATGACAGGCTGAAGTTGCAGCTTAAGATGACAGGCTGAAGTCAGTTTAAGATGACAGGCTGAAGTCGCAGTCTGTTTAAGACGACAGGCTGAAGTTGCAGTCTGTTTAAGACGACAGGCTGAAGTTGCAGTTTGAGACGACAGGCTGAAGTCAGTTTAAGATGACAGGCTGAAGTCAGTTTAAGATGACAGGCTGAAGTCAGTTTAAGATGACAGGCTTAAGTTGCAGTTTGAGACGACAGGCTGAAGTCAGTTTAAGATGACAGGCTGAAGTCAGTTTAAGATGACAGGCTGAAGTCAGTTTAAGATGATAGGCTGAAGTAACAGCATAAATTCATTTCTTATTATCCTCACATCGTCCTAGCTGCATACCCAGTGTGTGGACTCAATAAATCTCAGGAGTTTACAGTCCTGGCTCTGTAATCTGTCTCAGGGCAAGTCTTTACAGTTTTTACATGATAAAATAAGAAGAACAGAAAGTATGTCAACAACTAGCAAATTCAGCTTGTTAATTTGCAAATGTGTGTGCTGTTGTTTGCTGTAGCACATACAGCTTGTAGTGAGAGTAGTGCAGTCCGGTTCTGAAAGCTATTATTTTGTTCAGTTTAATAAACATATTAATGTAATGACTATCTGTTGCATCAGCTCTTGCCCCTAAGGCCACACTGCTGCTGTGGAAATGTGCATACATGAAGTCTGAAGGCAGATTTTTGATTTGCAGATTTTCTAATACTTACTGACTAATTAGATCAAATGTGTGTGAAGTCAACAAGCAGCTGCATTGTCACATCTGTTATGATGCTATGGACAGTACAAAGCTGCGTGATAACAAAATGCAGACCTCTAATTATATTTATATAAAATGTTATAAATAAATGATACACAATCCAAGTCCCAAGCACAGTCAGACATTTCTCACAAATCCTTAAGCTGTTCAGAGCTTTGGCCTGAAACGTGGAGAGAGAGCTTTGGTAGACGTGTGCTTCCTTCTGTTCAACTATAACACTAATCATGCAGCACAGGCTTCAGAGTTCAGTAAAAACAAAGCCAGATGGACTACATCTAACACTCTGATGGGAATGATAAAACAACGGCAGGTTGCATTCTGGAGATGCATTGTCCATACTCCAGCTTCAGGTCCATTAGTGCACAGCAGAACTATGAATGATGACGAGCATTAGTCTCACTCAGCCGGCTTTCCCCTTTTGCTAATGCCCTTGAGTTCCAAGGAGTTTAGCATTCCTAAATGTGTTTAAGTGCTGCCATTAACCCTCTGCACCAGAGCAGCTCAATGGATACTATGGAGATGAATAATAACCAAAGTAAGGGCTTTTGCCTGCACTAAAAGCAAATGTTGATGATGGGTGTATACTTATGAGGATGTGAAAACTGAAGAAAGACACACACACACACACACACACACACACACCTGAACCTAAAGAACATAACCCTCATTCTACGACGTGAGCCTGCTCTGTGGAGCTGCCACTGTGGGGAGACTGGGGTAACCCTTTTTTATTAATATGAAGTATCTGCACAGTTGAAGGCTGCCATCCTTTAGATAAGGTAGAAAAATGAGACAGATTTTAATGTTACAGACAAAAAACAGCATTTTTGTTGGAGAAAAAAAACTGAACCTGCTGCTGTCCAAACACACCTCATGCTAAAGATAATATCAGTGTGCATGTGTGTCTGGTCTCCACCTGTACCCCCCGTGGTTCTCCAGAGTCTAATTAAGTGCTGGACTGAACTATCCCTCCTTTCTAATCACTCTGACACACCCGCACAGCATCCTAATCAGCACAGTCCCCTCACAGACCTTATGGTAATCCACACAAAGGAGACACATAAAACATGGCTGTCTGTCTCCTCACAAAGATGCAGCTCTGACCCTGTCTGGACCATTTGCATTTTAGCATCAGCACAGCTCCTGATCTCTTTTGGTCTAAGTCAAGCAGGAAGCGCACACACGCACACACACGCACACGCACACACACGTCTTGCTTTTGTTCCTGTAATTGCAAAATGAACATAATAATTCAGAGAGCAGCTCAGCTTGTTTACATACTAATGAATGGTTGGAGTGGCCACACATTGCATTGCTAAATCAGTACAAGCTGCTGTAAAGAGGATGAAATGAACGAAATCATTAACAGTAAATGTGTGAGGAATTCATCAAGTCCATTTATTATAAAACAGCAGGAACTGCCAGTGGTCTTCACAGAGTATAGATAAGTGATTCATTACCCACAGAAACTGTATTGTCAGAGTTTGGACACAAGCTTATATTGAGAGTAGCCATTGCAGAGTATCAGTTATCACTTCAATATATGTGAAGAAAGGTGTATACCATGTGGCACTGTAGGAGTCTTTGGATGTTTGAATCTCTCACTAAGAAACACCAAAAAATCCAGTAGCAATGCAAACCAAAAAGAACATCTACCTAAGCAATGTGAATGTGAATCTATGGATTTTATAGTTCATAGTGTCAGTTTCCCTGTGTGGAGTTCCCCACGTGAAGACATTGAGACATTGAGGTGAGCTCCACTGTGCTTTTCTGGCTGCTTGTGTCGGAGCCATGAAAAGGCATCTTTGTGCCCCACAGGGCTGCTGAAGAGTGAATGAAGGCGGTGACAGGAGAAGGCTCAGTATGTTCACGCACAACAGAGAGCCAACAGTTTGCTGGTCACTCAGAACTGATGCACTTTTTCCATGCACACACCAATGAGCACTAGTACACATCGACTCACCGCTCTTGCACATGACTCACAGCACGTGACTAGTATTCAGTTGACTCGTAAGCTTATTACCTCTATACAACTATATGTCCTGGAGGAAAGCACAGGAAACACCACCTTTACCTTTATGTAATGAGTTCAACTTTTCTATTAACATTACATTTCACTCCTCAATCTAAACACGTCATTTACACACAGTATTTGCAAGATTATATTAGTGTTGGCATCTGGTTCAGCCAGCTACGTAGCACCTACACCTGACAGTTAGAGAAAGGTGGTGAACACAATTCTCCGCCTTTTCCTACCCTCCGGCTGCACAGTGCCTAATATACCAGGGTTTCAGCTGCAGTGTGACATTATACAATGGGTAGAAATAATACTGAGAAAAGATTGCAGAGCCTGACCTACTTCACTATGAACTCCTCTGAATCTCCTCAGAGATCCAGATGTGCAGTGGTGTGTAGCATACACTTAGACACAGCTGTCATTCCAAGAAAGGTTGTAGCTGGCTGGGTGGATTTGAATATCTGAGCAGATTAAACCTCGTCTTCAACTGTACGCAAAATCACCTATTTGCATTTGTCCATGTTGATCTGATCTTGCCGCTGTGGCAGTGACAGCGGATCTGTGCATTTTGTGCATACGGGCTGACGTCAGCTTCATTTCTAGGCTTCTCATAAATTCTAAACTGTTATTTATGAGGAGTCTTAGATTTTCTCAGTTGTCCTCAAGTTGTGTTTTCCTGTGTTCCCTGCAGTATTGAACAGAAAAGGGCTGCATGATGCAGGTTCATAGATTGATTGACTTACTGCTTACTGACCCAATGTCCATCTTAAAAGGACAGTTCAGCACTTTGGAATATATCAATCTCAATCTAGGTCTTAAGTGGAATGAGACTGTGTTTAGCTTTGCATAGGAGGAACGTAGGAAGGAATAGGAAATAGGAGGACAGCTATCAGCAGTCTAAAGAATACAATCTCTGACCAGTTGACATGTTGTATTTTGTGCTTAGTTCAAAGGTAAAAGTGACACTTGGTGTCTTTAGGGGGAGTTACATGCTGGAAGAGATAATTGATGAACATTCCTTTATTCATCTACCCAGTATTTCTGTGTAGTAAAGACAGAGGTAGTGAGAACAGCTTTTGGTATAGACCTCTGTTCTGAAACCTGGCAACCACACCATGACGACTACAAATTGTCTGAATTTGTGCTTCAGTATATATGGGAATTGAACAAATGTGATACACTGGTAACTAGTGTTTCTTTATTTTGTTTTTACTTTGGACCAGGCGTTTTTCCTCCCACGCCCATTCTAACTTTCCCCAAGAAGAGGAAAAGCCAGACCACAGGCAACAGAAGACTGAACATCGAACTAGCATCGTCAGAATTTATGGGTGACCAGACACATGAATCCAAATGATTGTGAATGACACTGTAGTTGTATCTGCTAAATAGGTAACGGTTTGCCAGCATGTTCCTCATACCAACTTTATAAAGTGATAATATGCTCATGTTCTTTTTTTTTCAGATAGTTTCCAAATGTGAAACATAAAAACTCCTTCAGCATTCCTTTAAACACATAAACACAGGACCAGATAAACAATGGTCTTCCTGTCGTTGTTCATAGAAAAAACAAAGTTATTCTAAATAATAGAGGTTTGAGTTTAGGTGGCTGCTTCATGTGTCTGCAGAAATGTGCATTGTTTTATACAGTGGTGCAAAAATGCAATTACTAATCATTTGTACAGAGTTTTATGTTTCTGGTCAAATCCCTGTTGTTGGCTGAGTCAGTGACAGACCGCTGGAATATACAGTACTTAGCCTAATGCTAAGACTGAGTCATGTATGAGAACAAACCAGATGCAAAAGATGGAAAGAGATATGAACCACTCAGTGGCATGAACCCCGAAACCAAGATTACATTTTAGAAAGAGAAGAATACAGCAGAAGCTTCTTTGGGAACAAAACCTGCTCAGCATTTCATCCATATTTCATCTCTCACTGCAGATTACGTTTCTCATCTTTTGCATGTGAGCACAGACAAAGATAAGGGTGAAACATTACATTTCTGCCAGTTATTAGCAGGAAGTGATCACGAAGAAGTCCTCAGTGTCACACAGACACGCGGGTTCCACCCATTCCACGCACAACAGGAAGCCAGAGGCACTCTGCTATGGTACACCAAAATATCACTTCCTGCCGCAGTTGACGGTAAAGCTGCATGATGCACTGCTGTCTGCAGCTTGAGAGCTGGTCAACTGATGCTGCAGTTCCATGTTTACGTTTCTTCTCATCTAAGTTTAATCTGAAAAGCACCTTAAAATGAAGACAACAAATATTGCAGTAACAGTGATAGTCCCTGAGGCCCTGACTGACACTAACATGGCCTCTCTGCTCTCATATATGCAGCTGCCTCTTGTCATCAGTCCCTGATGACCAATTAAGAAACACAGGCAGCCCTATTCCTGAACGCTGCCACATAAAGGAGATCTGAGCAAGCCTATAATGGAGCTGCATCACCATGGGAATACACAGGACAAGCTGGGGACAGGCAATAAAGAGCCAGATAAAGTTCAGCAGCACATTATAGAGGATGATCAGAAGCGTGGCAGAGGAGGTAAACACAGCACGTTGGTCGACACGACTTAATGTGTTTGTGCATGATGACAAAAGTTTGCAGATTTTCCATTGCCACAGCTGATTACGCAGGTATCTTTGTTTTGGCTGTCCACAGTCACACAGACAGTGACACACACTTAGGCAAACAGTAAGTGGGCGTGTTGTTGCTCTCATCTGTCAGGTATTTTAGGCTGGAAAAGCATTGATGGCGCAAGTTAATGCAGTTGCGTGTCTTAACATGGCACAGTATGAGATACACTGAGGAAGTGTAACAACAAGGCTGACCAGTACAACTACTGCAACAAGACGAGAGACTGAAAAGTCTTTACATTCAACTTAAAGCCCTTCACTTGGGACGTCCTGTTGACGTGAGAGTTACAAACACCATCCATGTAGTCACACTATTCCTTGTTCATGTCTAGCCATGAGCTCTGTTAAAGACAAAAACTATTTAAAAACTAAAGAAGGTTCTGTATCTTAAGGTTAACCTAAAGACACAAAGCAGGTAATCGCTGCAATCGGTTTGTTCATCCATTCGCTCAAGCTTGATAATAAAAAGAGAAAAAGAATTAAGATTCCACACAGTTACTCCATACTGCACCCCCGCCTCCCACCCCATCCTTTACATTTATTGGAAATAATTCCACATCAAAAGCTTGCCCTCTCTCTTGGCCCTGGACTTAATGCGACACAAAGCGATTGTTCTTCCAAAGCCTGCGCCCGAGGTTCGCCGCTAGAAAACAGCCCCTCACAGGTCCATGCAGAAGAACGATGAGGCTTTAGGGGGGCAGGGGTGAGGAGGACTTCTAGTTTCCAGCTTTCTTTTTAGTTATGCTCACTTGTCAGTGCAGCATGGCTGCTGGCTGAAAGAGCCACCCCCCTTCCAGCCATTTGTCTGACACACAAGGGCAATTTCACAGCGCAACAATTTCTTCCTCACTGCTCTCTTCCTCCCTTCCACTCCCATGCACGCTCGCTCACACACACGCTCCCAGGACATCATTAGCATGTTAATGGACATCGAGGAGAACATGAACGTGAACCAGTGGGAAACTTGACACACTGAGAAAGAAGGCCTGAGAATGGCAGCGTACCTCTCCATTGGAGGCATTCTTCAGGCCAACTCTGCCCTTTGTTTGTCTAAAACAGACCCGTCTGAAACATAACCAAAAGGCCACAATCCATCATGATGACACGAAGACACACTAAAAATGGAGTTGATGTGGCCTTTATCATTCAAGCCTGGTTACAAAACAAGTTTGGTTAAAATCCTGGTTTGAAATCCTTATTTAAAGGCAAACAGTAACGTTTCTAAGAAATCAATATACAGTTGGCCTCATGGAATAGAATCAGCTACAGTGGCAAGTCGGATCTTCATCAGCTCAGGAGTATTATTAAATGAATGTGCCACAAAACTATTCAGATTTTTCATGTCTTTATTGAGAACAACCAACCCCACAGTGGAAGACGTATGTGAACACACACTTGAATAAAGACCTCATAAAAGCTTATTAGAGTCAGAGTAGAGCTCCTTCGACAACCACTCTTTAAGTTTGCTCTGTACAACAAGAATATACTTATGTGAGCCATACATTGCCAAAAGGAGCTTTCAGAGAATCTACGATCAAGAATTGTTGATTTAAACAAAGCTGAAAAGGGTTACAAAGTGATGTCACAGACTTTAGAAATTCACCAGTCTACAGTTAGACAAACTGTAGAAGACTGTGGCTACTCTACCATGAAGTGTGCGTCAAAATGACCCCAAGAACACAAAAAAACACTCATTAATGAGGTAAAGAAACAACCCTCAGAGACAGCCAAAGATTTAAAGGCATCATTGGAACTGACTAACATCTGTGTTCAGTAGGTAAAACATTGAACAAGCAGGGTGTCTATGACAGGTCACCACAAAGGAAGCTGCTGCTTACTAAAAAAAACATTGCTGAATGCATAAAGTTTGCCAAAGAGCACGTTGACACTCTACAGCAGTATTAGCAAAATGTTTTGTGGACTGATGAAACTATATTGAACTACATGGAAAAAACACACAGCGTACGTCAGCTGAAACTTTCAGAAGTTGGGTGATGCAACAGGACAATGACCCATAACACACAACAGACTGGCTTCAGAAAAACAAAATCTGCCTTTTGGACTGGCCAAGTCAGAGCCCAGACCTCAAACTAATAGAGATGCTATAGAACGGCTTGAAGGGAGTCAAACACATGAGACGTCCAAAGAATATGACAGAGTTAAAGCAGTTCTGCAGGAAGAATTAGGTTTTTATGTTTGTTCTCAATAAAGACATGAACGGTCAGAATATTTTGTTTGTTTATTGTTTTGTTATTATTTTAGGCACTTTATATTTATTAATACTCTTGACTTAGATAAAGATCAGATCACACTTTTTGACAAATTAATGCAGGAAACCATGAAATTCCAAATGGTTCACAATCTTTTTCTTGCTTCGTTTAATAATGCAAGACAAACACAACAAAGTGCGTGTGGACTGTGGATTGAGAAAAGACGTAGGGACCTAGGGGCTTGAAGCTGATAACTCGGATAAGACAAATTTGTCCAAAAACAGTTTTATGCTTTTTAATTCAGTTCATATCTCCTCACAAATAAAGTGAGTGGAATAATAAAACACACCTGCCAGCCTTTATCAAACTAAATAAATGCACATTTTAGGTTTACTAACCGGTCAGAAGTGCAGTTGCATAACAGCATCAGTGATGGAAGCATGTATTTATGATGATGCCTGGTTGCCCGTTGCACTCAGGTTATAAATAGCACTTCGGGCCTTTAGGTGTCCTCTCAGAGCAGGTGTCCGAGAGCTAAGAGTGATGACGAATCCTCACTACAATTCAGCATATCTAACAAACTGCTGTTTAGATGGACGATGAAACACCTAAATAAATCACTTGGTATAAACCATTCAAATGTTCATTATGATGAAATAAATAACTAGATTTCATAGTAAACTTTTCCATGATGGCCGAGGTGTCAAGATAAGCCGGTCATTAACGTCATAGCATTTCACATATTCAACTTTTCTCTCTCACTTCCTCAATTAATAAGCAAATTACTGACAAAGTGTCTCTAGTCAGTGTAGTGACTAAGGTAGGAAATATAAAGCCAGTTAAAGACACACTCCCTGATGGTGTTACAATGCTTAAGAGCCCTTGTGAGTCAGATTTGAAAAACACCACCCACAATGAGCTGGTAAAGATCTTTGACTGTCAGCCAGCATAATAAAATAAACTTGCCGTAACCGAACCAAAACAATATGCTGAAAGACACTAAATGCTCTGTAGCACCGATGCGAGCTGCACTGTCAGATCATTTTCATTTATCTCTACAAGCAGCATTTTCCCATTACACATAAACATCAGACCCACTGTTCACACAAAAATATCAATTAGTTCAGCTTTAATGGTTTGTGACTATGTACGAACACGTTATTACCCAGACTGCCCATCTACTCTGCCTCAAAATGTTATTGGAGTGTGATGAGCTTTAGATGCTATTCATAGGCCGCACAGTCTGGTCCAGCCTGCGGGGATGAGCAAACGTCTGGCTGCGCAGCTCAGCACACACTAAACCTGATAAGTGTTAGCTTCCATCACTGGCACGAGACAAATCATATTAGGAATATACTTTCAACAGCTCTTTTGATTTCACTGGTTGCCTGTGTGCCTAGATGGCACTGACCCTAACATATTACCAATTAGTTATGAGTAATAATATTGATGTAGAAGGATTTTGTCATTTTCCTGATGTGCAGTCATGTGGAAACACTCATTATGTCAGTATTACATGATCCTTCCTCTTTGTTGTATCAGGATTTGTTTCATTTCACAACCTCTTAAATGACTAAACAATGAATTGAGGGGGGATTTTACACAAACGTCACAAACTGACATATTTTGCTATAAAAAGTTACATATCCATGCCTCTCTCTCTCTCTCACACACAGAGCTGAGCTGTGGTCTCCTCTCCCACCACTTCCTCCCCCCCCACCGTCATAACAAAACTGCACGGAGGGACAAAAAGTGCACCTGAAACTTGTGTGCTCGTGTTACATTTCAGTTCAGCTCTCCGATTCCCTCCTCTGGCCCACGCGCACAACCTGACACTCCACCGACACGACAACTTACCAAAATAAGAGCACAGTCTTGTTATGTGATGTCAAACAAAAACACAAAAGACACCATCTCATGATCTTCCTCATCAGATCTCAATAACAAAAGAGCAAAACCCATACATGGATCACATGATGAAAATGACCAACCACAACAACAAAGCACATGGCATCCACTGAAGAAGACCATGAGGTGTGGCTGAAGGCTGTAGAAAAACAGCTCATGTTAAATGATGTTGGAAATGTTGGCTGGAAAGCAATTGACCACACGTGGTCCTATTTTTATCATTTAAGAAATCAAACTTTCACAAGCTGGTGGCCGAGAAATGCTTCAGCCTCGCAGGAGTTTCTGAGTGTAGACAGCGTGACGTGGCCTCTGCTGCTACCGAGTCCTGAGGAAACCTGTGAGGCGTCAGATGCCTCAGGAATGCCACGGTTGTAAGAGGGAAACCGGGACAAGAAAAGGTGAAAGGAATACACGTGAAAGCAGAGTCGCTGCTAAACAAGACCGACTTGTTTACTATAGAGAGACTAAGAGTGAAGGACTGGGGGGGGGGGAGTTCACTCTGGTAAAACCTGAACAACGCGTGGATCATGCTGTCGATTTGTTTTTTCCATTTTCCTTGTTGCTCCATGTGACTAATTTTAGCATTTAATAGTCAGAAAAACCCAGGTAGAGGCGGACAGTCCTCACAGGGAGGTTTATTTACAGTTAATACAAGTAGGAAGGACAGAAAGAAACGTCTTCAAAGCCAACGTTCATCACCCCACAATATGTTAAAGACGTCTGACCACACGTGTCAACTCATGCAGATTACTATCAGCCTCCACACCCTGACAGAGGAGGAAGTTAGTTCTGCAGTCTCACATAGCTGGTGGCTCTGGTCACAGGCTCGTCGCGGAGCGCGTCACATTTCCTAGAGCTGTCATGGTGATGCAATATACTGACACTTGGGCATAAGGTCTAACAGGGCTCTCAATGGTCAGCTGACTGTAACGCACATTCATCTGATCTGGTGTCACATTAGCTCTATATTTGTCACAGTCATTATTTCATGTAAGATCATAAGATCCCGTCTCAAAACCACATCTTTTGACTTGGTTCACTGAGTTGGTTACTGAGCCAAAGTTCCGCTGAATTTGCAAACAGTGTTTATGTTTGTCCTCCGACAGGATGCAAATGGCGCTGGACGCGGACTTGGCCGGGCAACGGCGGCTGAGAAAGAGAGAGGTGGGTGGGAAGAGAGCCGGCGGCACTCGCACAATGAAGCTTTGAGGAAATGAGCTGAGAGGAAAGAGGGGAAGAATGGCCATTGACAAGTTTACAGGGGCTGGTGTGCAGGTTGAGTCAAGTTCACTGGGACATGATCGGCGGTTCTGGCTCAGGACCAGACGGACCAACCCTCGTACACGGCTGCACAGACACTGTGATAGACATGAATGTTAAGAATGCATGTTTAGTGGGACCTGTGGCTTCACGTGTGCCTGTCCAGTATTTCTTCACATTACTGTAGTCATGGTACAAACAAACAGTGCCTACTGTGCTTCATGCCTGTCCCTCTTTTTTTAGCTGCCACAGAATTTACTCAGGCCAATAATCAAACAAGGCAGCAGTGTGAGAATGAATGGAGCCACAGTGGCCTTATCATGCTTCTGGGATACAGAGGTAGAGGTTACGCGTTTACAGCGGGAGCCACGGGCGACTTTATGGTCACTTTTTTTTTTTTTTTTTGGATGGACGCACCCATTTCGGCCAGGTATATGACTCTTTTAATCCCCTCGCTGTGTGAGTTACACATTCACACAGCTCCACCTCTGTTCCTGAAGCACACAGATCTAATGCTGATGTTTCTGTGTTGACGGACAACAGGAGCATCACCTCTGTCCCTGTAACAACCCTGTGTTTTCAAACCACCAACATATTGCTCTACGCCCACTGTTAGTTGCCCGTTCTGCAGCTAAGATGTGTTTCGAGACACAACCCGGTCCCTCCCTGGGTGTTCTGCATCTTTGGACCCATTTGTTGAGCGGTCACAAACCTGACCTATTAGAGCTGGGTGCCAGCTGAGCTCTGCTGCCAAACTGTGGGGTAAATTAAGCCTGTGTGGAGTAGAGCTCAGTCGTCCTCGCAGTCCCTCTTTCACACCAGCTCCCAAATGCGATCTCCAAAATAAGCTGCATCGCTCCAGATTTAAACTGGAACAGCTTCCCTTTGTGTGTCTCTCTTTGCCTGCATTCAGGCCTCTTCTCTGGGGCTTCTGTGTCTGTCAGAGCCACTAACACAGGTTAAGTTTGGAGATGAACCGAGAATTGTTTCAGGGGAAATCCCTGTACGCAGGTTTAACACACACACACAGACACACACACACACACACACACACACACACACACACACACACACACACACACACACACACAACATGGCTGCACCACGACGACCTGTGGAGAGAAAACGCAGCCTAAATCTGACCTCACACGGCTTTGTGCATTGTGGGTAGGTTCCATATTAATGCAGTCAGTGACAGGAGACTGCAATACAGGTCAAGAGGCCAAACTCTGTGATCAGGAAATGAATAATGCAGATTTGTTCCTGCACCTACAGACAAGGCCAGAGCTGTGCTCCAGAGCACCGAGGCTGCAGCCTCGACTCTACCTTAAGGTCAGCAGCAGCTTCACATGCAGTCAGACACCAGAGAAGCTTCATCAATAGCAGAGCCATGTTGAAAAGAAACGTCTGCAACGCAGCTCATAGCAGAAAGCAGCTTCCACCACCAAGCAAGCTGTCACTGTGACCAGCAGCCTCACAGGACTCACTGTGCGTCAGTGGAGGGCAGGAACCCCACAGAGCTGACATGTAGAGGGTGTCAGTGTCCTGGCTGTCAGCCCTTCAGCCCGCATCCACCCCACATCCACCCCACCACACCAGATCATCATCATCATCATCATCATCATCTGCAGCAGCACTCACCCAGTGTTTTCACCGCGATCTGTCGCGTCAGAGGCGGCGGCAGGTTGATGCAGACCAGATCCACATCCTGATGCAGCAGCACGTCGTCGATCCGGTTCGTGTAAAACGGGACGTTCATCTCCTTGGCCAGCTCCTCCGCCTCCTCCTGAGTCCGGCCCCACAGCGCCTTGACGGCGAAGCCCTCGTTCTTGAGCAGCGGGATGATCACCCTGGCGGTCAGGCTGGTGCCGAACACGCCGACCCCTGGAAGCATGGCTCGCTTTTATTCGTGTCTGTTTGGTTTCTGGTTATTTGCAGGGCTCCGAGTAAAACCCGCCCTGCTGCTGCTGCTGCAGCGGCTGCTGCTGCTGCAGCGGCGGATGATCGGGGGGGGAAGCGGCGGCCGGGACGTCAGGTTGGCCATCCACCTGCAGCCAAACACCCGCTGTGCTGCATTGTCCCGACGCCGCGGATCCGCGAGCGGGCATGAATCGATGTGATCCACCCGGGGAAACAGTCCACACACGGGTGGAGAAGCGAGCTCGGCGTTAAAGAGAGCTATTTAAATGCACCATTCCGGTCTTCACCTCGTTCACGTCTGCCAGCGATCAGCGCACTGACTGCGCCGAGCAGCGAAGGGCATGACCCCCCCCCCCCTCCTCCACGGTCCGCGGTTTGTCTTTGGAGGACGAAGAAACGACAGCGAGAAATGAAATGTAATCCCAGTGACAGAGGCACCGTGTCCTGGCCGGTGTTGAGCTCCAGGCGTCTTCAGATGTTGCAGCTCAGACCTGCGCGTCAAGTCACAGTCCGCCACAGGAAGCGCTGTGTGGACACTCGTTTCAA
Organism: Anabas testudineus; assembly: GCF_900324465.2. NCBI lineage: Eukaryota > Metazoa > Chordata > Actinopteri > Anabantiformes > Anabantidae > Anabas > Anabas testudineus. The sequence goes on from NC_046611.1 coordinate 29,970,935, forward strand.
AATAAAAGCACCGGCGAGGCGCATCTGCGTCTACGGCGAGTACAGAAGTAGAGCTTGTGTATTTTAAGTATAGACACAGAGAGCACAAACTATCTAACCATCTCCACTATATTCACACAATGATTATTTTTAGGTTGTGGAAGCAGCGTCTCTGAACAGTAACAGTTTATGTTGAGATACCTAAATCCTTTAGGATCTAATATCACTCAGCGGCACCATCTTGACCTCTCGTCTGTGATGAAGACAGTTTTCGTTCTCCACACTATGCAGGTCTAGTTCCTAATAGTACAGCACACTGTAGGCTTTTATTTTAAAGGCAGCCTTGAACTGTTTCCGGGCCCTCTCTCTCCAGCTCTGCTACACCTCACCCTGCTCCACTCCTCCACTCCTCCCACTTTAACCCTTCAGCTCCCGGAAAGAATGGAGCAGCCTGACCCACTGACTGTCTCCTGGAGCTGCTCTGTGTGTGAGTTATACAGTAGAAATAAAGAGAAGCTGAGTAGAACAGCAAAGGTAATAATAATAATAATAATAATAATCATCATCCTATCATGTTCATGTTCATGTGATGTGTCTGGTGAGGTGAATGAGTGATCACTGTGTTTGGTGTTTTCTTTATTTTCTTATTCATTTGCTCAGCCACAGTAAAATAGTCTTTATATTCAAAGAGCCACACGTTGTGTTTATCTTCTCTCTTGTGTTACTCAGCGTACAGCACCAGCAGCTTTAATGTGCTCCACTTCATCCGCTCTTTCTCTGGTTGCTGAAGGTTGCAGGTTTCTGTCAGACACATCTCATTAAGAAAACACTTTCTCCTCAGCCTCCACGCCCAAACCAAAACCCCCCCCACCCCCCAACTCTACAGTGGTCTGCACCCGTTATACCGCATAGAACCGTGTAACACAGCCTGACAGGATGTAACGAGACAGAAACTGATAGCGGGACAGACAGCATTTTTCAGCCTTAAGATGCGAGGACCTGAGTTTCACTGAGGCTGAGTGCATACAGGATTTTACCACAGCAGTTGATGCAGTGGGACACAGTCTTTTTTCAAATCTGTGTATATGTTCAATACGTATTTGAATGGCTGTGTCGATGCTGCATTGTACTGTTTGGGGCAGTCAGATGAGTGACAGCTGCACCCATCTTTACACAGGGTGGCATGAGGTTTGGCAGAGTCGCCTGGGATTCCATGTGAGTAAATGGGACTCTGCATGTTTATCACAGTTTGCCACCCTGTGGGTCCTCCCCTGCACCCAGCAGACTAAAAACACAACTCCTCCCCAGAGGAAGAACAGTGGTTACTTTTATCATCGTCGCTATCATCGGGCCAAAATGTTATGTCAGCTGAGCTTTGTACCAACTAGTATTTTAAACCACAATATATTTTAAATCAGTTGTTCAGTTTCTGTTGTGTTAATATTTAACTAGAGTTTACCTAGTAGCCACTTTTTGCTTGTATGATCTTTTCTGTTTTCTTTCAAATAAAGATTTGAACCTGCCTCTATTACGACACAGCAGGGCCTCTGCTGACCTGCAGCTGATGGGGTCGATGGACATTTCAATACATGGAAAAAGCTGAGCGTCGTAGCTTAAATCAATATGGCAAAAGCATGCAGCAATACGCTGAAGTGCACACGTCACTTAACAGTGGAGAGATGTCTGAGATTTCCGTGTGTTCTACAGACAGACTCAGTCTCACACATCCATTCGTCTTCATATTCAACACAACTGCGACGTCTCCCCTGTTGATTCGGTCAACACAAACAGGAGAGAGGCTGACGAGCAGATCGTACAGAGAAAGAGGTAAAAGGCAACCGCAGGCTGTAGAAGGGTCAAAGGTCATTCAAGGCCACAGCTCAACCCTCAAGGGTGTTCTCGTCAAGTCATTTTGGACAGGATGTGTGGCTGCTCACAAAGTTGAAAATCATTTAAATACGCAGCCCTCTGGAATCAAAACCAGCAGCTGAGAGATTTCTGAATGACTGAATCATATAGAAACACAGAGGAGGTTCAGCTTGTTGCTGTAATCATCTGTATGTAACATTCTCTTGAAATTACAGCACTCAAGCTTGGGTGAGTCTTTTAGCTTTTAAAAACAAAGGTCAATACTTTTATCTGCACCATGTATAATGAATGCATATGGAAGACAAGTCCAACAGCAGCTCTAGGATCAACTATGAATAGTGAACTACAAATGGTGCCAGTATGAAAAGCATCATGTTCTAACACAGTGTCTGTCACCGTCACGCTCTGATTGAATCAGATGCTGGTATGGTTTGTTTGTGTCAGACAGGCACCTTGTGACCAGCCGGGGTCAGGCCTGTCAGTGCTGGATAGCTGATTGTCCCTTTAAACAGGAGGGGAGGTGCAGAAGGAGCAGGAGGAGGCTGACACCTTACACAGCAGAAAGGCACGATGGTAATCTGTCAACAGAGGGAAGATGATGGTGGCTGGTATGGGCCAGAATTTCTTTACTGTTATGTATTCAGAACTGTGCCTCTGGAGTTAATCTGATCCAGGAAGGTGGATCTTTGTTAGATACATTTTTATCTCAATGGCTGCCATCAAAGCTGCAGCAGAAAAACACATTTGGTAGAAGGCAAGGCTGCCATCTAGTGGAGAACTGCTTCTGTACATTCACCACTTCCCATAAGCCCTGTTCACTAAAAATGGAGAACGGTTGGGTGTTTACATCAGTATGAACAAGTCTAAGCTACCAATAGTCAACTTTTACACAGGCACTCTCCAAGAAAATAAAAATCAAACAATCACCTCTAAGAGCCACTAAAGGTTGATAAAAAATACTTTATCATACGTACCTGTTTTTAATTTCCTTCTTTGATCCCAAAGTTTGTGACCAACCAGTGTGTGACTACAATGAGAACACATACACACACACACACGTTGGTTTATTGCAGCACTTTTAATAATTACTCAGAGAGGCACAAATACAATTTACAGGGCTACTTCCTTTACATATGCGCCCACAAGTAACTTCCTGTTCCTATATGGCCTGTCAGCTGAGTCAGACAACAGTAGAAACACACACAGCTTCACCTCACAGTTGTATTCACTGGAACACACACACACACACACACACACACACAAACACACACACGCAGACTGCCCGGCCCTCTCTCACAGCAGAGGCTTTATTTTTCCTCTCTTGGATCCACACGTAGCATCGACTCCGACAGAGATGTGACTGAACACGTCCTTATATCCTCAGCTGAACCTCAGTGACGAGTTGAGGTAGATAACATTCTCCAGTCACCTCAAACCTTTGTGCTGTGAAACAAACTCTGCTGATCCTCTGCAATCCTATGAACCTCCAGGAACATGTTCTTAACAAGCATCTTCTGTATTGTATTATTTCATTTATGCACAGCTACAGTACTGCTTTTCAGCTCAGTAACCAAATAGAAAACAAAAAGAAACTCTTGTGATTAATTTACCTTCACGTGTATCAATTCACTGGACTAGGTGATTTCAGGTTATATTTACATAATAATGTATTTGTCTTTTGTGGCTAAAATATAAAACTGAACAAAGAAAAAGAGAATAAACCATTCATTTTGTCCTCACTGCTGTACTTTGACAGTACTTTCAGTCCAGGATGCCACTGCATCACGAGGGGTCTTCAGTCCTGTGTGTTGTGCAAACTTGACAACTGATGTTGTCTTCACACATACCTCCCCTCTTTGCCTCCTCCCATAAAAACACATTGAAAACTAACACTTAAAGTAAAAGAAGATTCATCTTAAACACTACATTACTACATAGTTCCACAGGCATACAAAACAAAACACAACAAAACACAGAAGTTGCATAACTGCCAATCAAAAGTTCACATCTGCCCACAAAGAGCTGCGGGCAAATACAACCTTCTGCTTTATGAAATACTGCAGAGCTACGTTTGAGAAAAACGTGGAGAAACGTGTGAAAGGGTTCGATCATTTTCCTTCTTTCCTGTGACCATACGTCTTTTACAGCGTTCGGCCCATGTTAAGGGGTTTGAAATTCCCCTGAAAACTGCAAAGATTTCTGCATCATTCCTTTGCAGAATTCATCCAGACATGATGAGCGTTATCAATAAATATATAGTATTTAGCAATTTTAGGGTTTTTCCAAAAGATTTCAGATTGTCTTTGTAAAAATCCTTGGCTACAGTGTGCCCAAACTAGGAGAAGCATTATTAACACTTCCACAGTTTCCTTTGTTGATGGAATTTTGGCACTTTTTCTCCTGCACATGCTCACAACAATAGAACAACTTGTCTACTCACTCTGGAGCTCAATGCACAAAACTCAAGATTTGTGTTTGGTAAAACATAAAAAAATAACAAAAAAACATTTCAACTTGAGCATTTAATAGTTTGGAACTGCTTGCTGTCTTTTTTTCCTTCGATGTAGTGATCAATAGAAAGTGTGACAGAGTCCACAATGATTTAAGTGCTGAACGATTGGTAGTGCAAAGTCAACAGTACGGTCAATTTGTGCCTTTACATTTAAAAAGTATGCTTTGTTAAATGCCAACCATTCTGAAGGCAAATTTAATATTTCATGTGCGAACCAACCGGCCAGTCTACTAATTTACTGAGCTACTACACGCTGTCAAACAGCCTTCAACTTGAAAAATCTACAATATTCCCAACTGAGAACAAACTTACATGTGCATTTAAAATGTGATGCTGTAAAGCTCACGAAGACTAGAATCTTAACTATGGCTATTTTCCCTATTATCATAACAGCATATCTCTTTAAAAAGTACTTAGCATGTGAAAGACTCCCGCGCCCACAAGAAACAGAAGGTGACCAACATCTGGGCTGCGTTCAGCATCCTCCTGGTCTTGACAAGGCAACAACACTACAACTACAAGCTCTGCTTTAGGAACTGTAGGCACAAGCCTACCATCAGTTTTAGTTGTAGGTCACACTGAAGAAGAGTTTCTGAGAACATTTAAGCAACAAAGGTGATGCAGATCTCTTTAGGGAAGTCAGTATGTGTTATAGTGAGTGAGCTTCTTGCCGTAGAGTGTTGTTCTGGGTTTTCTAACTTTCTCTATATATTTTCTAATTAGTAAGGTTTGTATCTTTCTTCTGGACCAGCAAACGTCTCAGCAGCTCCCAGAGTTGACTACACCAGACAACATACAAAAGACTACGAGGTTCTTAGCAACAGTACAGATTCACTTCTTCTTGCAAGTGTCAGTAACTCGACCACATAAACACAGGAGGGAAACAATATGAAAATGTAACAGAACAGAACACGTTTTCAAAGTTAAATGAAAAAAATAAAGTGTCTATTCTCTTGCACGTGCAGGAGGTCTGTGGCCTGCGTGGACACACACTGTGTTCCTTCTTTTAACCAGTCTGCGGACTCGACGCTAACAGTTCTCTGCATCCTGAGGTTCTTCAGACCATCGGTCAATCACAAGTGGTCCCGCCTTCCAACAAACCCCGCCCTTCTTAAAAACCCAGACAGGCTTCTTCCCCACAAAATGCCCAGCGACCGGTCTCTATGGCAACGGCCCATGAGTGCAGGATGGGCCATGAATGTTTTTTGTTTTTTTTGTTTTTTATTTTAAGAGTAGATGGTGATGACTTCACGGCCACCACCTCGCACCAGGAGAACCCGGTTCAGACCCTCGAGTAGAACCTCCAGGAACTCCATGTCTGAGAAGAGAGGAGTCAAGGCGTGACAGACAGAGAGAGCGTTACACTTCAACACTACAGGACAGCACATTGATTTACACCACCTGCTTTTCTCAACTCTTTAACCTCCTTTCAACAGTAGTAACAGCTGCACACCAGTTACATCAAAATGAGCCTGTACGGTACTAATTCAGGATACAGTTTTCATCTCCTCCTCTGTTCTTCGGGGGTCCAGGCATGTTGAGCAGAACCAGGTGAGCTCCCTGTGACTTGTTCACTACCACCTCATTCAGCTTGATAGCTGTGTGCATGCGGCGAACGTTAGACTGGTTCCTAATGTGACAAGAAGTTCACAGTAAGAAAAGAAAAGGCTGAAGAAGACATGAACCCTACATTTATTCACCGGTAAACAGGCCTAATATTATCTTTATTACTTATCAATAACATGTTGGCAAGGGCTATTTTAGTTAAAGCATACTATAAGTTAGTCTCGAACACAAATGAGTAGACAAAGGCGTGGTTAGGGGACTGAAACATACTGAATTACGAATAAAGATGCAGCATTTCTAGACACATGGAATATGGCTTATACAAAATGTTTTTTTGTTATTATCAATTGTAAGTGCTATTTATTAATAATTCCCACTGGCATCTATCTCTTTAAATGCTGCCTCTTTATCATCACCTTCACAAATGTTAGTGCACAAGGTCATAATGTAAAGCACATATAACCTGCCAGAAGCTAAAGTATATTAAGGTGAAAACAAGGCTATTTCACAAACTTCTGCTTTCCACTTCATATCAAGGCAACGCTCAACACTGTATTTACTAATCACCATGATAAGGGTGGAAAGCTGGAAAGTAGAAAATTGCTCATACATGCATACAATGTAAGAAATAATACATGCAAATTAAATAGAGGCTTTTCCCCACCATGCTGCTGCAGGTACACAGAATCCATGCGTATTAGGACATAGACAAACACACACAGAGGCACAAGCACATGATGGAGGACACACACACAAAGCTACAGCCTCCACAGCAGCAGGATACACACATATGGCCTAGGGCAAAGAGAATGCGACTTACAGACTCTCCCACTCTCTAGAAGGAGGAAAATGGGACAGAACAACAGAAACAGGTTTAGATGCTTCCAAGTCAGCTTCCAACTGTCCCAAAGGTGTCAGAAGTAAATCCCAGGAGGCGTCTGAAGTGTACAGTGGCCTCCAGTTACTCCTGTTTTGTGACTTTTCTGATTCGAATGTCTCGACAATATGGGATGAAGAAGTGTTAGTGTACTGTACATGTGGTCTGGCCATGCACCAAGACTGAAATGGCTGGACGTGTACACACATGCGCACACAAACCAAATGCAGCCTGAATGCACACACCATGCACACAGTTGTCCCATTTCACCCTGACTCAGTAAGGCTACCACTACAACTACACGTGGCTTTGCTGCGCTGAGGCTTTGGCACCATCCTGAAGTATTTTCAGTTTGTGCCATGGTTTCAACTTTGTGTTATATTTGATTTAAAAAATCAAAAAAAAAAAATTCAAAATGGTGCAAACCTCTCTGATAAGGCACATGCAATTAAATCATGTTTCATGTAGACTGGACTTTCCTCTCACTACTCTTTAACTTGTAACTTGTTATTGTTATAGAGCGAAAAGGCAAAACCTTCACTTCTTCTATTTCTTCTTCTTGTTTTGTTTTAAAACTTTTTTTAAACAAGTGTACTCACGGTTTCATGTTAAACAGGTCGCGCACAGCCATGTTGGCATTGCACTCGCGGTTACGATTGCGCTCTGTGAAGAGCTTATCCTTTGTCCAAGTCATGTGAACACGCTCGGGCCCGGTGTCGGCCTTGTCATTTAGCGTAGCGTGAGACGCTGTGTTCCTGTCATGGATGAGCTGAGCCTGGAGAAGAGGGAGAGATTAAAGCGACAGAGGTTTGGGTGGTGACATTATATGGAAAAGAGCTGATCAGAATAACAGTAATGTAGTGTAACAAAGAAAAGGAAGAAAATGATGGGCAGGTGATCAGGGTTTGAGAGCCCAAGGTAATGTCAGGGAGACAAAAATATAATGGAGAAAAACAGGAAGACTCATTGGAGAAAGCTGAAGAAGAATAAAACATAATGGATAATTATAAAACAGGAAACCAACATGTTTCCTTCTATAAACATCAATACAATACAAACCACTTACAACATTCATGGACCATATAGAACAAATTTACACTGGGCTGCATGAGACAAGGTTTCTATGGGTGTGCTGGAGGCTCCAGTAGAAGCTGACACAAAATGTATAGGGACAAACACAACAGAGGTAAGGTGGTGGTGTCAACCGAACTGTATATAGGATACAACAGAAAAAATGTGCCTTAAATATAAAGCAGGTTTAAAGCCTGTAATGCAGGGACAGTGCAGGAATAACACAGCACAGCACAACAGTAGGACTAACTAACATAAATCATTACTGGAATAAAATACCATTTGATTTCAACATGCAGAGCGTTTGTCCACAGTTATATGACCACAGTCAGTGTTTTGTTATATCATAAACATATATGAAGGTCTCTTTATTAGTACAATTTCATATTTGATAAAGGCATTATGTGCTGTGCTAGTCAAACACTCACATTCATTCATTCTGGATGGTATTCTGCTCCGCCTGTTATGCACATTCACCACAAGCTCTGTTTGTACAGTGTGGACACTGGCTAAAGGTAAGAGTGGGACGGTGTGAAATTTCCACATGCTAATGAACAGGATGTTAAACTGAGTAAAGAAAGATAAAAAAAATAAATTAAATAAAGAGTAGACAGTATTGTAAAGACCTAGTAGTTCAAAGAGGCTGTCAAGGTTGTTACTAGGGATGCCTGAAGTGACATTTGCTGAGATCTTAATGGCATCCATTGATGATAAAGAAAAGACCTTGTTGTTAACTAAAATAAGGAAGTTAGGACATCTCACAGATTGTTTTAATCTGCTTTAAGCACCTATAAGCACAGTTGGGAGTTTTCTGAGAGAAATACTGTCCACTCTTTCAACTCATATTGTATGTTTTTGGGGACTGGGGGTGAGGTGGGATGAAGGTAAAGGGAGGCTGGGCTGCAGTCGCAGGGTGCTGCAGGCTGGTATTCACAAAGCAGCTCTTAGTGACTGTACTGTTGGGCCAATCTGGACTTATTGTTTAAATATCAGATGTACAGGATGGAGGCTATCTGTGAGTCATGAACTTTTTGAACTGTTCATAAGATTGGTAAGCGGACAAAGCTCATATTCAGAAGGTACAAAAGTGAAACATATCATCCAGAGACCAGAACGTTTCCCCATTTCTGCTTCCACACTGACTCTGGGTCATCTCTTAGTGTGGCATGAAGTACTTAAACAAGCTCAAACTCTTTAAAAGAGTTCTGAAGTTTCTTTTTCATACTTAGGGACCTGGTTCATAAAACATGAGCAGAAAACACTACTGATTCCTGATTAGCACCTTTATTCTCTTGGTACGGTCTTATTTCACATTAGTAACTCTCCATCATTCCTTTCTATCTGTGGATTGGTTAAACTGTATACACATCACTGTTTTGTATTCACACTAATGGCAGACTAAGGGGTCACAATGTAACACTGACAGCTTGAGACATCTATTTTTGGCACAATGATAATAAAATAAAATTTTAAGAGTCAAGATTTTAAACCATGCAAATAATCAAAGTTACCACACAAATTGAGAGGCGACAACTGTAGCCAAAGATCGAGCTTTGTGAAGACGGGCCTAACAGTGAGGGACGGTGGGGGTGACAAATTTGACTACCTCATCCTCCTGCGTGTCCTCCATCGGTGAGGACTGCCGGCTGAGGTTCGTGCTCTGGGCAGCACCTTGGTTCTTCCTTCGGATCGAGCTACGTGACTCATCAGTGATACTCTGAATCTGAGCAGTGTGGCATGGCCCAGAAAGGCAGTGACAGATGAACAGGGAAAGGGGCCAACTGTTATACAACGCAGTGGTCAGCGGCCACTAAGCGGCAACTAAGATACTTGTTGTTGTCATTTAACTATGTTGTTATGGAAAGAACACAAATAGGTGGGCAATATTTATATTATTGTACATTCAGCATTCACTTGTGCTGAACTGACATCCAGCTAGTGATAAAGGGACTGTGAGTGCACGGCCGTGTTCAGCTGGATAAAGTGTGCGTTACCTCTCTCTCCCTCTCAGTCCTGGACAAGTGCATCTGTTTCAGCATCTGAGACCTCTGCTCCATCACGAGTGTCTTCTCATAGGTGAAAGCTGAGATGTCATTATCATGCTGCAGAGAAAGGGACAGAAACATCAGTTGATGAATAATCAATACAATCCTGAGCTAGAAGGAAACTCGTGTGGGAAAAACATCCATTGTGTCCAAAGAGTTCTCTAGCTTTTAAACCTGCTTCACACATCTTTACATTTTTTGTTCATAACTTCAATGTATTTGCAGAATGTAATGCTGTTTAGAAGATGGCCCGATCCTTAGTTTTTTCATGTGACAGTCCTTGCACTGTATATTTCTGGTTGTGACACATCTATATTTTAACCGCAGAATAAAATAGGTTAAAACAACAACAACAACAACAACAACAACAACAACAACAACAACAACAACAAGACATTATAATCTATGGAAAGTAGACCAAAACATTAGCTTTGTCAAAAAGATTCTCACCATCTCCACTACTTCCACTTCTGCATTTAGTCGCAGGTGGTAAAGAAACATCTGGAGATCTTTCTTCATTTGAATGCTGTTGTCATCTAACTGGGCCACAGTGAAGATACGCATCTTGCATTTCCTCCACACCTAGTGGGAGGAAAGACACATTTATTTAAGGATTCAGTTCGGGCTAGACAGATGTGCTAATGAATAGCAATTCATTAGCACATTCATTCTAATGGTGGTAGGACATGAAAGAGATGGACTATAATGTAGAAGAGACGGAGACTCAGACCATGAATACAAAATTGAACCTTAACATTTGACATGAATACAAGCTAAACACACACCTTGTGCTGTCGCAGCAGGAAGGGCAGCAACATCAGCATGCCTCCATCATGAACCACCCACCACACATCAATGGTGCCCTCACCCAGGCGGTCCTGGTTGGTGGGGAAACTGTCCACATTCTTAGCCACGAGTAAAGCCTGATGGGCTGCTGTGGTCTCCCGCACTGTCTCTGGATGGACAGAGTCATTGAAGGATTGCTAATGTAGTAGAGTGTTGTAGAATGACTTATATGACTAATATAATATTTATTACAATTACATTACAGCAGTTCTGGTGTAACACCTTACTTATCCTTTACATTTCTATACCAACATGTATTCCTGCTTATTCTGAGAGGTCTCCAGCTCTTTACCGGTAAAGTTCCTCCACGACTGCGGGTCATTGGATTGCTTCCAAGTTCCGGGCCAGGCCATAAGGACTGTATTGTGCTTCATGCCTCCCAGCCCTGCAGACTGAATGAGGTGGGAGACCCCGTCTCTGAGGTTTGAAGACACCACAACATGACAGAAACCCTTGGTCCGCTCTGCTGACATGGAGGCCTTAATGTTCTGGATAAAGCATGGAAGAGAACAAATATGAAATTGATATATATATATTTGTGGAGAACTCACAACTAAGTAATCCATCCACTGATTAGTTAGAATATGAACGCTGGCTGAACTTTACTGAGCACTCTTATCATTACCTCATACTGATGAGTCTAAACTATGCCCATAAAGATAGCTGTGTGTTTAACCTGGGATTCAACTCCTACACATGATTGCTTTCACAGAAAAAGTAATCCACTGATTAAAAATGCTTTTGAGGACACATGTCAAATCAGGTTGCAAAAGAGAAATTACTTTTTGAATTCCACCAGTAGATGGCAGAGTTAATCTGCAGTATGGGCGTACAGTGCTTGTCCTTTAGAAGTGGTCAGTCTGTTTGCTAAAATGCTGAGCCACTGATGGACAGAATATAAAATAAAATGTTTAGTTTTTAGTTTGGTGTTTTATCAGCCACTGGCTCGCCCTGATTTCCCACTGTACTCCCACTATACCTGCTCAGCCTTCTTAGCCTCTGTCTCTTTGGTGAGATAAGTTCCCTCTATAACATTTCCCACTATCGTCAGGCCTTTTCCTGCCTTCAACTGAGTGCAGAAGGACAGTAGACGAGGGTGTTTGACTCCTTGATCTGAGTCCAGGTTCAGGAGCACCAACAACTGAGGCCTGAAAACATCAAAGAAAAGGAATACAAAAGGAGAGTTAAGATCAAAACAAATTACACCTAAAAGGAGTATTTGCACTCAGCGTGGCTAGAAAATAATTTTTGGACTGAGAGTCTGCAAGGTCACACTTTGCTGAAGTCAGTGCAGGCATCGTACAGTATGAAGGCTTATCAACCTTATCTGTCAGATTAGGTAGAGGACCAAGAGATTAATCAAATTTTCCTTCTGTGTCTATTCCTGTCTCTCCTTTGTGCACCCCAACAGAGACAGGTGGCACTGTGTCAACTGTAACCAGATCTGTGTGGAAATTCACACACATGCAGGCACACACACACACACACACACACACGTGCAGACACACAAACACGCAGACACACACACACACATGCAGACACACACACACATACACACACACACACACACACACACACACACACACACACACACACACACACACACACACACACACACACACACACACACACACAATATATATATATATACTGTACCTCCAGTTCTTGGTGTGTGGTGGAGCATCTTCAAGGCGAATGAGTGCGTAGCGGGCTGCATTAAGTGACAGACCGCGGATGCCGTCACCCCACTCCTTCTCTGCCCTGAAGTGAGCATAAAGAAACACATGCAGGATGATGCAGAACAACACTGCCTGGATTTTAGAGAAAAGTCTCATGCTGTCGTTACACATGAACTGGTGAAGTTTTAACAGCTCTTGTGCTTGCTCCTGAGCCTTACAGTTTAATTCTAGGAAATAATATTACATGCTAGCTTGTCAGTAAAACAAGACAGATCTTCAGTACAGAATGTTATTATAAGAGTCTGCAATTCCACAATATGAAAACTCAGCTGTAACTAAATTTCTCATGTTGCCCTTTAGTAGCATAGAAAAAAAAAAAAAACTCCTAAAATCCTTTCAAAACAAAGTGGATGATCCTTAAAATGTATGCCTGATAATCCAAACATCAGCAACATTCATAACAAGTATTACATAAAGTAGAAGTTAGTGCTTACTTGCACATTTGAGCTTTTCCTTGCCAAATATTTTCTGTATACCCTGTTGAAAGGAATGCATGTGAACAAAGTGAGTTCTTACCCTCTGTATTCAATGTATTTGTAGATGCAACCAGCGATGACCATGGCAACAATAGCGTAATACCAGGAGGAGATAAACATCAGAGCAAGACACAAACTCATTCCCAGGAAGGACAGAGCCCTGTAGGAGAAAACACACTCACATTCAATTAACTATATACCCATCCTTTTTATTTTTTATGAATAACTGTTACAGGTTGTCTGCACATTCATGAAACTGTCTTAATGAAATGAAACCAGAGCAGGCAGCTGAGAAGATTAAAACTGAAGTAAAATTAAAATTAATGAATCAAAATCCTCTGCTAACAATAGCAGCCTCCTGCATTGTGCTCAGCCTTTGTTGTGGAACTAATCTCAGTAAAGGTCATCATCTCACTAACCACATTACAGACAGGTACAGTATGTCTGTGGTCCTGTGTTTGTGGATGTGTGAATTCTGAAAAGCTTCATAAAGACAGAATCAGGTTAAATAAGACTTAGCTAGCCTCAAATGAACCTTCAGGAATTGTAAGATTAAAGTAAATAAAAGAATGTGCTGCAGGGAGAAAACATACCATATAACTTGTGGCTTACCAGTGATAGTATTTGAAGCGCGGCCTCCAGTTGGGTGTTCGCAGCAGTGTCTGAACAGCACAGGCAAGGTTCACAAACAGGTAACACATGAGGAAAAACCTGTGGGAGCAAGAAGATGAGCTAAGAATAACAACTCACTCATCATCTAAATCTCCACTTTGTGAAATATTCACGGGATCATAGACTTTATCTGGTGATTTGATTTAATGGAAGGAGAGCATGTAATATTACTATGCAAACAGATACTGACATGGAGAGGATAGGAGCCACAGAGTCCAGGGAGGCGATGAGGATGCCGATCTCACAGATCCCAGCAGTCAACAGCAGAGCCCAGGTGGGTTCTCCATTAGCTTTCCCATGACCAAACACCTAACATGCACAGTCCAGTGTGAAATCTGAAGACGACCATTTGAGAATGAAAACTGCTTTGACAGTGTTTGAGTTAATTGTGTGTGTCTAACCTGTAAGAAAGGCACAATGCCATCTCGTGCAATGGCCTGTAGGAGGCGTGGGGCGCCAGTCAAACTCTGCAGACCCGCCCCGCAGCAGGAGAAAAACGAACCGATCACAATGACCCAGGGCGAGGGCCAGGATAAGGTGCCTATTACAAGGTTCCCTTTAACAGAGTCACCAAATCTGCAAAGCAAAAACAATCATATACATTTTAAAGCCCTATTGTTTCATTGAGCATTCTGCAATAAAGTTCTTATTGTTAACAACTCCAATTGATACAGTTACAATTAATAGAAACTAAAGTACTATTTAACGTAATTATGCTATTCCTCCATGCTTCTGGATCAGCAGGTTAAACTGTATACTACCTACTACAGTAATTCTTTAAAATATATGTGTATATATATAACATAATACAACAACAACAATAATAATAATAATACTACACAATGATGTAATATCTGCTTGTACATTAATTTAATACACATAAGCATCCTCCTTAAGATACTAACACAATCTACAGTATGGTGCTTCTCAGCATTTACAAGGTTCTGGTGTAATCACATATGTTAGGATTTATGTAATAAAAAACAGGAAGGAGTCTAAGCATCTTGTCGAGATTAGAAGGAACATAAAGCCCAAGATGATGAACACTGTTCTTTTAAAATCACATTTATTAAAACATATAGCAGATTTTCTGCCTGTACATGTGTACTGAATTTTACAGGATCTGCTCTGTTTGAAAATCTTACTTGTCTCGAAGCAAGACACCTTCAATGCAGGCACCAAACAAAACCACACAGCTGATGTCTGAGAAGGACCGTTCAGGAGAGCAGATGTTGTAGCATGTAGTAGTATTTTTATTTGACAGAGCAACTATCCACAAAACTAACTATATGTAATATATACTGATGTATATCATATATATATATATATATATATTTTAAATAAACTGTTCCAGCCATGTCACTACTGTACACAAAATGTACAGAAAGGATACAGATGACAGATGTGGTAGCAATCGCCAGGATGGTTCCAATGGGGATGGACTTCTGGGCATCCCTCAAGTCGCCTGACCGGTTTGAACCAGCCATGATACCTGGACAGGGTGGGGGTGTCACAAGAGAAAACCAAACATTTAGAAATGAAACACAGCTTTTACACAGAGCAATGCATTAGGATGTGTGTGGGCCCCATTTTCACTGGAATTGCAACCTCACCAGTAACAGAGGGGAAGTAGATGCCAACCAGCAGTGTAAAGAAGGTCATGATATCATTGACAACATATGGCATGTAGATGTCCTTGGCAGGGTCACTTCCCCCAAAAGATGGCAATTTTTTGTTTTCGACCAGCATATCTAAAGGGCCATATTCTGACCACATATTGTCTATAAGAGATGAAGAAACAAAATAATTAGACTCCAAACTACAAAAAAGTCACAAATTGTGAAAAGAGTTAGGTCAAGCAGTTTGCAAGTCCCCCAGTAGGTAATATTAGGAGCATGGTAAAGTGATAAAGTGATCATGAAAGAAGAAACATCAGTTGTTTGCAAAGAGTACTGTGAAACAGTAATGTTAAAAAACTGTTCCATTCACTTCCTGTCTGGCTAAATCTGAATATTGAATAAAAAAAAAAGAGTAAAAGTAATTGCCTTTTTTTGAGTCCAGTATTTCACTGTTAAGCCGAAAACCTCAGTGACATTCAGTAAATTGTGGTTCCTTATATGCACAGGTGTGTGTCTTTCTAATCTATGTCCAATTCATTTCATTTTGCAACATTTTGTGGATTTCAGTCAAGTTCTAGATGCATCTAGGCCCTTATTGTTTGAATAGAAATATGTCAGTATTGAATGCTGGGGTGACGCAACGCCAAAAGTTACATAACAGAAAGAAATCTGAGCTTGCAATGTATTTAATAAAGAATTGCTCCTGATTGTGTAAATTTCTACTATGTTGTATTCTGATAGTGATATTATATCAAGCACAGGCTTGATCACAGATGACGTAGCTAGTGACATTTGGTATCTATAGGTTAAGAGAAAGTAAATAATTCAAACAGTTAAACATAGTTATCTGTGTGTTATTTAACTGAGATAACTGTATTATGAGTACGAAATAATATACGTCAAGTAGTTGTTTTTTTATTTCCAAATCCTACAGAAAAACACTGCATTTCAACCTGAAATGACTCCACTGGTCAGCCCGGGGATGCCCTGAACCACTGTCACATTGTTGTTGGTGAAATACTCATTGCAGGTTGCATTGAGCTCAGGCCCTTCACAGAACAGGGTCCACAGCTTGGTAGTGACTGTAATGTTGTCTATAACCTCTGTCTTAAGACACTTATCAAAGTTGTGGTTCTGCAGAGTGCGATTCCCCAACATGCAAACACTGTGTGGAGGAAAAAAAAAAAAACAGTTAGACAACCCTAAATGACTTAAATGCTTTTTGAATGCTATTTCATATTTTATGTTTTAAGGACAACTTAAGTAAAAAATATCGTATGACTGCATGTTAATATGCTATTATTGTGACATATTATGGCCGACTGACGCAATTAGAAAACTAGAGGCTGCATACAGAGTGGACTTACGGAAAGTCTGGTGGCTCAAAGATTGTCTTAATGACTCCAGCATAGATGGCGAGGATAGAGAGAATGACACATGCCAGGAAGACTAAAGCTAGCTTGTTGACGTATTTCACTCCTACAAAGACGACTACAGCCATCATTGCTAGGCAGCATGAGCCATAAACACGCATGTTATTCAGCAGGGCGTCCACTTCATCCTCCTTTCGCGTTGCTACAAAAATGGCAGCTTTAGGCACAATATAGGTCTGAAATGCCAGGGGACAAGAAAAAGACAATAATACAACTGTCAGCCACAGTAAGAAGAAACTATACTTTGCACCTTATTTTTACATAAACATACAGCAAAGCACCAAACAGGTTCACTCACCAGTAGAATCTCAATAGTACCCAGAATGTACATGGAGCCTGCAAATGTTGTCCCCAAATAGAAACAGAGACCTACAGCTCCACCAAACTCTGGACCCAGAGATCTGGAAATCATATAGTAGGAGCCTCCAGCTGCAGAGAAAAAAACAGCAGCAATGATTTTTATGAGAAATGTGTTGTTAAGCCAACAATTCACAAACTTACAGATATTGTAATAGTCACACAGATATTTGCAACAAGGAAATTTGTTTTAATGACATGACCAAAACATTTTATACTGCTGAAATCCATAGTGTGTAAATAAAATGTAAAGTAAAACTGTTGCAGCCAGAGCACATCATTTCATTCTCACAGGCAACATCAGCATCTCACTGCAACACAGCAACAAGTCTCCTCTATTCGAAATTCAGTATCTCTTGTTAGAGCATCCTACCTGGCACAACACCATTTGTAGCGATTGCACTCATGGATATGGCCGTCAGCATGGTCTGTGGAGAGAGGACGTAAGGAACAAAAGGATCCAGTTAAAGACATTGCACACGGTGTGACTCATTTCTCTATAATACCTGTGAGCAGCGACTTTCAATGATGTTCATTTTGGATGTGTTATTTTTATACCCACTATTGACTTTAAATAATTTCAAAAACCTGAATTGCAGGGGAATTGTGATGTCATTACCACCCTTTCAAAGTCATATAATACGATACGATAAAAACTATTTTCTCCCATGGGACAACATAAACCTCTTTGCCCACTTAACACTTCTTTATTTCCCTGAATGAAATAAGATCCTCCTTGGTAGAGGTTAATCTAGCATTCAGCCTGCTAAATTACTTCTTATGGGTTTATATTATTTTAATCTTTAAGATTGGTAAAGGATACAAGCTTTTCCGTGAAATCAGTCATTGTGGCTGAGGATATTTACATCAGCCTGTTACCTAACAGTGCTTGGAAAGGACAGGGTAGGGAGAAGGGCAGGGACACATGGGATAAGAAGTATAAAGGAAGGAAGAGTGAGAAAGACATTGAGTGAAAGAAAGAAGGAAGAGGAATAAGCAAGAAAGTGAGAGAACAGAGGGAAAGTGAAAAGAGGAGGAAGTGGAAAAGGGGAGCAAGGACAGAACCAAAATAAAAGTTGTGTTCTTTGCCCGGTGTCTGATTTAAAGTGGCAGACAAGCTGGAGGAGAGCCAGTCACCTGACAGTTTTCACTCCCGCTTCCACTGAAAGCCTAAGCAGCTACTATACACAGCAGCTTGGACTGGATCACAGATGACATAGGATTTAAACCAAAAAAAGTACTGGCATTCATGTCCTCACTGATAACACTTGACAAGTAATAGTAAAGTAAACTTGACTAATGCAGTTCTTCATACAAAAAAAACAATATGATGTTAGTAATCCAAAGCAAATCAAATGATTCCCTCCTCGATCCACTTTGAACAAGTATTTATTTTTGTGTTACATAGTGAATATAGTGCTGATCAGGACACATTTTAGAAAACCAGGTGCTGCCACTGACCTATAAACAAAAAGCACCTACTGTAGACATGTCGTCGAGTAATACGCAGCCCACACACAAGAACACACTAATCATGACAGGATGGAAAGTATTCTGTGTAACATGCTGTGTACTGGACTGAAGAAAGAGTGGCACTTAATAAAAATGTCTAAAGACGTGTCTGTGTGTTTGTACTTGGAATATGTTTCTATGAGCCATGGTCCTCTGTGTTTTCATCTTCAGACATAAATGAACATATCTCTCTGTTTTATTTGAGTACTCTCTTAAAAAAAAAAACATACACACAACAATACTTTCTGCTAACAATCTCACAACACTCATTGCTGTTAAACCTTGCTGTTATACGACTCCACAGCTACCATTAATGATGCACAATGATGATGCTTAGTAAGTGTCTTAATTTACTCAGAAACAGTGAATGCAGGAAATGACTGAATGAAAGAGAACTAGAAACGTGTTTTGAACTGAACAGAATATGCAATAACTGCTCTAAATCAAAGTAAATTTAATTCCCTGTAAGTTATTTTTAGACATTTCTGGTGTTGGGCCTAAAGTGCACTAAATCTGACCCATAAGCTGGTGGCAGATGTGGAACCATCAGTGCAAAATCAGATGTGAGCTAAGCAGTGAAAATGAACATTAATCTGTTTGTCTAAGCCTAGATCTCTTATTATGTAACAGCAGTGATGCAGTGGAGGCTCCACCCTGCTAACGCACTTCAGCTAGATTGTAATATATGAAAAGGAGTTTCCAGATTTTTAGGCAAACAGTTCCTAAATTTAAAAGACATAATATTAATTCATGGCATATCACAGGGTTCCATCTCTCCCCTGATTATTGGCTAATTCCAGTAAATAAAAATATAAATACATTTCTGGGATTGATGGCTTTCATTTGCATAGGACTGAAAATAAAGTTTGATTCTTGACTTTACATAGTCTTTTTAGTCAGTTTTTTTGCATAGTCAGTTTTAGCTAGCAGTTACTTTTCAGATTCAAAGGTAAAAAAAATAACATAACATAACAAAATCTGTCAACAAAGTAATGATGTTTTACTGTATATATTAATACAAATCAGCCACAGCAGGTGTTTTACTACAAGTACATTTTGTTGATAACACTTCTGCAGTTTTACTTAGGTAGATTTTAAATGCCAGACTTTTATTTATAATGCAGGTTATAAATCTGTGGTATTGAAACATTTATTTAAGTGAAGTATCTGTGTACTTCTTCCACCACTGCTGGAATGTGGTTACTTTGTCAGTCTCAGCCCTACTGTTAGTGAAACTGATCATGTTATGTCCTTGAAGCATTGCATGATGAGGCAGAAAGAGTTCATCTGATAGTATGTAGAGGTTTGCTCTTACTTTCCCTGATTAAGCTGAAGTAATCCATTGTCTGCTGTGGGATTGGCAAATATAGCCGCAGTGTGGGCGTGCATGTTACTATGTTTCTGACACTTTGCAGATGGAGAGATTACACATCAAGCTGCCAAGTACCATTAGAGGCTAGGACTGGAGTGTATGGGAAATGGACAGTCACAGTGGCTAAATATAGGAGGGATCAGTGGCCACTGAGTCAACTTGCCAGTTGCTCATTAATGCCGTCAATTCAACCTTTCCATCCATTTGCCATTAAACACGCAAGATAGAGCTATATTCATGTACTAATATATTCATAATGCATGAAAGCACTGGATATGCACATCAGATTCACTCTTACATAATGGTGGATGAAATATAGTAAAAGCAAGGAGGCAAATTACGTAGGTCACTATAGATGGGCACTTACACAAGAGCAGCACAAGCCGACTATAACCAGTGACTCCAAGATTCCGGCGGTGCCGACAATCCAGGTAAGGCGCAGAAACAGGATGACCCCCAGAATATTCTGGAGGCAAGGGAGGTAGACACCCATGAAGGTCCCCATCTGTGGGCTCTGTAGTTGAAAGTGTAAGGAGGGACGTGGAAAAGAGAAATACAGTATGTGGTGAGGTTTTCAACAAGGTTGCTCTGTAAATAGGACAAATAAAATCAGGAGCAAATGAAACCAGAGAAGAAGGCAAAGAAGGAATACTGTATGTGGCATATGGGAAACAAAGACATGTTTTGAAAGAAATTAAAGGGAAACAAAAATAAAATCATGAGACCAAAATCTCTAATTTTAGAGTTGCAACATAGTAAACAATGTAGGAATATAGAGTTTAATTGCAGCTGTTGGTTAGATTTAAATAAAAAAAAATAAATCACTAAATATAAAAGGAGTCAATAATTTGCTCCTTTATATTTGATTTCTACACAATAAATGTAGTATTTGAAAGTGAAGATCCCGATTAATGGTCTACCTTCCCACCAGAAATGCACAAGGAAATTCTCTGTTTACAAAGCAAAAACTGCTGCTATTAGCAACGTGTGGAGATCGTGCTCCCAAACAAGCAGCTCTGATAAAAATGAGTAGTTAGAAACTGTAAGGCTTACATCCCAGTGACAGAGATTGTATAAGTTATAGTTTAGTAAATCATTTTATGCTATCCAGCCATCAGTAACAAAATCCTTCAGTCCTTTCACTCCACAAGATCTCATTCCTTGCGAGAAACTGTAGTTTCGCAACAGCATGTAAAACGACACAGGCAAGAGGAATATATTATCTTTCTCTGGCAAAAAACAAAAACATGTCTGATCGATCATCTCCTACTGATAGGCAGCTACCTTTTTAGTGATCTATCATCTATTACTAGTCCCACTGGTCCATACAAAGAGGGGCAACGATGCCATCAGCTTCATCTACTTATTTTTTTAACAAGATGCCCTGCGAGCCAAAGGGAGGTGCCCGGGGCCTATTTCCATGCAGGGTACAGAATGGGGCAGCATGGAACTGAGGCTGTGGTTTCAGAAGCATCTATGTGCCGCATGAAAGCAATGTGGCTTCTTTTAATTTTTCTTTTCTAAGAAAATTAAAACATGAGAATTGAAACAAAAGGTCTGAGGGACAAAGGCAACACAAAACCCTGAGCTCACAGGATAAATAATAATGAGTTTTGTTTCTTAACAAAACTGACTCTTAAGAGTTTTTAATCAATATAAATAATCTTACTGACTGAATGTATTCCTCTGTTCCAAGATTTAATTTGTAAACCAGCAACTGACAGGATATTGACTATTTACTTCTTGTATGCAGTGTATTTTAATATTGCATTGTCTACAATAGTCTGACATTTATATTTTTTACAATGTCACAATATGACTATTAACTATGTTATTAAGCATTAAACACTAATACTGTAGCTAGAAAAGACAGGAAGGTGCATATACCTAGAAAGAAAGAATAACTATCAGGGCTGTAGTTATAGTTCAGCAGGTATAAAAAAGCAGCTATTAATATTCAACTGTAAAGTACCTGTACTGCACCTTAACAGCTCTAACACAGATGTGATTTGAAACAAGGCTATGACGTACCTTAACAGCTTTCTTCTTGGACCCCTCATCATCATCAGCTTCCTCATGCTCGTGGGCCCCCTGAGTGAGATTAGTGTAGTTTGCCAGTTTATTGAGAAGAGATGACACCATGGGGTTGCTGTCCATTTCCTCCTGCAATACAAAAGCATCTTTGTTTTTTATAACAGCAACAACATAAAAGTTCAGACAATACATTTTTTAAATAACTGATCCTTTATTTACATGTCACAGTAACAATGTGTATGGAAAATAAAAATAAAAAAGTCATAAAGTCATAATAACTCTCTCAAGTTCAAAATAAAAAGTGCAAAATGTAGTTCTCTAAGAGTTCAAAGCATCTTAGAATAACACGGCTGGATCAGACTCATGCAGAGTGGTGAACAGAGAAGCCGCAGTGCCTAATTGATTCTATACAAAGGCCAGTGGCCACATAGCAGCAGGGCCTGCCAAATGGCAGAGCAAAGTACACGGCAAAAGGGTCAGCTGAATTAACTTAAAGGAACACACTTGCTTTTATGACTCTATAAACTCTATGAGTAAATTGTTAAGCTAAGAGAAGATTGGTAACTTTACCCCTACCGGTACCATTTATTCAGCTGCTTTGATGCTTTAGTGACTGTGCATTAATGAATGGTTTGAGCTAGGTCTAACTTAAACTTGAGATATAGTTCTGGCAGTGAAAGCTTCCTTGAAAAGAAAAGGTTACTGGTGTATTTGCAGCTTCTACCCCACAGTTTAGAGTTGCTCCTTCATGGTTTAGAACACCAAGCCAAAATAATTAATACTGCTACGTTGCTGTGTTTAGTAAAACATCCCTCTGCCCTGTGTATGAGGCTTATATCAAGTTGATGATGCAGAAAACCGTTGAATGGTTACCTCAAAGAGAGCCATGTTGGTGCCATCATAGCTGCTGCCTTTATCATTTTCTGTGTTGTTGATAAAGGGACTGTTTTCCTTTGGGACGCCATCACCTGTGAAAACACAACACAGGTTAAATATGGATTTAGCATACAGTGTAACCAAAACAATAACCAAAGCAAAACATGGCTAGTGGCTCCCAAATACATTTCATAGTTTTTATTGTCATCCATATTTACAATAAAGTGATTACATAAAGGATAATAATGGTGCCTTATGGTGTTAGGTTTGCAGACCCTTTATTTTGCACACAATCAATACATTTTAATGTTGAATATTATTCACTTTTAAATCCCCAACGTTTATTTAATCCTCTTTAAAGCTGCAGATTGCACTAAGCCTAGCATGCACATAACCTACAATTTAAATAGCTCTTCTTTAGAAGAATATAAGGCATCAGTGCTTTCCATTTATGGGATAAAAATATTTCGTCCTACAATGTTCATACTAGCTCATATTAAGTGGACAAAGCAGTGTGTGTGTGCGTGAGGTTCAGACTGGTTCGTGAAGTTCAAAGATGGACTGATTCTGACTCACACACGTTAGCTGCACACTGTAATGATACCTGGTTGATGTGGCTAATATTAGATTCCGGACAAGGAGAAATTTTCGGGCAGCAGGACAGTCAGGATGTTGTGTGAAACTTATAGAACTAGAAATGGCAGCAGTTTTTGATTGGATGGTGGTAAAGTAGCATGTTCATCTGACACTGTTAAAAGGTAGTTCAGCTCAGCTGTTGCTACCACAGAATCTCAGTGATCCAATCTCAGATCTCAGTAGTGAACTTGTAGCAAACCTTTTTTTTTTTTTTAATTTCTTACTGTATTCATTGTTGACAAATGTGACAGTTGCATCTGCAAAGAGCAAATAGTGGGGGATTGTGAAAGCTCCACCTTGCAGTTGTTTTTACACAGTTTTTCAGCATGACAATATATAGGGACATTTTAGGGGACATCATAGAACATAATATGTCCTCTTTAATAGAAAACAAGGAGGAGGATTTATATTTCAATTTCATGTCATGCTAGCAGAACTCATCTGATCCATGCAATACAGGAACCATGCCATGTTCAGAGAGGACAGCCTAGGACCAAACTGATAAGATGTGTAAAAAGGGAAGAAACAGTTATCTCTAGTGTTATTAATCAAAACTGTCAGCTTGATTCAAAAGACGTACAAGACAAAATAAAGTCTTTGGTTGTCTTAAGCTGTACTTGAAGCAGTTCTGCCATGTGACATGTGTAATAATAAAACTCTGCTGGCAAAAACCTTTGTAAAACAAACCAAACACACAAATGTTCCACTGTGTTTTATGGGCAATAAAATATGGACAATAAAATACTATAAATAAAAGTGAATAAGAAAAACAATAAAACAATAAAGATGGAGTTTAAACAAAATAAAAGAGGAAAATTATAGCTAGGGGAAAAAAAACAAAAAAACAAAGGTGGTAACTATATAAAGCTCTTGACTCTGATTAGCGTGAATTCCACACCAGAGCAACCACGCAAAGGTTTGTACAGGGGGATACAAACAAATAGCAAATACAGTGATTCCTGCAGCTGAAACAGCCCATCACCACTGAACTGTTAACTTATTCTACTACCTTTAATAAAATCAAACCCTCAATTCTATTAAAAGTTAGCCGACTCTCACTCAAACCAGTTTCCCTACTGCTTAATCTGCCAATTATTTTCCTAATGTACTGATTAATGTTGTTGTTTAGTCAGTAAAATGCCACAACAAGCCCAAAATGTTTAATTTAGAGAAGCTGGAGGTGTGTGTGATTAATGTCTGGAAATGTCTGTCTTTATCCTCAATACTGACTAAAATTATTTCAATGTAATGAAAGAAACGAATGGATTTTAAATTCCGATCACATTGGTTCATAGCAGCCATGCCAGAAATGTACAGAAAATGTTTGGCATGGTATATGATGTTTAGCCAAAAAGAATAAATAAAGATTTAACCAGAACATATTTTTTCTTGTTTCTTCTCCATCCCCTTACATTGCTGAGTCACACAACCTCAGCTCGTGGCCTGGTCTTCTTCATTCATGAGTGCATATTGTGAACTCTGACTGCAGAGGGGATTTCATGGGTAACTTTCACTGTTTGATCCAGCTGCAGAGAGAATAAGAGGCTTGCAGCACAGCTTAGCCGCTGGTAATCACAAGGAAAGTCACTATGTCCTTGTGCTGTGTGGCTCTTTAAAAAAACTGTCTGTGTGGGATAGCAGAACATATTAGGTAAGGGAACAGTGCTTCAGCAAGACTGTTTTATGGGAAATGAACTTGAGAAAATGACTATTCTGTTTGGTAATGTGAAGATGGAGCCAAGAGTTAATCTGACAGAAATCGATTAGCTCTGTAGATGCTACACACCACATGCGATCATTGTCTTAAACAGCACTGGCTAAATCCTCTTTGAGTCCCGGCAGCAGGCTAAAACTAGAAGCACTGTTTCTATATTAGGAGACATTTCCGCTTTAGAACTATGCGCCTATGTGCAAAGTACTTCAGACGTCAGTCAGGAAGTGATCACGGTTGACATAGCACAAGGGTATAATTAGTATACTAAACAAAAAGTCTCACAGTATAGTTAGGAATATACACTATTTAGTGAGACATTAAAATATGTTTCAGTGTTTAAATTACAGTAAAATACACTGATCATTCACAAATGTGCTGTAGTGGACAGAGGTCTTGGAGGTCATCATTGGGAAAATGTAATGCTGGCTATGGCTGATGTGGTGTCACAGACAGTGACAGTGTCACAACTTGCTTTGTATGGAGCCGTGTAGCTGTAGACTGGTCAGAGCATCAACACTGAGGCCTGTCTACCATAAGATTAAAATCACCAGGTTGCTATACTGTATACACTGCATACTGTAGTAGTGTACATTTGAATGCACATTGACACAGTCAGAAATTAGTGCATGCTTTACTACTGCTGTTGGGCAGCACATGTTTCCTCCATTAAATGGCTAGGTTAGTTAATTATTATGTCTAATGCAGAGCTGGAACAATTAGTCAATACATTATATATATATATATATATATATATATATATATATATATATATCTATATATATATATATATATATATATATATATATATATATATATATATAGTTAGTTAGTTAGTGATAGGCATTTAATGTTTACTGAGGTATACATCTGGTTGCTTACAAGAGGCTAGCTTCCAACACAAGACTTTTTATTGACATGGAACAACAAGAACAACATTTACTATACTTTTATAGTATAGTCATTATCTTGCATGTTTCAGGCTAATGTTATGAAAATGTCATGACCCGGTGGTAACCGTGTTCCAATGAAAGCTGTGATCTGTTGCCCCTGTAAGCATAAAATACCTAAAATATCTGGTGTGTAACAACAAATTTTATCCCACCTCCGGTCGACTCCAGTGACCTCTATATTCTCCTGCACATTACCATACAATGCAAAGGTGCCAGCTGACACATATCCTCCTGGTAAATGCCAAATACTGCAATTACTGCAGTAAATGTTTCTGTACACTAAGCATTGAAGAAACGTAGTGGAATACTGGACTGGCAAATGTCAACATGTGTGCGTAGGTGTGAGTGTGCTGTGGTGTGCTGTAGCAAACAGTCCTGTGGGACATGGTCCAGATTCATATACAGTAGCAGTGGCAAGACTCTGGCCTAGTTAACAGATGTTAGCCTCTGTGCACATTACACATGTTGCCATTTACTTTTGACTAATTCACTCAGCCTCATGGAAATTCATGTTTATGTCCAAGAATGATCAAATCCAGTGGGATGGCACTTTCCCACTAAATGGGACTTTATAACATCTGGGCATTAGTACTAGTTAACAAAAGAGAGGTGAAGGATGACTGACCTTCAACAAAACAACATGGATATCAACCAAGAAGAAAGTGAGTAGTATTCTGGTTTAAGCTATCAAAAAGCAGCAAGCTGTCCCTTACTGTGTGATATAATTTGTGAAACAAGAGGATAAGCTCATGCTGAGCCAAAATAATTTCAACAACCCAGTCCAGTTCTGCCCAGGTGAGAAATCCATCTCAGTTACACTGACTGACCATTTACATGCTGCCGCCTTCTCTTTGACATTATTTCCTATTCTGCATTACCCAAAGTCCTAACATCAGCTGTTCTTATCTCCGTTTAGAAATGCTGAAGGTGCACTGTATATACAAAAGTGTTCAGAAGGATAACAATTTTGTAAATGCTAGGAAATATACACCTGGCCTGCTGGTGAAAATGAAAGAGAGAACAAGATTCATTATTGTAATGCTGAAGATGTGTGTGTGAGTGTGATATGCTGAAATTAAATGGTGGATGAAAAATACATCTAGTCCTTAAAGCCCAACAATATCTCTAGCTAAATGATCTCATGAGACTTACCCTCATGAGACTCTGCTTTATGTGCTCTACAATATGTGCTCTATAGAATCGTATACTGTAAGAGAGGTATGTGTACGCTTATACACAAATAACACTAGAAGCAACTCAGAGACCGTTCCATCACCTCTCTGAATCCCATTAAAACTGAGACTATGCTGAAGCCTGGAACCAGATTTTTAAGTGTTTTTGTGGACAGTGTTCAGTGGTGGTGGATAGAATTCACTTTGCGCATTAACTGCAAAATCACACAGTAAAACATGACAGAACCTGTACCTGAAAATGTAACTTGGAATAATGAACCCACTGAGAATTATGACCCAACTCTGCAGCTCTACAATGCTTTATGATTTGCTAATTTATTACACGGTTTACTTTCACTTCTTTATCTATTTTCAGCAAAGCTCTCATAAAACAAAGATACAATACAAACATCTGCTAATAAGCTAGATATTTCTGTTATTCACCATTCACCAAAACTCCAAATGACTGACTGTTTAAAATTAAATAGTTAAATAGTGTAAATGTACTGTAAACATAATGCATTAAAACTGTCCTATGTGGCTTTATTTGACTTTCATTAGAGGAAATTCTGTTTTTTTAGCTCTGTGTGTGTAACTAATTATTGTCTCATTTTATCAAACCAGTTTGCCAAAATGACATGATTTGTCCTTTAAGATGATTTATGCAATTTTGTCATATACAGCTGGACAAATATTTGAAAACACAGAAGCCAAGTAACCCAGTGGTCTGGGTTTAATAAAGAGGGAGAAAGATGGAGGGTGTGATAGAGAGAACTGCGTGTGTGTGCGCATGTGCACACGTTCCATTTCAGCAGGTGGTGAGGAGAGATACAGCGCTCTAGGTGACCCCTCATGTGACATTGCTGGAGGGTATATGCTATGTAAGAGACGATGATCATATTTAAACTAACACTGATTATATCAAGTGTCTCTGGTAAAAGCCCAAACTTCCTCTTCTCCCATAATTTCCAGACACCTTGGTATGACAACGAGACAAAACTGCCAAGCAAAGCTCAAATCAGTCCATCTGGATACATTTCAATTTAACTATATGCAGATGTATGTAATTACATCTGTGGTTTGTGTATCAAAAATATATTTATAGGAAATTTCAAAATAAGTAATGTACGTAATGTAATGTTAAGAGCTATTTATTTCTCTTGAAATTATTTCAAACATGGTAATTTCACCAGATGTTACACATTGCATGTTTCAAGAGCAATATAAACACCAAAGTACCACACAGTGCAATTCAACTTGTTACTACTACAAAGGTGCATATGTGCATAACTGTGCATACAGTTGGATGGTTTGAAAATATGGCATTGCTTCAACATCTAGTATCAAAGAGTACAATTTGGGACTTTTTTGTGGATTCTGCTGTGGCACACTGCACCATAGAGGATAGTTATAAATCCAATCGGTAGATGCCACATAATGTCATTTTCGTTTGGACAAACTCTTCCAGCAAAACGTATTTTCAAAGTTCCTCTCAGTGTTTTGTGTTTGTGATCATTTTCATGGCTAAGAAAACTGTGAAGAAGTTTAGACTAAGATCAGACTTCATCAGCTCTTTGCTAAATGATTGGTACAGATTGGCCAAGTACAGTTACAGGGAGGATGCACTGGTGGTTAAGCTTAGCCTCTCTGGTCACTGTGGTAATAAATGACCACACGTCCTATTTATAACCATTAAGCTGAACGCAGTGACAACGCTGTAAGCTGCCTAACACTGCCTTAGCCTGCGACTCACTATATCAAGCAAAACATAACAAAAGAGGGGAAAAAAAAAGATGGGGACAGCATTGCAAGTACATATACTGTGGGTGAAATTTCACCTCAAAATGAATATAAAAAACACACTAAGTTTAAGAAGCAGTAGAAATAAAAAAAGAAAATGTATTTCATTTATATGCTCTTTAGAAGTATGCTCTGTACTGACCATTATTTCTTAAAAGACCACAGTTCATTAAAATATCCTGACTTCTGACTTTGAGAGTATCTAACAGCAGAAACACTGCAAATCTTTATGCTAAAAAATAGTTATTTGTCACTTACTCAATTTACAATACAGTGCAAAGACATGACTCCTGCTTTAAAGTTGGATTTGTCTTTGGTGGAACAAGTTATGTTGAGGAGAATCATTACATAAGACAACAACAACAACAACAACAAAAAAAAACTAGCTCTACTGCAGGTGCCCTACAGAAAGCCCATTAATAAAGCAGCTATACTTATAAACCTGCCCTATAAAACAGAAAATTGCTATAGATCAAAATATGAATATTACAGGCTCTCAAACACAAACAAATAAATCTCTAAATGTGGTTTTACTAGTAGAGCTCAACTGAAAGAGGACTTTAGTTAAGAAAACTTACCCTTCCGTCGAGAGCCTCCCCTGTGCTCCATTCTGAGGAGCAGGGCAAAAAAGGGGAGTGGAAGGGAGGGGGTCCTAGTAGTGGTCCCTGGGGAACTCCAGTAATGGGGGGCCAAAATATACAGATACCGCTAGTGAGGTGCACAAGTCAGGAATGCTGCCGGTGTGGTGTGGATAATGTGAGGATCAGCTACTTCTGTGACAGAGAGTGTGTGTGTGTGAAAAGAGGCCTGTGACGACGATGTCAGTGACATCAGCCATGCATCACAGAGCACCCTCACCCTCCCACCGACAGACCTGTGCACACACACCTCCCTTCCCTCAACCTCTGTGAGTTTCTGATCCCTGCTAAACACGCACACACACACACACACACACACACACACACACACACACACACACACACACAGGCAGGCACAAAGAAAGCTAGGGAAGCAAAAAACACCAGTAACACAGAGACACAATTTTACAGAAGTGTGGCAGTATAGAGAAGAATGGATGGATGTAGATATAGGTAGAACCAACTGGAGAGAGTGAAACAGCAAAAGGAAGCTAAAAGCACTTGCCATTTAAAGTAAAAGCATTGCATATCACTTATAATCAATAATCGTTTACCATTTTAAACTGAACTGCAGGTGCTGCCTGAGTAAGCAGATTAATTTACAATTTGACCTCCTCTCTGACCTCTAGGGTGCCATAGGTGTAGATTTTAAATCAATCAACAAAACACAGGGAGCACACAGGACAATAGAACTAGGATCTATGACAATAAAGCAAATTTTATAGGATTCTTTTATGGAAACATGCAGTTTAATTCATTTTTATGATAATAATTGTAACTGTGGGGCAGTTGGTGGGGTAGCCATCCCTAAATCCCAGAATTGGTAGTTTGGCTGCAGTTTGGTTGCTAGTTCCTACTGGCTGCATGTCTATGTGCCCTTGGACAGGACACTGAAACCCCAAAGTAGTGTCATCAAGTATGTGCAGCTTTTCCCATGGGGATCATTATTTAAAAAGTACAAAAACTTTTAGCTTTTAGCTTCAGCAGTACAAGAACTGCCATCCTGTCTGTTGCATCGTGCATCCCACATTAGCCAGAAAGAGCTCTATCTCTCATATCTCTTAGCCAAGGATGTGCTACAGGCCTACAAGTGTATCAAATATTTTGTCAACCTAGTACTCTGCAGTCTACCTTTGTTTAGGTTGCCCATTAATCTGTCCGTCTAAGACACTATGAAGTGGGCACTAATCACTTAACTAGATTAGGCTAATCCTGAACTTTTTATAACAGAAGTCATGTCGAGGTTCCAGCCTTGAGGAAGATACCGCTTAAAGCTGCAGTTCAAACAGCAGTTTTGGCAATGGCTGCCCATAACTCGGGTGAGTTTCTTTCAACTGGATGAAACATTGTTTTATTATTGATTTAGGTAACATAGCTATGCTGATCAGGCTGGGTTATACGCACAGATAGCCTTGACTGTGATGATACTACCTGTCACAAACTGTTACAAGTGGTTTCTATCCAGCTGTCACTATATGGGAGCTGCGTGGGTCACTAGAATATGAAGACGAAACAGAAAATCCACTACCAGCAACATTAAACTGACAGATGTGACAAGGCAGATAGAGGGGCTATCAAATCACAAAGTAGGAAGGATTTAGTAGTATAAAGCTCCACTTGATGTCAGATGGTTGCTGATATAGTTATTTTGTGTGTGTCTGTTTGTGTGTTTGTCTGTTCACATAATTGTCTGTGCATTGTATTTAATGATGCCCTAAGCCTGGATATCCTTCAAGTAAACAACACTGTCTGTTATGCAACAAACAGCATAGACGAGAGAGAAAATACAAGATACAAGACAAAAGTTCAGAAATCGAAAATGTTCCACTCTTTTCCATAATATTTATACCTCGACAAAGTTTTTATTTGATTACAAAAATTATAAGTAAGCAGAAATACTGCAAGATGTGGCTGACAGTTGTTTTTTGTTAACCAGGGGTGTCCTGTGAATGTGTTTTTTCAAACAATAAATAGCTCTAAATGCTCTTGGTTTTAGTCAATTTGTTGTCCATTCTCAATGTGAGAAAAGAGGGAAGATCAATCTAAGGCACTGCACAATCACCGGGCATTACCAATACAACGCCTTGGAATGTGAAAAGAAGAAACCACTTGTGTCCTCAGCAGCATACATTAAACGGTTGGACAAGGAAAACAGTGAAGAAGAACCCCAGAAAAAACATCCTCCACAGAACAGGGGTAAAGGTATGCCAATACAACATTCGAACAATACTTGATAAGCACAAGTATAGAGGCTATACCAGAAGATATAAACCCCTCATCAGAAAGTGAGGTTGGAATTTAATG
This sequence comes from Anabas testudineus, assembly GCF_900324465.2. Taxonomy (NCBI): domain Eukaryota; kingdom Metazoa; phylum Chordata; class Actinopteri; order Anabantiformes; family Anabantidae; genus Anabas; species Anabas testudineus. The sequence goes on from NC_046611.1 coordinate 30,003,004, forward strand.
AAAGGTACACAGATGACCCACCAAAGACAATGACAATGTTTAATTAACCACAAAATAAGTGATGGAAAAGCCAAAGTGTGAAGGGAGAAAGGACCTACTCACGATTTAAATGATACAAGTTGATCTGTGAACAGTGGAGGTGGAGTCATGGCACGGGTCTGCACTGCTGCTTTTGGAACAGAACTTCTAATCTTTAATGATGCAACTAATACAAGCAGAATGAATTCAATGGTGTACAGAAATAGTTTGCATGCTAATTGACAGAGAAATGCACCAAAATTAATGGGGCAGAACTTCGTTTTCATGCAGGAAGACAATGATCTAAAATTTACTGACTTCATCAGATGGAAAAGGTGAAAGTTTTTTTCTTTAAGAAGCCAACCAGTCAGAGAACTACAACGGCAGCTGCAGCCATTAATGCCAAAGCTGAGGGTAATGACCAGCACAGAGAAACTGTCTTAATTAACCTGCACACATAGTGAGGTCAGAAGTTAGCTACAGAACAGCAGCTCTTAAACTGGCATGGATTCAACATCAAGCACATACGTAGATTGTATATACCGTGGAGAAGAAACACTGTATTCCAGCATAGAGACTCATGACTGGTTTTGAACTAGTAAGAGATTATCATATCCTGTGTTTCCTATATTACACAATTCTTAGCTTCTCGGCAATGATAGAGCTGGTAAACAATTAGTGAGAACACAACAGTTAGTCCAGTCATTCTGTATAGATAGATTGTCTTCCTCATTAAAACAAACAAACAAACAAAAAATTCAAAGCCCATAAAACCACATTTTCAAAACTGTTGGGATGCTGTGTAAAGTTTTATAAAAACAAAATAGAATGATTTGCAAATCAAAGACAACACATCAAATGGGTGTATGACATTCAAGTAAATCAAAACTACTCAGCATCAACTTCTCAACAACTGTTTAATGTCCAAAACCACAGCCGGGTGTAGCATATATGTGTGTGCCTGTGTGTGAGTGAACACCCCCATTTGATAATGGAAATGCAGGCTGTAGACAATAACATGGCTAATAGATATTGTTGGTAACCACATCTAATAGCAACATTTTATAGCTATCAAATGAAGCTTGGTTTTAACCAGACCTTTACCAAAGAGCTACTTTAATTAAGTTTAATGGTTTTATGATTGGAACAAAGTCATGCTGTCTTCTGACATTAATCAGCAGACAGTATTAATGTCCAGTAAACTGTTCTAAAGCTGAAGTATCAGAGCTCTATGAGTGGAACACCTTAGAAACAAGTTGGATTAAACTATTATTCTTGTAAGCCTGGTCAAAAGAAAAGGAGTCTGGGGAGTTTCTGCCCATGAACTTTGGTAACAAAACCAACTGGAACCCTGGGGGCCTCATACAAACTACAACTGACAGACCAAGCATAGCAAAAGTCACAGAAATGTGTGTGCTTATTGGCTGAAGCCTTATCAGAGACACCATATTGAGACCAGGGAACCCAGAGGAGCAATCAATCTAAACCATCCAATGAGCAGGAGCAAAACTATACATTTGGACCTTTGCTAGGGATCCCCTGTGATAGTACTATATGATGTTTGTACATTATGTACTCAGTCATATGCAGGGTGTACCCTGTCTCTTGCCCAATGACAACTGAGATCAGCTCCAGCCTCCTAAACAGGTTATGCAGTTAAGATAAAGGACAGATGGACATGTACACAGAAACTGTTTTGTTACTTTGGTTTCTTCACTCTCCTAAGTATGGCCAATGTTTACAGGTCAACTTAAAGGTTAAGTAAACACTTGGGGCCTAACAGTGAAGATAATTTATGCTGGGAATGTTTCCCCCTTTAAAAAATGCAGCTGGTTTAGTACCAGGTAAAAATTAGTTTTCTCTGTTCTCGTCTTGATAAGGCAAATACATCTTAATGTCATGTTACATGACTTCACTCACTCCCTACATTCCTGAGGTAATATTTCCCTCGCCTCTTCCTTTTCTTTTTGTTGCAATGGATTTATCGATCTCTTACAGAAAACAAGATGTTCATATTTTCTGTTAATCGTTTCATCTAAGCAGTGTAGTAAACGTAGGACACCCACAAAGACTTGGACAACCATGAGCCCAGCAAAAATGTATAATGCCATTTCCAAGAATTATCTTCAAATAATGTTTCCTTAATGACACTGAATAACATTATTTGATTGTGTTGCAAATCTAGGTGATGTGGTCAATAAAAATATGCACAGAAAGTTAAGCAACACCGCAGGGTCAGACTAAGCTCACACCGCAGTTTAAATAACGTAAAACAGAGTTTCCAAACTGTACTGTACCTAGAGGTCTGCAAGAGCAAGATACTGACACCAGAACTACCTGCATTTTCAATGCCTGATCCTACTGAGCCAGAATCATGGTACCATCCTGGTCTGACTGATAGCAATTTAGGTACTCCTTATTCTTTTTTTTTTGTGAATACTAATTGGCTTACACCATGTGGTCACTAGTCGTCTTGGGGTCCAGTGCAGTCAACAAAAGCCAAAAATTTGAAATTTGTAAAATAACAGATAAATAAGATGGTATAATCTAATGATAACTAAGCTGAAATAAAATAAGAAGAGTAATATCCAAAAGAGTCATATGTGACTCACCAGATTTTGTTGAAAATGTACTCTACATGAAGCTGGTTCCAGGAGGAAGAGGAATATCAATAGGAACTGTTCTCCTCATACAGTTGGTTTGTATACATGGGGACTGCCAGATGACCTGTACTCGCTCGTGTTTCGCAACAGTACATACTAGCTTTTTACAGGATAAATGTGGTAATTTCCTTAAGACAAAAGGAGATCAGATCCGATCAGATCAAATGTATTTCATAAATTTGTGTTTGATTGGCCTGTTCAACTGAGGCATGCCCTACTGAAATATATATATAAAAAAAACACTGTGTGTGCTTGCCATGTAAACACAGTGATATATCCCTCATCTCAACCCTCCTATCTAATCTATTATCATGTGTATAATGCTCAAGTTTGCTTTTTATCTTTAGTTATCAGATATATTTGGCTTATAAACTCAAAGCTTTATTTCCATTTAAACTTAATGTTAGAACAGGTCGTACTAACCCAGAACATTGTGGCCATGTTGTTCACAAAATGAAGGAGCCCTTCCAGAGTTACCTGAATGAGTGAGTTTAGAGAAGTTGCCTCTGGGCAAATATTTGCTTTATTTCATCATTAGCCATTGCTGATGACAATACTACATGTAATACTACATTTCTGTGTACATATTTCCTGCCTATGTCTATTAGACTAACAGACAGAGAAAGTTTAAACACACTGAAATCCAGGTTTGCTAGTAGCATTGACAACAAGCGATTAATCAGCAGGTTTCAAACGACCACTACCTAGGCAGACCTGAAGCCATTACATCAGCTTGGCGTGCTAAAGGAGTGCACAGGAACAGTACAGAATGTGCTCAGATAAAAACAACCTGTGTGGAAGAAACTGGGAGAGAGATTTCTCTGTTTTCTAATCTGTTAGATATAGTTTATTGGTCAATCATGGCAGCAGTAGCTACATTAGAGATGAAATAATGGTTGATTAGCTGACTAGTCAATTATCAACAACAATTAACAATCTGAGCCGTTAAAAACAGTTTCTCTAAATTTCTGTGTAATTTTAGGTCTACTGTTCTATGAATATGTGGATAAGGCTGTAATCTGTATTAATATGTTGTACTCTCAGTGTTTTATATGACTACTCAAACACTAATTGGTAAGATTGGCAATGTTGAGTGTGTTACTCAACTAGATAGAACTAGGTTAAAAAAAATGTCCTTTTGACCTGAACATCTGACAGCCATTATGCTAATATCACAGGTTTCTGAACCCATTTTAATTTTGCAGCTTACAAAATATAGTTTGTATAACACTGAGCACGAGAGGTTACAAGTGTGCAAGGTGAAACAAAAATACAGACAGCAGCATTAAGCACAACCAGACCTGCCTGGGAAATAAACAGGAAACACATGTCTGTCCCAGACATGTGTTTCCTAACAGACTAATAGACAGAGGCAGCAGCAACACTGCTGGATCAACTGCTTAGTTTCAGCTTAACACACTGAAATGCAAGTTTGCTAGTAACACTGACAGCAAGTAATTAATCAGTGAGTTACAAGCAACCACTACCTGGGCAGATCGGAAGGTACTGAAGCACATCACACATAGTGACGGACAACCATTTGTGCCAACACTCACATCTATGGGCAATTTAGAGTCGGCAATTAACTTCAATTTGCATGTTCAGCCAATCAGATGCCTATTTAACTAACCTACAGTAAACTAGGTGCAGGTTCTGGGCTGGTGCTAGTGGTTCAACGCACTTGCACTGCTCGTTGTTCTCACTATGGACCATGATTATGTTCGATTTGCTTTGATTTTTGTTCAAAACTGATGTGTTGTGTTTGCCTTTGTTAGCTTTAGCTCTTAGCTAGATGATCTTGTTAGTGAGGATCCCGTCCTCAGCCCCTGATGCAAGCAGTTCTTGGTTATAGTCCAGCAAAAGTTGGTGCCAGTCTGGAACCAGTTTTCCAGAATGAGAGCCAGTTCCTTGGCAGTGGAAACTCAAACAACTAGTTCAAAATTAAGCACTGGCTTTGAACCAGCCATGGAATTGGCTTAGTGGAAAAGGAGTTTGACAGGGTTAAAACCCAGTACCTTCTTGCTGTGAAGCCAGAGTATTACCCACTGTTCCCCTGTGCCACCCTCATAACTTCTGTGTGCCATTTATTCACAAGGTGCATCTTTGTGTAGCTTTGTCCTGACTGAGTTGGGTTTCTGAGTATAATAATGAGCTGAGGCACTAACATGGCCAAAGGGCTTACATTCAACATTGGGGAGTTTATATTAGAGGTCTGCACGGTACATTGGTCACCACCACAACATTTTTTAACATTATGTGCGCTCCTGCTCACCCACCCCACCCACTTCCATGGAGAATCTGATTTCTCTTGTCCAGTAGGCAAAATAAGACACACAAAGCATAAAGTTGATTAATCTAACCCATTTCTAACACATGATGAATGTTGAATGCTGAAATTTATATTTAAATATAATAATAAAATGTATTTTTTTTTTTTTTGGGTAAAATAAGCATGAATGCAATAAAAAAGATATTTAAATTTTTTTGTCACTTAACAATTTGCTTGATGGGTTTTGCACTCAAAATAACATAACTATACTCTCATGACAGATGAGCAATATATTATCTCATTAAGAACTCTACTCTATTTACACACAGTGATACCTACAGACATGACATTTCTACAACCACAACAAAACAATTTTTTTTTTTTAAAATGCAACTGGATCAAACACGCTGCTTAATCTCTCTCTGATTCACTGGCAATAAGTACAATAAGTCACGCTTATTTAATGTGATGTGATTTAAAGTGGAACATTTGTTACTTGTCCTCTAAACCACTGCAGTGCTGAGAATTTCTTTTTTAATTAAGTTTAGTTTTCTTCTACAGAAGATGTATTGTGACAGACTTGCCACAAACACTTTTACTACGTGTCAACAGTAAACCAGCTTATGGTTTGGATTTTAGTGGTTTGTCCTAAAATTGTGTAAGTGGAGTGCAGATTAAAAACAGCCAAGGTTCAGGCCAGGAAGCCTGGTTTGGTGACATTTGGTTATATTTGCATTTATGCGGCTGAACTGGGGGCAGTAAAACAGCCTCTGTTTCACTTTTACAGAAGAATAAGCTTAATTCCTTTATCATTCTTTATCTGTTTAATGATATCACTGACCTGGTGCTTAACCACCATTTGTCAAAACAGGTCATCCTCGTTGTGCATTCGTGAGATACAGGCTTAGCTAGGACACCTAAGATAAAAGGAGGGAAATACACAATGGCATATGGAATACAAAGAGCCCAAAAAAGGGAGTAAGACAGAGTTTGGATTTAGTGTGCATGAGAAGAACTGGAGGTTAGTACATTGCAGCAAGAGGGTGGGGTCTCACCTCCCCCCACTCAGCCAACAGGAAGCAAGCCAGAGGGATAATCAATAACACTGACTGCTATTAGACTCAGTCCTCTCTAAACAACATGCTACCAAGGACCCTTCCTAAGAAATCACACACAGCTGACAGATATAACCATTCTGTTCTCTCCCTCTGGTCCATGCAGCCTGTCTTATCATTTATCCATTCTTTAAATGTCAAGTTTTCACCAAATCAGAAAGACAAAACAAAGCATACAGATTTGGTAAGTTCTCCTGGTGAAGATATGCTTGAATCTACTGTAGATTACCTGTTGATTTTGTGTAGACAACAGTAGTACTTACGCTAAAACAGTGTCAGTTGAAACAAAATAATGTATGTGGTCCTGAAGCTTCTACAAGACAAGTTACAACACATAATCATGTGGCTTCAGATCCAGTGCATGGTCTTTGTGACTTGTCATCCCCTGCTCTTGGGTTATTGTTGTTGCTACAGCCTTTGTAAGAAAGAAATGGTTAAACAAACATGCACAAGGGAAACTAAAGCACGCCACAGTACAATATCCCGTAATTGCAGCTCCACACCAAAAATTAAATACTGGCAACTGATTTGATCAGCACCATGTGAAGTGCTGTAAAAGCAGCAACAGTCTGGCAAAAAAAAATTGACTGTTAGAGAGGAGTTTGTTAAATATGCACTCCATGACTCCTCTCAGCTGAATATTCTGACAAAAAAAGAAAAAACAGGGTGTTTATAAATGTTGATAGGTTGATATTAGGTTGACACAAAGTGGGGAGAAACAAGGCTAAGTTCGAAGTCTGATGTTAGATTACATATAGGATATATGTCCAGCTAGAATGAATAGTGCAAGACCTAAAGCTCTGTAAAAATGTCCCGATTGTCAGGAAAAATATATCCACATACTGGGGCAAAGTTTAGCCTGTTATCCACAGTGTCCACAAACCCGGTCTTCTACCAACTGTCAGCTTGGTAAACACAGGGTATACTGTACAATATATCAGGTTTTTGCAGACTTCCCATGCAATACACACACAGGTGTGTATTTTGTCTTTGTATAATAGTATTTACATAGGAATACAATATATACCATTCCTTAACAAAGACATAGTGTAAAAGTTTTGTTATCCTGTTTGTTACACACTAAAGTTCACCGCTGGGTCTTCAGAGGGTGAGTCATTTTGGATGTCGAATGTCAATGGTAATCAGCATGGAGAGATGGACTATAGGTGTGTTGTCACTGAGTTTGTTACTACAACAATAGAAAATGTGACAGTGTAATAATAGAATATAAAACAGAGCAGAATAGAATGGTAAGGCAAATGGCTCATTTAGAAAGAGGACCGACAAAGTGCACTGAATATCTAATATTTTGCTTTTAAAAAAATAAACCACAGATAACCAGGCAACATTTGGGATCTCGGGACGTAGGAGAGAGATTGGACCAAAGGGAAAATGTTGGTATGAAACAAATATTCATGTAATACTCGCCTGAGTGGCTGTAGCGTGTGAGGTAAACCCTCATCTCAGCAGCTGCTGGAAAACAAGCAAGCCTTCCCTAAAATTCCCTGTCTTTCTTACATATTATACACCCACACACGGCCCATAAACTGTTTTTTCTGAAAAGAGCAGGCAATGGTAACCCATGCAATAAAGCCAAATAAAGCTTGCACTGGATACTATAAGTAAAGTCTAGAACCTTTCAGAACTGCTTACTGTCTCTACAGCAAAGTAAAGTCGTGCTCCATCTTTCAAAAGCACACAGATTGGCTCATTTGTGTTAATCATCCACCTGATGGAGCTACATAAAACAACCTCTAACCTCACCTGTCGTGTCCTCCTCTTCCTCTTTCAGCATGTTGTTGTCATCCACATCCTCATCTTCGTTTCCATCTTTTGCCTCTCTCGTGTTGTCCTTCACCGGGACCACTGTGAAGTTGGTGGGCATTTTTACACCATGTGCTTCCTCTCAGCGTCTCGTTTGTCACACTCTTATCTTGTTCTCGGTTCTTCTCCTTTTGCCTTTCCGTTCTGCTTTTCTGTCTCTACCTCCGTCCAACACTCTTCTCTTGTTCTCAGCTGTTTGCTTTTTCACGTTGACTTGCTGCCCTGGTGTGCTTAACACTCCTGGACAGACGTCAGGTCTAACTTCTGAGTTTTTGTTCCTATCGCTAGGATTCCGCTGTACACCCATGTGACCCTGACCCCCCCGCTCTGACTGTCCAAATAAGGAAGAGCAAGACTGCCCTGCCCAGTGGACGCAGTACACACAAACACACACACTAGCAGAGAAATTACATGCTCATGAGTGTGTGAGAGCATATAAACTGCTCTCTGTGTGCCTGAGGTCAGAACCTCTGCCATGGAATGTTGCTCCGTCTCACACACAACAAAAGCCGGCAATGTCAGCTTTTGTTCAAAGAGAGGAGGAAGCCCAGAGCTGCACCACTGAGGAAAATATTCACACACACAGATACACAGATATACATTTCCTCACTTCCCATGCTGTGTTATTTGACCCCAACTGTTTAGTCAGAAGTGGGCAGGGCTGATTTAAAGACATATACAGCCATTCTTAACACACACACCTCTATGGACTAGTGCTAGAGAAATCAAAGCTTTCTGAATCACTGGATCAAATTGAACCAACTGTACCAAAAGAGATTTACTGTTTCGAAGCATGTGACACGGTCATAAAAGACAGCACATCTTTGATATTCCATTTCAGGGGTTGAAATAATCGGAGACACAGTCTGAATAAAAGCGATCCTTATGCTGTTATTAGTGTTATTTTGTTGAATAAAGTGTCTACGAAATCAGACCCCATTAAATTAGATACTAAGAAGTCTCTCTGATCTTTAAAATGACACATCTCTGATACAACCATGGCACACTGAATATTCATTGGAGTGGCCTAGAGTTGTGAAATAGACCACTATACCTCTGTTTTTAAAGGACAATACTGCTTCAAGCAGAACATCACTACTCTAGATGGTTAGCACAAGGGTATAACCATGCTAGCATACATGTGTTCAGCTACTTCTTCTTTTACTTTTGTGAATGTGCTGCACATACAATTAGAGATGAGGACAGGACACTGACATAGGCATAGTGAGAAACGAAAACTGAATCAGTGTCATGTTCAGGTTTTTAACTCTTTAGTGCAACCTCAGAAATGAATGTGTTATCAGATTCAAAGACTGAAAAAGTAGGATTTGCTTTATTCACCAAGACGTGTGTTCATTTATGGATCATAAATAAAGCCACCATAGAGTGTTATTGTTATTTTTTATTCACCGTTCTCCCATCCCAGTGTGTTTTCTCACATCAGTTATATAGCCTGTGTATCACCATCAATAAAAACTGCATTAAAATTGATACAAGGTTTTAGGTCATACCAAGTAACCAACACCCCTGTGTGATGGGAAATGCTAAAAGAAACATGACTGGAGGAGAAAAAAAGTCACAGTATGAGAGGCAGATATCCAGTACTAATGCTGCAGCCCTGGAGCCTCATCTGGCTGCTTAATATCTGGAGAGTTGCGCTCGCCCCTTTAAGTTCCCCAACATGATGACATACAAGATCAATACAGGCTAGGAAGAGCAGGGGGCTGCAGGAAACCCGAAGAGAGGAGGTGGAGCTGAAGACAAGAGAACTGAGCACAGAGATAGGCAGACAGAGTGACCAACCTACAGGAAAACACTGCATGTTTTGTAGCACTGTGAGTTAAGCAAGTCTTAAACATTATTACAAAAGACTGAGCCAGAGTAAGATTATTACTACTAGAAGTTCTAATTGAATAGTATTAAAATGTTTAAGCAGACTGCAGGTCAAGTTTCAATGAAAGATGGATGCAGTAAATGGGTGTGGTTGCAAGTATGGCACTGGATCCAGGCTACAGGCAAATTAAAGATATAGTGAACATGACTGGTGCCTACTACACTGTCTCAAACAACTACAATTTCTGGATTCCCAGGGAATGTTTCTATGCAAGGAAAGCATTTACCAATTCAGAGACAGAGGAACTGAATGTTCACTAATGGTGCTGCTGAGGTAACAAAGAACACTTCTCTACACCCACCCCAGTGACTGAGCAGTGATGTAATTGGTATGCACTGATTAAGTGTTCAGACAGTCATACTGTTCTCAGGGATCGACGGTGCATCCAGACCTGAAGGACAATTCTCCTTTTATGAGAGGTTACAACAATACATACTGAAAACTGGGATAAAATGCTGTGAAATAAACACTTTTCACTTTTTTCAGCTCATGTCTGATGCAATATTCTAATCAGTGTTTTTTTTACTGTCGAACACAGACACATCTATGGGGATCTAGCTGACCAGAATGACGTAATGTAAAAAAGAATTACAAACCATAGTAGAGAATTTAAAAAAATGATCAAACTACCAGTATTTATATTTATTATGGTTCACTGTCTGTGACAGCCATGGCTGGAGGTATTACGTTTTTTGGGTGTCTGTCTGTCCCATTCTTGTTAACATAATACCATAGGGGTTTCTTCAGAATTGGTATAAAAGTCCATGATGAACACATCAGATTTTAAAGATCAACAGCAAAGGTCACTGTGACCTCACATTCATCCACTGTGGTGAACACGACCTCTCAAGAATATCTTGGTGGGGACTTCAACAAGGGAATTCTTTCCCTTTTTTTTTTTGCACTCATATCCACTTGAATTCTAGATCAGCTAATTAGTTTCTGATGATTTCTTCCAAATGGCACAAATGTCCAGACACTCAATGTTGAAGTGATTAGATTTGGATGTTCAAGGTCAAAGTCACTCAGAACTCACATCTTTCCCATTTTCATTAACGCAATCACTAATGAACGCCTGAACACAAATTTATTACATGTGGCATAACATTTCCACTTAGACTCATGGATGAACTAATTAGATTATGAGTCTGGACGGAAATATAATGTATGTAACCCGTGATTTGACTTGGCAGAGGCATAAAACGGGGGAGACAAATTTAGCTCAGGAAGCTAGAAATTGAACTGAATGTGCATTTATGTTTCCTGTTTATGTAGTTCCAATCCGAAGATGTGTGAGGAATCGTTCTTGGCAGATGTGCATGAGCACAGAGTACTCTGCAGGTGTCATGACTTAGTATTATACTCACTGGCTGATCTAAGGTTTTTAAATATTGAAGATGAAGTCTGCAAAGGGTGTGTTCTTCAAAACACTAGCTGGATCCCCATTAAATTACACAGCCAAATACCATTCAAGATGCTCCACCAATATTTGATAGAACAATATTTCATGAGGATTAAGTAAAGCTATTTCATTGTATAGAAGTGATAATTTGATTAAAACAATAAAGAAAACACAGGTATTTTAATTTATTTAGTGTGGATCTAACTGGTAAAAGTCACCATTATAGATTAGTATTAGATTAATATTGTTTCAGTTAGTAGTCCACACCTATACCTTTCAAATGTCTTCGATCCAATGTTCGATCCATTCCAAAAATATTCAATATCATAAAACACACATAAAACTGAGAAAACTGGTCATGCAAAAACAAACAAACAAACAAACAAACAATAAAGGTTTATGTAAATTTTTACTGTACACAGATAGTCATGAAATTGTCTGCCTAGAAAATTGTTCTGTTTAACTAAACTTTTTCTCCATAGGCTCATATTTCCCATCCCAAAATAGGCATATTGATTCTACTAGGGAAGATGAGAAGAGGCCTCCCAAGGACACAAGAGGAGCCATGCTCTTTTTTTCCCACAATGGTGTGATATGTATCCAGGGCACCAACATCAGTTTTGAAATTTCTGGAAATAAAAGTCTGTTTACAGCAACTTTACATTTTTAGTATTCCAAGTAAACAACTACAGAATTTTGGTTTAATACAGACAAATTCAATATTTCCCAATTTTAAAGTATACAAATACTGATATAGTATTTAAATATAACTACAAAATGTTCTTTGGAACTGGAATAGTACCTGTATATTCTGACCAAACCAAGGTAGTCAGAAAACATCACTTTAAATGTCTATGACATTACCAGCCTGCTCAATAGCCAGTTAGAATACACGAAATCTCCACCAGTAGGTGGTAGTGCCCTCTGGAGGAGGAGGAAGAAAGGACAACTTCCCTGTGAGGCTCAATACACTGTGTAAACTGTGTAAAATAGATTAAACTTTACCTAAGTTTACCTAAGGCTAAAAGAAATCAAAGTGGCTAATGAGTAGAATATCATCTGTTTATCAAGTCATGTGAGTCTGGGTCATGATGTTTGTCACATGGCATCTTTCCTTTGCTGCATTACTTCCTCCTTTTCTTAAAACTGCAGTGAATGATATTTGACAAAGGCCAAAGGCGAGACAAAAGGAAACTACACTTTTATACACGATGATGTATAACATTATAAACTTTTATTAATCTAGGCATCTAAGCATAAAACTACATAAGATCCTCTTTTATATCAATTGCAATTGCTGCAAACAAGAGTATCTACCTGCAGTCATTTCTGTTGTAATTTGTTGAATGCAAAAACAATATTCTGCAGTAGTTTGGCTGATGTCTGGCTGTTTTTGAATTTTCACTAGTGTCTTCTCACCTCCCAAAGCTAAAAACTAATAGTGACACTCTGTTGCCCCCATTTGATCACACTCAGAAGTACACCGATTACACCACCACTAGCAAAATATGGTAATACTTTCTTCTGTAATTTATTCAAATGTAAACTAACAGGTCACAATGCAGTATTCAAAGACGCTCCGTTAAAAAAAAACAAGCAGTATTAACAGTAACCCACGTAATTAGGTGTAAACTGGAAAATGGAAACATCTTTCCTTTTTTTTTTTTTTTACAAGCACTGACTCAAGTGAAACTAAAGGGAAACAATGCCAGCCATCATATTCAGTCAGACTTTCCTAATTTCTGACTGTAAAATGGTGACTGAACCTTGAAGTTTCCTTTCTGAAACATTTCCATGACATTTGTTTATTGGTCAGTTAAGGAGACCTTAAGCTGCGCGTTGGAGGTGGGATTCTAAGAAAAATCTATATAATGAAGAGCTGAGGTGATGACAAATGACGGAAAGTTCCACTAATCACAATCAGCTCTGGGTAAACACCACTCTGAATGTTTTAAGGCCATATGAAAGTGATAATGACTTTACTGCACACATGGACAGAGGTGCCTCTGACATCTCAGGTAACAGCGCACTTGCCTTGTCATCCATTAAAAACTGTGTACGACACAACAACAGCTTCAGGGGATGTTTTCTACTTTTGGAGATCTCTTTGGGGTATTTCTTTTCATCCTTTGTAAATGTGGTTGCACCTGTAATCAGGGATCATTTTAGATCCTTCACAACTTAAACTAACATTACATTTCTAATTTTAGACCTGCATGTACATTAGAAACATGTTTGCTGCTCACATTTTAGATGAAACACACATATCATCTGCTTGCTAAAACTGAAAATAATCCTTCAGATTTTCACTTTTTGGTTTTCAGACAACTGACAAAGTTCACAGGAGAGTGGACAATGTGACCTAAAATAGTCCAAAACAATTCAGGGGATGTTTGTTTCAGTTTCAAGTCAATAGAAGGAAACAATGCTTATGTTAAAACCTTTGGAACCCTGCTTTCTAAACCAAGAGTTGTTAGGTTTTAGGAGCACTTAACTGGGTTTAAAAGTTAAGTTGGACATATTATGGAGATTGTAGTGGGTTCTCTTATGTTTCCTTTTATCTGTTAAAATGACAGGCACCTGGAAAATTGTCTCAGCTAGCGAGTATGTTGCCATGTCAGCTCAGTTCCTTTTTGGGCAGACAGTTCAGTAGAGGTCACGAATGACACTGGCTATAAGTGAACTTCCACTATCCGGGTTCCACCGGTGGATTTTGACCACAGTCATTTAGGCTTGTGACAAGGGGTCAGCAAGGTTATCCTTAAGCATTTCATTCAGAGACAAGCTGAACATGATACTCACACGAGGAGCTTCTCTACACATATCCGACATCTGATATCCACCAACACCACCACCAAGGAACTCCTACTACAATATGTGTAGTTGTCTTTTCTGTATGTATAAAAATTATACATAGATTTAATTTACAGAAAGGAGGCCTAACATCACCTCTTCATGTTTTTCATGTTGGTGATTTTAGTCTATGTATCGTAACGTAAATACTTTACCAGCTCCTCATGTAATTTAAAACTTACTTTACTTTTCTCAGACCTCTTCTGTCTTCATTTTTAAATAGCTGTAGTTATGGCAATACAAAAGATAATAAGTCCCAAATGACTCACAGTTAATGCTTTACTTAGCTTTTCACATACTGATGTACTGCTGACCAAGAGCTAGAAAACCCCATGACTTCTAACTCCCAGTGTACTGCACAGAACCTCCTGAGGAAAAACTGGTCATTTCGTTTTTCCCACAACGTCTGTTCACTGTCTACTCAGTAGCAGTGGCTTTAAGCTGCTGGTGTTATCAGTCTGACCACATGCATTGTGTGACCGAAATAAACACTAGCTGCACTTTTATGTACAGAGCCTGAGAAGAGATAAGAACATGGTTTCAGGTTGATTATGCCAGCGTTTCCATATCCACTGCATTGATTGACATTTCCTAAATAAAAAATGACAATATATGACAAATATCTGAAATTATATATCTTTGATTTATTTAAAAATTAAAGTTGTTTATATTTTTACCAGATTTAGTAGATTTTAAATTCCCAAACATACATATCAGTATTGAGGTACACATGTGAACCATATCTTGTCAACAACTGAAACCATGTGTCACACCTAATGATCAATTTCTGACTGTATAGTAAAAAAGAAAACAGGAGCAGCACAGTTAGCTCCTCTGCTGGACTTGAGATGATGATAAGCATCTCACCCTGTGTTTCAAAAGGACAACACAGGGTTATTTTTAAAGCCACTGATAGCTTGAGAAAGAGACATGGTATAACAGAGTACTACACATTCTGTAAAACTAATAAATGTGACAAAAAAAAGATAATATTTATGATACAGTGTAAAAAAAAGAAATGTGTGTATTGAATTAGCAATGGTTCACCTATGTAAACTCTAGAGACTTGCTTTTCACAACAGTTAATGCAGGATGTCAAAACAGGGATTTAACAAAGGATCTTACTTAACTGCTAAAAGGAATACTGCAGAATCTTTGAGTAGTGACCTCTTGATGAATTGTAAGATGTGAGCCATGTATCCCTGCATACTTCAGATCATGGCTATGTAAGTGTATTTACAGTTGAAATAGGCATTTGACAGGTTCCCGGGGCCTTTTTTAGGCATTTGCCACTTAGGCAGTCAACTAGGACACCAACAGTTGCCGAAAGAGAAATCATTGCTCCTGATCTATTTGTAGAATTATGCAAATATTCTGATGAATAAAATTACATTTGATAAAATACAATATTATGAAACATACATACATCTGGCAAAAAAATTCAGATTTAAAAAAGAAAGCTGAAAAAGAAGCTCATTAACAAATGTGCACAACAGAAAGGTCAAACTTACATTACCATTAATGGTTAATAAGGGATAAGTAAGCTCTAAAACTGCCCTTGAAACAATGTCTTTGAATGCATGGCATGAAAGCACTGCTGACATTTGAAAACAAACTAAGGTATTTTAAGGACTAAACTATGCCTATGATCCAAAAGAGGTAGAAAGTCCTCTGAAAAGCCTTGTGTGTGACCAGAAAATGGACACACCCCTCCTCCTAAGCGTTGCGTGTAAACAACCAGCAACTGGAACAAACATCCCATGCAGGGCTGGCAGAGGAAGCAGCAGACAGGGAGGCTGCACTGGAGCAGCAGCAGATATAGTGAATGCCAAGGGCCAGTTGGTGTCCATGTGGTGACTGCAGGACTCCAAATAAAGCAGAGGGCAGCAGATGATACCCTAGGTGTACATACTTTTTTTAAAACATGAATGCACTCAGTTGCATGCTAATTTAATGTTGTGGGGTGAAGACATTCTAAAGACCCACATTCACATGCTAATCCCAATCCATTCATACCGTCCCAACCTCAAATAATGATCAACGCCTATACCATGTTTACTTGATAACCTTTGCCTCCACCAGAATCTCTGAATTACCTTTCACATTAAGGTTATCTCCCCAGTTTGTGAAATTGATGCTTTTGAGATATGTTTGGAGCCAAAAAGTCAAGTAAAACATATCAAAACAACTACAGGCATTCATATAGGATAAAGGGGTACTCAGACTTTATTTAGATAATGTTCGTGCACTTGCAACACACATGCAGTTACTGGCATATTTTCATTAGACACATCCTGCCTGTTAAACTGCTTGATTTTTTTTTTTTTTAAATACCACACCCTTGTTTGTTACACAGGCTTTCCATAAAAGTATTTGTAGTACCCAAGCCCAAACCAAAATAGCTTTTATGATGTCATTAGGATTATTTTCTCTGACTTGACAGCCACATAAGACATCATGCAAGAGCTGACCTGTACTGTACACGGTATTGTAAAATCTGACGGATCTGTACCTGTCACTTAACGGTACCCAAAAACATATTGCAATAAAGTATTAAAAGGCAAAAGTAGAATTTCTTTCACTTTTAAATGTATTTGGTAGTAGTTCAAGATAATGGTTATGGTGATTAAGCAGTGGCACTGAACAGAAGAACCATATGACACTGCCTCAGCTGCTGCAGGTAGCATGTCATAGTTTTTCCCAACCTAGTTTTGTGCACTGAGTGACTGACAGGCTCTTTCTGCATACGCAGCATCAAGTTTAAATCCAACACCTTTTGTAGACTCCTGTGGAATGTTATTTATCTTTCACTGCCTGCATAATCTCCTATAAATCTTAATCATCTGTAGTATCCGTGGCAGGCAGCAGGGTGGACCCTCTGTGGTACCTTCAAACAGTATAATGTAATTTAACTATTAAAATATTATTATGAGACTTTACAGTATACAATATGTACTTTATATGTTGTCAGATTTTGGTTTGAAAGGCTTTAGGAGGAGGGAATGATGTGAAAACAACCACTATCATTCACAGAACAGTAAGTTCTTCCTTTTTCTCATTTCAACGACTTCATAACCACTGCTTCCTCTTTACAAACTTAGTTATTTACCTCACCCTAACGTTTCTTTTGCAATCTCATTAACACAAATAATACAAAGTCCCAGTCCCATCTATACTGTCAAATATATTAGCAATGTGTTTAATCACTTAATATAGTTTTCTAAAATACCTTTCCAATCTCTTGATCTAGAGAGCTCAATCATCAGTATACTGTGGTTGTCAAAATCTCTGTGGGCTTTAGATAACTGGAAAAATTTACTCTGCTCTGTTAAGAGTATTTAGGTCCGTCTGTCTAGGACTGTCTGCTGCTTGTTATTCTTCTTCCTGTGCTTCTTTTCTCTTTCCAATCATCCCAGCCGGTTAATGCAGATGACCGCGCAGCGTGAGCCTGGTGATGCATTGCGTTAAATTAGGTGACTTGCTTGGCCAACCTCAAACCTTCCACCTTTTTCCTCCTCCTGTTGAAGTCCTTTGTTAAGTTGGCAGTGTTGCAATTGTCTTGCTGCAAGATAAAGCTCCTCCAAATTAGTTTTGATGGATTGCTCTGTAAAATGACTGACAAAACACCTATCAATTCATCCTGGTGCTACCGTTATGAGGTATATCATTAATCAATATTATTGAGCATTTAGCAGAAGCAGATATGCAAGTTGAGCCATGTCATAACCGTGTGTGTGTATGTATGCCTCACCAAAACTTTACCACTGAGGTCATGTGAACAAACCCCGGTTCTTAGGGGTTCAAAACTCTGTCAGTGGTGCAACTGGGACCCATCTTAAACTAAACAACCTCAAACTCACTGTTACATTACTCCCTGCTACATTAAACACCAATTTATTTTAGGAGCTGAGTACAGTTTCACAAAAAGTGTGCTCTGATGCTTACCAATCAATCCATACAACAAACTGTCTATGCACACAGAAAGCCATCAGCACACTGCAATTTAGCATGTTTGCTTGGCCAGCATGCAGCCAATTACTGCACCAGCTTCTAACCCCCAACCTGTTGCTATAGAAGCACCTTGTTTATGAGCAACTGGTCGAGCAAGCCTCGAAACTAAAGACTAGAACCAAACTTTGAGATGAAAAGATCCATCACAATATCCAACAGATATCACCCACTGTCTATCAGCTGATGGTTAACAGAATCGTCTTTATTTCTTATGTCATTTGTTGGGATTTTGTAAAACCAATAAATAGCAGAAATTTTACTTTAATTAATTGAAGCAGCTAACTATGTTGCTGTTAGTGTTAACTCACTGTTACTTGCAGCAACAAACAAGTAGTCAAGATGAAAACAGCATACAAAACCCCCAAATCTACTGCCCAATTTATGACAAGAGTGACATGTGTACAAATTACTGTACATGTTTTTTTTCTCCAGCCATTTTAGCAAAACTTTGCTGAATACTAAATATAAACGATTTAGTTTGATGATTCTGACAAAGAATAAGACTAAAGCTTGTGGGTTGATTGTCTAACCACACCACTACTTGCATATAAAGTCAAGGAGGCAGTAGACATGAGGCCAGAATCAAGAGAGGCAGGAATTGAACCAGCAACACTGGGGTTTGTAGACCACTGCTCTTACCACCTGATCCAGTCGCCTCCCCCTACTATGCAGAGTCTTTAAAGATAATGTAAAAGCGTTATCTGTCTGTGAGCAATAGGGGCTGTGGTCTGCAACAACAAAAACACCCACATCAGGATGACCACACCCAGCCGGCTCAGATCTTATTGGCCTTTACTACAAGTTCATGACAAAAAAAAAAAAAAACTTCATCACTTCATTGCAAGTAGAGCACATACCACAGATGTGGACTCTTTCAAGAAACCAGGTGTTAATCCAACAACAGTCAGCAAGTAAAAAAAGCCATGCTTACCATGAGCAACTTGACAGCATGAATAACAGTGGTATTGCCGACTTAGTACTGCACCACTACTGAGACATAGTATAGACATCCACTGCCCACTTTTAGGTGTCCATCCCTATTTTCATGCCGGATAGGAACTTACTTGTAACTCTATACTGCAACTTACACTAACTTACCTATGTGAGACTACGTTTGTTATAAAATATAACTGTTTTGCCTCAGGTACTGTGAATACAGTATACACACAGGATGCCAGGTGTCAATTACACTGTGTGCCAAATGAAACCCTAATTATTAGGTTGGGGAATATGATTAACAATGCAGATTATCGTTGTCTAATAACAGTTCTTAGTTATTAGTGTTAGGAATAATTTTAAAAAGTTTATTTGCTTATTTCAGTATAATGTGTAATGTGGAGTCAGTCCTGCAGTAGTTGAACATTAGGAGCTGCAGAAATAGATGTGGAGAGCCTGAGTGCCACACTGACACGCAGCTCTGACTGGATATTTTAGGAACATGTTGGCTATTTGTCGTGAAAACGAACATATTTCATTCTCTTGACCAACAGCGCTGATTACTGACAGCTCACATCATAAGACTTCCTTCAAAGTATAGGTATTATTAGAAATGTGTGTAGTGGAGTTAAAGAAGCTGTTAAAGTCGCGCTGCGGTCACGTCGCTGAATTAACGCTACGTTACCACAACACCGCGCGCACCACGGAAGATAATAATCCGCTGGTAAACAGATGAGATTAGAAGTGGGACACGGAGTTGGTAACGGACAACTGTCTTACCGTACTTGTTGGGCTCTCGGTTGTATTTCAGGATAGGAACCGAAGCTTTTGGGTCCTGCGGCTCGAACACCGAGTCCTCCTCCGACTCCTTTTCCTCCACCCCGGCGCCGCCGCCGGTGTCCGAAGCCGGGTCACTAACAACCGCGTTTGACTGCTCCCTCTCCCCTCCGCCGTCAACCGGCACTACCACAAATCTTTCCCCCATGTCCCTCCTTCTCCTCCTCTCTTGTTACGCTTTTGGTGGAAGGACCACACGCAGCCCGGTGCAGCTCTGCCGGGTCTCACTCGACAAGGCGAGCCGACGGGAGAGCGCACGACGACGGACACACGCTCGAGTGCCGATCGGAGGATGGATTATAGTACGGGCGCGCCCACCCCCGTCCGTCGCTCATTGGCCGAGAGGGCCAAGGAGCGCTGTCAATCAACTCCAGAAGCAAATCAGACTGGTTGAAATTTAATTGGAAATGAGCGGGTTGTAAAACGTGCACCAACTTTTCCTGTGATCGTTGACAAGACAACATCATTCAGTCCAAACAGATTGCTTTAAAACGACATAGGCCTACATAACCACATATTTTACAATTGTATCGTTTATTTATTTTAGTTTGAAATCGTGGCCAAGTAGCAAAACTGTGCAATTAAACAGATGCCAGTCTTAAATAGAGCCCTGCTGTCATAAGGGAGCACATGTAGTGGCATGTCACACAACAAAGTCATTACCAGCTTGTTTAAGGGTTTCAAAACGACGGGCTAATTAACACTCTCTGTGAAACAATAAATTATTCTAATTTAAAAAGCAGTGATGCTGACACCTCACCATAATAACCTTGGTATTTTACAGCCTAGACCAAATAGTTTGTCAATAACTCAGGATAGAATTACCTCTCATGTTTCCCAGCAGGTTTTGGGCCATAGATTATATTGTGACAGGTCTCAAAATTGTTGACTGCTAACCAGGAGATAAATTAAGAGCTTGCCATGTTTGGAACTATATTGTATGTCTTTCAGTCTAATTAATCAAAACATGCTGCACCTTTGCAAAAGAAAAAAAAGAAAAAAAGTTTTAACCAACATATCTGCTTTAAATCAAGTTTCTGTTGAACTGCTGGAAAATTCAAAATGACGCGCAATTTTATTTATGGCTCCTACAGTAGGGCAAGGACGTATCTGCTCTCTGAATTCAAAGGGAATCCATTCACAGTCGCTTAAATTGGGTTGGAAACACAACCCTGCTGTTGGGGTTGGAATCAGACCACAGAGAGACACCCAGTCATTTGTAGTTGTTTTGTGTCTCTGTTAGTGTAGATAGATTCATTAAAAAATATTTAAGGTTGTTTATTTGACATCGGTTTATTACATTGAATAAACTAATTAATAATTAATAGTTCTTTATTTCTAATAAAAGAGCTTTAAACTGGAGTCTTTCAGTTCCATTCTGAGTTTATTTATATTATTATACTTATATATATGATATATATATATTTCATTAATGTAAATGCTCCCCCATTCATAATTTTCTAAAGCCCCTCTCGATTGTTCTATATCCAGTACAACCCGTCTAATAGACTGCAATGTCAAGCAGCCACTTCCTCTTCAAGCTTCTCAGATTGCATGTAAACCAAATCAAATCATCGGCCATTTATGTTTTAACCGTGTAAAACTCCTTAGGAGAGAATATTCTGGATGAACTCCAGGAGACCACTCAGAGAGTAATTGCTTGAAGACTGTTACGTGGACAGCTAAAATAGACAGCTGGCAGGACAGTTGGATGACCGAGGCCTGGGGGGTTAAGTGGGGGTGAAGTGGTGATTTCGGGGGTGGGGGTGTTTACGTAAGTAGTTAAAGTCAATTCAGTTCACTTTGTGATTAAATACAACAGAAGAGTCACCATGAAGTGCATTAATACACAAAGTTCAGTTTACAAATGAAAGTCAGCGCAGTTTTTTAATACTGTACATATTTGTAATGTACTTTTCTCAATGTGAACGCATGAAAGCTGAAAGGGTGGAGGCATCTGACACAGGGCGTGAGACCGAAATAGAGGGTTGACAAAGTAAATTGTAATCCTCCATGTCCATGTTGTTTTACTCATCGGCAGCTAAACTCATCACCCCGGTTCAGAAGGACTTGCGGGCTGGACAAAATGAAATGCAGATTACTCTCCCGAGCTGTGTGAGAACAGATGTGACCTCTGGGGCACTGCCACAGCTCCAAGTGTTCAGGGTGACCGATGTCAGCCTTCATCTTTGCCTTTCTTAGTGCACGGTCCCTTCTGCAGAGAAATTCAATCATGATTCTGATATAATAATATCTAACTTTCTATTTTTATTTCTATTTTTAATTTTCTCTGACAAATAACCTCAAAATACTGCATATCAGCAATATATTATGAGCTGTAATGATTTCTTTTTAAATTAGCTCATATGTTTGGACTTTCACCTGTATATGTCCTAGTTATGATGTAAATTGAATTAAAAAGACACTTAGATCTGTCATTAGCTACGCTGTTATTACATCAGTTGACCACAATATGCTTGACTTACAGTACTAGAAAAATGGATCCTCTCAGCCTACCTTGTTGTCATGGGCGGTGTCCTCTGGGAGGGAACTGAAGAAACTGTGGAGCTGTTGCCAGGGTGCTTGAATCAGATACTCCTTCTTGACCTCACTTTTTGTTGTAGCAGTGACAAGTGGGGAAAGTTGTGACATGATTTGTAGTCCTGCCCTGAAATCCTTCCACATCTGTTGAGGTTTTTGTTTAATGTTCCTATCATTGTAGTTTTATGTTTGTTTGTTTTTTTGAAGCTGGGTATTTTCTCAGTATTGACTTCAGTCTTCAAGAGTGCAGATAACCACATCTAAGACAAAAATCACAAATTATTGTCTCACACAACCTATTCATGTTACAGCTATGCAGCTTTTGGGACTTAAGCTGGAATTAAGATGTGACTCCATCAATCAACCAACTCCTCTCTGCCAGCCTAAGCACTCTGTGCTCTGCTACTCTGATTGGTTAGAAGGGTGAGCCCTGTTTTTAGCTTTCAGACTGTTCAACAAGTCTGGGTTGAAAAAGACTTTGACAACACGCTAACATGAGTTTTGGTGCAATTTTCTTCAAAAACAAGTTGGAATAGTTGTATACTGTAGCTTTAACGTCACGAACAACCTGTGCTTTACTCCTCTATATTTCCAAATCTAAAGTGGTGGGCAGTTACACAAAGCTCTCCCAGCTCCTTGTTTACATTTCCTCCATGGCATTTACTGTAAGGCACTCAGTCACTGGCTCCTTGAAGTCTGCTTCAGCTGCGGAACCAACGATGCATGCACGCATGGAGCATATGTGGGTCAGCGCTATATTACAAAAAGAGAGCTTTTATTCTGAAATAAGCCCCCTGCTGCTGTGTCATTGTGCTGTCCCTGTCACAACAGACTGTGCAGGGTCATCAGTGGAGCATCCATGGTTCTTGGTTCTGTAGTCTTACACAGATTTCACAATGGGGAACAGGATTGTAAAAGTGTACAGAGATGCTTTGAGGGCCCAGCTGCCACACCCAGATCACACTTTTACAGTCGTACAAGCTTAAACTGCTGTTTATTTATGAATGTGCTTGTGCACAATTCAAACTTGTCAACTGTGGCTTCTATAACAAAAGAGATAAATAGATATATAATGTGATGGCTTTGTAAAACAACTGAAATAACATAAGAACATGAACAATTATGGATTTTTTATATTTGGAATATATGTTCATAACTGTTTCAAAGACATTAGCATCCATCCATCTGGTGATGAAGATGTCAACGTAACTTTAAACCTTTGTATGAATGTGTAAAACAGACACTGTGCAACATGTACACATGTCTTAATTGACTAACAAATAACAATTGGAATCAGTTTTTAACACGTTTTTTTAGTGATCTTTCAAGGAATAAATGTAAAAAATGCCAAATATTTTCTAAGGCAAGCTTCTCAAATTTGCTGCTATTGCCATTTTTAAATACTTATTTTTTAAAATACTTATTTAGACTGATTAATCAATTAAACAAAATAATAATAATAAGTGGCAGATGAATCAATGATGAAATCAATGATGATTTGCAACATTATCCACACTAGAAGGAATGATAGGAATCAGAGGTGTAGTGGAAAACAGACTCCACAGGGGGTGAGAGGCTGAAGCTGAAAGGGTATAATTATAGAAGAGGTAGAACAAGAACTTGTTTTTGTCTGCGTGCAGATGGTACATTATGTGTAACAAGATCCCACGGGTGGCACTATTCATAAGGGACGCGTGAACGACTAAGAGACACTGGGAATATAAGTACACTTTACATCTGGACTTGTGTCAAAGTCACATTGTGTGTGACAGCAACAGTTTGCAGAGTGTGTGCACAGCTGGTGTGAGTGTGCTGTCAGTGACTGCCGGGCAGCTAAAAATATAAAAGATGTCACATCTACCATGATGCAGACAAAATAGATGCAGCCTTGATGTGATTTGGTTTGGATCCTGTTCTCTCTCCTGCTTTGCCCTTCAGACTCTTTTTTTTGTGGATGCAGTGATAATATACTGAATTTACAAAGTTATTATTGGGACAGATTTTTGTTGGAACCTCATATTTTTGTTTTAGCTGTTATTTCTGTTATTCTTTGTGCAGATTGAACTAGTTGCGTGGCCTAAACATCATGACAGAATTACTGTCATAATGTTAGGTTGTTTAATGTCATTATATCATATTACAACACACCCATACGGCCCCAGATTCAGCGTGTCAGATTTGATGCCAATCAGCCAAGCAGTGGGGAAAACACAAGTGCTTAAAATGAGAGTGATATGTGGTCTCACAGTGCCCTCTGCTGGGTTTTATGTTCACACGTCTCTCTTAATGTTGGGTACACTCCTCTGAGATGGATTTCTCCCCCTGAGAAAGTCAGGTACTGAAGTTCTAAAACATTACTCAGATATGCACAGATTCACTTTGAGCAGATACAAAAACACCTCGCAGTAATATTCAAACACCTCCCTGTTGCACACCTCCAACTCCAAATGATAAAATGCTAGGTAATGTGGCCCTGCAGTGTCTCTTGCTGCTTATGTGTGCAGTGATGATGAGATGAAACATGTAACCTTCTCTCTGTTTGTTCAACCTTATGCTGCTACTCTGTTGGTGTTTTCTTCCCACCTCTGCCATAGTACACAAACTCATTTGTTGTTGTTGTGTGTTGAGTTGGTGTCTCTGAACAGAAAGAATATTTGTGCTTTTTACATAATAGTGACTACAGTGCTCAATCAGACATAAGATTCACCAGTTATGTGTATGTGCATATCTGAAAGGGGTTTAAAGGAAAAACTACTTTTTAATTCAGTCTTAATTATGGCGGAGCTGAGAAGTTAAATATATTTTTAAGCTATTTATTGTTTTGAGTGATTGATCATTTACTGAGCAGTGATGGGGAAGCTGGCATCTGGAATAACACAAACCTCCCTGTTTCCCTCGCTGCAGCTTGCCCTTCACTCGCCCTCTCGTCCTGCCTTGCCCCTCGCCCTTCTTATCTACCCCAGCCTGGACTGGCCGGATACATGTTACAGCTGCTGACTCAGTAACACATTCCCAGCAATGACCCCAGCGTATTTATTTCAGTGACAGGGTATTTTTACATTACCTAATGCAACTCAGCTAAAGACAACTATTCCTGTCTGCTTCATTATTTGCACATCGCCCTCAGTAATGAAAGTATAGTAACATAATCAGCTGTTTCTACAGTTTTGTCTCTTTTTATCAAAAAGAAGACAAAATCTAATCCATCGGGGACACCGTTTATCAGGGGACACACGTGTGAGGACATTCACACCTTTAAACCCTGTGTCTTTGTCTCCGTCTGTCTCTCGCTGTCTCTCTTCTGTGTGTGTTTTGCAGGGTCTGCCTGTATGAAGTTTATTCTCGCCGTGGGGGAACATTCTTGAGAAGTGAACACAGAGGAACGGCATAGTCGGCATACCAGCAGGGACACACGTGAACATGCACCCATCTGACTACAGGCCTGTACATGCACACACAAAAATGCTTTGGACACATACTTGCTGGATAAGGGGCAGACTTGTTGTCATAGGATGTTTTGTTAAACTCGAGATAGATCACCTTGACCTTTTCCCCTTTAGGGAGTACTTTAAGTTCATTATACATATTACATATACATATTTTCTCTCTTTACATGCAATACTCACTTATTATTAGCTCAAGTTCATATAAACTGCTACCAAAGACATCTAACAGAAGTGAGGCTGTGTTTCTGGACATTTGACGAATCGCAGCATCAGGTAAATATGAATCCCTTCAGGCCTTCACTCATGTTTAAAAAGATCTGTTCACCATGAAACTATCTACCTACTGTAGGTCATTGCCAAGTTTCTATTCATTTTCTTTCTGCACACATTTCTGTTTTCCAACTTTATCACATAAACCACCTGCCAAAATCCAGAGTTTTAAAAGGTGTATGCCACTGGATCAATAGCCTCACTATTCAACATTTACAGCTTTGTGTATTTTGGTCGTGTACTGGGGATTACACAAAATATTGTGAATAGTCGATGCTCTGTGTTGTTGTTGGCGCTGTTAGTGCCAGAGCACAGTGCCATAAATGTCTGTTGTGTTTGCCTGTTTGTGCGGAACTGTGCACAGAACAGCTTTGAAAACAGTATTATTCTTCTACTAATTCTATACTGTAACAATAAAGATGATAAAATACAGAATTTTGACAAAAATAGTGATAAGTCTAGTTATATGATTTACAATGTAAGATCAAGACCAGACGAGATACCAGACCAGCATGCAGCGTAAACCATCTCATTAAAATAGATAAATATATATTACTTCAATGTTATTATCAGAATACTAGAATTGATCAGTAGTCTATGTTGTAGTCCACTTAACCCAGTGTTGATGGTAATAACTGTTATTTTCCTCTGATCTGACATTTGTCTGTTAAAGAGGGAAGAATCCAGACGAGACAAGAAGAACAAAGACAACAACAGACTCATGTGCTGCAAATTTACAGCCAGTTTGATGTCCTGCAGATTATCCTGTGTGTTGTCACTCACACACACCCAGCAGGAATACACGACAAGAGAAACAAGAGAAAACAAATTGAAACTAAGACCAGATGCAAGAGGAGAGGAAACACTGTGGCTCTTATTTTACAAAGATAAGTATACTCTACATTTATCCTGTCTATTCATGGTAACCACATAATTATTATGATATGGTTTATATAAGAAATATATATTTATGAACCCACATATATACATTTATGTCACATAACATAATAAAAGAAAATACATATTGGAAAGGAAAAAGTGTAACCATGATAACAGAGAAATTATATACATTGATAAAAATAAAAAAAACATGGCTTCTTTCTTATATTCAAAAAATTATAAAATATTACACTTTATTCATCCAACAAATTCCTTTATAGCAAGATATATAAGAGGAACTCCACACCAGTATTATTCATTAACGGGTTTGCAAGCTCTGCTTGTTGATGTGCTAACTTCCACCAGTGGGTTAGGTACAGACAAATGCATCTTTACTTAACCACTAAGAAAATTATAAAGTTGTGAGGTGTGGGCCATTTGTTCTCATAGTCATTTAATCCATCTTTAATATTAAATGATTAAATAAGTCATTATTCATTCAGGTCATTAAATCATGGAGGGGAGACTTGGAACTCAGCTACTGGACATGTGGTCTAATCATACTTTCCCTTAGTGCTGCTGTTTTAACTCTTAGTGCTTTTTTTACACACCACCAGCAATACTGTTGCTGTTTTTCTGATCCATCATTGTATGATGCGTATGTGCGAGAGGATCTCAAACAGGATGCGGAACTAAACTGTCAGCTCATTCAAACATATGTGACATTTCCATTCCCAAGTCGCACTGAGGGATTCACACCAAGGCTTTAATGAATGGGTTTTAATCATCCATCTATGGCCACTGATGAATGATAGAAGGGGAAGCACAAACTCATTAAGGAAAGATGCTGGATTCTTCTTCTGCCTTGCCTTTAGGAGAGAAGCCTTGGGGACATTTCCTCCACCTACCTGTGATGTTTCCATCTGGGAGCCTCCTAACTCCTGGTTCCTTCCATGACCAGTCTGCTCAAGGCTTGGTTCCAGCTGCAGTCCCCTGCCCTCACCCCAAGATCTGCTCAAGCCCTGGTTCCAACTCTAGTCCGTGCCACCACCCCCTGAGTCTGACGCTGCCACTATACGTCTTTTTCCAACCCTTGGCTGCACTGACGCCACCACCTTGTCAGTTTCTGTTCCTGCACCGGGCCGCGTTGACACGACGCCACCTTCTGGTTTCAGTTCTTGCTCCTGTCTTGTGCTGTTCCCTGCTTGGACCAGTTATGTCTTCAAGCTTCATCCACACACTGCCTGTTTCCCGGCTCATGTTTCTCTGGTCTCAGGACTCTTAGACTGTTTCATGCCTAGTCAGTTCTGTAATATGGATCATGGACCAACTTTTTGTTTTTCTGTCTGCTTTCTTGGGTTCTAGGCTCAGGTTATTTTTTTCATGTTGCTTTTACTTATTCTTTGTCCAAGCCTTGTAGCCTCAGCTCAGGTTCACCTTCTTTATGTCATGCACTTCAGTTTTTTTTCAGTTTTCTTCAGTTTGCTATGCCTTCATGTAAGTTTAGTATGTAAGTTCGCATTTATATTTTCATCTAGTTCTGTTATATGTATGAATTTAAAAGGAAAGCACACAAACACCAAATCATAGTAAAGGAAGATTTACTAATCTTTTAAAAAAAACAAGTAGGCAGCACTGGTGGAGATGAGACTGGGATGGTGAGGAGCAGTGTAGGTAGAGGGGGCCTCCCCTCTGACAGGTAGCGCTGGTTCCGGATCTGGAGACATGAGGAAGACTGTGTGGTAAGAGTTGACAAGCTCTGACTTACGGGTCTCAATGATGGAGCAACTTGAAATAACTAACTTGAAATTGAAATTCAGCTCCAGAAAAAGGTCCAAAGACCCAGAAGACAGACATAGGTGATAGCAAAGGCCAGAGGCAGCATCAGGAGTCCAAAGGTAAGAGCAGAAAAATATTTGGCTGGTAAAACGGATACATTTCTTTGTCCTTAATTCTCAAACAAAAGGTGTGGGCTAGTTAAATGGAGAGGGGTGAACTGAGTGGTAAACATGCCCCAGTCACAACCTTTCCTCTCTTCTTACTCTGATGCAACCATCACTCTGGAACAAGGTCGTCTCTTAGATGTCATCTAGATGTTTTCCAGTTTGTTTTCTTTGCCAATAATTTGACCCTTCTGAAACAGATCAACATCTTTTCCGTGACCACAGAATATATCTTCTGACATGGTTGTTTAAGAAATGAGAAGCTACTCACTGCTTCAGTTCAGTATTGTTGAGTACATTTTAAGTTCTGCTGTTATTGAATTAGTATCTCATTAGTATTTATGTATACTGACATGGTAATTTCAAGTTTATTCTGGTGGGTACAAATACACAAGAGTGACCCTTTGCTTTTCATACAGTTTCTACTGGTTTTTTCCAGACCTATAATTTGCCGTGGTAATTATTTTGGGACGGTTAGCTGAGATTTACTGGTAAGATCATGATTATGGTGTAAGGGCTTCACTTTGTGGCAGTGTAATGTATATAATGTAAATGTTATTCAGACATTCAGAACATTTTGCCTTCAGAAACCAAAAACACAGTTTTGCCTAGAATAGAATAAAGCTTTGCTACTGGAAGTCCTTAGTTATCGTGATCTGACAGGCAATTCACTAGTGAGCTGTAATTTACCTGAACCCAAGTAGACCAGAGAAACCACTGTCAGTCATTCTCTATTTTTTTATTAGGCCTACATCACTTACAGTCTTTAGTTTGTATTCAAGCTTCAAAAACACTGGGCACTTAACTTCCCATAATAAGACATTATATTTTCAGAGCTAGACTAGGTCTCTCACAAAGGCCCAACTATTCAAGAAACCACTAGGTGGCAATGACTCCTAAGTACCTGGACTTTGTATTGAAGCCTAACTTTAGTTTCTCCTTAACTAGGCTATTATCATCAAAATGTGTTGTAATTTATGTAGTAACAAAAGTAGAACATCAGCACCTTTACACATTTAGTCTCTTCTGTGACACATAAACCTTTGTGGGTTTCTCTTTATGTTAGTATCTCTTTAATTATTATTAGGTGACATTTTAATTATTTTTTTAATAATCTCATGAAATTCTGATTTGTGTGCTGCTAAACATGCCTGGAGACACTACAGAAATTACTCCACCTTTAAAACAACTTTATGTAAATGCAAATCAATATTGTTTGTCAGTCAAGGAAGCAATTATATTTTTATCTCAGAGTGACAATTATGTTTTCGAACATGTAACACTGCTGAAATGAATAAACTGTGTTATATTTGGTACTGTCAGTAGTCACGTCAAGTCCATTATTGCCATGGTAATACCCAAAGGAATGCTTGTTACTCAAATCACATTGTCTTTCACATTGTCCTAAGCACCAACCCCCAACACCATTCATTCAGTAATGCATGCAGAGCATTTATACCATCCCTCTTCTGTAATGTGCACTGTAAAACATTGGCACACACTTATAAAATGGGTGCTTAGACTGTGAAAACCCTGACAGTCTTCTTCTTCTTCTTTTTCCCCACTCCAAAAATGCTTCTTTACCTTTCACACAAACTAACTTTGGTACTGCAAAATCAACCTCTCTACTCGGAATTATATAAAGTTAACTGGTCAATGTAAACACAGTGTTTAATGATCGTTGTTCAGTACATAAAGATTTCAGTGTTAATTAAATAGAAGAAAAATGTAATTTGACTACCACAGCTAAATTTAATTGTTACTTCATAAAACCCTTTGGTTGGGAAATGAGAACTGTAGTAATGTAACATTGTTGCATACATAAAGGACAAAGCAGTTACATGAACTGCTGATATTTTGTGCATCATCTGTCACATTGTCTTTATAAATTGGGTTTCCAGGGGCAACGGCTCAGCCAGGTGGTATCCTGGACTGTTTGTTGGGAAGGATCTGGAGTCAAGCTGTTTGCTCTGTAAGGCCTGTTTCTCCAGCAAAAACATTCCCAACACAGCGGCAAGTGGAGCATGCTGGGGGACAGCAGCTTACGCCGGGCAGGGCGGACACAGAGCATCCTGCATCCTGGATGCTTGCTGGTGATAAACCTGATCCATGGAAACCCAACATGGGATTACTGGAGGCCATAAGGCCTCGCCAAATTCACCATTTGCAACACCCCCTCCTCCTTACCCATTCCTAGTTACATGTGTAGTTTGATTAAGTGTGATTTATTTAAGATTCATTTTAGGTCCATTTGTTTTTCTTCTTCTTTATTTGATGCAACAGGATTAGAGGGAGACAGAAAACAAGTAAGTCATGCAAGAAAAAGTACAGTTTACAGTTTGTAGCTAACTAATTGTGTTAAAAAGTTATACATAAGATAGAAGGCAATATGTTTGAAAAAATATCAATTCTCCATGAAAATATATTCTTTTATTTTTCCTTTACATGAATTTTGATGTTTAAAAAACCCCATCATAATATTGTCCCCATGTTGGGCATTACTTAAACATACAGAGATCTGATTTTATGTGTTATTGTTTGATTTACTTCAGCTGAGCAAAATTAGACTTTTCTGAAAAACACCCCTAGACTCCTGCATAAGTGCCATTGTAAAAGAATGGTTTGTTTGTCACACAGTGACCTACGACCTCAGGCGTCCACCTCTGGATCTTAGGTTTACCATCCATGCCTGGCCGGACGATGACAGTGCTTCTGGATGCCAGTGAAGGGTCTTCATCAAAGAAATTAAAAGGTCGGAGGAAGAAGCCTACAGAATTTCCTGGTGTTGCCGTGTTGGGGATGTCTTCTGAGTGAGGCACATGCAGGAAGCCAACTGTCACCCAGGCAACCAGGTCCTGCCCACAGGAGAGTAAACACCAGTTAGTTTGTTAGTTAGTCAAGCTTCATCAGTCAGGTCATCTCACTGAGATCAAGATATCTCTTAAAAGAGAGAAACTAGGTTGGTTTACTTTAGAACAGTATCAATATCATGTCTGAGCAATGTGTACAGAACAAGTGTTCCTCGACCTTTATTCTATGCGCACAATGTAGCCTTATGCTTAAATTAATGTGTACTACTGTACCTGATTGACTATGTCTTCATTATTGCGAATGTAGTCCTCAAAGGACACAACAGGTTCCCAGGGGTCATTCTGGGTGTAAATGCTGGTGCTGGTGGCTTCGCTATCTTTATGACGAGTCACGGCCAGAGGATACCTGCATTATGAACAGTCAACCATTATGAGCAAAATATGGTATATGTACAAAGTTTACTCAAAAGCACAGACCCCAAAGTCCAAAGCTGCTAAATAGCCTACAGAGAATTAAGATATTTTGTTAAAGGTGATGGGTTCAACATCTTAAATGAAAGCAAACATAAAACGTGGCATACTTTGCCCATTTCAAGAAACATAATGGGAAAATATTTTGTTACCTTGACCAACTGATGCCATTTTCCTCTCTCCAGCCTCGGGGAAGAACACTGTGGGCATGTGAGTTGAACTGAATACGGTAACCCTTGTTGTTCCCCCATTTGTTTTTCTCATTGGGGTTGTAAAAGTGCAAATAACGTGGGAACTTTTTGCCAAAACGGAAAGCTGCAGCTCGCTCAGTCTTGTGCTCTGTCCTATGGAGTTTGGACTGGACAACAAAATTGTTCGGGCTCCATGGATTTGTGAAGTTGACATATTTTAGGTCAATGGTCTCGAAGCTGTTCTCTCGACCTGTGTCAGATTGAAGGCAAAGAAAAGTTAGGTGAAGTTTTATGTCATGGAGCGATGCATCTGTTGAGATACTACACAGTGCATGAAGCTTTGCACAGTCACTCTCAGCTACTCCTATTTTCAGCAGTAGCACTTCTTAAAAAGTAAAAGTGATAGACAAGTTTTACAAGCCTGTGTTGTTGACTTTGGTATAATTTTCAAGACAACAGTTGCATAAGGTTAATGGGACAATTCTCCTTTATGACAGGCTGAAGTCCAGAAAGTCACTTTATCTCGACTGGCACCAATAAAGCACTTGAACAGAGCTTAGTTCCTGTATGACTGTTCTTTTGATCTCATTTAACCGCCTTTACCCTATGACCTATAAAAGGGAATAATACTTCACCAGTTAAAAACAATGTAACAGTGGTACACTTATAACCCCATAGCTTCATGAATGAGGACATTCATTAGAATGAACGCAGGTCTGCATCTCTGCGGCCCCATATGCAACAGTGTAGGACGCAGTTCTGAAAACCGCTGATCATGTTGACCCCTGTCTAAGGCAACATTAACACAATCATGTGGTGTTAATATTATGATGAGAAATGCCAGTGAAGCACATGGTTACAAGTGAAACAAGACTGTGGTTTTAGTAAATAAATCAACAAATTGCAATTTGCAGGGTAATGCCAAGATGCAGATTTATGGATTTTGTCTTTTTCGATGACCACACAGTCACTAGTGAATATATTATAGAATGATGCTGCTTTAAAAAGAAAAAACTATGACCGAACTGTAACACTCACCAGAAATATCCAGGTCCACTTTATAATGGACAAGGTGCGTGTGAAGGTTACCCAGCACATAGTTGTACACCTTGGTACCATAGTGAAGTCCATTAGGTGTAAAGAAAGTGGCATGGATGTATCCAGTGGCGCTGACCTTTACCTCCACCACCCCATTTTGGTAGAATACGAAGTCCCAGATGTAATCATAGTTATAAACTGTTGAAGTTGTCCGCAGCACCAGCACAGTGTTTTCCAGCCCCCCAAAGAAATTGTATCCCCCCTTGAAGTTGGAGTTGAAATGCCTTCTGAGAGGCATGGCGGTGGTCATCTCAAAAATACAGAGAGCATTTTTGTGTTGCACAGGTTTATCTGTGTCAAAGAAGTGGTAAAGATCTACAAAGGTGGCAATTTCTGGGCAGTCGATTCCAGGAGCCAGCTCAAAGGTGGAGCTGCCCATTGCCCAGCCAGCATCAATATACTTCGTTTGCATTGCAGCAGGTGTATCACCAGCATAGAAGGCAATAGCTTCTTGGAGGCTGATCTCGTAAGCAATCCTTTCTCCATTAAAACGGAGGTCAAACACCTGAAGCCCAGCTGATGAGCGGACTCTGTAGGCAAAAGACCAACCAGCATATTCAACAAAGTTGTGGTCAATATGGTAGCGAGCCCCTTGAGGTTCCACAAGCTTTGGACCATGGATATTAGTTGGAGTATTGCTGTGGCCCCGCGGGATATAGGTGGCGAAGAGGTCACTGTCATCATGATCGGGCAGTTTGACCTTCTCCACACCTCCTGATTCATATTTTTGTACCAGCTCCTCAACACTGTCAAAGTACATGCTGTTGTACCAAACCTTCTCAACAGTCCACTTTTCTGGGTCAAGGTCCTGATGGTTGATTAGTACCTCAAAGCCAACTGGGTGAATGAAATAACCCTCCACAAACTTCTGCAACATGATCCAGGATCTTCTCTCTCCTGGAGCCAGCCCACGGGGCGCTATGTCCGAGAACGTCAGGCAGCGGTCAGAGCAATTAGTGAAGGAAAATCCTCCTGTGGTCTCAAACAGAAGTTTGTGAGCTTCAGTTGTGATCTTCTCGAGGATGTTAGTGATATGCTCATACTCTACATAGGTAATAGGCCTTGAGTCAAATTCAATAGGCTTGTCACCCTTGAAGGTCTTGACTGCATGGGAGTTTGGGGATGGCAGAGGGCTGACGACGTACTCAGTGATGTTGGGCTTGGTCTGGTTCCCAAACTGGATCACCACACGGGCTTGACGCGGGGGTTTGGCCTGTCCACGATCCAGAGCTCTCAGGGCTTCATGTTTCCTCGGCACATGGAGTTCCATCAGGAGGATGCTGTTCTTCTTCAGAGTTTTGCTACGAGCGTTAGTGAGCCCCATTTCTGGAATACCATGCAGGTAGGCCCGGACAGCTTTCATCTCACGAACTGTGAGGTCGGCAAACATAGGAGCGCCGTGATGAGCCCAGTCTCTTGATCTGGAAGCATTGCAACTAGCCAAACTGACCAGCTGCAGCAGGCAGAGAAGCCTCACAGCTGTGGTGTCATTAAAAAAGAATATTGAACATTAATTTATTAGATGAAGGTGATAAACTGATATATTGATTACCACCAAATTTAGTTTTTAACAGTCTGAAGTCTTTGAAAAGAGAGAGCTTTGTTGTTAATGCATTACTCGCTACTCCATGACTAAATTATCAAACCATCAAATCTATTTGCTCTTATTTTTTAGTTAATTAATCATTATTGTTCCTTTATAAATCCCTTCCTATGTTACACCTTACTTGTTCATGTAAAGTCTAAATGCTGGTTGCAAGATCAGAAGCAACACACACACACACAAACACGCACACACACACACCCATACTTGTGCAACTGTTTGCAAGTACAGATTTTCACCTACAGTGGTTTGACCTTGCCCAGCACTTATCCCAGTGCTCTACCTGCTGAATTTGCAAAAACACTTCATAGCAAAAATTAAAGAATTATTCTAATCAATATATAAATGATCAAGAAAGAAGTTGAAGAAAGAGAAGAAATAACCCTTTGCAGCTGTTTACTTACTTAAATGTACCATTCGGGTTTTATTCTGGTTTTCAACATTTTTCTAGCACTCTCAATTTAGAAATTTCCATGAGGTTCTCAATGTAATTTGTTTTCACAATTAATTGTTTTTTATTATAAGCCAATGTACAGTAATGTTGTGTTTCATGGTTACTGTGAAGTAATTCTGTCCTTTGAGAAACACTATGTAGTAGAAACAGAGACAAACACCAAAGTCACTGTACCTGTAATCATCCTCCTGCTTCGTTTTGTAAACCAAAGTGGATCAGTGCAGTCCTCCTGCTTTCACAATTAAAGTTCATGCACTTCAGTTCACACCTGCTTATATTGAGCCTCCTACTTTACTGTGACAGAGACTGATTGGTCTACAGCGGGTTGTAAATATGATGAAATAACAGGTGCTCTTTTTAGATCATTAATTCCACAGACCAAGACAAGTGTAGTTGTACAGTATTGCTCCCTGAAACAAAAAGGCACCGATGGCATTAGGAAAAGAGACAAATAGCAATGTACAGTAAAATACATTTAAACAGTTCTTTAACACCAGATTTTATAGTAATCAGTGGTGCAGTGAAAAAGGACGCCTGGAGTAACCAGTCTTTTTTCTCTTTGTGTGTTATCCCAGGTTCCCAGGTCCACTAATGCTGTCCCACTCATTTGCAGAGGTTTCATGCCTCCAAATGACTTTGTCATGTATTGTAAAACATGGAATGTGTGGTGTAAATTGATATCTTACTGATCAAAGGTCCTGATGGATTTGCATTTACAGAGAAAAGACATCTTTGTCTTGGTGTTTGGAGGCCTGTTATGTAGCACATACAGTAGCTCCAGAGCAGTGCTAGATACGAATCTCAACTTTAATATAACACAAAGCTGACCAGAAATGTATTTTCACTGTAAACCATATATTGACACTATTTAAATTTGGTCATGGCAACACAAATTTAAACATGGTTAGATAGATTAGTTAGATAGTTAGAGTAATAAAAAAAAAAACACAATTTAATTTGTGCAGTGCAGAGATAAGTCAAGCTACATGGAGAATTGTAAAATAACCTGTCACTGTGATTAACATGGAAATATGCTCAGGATACATTCAGTTGTTATGGAGTTTTTAGTAAATACGTGTGCATAATTAGTTTAATTCAATCTTTTTGGACCTGTGACACTGTGCAAATTTGGAAAATTGACTTTTATGACTTGATTTTGAGTTCCCCCCTCCCTCTAGCCCCCTCCTTACACATTTCCTCCCAAAAATCATAATGAAGAACTAACACAGTGACTCAGTTAATTGTTTCAGTGCTGAATTGGTAAAGTAGACAAGGAGTAAAAGTCACATTGTTCTGCCTGTGCCATTAGAGCGAAAACTTCGTGATAACCATAGCTGCTCATTCCTTTTACTGTCAGTTCAAGCTAAAGTGTACTGTGGTCACAGCTGTGTTTGAGCCTCCTTGCTTCGTGGTCAGAAGGTCAGACTGGGGATTCTGGTGAGTCAAAAAGCCTTTAGTCCCCATGTCTGTTGACATGCTTCATTGAATAAATGCTTCCAACATCCTTCCCAAAATGTCTCTCTTTACAGGATTAGGCTCTGACAAACACCTCTTTATTCTGTGACTGAGGCTCCACCACCCCCGCAGTCAGCGTCCTGTAATGTCTGACTGACGAGGTGAGGCCAGAGGATGTGTTCGTCAAAGGTCCGGTGACCAATAGCTGCTCTCCCAGCTGTGACCCTTACATCCAATGGCAGCAGGTTCAGATGCTACTGTACATCCCATGGGTCACCCCCCACATTTAAAACACTGCTTCTAGAGCTCCACTTGCCCTATAAGGGAACATATTTCTTCATTGAGGACTGTATCATATACTGCTAGACTAACTGAAGAAAATAGTAAAGTAAAACCTATAATTATTGATTAACAAGCCAAGGACGGAAACAAGCTCCCAGAAGCACCAAGGTAAGGGCACATTTTGTTGGGTGTAGCAGCATGATGAGATTGAGAAAATGTGTGTTTTATCATTTAGTCATTTATATGTAAAAATGCTTTTTAACAGGAATTTTAAGCAAACATTGAAGACAGAACCATGGAGACTCTATTACTGACTCTACTTGGAGTGCAGACAGTGATGGGAATGGGGTGAGTGTGACTCAGACCAGTTGAAATATAGTGCATCTGTTTCTCCAAGCCCTAACCCACTGACCAACTCGGTGCCATTATAAAGACTCACTTTAATAGATATATAAAGTAAAAACTCACAACAGAACTTAAAGTTAGTTATAATTTGTTTATGAATATAAATGTAGCACTTCTTACTTGGGATGGTTTCTATGTACAATGCATCCACAAAGTAACAAAATGTGGAAGTGACGACGATACTTTCTGGATCCACTGTTAAGAAATGTCAGTCTCAGTGTGTTTTACATCTGTTGCATACTATATAATATCAAATAACATGGTAACTGGTGATATTTTTTAAGTA
Organism: Anabas testudineus; assembly: GCF_900324465.2. Classification (NCBI taxonomy): domain Eukaryota; kingdom Metazoa; phylum Chordata; class Actinopteri; order Anabantiformes; family Anabantidae; genus Anabas; species Anabas testudineus. The sequence goes on from NC_046611.1 coordinate 30,040,960, forward strand.
ACTCCTGGCTTAGGATCCTAATTTTATCAGTTCAGGACCTTGAGTCAAGTGCAAGTTTCTTTATGCACAACTGTATATTTAAGAGAGTACATCTGTACAACTGTACATCGATCTCTAGGCACTGGTGTGAATACGTGGTGCAGGACAGAGTGGAGCGAGTCCTGTCTCCACGTCTACAGATTGAAGTGACCTGTTCAGAGGTGTATCAGTATAACACACAGGGCTGGAGGCTGGATGTGGACAGGATGCGTGTCAGTCACGGTGGTGATGACGGCATCGCACTGTACTACAGACAACAAGGGCCTAAAGCATCCTGCTTCTTGTACAAGTAAGTGAAAGCTCTATTTAATACAGTGTTTTTACATAAGCAGCTCAATCACTCAGGTTTTTCCCAGGTTATTAAAGGGATTTTCCTAAGTTCAAAAGCAGTATTGCTTAGTGGTTTCGATCTGATGCGTTAGCCATCTTGGATAAGCATTTACACGGATCACATTACCTCCAGTAGTAACGAGTTGTGGTGGGAACACTGTGAAGGATCATTGTGGGTTTAGTGCTGTTTCTATGTTAAACATTCAGTATGAACACTGTGTTACACTTCAGTGATGAAATGAATTGACAAGGTTCAAAGGGCAGGAGTCTATTTAAAACTGAGTATTAGTCGTGTAATATATGTAATATTTCTGAATATTTGGGCTTTCGTATGTGTCCTCCTCAGACCTCCAGAGATAGAGAGCCAGATGGTGAACAAAACAGTGAGGAGCTGCTGTGAGGGCTGGGGTGGACCACGCTGCTCTGAGGGTGAGAATGACAAAGCAACACAACTTGGAACAAATGGGACAGCCCTTTAAACAGTATAATCATACGTTTCCTTTGCATGTTCCTCTACTCTTCTCTCGCTTCCTCATCCTTTTTCAAATCTTTCTGATTTTGACTTCCCAGGGGTGGGGGTGCGAGGTCACTGTTACTCCACATGGAGTTGTGAGGAGTTCCCTGGGATTCATAACTCATCCCTTATGCCCATGGAGCACTGCTGCAGCACACTGTGGGGGCTGAGCTGGAAAAATGCCTCTGACCAGACTTGCTTGTCCTGTACCTACACGCTCCTTCCTGGTCAGAGAATACACGTAGACATATGCACACATACGCACAAGGAGTAGTTTCTAATTTGGGAATGAAGTCCTTGACTTAGTTCTTGACCCACAAATCCACATAAATCTCTGTTTGCCTTGCTGTATCTTCATCAAGTCATCATCTTCTCCCTTGACTCCAGACTCGCAGTCCTCCCCACTGGTGCGCAGTGGTCTGCTGGGTAGTGCCAGGGTGCCTCAGGGTTCGGCCACCTGCATGTCCTGGGGGGGAGCTCACTACCGCACCTTTGACAGGAAGCACTTCCACTTCCAGGGCAGCTGCACTTATGTACTAGCCTCATCTTCTGATGGGACATGGGCAGTCTACATCAGTACAGTGTGCGACGGTAGAGGAGACTGCAGTAAGGTAACTCGTAGGTTAAAGTCCATTATTGAGTTAAACTCCATTATTAGCAGTGTGTTCTTTGTGATACTGTGGAGCCAATGAAATATATAGATATAAAAAACTGTGTAATGAAAATATCTGATGATAACTTGTGCTATTCATGAATTGTATGTTTCTCTGTCCGTTTTCAGGCTTTGAGGATGATGCTGGGTCTGGATTTGGTTTCCATCCATCACAGGAACTTAACACTGAACAACCTTGCTGTTCGGAACGGAGAACCACTTTTCCAAAATGGTAAAAACTATTTTCAGCTGTCATTTCCGGTCAGATACTGGTAACCAGGCAAGACTAGATCAATAGAAAACAGAAAAAGAAACTTTCTTCCTTTTCCTTCCTCTTGTTACAGGAGTTAGTATCCATTGGTTGGGGGATTTTGTGTTTGTGGAAAGCGGCTTGGGTGTGAGAGTGAAGTTTGATCTGGCCAATACAGTCTACGTGACAGTCAGCGCTGAGCACCTGGCAGCCACCAGGGGCCTCTGTGGAGTCTACAACAACAAGGCTGATGGTGAGGGAAAGGACACGGCCTGTTATCATCTGTATTTCAAATATTGTCAACATTTCCCACACTGAGACAGAACAAATACCGTACTATGATTCAATCTTAAACCTTACTTAGCATATTTCTCTGTGAACCAAGTCAAAATCAGGTTCAGGATTGACAGATCTTATGGTGAGTAGAGGCTATTCATTGTTGGTCTTAGTCTCTGTAGGGAAACTGTTGACAGCATATATAATATAGCAATGATATTAGTAAGACTACATGTGATTCATTGTGAGACTTAAAACTTTACTTTGGTCTCTGACACAGGCTTGGTTTGGCTTTAAATCGACTCATCTTAAACATGTTCACTACTGTGCAGATGCAGCAATGGATTTACTTCTTCTTTCATAGATGATTTCACCACAGTGGGTGGAGCTGTGTCCCAGTTTGCTGCCAGTTTTGGCAACTCATGGAAAGTACCTGACCAACAGAATGAAGTAATGGACTGAACACTACCATTTCCATTTTTAACACAGATACAAGCTATATTATGATTGATAATACATGATTGATATGATGACAAGCTACTGTTTTGATTCTTTATGAGACGCAGGTCATGTGTGATTCAACATCTGTTTTGTTATTAATGCAGAGTTTTGTGACACTGGCTTTAAAACTAATGATGCTTTAGTTTGCAAAAAATGCATTTCTGACAGCCTCCTCCAGTAACTAAGTATCTCTGTGTTCCATCTTTTTCTCAGGGCTGCAGCGATGCAGCTGAATTTGGTCACAGCTGTGATATTTCAGGAGACCCTGCTCTGCGTAGGGAAGCAGAATCTGTGTGTCACCAGCTGCTGGAAAACCCCTTTACACACTGTCATCCACGGGTCAGACACCTTTGATGCTAGTCACAGTCACATGGCAGTACCACTGTTTGTTTTCTACTGAATCCCAGAGTGGTTTTGAAGATAAGAAAAGAGATTTGAAAGCCAAGTCGGTGATGACTTTAATGAGCTGTAAATCAAGACACTCCTTAAAGCGACTCGTTCACAGGGAACTGTTTTGAAGACACATTAGTGATAATGACAGCTACAGCCGGCAGAGGCAGAACTAGTTCAACCTAGATTAGCATTTCCTAGAAACCCTTTTGAATGAATGAGTGGAGTTACAGTATTAGTGATTTTACCTAATGCATTTGCCTGTTCTGTTCATCCCTGCACACGACAATGAATTCATACACCGGCCACCTCCTGCCTCGGAGTCAGTCTGCCTTTATAGTCAGTACTGTGTATTACTGCTGATTTAGGCCACTTTGCACAGCATTTGTACATTTCTGATGTTGGAGACTCTAGTGATCGTATCAGATGATGTTTGCGTGCTACTTAATTATAAAGTGACATCAGTGTGGTTCTGTCTTTCAGTTAGACCCAGCAGCGTACATCGACACCTGCCTCTACCTGTACTGCAGCCTGCCACCCAAAGAGAGGGACGGCGCAGTGTGTGACACTCTAGCCAGCTACGCCCGAGAGTGTGCCCAGCAGCACGTCATCATAACGTGGAGGACAGCCACCCTTTGTGGTAATGAAATATAATCATTTAGGGCAACCCTGTTGGTACAGCTGGAGGTTCATGTCCAGTTTATGCATTTACAGTATAACTGAAAAGATGTCAGTGCAATATTAAAAAAAGACAACTCACAGAAAATAAATAAAAAATGAAGGCAATACTAATCAAATGCATGGATTATGTTTCCTTCTCTCTCTTCCAGCTCGTGTCTGTCCTAGAGGTCAGGTGTTTTCAGACTGCGTGTCCTCTTGTCCTCCCACCTGTGCATCTCCCCAACCCCCTGGATCTGCTGCAACCATTGGCCAGTGCAGGGAGGAGTGTGTTGGGGGCTGTGAGTGTCCTCCAGGCCTCTACCTGCACCAGGGGCTCTGTCTGAAAAGAGATGATTGTCCGTGTTTCCATCGCAGACACACCTACCAGTCAGGGGACAGGATACAGCAGAGATGCAATACTTGGTGGGGGTGAAATATGTCTCTTTGGTTTGCTTTTTATTCTTCAAATTCCCGTTTGACACCAACCATTCTGTTTCCAGTGTGTGCAGAGCAGGCCAGTGGCAGTGTACTGGGGAGAAGTGCGCAGCGCAGTGCAGCCTTATGGGGGCGCTACAGGTGAACACCTTTGACAAAAAGCGGTATTCACTACAAGGAGGAGACTGTCCCTTCACCGCCGTGGAGGTGAGACACAGAAAATGAAAACATGCAAGTTGCATTCGTGTGTGTAGCAGCCACTTCTCCCTGTGCTTATGCTCCGTGTGCTCTCAGGACTTTGTCGACAGGAAGCTGGTGGTGAGTGTGCGCTGTGGGGAGTGCACAGCAGGACGAGGCCTGGGTTGTCTGAGGGAGGTGTCAGTCACAGCACTGCGCACCACAGTCACCATCACAGACACTGGTGAGTTAGTTAGTTATCACTCTGACCTGACTAGGTATTTCTACAGAGTTAAGAAATGAGGCCAAAACAGCAAAATGCAGCCAGCAGAGTAATGAATATAACATTAGTTCAGCAGCTGTAAACACTCTAGATGAATGCTTAATGCTCTGTATCTGCTCCATGTGTGCTGGATGTACATTATACACAAGCAGCTGTTTATTCACCAGACTGTCAAAAGCTGATAATACATGAGACTGTCTACTGCCTGCATTTTGAATGCTGACAGCTAGTATTGTTACTTCCAGGTACAGTGACATTGAATGGGCGTAGGGAGGTATTGCCTGTGGTGACAGGCGACCTGGCTGTGCGCAGGGCCTCCTCTTCATTTCTCCTTATCCAGGCTTTTGGAGCCCAGCTACTCTGGTACCTAGAAGGACCCTTAGCACTCATCACATTGCAACCTGGCTTTGCAAACAAGGTGACCTTCACATTTCATATGGCTCATTAACTGCTATCATAGTGGGACCCTAGAAGCCTTCAGTTCGTAGTAATGCTGCATTTAAGTAAAGAGAATAACTGCAAAATGGGCACAAGATGAAACTTCATGCTCAAGATAAAGTCACGCAATTTGTATTTAATTTGTATTTAAGGTGCGTGGCCTGTGTGGAACACTGACCTGGAACCAGCATGATGACTTTACCACCCCAGAAGGAGACGTGGAGAACAGTGTGTCGTCCTTTGCAAGGAAATTCACATCAGAACACTGTAATGTTCCCAGCGGGGTTCCACCTGATCCTTGTGCCACATACACCCAGAGAAGACATTACGCAGAGTCAGTGTGCTCCATCATACACAGCACTGTCTTCCAGGTGGTGTATATAAACTCTCCTACTATCTCAGACATGAGTTCATCTTAGTCTGTATCCCTGTCATTCATTCACACCTGCTCCTCCCTCATTAATCTTGCAGGTGTGCCATGATGTGGTGGAGAGGGAGCCCTATTTCCGTCTCTGTCTTTCCGAGGTTTGTGGCTGTGCTCCACAAAAGGCCTGTCACTGCACCATCCTCACTGCGTATGCCCAACACTGTGCTCAAGAGGGTGTTGCAGTCCAGTGGCACAACCACACCTTCTGTCGTAAGTAGGGAGGGCGCCGGCCCTGAGGTCAATAAAAGGGACTTGGTCATCTAGTGCGCATTCATACATTCGGCATTCATTTTATTTGTTTCTTCATCATTTGTCATATGAGTCATCTGATATACTACTGATAGGACTGTGACATTTTCTTTGGGTGTGATCCACCCAAGTCAAACTCTGGGTCAAACCCCAGGCTAGAGTTCAGTTTGTTGGCCTACAGTACTTAAAGGGCCCCCAGAGAACTGAGGTTTGCTGTATCAGGACTGAAAAACCCTTCCCCGTTACCAACCTTGTGTTTGTTTTTCAAACGACTTCTCCTTTCTCCCCAGCTGTCCAGTGTTCAGGGGGTCAGGTGTACCAGGAGTGTGGTCGTGCATGTGGGGGCTCCTGTTCAGACCTGCAGCAGGGCTGGAGCTGCGATGACAGCGGAGGAATGGGCCTCAGGATATGTGTTCCAGGTTGCCAGTGCCCACCAGGGCTAGTGCAGGACCACTGGAGCCAGTGTGTGCCCATTTCTATGTGCCCGTGTGTGAAAGACGACAAAATGTACCAGCCTGGTACTGTTATTCAGAACAACTGTAACACCTGGTATGCCCTCTGACAAAACTTGTGTCTAGCATCTCACATTTGTGTTCAAATAATCTCCTCTTTGGCTAAAATACTCTATACACTGTATGTCTGTTGAATCAGGTTTTGCTGGAGTTGTCCTCGGTGCTATCTGCTCATTCCACAGAACCTCATTGAACTCTTGGCTGATGGCTAATTTCACTTATTCCACAGGTTAACCATTAACATCACAATACAGATACAGTACTCTTGCAACAAAGAACAGCAAACACACTAAACCTGTCAAAAGGAAACATCACGGTGCAGGTGAAGTCAGTACAGGCTCTTACTGTTGTTAGACAATTTTACAGCGCATCATAAAAACACGACCTTCATTTTGTGTGTTGTGTTATCTGCAGGCTGCTTTTATCATGTGGTAGTTGTGATAAAAAACCTGAAGGAGTCAGCACATTTTTGCCAATGTCAGTACAACACAGCTTTGATGCAGCTACAGTATAAGGTTCGAACGAGCCTCGCACTGTGTGTTGATACATATTTCTGGCTCTGTGGAGAGTAAAGAGAGGAGTTGCTGATTTTTTGGATTTGATTATCCTGTTATTGTTTAATAGTTTGTTTCTTTGGTGTTTTAAAGTCACATCAAATGGCCACTGTGGTAGTAAAAAGTCATTATTAACTGCCTTTGTACTGCATGTAAGATCAATCCCAGTGAGACCCTGGTGGTGTAAGAGACCTAATGAAATCTTCCTATGTTCCTGCTCCATGCTACAGGATAGGTTGGTTTCATTGCATCTCTTCACTGCATAACGTCACTTACCATCACTATATGGATCAGAGTTGTGTGTTAATGATTGAGCCGAAGCAGTCACCGTAGTACAACAGAGCTGAGTAAACACTTGCCTGTTTGATTTTATTGTATGTGTACGTGCACGTCTGCGGCAGTGCCTTTTTGTACATGACTCCTTTTCATTGTGTTGAAACAGCTGAGATTTGGCTGCGTACTGACCATTGCACTGATTAGTTGCTATTAGCAAATGTGAAATTGGGACGAGATAAGACACAGTACATCCAATAATAAGTCCTGACGACGATTCCAGTGAAATGATTTTCATTACGCCATCCAGCCCATTTTACAGCCATTGTTTAGAGTTTAGTAATACTGACTCACACGGTAGTACACTCTATAGACTCTTAGTACTGATGCTGCTCACGCTCCTCTTCCCTTCACAGTGTGTGTGAGCGGGGACTGTTCAACTGCACTCAGGAGCACTGTGAGGAGGTGAACCCATGTCCAGGTTCTTTGATCTTCTCTCCACGGTCCTGTCTCCTCACCTGCTCCAGCCTAGACTCTCCTGGCGAGCTGGAATACGGTGTTGCACATTCAGGCTGCAAAGAGCCCCTGTCTGGCTGTGTGTGTCCCCAGGGAACTGTTCTACTAGTGGGTGACACTTTAGATTGAAATGTTTGAATATATATATATATATATTATACATTGTCAAAATGTGAAATTTAGTGATTATAGACCTTTTTCACAGGAATTAGGTAAATGTGAGGTTAGTATTACTAATTATTTGGGATTGTGTTGCTGGGCTGTCAGATCTATCCAAGTGAGACTCAGAAGTGCAGCCATTTGAGGTCTTCCTTTGAAACTGAGTCTCTGACAGGACATTAAATCATTAAATGTCTTATTATAAATAAGGTATTTCATGCTGCTGGACAAATAGCCAAAGAGACACTTTTACAGGGGAATGAAATGAGCTTACACAGGAAATCATATGGCTCTGCCTGAAAGTCACGTCTTTTATTTCACCTCTTCTACATATAGGATGCCTAAAAAAGTAAAAAGTGTGTCTGAGTTCTGATGACTGTACACTGTGTCCTCTTTGGTTTACTCTAGGGTGAACGCTGTGTTCTGCCAGATGAGTGCCCATGTCGCCATAATGGCCGACTTTACTACAGCAATGAAACCATCACTAAAGACTGCAACACATGGTACTGTATGCATTTTTCCCATAACATCACATTGTATACCACTTTAACATGAACTATTTCAGCTACAGTATATTTCATCCATCTCTTTAGTGTGTGTAAAGAGCGCCGCTGGCACTGCAGCAAATCAGCATGTGCTGGAGTCTGTGTGGCCACTGGTGATCCACACTATGTGACTTTCGATGGCCGCTGTTACTCTTTCCTGGGTGACTGCCAGTATGTCCTAGCAAGAGAGACCAGTGGTTTGTTCAGCGTCACAGCGGAGAATGTGCCCTGTGGGAGCACCGGGGTCACTTGCACAAAGTCGGTCACCCTCAGCCTAGGAAATACCATCATACACCTGCTGAGAGGTAGGAGCGAGAGGAGGTGGTCTACAGAGGGAAGCAGAGCCTGGATGATGGACTGTTGAGATTCACACTTGTCTTGTCTCTGTAGGTAAAGCAGTGACAGTAAACGGGATGCCTGTTACTCTACCAAAGTCCTACACTGGCAGTGGTCTGACTTTGGAAAAAGTTGGCCTGTATGTGTCCGTCTACTCCCGAGTTGGGGTTACTCTGCTATGGGATGGAGGTACTGTAGATCTACCTTAGCTATCCCTGCTGTTATTGCCAAAAATATATTCTTTTACATTTCCACACTGGACTGTCATTGTAGAAATACAGTAGTTATCAGAGCAGTATGTCCAAGGCTGTAGATGTGTCTACAGTGATGTTACTATTTCACATGTTATTTCCAGGGATGCGTGTGTATGTGCGTCTGGCCGCCCACTTGCGGGGTCGGGTCGGGGGTCTGTGCGGTAACTTTGATGGCAATACAGAGAATGACTTCACTACACGGCAGGGCATTGTGGAGTCTACACCTGAGCTGTTTGGAAATTCCTGGAAGGTCAGCCCCTCTTGCCCTGACGTGGCAGATCAGGACCTGCGAGACCCCTGTGCTGTAAGTTCAGACACACACACACACACACACACAAACACACACACACACACAATGAAAATTAACCTTGCTCATACCCATGACACATGAACTCAAAGTGACTCTGTTATGTTCAGCTGAACCCCCACAGAATGACGTGGGCTAGGAAGAAGTGTGCAATCCTGACTCAGGAACTCTTCTCTCGGTGCCACCTCGAGGTGCCTTTCCAGCAGTACTATGACTGGTGTGTCTTTGATGCTTGTGGGTGAGTGATTGCACTGATCTACAACAATGGTTTGAAATGTTTTTTAAAAAATGTGCATCTATGTAGAGCAAACACTAACACTCATCAATTCATCATGAGAGTTGTAATACATGATGAATACTGTAGATGACGTGTCCTGTCTATAGTATCATATTGGTGTTTGTATGTGTGTAAGATGTGACTCAGGTGGGGACTGTGAGTGTCTCTGCACGGCCATTGCTGCCTACGCTGAGGAGTGTAACCGCCGAGGAGTCTATATTCGTTGGAGGTCCCAGGATCTCTGTCGTATGTCGCACACGCAGCATCTTACCCCTTGTCTTAGTGTCTTTCTGTAACTCTTGTTAGTTATGTTCATTCTCTCTCTGTCTGCATTGTTCCCTGCAGCTCTGCAGTGTGATAACGGGCTGGTGTATGACCCCTGCGGTCCAGCTTGTTCGCCCTCTTGTCCCAGCGCTCAGCAGAGTCCTCACTCCCAGTGTGGCAGCCTCTCATGTGTGGAGGGCTGCTTCTGCCCTGCTGGCAGCGTGCTACACGGTAAGAAAGACCTACCACGCTTACTCTATGCTTAACTTCTTTCATTTCAGACATTTCTGTAATTCAAGTTTAATAAGATTATTACTGTGTATGCTGTAGGAGACAGCTGTGTGGTTCCCACTGAGTGTCCATGTGAGTGGGAAGGCTCCATGTTCCCCCCTGGGACCACCATCACTCAGAACTGTCAAAACTGGTCAGTATGTAAAGTATGATACTTTTATTTTTAAGATCATCTCAGAAGTTGATCATTACGACTGAGGTCTGTGGGATGTGTGTGTGTGTGTGTGTGTGTGTGTGAAGCTCCTGTGAGGATGGTGTGTGGCGGTGTGAGGGGGTGCCCTGCCCTGCTCCCTCTGCTCCCTGCCTGCAGTCTGAGTTCCGCTGTGCCCGGGGCCGCTGCATCCCCTCCCAGTGGGTGTGTGACAACGAGGACGACTGTGGCGACGGCTCAGACGAGCTGTGCCCGTCCACCTGCTCTCCGGACCAGTTCCGCTGCACCAGCACACCGAGGTGAAGCCACAAGTACACAGACGTGACCTCGGCTAGTTAGTGTGTAGATGCTAAATGGTACAATGCATGTTAATATGCTAGCTAACTAGTTATATGCTACGTGTTAACAAGTAAATAACGTGATGTAAACATGCTAGTTGAGTTATGTCTAACATTACTATGAAGTTAACATGCAGTTAGTTAAGTAGTATGGACATTTTATTTCTAATGTCATCCAAAATATCTTATTTTAATTTAGGCATGTCCTTTAAATGGCAAACAGGCCATGAAACAAACAGATATATAACACACACGCACAGGGTTAGACAACATGCTAACGCTCATGTGTATTTGCCTATGGTAAATACTCTACACTGTTAGCATGCTAAATGCCACAGGCTAAATTGTGTTGCTAAATGTTAGCTCCATTTTTGGCTCAGGTTGTAACACTTAACTCTACAAAATGGTATCAGCATTGGCTTAAATATCTAACAATTAGATTTTTGGTCTGTAGCATTACAACCTTACAGCGTTACCAGTATTTCTAGTACTAGACTGCAGGTTTTCACATGTTAAGAGTCACTCCTCACTGCTAGAATCTAAAATGTGCAGTGGATAAAGTAAAATAACCCCATCTCTGCAGTGGACCATGTTTGAACCTGGCTCTGCGTTGCGATGGCCACCCAGACTGCGCCGACCTGTCAGATGAGGAGTTCTGTGCTCCTGCCACCCCCGTGCCCTTGTGCCCAGTGGGGGAGTTTCAGTGTGCCAGTGGGAAATGTCTGCCGGCCGGTCGGGTATGTGATGGACGGCTGGACTGTGGCTTTGCTGATGGGTCCGATGAGCAAGGTCAGTGCTACTCAATAACAGTATAGAGTACTTCACTGAAAACTCATTTGAGCAAGAGTCAGACAGCAGATGAACTCATCTTTACTGTCAACATTACTTCAAGAAAGGCCGTATCATAAATCAAAATGAAATCATAATCAGCATACTGATAGGTGTTTTTAAACGTTGTTTTACTCTTCTGTATGTTTGTGACTGCGCTGTTGTTCTGCCCAGACTGTGGTGTGGTGTGTGATGAAGGGGAGTTCCTGTGTGCTGGAGGACGTTGCATACTCTATCTCCATCGCTGTGATGGACATGATGATTGCGGGGACTTCAGTGATGAGAGGGGGTGTGTGTTCAATTCTGCCACATTTTGGTATTTGGAATACTCAGTGGTTACTGGTTAAATAGAGTAGTATGCATAAAAATGCTTTCCAGAGCTTATTTTGTGCTTAGGATTTCTAATGGGTGCAGAATTTTATACATTTATGCAGCAGAAAATCTTGACACTTTCTTTGCTGCACTTTCTATGAGCTGAAGAAAACAATATCTGCAGCACTCATCCACTCATGACAGTGTATGATGCCCTAATTATCTAATATTTTGGTTGGTTTTAGGTGCCTGTGTGCTCCAGGGGAGTTTCAGTGCCCTGGAGATCAGTGTGTTCCTGCAGACAGAGTGTGTGACGGACATAGAGACTGCCCCTCTGGAATAGATGAAGCTGTCTGTCCAAATAAAGGTACAGAAAATAATAATACAGTAAAATTGTGAAGAAAGTTTAAAGAATTTTAAACTCAAGTCATCCTCTTTTGTGTGGCAGTGACTTGTGCTCCTGACCAGTTTCCCTGCAGTGATGGGACATGTGTTGCTACAACTAAGCTGTGTGATGGAACATCAGACTGTGCAGGTGGAGAAGATGAAAACAGAACCAGTTGCTTCACTGATATTGCAACTGTGTCACCTTTGCCGGTCACCCCAACTGTGGCCACATCAGGTAGTAGTCATCTTTTAGGAATTCAGGAGGAAGAAATCTTCAGTGTTCATTGGTTTCTGACCGCCCTCTGTCTTTCCAGCTTGTCTGTCCTATGAGTTTAGCTGTGCCACTGGTGGGCAGTGTGTGCCTCAGGCCTGGCGTTGTGATGGGGAGACAGACTGCATGGATGGTAGTGATGAGCAGCAGTGTACTGCCCCCTGTGGCCCTGGTCAGGTGACCTGCCTTAGTGGGAACCAATGTGTTGACTACCAGCACCTCTGTGATGGGACACTACATTGCAGGGACGGATCAGATGAGAGCGTAGACAACTGTGGTGGGTGAAAAATGATTATGAAAGAGTTTTCAATTGTCAAAGGAATGATAGGCTTTGTCTGAAAATGTGCTACTGCATATTGACACTACATCTATCTGTCCCCTAGGCTCTACCCGGATACCTCCATGTCCAGGCAGCTTCTCATGTGATAACCGCACTTGTGTGAACATGACAAAAGTGTGCAATGGCATCCCAGACTGTCCGCGGGGCGACGATGAGTTGGTGTGTGGTGAGTTCTCAGGAGATCAGTAGAATTTGAGAGGTGAGGATGGATAAAGGGAAAAGCTCAAGTAAGGGAAAGGCAAAGGTCTTAAACAGGTTTCAAAGAACTGAAAACATGGAAATTAAAAGCGAACATAAGAGGTATCATGGAAGACTCAGTGGGACAGGATGGAACAAAAATAAACAAACAAACATCATGTGTGTGTACTCTTCAGTGTCCCACGTTCATAGCTTTGATGATGATTTTATTTATCATTTCTGCTAAGTAATGTCTTTTTTCACATCTCGGTCTGTCCAGATAAAACTGTTTCACCAGTGGCCCCTGGAGGTAAAAACACCACGGTCACCTGCCATGAATTCAGCTGTCTGGATGGATCCTGTATCCCCTTCTCCATGGTAGGAGCTATTTTTTTTTCTGTGCCAAATAAGGCATGTAGGCATGGCTTGCATGTAAATCTGAAAATGTAGAGAATTATTCACAAACTGCACGTTTATGTGGAATATGGATATATGATATAGTATCATACTAAATGTTAATGAGAATTTAATGTTGACATCATTCATCTCCTGCTTATAGATATTCAATATAGAGAGTACATTCTCCATAAAACAAAAAACAAAAGTGGAAATTGTCTTAACTTTGTCAGATACTGCATACATATTAGACAAATCCTGTTTGTTTACACCATCCTATTACCAGGTTTGTAATGGTGTGGCAGACTGCCTAGACTCCACACTAACCCCACTTGGGAGCCCCACGGATGAGCAGGGCTGTAGGACTTGGAGCTCCTGGGGTCCCTGGGGCCCCTGCAGCACCTCCTGTGGGACAGGCTCCATGAGCCGGCAGAGAACCTGCCCTCCAGGCGACCTGCTGCGTCATTGTCGGGGACAGGACGTTCAAAGGCAGCAATGCTTCAACACTTCCTGCCCAGGTGGGGAGTTTGACACAGAATAAATATATTTCAGAATGAAAGGACCTAAAGTTAAATGTGTATACCATATTGTATTTATTACTATTATTGTGTTTCCATCCAGTGGATGGTGAGTGGCTGCCTTGGGTGAGCTGGTCCAACTGTTCCAGTGATTGTGGTGGAGTGCGGATCCGACACAGAGGCTGTATCCCTCCCCGCTACGGAGGCCGAGACTGTTCTCAGCTCCCTGAATCATCCAACCTAGCCATGGAAATCAGTACGAGCTGTCTGAAAACTAACTTTGATTGACATACATCAATGCTAGACACACAATAGAAATATGGAAATACCTCTTGAAATGATTGGTTTAGTATTTTTGCTTGTTGTATTGGGGAGAAAGAAACCTCAGCCTAAACAAATAAAACCTGAACTATCTGCACAACGTACAGAAATATCAAGAGACAATTTGTGTTTTTCTAATTTTAGTGTAGTCAAGAAACTTAGTAAGAAAAGGTGCGTCTAGACCAAGTCTATCTGCATGAAAGTTTATTAATAAAACTTCACTATTAAAACAAATGTATTATGAAATACAAAATCCTAAATTAATAAAAAGGTTAGTGAACTGGAATTTTGTTTTTTAAAACATAAAAACAGACACCTTTAAATTATTTTTAATGACAAAGAGCAAAGTTTGTTTTTAAACAAAGTCAAATTTGGTCAATCTAAAAACCAGATGTTAATGAAATGTAATGAGAAGAGCAAATAGTAAATGGGATAACAAAACATAACTCCTTTTCTATTTCACTCCAGGCCCATGTCCTAATGATGGATGTGACAATACCAGTTGTCCCACTGGGCTGATAAGACACAACTGTGCTCCCTGTCCAGTGTCCTGTGCCCACATCAGCAGTGGGACAACTTGTGATGCAGCAGCACCCTGCTTCTCAGGTCAGTTGAGAGGAATATGGAAGATCTTGTGCTCTACAATAAGTTGATTTTTGCCCTGATGTTATCTCAGTATTGAGATTTGTTCACTTTTTTTCCTCCCAAACGTGTCTCCACCCTCAGGTTGCTGGTGTCCAGAGGGACAGGTGATGAGCCATATGCAGCAGTGCGTGCCACCAGAAGAGTGTGTATGTGAGGTTGCAGGTGTGCTCTACTGGCCGGGACAGCAGATAAAAGTGGATTGTGAGATTTGTGTTTGTGAGAGAGGAAGACCTCAGAGATGTCAGCCCAACCCAGACTGCTCAGGTAACTCGGGCAATTTACACAAACTCTAGTGATATTTATTTTAAATCACTGTGGTTATTGTTCTTCGTGTTCCATAAATCATGAGCATCCACACACAGTCACTTTTTGTCTTACTGTAGTACACTGTGGCTGGTCATCATGGTCTGAGTGGGGAGAATGTTTGGGGCCCTGTGGTGTTCAGAGTGTTCAGTGGTCTTTCCGCAGTCCGAATAACCCAACCAAGCATGGAGACGGGAGAACGTGCAGAGGAATTTACAGGAAAGCCCGCAGGTTAGTAGGCCTCTCATCTCATCTCATGTGATTCAGTGATGCTGTTTGACCAAGCATGTCACAGTAAGCATTTACAAGATCAACAACACATATGCATTGTCTCACCTCCAGCATACATCTGTCATATTTGTTTGTCTGCACAGGTGTCAGACAGACCCCTGTAATGAGTGTGAGTACCAAGGTCAGTCCCATGCTGTGGGAGAGAGATGGAGGTCAGACTACTGCCAATTATGTCATTGTCTGCCCAACCTTACAGTGCAGTGTTCCCACTACTGTCCATACACTGTCACTGGATGCCCTCAGGTACGAGAGGAAATGATGTGTCTACGTGTGAGTAAGATGTGTCTATTTCTTATAAGTTAGTGGCTCCTATTGTTCAAAGTGTTTTGTTTGTACAGGGCCAAAATCTGGTGCCTGCAGAGGGAGACCAGTGTTGTTATTGCCAAGGTAAATCATGACTGTTGCTGTCTGTATACATTGATAATGAACTGCCCAAATGTTCTTGTTCTGTGGACACTTATCAGAGATGACATTGTGATCCTACTCATCATATTCATTTAGTCTCTCAACAGCAAAAATGACAGCTCTACAAACATGAGGTCCAGT
The DNA here is from genome assembly GCF_900324465.2 of Anabas testudineus. Taxonomy (NCBI): domain Eukaryota; kingdom Metazoa; phylum Chordata; class Actinopteri; order Anabantiformes; family Anabantidae; genus Anabas; species Anabas testudineus. Next base: position 30,056,693 of record NC_046611.1, read on the forward strand.
TTGTTGCAAATATTGCAATAATAAAGTGATTTCTCATTAATCGTTGTATTCTATATCATCTCTGCATGTAGGAGGAAATGATACTATTCTTGTGACAGTTAGCCCTGCTGGTGTAACCTCCAAGCCAGAAGAGGGCACTACACCCCTGGTTCCAACATATCCACTTCCTCCTGGAGGTAAGTTTCTTTGTAATATGAGCAGTTGGTCATGTAGTTACACAGTTAGATACTCATTGTAATTTCACTTCTGTCCCTCTGTATTCAGATGAGTGCTGGTCACCCCTGGGTGTCCAGACTCTCCCAGTCTCAAGTTTCAGTGCTTCATCGCAGCAGACTGGTCACCCTCCTGAGGCAGCTCGCCTCCATGCATGGGACCCCCACAGAGACCTCCAGGTATACCTATAAATAATCTTTCGGTTTATGCCGAAATAGCTGCACTTTGTTTTTAGTGCTAATTACTGTATGAACATGCTGGGAGCATATAGGAGGACAGCACTATTTGACAGTCAATTTTCAGCATAATACTGAGCAGCATGTGCTTCTCCAAAACACTATTTGCAGGGCTGGAGTCCAGAACCTGAGGAGTATAAAGACCTACCACAGCGGAGCCCTGAAGGACACACTAGCAAAGCACAAAGCCCCTATCTGCAGCTAGACCTGCTGAAACCATACAACATCACTGGTAATCTTTCAAAGAGACACCTTAGAACACTCACAGACTGACCTGCATTTAGTGTGCTGTGTAAAAGTGAATTCCTATGTGTGTTCTAGTATACATGCTGTATACCTAGAAGTAAAAAAAAAATCAAATTTATTCTACTCTCTTCTAGGTGTGCTCACCCAGGGTGGTGGAGTGTTTAGTACATTTGTGTCCAGCTTTTACATCCAGTTCAGCCAGGATGGCAGACAGTGGTACACTTATAAAGAGCTCGTCACTGATGCCCGCCCAAGAGCCAAGGTCAGACATAAAATCAAATCCAAGTAACTTTCTAACATTCAAGTTTGAAGCCCACTTTGCTTTAGTTTAGATTTTGATGGGGATGTCTTAACCTGTTTCGCTCCAGGTTTTTCTTGGTAACCATGATGACCAAGGGGTGGCTGAGAGCAGACTGGACAGGATGGTGTCGGCTCAGTTTGTTCGCCTGCTTCCACACGACTTCCAGAATGGCATCTACCTTCGAATTGAGATAATGGGCTGTGGCGATGGTTAGTTGACATTAGGCACAGTAGTTTTAATGCTGCCTTGTTGGTGAATTTATGCTCATAGTGGGTTCTAAGATGTTCTTCTCCCTTAAAGGTGATCTCTGGTTGGCTACCTCAATCCCTCCCTCCCCAGTGTCCCCAAGTGGCTGCAGAGTGAAGGAGTTCCAGTGCAACAATGGTCGCTGTGTGCCAGCAGGTCCACTGGGAGTCATCTGTGATGGAGTCAATGACTGTGGGGATGGATCAGATGAGATGTACTGTGGTGAGTGTCCCAGTCTATCAAACATTTATTGATGTAATGCATACTTCCTTTTAATTCCCTCATGTGCTTAACATTCCACAAAGTGCACTTACACACATATTACTACTAATGTTGTCTACTGATGTGAATATTATTTTATATAGAAATGATGTTGACTCAGCAAAACTGCTTTCCATATGTAGGTACGCAGCTGTCCCCTACAGCCACCAGTCCACGCAGCTGTCCTTTTGGTCAGTTCTCCTGTCCCCTACCAGGGGGCTGCATTGCTGCAGTACAGCGTTGTGATGGCATCCCCCACTGTCCAAGAGGAGAAGATGAAACTGGCTGCTATGACAACACTACTCAGTCAGACAGGTGACGGGGGTCTGTTTTTATTTCTAGTGTTTATGTTAGTGTTAACATAATTACAACTCTGAATCAATTTTAATTACTGGACTGCTTTTTCATAATTTGTGTTTATTTGGCTCTTATTTATTTCCTTGTGTTGTAAAGTAGTGAAGATAGGATTTTAGGTATTGAATTTACTCCCCTTTGTTGTTTTGTGGCCATTTACAGACCACACACACCCACCCCTGCTCCTCTCAGGACTCCATCCATGTCTGCTGTCACTCGTCCTGCAGTAACACCAGCAGTAAGGAACCATTTAAGTGAAACATCTGTTGTCGCCGGTGTTTAGACATCAAATAGAACCTTTGGTTTTTAACTTTTTTTCTAAAACCTCTGTAATCAGATGTTAGCATTTAAATTGTGCAAACATTATGGAACATATCAATCAGAGAGGGTTAACTATATATAAATATCTACAAGTATAAGAACAGCATCTGAAGAATACTATCAGAAGATCCACTTTATACAGGTTAATTTTATAGGTGCTTATGAAGATACTCTTAATTCATTTTCTAATGTATTTACAGGATGGTGGTCCAGGATATCGTGGTAAGTGTAAAACCTTATTTAGCATTTATTATTACTGCAGACCAAATGCTTCAATGTATTGTGTTCAGTTTGGTAAATAGTGTTAAAATTCTATCATATTCTCCAGGCATCTGCTCCTCTCCCCTTGGACTGGAGGATGGGAGAATTCGATATGGTCAGCTGACTTCATCCTCACACCGTGAGAACAACCCTGCTGATGCTGGACGAATAAACATCATTCCTAACATGTGAGTAATACATGTGAACATGGCTGTTGGTGTCCTTTTAAATCTGTGCTGTTTCATTAAAGAGGATAACATACGATTCAGTAAAGCTTACAGAAAATGACAAAACATACTACTACTGTCTGTCTTCTGTGCAGTCCAGTTATGGAGCCTGGATGGAGTCCCTTACCTACAGATGCTCAGCCATATTTTCAGGTGGACCTCCTGGAGCCCACATGGGTGTCAGGGTTGGTGACGCAGGGCAGTGAACGCATGAAGGGTTACCTCACTAAATACAGTCTGGCCTTTGCACTGCATAGCAGCGTCTTCACAGATTACACTGAGAATGGAAAACCTGGTGGCCCTGTTAAGGTATTTGTAATAATTAGAATTTATTTTTTCAGGTTATTTCTGTATTTGTGTTATTCATCAGTGGTTGGAAATCCATTCCTTAGAAATTTTTCATTGCATGTATAAATGTCTTCATGGTTGTGTTACAGGTGTTTGAGGTGAGGATGGTCGGCAGCACTCCTGTCACCCGCTGGCTGGACCGGCTGGTCAGAGCTCGTTACCTTCGCATCCTCCCTGTGGAGTTCAGGCACACCTTCTACCTGCGTGTGGAAATCCTTGGCTGCAGAGGAGGTATTAGAATTTAGCTAAGTACATAAGGAAATGAGAAAATCAAAATCAGGACGAGAAGACTTTCAACTCCAGGGCTTGTTTTCCAGGACTTGTGCTTCACATTACTGACAGTAGGAATCCATTTTTCTGCTTCTGTAGATGAGCTGGTGACACCCAGCAGTGTGACCACATCTCCCTCAGGTGGTGGTCAAGTGACGGTGCCTCGCTGTAAACCAGGCCAGTTCTCATGTCAGCATAGTGAAGAGTGTGTCCCTGTCTCTGTGCTTTGTGATGGTCGTCCGGACTGCAAGGACGACTCTGATGAGATCAACTGTGGTGAGGGCTGCTGGATATTTACCCACAAACATTCTTTTGAGCCATGCCACACTATGTATACCAACCTGTAGTCTTCATAGGACAAGTGACCAAAACAGTTTACATGTCAAAGAGTAACTGTATAAATAATGAGCATCTCCTGGACTCTCAAGTGTTCCTACCGCTTGCTTATTTTTCAGGTACTACTATGTCTTTGTTCATGTCTTTCTCTCATCATCTTCAGGTACAGCTTCAACCAAAGGATTTCCAGGGCTGCAGAATCAGACCAGCTCTACAGGGAGACCAGGCATCCATGGTGATGGTATAACAGGGGTCCCAGGCCTCCATACTACCAGATCTCAAGGTGGCCTTCCTGGTGTGGCTACATCAGGGGTCACAGGTCAGCCTGGACTTCAGAATACTACAATCCCAAGTAGCAGCGAGTGTAATTAGCTATTGGTCACATCTCTCAGTGTTGGTAACTTTGCTTTAAGAAGCTGACAACTTTAAATGTTGCAGTTTTATGAAAGAGTTTAACACTTGTTTATCACTACAAAGTGGAACTAGTGTTTTATTTATAGCTGTTTTTTTTGTTTTTGTTTTGAGGTCTGTACATTTTTAGTGAACTTTTGAGTTGAGTTCTTTGTCTTCGGCCATCCTACATCTACCCAGGGGTCACCACAGGTCAACCTGGACTGCACCTCACTGCAACCCATCCTGGAAAGCCTGGTCTACAAACCACTAAAGGTGTGGGAGTCTACAGCCTTGCTATTTATCCTGCAACAGGCAGAACCCATGGATCAACACCTGAATAGACTTTTTGACTCTGTTTCCTGTTTAGCCCCATTGATTACCAGTACCCTGCACGATGGTGGCTTACCCAGGGTGCTTTGTGTGGAGGGCCAGTTTGCATGCCGCTCATTTGGCTGCGTGGACTCTGCGCAGGTGTGTGACGGCAGACAGGACTGTTTGGACGGGTCAGATGAGGAACATTGTGGTACGCATCAGCCCCCTGTCAGGGAGCAGGGTGCATCAAAGTATAGAGGGTTGCCGTAAGAACTTGGATTGTGCAAATGATGTGAAATACAAAAGTTGGTTCTGGTGATATTGGTGTCCTAGGGGACAGTGAACGATTTAACCACTAGTGTAACAGCTCTGTGGTTCTGGCACAGCCTGTCATTTTTTGTCTCACTTTAAGGAAATATTCAAACATAATCATATTTAAGCACAGGCACTTTGTCAAAGTAAATTTTTCCAAGTGTCTTGGACAAGTCGCCAAGTTCTTGTGTAACTTTAGGCTGTTGTAGTGTTTTCTGTATCTTCATCTAATCCCTGACCTAAAGCTACAATCTTTGTTCTTCTTGTGGATGAAGATAGATCTTTATGTTTTTCACTGTCTGTCAATATTACCATGTCTCACTAGGCGCCACAGCCAAACCATTGTTGACTTCCCAGCCCCACTTGTTACCCAGCCCGTGCTCTCCCAAGCAATTCCACTGTGACAGTGGGGAGTGTGTTCACTTGGACCGCAGGTGTGACCTGCAGAAAGACTGCATTGATGGATCAGATGAGAAAGACTGTGGTAAGTCATACTTTCGCTTGAATATAGGTTATTGGTCCAAATTGAAATATACATGTCTCAAATACGTTTCCTCTCCTCACCTTTAGTGGACTGCATCATGTCCCCATGGACAGCTTGGAGCGCATGCAGTGTGTCATGTGGTCTGGGCTCTCTGTTTCGCCAGAGGGACATACTGAGGGAGGCTCTGCCTGGAGGGGCCTGTGGTGTCACGCAGTTTGACAGTCGAGCCTGCTTCCCTCGAGCGTGTCCAGGTCTGTCCTTTGAAGAATGAGATGCATCTTTCACAAGTGCCCAGGTTCTGATGGAATGATTATTTCATCCTCTCCTGTGTCCTCCTGTAGTTGATGGTCATTGGTCAGGGTGGACAGAGTGGTCGGAGTGTGATGCTCAGTGTGGCGGTGGAGTCAAGCAGAGAAACAGAACCTGCACTGCTCCACCTCCTAAAAACGGTGGTCGAGAATGTGAGGGCATGACCTTGCAGAGCCAGACCTGCAACAGCCAACCCTGCACCAAAGACATCGGTACACAGACAGGTGACTCAGCCAAACATTCAATTATGAAGAAGATGTTGAAAGCTAATATTTAGTCTGGTTCTCTCTACCTGATCAACTTGTTTGTAAACTGTCTAAATTATATCTCTGCTCAGTGTAAGCATACTAACAAACTGAACTGATGCTTAGGTTGTGTCAGTGGGATGGTGCTTGTGACTGAGGCAGACTGCCAGGCTGGGAGAGTTGAGCCTTGTCCTCCTACTTGCTCACATCTTAGCTTGACTGGAAACTGCACTGCAGCCTGTATATTGGGTAGGTCACAGTATATATGAAGTTTTATATTGTATTGTTGCATTTGATTGGGAAGCACCTTGTGAAAATGTAAACTACAAGGCTTGTAGCCATTCACAATTAGTTACTGTGGATGCTGCAATCAAATGCAGCAGTACACAATGATACCTCTTCATATTGTTATTTGGCTTCAGTATGCCTAATTGTTAATTGTTGAGATAAAGTCACATTACAGATGCATTTTGGGTTTCTTCAGTTAGTCTTGGTGGAAAATTAATTCAAATAATGTTTTCCACTTACATTAAGATGAGTAAATATGAGAATGGAAGACTGCACTGGAAGCTAGGTCATAGAGACTAAATGAAATTCTCCATGGTTCATTATTTGTTAATTGATTCGGTGTGTTGGCAATTTGTCACACTGTATTAAAATATTCCGACTATAAAGCAAACCTATTCTTGCTACAAGAATAGTATCTCACATGGGCTCATTCAGTGGTAGTTAAAACACTGATTAAAACAGATTATGCCTCCTCCAGGGTGTCGCTGTCCTGCTGGTCTGTTCCTTCAGGAGGGGCGATGTGTAAATGCCAGCCAATGTGTCTGTCACTGGAACGGCCAAACTCTGCAGCCAGGACAGACAGTCAGCAGGAGCCAGTGTGCCACATGGTGAGAGAGAGGCAGACAGAGAGATCCAGACATTGTGTTTTTTTTTCTTTGGAAGCAAGCCTGTTTAATAATAACTGATGACATTTCTAAAATGCAAACTAACCAAAGTTACACTTTTTAAAATCACTTCTAACTTCAGTTATGCTAAATTATGGGTTTACTTTTCATGTCCTACTTTCCCCCTATAATTGTTAAACAACCATTCAAATGCTCTAAGTACCAAAACCAAACTAACCATCAGAAATGCCCCACCAGCGTGTGCAGAGATGGACAAGTCACCTGCGACACCTCCAGCTGTGTGGCAAGCTGTCAGTGGTCAGTCTGGTCATCATGGTCACCATGTGATGTAACCTGTGGTCTGGGGTTACAACAGCGCTACAGGTGAGCCTATTTAATTCAGCATCTGTAAATCTATCGGTGCCTTATCTCAGGCCCATTTCTCTTCAATTCATCGCATATTTTTAAAATAGACCAGCTTTCACTGAGTTGAATTAAATCAATAATTCTAACATCCATTTGACTCCTCAGGTCCCCAGTGAACTCAACAGGAGCAGCCACAGTCCAGCCCTGTCCAGGAGACTCCACTGAAACCCGCAGCTGCTCCAACACCTGCCTTCCTGGTATACTCAAACCCTAAAAGACAGCATTAGTGTGGGATCAGGAATTTTGTAGCAGAACATCAAAGCAATAATCATTTGTAACATTAGGTTTATTCTGTTGACATGAGGCTAGAATGTTTGACGCATTGTATCTTACCATCTTACCATCTTAGCAATGCTTTTAGTCCACATTTAATAATAAGTTCTGCAATAGTTAGTTAATTAAAAAAACATCTATCTTTCTTTATATACTTAAATGCAAGTATCAAGGTGGACTGATGTCTTTACTGTTTCCTTGCGCAGTCTTATTAGATGGAGTTTGGAGTAAGTGGACTAGCTGGTCCGAGTGTAGTAAGACATGTTTCAGCCATGTCAATGAGGTAGGAATCAGACAACGATTCCGCAGCTGCAACTACACAAAATCTACCTGTGATGGAGACAGCGAGGAGCAAGAGCCCTGCAACATGGTACACTGTTCAGGTATGGACTTTTAGCGATATGTCATATATGCAAATCTATGAGACAAAAAGCTGATTTTAGCTGTGTACTTTCAGTCAATGGTGGCTGGTCAGCCTGGACACCGTGGTCTCAGTGCTCATCTGAGTGTGACTCTGGGGTCCAAACAAGAGAGCGATTCTGCAATTCACCTTCACCACAGCACGGGGGCAGCAGCTGCCCTGGGCCACAGATACAGACAAAAGATTGCAACTCCCACCCCTGCTCAGGTGCTGCATGATGTCTACTAATTATGTACACTTCATCAGTCATGTGAGTTTACGTGTGCATGTACAAGTCTTATTTCCTCTCCTGTTCCTCTCAGGTGAATGTCCAGAGGGCATGGTGTACATGACAGCAGCTGAGTGTGAAGCTCACGGCGGTGCGTGTCCGAGGGTGTGTTTGGACATGACGTCCACAAATGTGCAGTGTGCGACCACCTGTTATGACGGCTGCTACTGTGCCCTGGGATTCTACCTGCTCAACGGCAGCTGTGTGCCCTTAGCACAATGTCCATGTTACCATAAGGGGGAGATGTACCCAGCTGGAGCTTCCCTGGTCGTTGATGCCTGCAATAACTGGTACTGTCATGATAATAGATCAAATGTTGCCTAAAATTATCTAGAGATGCAGTTGGTATCATAAAGAATGCCATTTTTAAAATAAAATGACACTAATTTATTTTTGTATTGTGTCTTTATCAGTACCTGCACTAATGGAGACATGGAGTGTGGAACAGCTCCTTGCCCTGGTTGGTGCTTTATTGTCATGCACATTTCATATCCTCCCAACTTTCTTACTCCATCTTCTGTCTCCTTCTTTTTGTCTTATTTTTCTCCTTGTATTTCTCAGTGGACTGTGGCTGGAGCAGCTGGACGCAATGGAGCAGCTGCAGTCGAACATGTGACGTTGGTGTGAGAAGAAGGTATCGTTCAGGAACCAATCCTCCTCCAGCATTCGGCGGTCGTCCCTGCCAAGGAGACAGCGTTGGGATCGATACGTGTAGTATTGAACCCTGCTTTGGTTCGTAAAATGACTTGGTTGTTCATGACTATATATAAAATGCACACTTTGAATGTAAAAACATTCAGAGCTATAACACTGTATTTATAGTTATTCATACATATAATATGGATTAGGTTTATGCAGTTGTTATCTGTCCCAGGTGTGAAGGAGCCATGGAGCGCATGGTCAGAGTGCTCAGTGACATGTGGAGGAGGTTACAGAACACGGACGCGTGGGCCAATTCGAATCCACGGCACTGCTCAACAGTTCAGTGCCTGTAATCTGCAGCCCTGTGGTAGAGCACTCACTCATCTAACAATACCACTGTGTTTTCATGATGACAATGGGATACACTTTACTGCTATTGTTTATGACATAACATGAGTAATAAATAAAGCAATATTAAAATGACAAGCTGGGTAACAGAAAGTCATAGCTGTTTGTGTGAAGAGGGATGAACAAAAAAAAAAGATAAGTTTTATTTATTAAAAAGAGAAAAGCCAGAACATAAATGCCAAAATATGTGTTATGTTTAGGAAATAAGGGCTGAGATCAGTTTTTTACAACAACAAAAAATTATGCATATTGGTATTTTTGACTGATCTCTGTTTGCACTCTTAGCTGGTGGCCAGGTGTGTCCTCCAGGCCAGGAGTGGAAGCAGTGTGTGAGGGGGGCAGTGTCATGTACAGACCTCACAATGAACCTCAGCAGGAACTGCACACCAGGCTGCCAGTGTCCTCACAACACTGTCCAACAGGTGGGTGAGATGGCTCTACACAAACAGCTATCATGCTTAGCTTATGTTCATATTCATGCTTATCCGTGTTCCCAGGATGGTGTATGTGTCCAAGAGTCAGACTGTCGCTGTGATGTGGATGGGGAACAATATTTACCGGGACACACTGTTCCCACAGGGTGCAACAACTGGTAAGTCGAACTGAACAATGAACAACTTCCTCAGCAGTGTTCAATTAATGAATTAACTTAAATGTTTTCATATTTCAGTACATGTGAAGCCGGGAGGCTTGTAAACTGCTCTCGGGACAGCTGCAATGGTAGGCAAGAGATAATTGAATTTATCTTTAATACAGTCGCTGGTGCTTTTTTTTGTGTCTTTTACTAAACATCATATGCTAAGCAAAGTCATGATTTCATGTAGTCTGCATAATAGTAACAGTGGTCTGCATGCCACTGATTGTCTAATCCAAATATTATATATAATCTTTTCAGGTTATATTTCTAAGATTTACCTTTTCAAGCATTGTGAATTGTAAATAACTGCTGCTGAGTGGCAGTGAAGCTGTAGTGATGCAAAACTGCATGGAAAAGTAGTAAGAATAACAGGGTTATATTCAGGGTTGTGTCATGTCCTCATTACCTACGGATTGCCCATCACTTTAACTTTCATGTTCTGCTCCCTCCCCCCACACACATACATACTCACTCTCTGCAGTTGACGGCCAGTGGTCAGGGTGGACTCCTTGGAGTCAGTGCTCAGTGTCCTGTGGAGCTGGTCTCCAGTCTCGGTACAGGTTCTGTTCCAGCCCTCAGCGCTCTGGGAGTGGCCTGCCATGTTTGGGGCCTCACAGAGAGGACCAAGTCTGCATCATCACCCTGTGTGATCGTGAGTGTGTCAGTTTTCACAGGACTATTAACACAGGATGATGCAGCTGTAGCTCTAAAATTGTACCAAATCATTGTACAATATGTGTTTGGTGCATGTATTAAAACATATGTGGTCTTTCAGCCCAGGTTCTGCTGTTTAATTTAATGTGTAGCTTCATGATTCATTCTTTTGTGATTAGTGCATTATTTCACACTATGTATGAAAAATGCTTCTCCAAGTCCCCCATTTAGGGCCTAAGTTAATCAGTCGTTTTTTGTTACCATTATCATATCAACTCCTATGTAACATCAACAGATTTTTTTAAGATTTTGATTTTTGTAGTAGCTGCTGTTAATATGACACACAATGTTCTTGATTTGCTATGAAGTTGTTTTTTAATTTTTTTAAGTGCATCATGATCTTTCCAGGTGATGGTGGCTGGGGTCAGTGGAGTAACTGGACACAGTGTACTAAGTCATGTGGTGGGGGCGTTCAGAGTCGGAGGAGAGAGTGTGACAGTCCCAGTCCAGAGGGGGAGGGAAATTACTGCGAGGGTCTGGGAACTGAGGTCATAGCCTGTAACACTAACCACTGTCCAGGTTTGTTTACAGAGTGTGTAAACTGAATCTTGACTTTTGTTCACAGTAGAGTACAGCAGGTTTTATGTCTGTGTTATAACCCCATGCAACTGTGTGTTCACAGTGCCACCATGTTCTCAGGTACCAGGCACAGCATTCAGTAGTTGTGGTCCCTCCTGCCCTCGTTCGTGTGATGACCTTGCAGTAAGTATCGCACCAGACATAAGTCACTATAATCACTGGTCTGATCTTTTATATCTTTATTGAGAACAGCCCTAAAAACCTCATAGTGTTAGTGGAAAAAGTATGAACCCATGGAATAAATAACTGGTTGACTGAGCTGACGTACAGACATTCTCACATTGTCCTGAAGAATGTTTTAAAACACTTGGGAATTCATCTTCCCCCCCAATCACTATAAGCTGGCCAGGCACTGATGTAGCAAAGCAGGTCCAACTCATGATGTTTCCTCCACCATACTTTACAATTGGGTTAGGGTTAGGGTTTTTACGCTAAATGTAGTACTGTGTGCTCTTTCCAAACACTTCAATATAGTTTCATCCGGCATGCAGCAATGTTCTTTATAGTGAGAAGCAGCTTTCTTTGTGGTGTCCTGTTTTACCTACTGTAGACTCAAGAACAAAGATGCTAGTCAGTTACAATGATGCCTTCAAATATTTGAAGCCGTCCACTTCTTAGTAAAGTAGCCACAGCCCCAAAGTGTCTCCATTTGTAGTTGTCTGCCTAACTGCCTAGACTTTGACATCACTCATAAATTCTTGATCTTCGTAGATCCTCTGAATGCTCTAACTTATGCTAACACCTGACTCCAATTAGCTTTTCTGAAGTTTGAAGTTTTTATGGTTGTTTTCAATAGACATTCAAAGATTTGAATTTTTTTTGCTTACTATTACTTGAGACACATTGTATTTGTTAATACTCTTGACTTAGATGAAGATCAGATCTCATTTTATGGTAAATTAATGCAGAAAACCATGAATTAACATTAATTAACACATTTTCCTTGCCACTATAAATTAAAAAGCACTGTGAGTGGCGATGTGAGCCAGGGTGCTACTGTACAGAGGGAAAGGTTCTGTCTGCTAATGGCACAGTCTGTGTGGACAGAGAAGACTGTCCATGTCTGGATATCAGCAGCGGACGCAGGCTGGAACCAGAAGAGACCACTGAAGCCCATGATGGCTGTAACAACTGGTCAGAATAACAGTATATGCGCACAGACCATATTTGCATTTCACACAGAGATAAAGAAGAGGGAGATTATTATATGTTGGATTTCATGTGTTTCAGCACCTGTGAGGGTGGGAGACTCAATTGCACCAGATACCCCTGCCCAGGTAAGACCAGTTCTAAGTCTTTGTGTATTTTGGCAATTGTATGTTATGCACAAAAAATAGTTTTTTTTACTTAGGTTCAAGCCTGGGTAAAAAACTGCAAGAGAAAGTCATATTGGGTAATGGTCGTGTACTTGCTGCTTTGTTTTTCCAGTATCAGGTAACTGGTGTGAGTGGTCCGAGTGGACTCCCTGCTCCAGGACATGCGGGGCAGAGTCTGTCTCCCGCTACAGAAGCTGTAGCTGCCCTGAACCCAAGGCCGGAGGAGCGGCCTGCTCTGGAGAACAGGAAATACACAATGGAGTTGGAGTTCAAATCCAGAGACAACCCTGTCCTGTTATTACTTTCTGTCCAGGTAGGACTGGCAGAAACATTTAAGTAGAAGATTTATGAATTTGCAAAGATCTCAAGTAGAAAGTGTGTGTACTGATCAGGCAGTCAGAAGCTCCCAGCTCAGAGACTCCCAGATCCCTTAGCCCCTCACTGTTTTAGATGCAAGTCTTTCCTCTGCATTTTATATCTCTCATTCTATTTTTGCAATGTTTGTCTTTTTCATCCCCTTTATAGTTTTCATTTGTGCATTCCATTTCTTTGTTTGCCTGTGTCCCTCTCTCCATAATTTTCTTTTCCTCACTCTCCATTCAGTCCATGGCTCATGGAGCACCTGGTCTGCTTGGTCAGACTGTGATGGGTGCGCCGGATCGTCCACTCGCACCAGGGTATGTAACAGTCCTCCTGCCAGGTTTGGTGGCCTGCCCTGTCTTGGAGAAGCTAGGCAGACACGTAGTTGCCATGACAACATCACCATCTGTTCAGGTCAGCAAAATAAAGCATTGAATGTTAATGGTGTCATCCCAATTCCAACACAGGTTACTGGGTTAAGACGAAGATAAAACAAGAAAATGAAAAGCAAAATTTGAGCTCTGGAGAGTGTGAGGAAAGAAATTAATAATTCATTAATTATATTATTATATTTATGTTTCTCAGAAAGGAAAGGATTTTTTTTTTAGTTTTATAGATTCTTCTTCGCACTAGTTAGTCATTGATTAGGCTGACACACACCTCTGTCCATCTGAGAGACCAGTATTTGACCTATGCCTTTGGAGCATTACATGTTTTTGCCTTTCCAGTGTATCTAGTGAAGTTTGAGGTTTTCTTTAAATTGCTCTGTGAAAGCAAACTAGACCATACAACCTGTAATTCTAATATATGTCTTAATTCTCTTCTAATTGTGCTTCCTTCTTTATTCTGAAGACTGTGGTGGAGGCCAGGAGGAATGGCCTTGTGGGAAACCCTGTCCTCGCTCCTGTTCAGATCTCCATGGTGACACAGAGTGCTTGGACTCCCCCGGGTGCAGCCAGACCTGCGGTTGTCCGGGTGACATGGTTCTGCAGGATGGAGTGTGTGTGGACAGGGAGGAGTGTCGCTGCAAATACCACAACAGCTCTGCTACTGGTTAGATACACAGTCTGTTTATATGCAACGTGAGATTGGAAGTAGGGACTTTGTATATGAACTGTGTTAGAAGAAGCAGAGATCATCCTATTGTCTCATCAGTAGATGTTTCTCTGCTTATTGATTTGTTAATGCGCTTTGGTTTACTCTCCGAGCAGGTGACCTAGATTCCACTAATACATCATGGGTATGGCCTGGTGGATTTGATTGGCAGTTTGCAAATCCAGGAGACAACATCATGAGCGACTGCAAGAACTGGTACAGCACAATAGTTTTATTTATTTATTCATTCATTGAAATAAAATTTATTACAAAATGCGTTTATTTAATATATATTGATTAATTAAATGTAAAAAAAATCTGCTATCTTATGTTTTTATGTTATCATGTTTTTGCTGTTTTTTCCACTTAATCTTAGTTCATGTAAGGCTGGGGTCCTGCAGTGTCAATCAGTCCCTGGTTGCCGGGTTGATGGTGGTTGGAGCCAATGGGGAGCCTGGACTGAGTGCTCCCAATCTTGCGGCGGAGGCGTCAAGTCCAGGAAACGCCAATGTGATAATCCACCTCCTCAGAGTGGTGGAAGAGGCTGTGTAGGAAACACTGAGCAGCTGAAAAATTGTAACATACACCCATGCATAGGTACTCGGTAATGACAGCCTGGAAAAAGATGTCATATTTTGCCTAATTAAGAAATTAATATATCAATCTTTTTGTCTTGTATCCTAATTTCCAGACTCAGTGGGCATGTGGCAGCCCTGGTCTCTGTGGTCTGTGTGTTCGGTCAGCTGTGGTGGAGGGCAGCAGTTCCGCTCTCGTCTTTGCAGCTCTCCACCATGCAGCGGCCTCAGTCGCCAGAGCAAGACCTGCAACACCCAAGTCTGCCTCGGTGAGTCCCTGGTTCCTGTACGGTGTAGAATCTATGACCATGGCATCAAGGTTATTTTAATGGTAAAATCTAGCCTAGGCATCATTTACTGTTACTTTGACGAGTTTCACTGTGTGGAACTTATAATATTTTGCAGAAGTGGGCTGCCCTCCAGGCCGGCTGTACAGGGAGTGCGAACGAGGTGAAGGCTGTCCATTCAGCTGCGCTCAGGTCAGCGGCAGGGAGGGCTGTTACTCAGATGGCTGCGAGGAAGGCTGCCACTGTCCCCTGCACACATACCAACATCATGGAGGCTGCCTGCAGGTAGGTTCACTGTTTTCTGAGCATTTCAGCATTCTGATATATTCATGATTGTTCCATCTGAATAGTGCTTATTTTGAAACATACAACACAAAGTGATGAAGTAGTAGTTAACACATTAACACACAACAGTGAAAAAATGTGTGATTTTTTTAATATAATGTGGTTCTGTGGTCGTATGTGTGTGTGTGTGTGTGTGTGTGTGTGTGTGTGTGTGTGTGTGTGTTGGTTTTAGGAGTGTCCGTGTCTGGTCGACAGTGAGTTCTTGACATCCTTAGAGAGTGTCTCTGTCACACCTGTCTCGTCTCTGTTCCTCTTCAACATCTCTGAGGGGATGGAACTTCAGTCTGGAGAAACACTGGTTCACGACTGCAGCACCTGGTGAGCAGAGAATAATGGGAATATTTGCAACTACGCTGCTTTTCATAAAGTCATTCAATCCCTATTATACCCAAGTTCTTTTACTGCTGGAGGGTTAGGGTACAGGGTACCTTTAATCTAAAAACATTCAAGAAATGAGATGCAGTATCCTCATTTAGAGGTTTAACTGTTATACTGTTAAATAATATACACATAGTTGCAAAATTCTTCATTTAATTTTTGGACACTCTCTCACTCACATCATCACTGCTCTAAACACACTTCTCCAGCCACTCCACACTGTAACCCCTTTTCCCTCCTGTTTCCTGCAGTGGCTGTGACCATGGCAGATGGAATTGTTCCTTGGAGCATTGCCCAGTTGATGGCGGCTTGACACCCTGGGGCCCCTGGAGCCCATGCTCACTGTCCTGTGGAGGTCTAGGACTCAAAACCCGCACCAGGAGCTGCACTCAGCCTGCCCCAGCACATGGAGGGAGAGATTGCCAGGAGCCACGTCAGGAAACCACCTACTGCCAAGCCCCTGACTGCCCAGGTACAGGGGGTAATTCAGGCTGATTAGGTACTTTGTACAGTATAATAGGCATGATTTACTGATAAATTATTTTTATTGGCAGTGATTGTTGGTCCTACAGAAGAACCAGTTTTACCAGGTAAGTTGTCCTTTCATAAAACCAAATTGATGCCTGACAGTTCATATTTCCTTCTCAGTTATTTTCCTAATTTTCTCCTCTTTTTGCTTCTTACTGCCCAAATATTAATGTTTGTTATTTGTTCTGGTTCATGAGTCAGTGAAACTGCTTTCTCTATGTTTTTTTATCATTGTTCCTTGCTCACCTTTATCAGATGAGGATGACAGCTTCTCTCCCTGGTCATCGTGGAGTCCCTGCGCTAAGACCTGCACTGATGCTCTGAGCCCAGCCACAAAGTCTCGTCACCGAAAGTGTATCAAAGCTCCCTGCTCTGGAAGCTCTCACCAAGACAAGGCCTGTAATCTGCCACAGTGTCCAGGTACAACCAGCACCACGCTACCTCTCATTTCAGTAAATGCATTTCCAATGTAAAACATCTCTTCACAAACTGGATTTCATTTCATGTGTAGGTTTTCTGCTAGAATTTGTTAGTGGCTTCATTTGTAATTTTTACTGCCACTGTCTCAAAGATGACAGCAGGAAGTATGAAGCTGATAATGATAATAATGATAATTTCATTTGTTCCCAGATGGATTCGAGGTGTGTAAGGGAGCCAATTGTGAGCAGAGGAACTGTTCTTGGACAGAGTGGGGTGAGTGGAGCCCCTGTTCACGGTCTTGTGGAGTTGGTCAGCAGCAGAGAGTCCGAACCTTCCTTAGCCCCGGGACAAACGGCTCATGGTGTCAAGACATCCTCGGAGGAAACCTGGACCACCGCTTCTGTAACATCAGGCCCTGCAGAGGTCAGCATGTAAAGTATTGTTAAAGTTTGGCTTGAAATAGTAAGTTCTTTACACTCAGAATCATCTCCACAGTTTTTGTTATTGAACTGTGTAATAATCTAATGCAGACATTTCAAATTAGTCTGAACTAACAATTGCATTGCTAGCTATGAAAGACAAATTGTTATTATAGTGAAATGGGAACTAATGGCTGCCTGGAAAACTTTATTCAGAACAAAATGTTACATCATGCTTCACACAGCAGATGTCAACACTAAGGTTGTATCATCTGATGTGGCTTTACGAGTTTTTGTTTCACTTCCCTGTGTTTGTGGTCATGTTTATTTCTGTGTCTGGGTGGTGTAGTGGATGGAAGTTGGTCCCGATGGAGTCCATGGTCGCGCTGTGATAAACGCTGTGGTGGCGGGCGATCCATACGCACCCGCTCCTGCTCCAGCCCTCCACCCAAGAACGGTGGGAAAAAGTGTGAAGGAGAGAAGAACCAGGTCAGACCGTGCAACACCAAACCCTGTGGTGAGAAAGACCCAACATGTTCACTAGCATTTATTTATTTAGCATTTATTGTGTTTCGATTAAAACTTACCATAGGGTTAGTTCATCCCGCATATGGGTGAATGCATATTCATTTAGCATATGGCTGAATATTTTTTCTATAGGTTTGTGTTCAAAGTTATCATAGCCTGTGGTCAGCATTGTCTGTGTTAGGCGAAGAAAATGCCTGCAGCATCATAGGAAAATCATGACCTTCTGTTTGTGTATTGTCAGACGAGAAAGGTTGCCCGCCAGGCCAGGAGTTTGTGCTGTGTGCCAACCAGTGTCCACAGCGCTGCTCAGACCTCCAGCAGGGCATCGAATGCCAGGGCCACGCAGAATGTCAGTCTGGCTGTCGATGCCCTAAAGGTATAGAAGCTTGTCTGTGTGTGTGTGTGCATGTCTGTGTCTGCATATTTGAGTGATTCTTCCCCAAAGGTCAGGTTTACACTGATTCAACAGATAAGCACTTTATATGTTTATTTACTTCTGTATTTATGGTCACGCAGAGTTAGAATTTGCTGGGTGCTGTTAAGCCAGAACTAGCAATGACCTGTTTTAAATACACTTTGCGGGGTCAGTGCAGCCAAATGACATGGTATTGACACATAGTCACTGAATATATTCAGACTTCTTCTCGTTTGCTCAAACTGTAATTTGAAATGAAACATTCTGCATTTTTTCATCAATATATGTTAAAAGTTTGCAAATGTGTTAAAATTAAACAAGCAAAATCACTCCTTTACAAATGTATAAAGATCATTAATTCAGTACTGTGTAGAAGCCCCTTTGGCAGCATTTTCTTGGATTAGTCATCTGGATTTGGATTCTTTTCCAGCAGGTCCTCTCAAGCTTTGTCAGATTGGATGGCTAGTAAGGGCTTTGGTTGGGACAGTTTGAGACTTGAAGCTAAAGCCACTCTAGCATTGTCTTAGATGTATGCCTCATTGTCTTGCTGAAAAGTGATTCGTCATAGACCTCTGTGTCTGCAAAGTTTACTGAAAATACATTCTTCTAACAGAGTAACCCTGATTAAAGTAATTTCAACTTTAATCAGGGTTACTGGACTTCTCAGATGGGAAAAGGATTAATAAAAAAAGACATAGCTTTACCTTTTTCAATTTTTTGCATTTTCAGTGATGCAAACCTGCTGATGTAAACCTGCTGTGTTGTAATGAGTGGTGCCTAATGACTACTGTATGTGTGTATCTAGGCCAGCTGGAGCAGGATGGAGCCTGTGTGAAGCTTTGGCAGTGTGACTGCGTGGACTCGCTGGGACAGATTTGGGCGGCCGGCAGCTGGCATGAGGTGGACTGTAACAACTGCAGCTGCTCTGACGGACAGCTCCTCTGCACCAATCACAGCTGCCAGGCTACTTGCAGTTGGAGCTCCTGGTCCAGCTGGGCGTCATGCAGCGTTTCCTGTGGGCAGGGCCAGAGAACCAGATACAGGTAAAGATAAATACTAATAACTCTATAATAACTTTAATACATTTGTATGTATTAATACATGTTTATATCAGGTCTCTAATCGCGGAGACTGAAGGAACAAATTGCCAATTTGAGGAAGTCCAACATAAATCCTGCGACCCAGGACCTTGTCCACCCCTGTGTCTCCATGACCACCACGAGCTCTTTGTTGGAGACACCTGGCTTCAGGGAGAGTGTAAACAATGGTGAGACACATACAAAAGAAACCATTATTTGGGTGATAGGGAGTTTAAAAAGGAAATGAGAAACTAAGCTTTGTGTTCAGAACACTTTCTCGTTTATTTTGCTTCTCAGCACCTGTACACCAGAGGGAGATTACTGCCAAGACATTGACTGCAGAGGTGTGTTACTACATTCATTTTAAAGACACATGGCTTGTGCTGCAAAAGTGTTGAATTATAAATTGGGTTCATGGCTTCCATTCAGCCTGAAAGAAAAATGACCAAGTTTTTTGTTTTGTTGTTAGTGGATGGTGGTTGGACCCTCTGGTCAGTTTGGTCCGACTGCTCATTGACTTGTGGGAGGGGGACACAGGTTCGAACACGGGCATGCATCAACCCCCCACCACGAAACAATGGGTCCTACTGCAGTGGGCCAGAGAAAGATGTCCAGAATTGTTATACACTTCCCTGTCTTGGTTTGTATGCACTGCAATTATGCTCATTTGTCTAGTATCAAAACAACAGACACATGTAATTTATTTCTGTTATCTAATGTATGCATAATGTTGGATGATTAGACTGCCAGTAAGCCTTGGCTACTGTTAATATTTCCTGCAATTGTATTAACTCCTTGTCTCTAGATGACCTGTGTCCCTGGTCGCCATGGTCACCGTGTTCCCGCAGCTGCGGGGCAGGGTCTGTGACGCGGCACAGGGTGTGCGTGTGTGAGGAGGGAGGCGATGTGACATGTCCCACTGAGGTAGAGACTGAGAGGAACAGAGAGGAGACACAGCTGTGTTACAAACAGCCCTGTCCAGGTACTGTTCATAGAGACAAAGCTCAACACCTCAAGAGTACTTAACTTTTTTCAGCTTCATTTAGTGGAGCCAGAATCAAATACCAAAACCAGTGTGAATGTTACTACTGCTGTATGAACTATACCTCAGTCCAGGTGTGTTTGTCCCAAATCAGTGCCAGTTAAACATTGGAGAAGTATTGAATTTGGTTTGAAATGCATATTTATACAGCATTTATACTACATGAGTGCTAAGTCTCAGCTTTAATTTGAGTGGGATTATGTCAGTATTTAAAGAAGTATGATTTATTGTAGTGCCAATATAATAAAATATAGTGGTTCAAATGTAATTGGAGAACCAAGTCAAACAAAGTCATCGTATTTAATATTTTGTGGGAAATCTCCAGTCAATGATTACCTAAAGTCTTCGATCTGTAGACAACAGCAGATGGTTTGTATCTTCCCTTGTGATGCTCCGCTTCACTGCAGCTCTTAATGTATCATCTATTCTTTGATTTCAGTTTAAATGATGTTGCACATCAGGACAAAAACTTCTGTAATTGTATTTATTAGCGTTTGGGATCTAGTTGGGTTTGTGTAATTAAGTAAATAAGATATCTGATATTACTAGACAATCTGTAAAAGCAGATAACCAATGTTTAGTGTATAGATCATTAGATAGATCAGTAGAATAGATCATTTATACACTGATTAATCTACTTGTCTAAATCCGCTCCGGATCACATTAATAGCAAGTTCAAGTGCTGATCACAGCACAGCTAAGAGGAGTCTTTGTGTAAACCCATGTGTTGCACCACATTGGTTGATGTATTTGATTGTTGCAGACTGCCCCATGTCACAGTGGAGTGTTTGGTCTCAGTGCTCCTGTGTGTCTCAGAGGGAGCAGCGCTACCGTGTAGCTCTCTCCCCTGCCACCAGGGGACAACAGTGCACTCCTGTTGAAACGCAGAGCAGGACATGCAGCCTCAGCCAGTGTGATGGTGAGTTGGTGTTCATTGTGAAAGTGTGTGTGTATGAATTATGTGTTATTTACACAAGACCTTACACTTAAGCTTCTTTTAATTTTTTCTTTTCATGTCCTTAAACAGCCAAATTACTGCTGACATGATGATGACATGATCACAGTCACCTTTTCAGTGTTTCTTTCATTTAGTCAAACCTTGTCCTGTTTTATCAATTATATGCATATGTTTGTGTGGTTTTATGTATGTTATAATAACCTTTTTTTTTCCTCATTTGTAGACTGTGAGGCACCATTTGTGTACTCAGACTGTGGTGCACCTTGTGAAAAGCAGTGTGCACTGCGGGGCCAGGGAGATCTGTGTTCAGGTGTCAGGGAATGCACACCTGGCTGCTACTGCCCACAGGTGAATTTCTCATTAGCCTGCGTCTGCCATATAGCGTATACAGGATATACTGTAGTATGCACAAAAAAGCACATTTGTGATTGCTGGTCATATGCAGTAGAACAAACGTGACAGTTTTAGGCAGCATGAGATGTGTGCAGTGCAGTGAAAGCTGATATTTGTGATCACTTCTTTCTACGAAATGTTTCACACCCGCCTCACAGTGCACATTCTATATTTAGATATTATTACTCGATGTTGATGTGAACGATCAAAAAACATTCTGTCTGTCTAGAAGTGTTGCTTCTTCTCCTAACACTTATTTCAAACAATAAATTTGCATTGAGGGTATGTGTAATTATCAACTGAAACATATTTTTGAATTAAGATTCTGATATAATTGCAGTCTGCATGTGAACACAGTTGCTAAAGTAATATTTACTCTATTAATATAAAACAGGGCCCTGGTTAGACAAGCAATGGTACTTCAAAGCTGTGTTTGGATTTGACTAGTGTGTCTGAACAAGTCCAGAGTAAAAATATGCAGACATGAATTTAGTAAGTGAAATGTGCTGTGCTGCATATTGTCACTAATACATCACTTTCACATGAGTTGCGATGACAGTTTAACGATGTTGTTCGACTCAGTTTGAGAGCAATTTGAGAGTTTGATTTATTGCAGAAACTTGAAAAACCCTCTGTGATAGAGTGATGATACCCCCATACAACAGAAGGGAGGGGAGATACTGAAATGTGGAACAGAGAGCAAATCACCAGTGATGTAGAACACCATCATTCATTTAAATATGGATTACTTTTAAATGATGGGTGTGATGATACAACAATTAACATCACAATTAACATCTGTTTTACTTTTGTTGCTCTACAATTAGCAACATATTTCAATCTATTTCAACTGCTCTACTGTTGGTAGAGTGGAAAACAACTGTGACCTTTTTAAACAACAATTTTTAGGACATATGTTAAAACCAAATCTTTCTCTTTCTCCCTTCTAGGGCTTGCTGCAGCAGAACGGTAGCTGTGTTCCTCCAGATGAATGTGGCTGCATCTACCTGCAGCATCAAGCTTCAGGACAACCACCTAGACCTGTCACTATCCCACAGGGCTCAACCGTCACCATAGGCTGCAGTACCTGGTTAGACCCCACAGAAGCTGTTAAAGTTATAGCTAATGTTTTCTGTATCTTTCCTTTGTTGCACCAGGTTGATTTTGAGCTTTTACTAACTTTGAACAATATGTGTGCCTGCCATGGCCACCACTCTATCTGTGCTGCACCCAAATCATTCTCTGCCATTTCTCTTTTTATCCACTATTTATTTGCTCTCAGCTTAACTGTTCATCTGGGATCTATGACTCAGTTACTGTATGTGTTTCTTGGCTGTTCTGTCCCCCAGTCTTTGCCATGATGGGACTTTGCAGTGTGACACAAGAGAGTGTGAAGGTAAGAAAGCAGACTATAAGGAATGAATGAATAGCTTCTGCCTGAATAGGTCTTGTTATCCTGCCTCTTTCTTTATCTTTTTTAGTCATCCTCAGCGAGTGGTCAGAGTGGACGTCGTGTTCTCCCTGTGTACCTTCTTCTTCCCTGCAGCACAACACTTCCCAAGCAGGGATTATCAATGGCACTAAAATGGTCTCAGTCCAGAGGCGTTTCCGTGCCTGTCTGGACCTGGATTCTGGTCTTCCAGTCTCTGGACAGGAGGAGAGCCAATGTCCAGGGCCACTTGTAGAGGAGAAATTCTGTCCAGACGCTAACATCTGCAGAGGTAGTGGTGTTTGTCCAAAAAGACAAAAAGAGGGTCTTTGTCCATTAAGGCTGTCAGCTTCTCAGTCTGTCTTTGTCAAGCTCTAGTTCCTTCTGAAGCTCCACAGTAAGGGGCAGTAGTGAATGGGACAGTTTGGCTTCACCCGAGCTCCTCAGAGTGTTGTAACAGTTTGACACATTGCTCCCATCAAAAGATGTATGCAGATAGTGCAGTGAACTAGTCAGAAGTAGACAAGCATGGCACTGTAGAAGAAGAAATTACAGTTAAGGTCACAGTGCCTGTGACAGTGCCTGTTGTGATGAAGTAACTCTAGCATGACTTTCTCTGGAGAAAGGAGGCAGATCATTTTGTTTGTGAAAAGTTGCTACAATACAATTCAAGGCATATTTGTAAATCACCATTTAACACAACACAAAAGAGCTTTATGCAAAAAAAAAGTTAAGATAACATGGACAGGATATCAGTGAATAAAATAAAATACAAGATAATTATAAGCTGCACAAAGTCCTGCAAAAATCTCTAGTCCCAGAAAATCTATTGACATTTTAATAGAGCATATTTTAAGAAATATTTGAAACAGATAAGTTTTTCATAGTCTGGAACCTCTTATTAAAATCTGAAATGTTTTGTACCACAGTTCCACTGGTTTTTGTGAAGATTGATGCTTAGATTAATATTCACCATCAGTCGATAAGTTTAAAAAAGATGACATCAGTATCCGCAGTGAAATGTGTAATGTGGATCTCCACTGTCCCATTCATGCTACGTCCCAAGGGAGGGAGAATTGAAAAAGTGCGGACACATGAAGATGATTGTTTTTGGTGTTGATTCTTCCTGAACTCAGTTTTATCAGGCTTTTATTCTTCTCAGCCATTTCTCAGCCCTTTACATCTGAATACATATACATACAAATTAGGATTGGCTCTGAATGACTACTGTCACTGATACTCCTTTTGGTTCGATTTGCATGTCAGATTTGTTTTTGTATCTTTGTTGATGCAGACATATAAAAACGTCTCAGCTAGGATAAACACAGCTTTTACTCTGAATAAATTCTATAACCTCTGCTCTCTAACATGCAATTCAGTTATCTTACCAGCTGAAGTGGACTTGCAAGTCTTGGCAATACGCTTTTGTTACTGTCGACAATAATGAGCATCATAACAATTAAAATGGCTACAGCAGTCATCATGATAATTGCAGTCATCATAATTAGGGTGGCAATAGAATTGAGGGTGCTTATCACAATCACTCTGCTCTTCCAGATCTGTGTGAATGGAGTGTGTGGAGTAGCTGGACTGCCTGTGCAGAGCCATGCAGTGGTGGAGTCAGGCAGCGCTACAGACGGCCGCTGGCCTCCCCTTCAGGACCCCACTGTCGAAGCCAACAGACACAGAGCCAGAGCTGCAACACGGGACTTTGCCCAGGTGCAGCTGGAATTTGTTTTATATTCACTTTGACGTCGATCTTTGTACAACTGGTTTAAATGTCACAAGAAAAGCAAATATGTTATATGAAACAAGTACATTCAGCATACATATATTAAATCTGCTTGTATCTTTATGTCTGAAGAATAATTCTCCTTGATCCTAGGTGAGCGCTGTGAGGACAGGGGACGGACCTACCAAGAGAGTTGTGCCAATCAGTGTCCTCGCAGCTGCACTGACTTATGGGAGCATGTGCAGTGTCTTCAAGGAGCCTGTCACTCAGGTAAGCAGCTTCTTCTTAATAAAAGCCAGAATGACAGGTCTCTTTTTCTTTGATTTATTATGTTTTTTTGTTCTTAGGTTGCCGGTGTCCAGAGGGACAGTTGTTGCAGGATGGCCACTGTGTGCCAGTGACAGAGTGTCGCTGTGGTATCCCATCAGGCAATGGGACACTGGAGTTTGTCCCTAAAGAAGAGCTGACCGTTGACTGTAACACTTGGTGAGAACTTGATTTTAGATAAAACCTTGTCTGCAATAGGTCAGGCCTGTTATACTCCTCTGCAAATCAGATGCCAAGCAAGTTAAGTTTCCTGTTGAAATACCCTCTGTCTGCAGTGTTTGTGAGAATGGCACTCTGGAGTGCACTAAGATTCCCTGCCCAGTTTATGAGCCCTGGACCTCATGGAGCTCCTGCTCAGTTTCATGTGGGCATGGCCAGAGGACGAGGACACGCCTCTGCCAGGAAATGGAGGGCAGCGCTTCCTGTGCTGACACAACTCAGACAGAGAGCTGTGAACTGGCATCATGTCCAGGTCAGAGATGCCAGGCTGAACCTTTTTATTACTTAGTTTGACACAGAATTAGGCAGTGAATTGTTTCTGGTCAGATATATAATCCTACCCACTGTTAAAAGGTTACAGTTAACTCACTTTGTTAATATGTGTGAATCCTCCATCTTTAACCCCCCCTCACTCTCCAGTGGGTTGTTTGTTGAGTGAATGGTCACAGTGGAGTGAGTGCAGCACCACATGTGGTGGTGGTTTGTCTGTGCGAAACAAGACAGTGCTTAGAGAGCCAGAGCCAGGTGGGATGGTCTGTGTTGGACCACTTGAACAGCACACTGTCTGCAACACCAACAGCTGCTTGCCTGGTAACAGAAACACACACACACACACACACCATTAAAAAAAATCTAAAAGATAGTCTCAGCAAGTTTAAGGGGTGAATGCAAATTTCACTGAATCAATCTGTATGTTTGTGTACGTGTATTAAAGAGTGTCCCAGTGGACAGGTGTTCAGTGACTGTTCAGGATCCTGCCCATATACCTGTGAGGACCTTTGGCCACACACACAGTGTTTACCTGGACCCTGTAACCCTGGGTGCACCTGCCCCTCTGGCCAGGTTGGGAAATCTCAGTGTGTGTGTATGTGTGTGTGTGTCTTTGTGGTTGGGTAGCAGATCTGATTCTTAAGCCTGTCTGTGCCTCTTACAGGTATTACATAGAGGCTCATGTGTGTCCCATGCTGACTGTCCTTGTTCAGCACTCTCCCTCCCAACTGGTTACCAAAACTGGAATGTCAGCACGGCGGAGAGCACAGAAGCTCTTCTGCCACCTGGCACAGCCATTCAGCACCTCTGCAACACATGGTAATAATAATAGGTTGGATTGTCGAATATGAAGGTTCTTGGGATTTGTAGGTCTGTGAGATCTAAAAAAAAAAAGGACAAGTTATTAATTGAACTGATACTTTACTCCATAAATATCATATGGGCAGGAGACAAAGGCAAGTGCAACATAAAAATCCATTTTTTAACACCAAGCGGATGGAGAATTATAGTCGTGTGTGCTCAGTGAACTTGAACTTGACTTCACTAAGAAGCTAATTCACTGTGAAGATTTATATTTCTGCTACAGAGACATTTACAGTAAGTCTTTTTCACCAGAAATGCCTGTGCTTTTCATTAACTCAGCAGTTTGTGCATCTCTGCACCTTAACTTATGTAATTATTCATCCCTTAAAGAACAGTGTGACACATTTAAATTGCGGCTATGCTTTGTCTGTCTTATTGCCCTGTTTACAGTAGATTGTATATTCACATGAAACTGACAGTAATTAAACTTATTTACCTTTGAATTTACCAATAATGTCATTAATGTCACTAGTGTCATTAGTACAAATAATTACAATTAAAATGTTTTGGTCTGTAATAATATGTTGACATGGTAGGAGTCAAAGACTACTTGGTTAAGATTAGATGATGATTGTGGTAATTGGAAAAAAACATTAATATTGCCTGTTCAAACTGCAGCCAGGCACTTTTAGCACACATCTGCCCAAACATCTTTTCTGAAATGTTTTGCATAACTCAAAGAGTTAGCTGGTAAAACAGATTAAAGTCATATGCATCTGAATATATCATGTAAGAATGACATTAATTCATATTTCCTAAAGTTAATGTAAACGCCCTTGAGAAAGGAAAAGAAGTAACAAGCTGTCTTTGCAACAGTGTGCACAGGGGGTTTGTGGGAACAGTGTTTTTAACTTTTAATAGGCAAGCTCACTGTCAAGCTGATTATGGCCTCCATATTATTGACCATTAATGCATAATGTAATATAAGATAACACAAATGAATTTGATGGTAATATTTTGAAATTAAGAAGCTTGTTCAGCTTGTGACCATAATATCTGTAACAGCAGTAGATAGTCTGGCATACAGCAGACATGCCGTAAGTCATTTCATCCTCCTCACAGTGGTTTGATACTCATTTAATATAGTCTGACAGGCTCAACTGTGTGACATGATAATTGCTTTGGCTTTCAGTAATATAATAACTATTTCCTTCATCCTGCTTCACTCACTTGACTTTGTTTTTTCCAACTGTCTCCAGTGTTTGTCAAGGTGGAATCTTCAACTGTACCTCAGAGCTCTGTGATGGTGAGTGATGCTCTGTCACAGCTGAATGTCTTTTAACATCTCTCCTTCAGAAAGGGAGGCATGAGCAACAGCAAACTATCTATAAACTATGGAACATCAGAGCCATGATAAATACAACAAAATGAACTGTGTCTGTAGTTAGGAACAGCTGCTGCAACAGTTGGCTGAAATAACTTAGCAGCAGTTCATCCATCTCTTTCTAAAAGGGCCGTAACTGGGTGTTTGTTTCATAAACAAATCATAGGCTAGCAAGGGGAAAAAGAGCTGAATGACGGTGGGGAGTAGAATGTCACAGCTCGTATCCTCAGAAGGGACATGAAAGTGTAAATAGCTCTGTGATTTGACCTGTTTTATCTGTCATCATTTGATCAGCACGGCCTTTTATCATCCTCCTGCCTCCTCTCTCCTCTAGATTTAGAATTGTCTCATTGCTCGCAGCAAAGTTCCTTTTCAAAGAGAGTGGTTAATGCAATTTAGGTCCAGGTGTTTTGTCCACTGTAGCTATCAATTATTTAACAATTTATACTTCCATTCAGTAAAAGACTTTTACTTTTTTAAGACTGCAACACACTGAGCATCTATACCTCCCAAGAGGGAGGTCTGAATAAATGCCCTTAAAAACTGAATACAAAAGTAACCAAGAGGAACCTGCTGTCATAAAAAAAAGAATAAATGAAAAAATAAGCAGTAAAACAAATCACAACTCTTGTTTTAAGAAAAAACACCTCACGCACTTCTGAATCCAACTGAAAGTGAGCACTGAAATTAGCAGCCTGGGAATAAATTGGCTGTTGGAGCCAAATATTGGCTCCATCAATATGCGTGGCTATTACAGTGAACAATGTAGCACTTATGGAGTAGTTCCTTTTTCTCTTTAACATAGAGTGGCTTACTATTAAAACTCAAAAAAGCATGTACTTCATCTTACACTTTGGACACTATCACACAAAAAACATCTTCTCACATGCTCGTGCTGTTCCACTGTCAGCAGCATTGGAGGGCATTGTTTCCTGGCCCACCAATGCCCATGAATCAAAGAAACTAGCCTATGTGAGTTTTTTCTGGACTGTTCTGCAGGGAGAGAAATCATGGGGACTAACAAATACTGAGATTTCTCCTCTAACCCCCACAGTGGCTGACTCAAAGAGGGGTCATATAAACAAATATTTGGTTTGGTGTGTGTGTCTTCTCGATTCCTGCCTTTATCTCTGCTTTTTTTCTGAAACTAAATCTGTATCGTCTGATACTTACCTAGATAATAATAATTACTTGTTGCATTAAAATGGTTTTCTCTCTTTTCCACCAGTGGACTGTGAGTGGTCCGGCTGGTCCCAGTGGAGTCCATGTTCAGCCAGCTGTGGTACAGGAAGACAGACCTCCACCAGACTCGTCCTGCAACCTACCCAGTATGGAGGGGCCCCGTGTGAGGGCCCTGACCACCGCACCAGAAACTGCATGGCCCCTGACTGTGGTGAGTAAGATGACAGGATTTGATGGAGAGGCCACTGTTCAAATGCACCACAGTGTTCTAGGGAAAACAGGGAAGGAAAAAACATTTCAAACCACCTTAGTGTAAATGTCTCAGTTAAAGAAATGTAAAGGTCATAGTTAAATTTGCTACATCTGAGCTTCTGCTAATTTCCTTGATTTTAGAAACAGGTTTAAGCAACTGAACCATACCTGCCGCTAGTAGATTTTATTAAACTCTGTCTTCACATGACTTATGTTGATGTTTCCAGCTGACAAGAGTAAGGTGTAAAAAAGGGATTACAAATGCACTTGATATAGAAGATGGAGGCTAAAACTGCATGTCACAGGCAACAAGTCAGCTGTCGCACCAGTTAATCGTGAAAAAAGTAATAAGTGTGGTTCAGGCCATAAAGACAGGTTCCGCTAAGCTATTATTGGACACTGCTGCTCCTCAGGGGATGGATTTGTTGGATTGTTTCATTCCCTCCTCTTTCTATTTTCTGCTTTTTTTTTTTTTTTTCTCATTTCACTCCTGTCCCTCTCCTACGCATCTACTCATCTGCAGAGTGTCCTAACGGCGAGCAGTGGCGGAGGAGCGTACCAGCGGGGGCCCTGCTGTGTGAGAGGAGCTGTCAGGACATTTACGCCTCCTCTCCTGTCAACTGCAGTCACTCCGCCGAGGGCTGCTTGTGTCAGGAGGGGCTTTACCGAAACACGGAGGGCGTGTGTGTCATTCCCGCCCTCTGCCCCTGCCATGACCAGGGCATCTTACGGGAGGTACACACACACACAAACACACACATGTTGGCCTACACCCAGGTAAACAGACAACTGCTGCCCAGCTGACTTGGCAGCTAGTACCCATTGTGCCTGCCTAACTGTGGTGTTTGTCTGAACCTTGTCATTATTACTGTGGTGTTTACTCTCCCTCCCATTTACTCCCATTGTGTTATTTACTCATAAAGAAGGGGCTATTAGAAGATGAGTGACGTGGTCCATAGGTCACATTACACCACAATGCCTCTCCATCTCTTAACCTCATCAATTATGGAGGAAGCCACAACTGGGCAAGCCTGCCAGGAATTATTTATGAAGGAGGAGATATTATAGGATTATAAGAATTAATCATACACTGACAACAGGTCAGAGCCTCTCCCTCTTTAGCTTTCTTCTTGCTTTCTCTCTTTCTTTCTTCATGCTCTCGTACCTCTGCTTTTTTTGTCACATTTCTCTTGTGATTTCTGTACAGGATTTCTTTTTATCCCCATTCTGCCTCAGTCTTCCTCTCTCTGTCTTTTTTTCCTCTCGCTTTGTCATTCCTTGGCTCTGTCATTTCGTCTGTCCATGATCTCACTTTCCCTCTCTTCTCTCTCCTTTCCTCTCTGCCTGTCAGCTTGTTATAGCTAAGAGCCTCTGTAGCTTTCTATTCAACCACCTTATGCCTATTACACCAAATGGCTCAGTGTGACCAACAAAGCCATTCCCGTAGTGGGTGCTTTTATGCTGGTAACAGCTCACCAGTGTTTATGTCCCATAGCTATGCATCATAACTTGTGTCCATAAGCTAAATTATGCATAACAATGCAGCCAGGGCTTCACTGGGTTTGATGAAGAAATGTAAAAGGTGTATGAGAGAAAGGGCAGCAGTCTGCTGAGGTATACTTGTACTTTCTGCATTTCCGAAACATTTAAGAGTGATTTGTTGTTGTGTGTGTGAGGCAGGCGGGATCAGAGTGGGACGAAGGCTGCGAGTCCTGCCACTGTGAGAATGGCAAAAAAATGTGCCAATTGAGGTGTCCTCCACTCCACTGTGATGAGGTGAGATCCACACAGACACGCTGACACAGCCTACTTGACATTTGTCTGATTTGTCAGAAGATTGTGCATTCAGTATTCAGTAATTCATTCTATACTGTCACTGTATTTACGTATACTTCATACTACTCCCTACACAGGAAGGCTAAGTGGGAATTTCTAATTCTAAATCATGGTACTTTTTATTGTACTAAGAATTCTTGCTTGAATGATTGTTCTGATGTTGCCTGATACCATCATTGTCATGTTAGTACAGGTATAACAAAGTAGTTTAATTAAATACAATATGACTCAGGTTAGTTATTAAGTTTTATTTATTCTGTTAGTCTTCCTGAGAGACTTCAAATGAACATCAGTAAATTTACCTTACATACTATATAACATGAGTAAGTAGACTTATGACCTTACAGGACCCTGAGAGGAATGAGCATCTTTTTGTTTTTAGCGCATTACGGTAATATAAATAGTACTAGTAGTAATAGTAATCTGTCCTCCCTAGACACAGGACATGAGCTGAGTGGAGACGTGAGATTTTACTCTCTTCACTCACGCACTGTTTGCTCGCTCCACTTCCCAGCTTCAAACTGCACCAGGCCACTCCACTAATTAATGCTCAGCGTTCAACTCAAATTGCCTCCCTTTCTAGGCAGATGCAGGTGTCTTCTAATGGAGTGGATGTACACCCAACTGTCTCTGTATCTCCATCTCATTTCATTTTAATTACACACAAACATACTGCACATGAAGGTTTCTTTATCTGTCTTACCATGGTAGTTCACATAGCATCTCTGGTCTTCAGACACACCTCAATTACTCAAGATGCTGCTCTTTCACAAATGTGTAAGACGCTGGCTGAAGTAGATCAATACCTGAATGACCAAACCTCCCACGCACCTACACTCTTGTCTTTTACCATGCCCTTCTACCTCCTGTAAAACACTTTGCTTTACCTTATTAAGCATAATTAAGATTCATTGCTACATATCCACTATTTTGTTAAAAGTTAAAACCTGTTCTGCAAAATGTATGACAACATATTTACTGTGGAAAGCACTATTTTAGTTACATATGAAATTTAAAGAGCATTATAAATCAGCTAGAACAACCTCTGGAGTTTTAAAGTATTCAACAATTAACTTTTTGCAGCAATATCTTGCAAATAGTTTGGGCAGCTGTGTTGTCAGGCGTGAGGAGTTATAGGTACATGCTTGTCAGTGCTGATGACACAGACTTTGCCAGTGACAATGTCGTAGTCATGCACATGCGAGTGGTAAACGGCCGGTCATCTTGCTGGACACAGTGAGCTCAGCTCAGTCAATTATGCATGTTCTCTGTAACTAGAGGCAGATGAGGAAAAAATAAACTCCACATAAAATATGAATACATTTTTGTAGTCCTTCAGGCATGTGGAACTTTTGGTACTGTACAAATTCACATTCTGTCCAGTCTATTCCAGAGAGCAACAGAGGAGAAGGTTATGACCGCATTAAAATGAACAGAGTTTGTGGCAACCCACTGAGGCTGCAAGTTTTTTTGATAATGTAAATAGCACTAGCGTGTGACTCAAATCAATCCACTCTGCTTCACTCAGGCCTACCTCTTCCTGCTCTGCTACAATCATCAACTTCTTATTCTTTGACACTTAAGGTAGTGGTCGTTATGAAATGACAAGAAGTAAGAATGCTCCAAAATGTATTAATAATGTAGTTATCATTGAGATTTTCTAGAAGGGCTCGCTCAAAAACATATCTTTACTGCTGTCAGCGAGTCTGGGACACAGCAAGCTTTGAAAGCACCTCTTCATATAAAGGTTTTAAAACATATTTTGAGTAAAAAAAATGTGTATACAACTTACATACTATATATGTTCCTCCATAAACCCCAGGATTGGTGCTTCAACTCCCAGTTCCTACTGACCACATATTGAAGTGTCCCTGGACACTGGACCCCGAACCGTTGCTGCCCTAAATGCAGCTGTCTGTCTGAAGTGACTATTATTATTATAATTGTTATTTAATCAAGCACGTTAGCATGCTAACATTTAATATGTAACTCTAAACACAAGCTACAGCTGAAAGTGATGTGAAGAATTGATCTTGAACCAAAGTGTTAAAATAAAAGGTCAGATATAACCTAATAAAGTCAATAGAGAAAAAGTGGGAATCAGGACAGGTGTCCCAGCTCGTTTTGATTGAGAACATTTGCATAAATTCATATAATACTTCCTGAAGGATTTCACCCCAAACTGTGTGTGTATGTTTGCTACTTAGCACCACAAACATTAGTTAATAATCCCCTCTCTATGGTACATGGTGATGGAGAAAAGTCAACTGTCTTATCCTTGACACAGTAAGCTGAATTTATATCTTCAGTACAGCAGCGCCGTATAAAGGCCAGGGTAAAAATACCTTCTGCTGACATGCCGAACTTTAAAGGAGAGGTTGGTGGCACTGCGAGCTCCACTGAGTAGACAGTCTACCAAGTGTTCCTTCCGTGGTGTACACAGGTCTGTGTGCCAGTGCTCTGTCTCCGGAGGGGCTCGGAGTTGTGTAGCTATTTCTGTTTGCATTCTCCAGTCCCTCGCCTCCCCCAGCTACACTAAGTTATGCCGCAGTGAAAGCACTCCTTATCCTGGCCAATATGAAAAGGTCATTTAATGCACTGTGTTCTCTCTGCTGACAGACTCAGAATTGGTTACTGTCAGCACAGTCTCTTGTTTATGACTCATTTTACAGTTAATTGCGTTGCTTGTTTAAAACCGAAGTCTCCCAACATGCCTCCACTGCTGTGCTGGGAGCCCATTTTAAGGTAACGTATTGAAGCTGCTGTTATCATATCAGGTGATAAAAGGCTTTCAGGATGTTTTCGTCTTAAGCACTCAGCCCCCTTTTCACAGTACCAGACATTAAGAGCGTTGTGATTTCCATCTCGAAGCCTGTACCCTTTACTTAAAATGCCAAGCGCCCTTTTCTTTGAAAAAACGAGAATCCACACTTTGCACCATTTCTACCCAGTGCCACATCAGAAACACAGACTCATGCTGCCTCTTAACTTAAAGCACTTGAAATAGTCGTCTTCATGAACTCCCACACTCTTAAGTGAGTGGAGGCTGGTGGCAGTGCAGAGTGGGGAGGAGAAGTCCTCAGGGTGAACAGTGAGGTGTGTGTGTGTGTGTGTGTGTGTGTGTGTGTGTGTGTGTGTGTGTGTGTGTGTGTGTGTGTTCAGGAGCATGTTAGAGAAATGGTATAGTTGGGTGCCGTTTTAGGGGGGAACTGAAGCCGCCTTGCAGGCTGCACGCTAATAGCAGCTTTTTTCAGACAGGAACACCACGGAACACCCTGCTTTTCTCTAGACTGGATCTCCTCCTCAGTGGCTTCACTTTTTTTGTCGCTGTCCTGTGTGTTTCCTTACGTCACTCTGTGTCTCTCTGTCTATTTTTGGTCTCTGTCTCTCACTTTTCTCCTTATTTCTCTTTCTTTTCTCTGTGTTGTAGCCTTGTTGGGGATATATAATGGATCTTGATTAAGTTAGGTCTTAAAGTTAATCATCACATTTTGAACTTTGCACAGATTTTAAAAGTTGCATTGTACATATTATTGTGGTCCTGGTTCACCTAGATGGAACATTATTTTGTTCCTTTCCTCATCCAGTGAATACTGTGCTATGAAAAACTACTCAACCTTCCTGATTTCTTCCATTTTATACTGAACTGGTCCAGATCTTCAAATATAACTGACTGATAAACTCACTGTTGACATTGTGGCTAAATCAAATGAAAAAATGCCATGTCTTTCTCAGGGGGAGGTCAAGGTGGAGGAACCAGGCAGCTGCTGTCCAGTTTGTCGAAAGCAGTTTCCAGGTTAGTACAACACAGAATGCAGAACAAACACAGCACAAAGACAGCAGACCAACTTAGAAATCTGAAATCCTCTGGACTGTTTAAAATGGATAGGTGTAGACTCATTTTCAAGCCATTTACATCAAGTTAATAAATAATTCATTAATTAATGAGCTGGTGACACTTTATGGAGGAGGATGTGTGTGTAGAAAGCATGAACAGCATGTCCCCACTTTATTATTAGGAGGACCACAAACATGAAGAAGTGAATGATGATCACTCATACACCACTGCGACCGTGAAGAAGACATGAACAACGTTAATAACTCAGAAGTTGTGATGATTCATATAGCTTAGTTGTAGCATTAACTTATGTATTGTTCTTGCATCCATTCATCCATGTGATACTGTTAATTTGTGTGAAGTCCTGATATTCATGTAGTATTCATAAATTCATGATCGTTCATGTAGCCTTTCTATAAAGTGTTACCAATGAGCCTTTGGGCATTGTGCCTGAAAGGGTAAAACAAATGCTTGTAATGATAAGCATGTGAGCAAAGTCAATAAAACTCAAAGCCACTGTTTTATTCTGTGGCTGTTCTTCAGTTGTCATCTTAAACCCAGGCTCATGACTATTTCATTTCGTTTCTTCCATCATCTCGAAATTCTCTGTGAAAACCCAAATGCCATAGACCAGCGGTTCTCAAACTTTTTCTGTCATTTCCCACTTTGGGTGGGGGGATTTCAAACCCCACCTATTCTCCATCAGGTAACTGTCAGGAAGTGAGCTGCTCAGTTGTTTTTTTGCACTGGGCAAAAAAAAAGAATGAGGCCATTTCACAGGTCTTCACAGGTCACTGATGCAGATCTTAGTAGTTTCACTGCTGCTCCCAGTTTACGTTTTTTAAAGTGTTTGAGTGGCTTATTAACTGGGGTGAGTTGTCTTCAAGTGTCTTAGAGCAGGATAGACCTCATCATATGTTCTTCTAGGCTTGGTTTTTGGTTGATTAGGCCTACCGTGTTGTGTTTATCTGCTGGCACTGATTCACCTGTTTTTAATGTTTTTGTGGTCCTTGTAACAAATTTATCCATTGACGTTGGCTCTCTGTGAAAAATAGTTGATATCGTTCAGCCTCAATTAACACACTGCTGTAAAACCACTTTTTCCTCCCAGTCCCCACACTGATGTTATTTTATTTTCCATGGATTAATGATCTCTTTGTTTGTGTGTGTGGTTGTTTTGAGCATATGATCTCTATTGCCAGCATAGAGTAGAATTAGTGAAGAAAGACACAAAGCAGACACATTTCATCCTGTCTTTATTCCCTGCTAGTGAGGCGTGCCCCCACACCATCATAGACTAATGTGTTTTTATCTACGTACTATTTGTGTTCAATACAAAATATGTATATCCCCAGATATTCATATTTTACAACTTCCATACCACATTATGTGAATGTTCTATAGTTCACATTATGGGAAGCTAAAAACCAAGTGCCGCAGTGCCCAATTAGTGAGAGATTACATTACTTAACCTACATTGGGACTGCAATCGCTCTCCCAGTGGAGGAAATGTCACATGCTGCAAGGGGGCATGACAATGTCACTGTTCTCTCTGGAAGGAACTCTCTGGCTCTGTCTCTTCCTTTGTCCTTCTTCTTATGCTTCTTTTTATGAAAATACAAAAAGAAATTCTCAATTATAGCTTCTGGTTTCTCACACTGTCTCTGTCCTTTTGTCTAATTTTACCCTCTTTTCCTCCATCCTCTCCCTCCTCCCTGTGTTTGCATCAGGTGAGCCCCTGCCAGAGTGTCGTCGCTATGTGCAGCTTAGGAACATCACCAAGGGAGACTGTCGGCTTGACAACGTGGAGGTCAGCTTCTGCAGAGGACGCTGTCTGTCCAGGACCGATGCCATCCTGGAGGTATGGAGAAGAGAAGAGACATGAACACACACACACACACACACACAGGATAGCTGCTCTCTGAACATCTTAAGACAACACTGACAAGTATTGACTTCAACACTTTATGACCACTGGTAGCAAAATAGAAATCAATACATGCAGCAAAGGAGATTTAAAAGGACCAGAAGGTGTAATCACAACTGACAGAAGGTAAACAAACAAAAATAATTCAGTAGATGAGCCACCAGTGATCTATATATAGATGTTTTGGATAGGATTCCTATGAAGGGATCACACATGGAGCCTGTTAGTGATTGTGTTTCTTTTGTCTTTCCTGCCCCGACGTGTGTTTTTCATCCTTGTAAGACAGCAAGCTCATCACCTCATCACCATGGCGACTTTGTTCTTCATTGGCATCCATACATCTCTCCTGTAAAAATAGAATGAGTCATGCTGGGAGATTAGTAAAAATAAACATCAGCTCAGCCAAATGTGTCATTACCTCCTGTTACTGTGGCAACCGGGGATGGTAACTGGTGACTAGGCAGCACAGAGACGCTACCTTCTCATTGATCAGCAGGACTGGCAGAAGCAGGAATTTACAGCAAATCCATGCCTTTTCTCACCAGCAGCTACAGTGTTAAAACACACACACACGTACACACACACTGTGGACTTTTCCGAGTGTGTGAAGTACTAATAAGTGCCATTTTTCAGAGATGTTGAAGGTGTTTTTGATCCTAAACCCCATCCTTCCTCTCACCTCCCCCTCCTATTACCTATCAATTTTTGCTACCATCCACTGTACTTTATTACAGGCTCTCTCCTTCACCTGCACTAATTGGACACGAGAACAGCTTCTACCTCTAGCTGCTGTCTAGCATGCTAAATTACCTAATTCCCACATTTGTGCTTGTGTTTTAGATTATTAGGTTCTTATTTTTACGAACTTGGTTTGTATTGTGTCAGATATGCATTAAATTAAGGGCATTCTTATTAATATTTCATTTTTAAATGTCTCAGAGGGCATCTGTTTGAGTAATGTGAAAGCTGTTGCTCACAGAGATGTCTCTACTGAACATTCTGCAGTTCCAATCAGCTCTATGAATCATCTTAGCACCTTGCTCATTGCAAGTTGCAACTTTAATGTGTGTTGATATGCTCTGAGCAGTATTCTCTCCAGCTGTACCAGACTGCAGTTTTTTTTTTTTTTTTTTTTTTTTTGTGAAAAGGCAGAGATTAACCCAGTGTAGGCTAACTGCAGAGCATCAATCAATAGATTTGAGTACAGAGTCCAGGTAATGTTGAAATGTCATGTCTTCTGTGTCTCCTGCTATTCGCTGCTACACTTGTGTTAAAGCAGAACTCCGAGCTGTGTCCCAGAAAACTTCTCTTTTATTGTCCTGAATTAGAAACTAGCTGGTAAACATAGTGTAGCTCTCAAAGCAACTGAAAGATTAAATATTTCCTTCAAGAGTTGGTGGAGGCCAAACAGGGGAAGAAGAGGTAATATTGGTAACTACTAGATAGAGTTGCAAATAAATGCTAATGTTGCTCCAAGTTTTTTAAATGTGTAAATGAGCAACTTTTTGTGGACAATGTCACCTTACTGTGTCTGTACTCCGCTCTGAGCTTCACGTTAAAGTTAGAAGATGAGTTTTGCTTGAAAACATTTTGAAATTAATATGTCTTCAGTAGGATTTCAGAATATCTCCACATTAAACAAAGTTTTGGAACATATTTTTTAATCATTTGTTAGCAATTTGTTATTATGAATAATGTGTTACAATGGCAAAAAAAGTCTTTCCTCATCCAGTCTAGAGTTTATTTACCTTGATATTCACTTTTGGCTCTGTTTTGATCTGTACTAAAAGGTTGCAAAACTCTGCATTACGTTTACTCTGCTAACTGTGTCTGTCTGCTGTTTGATGCTGAGCAACAGGCTTATTAAAGCTGACTTTTCTAGTCTGAAAACTATAATGAATGAGCCAAACGAGGCCAAAAAACTGAGTGCTTTGGGGAGTTGGATGATAATTCATAAGTTATTATAAGTTTGTGACTGTAAGAAGCCTGTTAGTGGAATCATTTGATTTATTTTTTTTTTTTTTACAGAAAGTGCTTCTTTTAAGTTTATTCAGGTTTTATTTAATATTCTCTGATGCACTACAGGAAATGTGTATATTTTACAGTCACCCTTCTTTCAAGCTTCTTATTTTCCTCTATACAGTTTATACTTCCTCATCTCGGCTTGCCTCCATGTTCCTCCTCACCTCGTTGATTTTCCTCCTTTTCTCAGCTTCCTCAACCTCACATTATCTCACCTTTCCTTTATCCTTCATCCATCATCCATCATCTCTCTATTCTCTACTTTCCTCACCACTGGAATTCTTGCTAAGCCTTGTTCTCCTCTAATTTTCCCTCTCTCATTATCACTCCACTGCTTTCTCACAGCATAATCCTTCTTCTTTTCATCCCCTCTCCTGCTTTGGCTTCGCTCATGTCCCTCATTCTTTCTCTTCTTATCCCTCTCGCCATACAGGAACCGTACCTCCAGTCAGTTTGTGAGTGCTGCAGTTATCGCTTGGATCCGGAAAACCCGGTCCGTTTCCTCAGTCTGCCGTGTGAAAGCGGAAAGAACGAGCCAGTCGTCCTGCCTGTCATACACAGCTGCGAGTGCACAAGCTGCCAAGGTGAGGACTAAAGTGAGGCCGCATGGATTTGCATTTACCTCTCTTATGTCGATGTGAGAACTAAGGATGTAAATATATGTAAAAATGTTTGCACGTGACACGTGTACATGCTCCAGGCTCCCAGAAGACAGACACATGTATTCCAGAAAGAGAAAGGCAGGGAAGATGTGTTACAACTTCATTACATGCTTATCATAGTTTTCAAACTATAAGAAAACTGCTGCTCCTCCAGAGTCATTCGTCGAAGAGGGCTGTCATATGTGAGCTATCAAACATCCTTACATTTCTCCTGCAGCTACTTACATAGTTAGTTACTCCGTTAATTTGTTAATTATTAATAAAGAAGGGCTTTGATTTTGAAATATCTACAGCATAGTAAAGTGGTGTCTCAATGCTGTCATGTTGTCAGAGGCTAAATGGAAATCTGTCCAAAGGGTCATTTAACATTAGGATGTGATGGCTTTAAATCTCAGCAGTCTGACTGAACTGTTGCTGTGCGGTCGTAGCAGTGGTCTGGATCCATCATTTGGCATCATGAAATAAACGTCCAGTGTGATTTATCTATCCAGCTGTAAAGACCTTCAAACTATTAGCTGTCAAATCAACCATTAAATCAAGGTCAGTTAGGAAGAATTTGCTTCTGTAGCTGCAGCTTTTGTCCACTTTCCATCAGATATGTAATCACACTCACAGACGCACATGCACGTAGTAAAACATATGTTTTCCTTTGCTCACAACGAAAGAGTCAGTGCAGGGTCTCACCTCTGCAATTATGTGTTAATCCATTCATCAACATGGCTGATTGTGTTAGTTAATTGGATGTAGCCACATATGACAGAGAACATCCCCCCTAGCTCATATTCCCCTTGCGGTGCTCTGCTCCAGCAGACAGCATGTCTGACAGACTCGGTTGTTACGGTGATCAATCTTGGATAGCATGTGGTCGTGCTCTCACACACACTTAGACATATTAGCTGCCACTGCAAGTTTTCTCATTTCTCATCTGATGCTCTTCCCCTGACATACACACACCTATTAAAGACACAAGACTGGATACATTTTTACATATAATACATGTATTTCATGTAATTTGCTATACTAACAGCGAATTTATTGTTAAAAACCTCCCTCTGTTGAGACACACCTTGTTGTGAAGGTGACGTGCTTTGGAGACGCTCCACCATTAATCCTGCAGAGGAAGCAGTTTGCTTTTTGATGCATGTGTTAAATGATTACACAAGATGCCTGTGAATTATGACGCTATCAGTCTCACTGTGTCTCTTTTTCACAGGAGGTGACCTGTCCAGACGCTGAGGCGGTGCGATGAGTGCGTTTGTGTGAATGTGTGTATGCACAAGAGAGAGTACCGATGCCAAGCCGGGTGAGAGCGCCACGCTGACAGCCAGCTGGGTGATACATGGAGGATTATGGGATGGATAGATGGGTGGATGAAAGAGAGGAATATGTTACGAAAGGTCCCTGTTGATGCACACATTGTTCTGTAGTCCTTAGTCATCATATGACTGGATGCTAATGCTGATCATAGAGTTCCTGTTCTGAAACTTTGTGTATTCTTCAGCCTGTAGAGCCTTTTTCCACTGTATATGTATTTATAGAGGATCTACAATACAATCCATGTAAGGCTTATTATGCATTTATATATGTTTTATTTGTATGTTCAAAGACGATGTACTGCATATCTTAGTAGTTTTCCACTGGACTAGCCAATAAACATTTTCTGCACATGTGGGATACGACTGGCCCTTCCTCTGCCGTTCTCCTGTTACCTACAGCGGACTGTGTAAACTTTTTCAAGACTGTTCCTTCACCCTCTTTTGCTGTGTGACGCTCTGTCTGCTTTTATTGAACTTGTCTCCTCTCCCTTTTTTCCATTAGCACTAACTTTTGATGTCAGGTCCTACACATTAAAGCTCATTACGGCTCTCTGCCGCTGGTCACTGCCTCTTTGCCTCACTTGGCTAATATATAAAATGGCTACATTGAAAACACTTTTGTGTTTGTGTAGAAAGGGAAATTTGTGATGACAGCATTTAATTTGGTGCCAAACGACTGACTGGTTATAAGAAGATGTAGCTTTTAATGGATTTGTCAAAGTGACGCCTCAAGCTTTGTTACTTCCTTAGTCAGACATTTATTTATTACTGGGCTATAGAAAGTGTCCTTTGCTGTCTTTTTCCCTTCTTGTGCCCCCCTTCCTTCCTTCCTTCCTTCCTTCCTTCTCTCCTCACTCCCTCTTTTGCTGACTGAACAAGGGAGAATAAGGCCAGCACGCCTCCTCAGGCGTTCAGCTGCTGTAGTAAATACTACTGGATGTAATAAGCGGGAGCTGATGCATTTTTAATTCACACCAAAATGTCGCATTTTGATGGATAGTTCTTCAGGCCTCGTTCAATTGCAAGGCTGCAATTCATCATGTCTAACTAGTCATTAAAACGCCGATCGCTGGAGAAATGAATGCATTCATGCAGCTGTGCGGGTCTGTTTGATAAATGCGATGCTTTAGACCCGGACCTGACACCTGGAGACAGGGAGACTGTAGCCTGTCCAGCCAAGGCCTGTTACAGTCCTGAGGTGGGCACAGGACAGTGTTGTGATGGTTTTAAAGGGACTGAAGAAAGCCTGGGGGTTGAGCTTGTGCTGCCTTCAAGTGCGGTCCGACAAACAAGAACTGTCCGCAGGACACGCTCTCTCTCTCTCTCTCTCACACACACACACACACACAAATGCCAGCCAGTAGAAGTGTTTTAACAATCATACAATTTCATTTTTGTGTGGATTTGCATCTTGTTTTTACTTATTTTATTTAAGGTGTATTATAATATTAATTTAACCTAATTTGTTCAAACACACTTTCCCACCACTGCTGCACCGAACTTCATCACAGAGAAGTGGAACTCCCTGGATGGTTCAGCTTAACTTTATATTGTGTATATTAAATTAATTCATTTATTAGGGAGCCTGCACTCATCAAGTGATGATAAAGGTAATTACTGTCAGTTTTTACTGACTTCATAGAGTTTGTGCTGCTGTTCAGTTCAATTGCATTATACTGACAGGTGTTTCTGGTATTTAGTCCCCCCCCACCCATTTAGACAATATACACCGACCATTAGCTAAATAACAAACCCCCCACTAAATAATGCAGACCAACCCTAATGATTACAAATCGCTTCAACAGAAACTGAACATCATCCTCTTGATGGAGGATCATTTGGCCGTCACCGGACTGACAGGCTGCTTTAGCTGCAGCTCGGTCTCAGTCATCCGTGTGCGCTTCACCTGAAACTGTAATATCGGACAGCCCTCGAAGGCATCATCCCCAGAACCGCGGAGGGGGGAACCCCGGCGGTGTGACGTCACCTGAGTGGTGAATCCCCATCCAACCTGAAACACAATGAAGCAGCGTCTCACCCGCGTTTCACCCCCCAGCACACACACACACACACACACACACACACACACACACACACACCTGACGGTGCAGCAGGTAAAGATCAGCAGCGGGTGTGGGGGTAGCCTGCTATTACCAAACAGAACAGGGTGGTACACATGGAGCAGACAGAGCCTGTGTGTGTGTGTGTGTGTGTGTGTGTGTGTGTGTGTCAGGTGAATCCATCCCATAGGCTGCAGAGACAGAGGTGAGGCCGCGCACCTGTTAACAGCCGTTAGACCGCAGGTGTGTGATAACACAAAGCACGTGACGTGTGGACGGTAACTGGACTGATGACGAGGCCGCCTTCATGAGCACTGATCGACTGAACCAGATCCTTTAGAAAACCAGGAGCCCCCACTGTGGGAGCCCCCGGTACAACCTAGCGTCAGGGGAGCCGGGAGCGCGTCTACTCTGGTGTTCATCATCTGAAAAGTGTGAGCAAAGGGTTAAAAGAGGCGCAGCTAGACGCCGGTGGAGCTGAAGTCATCCGGGTGAGCGCGCAGCGAGGAGCAGAGCTACAGAGAGCACCTCCAAAAACCAGCTCCGGACGATCCAGCCCGCAGGTCTGCGCTCTGCTGGTTCCTCTCTGAGCATCGTTGTGTTGTTTTTCTCCCCAGATAAACGCGCGGAGCTTCACGGGCACAGGGAGGAGGTGGAGGAGGTGGAGGACTGGGAAACAGATAAAGAAGCGCAGCACAGCGCCTCAACTATGGCTCCGGTGACGCTGCTCCCACAGCTTCAGCTTGAGTCCGCTTCACGAGAGCGGGCTGCAGCGCAGGATGAGAGGTGTGCTGTGCTCCATCGACTGTGAGACAGAGGGGAATATTACCTGACCCCCCCCCCCCCCCCCCCCCTCCCCTCCTGGGACCGAAACATACACCATCGCTCCTCTCAACCTGGAAACTGGAGGCTGGAACGGGCTCAGACCTTCCGCGCATCCAGCGACTCTTGTTTTCCAGACCTGTCGTCTTCTCAGTGTTTCCATCAGGAACCTCCGTCACTCTGAGCAACTTGAGAAAACTTTGTCCCCCGGGATTACTGCCCCCCGAGTCTCAGCCGGCGTCGAGCGTCCATGCACGGAGCGCGGTGACCACCGTGCGCTCGGCTGCGAGAAAAGGAGAAACGTAGATATTAATCAAAGTCCTGCGTCGTCTCTCCGAGTCCAGGGGCCACCACAGCGAAGATGCCGGTCCGCAGGGGCCATGTGGCTCCGCAGAACACCTTTCTGGACACCATCATTAGGAAATTCGACAGTCAAAGTAAGATGATTGTTTGGCGTGTGTCAGTTAGATCGTTTACATAACCTGTTCCCGGTGCGCATTTGGTTCGTTAAAGCTCGATTAATCATTGATTTGCTGACTCGTCACTGTCCGAAAATGACATTATAACCATCTAAGCTTCCACATGACCAGTTGTTTTGCGTAATAAAGACGTTTCCTGCTGCATGGTTAATACTATAATATATCTATAAAATATGAAACGGGTTATAACTGAGGAAAATCAACCCAGAAATAAAGTAAAGCATCAGAAAGACACACACAAGTGTGTTTTTACTGTAATT
The DNA here is from genome assembly GCF_900324465.2 of Anabas testudineus. Taxonomy (NCBI): domain Eukaryota; kingdom Metazoa; phylum Chordata; class Actinopteri; order Anabantiformes; family Anabantidae; genus Anabas; species Anabas testudineus. The sequence goes on from NC_046611.1 coordinate 30,100,588, forward strand.
CTACTGATGAGTGTGATGCTGGCAGTGAAGGGTTCCTCCACACACATCTTTGATCACACGTTCATTTCAACTGTCTCACATTTCGGGATCTGAATTGTGCAGCTGCAGCACACACATCTGTCCTTCAGGACTGATGCTGGCAGGAGGCCACATGAGGGTCTTTCTGAAAGGTTACAGCGCAATACTTTAAAGAGAGCACACATTAGGTTGTTTCACATCCTCCCCGGCTTTAATGTCACCAGAAACGTCTCATGCTGCTGCTGTCTTCACTGGTTTTGTCAGAGGAAACAGACACAGGCTGGAGGTTCGTTTAAGGCCGTGCAGTTTTCTGTTGCTCGGTTATTAAGGATATGCTAAATAGTTTTATGCAAAAGCTACTGGACACCTCAATACATCTACTTCACTGCACTTTTCAGACAATAGTGTGAATGAAAATCTGCATCCTATCAATGAATCTTATGAGAGGGAACAAAACAAACCATATATCTGAGCTGTTAAATATTTCATAGAGCCCAGGGGCATGAAATTCAAAGCTGTCCATATTTCAAAATACCCGTGCTGCGTCCATCCTCTCTCCCCTGCGGCGCTGTTATCTTAGATGCAAATCATTCGTGTGTGTGTGTGTGTGTGTTTTTTGTTTTTTTTAATTCCCCTTCTCTGAATGTGTGACCAGATTTGAAACGTGCCTCTTTAGCCGCTACGGCACATTTCCTGCAGAGATCCACCTCAGGGGTGATGGAGACGACGAGGATGATGGTGGCTGTTTGTGGTGTAGGGAGGGAAAAGTGGAAGATGAGCACTATTAATGTTTTATCAGCTCAGGTTTGACAGTGGCTTTAAAGGCTTTTTGTTTTTCATGGAATCCAAATGTCAGTCAGTTTCATCAGTCGCTGACGGGATGAGAGCCGTAGTGCAGTGAAGTAACTGTGGCTCCAACAGTTCAACTCTTCAGGTACCTTTTTTTTTTCTAGAGGCTATAAAACACAACAACCACCGTTCACCAGACACCATGTGCTCCTGGGACGAGCAGTTCAAAAGGCATCAAGTGTTCTGCTTTGTTCCTAACACCCCAACAGACACGGCAGCAGAAGAGCTTCAGACAGGATGTAACGAGGGCTGAACACAGGTTTCCTGACACACAGGTGCAAATAGAAGCGACTCCACACAAGTGCAGTCGAGCTGAAAACAGACATGGGAGCTGGGTTATTGACGTTCATCCTGCAGAACTTCATTTTCCATCCTGATAAGCGTGGATAATACTGCAAAGGTGAACATGTTCCCCTGCTCACGGGAATGCTGCAAACTCATTCCACCGTGTTGATATGTTGAACTGCGATGGGTTGGCGTTTGACGGGGAGCTTCTCTGTGCACTGGATGATCATTTATGAGAAGAGCTCTTGAGCGTTACGCTTCAGCGTTCACTTGAGTGCTTTCCAAATATTGTCCCAGTGAGCCAAATGTGTAGAATCATTTTCTATTGATTGTTGCAGGCTGCCTTGGTCAGGCAGACCAAGCATGCAGGTGATGCGTCTAGTGGCTGAGGGTAATGAGCAGGCGTGCATGGAGGGACAGCATCAGCGGACACTAGATGCAATTTAGACATCCTCATTAATTTCAGGGCCGTTGAGGTAAAAAACACAGTTTAAGCAAACTTGCAAACTTGTTGACTGAACTTTAAACTGCAGCATGGTGGAAAGATTTGCTCACATCTGAATAACTCATTTCAGTCCTCCCAGCTCTACCTCTGAATCCACTGCGACCCCACAGCTCCACTATCTACAGCTGAGAAGCTTTTATGAAAGACAGCGCGTGTTGTGAGCGTCCACACAGCAGTGCAGTGCACATTAATTCATCTGATGCCTTGCTGTTGTTTTACTGCAACTGAGTACCAGTTCTAATCAAGAGTAGACCTTATCCCATGCACGTGATGAGACCTATTTCATGAGGAACTCAGGAGGATAAAGCAGCTTTGACGGTAGAATGAGCAGGACAGAGCCATCTCCTCTGCAGGAGAACTGGTTTTAGAATAATGTGGTAAGATGACAAGCTGAGGATACTTAATGCTTAGACTTGGAGAACACTGTTGTCACATCTTGTTTGAAAAATGTAACTTAACTTTGTTTAAAATGGTCTTATAACTAGGTCCCTAAGTGTCATTTAAAAGGACAATAAAGTGTTTCCACAAACCCACTGGTGCCACTACAGGACAAAAGTCAATCTTGGTCATTTCTGCTGAATTTCATTTACACAGTGGTTTCAAGTTGACAAACAAGAAATTCTAGCGTAGTACTGTATGGGAAAAAAAAAAGGTCTTTAAAATATGTCAGCAGTTTGTCAATCCATTAGTTTTTCCCTAAACGTCTTTGATAGAAACAAATACTAGTTTTATAGTGAATTTTATTTTTCATTTAGTGGGTATCAGGACGTTCAGTCCTGCGTCAAAACAGGTTTTGGTGAGGTGGTGAAATACGATTCTGTCAGAATAAAAGATCTTTATATTTTGTTGTTGCATTTTTCTTCTGTTAAAATCTTGGTGAGGTACAACACAAATACACAGCTCTTTTCTTTTTCCAGAGGAACCCTTTAGGAACCTCTCGTTCGACATTTCTTTCAGATTTTCTTTTCAGATCCTTCATTCAGAAACTTTTTTCTGCTATCTGCAGACAGTTGTGTGCCTCTCTTTGCTCATGATTTTACTGCTTCCCATCATTTGATAGAGTACTTCTACACCTGTCCAAAAAAAAAGGTCTGGACTCTGTGGTGGCCAATCCATGTGTGAAAATGATGTGTGATGCTCTCTGAAACACTCATCACTCATCAGACCACATGACCTTCTTCTTAAATCAGTTTTAGTAGTTTTATCAATCTCCTTAGATGTTTGCTTGATTCATGTTAATAATTTGACTGTTCTAAAACAGATTAACATCTTTTCCACGACCACAGGATGTGTCTTCAGACTTGTTTTTTAAGAAAAGAGAAGCTACTCACTGCATCAATTCAGGTTAAATAACATGATGTCAGCTGAACAATAATCCTCCATGCAGTAATTATCCAGTGGGAGGCTCTTACCTATTTGTTTAGTTATATCCAGGTTGTGACTTTTTTCTTGGATGGGCAGTGTATATACAGTACATACAGTATCCTTAGGCACATAGCTAAAGATGGCTGTGAAGCCTGTTCATACATCACGGGAGTGTAAAATAAATTTGCCCTCCATAAAAAGGGATTATGTAACGTATGTTCAGATGCATGAGTTGACATTAACAGAACCTGTCCAACGCTTGAGTCCAACCAGAACAGAACAACCAGACAAGAAACAGAACAACAAGTAGATTTCTGTAATGCACATGTTTATTAGATTATTGATGCAACATGAACAAGAGACCAGGTTCAGACTCCTTTGCATAGATAGTTTAATTGTCAAATCATCTGTCATTGATTTATGTACAGTATATGAGTAAAGAGCATTCAGAGTTGAAATCGCTTTTATAATTTATTCACATATTTGTTATGTGTCTTTTGCAGGAAGTAGTTGTTGCACTGATCATCTGTATGTGATCCCAATCTGTAGGCAGAATTTAATAATTCGATTTGAACACAGCGTCCTTCTTGTTTCTGGCCAAAGCATGTGTTGTTTGTTTGGAGACGCTCATCGGTGGCCTTGACAGAAATGCATAACTCATGTGTGTGTGTGTGGGGGGGGGGGACATTTCACCGTTGTCTTGTTTTCTATTTGTTCTGAATTGCTGTATTTGCAGCAATAAATAAATGTGAGTCATTTTTAAAAACCAAACTAATTAGATCAGTAGATGGAGCATTTAGAGGAGCCCAGTCTGAAATCCAGCCCTGAGGCTCAGGTACTTCATGCACCGTTATCCCCTGGCTTCAGACCTTCTCTGTTTACTGTACAGTGATCCTCCGTGTGTGTAACCCTCTCTGTTTACTGTACAGTGATCCTCCATGTTTGATATCCGTGCAGCTCCATATAGATTGGACTGCACAGGCAGACACACTGCGCGCCTCCAAAACAACAACCAGCGACGTACTTGACCACAATGAGAGGTCACAGCAACCTTTTCGGGTCGCATGTTGTTGTCTGTTCAGCACTCCTTAGAGGAGGCTTGGCCCAATTACAAGCTTTGAAGCCACTGTCCTCTGGGGAGAATGGTACCGTTCTACTGCTGAAGTACAAACACTTCATCTCCATAGCAACTGCCCCCCCGATTCCCCCACCCACACACCCACCCACTGTCATGCACACTCACAAATACAGAGCAGGTAAAGGTGCACTGTTGCAAGAGTAGGGAAATTAGAAACAAGCAGACTAAAATGTTGGTATTGGTGTTTGCTTTGAATTTGAGGACAATAAGAAAAATATTAGTAGGTGCATGTACTGTAGCCCGTGAAGTAACATCCCATCGAGGTTGGAGTATTAGTCACAATAGCTATTGTCATTATTGAATACATGTATTACATATACACTGAAGGTGAGGTGAATGTGTGTTTGCATGCTGGAGAGTTAAATGCTCAGGTTTTATTGTGCATCAGCAGTAACACAGGTAATAATCTAGACCAGCTCGCTCCACTTTTGAATTTCTCCGACTCAGACGAATTATAATATTCAGAGAATCCAGAGAAAAAGAATGAGAATAATATAATGAGAATCACTTGAGAAATAATTTATTATCAAAATGTACATTTTTACAAAGGAACCACTAAGTAGAAGAACAGGGGAGGTTTCACTATTCCTTAGTCTTGCTCTTCATCCTGAGTCACTCTGCAGCATTAGGGCTTCCACCTGAGAATTTAAAGGCTCAGTGCTTCTGTGCTCCCTTAGGCTTTGAGGGGCTTGAGTTGCACAAGCGACACATCTTCATATCAAGCTACATATGTTCCCAGCACAGGGAGGAATTATTATTCTGTGGAAAGACACTTACCCCTGTTGAGCGCATGGATGCTCACACACACGTAGCTTGGTTTGCATGTGAGGACAGCTTTGAGGATTCCATTGGAGCTTCGATTGATCTTGTATGTACATATATATATAACCTCATGGTCGTCCCCCAGAATCAAACAACATCAATTTTTTATTACACAAAGAGTCCCGTAGTTGCTATAGCTACTGTAGCAGCGCAGAACAAATACAATACTGAGGGTCTTCTCCAGTGGTAAGTTATTTCCCTCCATCTGTTTCACTCGGAGGGTGTAAACACAGCGACGCAGCTCCACTAGTGCTGGAGTCAGGAGTGAGTCACATTGCACTTTATTGGTGTGAACTCGCTCGTCTCTCACTCACACACTTGCTGGTTCTCTGTCTTTTCTGCTGTCGTCTTCCCTTTCTCTCGTTCATACACACACACACACGCCCACGCGTTGCCGCGCGAGTGGGCACACAAAAGAACACACACAGACGCAAGCGAGCACATACTTGTAAACTCTCGGAGCTTGTAAACTCTCTTGTGACTCGCTGCCCACCCTCGGCACCTTGCTCCTTCTGTCTTTCTGCTCTTTGTCTCATTTGACAACCTGGCCCCCGCCCCCGCCCCGCACACCCCCTTCACTCTCTCCATCTTTCTGGTGCCCAGTAGGGGCCCGCTGTGCTGCCATGCCTAACTGCCTTCTGATCTCAAATGGGCATGTATCCAAGTAGGAAGGATAGCATCTGCTGATGCCTCTAAGAGGAAAGAGATTGTGTCCTGATACGATACAGTATATTCATAGATTAGGTGTGTTTATTGGCTCTTGCTCTCGTTAGGTCCTATTGAACGTCCAGCTGTACACTGTGGCGCTCGCATGTTCTCACTGTGCCTGTGTGAGAAGCCTTGTCATTGGCTGAGAGGTAGTGTACATCCTGGACGGGTCACCAGTCCACCACTGGGCTCACATACAGAAACAGACCATACTCATTCATACTCAGATTCACACCTATGGGCAATTTAGAGTAACCGATCAACCTAGCTGTGTGTCTCTGGGTGATACACAGAAAACATCCAAACTCAACACACAGACACTCAGGTCCATGCAGGTCCGTGACCTGTCCAGCGTGGACCCACCACGCTTTTTTAAATTTCACCCAGAAACTGTAAGAAAATGCAAAAGTCAAATTGTGTCTTTAATTATGTATTTATGACACATTTTACTTGTTTAGTTGCTCTGAGGTCGTTTCTTTCAGGCTGCAGTGACCTGTAGGAATCTTGTGTACCACTCAGGTCTAGGTTTTGTGTTGTAACCGCCGGCTCTTTCCTTTACAAACTGCTAAAAGAGTCGACTTGGAAGCGAATTTGTACTTTGCAGCTTCAATAGCTGGACTGTCTTTGCAGTTTGTGGTTGTGAGACATGAAACACTCGCTCCAATTACGTGTCTGTTTTCTCAGTGTTTCACCTGTTGTCACCCAGAATCGCTCGATTAGTTCCCGCCATTAAGACTCTGTCAGGCGCAGGACCTACTGAACCTAACACTGTGCATGTTTGTATTTATTCGGGTTGATTTGAACAAGTGACGAGTGAAACTGTTGCACGGATTCACCCATCAGCTGCTAATTGGCTGTGCCGAGAGATCCTAAAAGGAGCAGGGTGTGACTAATAGCTGTCAAAATGGACTTAAACACACCGAACACAGTTACATCCTGCATATTTCTAATGACAGTCACAGTAGATTGGCTGTGAGAAAAGGTCTGAAGCTGTAACATCACCAGCTAACAGCTGACGAGGGGGTAAGTGCAAATACAAATGTGCTCTCTGTTTTTCTAAATGTCTTATCAATACAAACAGCAACCAAGAGCTCCTGTAACGAACCCTTCCTGTCACTGGATAAGCAGTTTAGAGCTCTTGTACAAACTTGACTCTGACGCTGAGCGTGATCAAGTTCAACAGTCAATACAATAAGTTGTTCTCTCTGTTCAGTGAAGCCAAGACCATGCCCGCCCCCCCTGTGGGAAACATACAAAAGCTGCTGATGCCCTGAAACCAGCTTTGAAAACATGTTTTTAAAGTGAAGTAAAGGGAGTAAAATGAGCTCCACAATCAGCTGTCACAGATCAGGAGACACATGTTAGAAGCATCCCTGAGACGATTACTTGCACCTCCCTCCCTCCACATCATCAGCCTCTAATTGGCTGTGCAGTAGTGGAAACATTCGCACTCCAAAGACACAAGCATCAAACACGTCTCAATGGTTTTTTTTTTTTGGTTTGTTTTTTGCCTGCTTTAATGAAAAGACAAGACGAGCTGAAGCACTTCAGCAGCACCTTGTCAGGTGATGCACAGAGACTCGAAAGGCAATCAGGATGTTTATTCCACACCTTGATGTAAAACTGGGGAAAGCTCAGCTTCTTCACTGACAAAAGAAAATCAAAGACGAACCAAGAAACAAATAGTGCAAAATGAACATGCAGAGGAGACAGTGAGTGCTGCGTTGTTTTGTGTTGTGTAGTACTGGCTTTCAGTAAATACTGATATTTAATAACTTATCACAATGACAGCATTTCATCTTAGTATACTGAAACTTTAAGTTATATAAACCTACAGCTGATTTTAGTCATAACTAATGCAAACAGGACTGAAGAGTTTTCTATTTTGCAGCATACTGAGACTAACACCTTTCTAATGATAATCATTTCAGACCAAATGCATTTAGCATCTTCTAATATGAGTGCTGTGATCAATAGTTCTCTGGCTTTTAAGGCTGAGTAGTTTAAATGTGTGGGAGGGCCTGTATATGACCTCCTATCATTTTAAATCCAAAGATGTCACAGTATAAAGGCAAAACACAGCAAAGCGACACTGCCTGAGCGCTCCACTAGCTCCCAGCTCTTTTCCCGTCTCTCTCTTCTCAGCCCTTTGCTCGTGCTGCTATTTGTCACTGCTTTATCTCCTGGCAGCTGCCCTTCCACTCTCATCCTCCCATTCATCAAGTCTCCCTCCTCCAGGTTGTTCTCAAACTTCATCACACCTCTCTCTCTCTCTCTGTCTTCATGTCCCTCTCACCTTTTCCATCGCTCATTCAGTGCGACTCCCATGCCACCCGGAGAGCAATGGCACAGAAAAGACCAACTAACCGACTTGAAGACCCCAAAGTCCCAGCATCCCGGGGATTAGACCGAATTACCATAAATCTGCATAACCTTGTTAAGGCAGAGGGAGACGCTGTACACACTGTAGCCAGAGACACTTCAGAGCGAAACAACCCATTAAGGATTGCACTGATTATGGGATTATCACTCCTAACGACTGTTGGGGGACTGGACTGGTGTGTACTCTCTGAAAAGTGTGACATCGCATGAATGAATCCCAAGCAGCGGGACAGGAGGGAATCCTGCTTTGCTTTGCCTCGAGTCAGGTGACCTTCGGATTGCATTTGCATGGGATTTGTTCCTGCTCGTGTTTTTATTTCCATTAAAATTATATCAAGTAACTTACAGCAGAGATGACATGGATGCATTTAACAATGGATTATGAACACGAACATGGTGGCCCATTTGTTTAAATGATTTCTTCCACTTCCTGCTTAGCTCTTAAATTCAAACTGTAAGCTGGACCTCATGTTTCGTTTTGTGATTATTGCACCGTTGTGACACACACTGTAAATTTTACTAAACAGCCTTTTTTTTCACCATTTAGGACTTTAGGCCTTTCCAAAAAAGGGTTCTTAACTTGAAACATAGAGGACAAACAAAAGACCATCGCTGGCGAACGGATGCAGGAGAACTACTGCTGAACTACTACAAAACAGGAAGTGTTGCTTCACAATACTAATAATGGAAAAAAGCCGAGCTACATACAGTAGTTTGTAGAAAAAGATGTCACATTAGATTCTATAGCTGCGTCAAGTTACCGTTGCAATTACACAAATGCCCACAAAGAAGGTTTTGCGGAGACTGTGTGGCTGAATAGTGCAGTGATAAGAACATTGTCCTCTATGCAGGAGACCGGGGTTTGAATCCTGGCTCCTGCCCACCTCCAGTATAACCTCCAGTATAGGCTTTTTGCTAATGTATGCTTGCACACATTGAGCGGCTGGTGCAGCAACTTGTCAGATAAGTTGCAGATCGTTGCAAGAAGAGTTGAGTCAAGTGCAACTTTTCCGCAGTAGTAGAAGTATTCTGTTATCTACAGTGTGCCACCCAGTCCCTGTCTCCCCAGGATATGTGCCAATGTCTCTCTTCCATAATAATGGGCTGACGCAGAAAACAACGCGCCAGCAGATATTTTTTTTAATGTTCTGTTCACTTAGTGAATAGAAGAATATTGGAGGATATTTATTTATATAAAATAATAAATTGGATTGAAGCTGCTCCAAAACCAACACAACGTGGACAAAAAGAAAATGCTTGAGCTGTCAAAACATGACAGGACCCCCCCACCACCACCACCACCACCCCATCCTCTTGTCAGCTGTCTCACGCTGATGACATCAGCACTTTTCCAGCAGCACACACTTGTGTCTTGCCGTTTCCGGTCAGCATCTCTACAGAGACCGAAACATGAGTAAATCTTTTTACATTCTGCCATGGCAGCATTTTCATTCTGAGGGGAACCACTGTAATGGTCCAGCACATCAGTCTAGGGTTAGATGTAATTATTCTTCTGCTACTGTGACAGAGGTGGGAGAAGAGTCTGACTGACTGGATAATCAGGAGGATCTTGACTCGGACGGGGACGAGTCTCACGTGTGAGCTGAGACGCTGGACGCTGGGTTGATTTACAGCTACGTTACTGCTGGGTGCTCACTATTACTGGCACATGACTCTTCAGTGTGGGTGTTGGTAAATAAAAAAATGCGAACCCCTTTCAGTCTATAGCAAAAATGCTGTCAAACGCAATTAGAACGTTTAGTTGTATTTTACCAAAGGCTTTACTTTCAAATGATGACTCATCACTTCTCTCTGTGGAGTTCTCACGGCTGCAGAGAAAATACTAGCACTGAGCTGGAAACACCCACTTACATTTCATATGACTCAACAGACTGTGTTAGTCCTAGCCATCATTTCTCTGGAACTCTCTATAGCGTGGACCAGTGGTTGTAGCAAAAACAGTCAAAGGCAGTGGAGAAACAGTGAGAAATGACGAATAGTAGATTTAATAACTGTTTCTGGAGCTTGCAGCCTTTACTAATGTCTTCATCAGAAAATACTAAATGCATCTCCTGTGGTTATTTAGACCAGGATGGACTATCAGGAACATCCCAGCAAGACTCTCTATGTCAGAACATCTAACCACAGTTTGCAGCACTTACACCCTAAACCATTACATCACAGGCAACCCAAGCTCTACTCCTAATGTCATGAGCCTTGGGAAGCGACTGGAAGAATGAGGTTGCAAAGAGACACAGCTGTGAAATGAGCTCTATCTGTAACATAGTCATTCTTAGTCAGCATCATGAAATTAGCTGCAAAATCCCAGGGTCCACTGACGTAGAAGATTAGAAGATGGATCCTGGACAAGGGATTAAATGAACTCACAGCGTCCACTGGGATGAGGTCAAAGGTCTTCGACCATTCACATCTTTCCCACACAAACTCACAGAGTTATGATCCCACATCATGCCACAGAATGACACCTGATGAAACAACTAAACTGAAGCTATTCACTTAGGACAAAAACATGTTTGAAAGCGGTGGAAAAACCTTATAAATGAACTCTGACCATCTGAAGATGATTTGGTCAAACTAATACAAATGTGTTTGAATGTGGGTGTGCACACTAAGTAGAAGTGGGAGAGCTGCAGCTTAGTGTTGTAATTAAGAATCTCATTGTACAATTGATTTGCACCATTAGAGGCCAAATCACAGTTCATTTGTTTTGTGTCGTCATGGTGGCGAACAAGGCAGAAACATTTATCTACAGCGCTGGATTGGGGAAAGAGTGAAAACATGGCTGATGAGATATTGCAAACACTGCAAGAAATACTGTCCAACGTTAATGAGTGTTTGTGTTTTTATACAGCGATGAACTGGCTGCTACAAGAGACCCTGCATAAATATATATATATATATATATATATATATATATAGTGGTGGTTCTGCATTTAGCCTGAATAGACTGAGTGTCAGCTCACTGTGTTGGAGAATTTAGCATGTGTCAAATCTTCAGTTTCCATGGCAATTGCACAGTTAGAATTGGGTAGAAACAAAAAGAAAGTCTTCAGCCTGTCCCTGTTTTTTTTTTTTTTTGGTCCACACCAGTAAACCACCCTCATCAAAATGCTTCTGATTTTCCCTCCTTCATTCGTTTTTCTCTTTTTCACCCTTTCATCCAGTCTATTTCTCCGTTCATATCTCTGTCTCCTTTGTCTTTAATCTCACTCCCTCCCTTTATCTTCTGCTTCTGACACATGGGTTTCCCTCCTTATCCGCCTACGCAGCATACTCAGGGAGATTCCAAGCACACAGAGTACTCACACTCACAGATCCACACTGGCCCGCACAAACACATCGTATGCACGCACACGCACAAACTCGCAGACTGCAAAGCCCCAAGGTCTGTTCTTAGTGAATTATTCAGTCTGCATCGCCGGGGTTGGTGTGAATGTGCATGTGCATCTAAGATCTTATATGAGTGTGTGCGTTTGGCTGTCTGTGTTTCATCAATCTGTGTGTGTGTGTGTCAGTAGGAATATGAAATGGTGTTTTCTTTCTGAGCAGCAGCAGCTTGTCTTTAATCAGCCTCTCCATCAGCTCCCTCCTGTCTGGCTTCAAAAGCTCATTAGAAGGAAATTGCAGGATGAAAGCAAGTGGTCAGTGATGTCATCAGAAGCTGGATGAGAGGTGATGGATGGAGGATTTGGGATTTACAGTATCTAACTTGTGATATGTGGGGCACATGCTTCTGATGTCGCAATCCCTCATTCTTAACAGTGGCCGAGCACCTTGTGAAGCTGTTGCGATACCGCTGATGATGATTGTGATACTTGCCTGTGAAGTGCTGATTCATTTTTACGACTTCATCCCAGTTTGTTGTTACAAAAATCAGGGGGGGGGGCATCCTCCACATCTGAAAAAAAAAACCAAAACGTCCTGTTATGTTAAGTATATTCACTTATGCTGGGCAAGTTGACGCCTCACGATTAATGCCCAGTGTCAATAAGTGTGCCCTCAGTGCAGTGAGGAGGAAGTGAGGGTGTAAAGGGAGGATGACTTTCATACATGAAATTTGCATCTTATCACACTTTATTTGACTTTAACCACAAACCTTTCCTAACCATACCTACAGAAACAATGCTACAGAGATTCTAACAACTCATTCTTAGAACAAATAAATGTTAGTGAGAAATGAAAATACTCCACCTATTTCTGATTCCAATATGTTTCAATTCAATAACTTGCTGTAGTTCATTTGGGAAAATAACTTAAAATAAAAGCAGTAATAAAATTAAAATGTCATCTTGAAAAATGTCATTGTTTCATTTTAGATTACTGTACACTTGTTTAAACGCTCGCACACATTCACCCCCTCATACCTTGTGAATTAAATAATAGCAAAGACACCTGCAGGTTACTGATAAAAAAAAAAAACCCAACAATAGTCAAGAATCTCGCCACATGCACTGAGATTACAAAGCACCTTGGAGAGCGTGCACCAAGCAAAATGGGAATGTGCTGTGAATAGCTCAGCCTGCCATTATTCTTGTTTTCTTGCTGCCTCCAAATATTGTCATCTCCTGCATTTCCTGCCTGAATGCCAGCAGTGTAATAAAACAGCAGCCCTGACCCCCTCCTTGGCAGAATAATGGTAGTTTTCCCTTGTGTGCGTCTTTAGCCTGAACACTGTGCAGCACAAACATGAACCGGCTAGTTTCCTCTGTCTTCCTTTTTACATCCTTACGTCTTTATCTTGGTACATTTGTGCTGTCATTCCCTTTTTAATGTCATGTCTCTTATTAACCCTTCTCCTGCTCTCTTTATGTCTCTACGCCAGCAAAGCTCGAAGCTGAACGTCCATCACATTCATGTGAATCAGAACTCTTTAGGGGTTCTTCTTTTATTTTGTGTGAATCTTTTATTTTTTGTATCTCTAACCTTTTTATACCCTGTGGTTTTCTTTTTGAGTTAAATTGCTGTCACCTGTACTGTATGTCAGAATTAAGTTTGCTTTATTATTGCAGCTTTACTTGTGTGTGTGTGTGTGTGTGTGTGTGTGTGTGTGTGTGTCTATCCGAGGAATGACTACATTTATACATACATGCTTCATCTCTTCTAAGAGTTTAACAAGTGGAAAAGACATCCACACGATCTGTTTGAAAACTACTTTGCATGAGAATGAAATGTACAAAACACACACACACACACACACACACACACACACACACACACCTCTGCCTTTGTATTACTCAGTGCTCATTGCAGCCAGTCAAACCCATCAAATTTTATGAGCCCCCGAGACCCGCTGCTGCCACTAATTCATGAAGGCAGACTATCGAGTGCATCCACACATCTGATCTGCTCCGTTTTCATGAATATCTTAACAGGCGCTTCTGCCAGTTTATGTCTCCCTTGCGAACAGCCTCTTGAGTCCAGGACGGACAGTTGTGATAGACGATACGTCTTTTTCATGAAGGAAGGGGTGGGGGCGGGGGAGGGCTGTGATAATCGTGTGCTTAATGCTGGGAGAAATGGGTACAGACGTTTTCATTCTGCAACACTGCGTTGATGGATGTTCGCTTTACATTGAAGAAATGGCTGAAGTCAGTTCTGATTCTCGTGGCCTGACTTTGATGGATGGGTGTTTTGAGAAGGGAGAGAAAGTGGATTTGGATTCAGTAAATCCCTATGAGTGTCGCCTATAAGTGTGGTTAAAGGTAGACCAGTCGACCTGATCAGTGTCATGTGGAGAGCTGAACAGTGAGTTATGGAGGTTTTAACTGCAGGTTGGTGAATTGAATGCAGAGAAACAGAGAAACAACCAACATTAAACATGCAGTATCAATCTGTTTGTCTGTATTTGGAAGCTACTGACATTTATGTTGGGACATCATATCAGATAATACTGTCTAAACAGGGTTTTTTGTTTTTACTGGAAAATGCCTAAAGGACGTGGGCATTTTGACATAGATAAGTTGCATTAGGCGGTGGCAGAGAAAAATTCATTTTGAAAGGATTCAATAACATGGGATTAAGTGGAAGCAGTAAAATAGATTGTGAGGACACGCCTTTGATCAACAAGTCTTCCACCATGAACAGAAAGATAGATCATCTGTCACTGCTTTCTTAAACATTACAAATGAGCACTACAGAAATGTTTGTGTGTGTGTAATCCATGTGAGCTCATGTGGATGTATGCCCCCCGCTGTCATCACCACAATATGCTGCAATTTGTCATAGTCTTGCTAAACATCGCATCAGCATTCTATACTTAAGGGTTGTTTGGGTCTAAAGGATAGGTTAATGTGAACCCTGAAATAGGTTTTACTTGTTTATGTAAAGACACTAAAAGGCTTCAAACCTCCTACATTAGTCACACTAACTGTCCTTCTACTGCAGCTCAACAGGGAAACACCGTCCAGGGAATCACAGAGAGGCAAGTTGTACTAACAAGACTTTGGAAACTATCCACCACATTCAATGACCTCAGCCTGCTGAAGCCTCTTATTAGCTTAGAACACATTTATGGACAAAACAAGGGCTGTAGATGTTGGCTCCCATCATCTGAAACTTTCTCTTCAAGATCAGTAAGGACTGATTACAGCAAGTAAGACCTGTCTCTGTGTTTATGTGCACGTGACAGGTTTGAAAATTGTGACGGGAACATGGAGGAGTCAGATGCTCTTGATTTGAGCCACATAGCCTGATGAGGATATTTTATCTTTTATTAGATTTTGAGATTATCTGAATAACAAAGTTGGACACATACGCCTTAATGTTTTTATTCTGCCTTCATTCGCCTATTTGTTCAGAATTTAATTATATGCAAATAGATTTAACGTTGTTTAGAAAAGTAGGCCAGCCTGCAAGTGCTGATACTTCCTAGCATGCTGGCTGAGTGTGTTGTGTCTGTCCTACTTGACTGCTCTCTTGATTAGAAGCCTTTTATTTATCCAACTCAGAGGTACATGCTGTGTCTCTGGATTTTTATCTCAGGGTCACGTCGGAATATGCCCAGCTGCGTTCCCTCTTATTCCATTACCTCCTTGGTCTCTCCACTCTGAGTTTTTGTTTGATGCATCATCTTCTGTTCTTTTAGGAAACACGTTCTGTGCATGCAGCTGAAAGAGTAAACACAGCACCCACATCCTCACACACACACACACACACACACACACACACACACACACACACACACACACACACACACACACACACACACACACACACACACACTAAAAATGCACTCAATCAATACAGCAATACCCCACATATTCAAGTTATGGCTACAGCAGCAGTTAATACAAGAACAAATCTTTTCAACATCCATAAATCATTTAGTCGCAGCCTCCAAAATCCTTCCAGCATAACAATAACTAGACACGAGTCTTACAAAACAACGCGGTGCACGAAGAGTTGGTGCAGATGCAGGATTCCACTTTACCAGTAGGACAAGAAATAAAACGTGCAGATATGGGTGAATATTGCAGACTAGTGGTTATAAAATGTTTGCAGAGGGCATTGCTATACATCACCTCTGTGAACTGCGTCTGGAAGATAATTTACGGCCAATAATGACTGTCTACTGTCACCATATTTAAAGGAGGATTCCGGTTCTCTTTATTTCACTTCTTATTTATACCCCATAGAGATAGGGAAAAAATGTCCTTGACATGTGACATGTCCCATTCTGAGCAGCTTTTTGGGAGTCTCACTACCTCAGAACTGCTACGCTAAAGGAGTTTGGAGCTGGATTCCATCTTACCGCACACTTTTTTCAAATATTGTATTCCTCCTGTGTATTAAATTTGAACAGCCAAGGTTAAATGGTGACAGGTTTCTTCCTAGTTTAGTTATGTTTCTTCTCCACTTCTCTCAGGTTGCAGGTTAGCAATGATGAGTCTCAGTGGTGCATCAGCTTCTGGCTGTCTCAGCCAGAGATTGACGAGCTCTTTTAATCTTGAGGTTCAAATCCAGTGACAAAGAAGATTCGTGTTAGAGCAGCGTACAGGCATCGTGGAACTGAGTTCTTCCCTTTCTGCCGCTCCACTGATGTGAAAATCATTTCTCCTTGATCTACATTCCAGTTCACTTAGCCTTTCTCCCACCATTACTTGTTGTTTCACGGAAAGAAGAATGATTTTGTTTACTTCCAGTGTCCAGTTTTACCACGTGTTCACACACCACCCAGTCTGGTGAAAATGAGATTCGTTGGAGATGGATTTCTCTCCCTTCCTTTTGCTCTGTTTTAAATGTTAAAATCTATATTTGTCTGTTAGATTTCACTTCTTGTATATCTCTGGTAACATCTTGGTGTCCTCAGTATCATCTTTGTCTGCAGCGTTGATCTAGTTGCTCTGGCTTTTGTTGCCTGCTCATCATTATGCTGCTCTTGGCCATTGTCATTTTGTGTTTACAGGGGATATTTCTGTTCAGATCAAGGGAACTCAGTCACTACTTGGCCAATGCTGCCGTGGAATAACTGAAAATGCAGATAATTTCTGTTAAGAGGCTGCTCTACAATAAAGATAAGATCCCTCACTGTTTCAAGACTTTGTTTGAATGTATTAAGTTTTGTCCTCCATGAAGGCTTTAAAGTCCACAGCACACGTACTGTAAAGTATACTATACATCTCACTTACTTTCCCACTTAGATGATTTATGAGGTCGTCCATAATGGCACAGTGTTGGCCGGCCCTCACCCCAGAGATGACTCTATATGAGTGTTTATGAGTTAAGTTGTCTGATCAATCCTATTCACCAGTGCTGGTCCTTCTGATTTATGATGGCACAGCCTGATGTATAGTGCTCATGATACTCACTGCACTGTTGGCATAATTCAATTTGATTGTGATGTGGGCCTCTAATAAAGTTCTTATCCTGACTGATTGCAAACTTATTGATTATATTTTCATCCAGTTTCTTTAAGATTCACAGATTAATCTGAGCTCAATTGCACATCTTTAATTTATCAAATGAAGCTTGGTTGTATCAGCATTCTCCTTTCCAGACATTTATTTAACACCTGGTTCTTCACTCTTTTGGTTTTAGGGACAATCTAAAGGTCACAAACACATATGGTGATCATCCTTCACTTCACACCTACAGTTCACATTCAGCTTCCCAGGCACCGGCCCTGTGTTTTAGGTACACTCTGATCAAGGTCTGAAGTCTGACATACTGTGTAAGAAGCAATTACAGTAACACAATCTCTCCAAGCTCACTGCTGCAATAAGGCACTCATCCCTTTTCACAGCCCAGAGTCCTTGAGGAACATTTATCACTGGCGGCCTTTGTGAGAAACTCCCAACATGGAATGGAAATTACATAAAGTGTCAGCCTGTTATTTTGAGACCCAGGGCGCATTACGGATCTGCTCGGCTTGTCCACTGAAACAATAATGTTGTTGCAGAATCTAAGTCACCTAAAAAATGTCCACGACTGTGCCATTTAGCCAAGGAAACTAACAAACCCTTCTCTGATGAACACCTTTTATATGCAGCCTTCTACTGAGAAATCTATTTCTCCGTCCTCAAGCCTTTGTCCTCATTATAAGACACGTCTTGTTTCAAATGTAACCTTGTTAGTGGCTTTTCAATGTGCTCGGAGTCTCTCTGAGTGACCATTATCTTAGTAGACAGGACCAGACAGAGCGGAAATCCCGGATCTTCCTAAACTCTTATCGTTATCAGCGTGGTGCAAAAAATGTTGACTGAATGATGCCATTTGTGGAAAGTGGGGGGTGAGGTGCAACTACATGGTGGTGGTGGAGCTTCTCATATAACTGGAGCCCATACATAGCTGAGGAGGATGTTCTGGTTAACATTGAGAGATGCAATGCAGGCACTGAGTTTTAGTTGTAATCATAGATGTTAGATTAGCCGTCCTAATGCTGCATATCAGCACTACATATACTTATTCCCAGCTCTCCTGCATAACCAAAACAGGAGAGATGATTCAGTGTGATTGTTCCTATCTGATTGCAACTGTTTATTTACATTCCTCAGTAATTCTGCTCCAGTTTTCCACTCATTGTCAGCTTTGTAAACATCAAACTCTGCATCTACTCTTTTCTGTAATTCATCCTTCCTAAACTCATTCTATCTTGCCGGCCATTTCCATCCCTGTATTCATCCTCATTCAGTCTTCCTGTTGTCTCATTTGACTATTTATGAGAGCAGTATTCCTCATGGGCTCCAGTATTACATGAAAGTAACAGGAAACATTGGAGCTCTTCAGAAGCTTAAACTCTTTCATCGAGGCTATCTATCAGCCTGACTCACACCGCGTCGCCCTGATGCAGCACAAACACACAGGCCTTATGCACACACACATATTTATATTCTTTGTGTGCGACCACATAAAAAATTCCTTATGGGAACACATATGAGATTCGTTTTGAACAAACTGGAGACAGGTTTATTCACAAATCATCGAAGTAGAGAGGCAGAGTGCAGAGTAATGAAGTATGTGCAAGTGTGTCTGTGTGTGTGTTTAAGCATAACAGCACATCTCCGAGTGCATTAAGATCATCTTTTGACATTGAGCAGAGGCCATTGGAACCAAATGGCTCCTTCTGCAGGAAGTGGTTTAGAGAGAGACGTACATCAGAGCTCTGTGGGAGTCGGAGCTATCAAGGTTGCAGCTGCAGTCGCCCTGTGAATGGCCAAAGGTGTCGTTTTTATCGACTTATTTATTCCCCAAACTTGTTGTTGAATTTCTTGTCTTGTTTATTTTAAAATCAGACGTCTTGGTATGCTAACAATATTATTGTTTATTATTTAGCATCTGGATGGAAAGAGCATAAGACTTCACTCTGCGACTTACAGTGGACAATATAGTGACATTATTGATTTTATTCAGTCTTAAAGTCAGCGTTTACAATGCTTACACGTAGCTTCTTAGTGTAGTTAGCATTAGGTTAAAATAAATTACACGTACATTCATTTAACAAGTAAGGCATATTAAATTAGAATTATTATTATTAATGTTATTATTACTATGTTTATAAAACTGCAGGTGTGTTGTTATATGTTATATAATATAATTATAATATATTATATCTAATATGCAGTTTGAAACCTGATGGTTTCTCCTGCAGAGCTTTAGCTCGGCCGACATTTGACTTGTTAAAACTCTTAACTTTAATTAATGGCGGCTCTGTACCATGTGGCCCCGGGCCTGGTGAGGCTAATTGGAATGATGTCCGTGTTAATGTTATTGATTACACCTACGAGGTCTGTCCTCACCGGTTGTTGGCTGTCCTTTCATTTGAACAAATGCCCTTCTTGAAATTCTTCTCTTTACTGTTACAGGTTTCATATACTACAGGATTCACAGGAAGAGTGACTTTATTTCTTATACTTTAGTTTGAATGCAAAACTCCACTATTCAATCATTTTTATGTGCAGCTGCTTATGGTCATCAACTTCCATCCATCCATTTTCATGAACCACTTGTCCACTAAAGGGTCACGGGTGAGAGGCGGGGTACATCCTGGGCATGTCTCCAGGGTGTACCCCCCTTCTGCAGACATACAGAGACACTTCACACTCACATTCACACCTATGGGCACCTATGTGGCATTAGAGTCGCCAATTGGTGGAGGTGGGAGGAAGAGAGAACCCACGCAGACACAGTGAGAACATGCTAAGTCCACACGGAAAGACCCCCAACATCCCAACCCGTGGATTCAAACCAGGCTCCTTCTTGCTGTGACAAGTGCTAACCACTACACCACCGTGCCGCCCACAGTCTTCAACTTTTAAAAGCTTAAACCATAAAATTCACAATCATTCAGAAATGTATCTGTGAAGATTCTCAGTCTTCCAACTTGTGTTTATCCCAAAAAGTAATCAGTTTAATGGCAACTGGACTTACTTTAAATGCTTGATGCTTCACCTTCTATCCAGAAGGCTTCATCACTTTTGACTGCAGACTTATAAACCGTGTGGGTCTTTGGTGGCTACCTGAGAGATTGGTTTTATAAACTGCACAGGTGGTGCATGTAAATGGTTGTTACTTTCTAAAGGTAAAATAAAGCCTACTGCACAGTGTACACCTCACATACCTTCATTGTAACATTTGGAGGTAGGGGGGTACACCGTTTTTTTGCTGGGACAGCTCAGGTGTTTATATTCCATATTTATTTTGGCCACAGATGACAGTAAATGTTCTCACAGGCACAGAGTAACTACGTCATTCTGTTGTAGAGGTGCAAACTGGTAAAGGTCCAAAAACATTTTTCTTGCCTGAAAAGGAAAAACATAAATAGTGAATGGCACTAGTCTTCATGGGAAAGCTGGGCTCCATGCTTACATTCATTTTAGGACCATTGTGTGTTCGTAGTTATCCAATTTGAATACAGGATAGGATTTGGTTATTTAATGTAAGTTTAACAATCCACATTATTTACCACAGTCACACACTAACTTATAAATTAGATTTAAGTCTGTAAAAGAGATGTGAGTCTCCAGAAAGCTGATGTCACCTTTACTGTATAATTTCTTAACATGAGTATTAACATGAGTATGAGTATTAACGTCACCACTGTTAATGTGTAAATATAGCCACATGTTGTTTTCTAAATACTTTATTGATCCACTGTGAAATTATTGTTGTGGAGCGCTTGCCATTCAGGATGCTCTGTGTATTGTAGATGAACTGCTCTACTAAATAACCAACTTCTGCCTCTGGAAAACAAGTATATCCCTCTTCTGCCCCTTACATTATTATTATTCACTGAAAGGTGACACTTTGCACTCGATTGTGGATGATCCACATTATTAAGGACCTAGAAGATTATTGTGAAGTTTGCAGATCCAAAAGTTATATTTTGCTAAAATAATATAAATGTTAAAATAATTATATTATAGTTTGAGTTGTTAGTCTATTAAACTGTATTGCTGCTGTCCCCACAGGTCGCAAGTTTCTCATCGCCAATGCAAGAGTGGAGAACTGTGCCATCATCTTCTGCAACGATGGCTTCTGCCACATGTGCGGTTACTCGCGTGCTGAGATCATGCAGAAACCATGCACGTGCAACTTCCTGTACGGCCCTGATACCAAGCGACTGGCTATCGCCCAGATGGCGCAGGCTCTGTTGGGATCAGAGGAGAGGAAAGTGGAGATCAATCTTTACCACAAAGATGGTAGGAAAAAAAAAAAACATTTGTTTCACCACAAGTGACTTTAGTTGTGCTTGTGTGGATGTAGAAGAGGATGTGTGTAGCTGTTTATGGCCTGTAGAGGGAGGATTGTTTGGTGTGTGAGGTCAGCACACTGTGAATGCTTAGGAAGAAAAGTGTGCTCGCTGTAAATTGATTGTTCTAAAATGTGTTTGGAGGAGGAGGTTGTTGTTGTGTTCTTAAATGTAAAATGTCGTCATGTTAGTTTCTGTGATAGTGAATGTTTCTACTATACATGTATGGTAAGAGTACTATGGATGTGTAGTGTTGCACATTTTATGCCTACAGAATATTTGGCACCCAACAGCTCATGTTTATGTGCGAGCTGTTATACGTGAGTGACCTTATTACCGTTCAGTAAAAAGTCCAGATTGTACCTTGTGTCTCTTGCAACTCTGTAGTTTCGTATTTGAGAGAGATGAGAATGAAAGTGCATAAAAAGCTGAATGGTACATTTGGTCTGTGCCCAGTTTATATTTAAAGAAAGATCATCTACAGTTGGGAATGAATACCTTCATAAAGCAGGGAAGGCAACTTGAGGAAGCCTTTATAGTACAATGTACTGGTGAAAAGTAAATGGTGAAAATCCTTGTAGAACTCTCTCCAATGGCAGGAGGGTATTTAGGTTTTCACACATGCCAATTGGCCCAGGACCAGGTAACAGGACACTAGACTTTGCAATGATACACAGCTTCCACAGCGATAAAGAGCTGCCATGGTAATAAAGACAGCAACTCCCTGGGCTACGGCCAAAGCATCTGCTGGACATTTTCCACCTGTAGACAGACACCAGAGCAGCAGGAAGAGGGAACAGGGAAGAGAGAGAGAGAAAGAAAGGGACAGATGGAGGAAAAGGAGGGTGGAGGACAGATCTTAAATCTGAGGGGGAGCGGAGGGTCGTATGAGGAAGGAAAACAGTAAAGCTCTAAAACATGAGGAAAAACCTGCAGGTGAGAGGTGGGAGAATCAAAGTGAGAATAAAGGAGGGTGAAACATTGACTGTCAGAAAGCGAGTTTCTCATGAAATCTGAAAGAGTTGTTGGTGGTGAGAGAAAGAAAATAAAGGAGAGAGGGTGAAAGAGTACAGAGAGATGGCGCCAGCTGGCTCCTCTCTCTGATACTTCTGAGGAGCACTTTGCCAGCTCAGTCCTGCACATTTCACTTTCCACTGTTTATACTTGAGATGTAGACACACAGAAACACACACACACACACACACACACACACACACACACACACACACACACACAGTTAGTGTGTGACTGCGACATACAAGTAATCTGCTCCACAAAGTATCTGTAGTAAAAAACTACAACCATTTATATACAATTACAGAGCTGTTGTCGTTTCTGTCCAGCTGACTGTGTTAACGAGAGTCCACCATGCTATTAACACATAGTAAAACCTTTGGAAACAGCAATATTTAATACCTACAAGGCCTAACCATGAAACTCCTATTGGTATAGATAGTTTGCTAGTGAAGTGAAGTGTGCAGTATTTGTCATGAGTTCATTTGATTATACCTCTGTAAGTTAACATTACAGTGCAGCTCTGTCTTTAGATTCCTTGTTGACTGCTGCATTGATAGTTCATTTATCCATAAGAAGTGAACTGAGCATGCTTGGTGTTTCCAAAAACGTTCATACAATGTCACCTTTCCTTTTCACAGACCCTGGAGCTAAGAGAGATAATAAAGACAGCACGATGTACTCATTAACTTTTCCGTAGAGTTTCTCATAACAAAAAATAATTGAAATGTTCTTTTAGAAATTCTCATGGCATTATTTGTGTTGGCTGTAAGTTTCGAACGTCTGCTTCTTTGGCCCAGGAATAAACAGTAAGTAATGCATTCTGGGTGGGATTAGAATTACCAGTTGCACAGAAGATAGTAAAACAGTATGAATATGATTCAGGGCTGCACTCAACAACCATATACAACCTACTTTTACTAAAGTAGGTTGTAAAGAGTACTAAAGGTTGAGAACATTATTGTTCTTGATTAAACAGTCAAGTGATGTGATTTATTTTTATTGCAGGATTATTGGACAATTTGTGAAACAAAATCAAACATAAAACAAACAAATACTGAACAAACACAAAACAGGATTTTTAAATGATAACTGTATTGTTTTTTTTTCAATCAAAAAGGGAAAGGTAATACCAACGGTATTCACTGCCCTTATTATCACATCTAAATTACCAAACTGAACCGATCAGTCTAGAAAAGGTACACAGCTATTTGTAAATCTCCACAGATCCACAATAACAGACACTATCTACAAATTCTGAAGACGTGGAACTATAGTGGACTGTCACAGAAGTGGTTGACCTCTACAAAAGTCAAGCATGGAGGTGGCAGAGTAATGTTGTGTGGATGCTTTGCTGCTTCAGAGCCAGGGTGACTTGCCATAATTGAATGAAACGTGAATTCTGCTCTCTACCAATAAGTCCTGAAAGACAACATCAGGTTATCAGTTTGTGAGTTGAAGTGGATTAACCAGTAAGACAACCATTCAATTTTAGTAGGTTGACCTGTGAATGGTTCAAAAGACTGTAGGTCTCTGTCATTAATGTTGGGCTGCTCACAGTAAGGAAGTGATGAATCCTGAAAGCACTGAAGAGCGTTAAGTGCAGTTCTATGCTATGACAATGTGACTGAGGCCAGCAGACAATACATAAAACTGGAATAACACACACACACACTGCACCTACACACCAGGCATACGTTTCTCAGTAAATGGGGAGCTGTGTCTGTCCCATTGCCATGGAGATAGAGAGGCCCTCATCCTGCTTTCACAGTAACTAAGGGATGCATTTCTGATTGGGTATAAGAATGTCTATTTTGGCACGCCTCCTCGCTGTCTTTGTGCTGTACCTAAGGTTTTGCCACCAATATAATCCTTATTGATTTTATAATGAGGGAAGAAAAGTTATAAATGAATTAATAAAAAATAATTCAGAGGAATGGTGTGAAAGGTGTGACATTAGTGACTCCTTCCTCTCAGTCGAGCACACAAAGACACAAACATGGTAGAGTCTTAGGTAACCCCAGCAGGCCACCTTCTAGTCATTGGAGAGCCACTGATCGAACCCCGTCGACACACCTCATCCATAATGCACACAGCAAGGAAACAGTATGCTAGCTCCTCTTGTCCTTCTCCTTCTCTTGCTCTGTCCTCACTCTGCAGCAGAGGAAAACTAAAGAGCAGCCTTCCACACCATCTGAAAAACAGTGTGTGTTTTACTTGAAATGGTATGTTGCTCCTTAGACAGTGTAGCCATGACAGACACACACATCCATATAGAGAACACACACCACAACACACACACACTTTGTGTAGACTCAAGCTTCTTCTAAACCCATTTATCTCGTGCCAGGCTCAGGCATGAGCCTTCACGATGATGGATCTCCTTTCTTGCTTTTGTGCTCATTTGCCTAACTCCAGTTGCTCACCAGCAAAATCAATCAGGCTCTCCAGGTAAACTGGAGTTTCTCCGTACACAACTACTACTGCTCCACTGGCCCAGTAGAGTGGAGCCATTAAGGCTAAGGCCTCCTAAACCTGGTCGAATACAGCTGTACGAAAGCTAAGAACTGAGAACTGAGTACTCTAGTGATTTACTTAACTACAGTTATTAAGCACTTCTAGAAATCGGCTATGAAACAAAATGATGAGATATTATTATGGTTAAAGCAGCTGTAGATGTAACACAGTAGCCTCTGACATAATTTTGGACTAACATGGAAGTTGGTTTGGACGACTTTCATTATTATTCATACTTATTATTCTTATGTCATCTAAATTACTTAAGGAGCTCTACAAAAACAAACAGGGGCTGAGTCTAAGCCTTTTATTTAGGCAACCCTGATAGATACGAGAAGGAAATTTGAAAAACCCAGGATTTGTTTTAACTGTGTAGCCGTTCTCCTTTTTTCCTCTGTGACTCATTGTCCGTCCTTATGTTTCTTATCTTCTTCTTCTCAGTCTAATTGTGTCTCACTGTCTCCTTTGTTTTACTTGCTCCTTGGCTCTAGTCCTCCCGATCTGCAGGTTTCCCTCTCTCATGTGTCATTGACACCTGGTTTAACTTTCTCATCTCTCACTGTCCCTCCACAGGAGAGAGGGAACATAGCTCGCCGTCACTGTTAAACAGTGTCAGTGTTCTACCACAGGCTGTCTTTATGAAGACGGCCATCATCAGCTACAACAGATCAATTCCAACATGTCACTGTTGTCAGTGTTGAGCTGCTGAAGCTAAGTCTATTTCGACAGATGGTTTGTTTCTTCCTATAAAAGTCCACAGAGTATTTTTGTACATAACACAGAGCGAGTGAAATGACAGGTATGCATACATAAGCTGAGTCAGTTCTATTAGCAATACTAATACATATAACTAGTGCTTGTAACCATGGCAGTATTTATTACAGACCAAACATGGTGACCAAATTCATCTACTCATTTATTTTTGGCAGTGCTGCTCATTTCTTTATACAGCTAGTTGATTCTATTCAGTTTCACTGCTTTCAATTTTATGGCATTAATATTGTATTCTTTCTTTTTAATTTCCTTTTTTTCTACATCCTTAAACATTTTCCTTAACCATGCTTTACTTCTTCTGCTTTGCCTTAATGTGAATCAAACACCTTCAGTCCACATAGGGCTACTTGCACTACGCAGCATTCCCCATGTTTATCTGACATCTGGTAGAGAAGCTCCGAGTGCCCAGAGCGCCGGCCTCTTGCTGGATCACACACAGAGCATTCAATGTTGTTGGTGTCGTGGCTGAAAGTGCCCAGTTGTGATGATCAACTCAGAATGAGTCCGACTTCATTTAGAGATAGGTTGAGTCACAGTTAGATGAACCTCTGTGTTTGCTTCCTCGGGAACAAACTGAATCCATCAGAGTTACTTCCTGTAAAAAAGAAAGAAAGGTCTAAATTTAGCTGTGTCAACAGTGGTGTGTTCTTTACTTGATCTAAGCTGTTTCACAATCATCCCTCCTTCCTCCTGCAGCACGTTTCTGCAAGTTTTCTGCCATAAAGATATAGGTATTAGTTTCTCCAGTTTGTTTAACTGAACTCATAACGACCTCATGCATTATAGAAAGTCTGTCTTTAGTGCTTGAGGACAGGCAGGTGTCTATCAGACAGAGCGAGTGGTCTCACAGCGTTGTGCTGTGACAACGCACTGGGCCCAGAGGAGCAGGTTGTCCTGTGCGACGGGGGGACTCTTGATTGCCTAGCAGCAGTAGCTAAGCAAAGCACTTAGTAAAGACCTGAAGCCTCTCAGGAGAGGTTAGCACTCTACACTGATGACTGTGGATGATCCCACCTCCAGCTAAGAGCACAAAACACACGTACACACACACACGTACACACACAAACCCGACTAATGCTGTCAGCTGTCGCCCACACAACAATAAGTTGCATTAGGTTTTTGAACTGAAAGGAGACATCATGTTTAAAACAGAAATAGTGAGCTTTTTGTTTAGTTTCAGCTCAAATGAACAAGATAATAACTTGAATTTGCAGTTTGGTATGTGGTGAAAGAGGATAGAGAACAAGAAAGATGGGAAGGAAAGAGAAGGAGAAAGAGAGGAGGAAGGTGAAAAGTAGGCTTCAGGGGAAATCAGGGACACCTACTACCCTTAGTAGAGAAGCATCATGATGGAGTTAGATTCCTCTTGTTCTACTCTTCTGAAATCTCTGTACTGGGATGTCAGTTTGTGACTCATCAAAATATGTTCACCTCATTCGATCAGTGTGTTGTACCAGTTGCTCTGCATGTTCATACACACATGGGTTCAGTAGAACCATCATAGGTAACAGGTAGGTAAAGGGTGAAGTAATGCTTGTTAGTGTGTGTGTATGCAGGTGCCTCTGGGAGTGAAACAGTAGGTTATGGTCACAGTTAATGGGGATCTTTCACTTCAACCCATTTAACTGAGATTAGGGAACCTAAAAACCCAGCTCTTTTAACAATTCATGTGAATGTCATGGGGGTTTGGTGTAATCTACTAGTTACTAATGCGATGGCTCCTTAGTCACTATGTTTTCATAATGAGTTTTTGTCTCGGTTGGTCTGAAATCAGAGCTGTGATGTGAAAAATCCAACCAAGCTGACCTGAGTTGGTAAACATAGTGAACATAGTGTGTTTTTGTGTTCTGCTTATATGTACCTGAAAAACACTTTAGCTTTGTGCCTCTCGTGTACACACTACTCTGTGTGCTTTGGACATGAACCTCTTGTTGTCAAAGATTGTATCGAAACTAATTGAATTTCAGGTTCAGTGATTTTTGCTTTTCTCAGCGGGTCCCTACAATGAGTCAGAATGAGTCTTCAGTCAGACGTGATGCTTGTATGTGAAGAGGGACCCCACATCACAAAATGTACTGTATACGGGTGTAATTTCATTAAGCCACAAAAAAAAGATTACTGAGAATATATTGTATGTATTACCAAGATTCCAGCAACTGACACGCACACACACACACACACACACACACACACACACACAGACACACACACACACTCACACGGGCTTCCTGTTGTTTTCTGTGTGTCTACAAGTGCAAGTTTGTTAATACATATACATTATACAAGTGTTTTTCTCCAGATATGTGGACAGGCTTCGTTACTCTAGAGCTTTAAGAGCCTCCCGCTCCTCTTTTTAGGTTACACCCTCATGCATTCTCTCTTTTTTTTTTTTTGTTCAGCCCTACATAATGTAAATTCCTATTAACTCCCCTGTTTTGAATTTGCAAACTTTGTTGACCATCTAACAAAGTCACATTGGCTTGTTTTCTGACAATCAGAACTCTTTTCACTCATCAATGAATTGTGCTGCAGTACAGCAT
Organism: Anabas testudineus; assembly: GCF_900324465.2. NCBI lineage: Eukaryota > Metazoa > Chordata > Actinopteri > Anabantiformes > Anabantidae > Anabas > Anabas testudineus. The sequence continues at coordinate 30,128,712 of NC_046611.1, forward strand.
CTATATTTGTTTCATATTTATCAAGGTTAAGGGTTCATTTAGTAACCTTTTGTCTGGAATCTTTACATTATGGGAAATCTATGAAATGTGTTTAAACCTGATTGTTGTCTTAGATTAAGTTTAGAATTTGTCTTCTTTATTTTACATGTTATAATTATTTGTGAAACAACATTGAAGCGTATGCTGGTTGTATTGCTGTATTACTGATTATAGACCCTGTCAAACATAATCAGTAACAGTAGTTAACATCATCAATCATCCAAAATCATGGATCAGTTATTTTTGGTATTGTAAACAATGCTGAAAATATTAAAACAGGAATAAAATTGTGTTGTGTTTTACTGCTGTAATGTCTGTTTTTGATTTATACTGCTGGGGAAAAGTGACAGATATGAAACTATCTTTGATTCAAACAAACTGGAAGATCTTTTTATTTTCCACAGTCAGATGTTTTATGTGATATCTGGGATCTCTTCATATAAACCTGTAAATGTTTGAGGATTAAGAATTTTTTTAAATCACAACATTAAAAAAATGTTCAAGGTTCTACATTATTTACAGGTCATCATTTAAGCACATTTAAACCCTGTTTTTTGAACATGTACCCGTTGACACAGGCTAGTGTGTGTTGCTCTTATTTTGGTAGAACACCGTTATCTTGATTGCAGATTGATTTGCCAAGAAGCTGATCATTTGATAGACACTGGAATTCTTTGTCACTACTCGATAGATCCCCAGTCGTCCAGGTTAATCCTTACGCCTTTACTCTAACCTTAAGCATCATAGCAAAATACCTGACCCTAATATTACCCTCACCTTAACCTCATTATAACTTTAATTAGAAATATTTAAGTCCATTTGAAGTTGTACAGGCAGTAATGGCGTCAGTAGTTACCATCAGTAACTATGATCTGTCTACACAACCAAAGGAAGACATATTCAGACAAACAGTATGAGAAAGTATGAGAACATGAAAGTACTCATAGGAGGTCCTCATTTTTGTAGTCATTGTGTTTATGTTTTAGGGCAGTACTGACACACATGAAGCAAAAATAAATCTATAACAGAAGGTCACATCTAAATGCTGTGCTGCTGGTTGGGAATCCCCTGTAGTGTTGTGCTTTCTAAGAAGACGAAATGTCCTCTGCACACATGCACACACCACATACATAACACCTGTCTTCTGTCGTTTTTCTTTCACTGTGAATTCAGTACAACACAGTAGGTTGACCTTTATTCCTCTATTCCGGCCTTTATCCTTCTTTCATCTCTCTTTCTCTCCCTCTTTCTTGTACTAGTTCCTGAATTTTGTCGATACATTACCAGACTACAGGATGCAGCTGTAAATGTATTCATCTGACAATTCAGAAATTCAAAGCACGTTTATTATCCTGGCAGTCTGTTTCTTCCCACTCCGAGCTCATCTGAATATGCATGTATACAGCGTGTAACTTTTTTTTTCTATCTGTCAGAGTTTAGTTACAGAGAAAGACAGAAAGGAAGAGAGGTTTTAGTAAAAAAGGTCTGATGACACGTTCTAATATGGATCTGGTTCTGAATCCCAAATTGTGTGTTTAGTCATTTGATTGGCTGCAGATTTTAACAAATCCAGGTATTTTACTAACTTTAAACTGAATCTAAAATTGAACCAGTTACTGGGACCAGCTATATACAGTATACTGAGTCAGTGTGTTAATCTTCAGAAACACTTCAGATGTACATATCTCTTTATATGAGCCAGTTGTAGTGTTGAGCTAATTTTTATATAGGATGAATAAATTGCTCCGTGCATATAGTGGTTATTGTTATTTACACATAGTTAACATTAATTCCATCAATTAAGCGCATTAAGCATCCATTTTGTCCTAAAATCGTTTTCTCTGATTCACTTTAATTGATTGATTTTTGATATGGTTTACTGCTTTACTGTCACTGAAGTGACCCGTTCGAGGTACAGTAATAGAGTCTTGAATGTAAAAACACTAACTTAAATGTAGTTTGCTGAAAGAAGACCCCAGAATATGTTGGTTCATGTGTCTTGGCCACTGTAAGCAGTTGTGTTCTTATTGAGGAGGGCCTGAAAAGTCTGAAATGTAACTTGGTGAACTCTACACAAATCATATACAAGGTTAATCTTATGTAGCAAATACATGGAATAAAATAATATTTGAATTTCCACGTTCAGTATGGCACTGTGGTCGTGCATTGTGGTTGTGTTAGGTTATGTTAGAGGTGCTAGAGGTGCAGGTATAGTGTAGTAAATAAAGAATAATCATTTATAATGTTACACATTTGATGGTTCATTCTGAGGCTCAAAAGTAACTGGACAGTTGGCTGACCTGTCTCCACTACACTGCTCTAGACCTTTCTTTAGGAACTCTTCCATAAAATCGGAGGAGACCTGTGGGTCCTGCTGTGTACCTGACTCGCCTACTGTAGCATAGCACTCATCAAGAGTGATAGATACACAGAGCTGTGTTATCTCACTAATAAGGTGAATGGATAAAGTGGGTCCATTTTTATAGAAGTATTCTAAATCACAGGTTAATGTATAGAGGAGGAGGGGGGCAGGGATCCAGACTGTCACCATTTTGGAGACAGTGTGATGTTATAAATAGATGTGACTTGCATATAAATGCCCCATATTTTTATAATCATATACAGTATGATGGTGTAGCTCATCCGTATTTCAAAGGCCCTCAAAAAAAAAAGCAAAACAAAAACTGAGGTATGAACTGAACCATGGATCTGGAAAACCATGAAACCCCTGTTTACCTAGATTTGCTGCTGGTGCATCATTGGTACCAGTGGAAAAAGTTGGTCTGGTTCTGGTGTCACATTCACAGTTACACACAGCAGACATGAGGGAAAGGATATGTAAATACTTTTCTGTGTGTGTGTGTGTGTGTGTGTGTGTGTGTGGGGGGGGGGGGGGGGGTGTCACACCGTGTTTTGTTGCACTCCTTTGAAACTGGTTAAAGATCAAAGCAGCATGGCTTTGCTTGTCTCTTGGTTTGTGTAACTGAAGAAAGTATTTTTAGTTCCAAATAGGCTGTGACGACCATAATGAACTGCATACAGAATATTTCAGCTTTGTAGTTTCCCAGACTGTAAAAGGAAGGAGGGGGAGATTATTATAGTCTTGATTTGTTTTTTGCTGTCTTGTCTTGAAGAAATGCCAAAAGTTTTTCCTATAAATTGCACATAAATATAATATACTGTAATTATATTCCAGTATTTATTAAATAACACCAATTCAAACTACTTTTAAGCAGCTTTTTTAACAGAATCACATGTCTACAGGTAGACTCTGGCTGCTGTGATATTTTCTAGCACTTCTAGCACAATTTTGATGTTAAAATGACATTTGTCCATTTCTGGCCACCTGCTCGGTGTCCTTAAAATATAGAGGATCCATACCACAAATAAAAATATTATGTCGGGACTAAATGTGTTAGAGATATTTACAGTTGTTTGCCAGACGATGTTGTCTCACATTTGATTCTTCGGGTCAATTCCTAGAAATGGGAGGAGCCCCTGCTGCTTAGGAACTGCCAAAGACCACAAACACAACAGTTAGTATGTGATGCACAGAGTAACACAGCAGTGACTCCCCATGGCTTTCACTCTCAGCATAAAATCGAAGGCCCCCATCAAAGCAGCATTCATCGGAACCACTCTCTTTTGTCGCTTGCCGTTAGTCTTCATTGTGAGCGCATTAAACATTTTCCCTCTCTGCTTTTTCTCTTCCAGACAGCATTAATGTTGTTTGTTGCTACATACAGTGCACATCCATTATTATTGTGGGCCTGGCTTATTAGTTTAATCTTAGTTAGAATTACCGCAGACCATAATTCCCTCGTGACGCAGCCCAAGGAAATAGTCTGAAACATAACACAGCGCTGTTACTCATTCCCGCTTTCTTTTTGTCAGCCCAGTCATAATGGTGCCTCACTGTCCCTCCTCTCATCACTCACTCACTCTCTCGCTTTTTTACTTTCTTGCTGTTGTTTTTGTGCAATATTTGTCTAAGCTTGCTCAGATAATACACATATATTTCACCACACACAGTATGTGGGTGATGACCTGTTCATTCAACATGCTAATGGAAACAATAGTATGTGAAAATGGCCAATCTCCTCTTACTCTCTGTTCCCACATAAGCTATTAGTTCCCCTTATTATTTAGTCTTTCCCTCTCTTTCTGTCTGTCTGTTCTAATCTCCTCACAGCCTCTTTTTGCACCAAACTCCTTTTCTTAAACCTCTCTCAAATTCTTGCTGTCTCTCATTCATGTTATCGTGCTTACTGGCGAATTAGTGAGGTGGGGCAAGAAAGTCTGACATGGAGCATCGACCCAGCTGTCCACCCTCGTAATCATTAAAATGCAAGATTAACTGCAAGCTAAAGATGCTCTGTCTCCTGTTTTAGACCTGCAAGACAGCCAGTGAATCATCCTGTAATTTTGTCACACAACCTGAGAGACCATCTCAGCAGAGCTTTTAGACCAATATGTTCACTGCTTTTAAGAGTCTACCCACTCATCAGGCCAGCACATGGTCACCACATGGTGTCCTCCTGAAATTGTTCCTTTTTAATTTGCCTGTCAGTGATGATTTTACTTCAGACCTTTTCTAAAACTTACTTAAGTATTTAAAGTGCCTGTGGTATTGATATGCTTTCTTCTTAGCTATTGTACAAGCGTCACTTTAAGTGACACAAAGTGCATAGTTGCTGTTATTATTTGACATAATAATTAAAGTTATTAAATGGCCGTGGTGATGATGATGAGCTGTTTAAAATTAGAAAATTGTTCTGAATTCAGGACACTTTAGTAATAGATATTATACCTTTAAACATTTCCTTGACCTAAATCCAATGGAGCACCTACATGATGCCCCCAGCAGACTTCCAGACAGTATTGTCATACATACAGGCGTGCGGGGCTATACACTGATCTGATCCACATTATGTCGTGCCTTGATTAAATTTATGCAACTTGGATGAAGCCCTCCACCAGTTGCCGATTTAGACAAGTTTATTTTATTGTGAACAAGTTACAATGTACATTCGATTTTTAACTAGAATAATTTGATCTGATGTGAGTTTAAACAGGGCATTTTAAATAGTTTTTGATTAGATGTAAGGTGTTGGGCAGCTGGTTGTTGTTGTGTCTGATTGGTGAACAGTATTCAGCAGAGAAATATGTTTAGTTTATGCACCTCAGCCAAATGTGATGTTTGTGAGCGATTCAGTGAAAACAGGAGGTGCAGCAGTGATCTGTTTTTCATCTTATGGTATCTGATTAAAAACATCACATCAAACACAGTGTGTCTGTACAAAGGGGGCTTTGTACATCTGGGTTTGGTGAGTTCAAAGTTTATTCTGACTACAACTCAGGGGCTCCCTCTGAGGTCCTGAAGAGATGTATGTACTTTAGATGTACCTGTTTCTCTATCATGAGTTTTACTTTTATCAGTGACCACAAGAGCTTGTCAGTAATAAAAAGAAATGTCATTTGTTTAATGTTTCATATGTTCAAAATGTATATTGATTTGGATTGCAATGTCACAGAGTGAGAGGTAAAAGTGTCACTCATGGTCCAACTTTCAACCTTGGGACAGCAGAAAGAAAAACTTCAAGTTGTTGGCTGTGTTGCTCCGAACCCCACTGAGAACCAGATTCTCATCTTTGCAGGGTTGATAGATAGTGTAGACATATTATTGTGAAAGACCGTTAGGAAGATGTTTAATAACCCAGCACAACTAATGATGTTGAACATGTACCGTATTATTATGCTCCAGCAACCTCAATTTTGTTTGTGAATATTTCTGTGTATTTCTACCTGTGTGTGTGTGTGTGTGTGTGTGTGTGTGTGTGTGTGTGTGCATCTTTACGTATGTGGTTTCTGACTCCATAGTATTTTCATCAACTGAAGTCTCTGTTTATTTACAGTGATACTGTTTACAGCGCTGTTGCTCATTACGGGTGGATGACTGTCAGCAAAATACTCTGAACATACAAACCTGTGACAAAATGACTGTCAGTTATGATGAAATGGGAGCTGCTTCTTCAACTCTTGTTTAGGCTTTAAATACCAAACGAAACACATTTAATGTTGCAGGGATATTTATTTGGGCACTTAATAGAGAGGAGAAGGATAAATACCACTTGCACACGCCCAAGTTATTGGGTAGTATGTCTTTTCCAATGCTATTAGGACTTAATGTTGCGCTGTTCAGAAGGAGGAAATGGAAAGAGGCTGATGGACAGAACAGAAGGTTATGAAAAGGAGGTGGGAGAGAAAAAGCCTGACTGCTGAGCAATAATAAAAAAAAACAAAAAAATGAATAAATACATTTGTGTTGTGCACAATTTGGTGTATTTTGTTTCAGTGTTTTTGTGTTGATGACCCCAAAACTGTGACGAGTGTATATTCAGTCAAATCTACTCTAGTACACAGACATGACTGTTTCCAGTGGCTTCCCATTAAATCATATTTTAACTCTTCTATTGTAATTAAAAATAGTAAGTTAATAAGTATTAATGTCCAGCTAAATAATTAAAAACACATGTTATCATTACTGTGTCCACGTCTCGTACCATTTTGATTACCAGGACTGTTGCTATTGCTTTTACTGCTGCCACTAGTTACTGCTGGTAACTAGTGAGTGTCTGTCATCTCCAGTGGCCGGAGCTGCATCACTGGAAACACAACTCCTGGTCAGATAGAGAGGTTAAAAAAGAGCTGATGCTTGTCTATGTTATCACTTTCTTTCCTGCTCCGGGGCAGTCCAGGGGATTGCACCTGCATTCAAAATGACTTATTAACTCACTCTGAATCTGACCCCATGTCAGTGAGATAACCTCCTGGCACCAGCTGAAACCTTAGTGCTGGTCAGCTGCCCTGCCGACTTCAGATCAACAGATAACCCTTGATGCCCGGTGAAATCCTAGCGCTGCCTCTGGCCTCACTACAGTGACCATACATGAGAACTACGACTTGCCTGGGGCTCCATTCACATGCATTATTCACCACAGACAGCCAGGTCCAGCTAAGCCATGGTTCCTGGGACCTATGGCTCGTATTACAGAGGCTACAGAGGGAGTCCCACTCTGTGTTTGCCCTCAGGTTAAAATGTTTTAATGGAGAGCAGGCAGTGAAATCTACTTAATGTTTTTTTTATTAATATGAGTGTAGGGAGCACACACAGGGCACAGGGGTTTTAAGGGATATGATCTAAGGTTGGTCAGTAAAAAGTAAAAAATTTATTATATATATTAATATTAAGAGACTCACATTATCCATCTGTGACATGTAAACACAATCTGCCGGCATTTCCTGAGTCATGAGCTGTGTATAAACAAACATATAAACACACAGACATAAGGAGAGATACTAGAAACTGTTCACCTGGTCACACTGACTAAAGGTCAATTACTTCAAAATCCCTGATCTCTAATGGTCTGACTTCAATAGTTCCCTGTGTGCAGGCCGATGTGAGTGAAACATCTCCGTGCACATGTGTGCGTTTGCAGTTCTGTGTATAATTTCTAACTGAAATGATTGTTATAGTTCATGAAACTGCGTCAGAGTCTGTTGCCTCACTAACTAGTAGAGGCTTGAAAGTTCATGCACATGAATGTCATGATCTGTTTGACTTTGTCAGTGTCATTGTTTTGGGATAGTGCAGCTTGAGCTAACCGACTTCCCAACACTGTAATACATTCAGCTGCTTGTTTATTAGATTAGAGATAAGAGACCATCTAAAATTGGTTTGGCCAACCAACAAAGTATAAAAATCTTTTTGATGATTGTAACTTAGAGTCGTTCTATCCTTGATGACATGTAGGATTTTTACACACTCTTGCTGCAGATAACTTCTGCATGATCTACATTAAGCACAGATTTACAAAGGACAGTTGCTGTTCCAAAAAATCTTGTCTGTGGTTCATGTTAGATTTGAGGTCTGCTGTGAAACATTGTCATGTTGTCGAAGCCGGTCGGTTTCACTCTCCATAACATTTGCATCCTGAATTTGCTTACGTATACTGGAGTCAGTTCTTCCCTCCCAGTGGAGCAGAGCAACATGACTCCTGTGTCAGCTAACGCTGCCTTCGTCTCTTTGTGATCATATGGGCGTTTTGCTTTGTCTGAAGGTTTTCTTGATCTTGACAGAGCTGAAGTCATTTCATAATGATTTTAAGCTGGAAACTTTGCTATCTTTTCACAGCCTGTCCTGACTAGTGGACATTAAGCATCAGTCAGCTTCATTGTCAGATGCTCAGTCAGTTGATTAGAGGAGCCAGTCGTTGCTGATTGTTATCATGAGGTTTGAACTGTCAGAGAATTTATCAGGCCGTTTGTCATCATCTGACAGTTCCTACTGACGACTGTCGACCTGCCTTGAAAGTCCTAATGAGTTAATAAAGGCAAGTTAATGAAGTTGTGACTGCTTAACAAGTAGACTAGAAGCTCATGATAGGGATCAGTGATTAATCCATTGTCATTTAAGAACTGTTAATACTGTTAGATCATATTTGTATGAATGCTCTACCAACGCTACCATTCCTGGTAGATCAGTCAAACATTTTACATACCACTCATGCTTTTACAAAATGAAACTTGTTGTGATTTTTGCCATTTAAAGATTCAATTATGGTAAATCCATTTTGGTTTTGGTTTGGCTATGAGCTACACCTTGATTGCCTCTGCACCACATGCATTATTTTGTCATTGTAAGCTATGCCTGCCTTTTGTGTTCGTACTGTCTGTATGCCAACTTGTCTCAGATGACACAGTATCGTTAATTGCTTTACAGTCCATACAGTTTAGAGGCAAGCTCTCTGTTGGAGGCATCAGCACTATATTTGTCTTTTGAAAATCTATTGTTAATGTAAACAGCAGGATTTGGTTTTGAACTGATTGAGGAAATAAATGAGGACATTTTACAGTGACGGTTCCTGAACATATAACATCGTATTAGGAACCATGTCTTGTCTAGTCAGTGCTGCTGTTCCATCTAAATCCCTGTGACATTCCCCTGATCTTTGGATCTAATCCAACCTGAGTCCTGCTCTGTTTTGGCTTTTCTGACACCAAGTTAGGAGAGAGGTACCTGAGAGAGAAGCTAAGACATCCTCTCATCTTCACAGAGCTAAAGCAACAAAGGCTGAGCTCTCCTCTCCGGTTTAAAGGGTGAGGGCCATGGTTTCTCCTAATTGCCCCCAAACTTCTCTCAGCACAGCTGCAGTACATCACACATTTATAAGACCGACTTCCCTCATCCATTTCTACACCCCGCCCCCCCCCACCTCATACTATCCTTATCTTCCCTCTATTCCCTCTCCCACTATTTTTCCTGTGCTCTCCTTCTTTGCTGTTCCTTTTGGTCCTCACAGTCTAAAAACATTTTGAGTTCACTATTGAGCCCCATTGAAATTACATTTTAAATAAATTATTGAACTACATCTTTTAGTTCACGCATTCTTTTATAAAACACAGTCACATTATTTTACATCTGAAAATAACTTCCATATTGAGATGGTTAAAGAAAATACAGAAAGAGATGGAGTGGAGAAGCGAGAGAATTGATCTAGGTGCCTGCCCTCGTCCATCCCTTAATGGAAGAGCACTTCTGTCATTGTGGCACTCTCACCAGTCTGCAGGATGGAGATAATGGTCGTCTCAGAGACAAGTCTTTTAAATCATCTCCAGCATTAGGAGTCCAGATCTACCATTATTCAGGCTCGCTGGCCACTCACTGCTTACAAAATAAACAGAAACTTCTGGGAATACTTCTGGGAAATGGAGTGTACTTAAGAAAGAGAAAGAAGTGAATAACGTCACGTCTGTGCTGCTGTAATGCAGATCTCATGTGTTACACGTGTGGTTCAATAAAGAAGTCAGTGTCATGGATGGATATTTGTGAACAGCAGAGCCAGAGAAAACTTGACGTATTACACAAAAACAAATATAGAGAAATCTGAGTGCTTGCTTGTTGTTTGTGGCTGATTAAGTGCTTCACTCTGACCTCTTCATATTTTAAATGGGTTATACTATACTAGTATTTTTAGTTGTAACGTAGCTGTTGTGATGGTGCGTTAAAAAACAAAAGTCATGTCTCAGTCTGCTCTGTATTCATTATCTAAGGACTGTGTCTTGCATTATTTTTGCACCCTGCTTCCTGGGTGTTAACTGCTACCCTGAGGTTATTCACAGCTGAAATGTTAGTACAGTATGTTCATTGCCATTTCATTGCTAGTGGTAATGTCAGGTAGTTGTTCACTCCACACTCGGGTCAAGACCTAAACATTTCAGCTGTTGGATGACACTCGTGGTCTCTCGAGCATTAACCATTCTGATGTAGACATTTGACTGAGTTTAATTGAATGTTCATGCATTAATGTCTCTCCCTGCATCTGTTGCAGACGTTAGTGATCACCACCTCTAAGTCTGCTCGGTGGTGGAGGTTAAATGAGTCTGCCATATAACAAAACCTTCATTGAAATTTGTAGGTGGAGTCACTGTCACATTTATACCTGTGATCTTAAATGGAGTATTGATTGGTATCTCGCATTTCAACAAAGTTGAGCCACCCTTTGATCACAACATTAGTGCTGATGCTGACTTTCCATATGCCTCTGAGAGCTGCGGTGATAAATGGACCTGGCCATAGTCTCTGATCCATCGTCTATACAGAAAGTCATATAAACCACACAGGGAAAATGGGTCAGCAACAGTTAGTGCAGCACTGTGTCCTGGATAGAAGATGAAAGCAAACAGGTGTCTGGACATGATGTAATACACTGGATATGTAATATATTACCTGCAACTAACAAACACGCTTTCACAGAAGAGCTTAACTGAGGTTGATGTCTCATGCAAGGAACCTTGTTATCTTTGGAAATGGATTGTTTAGCACTGTGATGGATGTATAACCTCTCATCGAAGGTTCAGTCCACACACGTCTGTCCACATGCCTGCTGTAAATGTGCAGGTGGAGCTGTGATATTACTTAACTGCTCAGCACTTGGTGTCACTCTAGCTCGTTTTCTGCGTTTGTTTGAAGTGTTCCAGGCCCACACTCCAGCCCCGAGAGCCTGTAATTAGGCCTTTCTGTCCTCCAGTTGATGCATCACGCGCACACACAGACACACACACACACACACACACACACACACACACACACACACACACACACACACACACACACACACACACACACACACACACACACACACACACACACACTGTAAGAGGAGAACCTCTATAAGTACTGGTTCTTTTAAAGTTTCAGTTCTTTTGATTACACCTCTCCCCGTCTCTTTCTCGAGATTAAGTGATTATAAGATACAGAAGTCATGCTGTAATTATTTTTTTATCATTCAATAGTTTACGCATAATTATAAAATGTCACACTAATTATAAGAAGCCATCAAACAGCCTCAGTGATTGCTGTGACTGATGCTCTTAGTTTTTTCTGCCTCCCAGTGTTTTTCCTATATATTTTTATATTTCATGTTATGTTGTTCTTGGTTCTGTTTTGTGTTGCCTGGTGATCTAAACGTTCTTAATGTCTGTTGCTAACTACCTTATACAGCATTAGAGCTTTGTCTTCCAGTGTGGATATTCCTCTAATGAAGTACTCATATTAAATGTTATATATATAATATTCATAAACAAGTTCATATAACATTAGTTTAATTAAATGATAAAGTTTCCTTCATAGGGCATTAGCTACACATATATTAGGGGAAAGGGCTTCTCTGAGTTCTAATAAAGTCACATAAACTGTTTTTGTTTAATTATCTGTAAACAAAAATTTGGTCTGATGTAAAGAAAACACTCTGGCATCTATTAATCGCTCCCTGTATCTCTCTAACTCTTTCTCCTTTGCACATGCACACACTCTCTCTCTCTCACACAGCATGCTGGCTGCATGCTGGTCTGATGGGCCACATCTGTTGGTCACATAGTGTTACCTTTTATTCTGCTATTTTAGGACTTCAATCTAACATACACACTCAAACACACTCCTCACTCTAGTAGGAACAAATTATACGCACACTGGCTACTTGTCACCGAGCCCGGATCAAGAGTGATGATGTTTATTCTCTATCTCACACACATCATCTCACACCCATCACTGTCGCTTTGACAGATAATTCCATCCCCTTCCGCTCTGTCCCATGGCTGCCATTACTGCCTGGCCTTCCCAAACTGGACTTGGTGCAAAGCTGGCTGCATGATTGAGGTTGATGTGAAGCTGCAGGATGAATGGCTGATATTCTGCAGTGGATATGAATCTAAACATCTAAAGTGACTCAATATTTGGACTGTGTACAAATATTATCTGAGACGTATACCAGGTATGATAATGGTTGTTTTGAAATTGTCTTACCACTCATCACTCAGGTAGTTTCGGATGCATTATTTGATGTATTTAAATGACCAGGTCGTCATTTTATCTCTTTCATATTATGGTGTCTCCAATGTTTTCTTTCACATTTTTTTCACATTTACTTGAGTGTATAAAAATGTGTCATACATAGGGGAAGCATGTGAAGAAGAGAAGTGACTCCTTGTCTCCATTATCATTTGTATGGAGCACTGGGATTTGACCCTCCATAAAGAGAGGAGGTGTCGTAAAACACATACCTGGCTGAAGGTTTTTGAGGACATTTCATAACAAACTCTCCACAGTTTGCCATGAAGTTCGAGCGTTGTCAGGCACCAGAGCAGTTATTGTTGGATTGGACTGCTGAAACAGATCATGATAACCCATCCAAGCCTTTTAAAAGTGTTTAAGAGAGTTTTCTGACCAGTATTTTCTGTATGTCTTCTCTTTAAATAACCTCGGAAATATTGCCTTTGAAGATTATACCAGTTGTTAGACAGAGGCAGATTACATTACCTATCAATTTATATAATTTTTAATACTGAATTAACACCTGTCAACACACATGTTACTGTCTATGCACTGGGTGTGTGTACCTGCACTGTCCTTAATGTACAGTACAACAATAATAATAATATTATTAATAATAATATCCTGGGGTTTGTAGACTGCTCCACCACCTGAGCTAGAAGGAAAAGATTAACAAGATAGCAAATTTCATTCATTTAGAAAGAAAGGTGACTAATCTGCTGCCCATGTAAAGATCCAATCATATTATATATGAGCTGTGATAAGCATGCTCAGCTTGTAGGAAGCTACAGCCATACACACTAATCCAATTTACCACACAATGACTGGTCACATACACACACGGGCAAATGTAGAGCATAATTTACCACCAGTTTAAAACAAAAGAACTGTTTATTTCTGCTTGATAGTCCTTAAAGAATTGAGATAATGTTCTGCACACACAAGTCTGGTTCCTATGGAGTCCCGAATTTTCACCTAACTGGTGGTTTTGTATGTGTGTGTGTGTGTGTGTGTGTTTTGCCCTCCAGAGTATTCAGCTGACAAGAACATATCTGGTAAAGTGCAAATCTGACTTCCATGCTCTTGCTCAGCTAGCATCAAGCTTTGGGGAGCACAGGTGAAACACTCAATTGATTAGCCTTTGCCTGCTGGACAACTTGAGAGGTCAGACATGCCACACATAGGCTTTCACGCATGCACTGACACCAGAACATGTCTGGACTTCACCCGAATGAGCTGCATGTGAAAACGCAAATGTTAAAAGTTATTCAGCTCGGATTTTACCCCGACTTTCTTCTGCAAGTCCCCAAGAAGTACATAGTCTGCAAAATGGCCGAATAATGGTCATGTGACTTGCTCTACTGATGTGCAGTACATAAAACACTATTGATTTGTGCGGTTGTTGCGTCACATCGTTTCTCCACACTCTACACAGCAATCACCCCCTCACCCCGAAATCAAACTTTTCTTTTGAGAGGGAACATATGTCAGTCGGACTATCTCCTGCTGTGCTGTATGTGTGTGTGCATGTGTTCAGTTCTTATTATGCAGGAATAGCACCAAATCAAGACCACAACCATCTCAAGGCACTTGACATAGCAAGGTTAAGACCCTACAGAATTATAAATTGGGAGGAAAAGCTCTCTCTTATGGAGGTTTAAACCTCCACCAGAACCAGTCTCAGGATGGGCGGCCATCTGCCTCGACCTTTTGGGGCGAGTAGAAAGTAGAGAGAGAAAAGAAAGAAACAACAAGCAACAATAAGCAGCAGAGAAAACGGTGGTTGAGAGGAGAGGAGCTCAGTGTTTTAGGCGAGGTACCCAGCAGTCTAAGTCTATGGTGGTGTAACTAAGAGATGGTTCTAAGTCTCCTCAGAAAGTGTGTGTGCGCTCTGTGTGTTCTACAAGAGTGCATTAATACCATGTACATTCACACAAAAGCATGCATGCTTATCTACAGTATGCAGGCTAACACAGAGACCACACACACTGCATTGTGCTCTTGCTCCTTTACGCAGTCTATTCTCATTCCATCTAATAGGCCAAGCTTGATTTGTGCCTTTAATTAAGACTTTCCACAGATTTGGGCCTGCACTGTTATCATCTGCACTTCACCAAGGTAGTAATGAAGAATTATCCATATAAAGCTATCATGTAGTTTTTCCCCAGAATTATAAATGAGTTGACAGTGTTTGGCTTTGGCCCCCGACTCATCCTCTTCTCAACAACCAGCTCTCTGACGAACTTAACTCTACAAGGAGTGTGAAAGCAGAGAAGGGCAAGTAACAGCGCCTCAGGGGACGACTGAGGGTAATGTGACCATCAGTGTTACTGATGTGTGTGGCAGCCCATCCCATGATGACTCATAGTCCATCTTGGTTTGAATGCTACTGTAACAGTAGACAGAGAAAGATAGCACAACAGACAAGTCTGATGTTAACACACACAGAGAGGGTATAGGAGAGGGAGAGCAGAAAACACACACACACACACACACACACACAATCTACTGTACACGGTGTGCACTGTATGCGGCTGTTAACCTTGGTTTAACTTAGTGTGGTCTGTCTAAGCAGTGAAATAATGAAGCACTACGTTGATATGGTGGTAATGATGTTAGGATCAGGGCACCCGAGGCCCCATGCACCCTGGGGACAGTGTTAAGATGTAATTATGAGATGCACACTCACGCAGACACAAACTCACATTTATACGTGCAAACCAAAACAGGAGTGTATAACATCACTCCTGTTGACAGACAGTAGTCATGGCTGTCCACGCAGAGGTGCCGCACCGCGTCACTGTGTGTGTGTGGCGTGATCTACACACAGTACAACAGCCAGCTGTATGAAATCCTGTGAAAATTCACCTGATGGTGTTAATGTTGTGTTACGGGGATTGTGTGTGTGTGTGTGTGTGTGTCTTAAGCCACTGTCAGCCAGCATTATTTCAGCTGTGGCAGATTGTCAGCCAGCATCTGCTAATGGCAGGCCTGGTTATAATTAGGACAGCCATTAACACTCCATTATTCTATTGAACTGATGTCCCTTCCTGTTCCCGCTCACTCCCTTTCTTTATGTGTGTAGCAGTCTAGCCCGGTCTTCATATTGCTTCTTGTTTACATGTTTCACAGTTGAATATTGTGTTTGTACATGACAGCAAACACATATGAATGTGTCATAGTGTGAATGTGAGACACGTGGCTGCTGGAACAGAGCAGGTATCAGGTCTAGAAACTCCCGGCTGCATGAATAAAAGTTGAAATGAGAGAAATTTCTCCATCTGCTCTAGGTTTTCTGGGACATTATTCAGCAACCTCTGGGTGGTCCATCCTTGCTGATGAGCTCGCTGGGAGGTGAAACTCCATAAAATCCTCCCTGTAATTCTTGCTCACTCTGTCTCTTTACCTTTCATATAGGTCGCGTCTAATCTGATACTGATATGACACTGATACTGACACTGATATATCTCCTCCTATCTTCTCTCTGTTCTTCTTGATTTTTGCCTTGTTATCTCTCTGGTTTCTTCCTCCTGTCCTTCAAAACAGTTTCTCTCATCCCTCTCCCCCCCTCTGTCACATTTCCACCCACTTCTCACTTCACTTGAGCGAGAGGGGGATTTCTTGCTCATATATTTATATATAGAAAGCTTCCAGTTTATTGTTTTTCCTGGAATGATTCATTTATTGGATAAATGTAGTGTAGTTGCATGAGTCTCCATGTCACCAGTTTAATTGCTGATAATGATTTGCAGTGATGTTGTAAATGAAGTGTTGTCTACTGTATGTGCCCTCTCACTCACTCTCCCTCTTCTATCTTCTTCTGAGGCCCACTCAAAGCCCTCCCTGTTAATTCTTACTAATTAATTAGTTATTATTATCACTATCTACCTTATTTTTACAACATTCAATCATTTGTTCTATGGGCTCGACATCACACTGAGCAGACTAAAAACCATCCCTTCACTTCTATGTCTTGAATTCTTATGACCTGATAAAATCTGACACACTGCTTCAGCAAAAACAAGTGAGGTCAGATTTACACAACTGACAGACCTTTCTCAGCAAGATTTCCCCTTTGAAGCCTGCCAGTCCTCAATCAGGGCGTCCGCTGCTAGAAAGGTCACCACCATAGGTTGTGTCAATGGACGCACCAGATAATGTGCCAATTCAGTGGATAATGCACTTGGCCTGGTTGCTGGACTGAGAATACTTTATTGTGCGATACCATTCAGAACAGCTTTTAATTCACGGTTACAGCCATGGTACTGATGTTATCTGATGTATCTTGGAACAGAGGAAATGAGATTGCATTACGGTCAGGAAGATAAGGACCAATTCAGAAGAGTTTATTCTCTCTTTCTTAATCAGAGGCCTCCGGTGGGACCCTGTCCAGTTGGGATGGGCTCCGAAAAGACTCACAACTATATTTTTGAATAACGTCTATTTACACTGTGGCTTTTACATAATTATATCTTCATACTGAGGACATCATGGTCGATACTACACAGGTATTCTCTAGCCACATGATGCTTTAGAGACCCTATTACTTTTCAGCATTTACAATAATATCTCATAAGCTGTCTAATAGAATTGTACATTTTATCTCACTAATCATATTCACTAAAACTAAAGGTATGGATTTAATAACTTTTTAATTCTAAAGTAAATCCTATGTGTGTAAACCCCAGATGAATGTCTCCTTTCTTTAAAATTGATTAATATGATGTAATATAATAAAATACAGTGGCAAGAAAAAGTATATGAATCTTTTGAAAAGTTGTGGTTTTCTGCAGTAATTTGTCATAAAATGTGCTGCAACAATAATGTCAAGGTAACAAGAAGTGAAGTTTTCTATTCACAGTTGCCAGAGCTGCATTTGTTGCTCTTAATAAACATGCCAGAAGGACAGAGAACACCGAGGACCAATAAAATGAAGTTTCTCAAATCTTTGGACCAACCTCTTGACAGTGGAGATGACACTGGATGGGCTTTGGCTGAACATGGCACACTCTTTGTCAGAGTCAAAGAGTGTGTGTACTGTGTGTGTGCACATGCATGCCTTTTGTCTTGTGAGTCTGCAAGTAACCTGGTATGTGTTGGTGTGCACACATGAGTCTGACTTTCTGATTGATGACATTAGGCCTGCGTTTAATATGGCTGCCACCGGGGCTCAATAGACACCCTCCTTAATTAATAGGGTGCAGAGTCGCCCCATTCATTCTTATTGCCAGCTTTTCAGTAGATCCCATTGTAATGGCTCCACAGTGCAGCCCAGATGATTGGAGCTGGTGCGCCAGGGTTGATCCATCAATGACACTGGGCAGTCAGCAACAGTAACCACGTTTTCTGTCTGTGTGAGTTTTCAAATCGTCTCTCATCTGCTCCCTTTTCTCATTCACTCTCTTCTCTCACACACGCTGTTTTAAATTACGTTTGTTATATATTATGATGCAAGTACATGCTTTATTTTGGGCGGCAGTTAGCTCAGTTGGTAGAGCAGTTGTCTATAAACCCCAGGGTTAGTGGTTAGATTCCTGGTTCCTCCTGGCTATATGTCGACACCTAAACCCCACAGTGGCGACGTCATCCTCTGCAGCTGTCCAAACAACAATTTCCCCAAGGGGATCAATAAACTATGTCATTATCAGACCTTTGCTATTCAGTCACACCACCTGTCTATATGGTGCTGGTACCTTTGTAATCATTTTCGATCCATGGATACACAGTCAGTCATCAGCAGGCAACAGCTGACCAGGAGACGATGTATCAAGTGTTGTTTGTCTACATAAATAACATCACCAGTTATACAGGTATGTGAACATTATCAGCTTGTTATTCAACTGCCATTTCTGGACTGTACCCGCTGCCCTGACAAGTTAGAACAAGCCTTTTCTTTAGTAGTCAAGGTTATTGGTTCCACCCACCTCTTCCACCGGTCTGCTTCTAATTAACCTAATCTTACTCCACTGTATCCCCAAAAAAGCACTATGTTCATTTGAAAAGTGTATAGATAAACTGCAATATCAAGGTTTCGTCTTGTGTAGGCGGCAACTCTGTGTTTCATTTTTTGAGTTTCACACCCCTCCCTCTTCTCACTGTTGGCCTCTCCAGCTGTTGCGATGTTTGTTGGACTTGTGAAAACTTTAATAAGATCCAGAGGGAAAATGGCAAGGACTGAAACAAGGGCAGACGGTTTGCTCTGTAGAAAATGTTCAGTGTATTAATACTTCATATGTGCACCGTAAAGAATTTTACCTTAAAATAAAAAAAAAAACTGGCAGCAGGGACGTCAGTATTTTACTGTTATTTTACAGGGCATGTAGATTACTGTTTATTAGATTAAGGTACATGGCAGTAGGAAAGCTGTAGTCTTACTGTATTTTTACAGTATGTACTAGCATGTTCCTGTTAATTCACTATGGATAATACAAATCTGCAAAATCCATCTCTTATCTCGTCCTTGTCGAATAACAACACACCTTTCCTTGCTGTCACTCTGAAACTTTGATAATTGGCCGTCAGGAATATGAGAGTGCAGAGCAGAGGAAGAGACAATGCTGCTCATTGCACATATGGAGTTTTAGTTGAACATGTTTGATTAGGTAATAGACCAGTGTAATTCTCCTGATATATGTGCTTCTTCGTGAGGTAGGGTGTGCGTTGCCTCTGCTTGTAATGTCAGACAACAGCTGTTTCGAAAGCTCTTTATGAAACAGATCATTATCCAGATATTATTTCAGCCCAGACCCATTTTTAGAAGATTTACAATGATGTGCTCGTGTTTCCTGATAAATCAGTAATGGCTAAAAGAGACAACAGGCCTAGACAAGCGCAGACAGACTTGCAGGCACATAAATACAAACAGTATAACTTAAGAAGACGTACATCGTTTATTTCTATTCTAAACGAAAAGTGAAAACTAAAAATGTCAGCGTGATGGAAGGTGTGATGTGGAGTTGCCTGAGCTGTCTCAAGGAAAACAGCTTTATTTAAAGTATTTTATGACAACTTTAAACATCAGAGAGTGATGTGCAAGAAAAGCACTGAATTATTGTTTCCACATGAAGCCTCACTTTGTCTGTTTAAGCTTTGTTAGGGCAAATCTGAAGGAGTCTTTCCAAATGTCATCCAAGTAAACCGGGTAACAAACAAAGAGATGAAACGTCAGATCACCTGTACACAGTACATTACAATGTGGCTTTGAGCCCCTTAAAATGATGCATCACAGGAGGAAAAGTCTATTTCCCATCGCTCAATACAGCTACTCTGACCAAGTGGTGTGGTCAACGGTGAGGACTGTGTGGCTGCACAGGTTGAGGCCTCTCCTCTCCTCAACCAGCCCCCCCACTCCATTAGTGGTTTCCTCTTAATGTGGTTGTGGGTTTAGCAGGATTGCTCAGTGGTCTTTGACTGGCTATTGGCACTGGACTGTCCTATAGATTCTCATTGGTTGTTCTTGTGGGGGTAGTGCTTATAGGAGAGACGCTGCATATGTTTTAACACAGTCACTAACAGGTTCCTGTAGTCATTCTTACTTCCTCTTACCAAATGAGACACGAAAACCTCTCTCCTATTAAAGGAACACCTGCTCATGAACAGTTGGATGACATGTGACACAGTAACACTGAATACACTGATTGATTGCTACATTGATTGAGATGCTACAAATATATTTTAAAATGCTGTGACAAAGGTCGACCGTGTAAAGACGCATGTATGCACAGTACCTCACACTGTGTGTTCACATATCCATCCTGGCCATACGTCCATGACAGGATGGATGTTCTCTCATTCACTGTTTACTCTTGCTGTGGGGTTTTCAGGTCATTGCCTTTTTTTTTCTTTGCATTTTTCTTTCTCGCTGATGTTTCTTATTCCCCTTTGTGCCTCATTATTCTTCACTTAAACGTCTCCGCTCTCTTGCTCTCTATTCCAGTTTTGTCAAACTCACTCTTTTCCCCCACCTCTCCCTCCCTCTCTCTGCCTCTCTCCTATTCCCCTTCTCTTCTTGTGTTATTAATTAGCCGACGGCTCGTCAGCTCAGTTAAAGTTACAGGTCTACTCCTCGCTGTCTCCTCCACCCTGATCTACAGCCCCTTAATATTTCACAGCTGTTGAATCATTTAGATGCCGGCACCTTTTCTGCAGTTTCATTCATAAAAAGCAGTTTCACCACCCATTGTGTCACTTTAAGTCACCAAATATACCAAACAAGACGGATGAATCAGAAGGAATATGAAAAGAAAATGTGTACACACAGCTTCTATGTGTAATTACAGTGTGTCTGCATAAGGGGATTATGAGGAGTGTGTGGACAAAAGTGTAGCCAGCATCCGTCTTATCAGGCATTTTCTAAAGTGCCTCATCCCTCCCCTCCGTGGGCACATTAAAACTTAACAGAGCATTCGATACAGACTCGAAAAGCAGGCTGTCCAATTTGTTTTACGCTGCTCGTAATCATCTGAAGTGCCACCGTTGTTTCCAATTGTCTCCGAGATGTTTAAATTGCAATGAAAGTCGATGTGACTGTCTCGCCTGGCATGACATCGGCTGGGCCGGTGTGATTTTCCACCATAATGAGACGTGTCTCCTTGCGAGTAGCTGAACACAGTGCTGCCATCATAACCACAGAGGGATTGGAGAGACTCTGACTGAGTCACCAGCTAATTTAAACTTCTGTTTTTAGGTGATCGGCGTAGGTGGCGTCCCCTGTCTTTCATGACAAGTAGCATAAGGAAGACAAGGGTGTTAGTGCTTTGTTATATGGTTCTCTTATCAGTGAATGGATCAGAATGCATCTCTTTTGTCGTGTGTGTACTTCATATTTGATCGTGAGTGTGTAGCTTTTGACAAATCCTGGGTCATTCCAGTGAAATTAAAAACTAGAGAGGATTTGCTGAATGATCTCCAGCAAACAGCAAATATTTACATGTTTACCAGGCATTTACACTCTTGTGACCCTAAGCCACCATCATTGCTTAAGCACCATTTGCTGTGAGTGCATGTAATTAAATTTGACTTGTTACTGTGCAAATAAATCTGGGCTGACACAGCGAGTCTGGCGAGTGTGTTTGGACAGAGACAGGTAATTGAATGAACTGTAGGAGCATATTACAACTATCTCATTCAGAGACAGGGTAATCATTTATTACAACATGACGGGAGAAACGCTGTCTTCATATAGTCCATGTAAGACATGTTTGAAAGAGAGCTTGTTTAATTTAGTATGTGATAAAATGACCAAATTAAACCTTTCAGTGTGCTGTTACTTCAACTTACTGCACATTTCTCAAGCAAATCTATCCTAGTGTTGTATCCTTATCCTCTATCCTTAACCTTATCAGATACTCCATTCATGGCTTTCAGAGCATTACTAGTAGAAGTTAATAATATTTATAATATAACAGCCCCTGTAGTTGTCCTTACTTCCTTTTTCCCAAAGGATAAAATTTCCTAATCTTTTTGTGTAAAGCAAAAAGCATTCAGTGTCTGACAAAGGCAGGAAATTAAAACTAATATTGTATTTACTGTATCACCTGGTCATTATCTGCTTATTTTATCCCTACATTCATTTTAGAATTTCATAAATGTAGTACCTCTATAAGAAGTTAATGACTCTATTCTGCAAACAATGATGACATTTCATTTAATGATTATTGATTTATTAGTATCATTTACTTACCTTCTAAATCAAGACATAGTTAATGAAGTTTTGAGTGTTTTACAACTGGAAGGTTTGTTTGTCTGTTTTCTTCAAGGGGCTACTTACATCTTTTCATCCTTCCAAACATCAGCACACTGTGTAACCTTCCACTTTAAAGTGTCATTTCATGGACGTGTGGTCAGTACTGAGCATTTGTCTCTCTTGTGATCGACTGTGTGATAGTTCGGTGTAAACTGCTCTTTTCAGGCTCATTGGAGCCAGTTCATCATTTTCTCCACGCTGTCACTATCTCTGTCCGTGGTGCTGAATTCACTCACAGATGAACTTTGCTCTGTTGTCAGGGATCTAGAGAAGTTCACTTTGTAACGACCTAAATGAAGCCATTTGGCATTTTGGGTCTTGTCATGACAAAAGACGTTTATCTGAAACATGTTTCAGTTTGGATAATTAGCAGAAACAGCAGTTTAAAACAATATTAAAAGTTTTTATCGTGTTGCACTACTCTCAGTACCTGCAGTATCTCTCCTATATGAGTTTAATAGTCATTGTTTGTTTTGAGGAAGACTCAAGACGTGACCATTATGATTATTAGCTTTATATATATTTTTCGACATGTTTGATATTGCGTTCATCATCATGTATCTTCTCTATGAAAGAGACAGAATTGCCACTTTGAATGAATTTCGTAGCTAATCAGATGTGGCCGGGACGGGAGTGAGGCTTACGCAGCACTCCTGGTGAGATGAAATAATGTATCACTCTGGTGAATCTCTGCTGTAGGCAGCCGTAATGCACATTTATGTGGAGCAAACAGTTTGGATTCAGATCTGTGATACTTCCATATTTTGATTTACCCCTGTGGAATAACAAAAACACTTCCATCTTTACACATTCCTCCCACTTCTTTCTGTTTTCCCTGCTCTCCAGCTGTGGCTCCTGGAACAGATGTAACATTTATCTCCTTTTTATTATTCTACTTCTTTCTCTATAGCATTTCACTTCTTTATTCCCACAGCTCTTCTCTTTGCATCTTCCTTTCAGTCTCTGTTTCTTTCACCTTATTCCCTACTCCATTTACTGTCTTTTTTTAGCCTTTTAAAAACTGAGCAGCCATTGCTCACCATTCAGCTTCTCTCCCTCCATCACCCTCTTCCTTATGAAGGTCATTCAGGCTGCCACATACTGTATAAGTTCTGTTTATATTGTGTGCAGTAAGTGTGTGAAAAGATCATCAATTCCTGTTCTACAGCAGACTACTCTTTCAAAGTGCAATCGTTTTCACTGCTAGTCAGTAGGTGGCCTTGGAGAGGGAGGACAATTGGGTGGAGAGACAGAGGGAGGAAGGAGAAAAAGAGAGAAGGCTGGAGTGCCTATATTATACAGTCTGAGGGTTTAATAAGACAGCATCTGTGTGTGCCTCTGTGTGTGTGCATGCGTGTGTGCCAGGCTGTCACTACATGCACACTATAAGTTAGTTATAAACACAAAATCATACTTCCTCTGAAGTGTTTATATCTGATAGATGCAGGTGCTAAGAAGTTGTGAGGAAGAAGTCCAAACACTGGGCATAGCCACTGCAACAATTTGTCATGATAAAGGAAAACAACTGAAGTGTTGTGAGAGAAACGCACCAAAACAATGGTGACATCACCAGCAGCCTCCACACAGTAGGGATGAAGAGGAAGACTTGAAGCACTTTTTGCACACGAGGGATTTACAACCAAACATTAAGTTTTTCTTGTAGAACCTGCTGAAAATATTGACTGGACAAACACAGTTGGGCTTCTGATAGGACATTAACTAACAGCATGTTGCAGTAGTCCAGAGTGCTGGGGCTGCCAGCTGTCTGCCTTCATTTCCTTACTTGTTTATGTTTTTGAGTGTGCACTGTTTCCAGAGCTCCCTGTCTAAAGCTGTATTGCTACTGAAGCTACTGGCCCTCCGTGTTAAATAAGATGAGGTTGCTAGGCAACATTCGCTCTGCAGCGAGTTAGCAGAGTTTTAGATAGTATTGGAGAGAAGCATGACGCTCCGAAGAGTAAAATGCAGCTCACGATACTCACTAGAAAGTTTCTTCCCTCTCTGTTTGTCACATCATCTGTCTTGCATCTTCGATGAGAGATAAGCAGCTGTCTATCTCTGTCTGCCGTACAGCTTAATCTCCTCCATCATAATGTCAGCTCATCGTTAATGTTCTCTCCTTTGCCTCTCCTTCACCCTTCAACTGAGTCCCAGCGGTTGTCTTGTCAGAATGAGACAGATATAGAAGCAGACACTAGCACGTATGTACAGTGTGTGCTGCAGCTTCCTGTATTATTTCCAATTAGTTTTTTGTAGTGTGTCACGGACCATGACAGCAAGGCGGTCATTATATGTTTCATACAATGACATGCATCCCTGACTTGGAACTTTACAAATGGACTAGTGCTTCACTGAATTCACCCCAGTAACAGGACACCCAGCAGGGGCTTGTATCTCTGCATCACTCCATGACCCAAGGGCAGGTGGTGATGGTTGGCAGGTTGGCACATGATCAAAGCGTTATGGGAGTGACTGTTGGGGGGAGAGAGGAGAGTCTTGAAGGTCAAAGGTAAACAGCTGGCTCCATATAGCTGTCTGTGGCCAGTGAGAGGGCGTGGAGGCAGTGGGTGAAAAATGAACACTGGCTGCTGGTCATGATTGGTGCCTCAAGTTCATAAGACAAAACTATACTGACCACTGTTACTTTTATTATGTTTTATTTAGGAAGCACAGCCAATGTTTGTAAGAGGCAGGATGACAGACATCAGGTTTTTTCTAAAACCCTTTTTGCTGATGTTGAGCACTGCCAGAATCCCTGTGTTATGTAGCTTTACTATATTTTGTCAGTGATTTCACAATCACAACACAAGTCTACAGGTAATGTACAGCAGAGTTGGCTTGGACACTCATGACTTTGTGGTCAGTAATAAACTGCTCTCCTGCCCTGCTGTGCATTGCCTTTCATTTATCCTACTTTACAAAACAAATTGCTCACTTCCCTTTGCTTAGGTAAGGAACAACTACGTAGTCTAGAACACCTGAACTGGCAAATATGAAATATTTCAAGGTTCAAGATTCAAAAAACTTTATTTATCCCAGAGGGAACTTGTTTTTCCTCATTACATTACATTTCTCAACACAGAAAGAAAGAAAGGAAACCACAACCAGGAGAGATCCACACCAACATAAATACACAGTAACATCAATACAGACAACACTAGAATATGTGAGATGAATGAAAATGGGTCAATAAACTAGTCGATCTTCATACTGAGTGTTGACAGTGATCACAGCAAAGACGGCGTCTGCAGTTATGAAACTAAACTCAAATGAATATGAGAGTCGGGGATATGCCGTGCAGAATGTAGCACAGTTGACCATCTTGCAGAGACAGCTGGGTTCTTACTTATTTTTCTGACAGCCTACAGGCCTTATGCACGGTAAATCAGCAAAGTGCTGGCGGAGGCAGATTCACTCCACTTTGATCTTTTTAAATGGCTGCTATTGTGGAAAAGGAATTGTGGTTGGCAACACAATTGCCACAGTTTTCCCTTTTAGTACTGCCACTTCTAATGACAGAACAGTATGACTCTGGAGACAGGAAAGGGGGACTCAAACCATGTTGCAATACTGTGGCACCATACTTCCCTAACAGTTAGGGAGTATGGGGCAGGTTAGGTTAGGCAAGTATGGCAGCAACTAAATAATCACCTGGACCTTGTACAAAACTTGAGCACTTGTACAAGACTGTCTTTATCCACATGTACGCTCAAATTAAACACACAGACGTTGTGTCTGCCAGTACCGGGGGAAGTCGAGTAGTCCTGGCCAACAGGAACCTGCTGCCATTGTCCAGGCTCAGAGCCATCCAACAGTGAAGGCGCTGTGTGTCTCCCAAGCCTTCCCACTTTCCTTATGACATTATGAACTACCAATAAATTTGTTCTCTGGAGAATCTGTTTTTCAAATAACAGATTCTGGTCTTTCCTTTAAATGCTTTGTGTTGGCCTGGTAAAGGTGGGAAACGCCAGTGCACTAGCAGCGCAGCACCACAGTTGTATCCCAGTTGTAAGAGCTGTGTCATGAAAAGTCTGCAGTTTAGAAGTTTTACAGACAGATGTTTGAATCACTCCCAACATGACCTTAAATAGCATTACACTTTATGGGGCCTGTAGATTTAGACTGAGCTTTTGGAAGATGGTGAGAAATCAATTTTGTGAGCACAAATCCAATATGTGGACCCACTATTAAATTCTTTGTGGGACAGAGACGTGTGTGAGACAACAGCTACACTGTCAGCCGTTCAGCCTGCCCACCTTATTCAATACTAATGAATTCTCTGAAATGGCATTTAGACGGTGTGAATCTAAAACAATCTGTAGAATCCAGAGAAACTCATAAAGCCCAGGTTATTTCTCTGATTTTGAGACCACTGTATACGCTGGAAAGGCGGCACCGGGGTTAAACACACCTCAACATTTAATAGGTGATTGAAACCAGCCAACGTGAATAGAATAACGGTGGAGGCGTGACACTGTTTAACACCAACCATCTGTATTTACAATCACATTAAATGTGAGTGTAGAATGAATTATTCTATACAACTGTTCTCTCCATGTTCCCTCCATCACCATCCTTTATGTCACTATTATTTTTGCCCCTCTTGGTTTCATCCCCCTCTCTGTTTTTCTTTCATCATAAATGTCATCTCTCCCTCCTTCAGGGTGATGATGGTGTCCTTAGTTTCATGGTCCCCACCTTCATGCCCCCCCTAACCCAGTGTTTATTATCTCTGCTCAGCCTGGCGATGTGTTCCTAGGAAGGAACCCCTGGCATTTGTATTTCTGGCATGTAATACTACATTCACAATTGATTTTCTACAGGATTCTATTGAAACATCACTCTCCTTATTTCCATTACAGTTAGGTCGACAGGCATGGGACAGGTTAGATTAAAGTATTCTCCAAAGCCATCAGCAAAGTCTTCCGCAGCAGTAAGTCCATATAGCACAACAGCAAAGTAAGTTGTTCATGGGTTTAGAGTTATTCTATATAGCTTTATAACTCTTTGCCATGTTTGAGACAGCAAGCTGGGGGATCTCTGTAGCTATCTTGATTTTATTTGTTACCCTTTCAGTGATTAAAACAGACAATTCCCCTTTTTTTTTCTTATAGTAACATACTTTTAAGGTTAATTTCACCTGACACATAAACTAAACTGAAGACATCCACACACTCAGTCTGCTCAGTCTAGTCTCTTAGTACACATGCACACAAAATATACAGCAGTGTAGGTTAGGAATATTAAACTGAGACGCCCACCGACAGCTCCAGCTTTCCTTTCCTTAACAAATATAAAAGAAAAAACAGTAGTGGCCATATGTACAGAAAACACACTCAAAACATGGTAGACGTTAGTTCCTAAGACTTAAAAGTGTGTGAGTGTGCAGTCTCCCCTGAGATCAGACCTCATCTCTACTGGTATCCAGCACCATCAGAACCTCTAAACATGTCAGAAATAGGGAGTAATTAGTAATAAGTTACAATTACTAATGTAATCGAAATACTAATGTAATCGAAACACTATCAGAGAGGGGGCCCATAGGCAACACTGAGCTTTTCAAGGGAGTGCCTCAATGCTCGCATAGCAGCCAATGTAATTACCCAGGAAGACGACCTTTGTGTTCTTCTGTTTAATGATTGGCCCAAAGAGTTTGAAGTTGACATGAGACCAGCTAAGAGCTGTTTAAATATATAGGTGAGATGTAATGTTACACCTTACTCTCAGCATTATCCTATTTAAATAATGTTTGGTTTATCATAGGTTTATTATTGTATCATGGTTGTTCACAAGTGTAATGTGATTTGTTGATTTGTTACATAAGATAAAAGTCGTATTTTTCCACTCCCTCCCGTTTTGTGTTTCGGTCCCATCTTATCCTTTGCCTGGCCGCGTTTTTAGAATGAGGTGGCTGACAACAGTGTTGTGTGGGAACTGTTAAATAGCAGCACATTGCTGGAGGTCAGAGGTGTAGAAACAGAGCTATTTATTAAATCTTAAATATCTTTGCTGGATATGAAGAACACAACGGGGAAAATATAGAACTCTGCTGCGTCCTATGAGGTCTCTGGTTGCTTCAGTCCATTCCTTCTTGCAGCTGGTTTTCTACTCTTTATAAATCAGGCTGTGAGATATTGATTCCCTGTTAGATCAAAGACATTTAATCTCTTTGACGACTGCTGTTGAAATTTGGTTCTGCACTGTCTCCTTTTATCTTATTTCTTCCTTGATCCCTCTCTTTCCTCTCCAACTCCTAATTAGGCAAATTGGCTTTTTGTCTCTTTACGTGTGTTTGTGTGCATATATGAGGATGAGCTGTTCTTTACAGAGACGCCGATTGGCCACATAGAATACTGAATGTCCCCCTTCATATCTCAATAGGATGTTTTGCTTTTCTGGTTTAGGATAAAGCAATATGTCAGTATTTTGCCTTTATCTGTCTTTTAGGCATACAAGAAACATGAGAGAGGGTTTTACATGCAATAAAAGCTCTCAGCTCCACTCAGGGATGCATTAAGGTACCAACATTGTCCTCAGTTTCTAAAAATTACCACAATAGAAGAAGACTGTACATGTAGAACTTAGCTTGAAGAGAACGTACCTAGATTACATAGGATGTTGTAGAACTGACTTAAATGACCTTTTATGAAGAGTCACTTGAGTTCCCATTAAAAAGTCTAGTTTGATTCTTTAAGAACTGATTTCCGAAACCTGTCCTCACTTTCTGGGTCACAGGCCTCATCTTAACTGCTGCATACACTCTAATTAATGAGAGTCCCTGATGATGTCCATTTCTCTGTTACTTCTCACAGAAACGGACACGGAAACAGGGCCGAGTTACACTTGCTGTCTTTGTGCCTAGTCGGCTTGAGTTGCAGGAAGGAGCAAACGGCTGCTTCTGTGCTTCCCTTTCATTTAATGACTGTTCAAGTACACACACATAGTGGAAATGCAGATTTGGTGTCCTTGCAGGTAATTAAGCTGGCGGAGTTGCTGCACCACACTCTGAATGGCTCTCACACTCTCCTACCTACTGCTCACAGTCTCCCACCTGGAAAAGGATCAAAACTTACTTTGCTCTTGCTGTCTTTCTCTTTAACTCTCTCTTTCCCTCATACACACACACACACACACACACACATAGCAAAGTCTCACAGAGCACTCTGATTTTGCATTTGTGTCAAACTTTGCTTCATGCATCTCAGTTCTATTCTGTATTTCAAGGCTTCTGCTGCTCAAATCTCAGAGACAGCTCAGTATTTCTTTTCTTTCAGGTTTGGACAAGCAGGCCTGTAAACAGCCATGTTTTCTTCCAGTTGGTATTTCTTTGTCTGGCAGCCAGTACAGCAGGAATCCTGTCTTTTCTGCACATTCTTGTTTGTCTATTACCACCCACATCTCCAGGTGTTGGATGTATTGCACCTGCTACTGAGGGTGTTTACACATATATTTCTCAAAAACCTCAGTTCTCTTCCTGTTCACACCATAGTTCATTTGTGCTGCAGCAGCTGCAGCCTCACCTGTCAATGTGAAAACACATTATGTCTGTTGTTTTTCACTAATTTCTGATTTAAAAAAAACATTTTGCTTCTAATTTATTAGAAGTGGTGTGGATTTATTATTCTCCTGTGGTTCAGATATGAACAATGTTTTAAATGTGAGGGATAGCTACTTGATTGCATACTGGTTTTCTTCCACAGTGTCCTGCCTGTACGTCTGTATCTGTATCTAATTAATTAAAAATAATATAAAACAACAGATATAGCTCCACTTTAAAAATCAATGCACAAACTATAAAGAAGTCTATTTAGAAGAATGAACCTATATCTGTCTTTATGAATGAATGTTATCCTGTCCTGTACTGTGCCAATACGCCGCCTCACTGTGCTGCAGAAGACATAAAAAGCACCACAAGATGTGCGGCAGCATGAGGCGATGCCAGACGGGTCAAATGCTGAATGATGTTATTGAGTGGCTGCACTTCTTGCTGGCCCTGAAAGCTCAGGTGGTCTGAGTGTGGTTCACTTCAGAGGGGTCTGAGTTAGGTTGTAGTGTTCACGTTTGAACACTACAACCTATGAGTAAAGTGAGTTTATTTGTTGACAAAAACAAAATCAACAAAACCAATAGTATAGCATTAGCATTTCTAAGTGAATACATGTGTATTGTACCAATAAAAAGGAAAAGCATCCAAATGTCTGTGCAATCCACATAAAGAGCCTAATTCACCTCTCAGATATTAATCCCTATTCTCAGTATATCCCATCACTAATTGTTAAATGCACTTTCCGGTTTCATGTCTGCTTCTCATAGCACTGAAGCTCTGCAGGAAGTAGTACATTTAGATATTTACTGCTCTATTTGAATGAATTGTGAGAAAGCATCATAGATTACTGTAACTGAAATTGTTCTTGTTTTGTTTTTTTGCCTTTGAATCACATCACAGAGCCACATTCCTGGAGGTAGAGCACCTTCACTTGTCATTGTTATATTGTTTGTTACTGCTGTCCTCCTACCTGTGACTTAGGAGACAGGTTGGGTCCTGCTTACCTGTGCGTTTTGTGAGAATGGCTTAGGCACGCTGTAATTAAGATGTGAGTTTTGACTCCTAACCTTGTCCCTTTCTGTACTAAATCTGTAGATGTAAGCAGCAGACAACCGCTGGGAATATATGACAGGTAATTGTGGCAGACACGGCAGAGGTAGACATTTTTAGTCTGTGGATTCAGCATTGCAGCTCCTTTGGGAATGCAACCCACTGTATGGTCAAGGTGAACAGCCTCCATCAAAATGTCACTAGTGATCCTACAGGTCTCTCAAAGTTAATGGACTTTTCTCCCTTCAAATAGGTACACTGACTGGAAAAATGGAGAAGTGGGAGTGCATCATGAGCTTCCACAGCTATGAGACGTTGTGTGGGCACTGATTGCTTAAAATGCTGTGCTGAAGCTGTCATGAAGTGATGATGCGGATTGTAACATCATTGTCTGTCTCTGTGCAGTCGTTACCATTTCCATTAATGAGTGGAACCTCTGAACTCTGTTGGGACCCATTTTTTGCACTAGGAGAAGCAGTTATATCTAAAATAACTCATCCAGCACGTGAAGCTGTGCTGTTCTACATCACAAGTCAGCATGCTCCTTGGAGCATGTTCAGGCCTGATCTTTCTAACTGCAGCCACCATGAGCTGTTGTTTTCTTTGGTGGCTGCCTTCTTCTGGTTCCCTGTCAGAGCCATTACAGCTCTCATCTGTATCGGTCAGCTCCATCTCCTCAGTCATCCATCAGTTAATCAGTGCACAGTTAAGGTGTCCCACACCACCGTCACCTCACTCCTGCTGGGGTTAGCCAGCTACAATCATAAAACCTGCTGCAAAATCCCTTTCAATAGGATCTGACATAAAGCTTTTGACTGGGCCACTTAGAAGAACTTTGAAGGACATGAAGATGTTGTCAGGAGATATTACATTTTGCTTTGTCTCCTCTGTATGGTTTTCTGTATTCAAGTAGAAAATATGGGGTGTGTATGTATCTTACCTGTACCTAGCCCTTTTAACCATCTGGATCAAACCCAGAGCTGCTCTTGGATAGTGAACAGTTGTCATAGTGTTTTATTTCCATTCTGAAACTTAAATAATGGCCTACATCAGTGGTTATCAACAGGTCTGTGTCTGAACCCAAAAAGATGTCTGGGATGCAGTTATTGACGTGTGTCTCTACATAAAGGGTAGAATGAATTACTTACTAATTACTCATTTGGGAACCTGCAACCCTCTTACCTACAGCCAGCTCTACTTCCATGCTTTGTCAAGCCAGATCTCCCTACAGCCCTCCTGGTTAGCTGTAACATTTTCTCCTTATCTCTTGCCTGTTAAGTGTCCTCATTATCTTTTTGTCACACTTCCAGGGTTGTGTGTATGAGTGGGGAGATGTGAGCATGCTGACATACAATTTCCGACATATTGCTGTTTAACCCGGGAAGCTGCTGTCATCAGCCTCTCGTTGAAATGGTCTCGTTATACATGTTTTGAGAAAACCCACTCGAACTATATGCTTTTTGGCAAGTGGATTTAAATTGCCTGAGCACTGTGAAAAGGTCTAACAATATTTATGTCAAACATATCTACTAAATCGTGTATTGACTGGAGTGTAATCATCAACTTTAACAGCAGTAGAACTTCTCTCAGTGATTTACACAGAGACATAACACAAACAGGAAGAGGAGATGTGTTGGTCGGGATGCTATATTTCCTCACCTAACCTTAAATTCAACTTCTGGTCCCAGTTATATATCTTAGCCGCCAACCTCGGGGCACCTTTAGTCCCTGTGCCTCTCACTTTGAGGTCTGTCTCCTTCTGAAATGTACACTGCCTGACTACTTCCAGTAATGGTATTCTGTAATTCAATCAGCTGTGTATTGGAGATATTGCTGTATATATTGAGTCCTTTGGGTCCCTCACAAACACTGCTTATCATGTCCCTTCTTCTCTGCCCATGAGTAGTGCTTCCTCTCCAGTGTTCTTTTCCTTAATAACTCTCCTCTGTGAGCTTTCATCATCATGGCCAGGGAGGAAATTGTTTTAGTCTGACTCAAACTCATTTAGAGAAACTTTTGGTAGTCTTTGAGAACTTCCCCCACCACCACTTTGGCCAGTTTATCTTTCTCTCTTCTTTTCTTAAACTCCCACCAGCACATTGCTGTTAATGATGAGGCCTTCCTCTTGTTAATGTCGATCTTTCTCAATGTACTGGCAATTACCAGCCTCTATCTCCTTGACTCCTCACGTCTATGTGCATATCTTGCCATCCATTTCTTAGTGGCCCTTCAGCTGCCCACTGCCACTTACTCTCATGAGTCACCATGGGGAGCCACACAATTACAGACACACACACAGCCTCCGGGGCCCAATACAAACACACACATAGACAAGCAGAAACAAACACAAGCAAACTGCCTGAAGGAATGTCATGCTGTTTAATGCTGTGTCTTTCTAGCAGCCTCATACTGCTTTCCCACAGCAAAATTATTTGTCATGCAGTCTGGTTTTCTTTTATTGAAATCTTCATTGTACTGATATTGTGAGCTTAATTCCCTGCTGCCCTTTTCTGCTCAAAGATTTGTGAAGGCAGTCTTTTTTAAAGTGACTTCTGTGGCATTCTCCCAACAATATGCTCAACTTGCCTGGTTTGATTTCCCCCTTAAGCTTAATGAGTCTATTTTGCCAACAACTGTAAATTACTGGAATAAGAAATGTATTCAGGCACTAAATATCCATCCATTAACTTAACTTCCTACTTGTAGAGGGTTGCAGGGATACAGCTGACGCTGACTGAGAGAGCGTGCATACCATCACAGAGGCGACAAAGAGTCAACCAGCTGTTTATGCTCACATTTACATCTATGAAAAATGTAGGTTCACAAATAAAGTGACAATCCTTGTACGATGATGCCATAAAAACTTCAGTTGCAGTGCAGTGCTGTTAGTTAAGTAAACAGAAGAAAAACCCAATACCTACGCTAATGACTTTTCTGCAGGGACAGGGTGGTAAGAGGTGGTCTAATAAAAACAAAATACAAGATAACTGAGACCAACACAACAACTCAGTAGCACAGGGTAACGGAAAATGTCTATAACCTTTAAAATGTTTCTGCTTTGAATCACAGGATAAAACAGATGTTCAGTAGATCATCAGGAAACCTCTACTTGAAGTCTAACATACTGAGTCTTCATCCTTCTCTGTCCCCCTGGGCAGGCACCAGGAGCAGGATGGAGGAAGTCCAGCAGTATTGCTGGACACCACTGATAATGTTTTTGTATGAGCTGTGTCTTTTGTGGGAGTCTACAGTGACACATATTGTACATTGGTTATCTCTAGCCTTGGTACACTTGACTTCTGTCAGTGTATATTATACCACACTGCCAGCTCTGACTATAAATAAAGTCCAGCATAATAGCCGGGTCTTCAGAGCTCAACTCCCTCTGTCCAGGTTGGAAGGTGTTGCAGGGCTGCAGGATGCCTTTGACTCAGTGACAGCAGCCTGACTTTAAATTTGCTTTTCTGCCCGACCAATGTGTGAAGGTTAGGCAATGCCCATTTTTTAATGTTTAAAGGTGCAGTGTGGAACTTCAGATAGCATTATTATGCATTAGTATGCAAAGAGTCACAGGAGGTTTCAGCAGCACCTCTCCACATATATATATAAAATATACTCTGGGTTACTGGAACGTTGTTTTTTCTAGCTTATTCTCTTTTATCCTCTGTAAAGGTATCTTCCTCATGCTCCTAAAACAGAACTTAAGAGCATGGCTACAAGAAGAGCAATAACGAGGATAAACAACAGCTCTTAGGTTAGGGACAGAGACAGAGAGAGAGAGAGACCACACAAGACGACACAGGAAGGAACACACACATATACACACCAGACAGAACCGGCCAAGGGAGGCCAAATGTGTATGTTTATGCTCTTCCTGACAACAGCAAGGCCTCCGTGGGGGGAGCTTGGTACTTACGTGTGCATGTATTTGGGAGCTCAGGAGAACTTGCCCACAGCCTTATCTGTCCAACAAGGCTTAATGGGGTAATGGAAAACTCCTAGTGGATGCTGGAAATGAGCAGAATGCAGATGCAATGACACAAAGAAGCTGAAACTGTGAGGGCTTCTACACGCTGTGGGGTTTTAAATTATTTTTTCTCACTTATTTGTGGAAAACATAAAGGAAGAGAGTTTACAAAAATAGGATTCAGAATAATAATGTTGCTTATAGTTTGTAGATTGACACAAGTCCTACAAATCCTAAGGGAATGTCCCTCTAAGCCTCATAAATTTACAACAGAGAAATGTTCATTGTATGTTATTTAGGGGGTATTTATTGATGACTTAACATAATGCATGCTTAAAGAGTTTTTATCAGAACTAATAGGTAACTAGTTATTAGTTATTGCAGGGTGGGAAAGCTGTAATGTCAGGGGTGATTATGCATTATTGCCCTTCTTTCTTCACTTCTCACATTTACATAAAGTGCTGGGTTCCATAAGATCTGCCCCATCAAACACACTGCTCAACACCTCCTCGATTTTTACTTCGGCTCGTTCAACAACCAAGCTCGTTTCCAACCCAATTTCACAGCCATTTAAATTGAGTGGGTTTGACTCCACCCACTGAGACACCAACGTGGTTTCCCCTCAAGCCAGGGCTGCCTGAGAGAGAAGGTGGTGCTGGGCGAAACAAAAACACAGTAAACTGCCCAACTTGGTAGGTGTCAGATATGAATTTAGCATTTCCATTTGTCTGGGATACATAACTTTTATTCTGATGAACATGTATGAATGACCAATTAGAGATAATAGACCTCTCAGTAACAGTTATAAATATAAAGATTTACATATGTGTACATATAAGGACCAATGGATATTGCTGGATTGCTAAGATTATTTATGTCAGTGAGCAATGAGATGTGTGTGAGACAGAAAAAGGGAATGTGCAGCTGTTAAAGGTGAGGGCAGGGCAGACCCGTTGGACAGTGGCACTCTATCTGTCACTCTGTTCTTGGTACTTTAAGTAGGACCTCCATAAACCATAAAGTCGTTTTCCCCAGCAGAGCGGCCACCCTTCTTTATCTGCTGCCCTCCAGGGGAGCAGCCCATTCACGCTGCAACCCTCTGATTTAATTGTACAGTTCGGGATGACTGACTTTCACCTTCAGGTTTCACCGGGCTCAGCACATGTCGTCGCCCCACAGTCTACTCTTTTACCTGGGAAGATGTAGAGAGGGAGGCTGGAGTAGGATGTGCAGGTTACATCTTCCTGCTTTGGCAATATTGCTGTTTGACTTTGACCAATGAAATCAGTTGACGTCAGCTAAATGAAGAAAAGGTATAAGGAAGGAGGAGGAACAGACAGCTAGTTAAAGTAAGAAAGAGAGGAGACAGTCGAAACAATAAAATGACAGGGTTAACAATGGGATGTTTAAGAGACAAGTGGAATAATAAAAGTTATTTGAGTTTAAAAACCACCTGAACAGAGAAGAGTGAAAAACTGGATGCAAGTGTAAAGAGGAGAATAGGTGCTAATTTAAAGAGACATGTGGTCACACCGAGTATTGATTAAACATTGTTTTCTCCAATTAGTATGAAGTTAATTAATACATTATTTCCGACAATCCTCGCTTTACTTTTAATGCCTAACACCTTTGCACAGTACTGTATGTTAAAGGTAAACGTGAAAAGGGGATGACAGAGGGAAAACTGAGGCAGAGAGACTGTGAGAATACACTTTCTTAATTAACTTCTTTTTCCAAATGTCAGAGCTCAGAAAGACACAAGAAATAGCGGCAAAAGCAACAGGTCTTGCCTTGCATAGTGACTTGTAGCCACTTAATTGCTCACTGCATCGACCAAAACATCTTGCTGGCTTATAGAAAGTCAAGCCCCGAGACGATCGCGGGCCGATCTAATTATCCCAAACATGACAGCTATTGAAGTCTCTTTCTCCACTTCATCACAAACAGCTCACCCAGTTTCTGTCCTCCACTGTAGAAACATGTCAAAGTGTAGCTTGTTTACCTCTCTGCACCTCTATTACTATCCCCGGTGTTAAAAGGAGAACAGAAACCCATGGAGAGGTCGGATCTGGGTGATGAAACATACACACCTGTCATCTGCTTCCGTTCTCTATATCTAGATTGAAACTTTGAACAGGCATGCTTTTCATTAAACAGTTTATGGAGCTACAGCTGTTTACTGGCCACTAACAGCTGGACCAGTGATTGTACACAGGATCTGAGACCGGACCTCAGAAATGATAAGCTTGTTGTGGTGTGCAGCTTTGTAGCAAACAGCATCAAAATGGGACACACCATTCATAAAAATACATCTTCTTCATTATCACCACTAATATGTTAATCAGTTACGTTGGTAATGATCAGTCATAAATCTATGAACTACTAACATCTCAGTCACACTGGGTCCATGGATCTACTCTGACCTGTTTCTTTTTTTCTTTTGCCCTTAGACAAGCTCTTTGGCTTTTTAAAGTCAACTCTTCTGAGACCACCTTTGTCATTATTATGCAAAGTACAGTATTTCACACTATTTGGCCTTGTTGTAAATACGTTGTAGAGTAATTGGGAGTGTCGTTTATTTGCATACGGGCTTGAGCACACTGACCAGGAGGTAAAATAAAAAAGCAAGAGAGACAGAGACGAACCCACAGCCAAAGCTGGGATTCAGTGAGGCATGAGTACGTATTGTATTTGTGTGTGAGAGAGAGACAGCTTCATTCCAGAAGCTGGAGTGGATCACATCAGATTTTTGACCTAAACATTTTCATTAAACTGTAAACCCACATGCTTCCTGTACATGGTTTGGTAGAAATTAATAGAGTGTTTTTTACTAACTGACTTGCAAGATAACCCATCCTTTTTATTTTGCTACTGTCATTCCAGTTCATATTCCCCAGACATCAGCCAGGCAGTGGTCCTTCACTGGCCC
Organism: Anabas testudineus; assembly: GCF_900324465.2. Taxonomy (NCBI): domain Eukaryota; kingdom Metazoa; phylum Chordata; class Actinopteri; order Anabantiformes; family Anabantidae; genus Anabas; species Anabas testudineus. Next base: position 30,166,379 of record NC_046611.1, read on the forward strand.
ATCACTATCTCATCCTCAAAGACTCCATTTTACACTCGTGTTTACGTATTTGTTTTCACACATAATATTAGCACATAGAGCAGTGGACACCAACAAACAGTGGGTGCACAGTAGGTAATGTTACTATGCTGTCTATGTGTTTTTCCTTTCATTTTATTTTCGTGTGTGTAGCATCAGTGGTGTTTGCAGCTTTTTTCAGTCCATCATATCTGACACAAGATGAAATCCTACTAGGATCCAAAACTTCAGTTTTCTGTAGAAGTTTCTTACCCATAGCCTTCCAAACACATCATATGGATCATGCACACTACACATGCTGCATGAAGTCAACAGCTCATCAAACAATTTAAAGTGTCAACATGGAGCGCTTGGGCCCTTAGTTGTTGTTGACTGTCTTGGTTGAACTAGCGTACAAGAGAGGATAAGCTCTCTCTAATCACATCACTGTCTCCTTGAATTATAATTTGTGTGAACGGTCGGTTATTCTAGTGGGAAATTGGATTCGACTACTGCTGTATCTCTTGGGAAATTTTCCACCTTTCAAAGTCCAGGCCATCGGCTTTGATTAAGCCAATGCCCTGTTTTTTTATTTCTTTTTGGTTAACACATGCATATTGAGCATGTTAAGATGCATGCACGTTCACAGCTCTCTAGTCATTTCCTGATGCAGTCCCTGAACTCACCATTTATCTTTTTTCTTCACATTGATTGAAAACATTACATACTTATTCTAAGTAATTAAATTTTGTCTAAATTCAAATCTTTGTGCACAGCAATTGGCTGTGCGGCTTTAATACAGAGACAGACCAAGCCGAAGGTTTAACTCTTTGGTTGCATTTTCAATGTTAGTAGGTCATTTTGTTGCAGAACTTGCATTATGAACCACACAAAGATGGTGGTAACAAAGAGCTGGTCCCTCCAGCATGTTTAAGCAGCTCCTCATTTTTATGACCGAAGAAGCCTCTGAGTCGTCCATATTTTGACATTTACACTGTGCCACTGGGTATCAGTGGCCAGACCTCAGTGGGGCTGAATGGCCAGTGATAACCTTTTAGGTAGACAGCTAGTAAATATGAAGAACCAGCAAAAAGACTAAATAAGCTCTGAGTACATATCTCCTTTCATTGTCTGCACCTTTAATAATTTCACACCCACTGCATATATGGCTCAGTTTGTTTCATACAGTAAACACAGCTGTTGTTTGTCCCACACTCTGCTTTAGAAGCAAACTGGAGAGAAATGTCAAGACGTATGCACACACACACCGAAAGGAGATGGCAATGCTAGCTGTACGTAACGATTCTAAAGAGATACACACACACCCAGGGTGTGGTTGTAGGAGACAAACATACATAAAAACGTCCCCTTTGTGTGTGTGTGTGTGTGTGTGTGTGTATACAGAATTATATATATATATATATATATATATATATATTAAAAAAAAAAAACAACCCCCCTTGAGCAGCAATAGGCGACAGTAGAGAGGAAAAACTCCCTTTAAAGGACGAAACCTCCAGCAGAACCAGGCTCAGGGTGGGCAGCCATCTGCCTCGACCGGTTGGGGTGGAAGGGAGTGGAAAGACAAGAAAGAAAAACAGAAAACAACGACAACAAGCAGCTGGGTTGGTAGGACCTGTAACTGCAGTAACTGAGATATAGAGCTCCAAATCCGAAGGTACCTGCAGAAAGGTACAGAGAGAGGGAGACAGAGAGGAGAAAGCACAACCAAGGGAGAGAGAAATGACAAAGTGGATGACATGCAACAGTGGGATTTGAATGGATAGATGAGAGGATAGGAGAGAAGAGAAGACAAGCTCGATTATTAAGTGCTTATATGTGAGAAGAAGTGTTTTAAAATCTATTCTGGATTTTACAGGTAGCCAGTGGAGAGAAGCTAACGTTGGAGAAATATGATCTCTCTTACTAATCCAGTCAGAACTCTGGCTGCAGCATTTTGGATTAACTGGAGGCTTTTTCAGGAGTTATTGGGACAAACTATTAATAGTGAATTACAATAGTCCGGTCTAGAGCTGACAAATAACTAGTTTCTTAGCATCACTTTGAGACAGGCTGCTCCTAAATTACATCAGTAATTGTACCAAACAGAAGAGGTTAGCTCTGTATGGTGATGGTCCAGTCAGCTGTGGAGTAAACACTCATTAACACATGTTTCCATTGATCAGACAGAAGGACAGAGCTCACACAGTCTGTCTCTCTCTGTCACAGACACACACACTAAAATGTATAGTGAAGTATTTATTGCATGCATGTACTGTAAATAGCAGCTGTCAACACATCTTGATTTAGATCTTTCCGTATTTAACTGTATATCCCTACACAGTGTGTTAACGTGCACTGACACGAACATGCGCTGTGACGTCCTACATCAGTGTCATAGGTGTTTACTGGATCATTGAAATGTATCGATTCACCGAGAGACGAGGGATTGGAGTTGTGGCAGCACTACAGAGGTATTTGCCCTCTGTTGAGTGGCACTGTGAATTTTGAGAAGGTGAATATTGATCTGAGGCTCTTTGGTCCTGAGCGACTAACTAGAAAGAGAAGCTATAAGGCAAACAGGGGCAAGGCTTTTCTTGCAGTTTGGGGAACTTGGTTTTGACCTAATTAGGGCAATAACATTATTTTTAACCCAACCTTAAGGATCTTTTCATCTTTAACCATAAATAAGCCACAGCAATAAATGGTCTTTCAAATTGTTGTTGTAGCCGATAGTGAGAGGGCAGAGATGTTGGGGTGGATGGAGGTTGAAGAGAAACAGTTGGGTCTATGTGTGTGGGCATGCAGAAGATCTTGGATATATGTGTGCCCCATTCAACCTTGAAGCCTGGCCAAGTTGAATGAAATGACTGGCTATTGGCTACCTGTCTCAAAGCCAAGAACTGCATGAATTAAGCATGGACCTCAGAGGACAAGAAGGAGAGGGTGGTGGAGTAGATGGAAGAAGGGATGGAGGGAAAAGATGTCCTGGAAGAAAAATAGGGAGGACTAAACAAGGGGGGGAAAGAAAGACGAAAAGAGGGACAGAGTGACAGAAGGGAGCAGGTGTCATAGTCTGTCATGGTGATTTGTTGCCCTCCAGGTCACTACTTTCTTGTAAAGTGGCTCTCGGCACAGATGTGTGCGTGTGTGTGTTTGCATTCATGTGCTCGTGTGCGCTGTGCTGAATGGCCTTCAGCGAGTGCTGGCAGGGTGGCGTAAAGCCGATGAAGCGAGGGAGTGAGTGATGCCCCGGGTCCACGGCTGTCAGCCAGGCTAATGGAGGGCGCCACACTTGGCCGCCCACTGACTGACAGGTGCCAACTGCGGCCTTCGTGAAGCGGGCACCAAGTCGGCATGCCAGCTCGCTTACGGCTGCGGAGGACGATGACACAGAGATCGCTCACTCGGCTAATGCTGACACACATGGCGCATGCAAAGCCTTCTGGGCCTGTCACTGAGTGAGGAGCATAGGCCGCGAGATGAGATCTCTCTTAAAAGTATCCTGACTCATCAAACACAGACAAAAGGGTCAAGTTGCTGCTTTGAGATTGGAGTTACCATTATCAGTGCCATTTTCACACTGGCGCGCTGACCTATGAACTCCACTGGCCGGGATTCAAGACCACAGTTCCCCCTCATACACAGACAGGATCACTTACAGGACATTTAAATGTATCTCAGAATCTCTGAACGTAATCAGACATTAAGTGGGGCCTCAGCACTTTTGATTGCTTTCAGCAAACCTGAGTCACCCGTAAGAAAAGGTTTCATTTACCGTTTTAAAAGCTGCTTCAAAGGAGATCGGCAGCTGGGATTAGGAGGCAGGGAAAGAATTTTACACTTCAGGTCTTGACTCCTCTTGTTCAGATGACATGAAAATATTGAGAAGAGTCAGGAGGTTGATGGCTGAGGGATAGAAAAGGAGGCAGGGAGAATTAATTAAAATGAAGTAAAAGGAAAGGAAGTACTGTAAGAAAAATGCGAGGCTAACAGCTGTATGCAGATTTTGGTGAATGTTGGAGAAAAGAGATATTTGAAGGATCAAAGGTGGAAGAGGACACTAGAAAACGATGGGAAGAGGGAACTAGTAAAGAAATAATAGGACAATTAAGCAAAGGAGGGAGCAAAGAACAAGAACAGAGGGAGATGGATGGAGAGAAGGAGCCAGAATTAATGGGGGGGATGGCGACTCCCCCAGCTGTCACCCTATCTCCCACCACATATCAGGTTCCAGGTAAGAGACAGGCCGACTGACAGAATGGGACCGGCCCAGTCAAGCAGGCCAGTGAGCTTTTTTAATGAGTAACCAGTATCCCAGCTGGACCAGGCCAGGCCGAGCCAAGGATCAAGCATCATGACTGGAGCTGGAAACACATCAAGTTATGATTTAAAGCATGAGTGATCCTTGTATCACTGTTACCCCCGGGCTCACTTGCTGCTTTTTGATGCAAAGCTTTCTGGATCTCCATACGCATTTTGTTAGAGCTCAGTAATGAGCCCACATCAGTGGAGTTTGATCGTCAGATCAAAATTCTCAGTAAACTCTGTGAAGCTTTCGCTTCAGCTTCCATCAGCTTTTTGCTCTTCCCTGTTAAGTCACATGACTGAAGCAAAGATCAAGATGTCTGTTTTTATTGTTGTTTATAAGTTGATTCACTTCACTTAGAGAGCAAATGTTATCTCAAAGGTACAGGGAAACCCCCTAAAATGCAGCTCCAGGGGATCATTTGAAAGACGGGACATAACGACAGAACAGCACGTTAATGTGGAGCTGATGTAAACAACTAGGATCTAGCTGTTTACATGTGTAGAACAAAGTGGAAGTAGTTTGAAAGGAGAAGTACTTTAAGTGTTCTGTATCACTTTAGGGAACAAGAGATATGTGATAAATAACATCTGACATTGATTGGCCTCGTACTCATTGCATCCGGGACTGCTAAATGTCTCTACAGTGTCTTCAGTATCTCTGGGTTAGGTTTCAAGAAGCAATCCAAGTAGTTCTAAAGCTGGGCCTCGATTCATTTACCTTTTTTTAGCAAGTGGTGTGCATATACTTATTTTGCCCACATCTAATACCTGATACCATCCCGGAAAGTGCAAGAATAGCTGTTTCTTCCCCAAAACACAACATCCACTTTACTTAAGTCACCTTTGAAAACAGGACAGTGAGTCACTGAGTTTTTTCAAGGCATGTCTTCAGTAGTATGACTTACACAGTGTCTTAAGCAAGTATGAGAGAGAACCAGGAGTTCACAAAAACATAGACAAGACAGAGCCCAGGGTTGAGAGAGGTTGTGAGAGAGAAGGTGCTAAGAAAGAATAGGAGTGAAACTTATGGCAGGGCCCTGGAGAGGGAGAGGCTGAGCAGAATAAAGACGAGTGAAGTGTACCGGGAGTGCACACGCACTTGATCTTAGCTCTGCTATCAGCCTCTAAGTGTTCAGATCAAGTTGCTGCCTATGTACAGTATATATCAAGGGACAGCGAATGTGATAGCCTGTAGCGCAATCATTGACATTGTAATAATGGTTTAATTGCTGTGGGCCAGAGCTACATAAATACGTCAAGCCGTTCACATCATAATGGCCTCTTCTTTTGTCAGGGTTCAAGCCCCTTCCCTTTGCAGAGTGAGATAGACGCCCTCCCACTGGCATCATCATCTCCTTCCCTCCAGCAGATTAATGATGACCCCATCAAGCCTCAGACAACTCATGTATTTTCAATGGCTCATTGTGTTTTACAAGGGTCAGGGCCTGCGCTGAAATGTTAGAAACCACAGGGTAATAGCGACAGGATTTAATGCAGACTAAATGCCAGTGAGCTAAACGTGTACCTCGGCAAAAGAAAATACTGGAAATAAATGCTCCTCTGAGGACAAATTGAGAAGTACTGGATAATTCCTGGCTACAGTAGAGTAGAGAAGCTATGGAGAACAGTCAAGAGAGGTCAAGGTCAGGTCATCCAGCTCCATCCTTGTCATCATTAAGCTTCTGAAAGCAGCTGGCTCATCAGCACTAACGAGATGCTGTAACTCTTGCTAGATGAGCAAGAAGCAGAATCAGTAGAGGGGAAAAGAAAAAGGGCGGAGAACAGAGCTTATTCATAGTCATCAGGGTGCGTTTTCTATGACACTCTGCCATAAACATAAACTATTTTCCCTAGTTAATCAATATTTCCTATTGTTAATATTCAGATGTGCATCGTTTCCTCCGTTTAACTGGAGGAAATCACATTTTCTTAGTCGTCCTTAGTACAATGAGAAAACTATCATACTGCAGTGTGACACACAGCACAGTGATCTTGACTTCACAGTCTTCACCGAAGTCATTATGTTGAATTATTGACCAGTTTCATTACAGTGCATGCTTTGCGAATGCAAAGTGTAAAGCACCGAATTTCTGTATTTGTTTTAATCCATCACTGACAGTTGGGCTATAGTCATTTCCATAATCAAGAACAATAAATATAGTGTGTATTGTTTTTTTACCAACATTAAATTAGAAATTTATGTGTTTGAGTTTCTGTGTCCATGTTGCTGACCGTGTGTTTGTGTGTGTGTGTACTCCCAGGATATTTCCCTGCGCATTGTTTGCACTGTGTTCTCCTCTGAGATGTGAATTGACTGGCACAACCCTCTATTAGCCTTGCTAAAACTGCTGAGTATCATTACATGTGCCTGCACATTACAGTATATATGTGTACAGTATACTTATGCACACATAGTATGTATGTGCATGCATATATTGTATATATATGCATATTTCAATGTTGTGTACCATATGTACTGCATGTATGATATATGTTCATTCCGAAATTAGCATGTGACCAAAATATAGAATTGTGTAAGTGAACTTTATATGTTAACTCATCCCTCAATCAATGACATCAATGACTTCAGAAAGATCAGATAGTAGCTATTGACTGTGATACTTTTTAAATCAAACTATAGTTTGTGTACATTGTAAGAGTAGATATTCAAACTAAACCGTTTATTACAGGTAACCACTACATACAACATAGTGACCATATGTTTTGTTGCATCATTAAATAATTCAAATAAAAATCGTGATTAATTTTCCATCCCTTCTGTCTGTGCAGCACTAATATTGTTAATGCTGTTGCCAGGTGATGATGGATCACAAACACACTGTGTGTGTGTGTGTGTATGTGTGTGTGTGTGTGTGTGTGTGTGTGTGTGTGTGTGTGTGTGTGTGTGTGCGTGCGTGTGTGTCAGAGTGACTACAGTGGTCAAGTACACAGACACAGTCCTGTGATGTCTCACTGCAGTCCAACGTCAAACAGAGCTCATGTCACTATAAACTTTGAAACACTGCTCAATAATAATAATAATAACTGCCCTTCCATCCCCTCTCTGAGCACAAACTCATGGTATATTCAAGCTTTTCCATATTATTATGTCTTGAAAAGCTTTATATCACTCGGTCGAACAGGAGGCTAAACTTTGCTACTGACAGAGAAAGTAAATGCTCAGGGGTGTCACTCTTGTTGCTTTGCAGCACACAGTTTAAGAGTAGCTCAGCAGCTCTGTAATTACTGCTAGCATGCTTACCCCAAGTGGGGGGCTTAACACAGTTGAAAGTAAGCATGGATAAATAAACTGCACTTTGTCTTGTGCAGATGTACAGTACATACTGAGGTTAAAGGTCAGCGTCTAACCTTTAATGACGCTGTGTATGTCTGTCCAGCTTGGAGCACTAGTCATTTCTCATGTGACTGCTGACTATACCCTCCTCTCTTCTCCTTTTTATAATATTATGAAGCCATCTCAGGTCTCCTTGCTTAACTAACTTGTGTTCCTCATCCCACACTGTGCCATCAGTACTGTTTGGGCTAACTTGGTTATATAACTGTGAGTTATGTTATGTCACTTCAGTGAGCGACTGAGTCATGCAGCACCTTACGTTGTAACAATGCAGCAGCATGGCTGCACTTACTTTTGAAAGTAATGTGTTTGAGTCAAATACAGAGTAGACCAGTACAAGCTTATTTGCATAAGCAGTTGTTAAAATATTTGTTATGTTTGAGAACAGGCTTTACCATTGTGTGTGCACCAAACAAGCGTTTCAGAAAACAAAAAAGCTCCATAAAATGTCCCAAACCAGCCATTTCACAGGTTGACTGACCCGGCATCACGTGTCCAGCTGACTCCTCATTCTTCAATACACAGCCCCTGCTCTAATCAAAACACTTTTGCAAAATCATTGTTCTTTCTATACACTTGTGTAACTGTGCGTGAAAGTACTTTGACACTAAAGGTGCTCCTGACCAAACAAAACGTAATTAAAGGTCGCTGCTACCGCCCACTACTAAAGCCTGAAATAGATGTCCCTTTTCCCACCTTGTTGTCTCGTCTAATCGCTCTCCCTTGCTCTTTGACCCACCACTTTTCAGTCAACTCTATTTGTCCTCCCCTTTACTCACCCCCCTCACCACCGTTCTTGCTCACTCTGCATCACCTCTCATACCACAGCTGCACTATTAGATTGGATGGAAAGTGCAATCCTATAGCGCCATGTGCTGTCATTAATTATAAGTTCATTAAATGCATTATTTACAAAAAATATTTGAATCTGGTCTCTAATCTGTTCTTGTACAACACTTTTACAGCTTGACACAGCTAAGATGGAGACTGCAAACTTTGATGTGTGACTGGAGTGAGAGGAGGCAATTTTCCACATGGCCTGGGCTGTCTCACATCCAAACACACACACACACACACACGTGCAAGATATACACACACACACACCCCAGAGTATCCCTGTCCACTGTCTACAGTAGCATGAGCTCCTCGTAAATATTTAAACCTGGATGTATTGGGTTGCCGTGTGTGCACGTGGGTGTGTCATTCTAGTGTACAGTGATATCCTTTACTGTTGGCAGCCATTATGAAAAGCACATTATCTAGCATGTAGTTGGCCGGTGCTCTTTTTGTAGACTGATGAATGACCTACGGAGTTGGATGTTTTACAGAACCCTTTACTGCGCGCGTGCACACACAAACACACACGCACACACACTTGAACACTTGATCTCACATTTTTGCTCGGCCTTGCTTACCTCAATCTTGCTCTGACTCACTGACAAACTCCCTCACTTTTTGCTCTCTGTCTCTCTCTCTCCCTCCCACATTCAGTAGTTAATTCACCGACACTTCCATTCCCTTTCTCACAACCACAGTCACTCATGCGCTCACTCACAGGCTCTCCTTCAGCTCTCTGTCTCTCACTCATCAGTACTTCCTCTCACAGACACGCACTGGCGGTGCACATGGCTGTTGGTTGAGCTCACACAAGCTCATGTTAAATCACACATGTGCTTAACTGTGACCTGTCTCAGCTGCTGGCTGGTTTAGAGGCTCTGAAAATAGAAAGGTGATATTAACGAGAACATAAATACAGGTTCTGCACTTCCAGACCTTGAGTTGGGAACTTGGAAGAGGAAGTTATCTAGACATGTATGTAGAGACACAGAAAACTGCTTCGTATCTTTACACTGCATTACACTTTTGTAATGCTCACTGTGTGGTTTGATCCAGTCATGAATGTACACTGGAGTACTGCCAGGTGTAAAGAGACCTTAGACTGACTGTTTGTCATGTCACTGCGTCACTTACAGTCAATACACAATAAACTTTAAGCCTTGACGGAGATGTTAGATGATCATACAGTAGCTGAGTGTGTGTGTGTGTGTGTGTGTGTGTGTGTGTGTGTGTGTGTGTGTGTGTGTGTGTGTAGCGAAGTTCCAGCTGTATGCTTGTACTGAGCTTAATTTGTTCATGTCTTTGTGTTCCCATGCTTGGTTGGCTGACTCATTAGTTGGTCAGTTATTGATTAGAATAAGGATCATATTCATCAAGTTAATGAGCCACACAGCGTGGATATGGTTTGTGGATCATTGAGGCCAATTATGGATCAGTTTGTTATTAGAAATAACAACACAGCTCTGCTTTTCTAATACACACATACAGGCATGAAAGAGAGAGAGAGAGAAAGGGAGAGAGAGCTGTAGAGACAAAGGCACAAGGGAGGAACGGATATATTTATAGAATATATAGAAAAACATTTACAGTATGTGCTGTATGTACACCAGATGTTTTCCTCTGCACAGAAAGTAGATTTAATGCAGGACCCTTCTTAACATTTTAGTATTTACATTTCTGTCTATACTAAGTGGTCTATTAATACATATTGAATGTTTAAGTTTGTCTGTAAAACACTGTACTGGACTGCTAAGGCTGCAACAAGTCATTTCTAAAAAGATTATTGAATCCGGCTGCAACAATTTTTATCTGTGGGTCTAGTTCTGCCATTGTGAGGCGATGGTCAATTACATCAGTGAGCGCTGTAGTGTGTGTGTAAAGTTTGGGAGAACTTTACCAACTGAAAAGACGATTGTGATGGTACAAACACACAAGGCTCGCTCTCGTTATTTGTTGTGAAGCCGTCAAGCAAACAATCAGGACATAGGAACTGGTTCTCACTACGAACAGTGTGTGTGTGTGTGTGTGTGTGTGTGTGTGTGTGTGTGTGTGTGTGTGTGTGTGTGTGTGTGTGTGTGTGTGTGTGTGTGTGTGCAACCCACGATAAGTTGTTGCTGCTGGGGTTTCATCAGGCCTGGCTGTGATGTATTGCCTGAACCCAGCCCTCTATCCAAATTAAAGTTCTTCTGTTCAGCAGGTTGGGAGACACAGCAGCTCTGGTTGTTTTGTGTGAATATATAGAAGACTTGTATCACATAAAAAAAACAAATTAGACAAAGTATTTAGACAAAGTTTCCTCACCTTCCACATTTAAACAGTTTCCTGTGGGCTAACTAGCTGCAGGGACACTACTACTCACTGTATATTCTGTTACATATATAATCCTCCTTCACTTAGAGAGATCCCTTTGGCTGAATTCTCAGAGGGAAGAGAAGTGTTGACAGTAAACGGCAAAGGAAGTGTGCTAGAGTGTGCATGGATTTAGTTTTTAACTAACAACAAATCCTATATGAGAAAACATTGGTGAACATCAGAATCTTTGTGAAAACTACTTAAATAGGTTTCAAGAGGAAATTTTAAGAATAGAGACACAATCATGTGGACAGGATTGTTGGGCCTCATAATGCTAATAACATATTGTATTGATCGCCTTGGGATTGTTGTTGAACAGCTGTTACACAGTACATGTCTGCTCCACTACAGGGCTCCTGTGTATCGTCCAAGGACACCTAGACATGTAGTCAGGAGGAACGAGGAATTGAACCACTGACCTTGGGGTTCATGAATGACTGCTCCACCAACTGAGCTGCTGCTACCCTAAAAAAAACTTTGGGGTGGGGTTGGGAATTGAATTCAGGGTGCTGGGTGGATGGATGGATGGATGATTGTTTCAGTATCAACCATTATCTTTATTATTTTGTGTTTTGTGTGTAAATAAATGCTCTAATTGCATAAAAAATATGACAGCAGCACAATAACATAATACTCTGAGGCAACACATGCCACTCCACCAAGAGTGGCAAACCATCAGTCACACGCAGCATCACACTACTAATACAAGTAGCTGTGAACACTTACCAAGAGTTCAACACAGGAACGTCGCTCTGAGTGTCTGTTTGTGCAGCGTACAGCAGTACAATCCATCTCTTCATACCACACCAGTTACAATTCATCTTTGTCAGCTTGTGTCAGCGCTGATAAGTCATGACAGTGAATGATAAAGGACAATATATTTGTCATTTAGATGTTTTGTTTATTGAAATACAAGAGTATTAGTGCATATACAGAGGCAAACTTAGGCATTCAGGATTGTCCATATACATCCATGTACATATGAGCACAGCTGGACAGATGTGGTCTTGCTAACCTTGCTCTGTTGCCACAGATGGAGAAGGACGTGAGGGAAAGGTTGGCAAAAAATAGTAGAAGAAAAAAGCCACAAAGACTGACAGGATGAATATGGATGTGATGTGTGTCTGTGTGTGACTGTGTGTGACTGTCTGAAAAAAGAAACAGCTGCAACAGTGGCTCTTTTACACTCCGTGTTTCATCCTGCTGGCTGGTGACAGACATAAAGTATCATACGCTCACAAACACACACACACACACACTGCACTTGCATGTCAGGAGCACTGTAAAACACCACGATCCAGCCATTCCAGACTCCTCAAAGCTTGACAGTAGTCCCCCTTCGCTGTTTTGTCTCTTTCACTAGCTCTCCCCTCCCGCCCCCTTTTGTTACCAAGGCAACAAAGTTCCCCACAGTTTATGAAGCTGTCCCTTTGAGTTAGGAAGCAGGTGGTGGATGGTGTTTGTTGAACCGTCCCTTCATCTTTAATTAAATAAATAGATGATGATATCCCGGTCACCGGCTCTTTTAAAGGCCCCGTGTCATCGTACGGCCACAGCTGATTTCTCACCCCTGGCCAAATCCTGCCCTCTCCCTTTACATACACACAGCATCAATCTTTGCTGCTACAATTTCTTTTCACATATCTTCAGCTTATCCTCCTCTCTCCCTGCTGCTTGACCCTCTTCTCCTCCTCCTCTCTCACTATCTTCTTCTCTCCTTAAAGCACACGATTGGCTCATTAAGGTTAACAAGCTTTGCTCCTCGTTTGCCAGAAACACTCATCTGGCTTCTTAAACAAAGCGCGGAGCCTGACAATTACAAACTTTGTTTTCAGAGTGGCTCAGCTCCATACAGAGGAGGCAATTAAGAAGAGACTGCATTTTGAAGAGGCTGATTGGTGAACGAGCGCGTCGCCGGCACACAGCGGTGGACACGGGCTGCATTCACAAGCTTCTACCTCCTGCTGGAAATTAGCAGCGCTTTTGCGGGTTGGTGGATGGGGGGGGGGGAGCAACTTTCTCCCACTCTGCTGATGCAGAGAGAGTCTGGGGAGAAGGTGGAAACGAACATCAGAGAGTCTTCTCTGAAAGCGTCTGCACCTCCCCCTGATCCTGTCTCTCTTCAGCAGCCTATACTGCTGAGAAATCTTGAGATCTTACATAACCACATTCAAAGAGGCAGAGAGGGAGGGAGAGAGTGGGAGAGAGATGGAGAGGGCAACGCGACGGGCAGAAAAGTGCACACAAAGAAGTAAAGGAAAATGGAGAGGGAGCTCACCAGTTATGGAAAGTAGGTCCGTAAACACAGGTATATGCATAAGTAAGGCCTAAATACAACATATAATAGACTGACATGCATTCAATTAAGTCACAGATACAGCCTTTACCGTCCAAGTGCATATGTATTTAGGTTTCTGCTTGTTTTAATACACATTTCTCAGGCCAAGTCTTTCCATTGAGAAATCCATCTAGGACCCGTGAAACTGCAGAATTTTCCATTCAAGTAAACTCCCGTCCTCGATTCAGATAACCTAAGCTGACCTCAAAATGACACTACCCACACCTCCTGGGCTCTGCTGCAGTTCTCTCTCTCTCTCTCTCTCACACACACACACACACTTACACACACTCTCTTGCTTGTGTATACAGCATGTTTGCATGTTCTTGTGGCTGCTGCTCGCCTGGATTTGTGGTTTTGTCTATGAACCCAGTTCCTCTCTGAACTGTGAATGAGCTCTGTTGAATAACAGCTGGGAGCTGTTTTAGGTTGAGGACTGTAGAAACACTCAGAAAGTCATTTTTATTTCATTTTAGGTTCTCTCCACTTCATCCTCTGGTATTCTCGGTGTACATCCTCTTCCAGCTTACTGTAAACAGTGTAAGTGCAGGAATGTCCGGCAGACAGGGACGAAGAAGGATGGGAATCATCAGTGTTAAAAAACTGCAGCACAAGTCAGGAAGAGAAAAGCTTGTCTTCACTGCTCTTTTTTTTTTGGTAAATCTTCAGCTTTCTTCCACCTGTCTCATTCTGCAAGGTCCTATCTTCAAAAACAAGATGGCCACAGAGATCCAACTGTCAATGTAATGACAAAATTAAAGTGTGAAGATGTAAAATTAGTTGCGAGATTGTGTTTTAGAGAACGAGTTGTCGGTGTCATGGAAAGGTTTTATTCTTATGAGTGTATGCACTTCATTATCAAAAGGTCATAACTGAGTCATGGGCCAGAAAAGGTTAATTGTTTGCTGGGAAAAAGAAATAACTTGTATTAATGTAAGAATCAGCTAATATTCACACATCTTATGGCAGCATTTTTTCTGCTATTTGTTTGGTTTTTACAACTATAGCTAATAACACTAACACCTAGTTTTTAGAAACTTGGTCAAGATGTTGGCCCAGGTTTGAACTGATGATGTATTTAGGTCACAAGTGTCCATACCAAACTGTACGGCAGTGTAGGTCGGTGTAAAGACTGGAAAAATAACCTTAAGTTTGGAAGTATGTAGAGTATATAGTAGTTTAATACTGTAATGTGTAATGATCCTGGTTCAGGGGTTCTTGGTCTTCTGTGCCAGCTTGGCCGGTCTGAAGCCATTTAAGTCATTAAAGGAATTTATCCTTTCAAGCTATTTATGTATGTTCTTGGCACCATAAGTTCATTCTAGCTTCACTCTCTTCTTTAAAAAATCAAGTGTGTCAATGACAGGATTTCTTATTGGTGCAGAGAGATGTTAGTTACATTGCCATTCACAGTATTTATAGATACAACTGTACTGTAAAAGGTGCAGTATAAATCCCCTCTCATTTTCTGACCTTTTTTGTCTTCAGAGCATGCACTGCAGGTGCTGTCAAACCTCCTGACTCGTAATCTGTATGAAGGTGTGTGTTTACCTTCGTACACACGGTGATGTTTGTGGTGTGGGGTCCGTACTTTGAAATGCATGTGTATCTACTTGTGTACATGTATGTATCGCTGTGCGTCAGTTCTGACATGTAATTTGTTAAGGGTACCGTGTGTGACATAAACAGAGTGGAGTGAACGTGACATCCAGCTGACTGCGCTGTATGTGTTTGACAGCACAGGGTCACACAGTGTCACTGGGTGAGACATTTAGACAGCTTGGCTATTGATCCTTCACGTGTGGCTTATTATTCTGTCACATAGACCCCACTTACACTAGGTTTTAACAGGCGTATTAGGTGATCAGAATGGACAGCCGAGCCACATCACCATTCACACCTGTCCACAAACGTGCGTCTCTAGCAGATCACAACATACAGTCAGTCATGTGTTGATCAGACCTGGCTGAGTGGATGAATACACTTCAAACTCTTAAGAACTCAGGTCCAGCATCTCATGATATTTTGTGAAATTCACCCCAGCATGACCCCAGCACCCACCATGTCCTCCATAATCAACATATGGCAGAAAATGTGGGAAGTGACAGGCTTGTAAAAGGAGAATTCATGGCAGAGCTGCTGAAGTGGATTGGATTCTATTGTACAGGTGTACCTGGCACTCAATAGCAAGTGCATGTACACATCATGCACATAAAAGCAGACACACACCAGCTACATAAGCACAGAGCTCACAAGTGAGCTATTTGTCTCTGTTACAGGTGAGGGAGGCGGGTGGATCGTTGTTTGGAGTAATCCGTCCTTATTCTTCGTTTTGTCACCCAGCTCCTTGTCCAACCCTCTCAGTGCAACACACCTGCATGATGCTGCATGATGCTGCATGATGCTGTGGTGTGGTATAGCCAGATTAATTCCATGTCTCTGTTTCTGAATACTCAACAGCAAGACAGTGAGTGTGTTTGGTGTTTTCCACTTTTGTCGGAACAATAACAAGGAAAAGTTGTTCTGTCCTGCCACCTAGTGGTTTACTAGGATTAGTTTGTGGAACAAATAGATGCAGGAAGACCACAACCTGATCTCAACTCTTCTCCTAATAACATGACACCTATTCTGCATGTATTTCATTTATCTCTTCAGTGTTCTTTGCTGTAATGTACTGTAATGTACTGTTGCTTGAGCCGATGTTAACAACAGTTATTACATGGAGCAAACAACGCCCTGATTTTAAAAAAGTAAATCCTGTAATTAGAATTAGAATTGAACTACCTCCACTTTCATTGTTTAATGCTTGTGCCTGCACAGTCAATGCACAGGTAACATGCTTGAACTCCTAAGGCATGCTAGAGAATACGTAGTTGACTGTCTCTGCCCTCGAACTGTTAAACAGTTTCAAGGGGGAACCACTTAAAATCCCAGCAAGGATTCTTTTTCTGTGAGAAAGACACGAGGTACAAGAGTCGAGGCTCGTAAATGTCTGATAAAACCAGACTCATTACTCTGCTCTTCCAGGGGAGGAGTCCCTCTGCCTCCTTTTTCATTCCCAGTGACTTCACAAAGTTGCATCATTGTAGCTGGCAGGAATTCAGGGCTTTGACATTGCATTTTTATTGATTTGATTTGACCACATCATTCTTCCAGTCTGTGTCTGAAATCATTCACTGTTTATTTACAATGTTAAATCGATCTTCTATGCTGTAAATGTGAATTTGTTCTCATTTGAGATCATGCAAACATGTACCTAGATGTTAGTTATGTTTTATCTAAGCGCCTCCATCAATTGCCTCACCTCTGTACAGATGTGCGGAGCTGGCTGATCACGCTCTAATCTGTTTTCCTTTAATCCTTTTGTTCCCTGGCTGAGATTATGATCCTGACTTCTAATCCGACACACTGTCCCGCGCTCTGTGGTTAAAAAGGAAAGACACTGAACAGAGTGGCACTGGTTCACCTGCTTATCTTTTACTTTTTCTTCTCGAAGGGGTTAAAACATAACCCCCACTCGACCTCCTTAGGAGTTCTTACATTGCAGGAACTTTTCTTTCAGTTATCTGAAGTCTGACATCAGGTTAGAGGCAGATCTCTGTTTGCTGTTTTCCAATCCCCTCTCATCTCCTGCTAAGGTTTTCCTGAACAGCTAATCCTTCCAACTTTAGGTCTCTAAACCCAGCGAGTGACGGTGTCCTGCACAGTCTGCTGCGGGTTTCAGTCAGTTTCCTTCGAATTGAATGTAGGTCAGCCTGTCTGGCTAGTCCCCGTTCCTTGGTTTACTCTTTCCTCCCTGCTTTACTCTTTCTAGTTTTTCTATTATCCTTCCTTCTTCCCTTCTTTACATTTCCTTTCACCTTCTCCTCCTTGTCTTTTGATTTTTGCCCTTGAATTTTCCTCTAACCTCCCATCTAATCAAACATTTTACTAATCCGTCTTATCATTTTTTGCCTCCTTCCTCCACACATGCCTTAGACTAAGATGGATCCTAGTTCAAAGATAATGCTGAAGCCATCTGTGTGATACCGTAGGTCTAAGACAATGTCATCCTTCGTGTAAAGCATATACAGTGGATAGTAATGGAATCCCTTTGAATCTCTCTTAGAAATGTCATTTCTGACTTGTTTAGACAAATTTCTTAATTCTATATTGTTATTAAAACTTTGGTGGACAGAGAACCATTTGTTGATGATGTTATTTGCTATTTTCATGTCACATTGTTACATTTATATAGCAGCCACCCACAAATAATCCAGCCTGACATCTGATTCAAGGGCTCAGCTTCTCATTTACGTAGTGACATCCACAGACTAGAGCTATAGATTGGAGCTAACGCTTTCATTACATAATGACAAATTCCTTGAAATGGATTATTTGGTAGTCTTTTGGGCTTTGTCTCTGGACACGCTGTGTTGCCATTGGACAGTCCCCGTTCCATCACGAGCAGTTTGCATTCTGCTTTTATTGGATGTGTTTCAGCGCACTGCGGTAATCTCTCCGAGCTTTTAAAGTCAGCAATGCTGAATCAGATTAGCAACTGGTACACACTGAATTGGAATACGACCCAGCAGGAGCATTTTGATGAAATAGGACTGTTAACGTCAGAATTCAGGTAGTTTCAGAGGAAAGAGGAAACCTTTCCAGTAGACAGAGATGGAATAATTATCAACAACATGAAGGTCTTCTGTCCCTAAAACATGGAGGCTTAATACTTGATCTCCACCACTCTGCTATATTCAGGACACACACACACACACACACACACACACACACACACACACACACACACACAGAGATAAACCCTTGTGCACACTGATGTTTGTACATGTTTGTACAGGTTTTAGAGTACAGTAGTGCAACACACTCATAGATTGCTGTATACACGATTACATGTATAAGTACTGTTCATCATTTACGTATTTGAAGTAAGCACTCAGTTACATATACTGGATATATAAACTAAAAGCAGTTTGTAACATTATACTGTGAACGCCCCAGATCCAAGAAGAATTGACTATAAATACTTACAAAGCATTCGTCCTAAAGGACAATAAATGTCCGATTGTGCTGTTGTATGGATGCCTGTTTGTGTGTGTGTGTGTGTGTGTGTGCAAATAGCATATGTCATCCACAAATATATACTTTATCACTGAGCTTTGAGTCTCAAAAGGAACAGAGACTCTTTGACAAGGTCTCCTGTGAATATGTCCACCAGTAGTGAACAAGCCGGTAAAACTAGATGTAGGTTTGACTTTTTTATTACCATCACTTTACTTAATAGCTGAACACAAATGTTTTATTTACTGGATGTTTTTCCACGGTCGTTGAAGTCATGTCAGTCTCTGTCCATCACTCTTGTCTTCTCATACAAACCTTTTGTCTGCACGTGCAAGCTGAGCTCTGGAAATCAGCTTTGGACAGATGCAGTGTCACCACCGGCTCTTAATGAAAACAGCTATGAATGGACATAACCCAGTGAATTCTGAATGAACAGAGGACTGGACATGTACCTGCACATGTGCACATTAGCACACACACACACACACACACACACAGACACACACACACACACACGCTGCCAGATATGGCCAGATGGTGTAATCCCTCAGTTTTCTCAGTGTTTCATATTTTGCTCCTCCTGAGCGGATTACGCAGTTGTCCAATCGGATTTCAGCCCACTCTGTGCTGATGGGAGATGAGTAGTGCGGACATGCAGCCGACATGCAGCCGACATACTGTACGACAACCCGCACCCCGCCGCAGCCGCTCCGCACTGCCGCACCCGCCGAGGCTGCCGCCGGTACCGTCCAGGTAAGACACGGACGGGCCTGGTCCAGGCATGCTGCGAGATGTGCGACCAGCTATTTAACATTAACGTTAGGAGTCACATTAAGTTGGATCTGAAGGATCTGTGACATGACAACACGGATGCTAGAGATGGGTTTTGACACGGTGCCCACACGTCCTGGAAACACTGTAGTAGACTAGTTTTCCAGGCCTGAAAAGTCATTGAAATTCGTGAACCGGCTCTTGAAGATGCTTTTATTATCCGTGTATTTTGCTGCTGCTGAGGGCGAGCTGCAGGAAGCTCGGGGCCCAGATTGAGGTTAGTATGTCAGGGTGAGAGGTCTTTGAACGCACCTCGAACCAAGCACTTCAGGTGAAGACAGAAAAGAAGCAGCTCACTGAAAAACCACTGTTATAGTCTGTAATGTTAGTCTGAGCAGCACCAAATGTAAGTGGTAGTGTTTCTACAAGTGCAATTAGTTAAATTACCATTATTTAATACTTTAAATGACTTTCACGACTGGATCGGGAGAAAAGTAGAGATAACAGAGATTTCATAAATCTGCAATATTTTTTCAAGGCATTTGGAAGTTCGGTTTGTTCCAAGCATCTTGGCGAACCTGCCACAGTCGTTCTGTGGATTTAGTCTGTCTGAGTGTTTTCTGTCCTTTCGTATAATCCCAGACTGACTCCATGACGTTGAGATCAGACGTTTGTTTTGGCTCTCATGCCGCAGATTAGTTAATGTGCCCGGCAGCACATGAGCGAGAGTGTGTGAGCTGATGAAGCACAGATGCACATTTCAAGAATGAGAGAGAATGGAAAAATGTGTGTGAAAGTGAGCCTGTATAATTAATGCAGATATATATGCTTACAGCCACAGTGTGGAATACAAAAATGCATCTATGTCCACAATGAAATGACTGATTTTGCATAGCCATTAAATCTATGTTTGGATTAGTGTGTTAGGCTTCCACCTCCAATAGTCTGACAAGTGTTGGGGGATTTATTTCTTAGACCAGGGGTCAGGGCAGAGAAGCAGGATGTTTAATGAAAGTCAAATGTATTAATACTTATATAAATACTAATAGGAGGGGTGGGGGCTAAAAGAGGGGGTGGCAAAGGGAAAAAGGGCTGGGGGGATATTGGAGAGTAATGGGGCAACAGGGCAATTTAAAAGGTCAACAACAATTCCTGTCTTTTTTCCTGCCACTTCCATTTTACAAAGCAAATTGGGCCGCACTGCAGTTTCTTTGTGTGTGTGTGCAGGTCGTGTGACTGTGCAATGACAATAAAGCTTTATCTTATCTTAGCTTATGTATTTTTCTCGATGTGGTCTTCGTCCTCTGAAGGTTTGATTTGAGGAGACTCAGCAGGTTGTTGGTTCTCAGCTGGAGCCTTGCCCTGGTCTTTCTGATCCTTTTCAACAATTTAAATTAAACAATGTTAATTAAAACGTAGAGAAATTAAAATGTGACAAAAAATGTCACATTTAATGTGGTTGAACTATGTTTTCATTTTACCTTCAGAGGGGTGAAGATCTGGTTGACATCTTGAACATCAGTTGTACACACTTCAGAGAGGTCTGATTCAAAGTCAGACATGTCAAAGTACTGTCCTCCGAAGGGGTCGGGGAGGCAGCACCCTCAGGACTCAGAGTCAGGGCTGGACTCCCAAGAGTATGTCTTAGTACTGACCTCAGACTGGCTGGGGAGGCGGCACCATCACGGTCTTCACCCCACTCATAGTAGTGCCACACCTTTTTCATTTCTTTACCGACATTCTGATAGTCAGGTGTGTAAACTTCAGAGACGTCGGTTTCCAGGTCAGTCGCCCATGAATAGGATGAAACAGTACTGTCCTCCGAAGGGGTCGGGTTGGCAGCACCCTCACGGTTTTCAGCACACACAGGACTCAGAGTCGGGACTGGACCCCCATGAAGAGTACGTCTTGGTACTGACCTCAGACCTGGCTGGGGAGGTGCAGTAGTTGACCTCTTGGTTTTCTCCATCTCAGGCGTGCTTAACAGACTTTTTGTGCCAAGCAGAACAATTGGCCGAGTCTTCCTACAGCTCCTGTTCAGTGGCACATTTTATCCGATGCATCCCAGAGGTGGACGAGCTCCAGCAGCTCGTTGGTTTCTGATGCAGCAGGTTTGACCTCTGAGACCAGGCTGTGGGCAATTTGTTCTCGTCTGTTTTTACTCCATGGGATGAACACATTAAGATGTTGTCCGTGTAAATCAGGACAGATGAGCAGATGCTGCTAACCAACCTGTTCACACTGAAGAAACTCTCTGAACCTTCCCCTTTATGTGTTTTTCAATTCACTGTAAAGTCCATTTACCTTTCTGCCTGCAGGGATCTTCAGAGGATCTGGTTTCTCCTGTTGAGTTTCTTCAGTTCTTTCTTTTCTCTGTCTTCTTTCAGCTCTGTGGCTTCAGGTTCATGTATTCACTGTGGACAATCAATCTGAAGTGAGACTTTGGTCTGCACAGCACTTACACTATGACACTGTGATGTCACGGAGATGAGTTATATATAACTAGATTATAACACGTTTTTTTGATACATTTCTGTATCTTTGCTCTTGTAGTTTTATTAGTTTCAAGTTAATTAATCTTAAAGTGTAGTTTCTACTTTTCAAACCACTGACATTACATTTTTTGACTGAGTTGAATCAAACCGCTGCACAGAGCTCAGTTAACAAACCTTGTAAAGAAACATTTGTAACATCAGAGAGTTAAAACTCATGATAACTTTCTTTTTGTTAGCTTTGATGAAACATACTCGATTAAACCTCAGTGGTATTTTCTTTGATCACTGAAACTGGGAGCAGTTGAAGTGGGAGCAGTACAGTAAAATAAGTGAACAGTTATTGATTCAACTGATCTTAGTTTTTTCTTTAGCGTCAACTTCAGGATAAATGTTACATTTTAAACAAGGACTGTAAGAAAATCCAGATTATCAATATGTTGTTCAGTCTATTCAACACTTGGCTCTTGATGGCTGTTTTCAAAACTGCAGCATCAAGAGGACACAAGGGCGACTGTTTGTCAGGATGAAAACATGGTGTTAGAAATGAAGCTGAAGAATAGAAATCAAATCAAAGTGATCGGTACTGTGTAAAAAGTTACTGCAGGAATCCAGACGTAGCTTCAACATGTTCAGACTGTCTGACAGCAGTAACTGAAAAATCTCAACCTACAGCCCTGGACTGATTCAGGAAATGCTGTGTTATCAATGTAGCCAAGAGTACAGCACAAGTGGGACTGCTTCTTAGTGTGAAATGAAAAGATGTCTATTAGAAATACAGTTGATAAATTCAATGTTTAATGTTGAATGCAGCATTTCTTAGGTCCAGACTAAATGATTGACTTGGTAAGAGAGAGATTTGTTCACTGAACAACTGATGAAGATCTTCAAATGAATTGTGATAAAACTAATCAACAAACAATGCAGTTCAAAGATTTTACTTTAGTGGTATTAGTGGTAACCACATATATCAGACAAATGTAGCTGGGGTCAGAGGATGCACATCCCTGAAACAGAACGGGGTCCCCCACTGCATCAAATCAGTCACAATGAAGACCAGGAGGTTTGCAACCAGTAACTGACAGAGGACAAGAGGAGAAGCAGAAGAAAAAAGAACATAATGTTTAAGTTGCACTGCATCTTTGTTTAAGTGACAGGAAGAACAAAAGATAGATAGATAGAAATGTTTTTTTTGTTTGTTTGTTATTTTTTTAAGAGTCCATGACATAAATTAAATGTAATTTTCTCTGTAGCACTTAGTAAATTTCATAAGCAACACACTGCAGTTGTTTATACAAAGAGTAAAGGTAAAAAAAACTATATCTACAGTGTTATCTTCATTTTGGATGTCAAAAAGTATTTGCAGCTCGCAGTGTTTTTTTTTCGTGGGTCCGGGTCCAAATGGCTCTTTGCGTGTCAAAGGTTCCCGACCCCTGTCTTAGACTGTATGCCTGTCTATTAGGCAGTGTTAAGGCCTAGTATAAAAGCCTTTACCAAATACATCAGTCTGTCTGAACTGTTGATCTATCCCTCTGCCTACGCAGGTCAGTGCTTTCTGTGTATGGTGGATGTGGTGCCGGTGAAGAACGAGGATGGCCTGGTGATCATGTTCATCCTCAACTTCGAGGTCATGACAGAGGAAACACTTCGAGACCGCAAACAGGAGCTCAACCACCGCCTGCCCACCTGGCTTGTCACTGGTAGCATATATCTATACCCTTTGCCTTTTGTTTCTCTCTGCTCTGTACTTCTTAAGAAAGGTTTCAGCAACTGCTTTTTATATATATGTTTATAGTTGAATATGGTTTTGAATTAGTTAACTTAAAAAAAATCAGTGACACAATAAATGGCATTACCTATTAATAGAAAAGAAGTAGTTATCAATACAGTATTTGCACTGTACAGAAGACCACTTTTGGTAAATTTCACTGGGTCTGGGCTTTTTGAATAACTGAAATGGACTTAATATGTTCAGTCAGCGAGCAGCGAGAACCATCACTTTAATTCACATGGATCATTTGTTCATTTTATTTTGCAGACCGACCAGGTGGTCCTGACATTTACTCCTGTGACTCCTGGGATTGACAAAATGCTATTTTCTTTAATGAACTGTCTGTGTACAGAGGCGTAACCCAGGGGACAGTGATTTGAAATTAAATCTTTCGCTCATCCAAATTCCTTGTTTTTAACATTAAATCTAATCAGTGTTACTGACCCAAATCCCATTAGATTGGTTTGAAACTGTAGTTCCAGTGTCTGTTGGGCTCAGTAATATGTGCTTCAAACCTCGCTCTGTCCTAGCTTGACCTCCACTACCTAGAGTGTCATCCTATAATCTTTGCCTGTTTCTCTCTTTTCTTTCATATTTCTACACCTATTTCGTCTCTGCCACACTTTAATATTAGAAATCCACTAGTTCTTCTGCAGGCACTGACTTTTATCCTTCATCCTCTCTCCTGTTTCTGTCCATAAGGTCGTCCTAGGGGATTCAAGCTGCGTTTTCCCCTGCTGCGCTCCCTGTCCAACAGTAAAGTGTCTCTGGACGACGCGGAGGCTGGTCACATCCCCACTGCTACACCGCTACCGCTGCGTCCAGACCAACACAATCCTGAGTCCTTAGGCCTGGGGGAGTTTCTGCCCATTCCCCTGTTACCACCAGACCGCCAAGAGCAAATCAGTGGGAAAAGGTAGGCCAAGGACATGTTAAGGACAAACAGAGATGGATAGAGCTTATTTACTGTTGCGGTGGAACATCATACTCAATCATTATCATTAGATTCATTAATCTTGTAAAAAGGTATATGACAGTCGTTTGAGCACAGTACAACTTTCCATTAGAAAATGAATCTTTAATACCTCCTGCATGGGAACTCCCTTGTTGCTTTTCCCCCTACGGTGAGGTTAAAAGCCACTGTTGGTTAACAGACACTTGCTGTTGTTTACATTCCTTTCTGATTTTTAGGTCAGTTCTACAGAGGTGGCCGGAAGACCGCCAGGAGGACCAGCGGATCTTACTGGGCTCTGAGCCTCCTCCACTCCCTCCTCCACCATCACCCCCACCTCTTCCACACGGAGTTCACTTGGTTGGCCCTCTTACCCAGTCGTCGCCTTGCGTAGCCCCCACCCATCATCGCCTCAGCCTTAACCCCGACGCATCGGGTTCTAACTGCTCCCTGTCACACAGCCGCTCCCGAGAAAGCTTCCACAGCATGCGTCGCGCATCCTCTGTCGACGAGATAGAGGCCATGAGGTCCGATTGGGACCGCAAGAACCGGAGAGCAAGTATCCGACCAAGCAGCAGCAGCACTGGTGAGAAAGAGGAGGTGAATAACATAGGGCCTTTTCTACTGTTCTCTTAGATGTTTACCTTAGTGTTCACTGCTTGTTGCAGGTGCTGTAAACAGTAAGTCCAACATACTGAACTCCACGTCAGATTCGGACCTCATGCGGTACCGCACCATCTCCAAAATCCCTCAGATCACTCTCAACTTTGTGGACTTCAAACCTGACCCACTTATCGCTCTGCCCACTGGGGAGATGGACATCATAGCTCCTTGTAAACTCATTGACCGGACACACAACGTCACAGAGAAAGTCACACAGGTAGGACACAGTACATTTGGAAAGTTTGTGATGCTTGTGTAATTTGTGAAGGCTTCAGTCTGTCTGAAACTGTCTGGGCTGCTGATACATTGTTGTGTTAGACTGAACCTTGGGCATTAATTACTTGAGATGGCTACACCTGTGCAAGGAAACAATATTCACGTGTGTATTTGATCAATGACAGAGATGTTACTAGCTCAGCTTAATTCACTTAGCTCCCCCAGGCTAGTTTGATTGTTGTAGTCGTTCCTGGGAGATAATGACTGTAGAACCAGCATCAGTGAAAGAGAATTGAGTTCTGATGAATTGATGATGATGGAGAGTGGAGTGACGGCATTCCAATTACCAGTAATTGACTTGGGGAAAAACAGAGAAAGGACATGTAGGACATGTTGTGAAGCACTGCTTTCATTAGCTCACATTCTCTCAAGCTTATTTTGTCCAACTCCCATTTCCCTCCACTGACAGAACAGCTGAGTCTCGGCAAATTCATCACCTCTCTCACCCTAATTGCTCCCAAAAAAGCAACTTCTCTCTGTAGATATCCTAAATTTCTGTCTTATATAGTCAACACCTGGTAACAAGAACACTCTGTACAGTGCCAATCCCTGTAGCTGTTTGCGTTTAGGTTGTATGAAATAGAAATGCAAAAGAAACTGGAGCACCAGATGTCTTTAATTGACAAAAATGATAAAGTCAGAAATTACTCCATGCGTTTCAGGATACATGTGATGTGAGTCTTGGAGAGAAGGACTGTGCTTTGGCTTCATTATCTTACCTAGGTGATTATTCTGTTGCACAAAATAGCAGCCACATTTAACAAAAGTAAATAATTGACCAGGGATATAAAATATTTTTGTGGATGCCAGATAAGAACATAATTTATAGGAAAAGGTTCCATGTTTTTTCAAGGTTTTCTTGTCTACTTGTGTAGAAATCTTAACTGAGTGTTGAGTTTTTTTTTTAATCAGGGGAAGATGTCTTCCAAAGAAGCAGGTTAATTAGGATGTTCCATCACAGGCCATTGTTCTTTCTTATTTTAGACTGTGCTCAGAGTTTTTGAGCTGTCTTCATTTATTGAGCAGAGAAAGAAATGTCCTTAGCCCTTAAAAATGTGCCTGTATAATATAAACATGAATTATTTTTCTCAAATCAAGTGTTAGAGATGAATCACACACTTATTTGCTATATAGTTGTACATTTCTACATAGATTTTCTAAGTTACTTACTTTACCCTTTGTGTGTATGTGTGCATGCATTCAGTCAACAGTGATTTCTGAGATTCTGAGTCAGTTTGCCATGTTATCAATCTGATCTCTGTAAATGAATCAGTTTAAAGCCTACATCTCCTCATATGAAACTTGAAACAGTGGGGGAAACAATTAAAGAGAGAAATGTGCCATAAACTTAAAAAATGACAGCCGTCTGGCAAAGATAACATCTCACATCCCTAAAGCACTAACAGGATATAACAGACAGTTATTGCAGTGAGTGAAATGAATGGTGATTGGATATACCTAAATGTCTCTATTTTATCAGAAAGGGTCTTGGAATTGTTACAAGATAAAATAGCGTTTGCGATTTTAATTACCTGTCTTTTTGATGATTATTTGATGGTCAAATTTATTATTGGAAATAAAATGTTAGAGTATATTTTCCTGCTTTAAAACATTATCTCATGCCATTCATCAAAGAGTTTGAGTAATAAGAACGTTTGAGAAATAATGTTTAACTCTCTGAGTCTTATGATAAATTACGCAATGGATTAGATTTTTTTTGCATTTTGTCTTATAGTGGACCGTCAGACAGGCATTGAAAGGTCATTTTTATTGTATTTAAACTCCAACATAGACATTAATTCTCAAGTTGACAGTCTGGTGTTTATGTCTCTTTCTCGTTTTTGTAAGAAAAGAGATGACAAAAGAGCAGTAAAGCTTGAAGATAATCTCTCGGTTGTGACTGTAGCCTCCACGAAGTTACTACAGAGAAATATAAATGAGCTTTTCTTTCATAGTGCCTTACTGAGAAATGTTATCTTTTCTGTCTGAGTAAGAACATGGACATAAACAGAGAATAATCTGGACTCGATAAGGCACCACAATATAAGCCAGATTCTGCCTGCAGCTGGCAATGTCAGATCATAGTCCTCGGCAGCTGTGAGTGTGTACTCTATGTATGTGCATATGGTGTGACTTCATACTGGGGAGTGTATTGAAGTAATTACAGTATGGGTTATTAGGATTTATAGAAAAGAAAAAGAAATGCTCAAGTTATGAATGTCTGACTTTCCTGTGGAGTTCAAGTATCAGCTGCTTTTCATTCAGCTACACCAGCTGATTTCAGTGATCAGTTAACCTTTAACTACAAAGAGAGAAGCTTGCAACCACTGAGCTCTGTTGTTCTGTTCAGTAAATATTCTGTTGTTGTAAGATCAGCTGCATTATTAGCTCTGTCCTGAAGGTGGCAGCTCTTGATAGTGAGATGACGGGCCCCAGCAAACCCTCAGAGAGGCAGAGAGGGTGATGTTGAAAGGCAAAGAGAAGTGAATAATTTAGGTGTTCCATAAAACATCTGACACCCTAAGCAAGAGCACATGCAAATTTTCTCTTGGCTTTAGAATTACTCGTGGCACTGTCCCCTTGCTCTGTTCTGAACATGTTGGTTCTTGCCTCCTGTGCCTCCTGTGTGCATGATCAATCTTCTTCCACTCACACTGACTCATGAATGTTGCTTTGTGCACATGTAAATGTCTCCGCTGTCTCTAAATGCAAATATGCTAGCATCAGCATTTCAAATGGTAACAGTCAATGAAAACTGTTCCCTACAGCTTTGCCTCTTTGTTTTAGCTTTTATATATTTTGTGCTGGTCACTTATGATTGACACATTACCGGGTGTGATAGGGGTTGCTGGATAGATTGCTTGAGGGGATGGATGGATTGAGAGGATGCTAAGAAAGAGAAGGATGTTTAGTGTTTGGAGAGGCATTAAGGGATGAGTAGACCACTGAACTGTATAGAAACAACTGGGGTCATGCCTCACTGCACACACATACACACTTTGCTATGGAACTATGGTCAGGTCCTAGAAGGCACACTTGATTGGCTACGGGTTAGGATATATACTCCGCACTTGCCCATTCTCATACGAAATCCCTGACGCAAACGCAAAGCTCCATTCATGGCCTACTTACAGACGTGAACATGCACTATAAACACCCACACATACACACACAGTAGGGCAAACTCACAACCCCCTGATTCTCTCTTATACCCCCCACCCCGCACACAGCTTTTCCACTCAAGCAGCCTGTCACATCTAACTCCACAGTGAGCTCCAATGGAGCAATGGATGGCACACACGGTGTCCAGCAGCAAAGTGGTAGGAATCATCTCCATCTCCTTAAAATCTCACAGAGAATCACTTTAGCTTGTGTCAGAATTTGAAGGTTTGATGCACCGGCTGTCAACAGTGTTTTAGGCAGTGTTCACATTACGGGCCTTAATGCCCAGTTGAGGTTTTATTTGGTCTTTTATACTGAAGCTTCACATTCATGTTTGTAGGTTACGTCTGAGATGTTGAACTGGTACGCATGTGAAAAAGTGTGACAGTCAAATTGTGCACTTTGATAGATGCTGTTGTCTGATTCATTGGAGAACATAGTGAAATGTAATAGTCAGTCAGTGTCAAAGCCATACAGAAACTAGGATTTTAAACTCACAATCCCCACTTTCATTGTCCACCTAACAAGCCCATTTAGGCCAGGTGAGAAATTAAATGAACATTTAATGGATTATGATTATGAATGTAAGGTCTCCTACTGACTTTTCTCAGACTGACAGTTTCCAGATAACATGATCTGGATGACTGCAAACCTGTAATTACAGACCCCACAATGTTTACAGTTGAACGCATATTAATTTATTCCCAGACTTCTGTTTTTTAAGACAATATCTTCATTACTGGCAGGGTTAGGGTTAGCTTTGTAGTCAACCACTCAGTTGAGTTTAGATTCTTCAGTGAGTGGAAGGAGTGTGGTGTAAAAACTAGAGCAGTCTTACAGTTAAACTTTGATTATACATTAGGGAAAACAGCTGTGAACTTTCTCAGAAGATTAAAAATATAACAGAGGCTTTGATCAGTGTTCATTTTCCCTGTATGACACTACTTCATTAATGTTTGTTAGCGACTGCAGTCCCTGTTACTCTATCAATTGAATTGCCCACCAGCCAGAGTCCTATGCATATGCATGAACTCTTTAAATAGTGTATGACGTGAATGATTCAAAAAAGGCATTTGTAGCAGTGGCACATGTTTTTTGCTGAGACAGCGCCAAGGGGGCAGGGCTCTAATGTGACGCAGTGGTTTTTTTGGTGAGATGAGCGCCTCTGGCCAAGTTCTCCAGCAGTGCAGTGTCCATTCAATAGCACAGAAATTAGTAGAAATGAGGGCTTCTGCAAAATGATGTGTTAATCACTCTAGGAGATAGTTTCAAAGACATCTGAAAGTGTGTCTTCTCTGTGTCCACTTTCAATTTAGTCTGCATATGTCAACATTTTATGACATCTCAACATTTAACATTTTTAATTGTTTTGTCTTCAAAGTGTTTTTGAACAGCAGATAAAACAATGAAACTTTGTGTTTGCAGTGGTTTTCATTAAGTAAAAAAAGAATGTTATGCACTATACAGAAATGACACTAAGTGCCATATTTCATGGCATGTATTTTAAATCATCTTTTATCATTCAGATAGCCCTGTTTCCTCCTAATTATCAGGATTTGTTTGTCGTTGACGAGCAGTTTCCAATATGACAATATTGTAAGATTTGGAGAAAGATGTGCTGGATTGCCAGTTCCTGGCTCTGTCAGTTAAATGGACTGGAATAGAGTCTGGAATCATGTGACACACTCAACCTGCAGGACTGTAATTTAGCTGACTGCTCAGCGGCTCTGCTTCAATACCTCAAATTGATTGAGTGCTTCCTCTGTGTGAGTTCAATGGACCACAAAGAAGCGAAGCATGTTGTTGGTGCCTTAAAGTAACTTGTCACTACAAAGACATGATATTTAAAAAAGATAATATTTTCAGGTGCCCCTAGATTCTACAATGTTTAGTAATCACATGTAGACTTCAGATGTACACAGTCATAACAGTGCTGGCCAGATCATTACTGTGTACTTTATTTTTCACAGACATCCTATCTGAAAATTGGGTCATTCAATATCATCCAGACACCTTTCGACACCTTGCATGCTGTAAGATCTATCATTTGTTTCTTTCCCTGAGTGTTACCAGCATTTCACACACAAAATGCCAAGCCCATATAATTTGTGTGATAAACTGCTGATGAACTCCCACTTCTCTGTGGTAAAACTGACACTAGTTCAGTTTTGTTAACTTTTTACTGCACAACTCTGGAATCAGGGTAGGTTGTGCCTCTATGGCTCGTGCTTTTTTGTAATATTTCACTTTAATCATTGCTACCCTGTATATCTCTCACAGGAACATTTATATCACTTGCTTTAAGATGTAAAATCAATCACTCAAAACAGACACTTTGGTCCTGCATGCTGCTAAGATGAGCCACTGTCATGAGTTAAAATGGATGAACCACTGAATTTACTTAACTTAATAACTTAACTTCACTTAAATCTTCCCCATTGCATCTGTCATCAATTAAATATTTAGGGGATACAACTGCATAATGTTTCTATTATTTAGTCATTATGAATATAATATGGGACTTAAATACAAATCAAGGACTTCATTCAGGTAAAAAGTTAAACTTTTCTCAGTTGAAGTTTTGTAAGTAATCCATGAATCTTAATATTAACTCACTGTGATGTCACAAGTGACTTTGAAAATGTTGTCCCCCAGACAATCTATAACTGACAAATCTATTTTTCCCTCCTGGTGCTGAGAACCATCGTATTGAAACAATGTTAAACAGACATTGATTTTGCCATTTGTAACGCTCTATATAACATTAGTTGGTCACAAGTAATTTTTGGTGCGTCTCTGAAACAGCAGCCTGAGGACAAGCACCACTTATTGTACATGTGATAGAAATCTGTGGTAATGCTGGAGGAATAGGGAAGTGCAATTTCTGAAGATTTAGTGTAAAGTTTTACAGGTTTTATGTACAGGAATATAAATGACATAAATGACTACTACATCAGTTATGCAGTTTCATTGATGTTAATAAAAGTTAGAATAAAAAGACTTTAGCCCACAACTAAAGTCACAACTTCATAATTTAAAAATTAAACAATGAAATGGTTTCTGCCTCTCTCTTTCTTCACTATTTATTGTCAGCCTTATCCTTTTATATTTCTGAGTGCGTGTGTGTGTGTTTGTGTGTGTGTGTGTGTGTGTGTGTGTGTGTGTGTGTGTGTGTGTGTGTTTGTATGATGTACTTGCTCAGCAGGGACTGGGTAACTGAATCTGTCCAGCTCTAATTCACACCCAGACAGGAAGCCTTCTCAATCTGTTTGCAGTCTGATTGAACACCTTTTGCCATGGTTGGCAGGGTAGCTCCCTGCCATCCCTCATACACACACACACACACACAGACTCACGTGTGGTGTATGGCAGACTGGGCAGGTGGCATAATAGTGTAAGAGTGACGTGGAAGATGTGCATAAAGAGAGAGAGCAAAAAATTACAGAGCAGCAGATGAAAGACCAAGGGGCATTCGGGGCCACAAAGTCTTCACCCACTCTGACTATCTCTCTATCCATTTCTTCTTCTTTCTCTACAAATCTTGTGTTACACATCTGTTACACCCTGTTCTCCTTTTTTATTTTTACCTGTCATGTCCTTTTTATTCATGTTGTGCACACTGCTCCTTCTCATTCAATTCTTTTTGTTTTTACTTTCTCTCGTTATCCTTTCTCCTCTCTCCTGCTGTTTTCTGCCTTTTCCCATCTTTTCCATTCATGTCCCTCAGCATATAATTATTCTTTTCTTTGTTTTCTCCCCTGCTTCCTCCTGCTCTCTGTCTATATGACCCATTTCCTTGGCCCTGGCCCCATTAATCACAGTGTAGTGGGCTTGGCCTGCCTTCCTCACTGCCTGGCTGCCCTTCCTCATCATATCAGGTAATGGAATCAGAGAGGGCTCAAGGTCCTAAGAATAAGGAACCATTGATTGGTGTATCATTTACCCTACTTACGTATGACCTGGTTGCTTCTTTGACTTGGCCGCCATGGTTGGGTATGATGTGGATACATGTCTGATAACAGAGATATATCTGTTTTTGCTAGAGAATGCATCTTTTTGACCAAGAGTGCTGTATTACAGTTTTGTGCAGTTTATGTGGTACATGACTGGATGCATCCCCTGTTTGCTGCCAAACAGTACATACGGTATAATGAAAGAATGAGGTAAGGAGTAGAAGAACAATTATAGTTTAAAAAACGATGGAATATCAGAAAAGAAGTAAAAAGGAAAAAGTAAATACAGTAAAGAAAAGTAAGTTCCCAATTTGTGTTCTACTTTGGTAAATATAAGATTGTTCAAGCTTTTTTTGTCACAGTGTGGTTTTAATGCAACCACGAGGAGCCATCAGTCTTTCAACAGAATTGCTATTTATTTCATTGGTTAGGTTAGTAGTCAAATCATTGGACTCTATTATGCAGCCTTTGTGACCTTCATGAAAATCCTGTACTGTACACTCACTCATTACTCCATGGCAAATGATTACTTCCAGATGAGGTTAGTGAAGGACCTACCTCGGACCAATTCAAAAAAGAGTGTGGAGGGGAAGGGCAGAGCATAGAAATTGGCTCATCTCAGGAGTCAGTGAAGTAAACCAGGGAAGGCATTAAGGTGCTCTGTCACTGACACACAACCGTACACAAATGCAACCTTTATTGTTCACACCTATAGTTAAGCCGGAAGATAGTTTCCACAGTTCTGTATTATATATTCTCACCACTTCTACTGTATGAGGTGTAGTTTGGGTGTTTAAACCTTCAGTTTGCCCTAACAGTTAGAAGTAAGGTAACACAGATAGAATAGCAGTATTGTACATCACTGTCTTTGATTTCCTAATTAATGCAGTGACAGCAATCTTCCCTATATGTTTACTAATACTGTTCACTTGCTGTAACACTATCACGAATAGTAAGACTATACACAGCATGTAAGGTATACCCTTTAACTTCAACATCGACTTGATGTGGCTCTGTCTTACACACACACACCAAAGCGATTACCTACAGTAGTATGAGGACAGGAGTTCCTCTTGAGACTACAGCATCTCTCAAGAGATTTGCTCAGCGTCGACTGCTTGGCGGCTGCCAGGGAGTGGAAGCAGAGGCTGCCATTTAAACCTAGTCATTATCCATGACCCTGGTCCAGACCTCCCACCCTGCAGAAATATCATGTCAATACCAGTGGAGCAGAACTGCAGCTAGACATGCTTCACAGCTGCAGCGCAATATATAACTTTAGTCATGCACAAACAACATATACATATTGTATATGGCTGAACAATGGCAGTTATGAAGAGCCTCTTCTGTGAGTTATACTGATTTGTATATTTGCGTATTGAGTGAGATCCAAGGGGGGTAGGATAATTTTGGAGAATTCTTGAACCCTATCACCTTCATGGCAACTGGACTTCCTTCTTGTTAGGTTGAAATGTTTGACTACTCATCCAAGTAGTTCTTCACTCTGAAGATAGTTGGTTAGAGACCACAAATTTATCTTTCAGGTTAGTTTTTCTTCACATCTGGCCTGAGTAGGCTTGTTGGGTAAAACAATGGAAGGGGATGGAGTGAAAAGAGGTAATAGTCACACCTCTGCCAACCCCTCCTACCCCCTGAAGTGGGTTGTTAGGTGTGTCCAACGTGGTGCAGGTGTGAATTGGGCCTGATCTTTTTGGGGATGGATGAAAGGGCAGCATGATAAATAGAAGACAGGTTGCGTCTAAGTCCTCCACCTCTGTTGAGTGAGGGGGTGTTGATTTGCACATGCAAGGTTTCCCTCACCCCTCTCTCAAACCACGTATCTTCTCTGTCCAATATGTGAACATCATTGTCCTCAAATGATTGTCCTTTGTCCTTTAGATAAGGGCATACAGCTGACGTAGGTCCTGAGGTGTTACTCCTTCTGTGCTGTGCCATCCTCCTGTGTAGTGGCTGTTTAGTTCTCCAATGTAAAGCTCAGAGCATTCTTCACTGCACTGGACTGGCATTGAACATTTTGTTTGATTGCATAAAGGCGCCTAATAATTTTGGGTTTAACTATAGATGCCTTCAAGCAAGACACCCTGTCTACGGGGCTTCTAGGTTCCCAATAGTATTTTAGACTTGATGTTGATAAGACTTAGTAAGAATGTTATTAAACTTTAATTGCTTTAGAAAACACAGTATTTTAAAAGCATGTTCACCAGAAGAGGCACGGTAGATCATAGGCAGTGCTTTCATATTTATTTAGGCATGGTGATGTATGCGTGTGTTTGTGTGTGTGTGTTTCCCCAGTGTCTGCCCATTGGCTTGTGAATCGACCATCTGCATGTGCAGCTTGCATGGAGCAGCTCCTGTTTTCAAGGTTTCTGGTTCATCTGTGTGCTAACAAATTACTTCATGTAGACACACACACACACCCCCACGTCACATTAATAATCTTCTGCTCCTGCAGACAAACATACACCCCACATACTGTTAATGTATACACAAACACAGAAATCAGGCCCCAGTATGACACACCACAATGAGAAATAACCTCTTATTGTATCTTATTCAGGTTAGCTTTTTTTTCCTGTACAGAAAACTGCTTAGCACACAACTTCACTAACTGTGAAACAGACCAATCCATGCAGGAGTATTGGCGGGGTGGGTCGTCTCATCTCAGGTGCTTGTGTGTAAGATGGTAGCACCACCTGGCCAGTTCAGTGAGAGCAGCTCTGTGTGTCCTACTAAAGCCGGAGGTTGTTCAGCAGCTGAACGTGACTTGTCAGCATTGTAACAGTTTGTCATGCCATGTCGCTCTTATTATGAACTGCTGCAGAGCATCATGGGAGCTGGGATTCTGTCCAGAGATTCTTGTCGACCCACCTGCTGGGACTGAAAAGTTAAAGTCGGCAGGAGACTCTACTCTGTTCCCGGCGCTCTCATTTACTCCCTTTCTTTCAGCTTTTTTCTCACTAGATCCATCTCCCTTGTTTTCTCTCTCAATTTATCCCCTTCTCTGTTCTTATTTTTTTTTATTGCTCTCTGTTTTCACCTCTCACCTTTGTTTTTTATTTGAATCATTTTGAACGTATATTTTTATTTTTATTAAGGAGCAGGAGTTTCATAAGGATTCACAGAGTCAAGGAGAGACAACATTGTCTTTAGAATGGACCGAGGCCAAGTAGACAATAAAGCATGGCTGAATTTGAACAGGAAAACAGCCATTGGCGAAATTTCACCCTGTCCAGTGTAATTACAGGACATTGACGACATTCAGTGCATTTACATGAATTCAAGTAACCAGCTTACTGGAAATTCGAGTATACATGCAGCAAAAGAATAATCAGATTTCTCCTCTGCCCTGGGCTGGAAGCGTGGACGTTTCATCGTTACTTTTCATTTCTTTCTCTCTCTCTCTCTCTCTGCCTCAGGAAATCAGTTTTCTCTAATCTCCTATCCCGGATGTGGTAACCAGATTTTCCGTTTATATATCTTTTACATGAAAGCCAACTGTAACCTGGTTACTTGAGTGCATGTAAATACACACTGCTTTGCTGTTCACTAAATAGGATAACTGAGACAGCTAAGTCACCTCACGTCCTCCAGAAGATCTTGTACTGAACCCAAAACCCTCTTTAAAGAAAACTATAATTTAAGGTTTACTATACCTCATCTTCTAATCTCATAGTGTGTGTGCCCATGTTTTGTAAATTACAAATTGCATTTTTTTCCACTTCTTCTTGTGCACTTTTGTAAGTTAGGCTGCAGTGCAATAGGGAAAATATCACAGCTGAATGTCGGTAACAGTACCAAGAGGCAAAGGCGGACTGCAAAAATATGTTTTGGATTAGCTACAAAGGCAAGGTTACTTCATTATTTATGTGCCTTCCCTCTGCTTCTTCTTAACAGTCTACTTACTCCTCATCATGACAGAAAGACTGCTTCTTAGTTGGGTTTTAATCATTTTTGTCTCAACAACAATACATGAAATAATAGTAAGGTGTGAGGTGTACTACTGGTAGCAGCAACAAAGAACAACAATATCACCAAGCAGCGACAAGAGCCTTTTTACTGTTTGGCACATGGAGTCATAGTGAGGAAGTTGTCTGTGCAGTCTCTTGCAGCCTGTCGAAGGTTCAGACATAATGGTGAGTTCTGGGATTTTTGCTTGTGGAAAATACTCACAACTCACAAGTATGTGTATGTGTGCCAGCATCTCTGTTGGTAATCTGTCAAAATTTGGTAATGTCTAAAAATGAACAGATTGAGAACAAATTGTTACATTACAACAAATTGTAGCTGGAATATGTGTGGTTCTTTGTTTAATCCAAAGGTGTAATGTCCTCTGTCACGTCTAATGGCTGCCCATTGCTTCTGTTAGCCCTTTGGACCCTCATTAGCTCCATCTACACATCTAAGACATCCTGCAGTATTAATGAACCGCTTCTCAACTTGACATGTGTTTGTTTGTGTGTACGCATGCACCCGCACGCTTGTGAAAGAGAGAACGTCTGAGTTTGCAATGTGTGTTGTGGGACTGTGTGTGTGTGTGTGTGTGTGTGTGTGTGTGTGTGTGTGTGTATCTGTGTGTCTGTGTGTGTCTGTGTGCGTATGTGTGTAATCCATTGGGAGCCCTTGTCACAGCTGTCATAGCTCAGGCTTATTGAAGATGTCAGCCCTTCCTGGTGTTTTTGTCTACCTTCTTCCAATACCTCCATGTCTACTGGGAACATTTGGGATAATGTGTATTAAATACATGTAAATTGTGTTTTATTTATTTGTCTCTCTATAGTTTGACGTCTTCATGTATTTAACGTTAAGAAGGCTAAAATGTTGTCTCGGTTAATGTAAAATTTATGTAAAATACTAATGAAAAAAAAGCATCACAGATGTTTGAAGAAGTACCAGGGAAAATACCCTTGTATTCATGTTGAAATTCTGATTGACCTCACAGTCAAAGTCATTTTATAATGACTGCATGAAAGCTAAAGCAGAAATTGCTGAATACATACTTATGGAGCACACTGTAGTGCGCTGAAATAGTTTTTGCTGCATCTGCTAGTTTCCACGGTATTAATGACAAATAGGGACAGTTTAAAGAAGATTTGGCATGTTTAATCCTCAGTAGTGTTAGCTTTGAGAACTTACACTAAGTGCATACTTGGCTGTAAGGGTATTTTGGGCAGAAGTTCTGAAAGGACCCCATTAAGAATTGCTAGAGGCAATTTGGGGACTGTACTTGTATAAGCTTTTTCTTCAGGATATTTTTGTGGGTGAAATAATTAATGTTTTTAACTACATTATTAAATATTGAAATACTGTAATAATGTATTGTTTATATATTGATTTATGTACCTGACATTTGTGTGATGTACATTTAAAAAGACTCTCTCTAAATCTGTATTTAGTAGTTAATTCATCCCATTCATGCACTGTGTCCTGTTCTCTTTCTATAAAAGCTGTGTTATTGTCCACTAAAGCAGAAAGTAAAATGTCAGGGGTATGGACTGTGCAGCCAGTTCCCCAAGGAGAGTTACAGTATCAGTGTATTTCTCTTTTTTTTTTAGTATACCTCCACCACGACACTGCTTAGCATGCATTGTCTGTGTCCCCGCTTTATCAGCTTTGTCAGTGCGAGCAATAGAACAAGCCCCAGATTCATTTGGCTATCCATGTTGTGTATAAGAATGAGATTGTTGACAGTGCAAGACGATGAAGAACTATAATTACATTTGGTGATTATTAGCATACTGTAATGGTGTCCCGTGGGAATGTTCACAAACACCTCGTTGACTCTGTCATGGCAGGGAGCCATTTCCCAGGAAAGGGCAAGCAAAATGGTGTGCAATGTCATAACCATCAGCACTTTTAGCTGTTTTAAAATGCTTTAACATCATTCCAAAGTATGTCACATCTGACTTTACAGATGTGGACGGTGTGGGTTTGGCTTGAGTTAGCACTTTTTAGTATCCTTTCATTTTGCTATGTGGAAATGTAACAATGGCACAATAAGCACACAAACACATCCAATACAAGGTACAGGACAGAATAGAAGTCAGCTAAAACTAAAAGATGATTTTTAAATGCCAGCTGAATGGTGGTAAATTTTGGCAGTAGCATATACCAATTGGTAAGGAAGTAGAATCCAGTGAACCAAAGCTGGCCCTCAAACAAAAGCAGCAGGTAACTCCACATGTGCCTGGCCAAATGTTCAGAATGATGATACAGCGATAAAACATTTCATTTGTTTACCTACAGTGGTGCTTGAAAGTTTCTGTTTTAGTGCACGAATATGCACAAATAGTTATGATAATTTGTGTATACTCATAAGGGGTTCTTCTCAAATGCCAGTTTAATGTGGTTTACAGAAACCTGGAGTAAAAATGACCTGAATAGACAAAAACACAAATCTAAACTAAAAGTATTTTGTTCCACTAGATTAGCTATGAGGAGCAACATTTTAGTATCCTGTGGTATTTCACAAAGACCACCAATTCACAGTTTTAAAAGAGCAAATCCATCACATCCTCAGCTGCTCTCTGTGGGACTCTCCATTCTTTCTCTCTTCACCCTTTTTGTCCTTTTTCCTTCCTTCCTATCTCTTGCTCGCTCCCTCTGTTTGCCAGTTGTCTTAAAAGGTCATC
The DNA here is from genome assembly GCF_900324465.2 of Anabas testudineus. Classification (NCBI taxonomy): domain Eukaryota; kingdom Metazoa; phylum Chordata; class Actinopteri; order Anabantiformes; family Anabantidae; genus Anabas; species Anabas testudineus. The sequence goes on from NC_046611.1 coordinate 30,205,320, forward strand.
CCCACCTGGCGCGGCACGCAAAGTGGACTGTCAAACCCCATCTGTCATTGTGTTTGTTAGAGAGTGTGTGTGTGTGTTTGTGTGCCTATGGTGGATAATTTAGGGGATTTTGTGAATACCATAAACAGATAGGTCTGATTAACTTTTCCTGTGATTATGACAATGCTAATCATTGCAAAAATCTGTGCATACTTAATAAATCTTAATTACAGTAAAGAAAATGCATGCACTGAAATTTGTTGGTATTTGGTGTAAATAGTCGCCAAAACTGGGACCATGGAACATGGCTAATGCTGGTTAGACACCCCATTTTTGTATAATAGGAGAGGAACATAACACTCATCATCATGGAACGAGTTTACATGCACTTAAGTAACCTGGTTACTGGAAATCCAAGTATACTTGCACCAAAAGAGTAAGCAAAGCATCATTCACAGATTTTAACATAGGAGCTAGTATCTGCAGCCTTAGTTTTGCACATGTGCTTTTGTAAAAAGCCGATTACAGTTTGCGTTTACATGGCAGAGTAATCAGAGATCTCTAGGAAAAATCTACCTGCCTACCTAAATCTACCTAGCTGCCAGTCCTTCAGCAGGTGTTGAACATAAAAAGAAATATAAACGTAACAGCACAATATTAAGCATATTGGCATCTGAAAGAGGAACAAAACAAGGTTTCTGTTTTAATAGTAACTAAATGCCAATTTTATTGGCTGAGTCTACATCTCTTACCAGGCAACATGCAAAGATACACTGTGCTATGCTGTCTTTTTTTTTTCACAAATCCAACCACAGCATCCAAATGGGCTTCTCAGATTAATAGGAAGTCAGGCTTTCATTAAGGATCTCCCACATTTCTGTGTATGTTTGTGTGTGAGAAAGAGGGTCTTCAACCATGCTTCCCACATATACACCCTTAAACACACAAACTCATTGTACTAATGAAGAAGTTGAGTCATCATGTTGTCACTGCTTCTGTAATGAACCAGGTGATGTAAATAGTTGGTAGTGAATTAGCCAGTAGCAATAATTTGTAGAGGTTGGTGGTAAAATAATGAGTTGGCTGAACCTGAGAGACAGGGTGAAGGTTATACAGTTGGACTACATTATGAGAACTGTTGTTTGGTATGATAACTGTTAAAAAATATTATGGTTTGATAGTATACAGCATTGCCCATTTAATTATTATGATTTTAACTATTATAATCAGTGACAGTTACACTTAACAGGAATTAAAACTTAAGATATTTAGCACCAGTGTTGGAGAAAGTATTCACATATTTTACTGAAGTAAAAGTACTCAATGTAGGAAATTGTTCCCTGTCACTGTCATACTTTTACATTTTATATAATTGAATTAGTATTACTCATGTCTTAATGTAGAAGGGCTTTACTGTTTTCTATGCATCTGCAACTGACAAGTGATAGGTGCACATTTTCCCGCTGTAACATAGGTGTGTCACTCAGTATTGAGCCTGATGGGCACATGCAAGTGGGATTCTGTGAGAAAGTGTGTGAAATTTGTTAATGGATGTAGATTGCTGCTCCCATTACTACTGTTCCTAAATATTGTCTGTACTTGAATTTATTAGGAAAGGTCTTGTGTCAGTTAGCCTTTGACACACAATCAACTCTGACCTTTATATGTTAGGCAAAGGATGCTCAACACACAGTTGCCTGGCTTTAGCACACATTTCTTCAGAAATAAGCACATGCTTGCATGCTCATTAGTACATAAACAAAATTACATGAAGGTATCCTCTTTCCACCAAATGATATGATAAGCACAGTTTGACATTTTTTATGACAAATAAATGTGTGAGATATTCCCAAGTGAGAAGTCGGCAGTGGACTGACAATTTTCCCAAAATAACAGAAGCGTCATTTTCTATTGTGAGCTTCTGTCTTTCAGACAGGTCTCTTAAACTGGAATGTGGGACAGTTATGACATGGGAACATATTTGGCTTCTGTAGTATGTCTATTTTTAATAACCTTTACAACATGTCAGAGTGTATTAAGGAGTTATTAGATTACAGTATATTTTATTTTAAAACTGGTATTCATGACTTTTGGTCAAAATGTGTTTTTCATTTTCAAGTTCCTCTAGCCACTCTATACTAATGCCTAAACTTTTTGTGGTAGCTTCACATCATACTGATTATACTGTAAACTCCACTCTCACCTAATAACCAGTTCTTGATTTTTTGCCCTTCTCATTGAAAGCATGGCTTTCAATCTGTCTGCTACATCCCCTCTCATCCTAGTATGTCAGTCATTACATCACGTATACACCATTAACAATGTTATGACCTGAAACACTGCAGTAGTTTCGCTGTCATCAGGGACAGTAATGTTGAATTACACTTAAGGTGGCAAACAGTTAACAAATTGCCCTACACCTGATGTACTAAACTCATTTAGTGCGTCCTCACATTGTTACACTCCCAATTGACAGTATTTATTCCCTGTGGGCAGGAACTGGATTTAAAGCTCTGATCAGCTCATGTGTTCCTAACTCCACACTCTGACATGTTTGTTTTTTTTCTTCCAAACGTCTTCAGACCCAACTGATTTCACACAACTCCCTCTGAAGAATTATGTAAATCCTTTTGCAGTAAAATCTACCATTGCTAAAGGATTAAAGGTTTTTTATTGATTATAATAAAATAATTAAGTGTGAGGTTTCTCACCTAGGAGCTGTTTTCGAGATGGAAACTATTAGAGCTTATTTTAACTAACTTATATTTTTATATACTACTCCTAAATGGAGTGGGCTTGTCTGACCCCTGTTTTATTTTGAAGTCCCCTGTCTTTCATAGTGTCCTGCCCCACTGAAGAGATGATGTAAAAGATCTAAGCTTTGTGTGCGTGTGTCTCCGCGCTCTGCGCATTTCTCATCCTCATAAAACAACCTACCTCAGCTTCCCAGTTTTTTCACTTTCACTTTCTAGATTACACAGTTATATTTTACTACTTTATTAGGTAATATTTCATCAGTAATGACACCAGAGCTGTGAGCCGGTGGTAAGTTTAACAGAATCCCTAAAATACTTCATCCTGAACAGTTTAGATTGATTCTTTTCTTTTCTTTTCTTTTCTTTTCTTTTCTTTTCTTTTCTTTTCTTTTCTTTTCTTTTCTTTCAGTGTTGTGTTTTGGCTGACTTTGTTTTATTTTCTGACTTTTATGTGCTAATCTCCTTTAGCTTATTGTATGTAAATTTCATTCTATATATCTATTCTTTTCTCCTGCGTTTGTGAGTAGTTGATAGGTTTTAGATATATTATTGTTGTGTCACTGTCAGCACATTTGCTCTTCCTGTCCCATTAGTTATTGCTGTATTGTGTTCTTTCAACTTTTTATTCATCCAGGAAAAGCCGGCTGAAAACACATTTTCTACAGTTTCAAACAATTCCCCTCCAACTTTTGTGAGCTGCCTTTTGATGTCTGTCATTGGTCTCATTCTCTGGGGCCTTGCACAAGGGCACATCAGCATTACTAACAGAGGGGGTAGCTTTACTCATTGCCTTGCTCTCTTTACCATAATCAGGCTTTGTTATCCAGCTCCAGGTGTCTTTCTCATGCATCGCTCTCTCATACTCCACATGTCCTGTGCATTGCCCTTAGCCAACCCTTGACCTCAACCTCTCCTTCCCCTATTTCCCTGGAGCTTTTTCCGTCACCAAACCATCATCTTCTTCTTCATCCTTCCCAATCCGTCCCTCATGCCCCCTCCCCAGAGTCCAGATATCCTTCACCGTGGAATCCATTTGTTATCACTTTCTCCTTTGCACCCCCCGACCCACCCATATCTCCCTCTTTTGCTGTGTATGTCATTAATGAGGGTAGAGGGATTGTTGGGGTTGTCCTTTGCCTGTCCTTAGGGTACCTTGCATTGTGCATCATACTGCTGCTACTGTAATTCCCATCTGTTGCCAGCTAACATATACACATCACCATCATCATCAGGTAATGAGGGTTTATTTATCTACACTATCTACCTTTTTATTGATTTACTTTTTTTTGTAGTGATAAAGACAGTGTGACGATAATCATCACTTTTAATTACTTTACTTCCAGTAGGTCTGTTAGTGATACTAGTGCCAACCTCATTCTAGTATCCAGTTTTCTCACATTGGTGTCATACACCTGCTGAATACACACCCAGACGTACTATTGCACACATACAGTACGCTAATGCAGTTCAGATAACTCAGCTGTGTCATTTAAGAATGAGTCTTTTATATGCCCTGCTCACTGTTGCTGACATCAGACACATGCACATTTTATTAAAGGCACCTTTATTGCTCTGTAGCAGCCAACTACAAAATGTATAAAAAGCAAATGGTATAAAGCATTGTTTTTGAAAAAAAGAGCAAATGAGCTCAATCTGCTGAAGTACAAGGTCATGTACCTTGGACATATTTAGCACTGATGCCACAATATCATACATTATATTGGCCATTAGGAGCACCTGGTCCACAACTGGAACCTCTACAGCCAATACTCATACACACGTGTACAAACATATGCTGAGCCTCTTTAAAACTCAAGCACACACGGACATACAAGCAGGCAGGAAGGAGACAGACACAAGCGTGTGCGTTACATTTGCAGGATACCTTAGAAGATGTATGATCCGGGGGTCTGTTCTCCACCCTGTTACTTGAGGCTGTGATTCCACTGCCTACCTCAGCAATACGCAAACATAAAGTGGGACACCAGCCTTACAGAGGACAAGTAATGGTGTCATTTGTTATCAGAGATCATTGTGGAGTTCTGTGGGGGGCTGGCTGCCTGGTATATGTGTGTGTTTGGCAAACTAAGAACCAAGAATATCCTTTGCATTACTGCTTGAAGTCACCTGTGTCAGACAGTTTTTTTTATCTATTACCCATTCCCTCAATTCACTGAACTCATTCTCATTAATGGTTTTTATCTAATTTATTATTGCCTGAGAGTTGACTGTGCTTTATTGGCCACAATGTAATGAGAAATGTGTTCTGTTTCATACTTTGAACCAATGCGACCAGGACTAACTACTTCTGAGGTTCACTTCTTTGGATGTCTGTAGATAATTTGTGTACTTCATTAGAAACAATCCATTTATAGTGCATTCTTTCTAAAGTGCTCAGCTTGGTTTTCTCAGTAAGATTCCTGTATTATATTCTATTAATGTGTTCTAATGTTTTGCTCTGTTCCTTGTGTGATTTACCATTGTGCCCTGACACTGTAGTGGGAAAATTGTGGCTGATTGTCGCCAATGTACAATACTTTACTGCATTTTGGCAACTTCTTTAAAGAAGTTCTTAAAGGCAAGCATAAGTTCCAGTTAGATGTTTAAGGAGATTTCGGAGTGTGTACATGAGCCAGCAGTGCAGAACATAAAGAATGCAGCTATCTGTGAACCAGTTCAGTCTGCAATTAAAATCTTTTTAAAAATATACATTTTAGACAGTATTCCACCACTGTCCACGTGTCAACAGAAAGCCCAGAGGTCATTTGCACGTAGTAAAGGTTTATGGTCTTGCTCAAGACTAGCAGACTGTGCGGAGGTGTTATTAAGAGATTTTCCACTGTCTGATCACCAACACTCTTTGCTGCTACTTTTTGCAGCATCTTTGATGCGATGCATACAGGCCTCTGTCACAACCAACTTCACTAATGTCTGACACTGATAGATGGAAATCTAATAAAGAAAGCCATCCAAAAAATCTATTGCAATGTCTGTCCCTAGGTCTTCATCTCTCGTTCATGAAATCTAATTTAAGAAGGTGCAAAGTTATTTAAGGACAAGATTCCCATTTAATCAATACAAGTTGGGCCTTCTGACACCATAAAGAAAATTGTGCCATAAAACTGTGATGACACACCAAAATTAATTTTCATTTCAGTAATTTTCTTTACACAGTCAATTAGGCACAGGCAGTCCTTACTTTAAAGTGTATAACCTCACAAGGTCTTTCCAAGCCATTTGTTTAAAAATCCAAACACTGCAATAATTACTAGACTTTACAGAAAATACTAGAGGCATAAAACATAGAGGATTTCATTTTTGGCTCTCCAATTAAATAAAAACATAAAAATCAGTATAGACCTTTTAGGCAGATCGGAACATTAGCATTACCAACAGAGGTTGATCAATAAATAAACATGAATATAATCATGCATGTTAATATTAATGTTTACAGGCTAGGCCAGTTCATTAAAGTTTAATTTAATTGCAATACACTGTAAATTGAGAAACATGTATATTGTTTTGATAGCACTAACATGGCATGGCTCGCACAACATGACACATGTGGACCAGGTGTTGTGCATCTGCCCAACAAAAGACAGACATAGACACTTGTCATTTATTTCCTTTGACATATGTGCCTATATCACTGTACAAGATACTGTGATTGACTGTGAGTGCTACACACACACACACACACACACACACACACACACACACACACCTGTCTGATGACTGTCACTGTAGCAGCAGTCACACATCATTTGTCACGATCCCTCTTGCAGCCTCCACCCAGGGAGACAGTGACAAGCCAGCAAGGCAGTAACTGATGTGTCCATTGTGTTTGTGTAAATCCACCCCCCAAGCTAATTAACTATGGCTGCCTGTTCCATTTTGTATGAGAATGGTAGCAGTAACAAGTGCTTGCTGACGAATGCCAGGGAAACACAAAGACAGAGAGCATGAGAGACTACTAGCTTCACATCCTGGCCTGCAGAACATTTTTTTTCCCCAACATAAGATTGTGAAGTCCCAGATCTGTCAAATACGCCGTGATTCCAGAGAAGTAGTAACACTGAAAAATTAGTTAGGAACATGGGGTAGCACTTTGCAAGTGGTGGTACGTGTTCAAATCATAGTTGAATTACAGCTTCTTCTTTCAGAAGACACATGACTCAAGACATTGCCACATACATTCCCCTCCACATGAAAAATGGGTGGATTCAGACAAAAGGTGCTATCTCCTAAGTTGTATATCAGATCCAGATGTAAACACCTGGAAATACAAGCTAAAATGTTGATCTTTTGTCTCATATTCATATTCATAATTTGTAATATACCACAGCTATTCACAATTTAAAAAGCATTCTTCACTGGCACCATGTTCTTTGAATTGTCTTCATTCTTCTTCTATATTAAGACAAGCCTAAATCTTTTCTCTCACAGCTCCAAAACTCTAGAATGACCTGCCCAGGGAAATCCCGCTGTCTGAGTCAGTGTCAACTTTTAAGTTTCATCTTAAAACACATATTTTGTACTTTGTACTATGAAAAGTGCTTTACAAGCTAGGGGTTTTCGTATACATAAATTGTTCTCTGGTGCATGTAGACACACACTAAGTATTGTTTAATGATTAATCAATAAAAGTTTGTGCTCTAAATGACTTATTGTCGAGTCTCAGGGACACAGGGTGTGTGTGCGGGTGAAGTTCCAACCATTTGTCACTGCTGGATTAATTATAAGACTGAAGTCCTTTGATGGACTGATTATTACGTCAGTCAAAGTTTGAAGCCGCAGGTGTTACACAGTGTTTTGTCTAGATTCAGCCTCTCTCAGACTCCGGAGTAAAAGAAGACGTCAGGCAAATTATAAGGTGGGACAGTCAGGATCTCTTAGAAGTAGTATTTTTATTGCAGTAGTAGATTGAATGGTGGTAAAGTAGCATGTTATCTGGCACCATTATAAATCAGTGCAACTCAGCTGTGTGTGTGAACTTTCATGATCCAGTGGCTCTGGTATTAGCATCAGAGGACACTTTGACATTCACACCTACTCCATGCTATGACTAACCACCTATGCAGATTTAAGAAGTAGTAGTTTAGAAAGAAGCCAGGCATTGTATTTCTTTATCTTGCTTGTTTGTAGTTATGGCAGGTGTGAACTAATTAATGCAGTAATGTCTTCCAATGACAACTGTCTGAGAAAATCTTTATTATGGCCACCTTTCACTTTACCTTCCAGCCATTTACAACAACTACTTTATAATGACATTTTAATCAAACCGTACTGAAGTGTGGTCTCACAGCATGTCTTGTCAGTTTATTAACCAACCCTTATAATGTGGAGAGATTTGCTGAGCTTTTCCTCCCTGCTTTTCAGCAAAACCCAGCTGCATTCTTTGGGGCATTCCTGCTTCACGTGTGGATCCCCAGCACATTATGTTTTTGAACCAAGAGCTCAGGTATTTATTTGGGGTAAGTTTGGTAAAAGCTAAAAGAAGTTGAGTTTAGAAAAGGGTTAAATATACAAAATATTATTTCAAGGTTGGCATGTTCATTAAACTCTGTTTTCAGTGTACATACAAAATGTATGTACACTGTGTATATGTGAGTATAAACAAATAAACAATTTCAACTATGATTTAGAATAAAACAAACGCTCAAGCTCAGTAACAGAGCTGTAATGGGATCCAAGTAATCCACATTTGTTTTTTGTTAAACCACTTGATGTGGTTTTAGAGCACTTGCTCATTTCATTCTTATTCTTCTACCTTCTTAAACAAAAGAAACAGCTTTTTCAGAAGTCCATAGTTAGGATGAAATTGGAAGTGTGATTACATATTCTGATAAATCTAATATCCTGAAAAATAATTGCTTCCTGCAGAAGCACTTGGGACTCTGTTGCGCTTCTCTTTCAGTTTTTTTACTCAAGTAATAAAGTGCTTCGGTGGATGCATCCTAATGAAAGTGGGGACAGAGTCAATAATAGGTTTCATTTACTATCATTTGAGCAGAGGTCCAAAAAGATAGTTTTTGCTCATTTAAAAATTCATAAAGAACCTAGCCCCTGGCTAAGGCAACACATGTGAAGCGTACACAGAAATATCACATCACTCTCATTTTTAGAACAGCATGTGTATGTATTATTTGAAGGACATCCCCTGCAATTTATTTTGCTCATTTCAAGGTTGATTCAACCACCACTGATGTGGCTCTGATTGGCCCGCCTCAGCTCATGCACTTCATTCTAACTCTGTCAAGATAGCGTTATGATAGCTAATAAGTCTGCTCTCTGTCTCCGCCCTGCGGAAGAGTGATGTCTAGGAGGCATCTGAGCATGGTAATAGAAATAGAGAGTGGGGAGTCACCATAATCTCTGTGATTAAAGGTGAATTTATTCTGCTTGGCAACCTGTATGAGAACAAAAGAGCTGCCATAGGTTTGGTGGAGTGGAAGGAAGAGAGGAGAAATGTATAATTCAAATGATAAATGAAAGAAAGGTAGAGAGGAAGCTTATTGCTGCATCTGACATCACATACAGCTAGTCATAGGCAATATGTTTGAGTAATGTTTGAAATACTTGCCATCCAAATGTAATGGGGACATATTTATGTTTCTTGTAGCATTTTGCATCCATTCATATGAAAACTTTACTTAGCTGTTCATTGACAAGCTCCTGTTTTGTGAACATGCGTTGATCTGCCATTGTCAGCCATAGTTTCCAGCTTTTCTTGTGAAATTACTCATTCTATACAGCCTTTATTTCTGCTGATGTCTCCCGTCCTTAGCCAGTTAACTGGTATTTATCTGTTTAGCCTTGTCTTCACTTCAATGTTAATACCTCTTGTTTAGATATTAACAGCATGAGGCAAACACTGTTGCTTTAAGATTGTGGAGTGTGTCAACTGCACTAGCACTGCCTGCCTGAAACTTATGAAGAGGATTTGTGGTCTGAAATAAATAAACCATGTCTATAGTTGGGTATGTTTTCGATGGGAGTGTGAGAAGCGAGCTTTATTTGATCATCTAAATATGGCTTTGTTTACAGAAGAAACAGTCAGGAATGGGGGAAGAAAATATAAAAATGGTAAGGAGCTCAAAGCCTTGCAGTACTGTGATGAGCATGAGCAACACACAAGCAGCATTTGGTTTCCATAAACACAAAGCATCATTGGAGCAGCAGGGTCAAACATCAACTCTCACTCGTCTTGTTAAAATGTTCAGTGATCCCCGGTCAAGGTCTTCTCTTTATTTCACTGTGACTTTTCATATGTACAAAGGCAGAAAGGGTAAACTTTGTCTCATCCATCAAAGCAACCATCCTCTTTTGGCATATAGGTCCGCATTGCTGCTGTGTTTATTATTTATGAAGCTCCCCAGATGAAAGAGACATAGAGATCCATTCAGATTGGAAGAAAGATGAGCTGACAGGCTTGATGTACCAGCAGGGGTGTTTGGGTTTAAAGACATAAAAACAGAGTTATAGGCACTGATGAATTCAATAAGAACTTCATGGGTTACTTGTACAATTGTATGGTGTCATAGTGTATCCTAATAAATTAATAAAGTATAAATCTTATAAGCTTGCTGCAAGAATTTCTCAGTTACACGGTATGTCTTAAGTTAAAAGTATGCACGTGTGTTTGATTGTGTGTATATACTGTATAGTTTGTACATCGGTGTACCTAATATCTGTACTTTGGAGCCAGAAGAGACAGAATGCAAGTACAGCTTGTTCAGGTTGCAAATTCCAACAAGGTCGTCCCAGATATTGACAGAGAGTCAAAACCCTGTTCTGTTAGTGTTGTTTCCTCCAGTAAGCTCTTAAATTTGGGTAAATTAGTAAAATTAGTGTGTAGTATTTTACACTACATTCATACATGTGTGCACTTGCATTTGTATTAACTGTGAGTGTAGCTGCTCTAAGCTAGGAACTCTGTGCTCCCTGATCATGCAGTGCCAGCATGTGTGTCGTGTACCGCTCACTACAAATAATTACCAGGACTTGTCAGAGTGCTTCTCTCACACACACACACACACACACACACACACACACACACACACACACACACACACACACACACAGATCTGCCTGAAACAATTTTGGTTTGGTAATGAGACCCATAAAGTACACTATTCACAGTGTGATTCATAAAGTAATATTTCCAGGCCATTGCATTTTTTTTTCTTTTTTTAATCTTCAAAAAAGGAAAAAAAAAACACAAAACAAAACAGTACACTCTTCTCCAGTGTTTCTGCCACCTCTCGGTTCATTTTAGGTTTGTCAAAGAACGATCTACGAGTGTTAGAAAAACAGCATTTTATTGTGATTCATACAGATGTAAACACACAAATATACATGCACACACCTCCACACACACAAACTAGGTCAGTAGAAGCCAGCGTCATTTGTTATGAATCATAACCTACTTTATAGAAATAGGCTCACAACAAATCAATATGAAGCACGGCTACTACTTAAGATGATTGACTGATGTGACGCAAGCAAGCATGTTAGCAGGTTATCAGCAGTTTATGTGTTTTTAATCTGTCTTATACGTCTTCAACAATGCTGCTGATTGTCTTGATGATTTTGCGTTAGGATGTATTTTTTATTTTTTCTATTGAAAATACTTTATTTTCAAGAAACACCCTCCAAAAGGTAGAATTTTCTTCTCACTGCATTATTATCAGAACAGTCTAACCTTAAGTTGGACTTAAGGACCTTCCAGGGTGACAGAGCTTACTTCACAGAGGAGCAGGTGTTAATAATTTAGGAAATCATTGTCCAATACTGTTTTAAATCCCTGTAGGGAAATCCTCTTTTCACTTGCTTACACAAAAGAGGTCAGAGGTAAAGCTCAGCTACAGAGCAGCACTGCACAGTGTCAGGAAGTCATTGTCATGTCTGAGGCACTTCAGGAGAATTGCTGAGATGTGACTTAAACTTTGGAAGATAAATGATGATTTTGCAAACCCCACATGAAGACGATTATTATTAGCAATTCATTAATTAGCATTAATAATGTTTTTGGAAATGACCCGTGCTTGTTCGTTTTTAATCACAATAATTTATGGTGAATACAAAATATGAAATATAGTGCTGAAATATACAGTAGAAATCTGACATTTTCTGAATTTCTTAGACATCGTGTTTTTATTTGAAAGCTTTGGCACTGTAGTCACTGAAGTGACATGAAAACTAAGTGAGGAAAAGTGAAGCTCATTGAGGGAGATAAAGAAAGTGACATACAGACCCAAAAAGCTGCTGTAGTCCTGGTTAACGATGTAAAACACACTTCCACAGACACTAATCCAGCTGTATGTCGAGTAATGAGAAGCGAACAGAAGGGGCTGAGAGATTGGAGAACGGGGGGGTTGAGAGTTTGTGAGGGGTGAGTGGATGGACAGAGGGAGAGATAGAGTTCATTACGTAGGATAGCAATTAGTACTGACAACGAGACAGATTTCCATAGAGGGAGAGGGGAAGAGAACAGCAGTGTGTGAGCTGAAGAAACACTTTACTAAACAAAGTCTTTGAAAGTGGAAACAGACACGTTTTTTTATTGACATTCTGTAATTGGCACTTTTGTGGCTATTGTGGCTCGTGGGATTGCTAAATACAACTTTCAAATTCCATTTGGTTCCGGTAGTTTCCAAAATGGACCTTGTGCATCTCCTGGAAAATAATAACAATAGATACAGCCGAAATAAGAAACAGTGGGGCAACCAAATAGAAACGACTGGAACAAAGCAACAAGGAAAGAAATATGCAGTATATGCACAATGTGTGGTTGATTTTAGACTAGAACTGTAAAAGTTTGAGTTTGTATTAGTCCACACATTTTTATTACAGAAGGAAAGAGATGGTAGGAGACAGTGAAAGAAAAAAAGAACAAGAAATGGATTCAGGTTGGAGAGATGAAAGAGAGATGCAGAGGGAATTAGAGACAAAGAAGCAAAAGGACAGAAATTAGCTACTGAGAGACACCCCATAGAGAGAGATGGAGAGAGGGAGGAACGAAGAGATCAGGTGTATTGAAAGACAGAACAAAAAGAATACCTGGGTAAAGAGCAAGTTGAGTTTGAAGCTAGAGATCGGCAGAACGAGAGAGGGAGAGAGAACCTGTGTAGAGGAAGAACGAGAGAGCTCGGAGAAACGTGTGAGGGAGGGAGAGAGAGCTGAGAGCAGAGGGAAGTCGCAGCAGCAGCAGCAGCAGTTTGGCTGAGCGCTCAGTCAGACTGGCTACAGCTGTGGATCAGATACGAGCTCTTGTTTCCCTAACAGTCCCAAGAGACACAGAGAGAGAGACAGACAGCCAGCAAAAGAAAGACGGACCAACAGAAAGAGTGAGAAAAACAGGAAGACAGAGCCAGACTGACACCAGAACAGCAGGAGAGGACAGAGGGGAGGCAGAGGACGAAGCTCAGGAGCCAAACTCTTAGATGCTGTTGGAGCACTGGGGGCCAACAACTGACAGCACAGTCAAGGGGGGAGGAGGGGGAGAAAGGGGAGGTGGAGGAGGAAACGCATAGGCCTTGGGGGCACGGTGACGGTGCCAACGGTGCCAACTGTGGTGCCACCTTCGCCCTTTCCGTCTCTGGGGGAGAGCGGAGGGGGAAGGACGGCCGACAGAGTGGCAGGACGGGGGAGTGCGGATGGTGGCCGGGCACGAGGGGGCAGCTGGGGAGGGGCGAGGGATGCCCGGTGGGAGGTGCCCGTGGGCCGGGGCTCCTGGGCCGACCAGATGAGCGAGATGTCACTGAGTGGGCGAGACAGCCTCCCCCAGGAGGGAGGAAGGAATGCAAGGGTCCGAAGAGCTGTCCGCATTTCTTCCCTCGTGGCTCAGGAGGTGAGTAGTAGAGCTGTGTGTGTGTGTGTGTGTGTGTGTGTGTGTGTGTGTGTGTGTGTAGTATCTGGTTCAGGAGAAGATTACACAATCAGAAAATGGAAGTGTGAAGGAAGGCTCAGTTTGTGACAAGTGGGAGATGAGTGAGTACATGAGAGCATGGCACAGTAAGCAATCAGGGACATACACTGTGTATGTGGAATACAGATGTGTGTAGGAATTTATTTCATCAGTGGTCTGAGCTCTGGTACATGTGACCCTTAACCTCATCACTGTTGGTTTCTTGTAATGTATATGTGGACTGACGCAGTAGTGGGACATTGGACAAGAACAATGTCGGGCATCTCCTGCCAGAGTCCTTTTGACTGTACTGTCTACTCTAACTCAGCAAGTACAGACAGCTCAAGAATAGCTTTAGGTCTTAGTATAGTCACTGTCACAATAACCTAAGAATGCTAGGGTTGGAACTAACAATCATCTTCTAGATAAATTGGTTAATTATATGGTCTAACAGAGAATAGTGAAAATCAAATCACAATATTCTACAGCCCGTAGAGATTATGGTACATCGTTTTTTTTTTGCCCAAACCTGAAGACTCTGACATCAATATGTACATATTTCAGGACCATTTTAAATCAGTATGCTACATTTGTAACATTGTAGAATTGTTTTAGTAGATAATAACAAATAACAAATATCAAATATAAATAATAGGTATTTTTTTCACAGGGACATTTTGACTTCTCACATGAAAAGGTGTTAATAAAATGAATGTCGGCTCAATTCTAGTAATTGTGCCACTAAGCTACACCATTGAGCCAGCATGCACAAAACCAGGACCTCCCCTTCAGTTAAATGTAGCCATCGCTGATGTTTTTTTTAATGCTCAAATGCTTTTTCAGCTATGACATGTCAGAATGTCTGCAGAGAAAATGTATGTCTTGTTTTGTACTGACACATCTGTAATTGAACTGTTGCACATTTGTTGAAAGCGTCCTGGATGCTTTTTCTAGATAGTTTATTCATGTTTACCCCCAAGAGGCACAAAGAAAAGGTCAGCTACCTGTGACAGTACAAAAAATTACATTTTTAAATACAAGGTTTCATGGAGGATATTGGCTAACCATGTATAAAATGAGAGAATGCGTCCCAGGTAGATCTTCCCTTTAATGTTTCTGTGCTAACACTTTCATGCACATATTTAGTAGTAGTAGTTATATGTGTTGTAAGTCCATGTGTTTGGCCCCCAGTTGTCTGTGGAGAGAGGCAACACATCTGCACCAAAGTATCAGGGAACATTGGGTCCAAGAGTGCACTGAACCCAACTCTTCTCCTGTCCAGTGTTGCTCTCCTCTCCTCTCCTCTCCTCTCCTCTCCTCTCCTCTCCTCTCCTCTCCTCTCCTCTCCTCTCCTCTCCTCTAGTAGAACAGTGTGAAATGGGACTCTCCACATTTAGCAAGGCAATGCAATCAAGTAAACATGGTGCCTCTGTCTGTATGTGTGTGTGTTTATGTATGAGAAAGTGAGAGCAAGAGAAAGTGAAGTTCGAGCTGGGCTATTGATGATATTCTTCAAATGTTGCCATTTAAGCTCTCTGTTCAGCAGCTCTGTAAACACTGGAGTTTTGCTGCCATTGAGAAAGACACAGATAAAAAAGCAAGAGAAGAGAAGAAAAGAGACAACGGATGGAAATGAAAGAAGAGAAGGGAGCAAGTCAGTATGTAAATGGCTCTAGTTTATGAATTTTTCTCTTTATGTAAATCACCAGCATATGTTGGAGTGCTACCACTCATACATCAAAAGTGTGCATTCCAAATGTCACTTGATTAAAGAGATTGCATTAACAAAAGTTTGGTCATAGCTTGATAAACCAACTACTTTTAAGAGTTTGAAGAGCAAGTGTATTTTTTGTGTGCATGAGTGTGTATGTGTGTGTGTATCAATGTGCGCATGTGTGTATTGACGGATGATGTGCGTGCTGGAGCAGACAGTGTGCAGCGGGACACTGGCAAGCTCTGGGTTATCAATACAAACAACTGTGTTTACATAAGGTACAATCTAAGAATTGGTGGAGTGTACATTGTGGCCACATTAGCTCTCTCTCTCTGACACACACAAACAAGCACTCGGCTGCTTGTCCACATGTTTCTGGTCAATATGTGTGAAAGTGTCTATTGACTGTGCTTGTTTTGCTACTGAACACAGTAACATAACTTCATGGTAAAGCCAATAAATGATTGGTAATATATTGATACTTTTTGTATTACTATTTTGAAGTTACCCATTTCACCTGCTTGTTAAATGATAACTAAATGTGAAGTGTAGCAACTGGACAGTAACCGAACTGGAAAGGCTGTCACAAAAGCTATGGTATACTATTATTATTATCTGACAACCTCAGCACATGACCAGGATCTCATAGTTTTACAATAGATTTATTGTACTTTATAGAACGAGTGACACTGCAGACAAACTGCCCTGTTTGCTTCTTTTATGTGATGTTTTTTCTGATGGTAACAGACACAATAGGCAGAAACAATAAGGGTGAAATAGGTGTGGTAATAATAGCTGACAGCTGAATAATAATATCTTGTTGTTTTTAAAAGACACTAACTGTCCAACAGACAGACCCCAACCTCTTTTACTGAGTGTAGCCAATTCAGCTCTTTCATCTCAGAAAAGTGTCAGTGCGTGCATGTCTTTGTGTGTGTGTGTTTATTACATTACTTGTCCGAACCTGACCTCGTGTGGCTGACAAGGTGCTAACAGCACACAGCACACTCTTACATTAAAGTGTGCGTGTGTTTATGAATTTGTTTCAGCAGAGCTGGAGAAATTAAAGACACAAATAGAGGTTATACAGTCTGTGCTTCCCATTACATTAGAGTACAGTTTGTCTGTGTGTGTTATCATGATTTCAAAGAATACACACCACAGCAGCATATCAATATTTACAGCCATTTAGAAATCTATTCTTTGTGATGAGATATTTTTAGGGATCAAATTTTCTGTTCCGACAACAGATAAATAAATAAAAAAATGCTCTCCTTCAGGCAGAGCGCAAACAGTCTCCATTCTGCACTGCACTGGGGCAAAATAAATCAGTAATCGACATGACAAATTGCTTTTTTTTATAGCCCAGTTCTCTTTTTTTTCTTGCCCATGGGAAAACTTATGTTGGCAGTCTCTAGGAGTGTCTGATCATGAAGACAGAGAAAGGTGGAAAGGGGGAAAGAAGGGAAGTGAAACAAACAATTCCCATCTATCACCTTTAACAGTGATACTCCTGAATGCAGCAATCGCTAGCTCTCGACAAATAAATCAGGAGTCTTTTCCTTCTGCCTTTAATGCTGCCCCCTCACTACATTACACACTCTCAGCCTATCTTTGGAACACCTTGGTTGGTAGTGGTCTCGCTCTCTGTTCAATCTTAGGACTCTGATATATTTTTAATTTGAAATTGAATTTTATACTGTTCTCCATGATTTAGGCCCAACCCTTGACGTTAAACAATGTAGCAGCTGATTTTTCCTATTGCACTCAAGTGGATTTGTGCATGAGCAGTGTAGTTCCCCCCATGATAAATAAGACCAACAAATATGATAATGGCTGCATACACGTTGAAATATATGCACAGAGAACTGGAATTGTGCATTGCTGTTATGCAGTTGGGATGTTGTGAATGAAAGTAGTACGTTGTGGAAAACTTGAAAACAGACATGACTGTATACAAACTGCAGGTGGCGTCCAGTTGGTTTTTTGACGTCACTTTCACATTTCTTATTCACGTTGTTATTCTTGCTATTTTCTTACCCTTCCTCGCTCCTTAGCCTGAGTAGTAGTAGCCTGAGTGATAGTTATCCATGCCTCATTCCCCTCGGTTTAGCTTTGTCTATTTCTGTTCCCTTTTTTTTGTGCATACATATGTCTGTAAGCATGTGAGTGACCTCCCTTGAGGAATACCTTTTTTTTATTTGTTTGTTTGTTTTGGCTCACCCCAGAGGTGCCATATTCTTGGCCCTGTCCCCTCTATCTTTGTTTTCTCTCTGTCCACGTTCTTTCTGCTTTGTTGTTTATCTCTGGAAGTTGATTGGAGAGTTGTTGTATTCCCTGCTGATTAGTCTGCTGTGCTCCAGGGAGTGTGGAAGCCAGGAGATGGACACTTTGAAGCATAAGGGCTGCGAAGGACACTTGCTCTTTGACTTTTCAAAGGCATTAGCCAAGTAGGGAAAGCTGGCCTGGATTATTGGTTTGTCTTTCTATGTCATGTAGTGTAGTGTTTTTTTGCTGCACATGCAATAGCGGCAATTGCCTGGGAGGTTGTGCACAAATCAATACAGTACAATTAATTTGTTTACAGTACAGGTCATTATGTGTGGTTGTTGTAAACACCACACTCAATAACAGTCTAGTAGAACATCCCTGATGAGTTTAACAGTTGGCATGCTGTGACTGTGTCAAATTATAACTTATTATAGGTTGTTTAACTGGATATTTTCTTCACTTTCATCACAGACCCCATGAAACTGAAATCAAAGCACAATTCTCAACCCTTAAATTTTAATAAAAATGAAATGAGGAAGAACTGTGCTGCTTGAATTTTTTAGCATTTATGGGACTCTTTAAAGCAGATGAACCGCTGTGTTTTGAATTGTCAATCATTGTTAAGAGAAGCAGTGTGATGTAATACTTTTCTTACTTTGCCATACAAAGCTGCAAATAGTGCAAAAATGAGAACATGTAAACATGTAAACAGCAGTTAGTCAATCCACATCACATCCTTCCTTGAGGATTAAATTGACAGAGAGTGATTAAGTCCTGTAACATTCTTAAAAGATTTGGCTGATGATACTTTATATTTGTTGTTTGTTTGTGACCAAAAAACTGCAATTAAGGCAAAGTGAAGCAGCATTTTTCCACTATACTGTTCCCCTAAGTGAAGGAAAAAAAACATCATTTAGACTTATAGAATAATGTGCACACTCTTGACCATTTATTGCTTTCTGCAACCACTTGTCTGTAAGTCTGTAGATTATGTAAATTCTATCATTCATTGGGTTTACATGCACTTAAGCAACCAGGTTACTAGGTTGTCTGCTCCAACACGCAAAAAGATGAAAGAAAGAAAACCCAGGAAGCATTGTCTACTGTCTCTATACAGTTTAAAATAAGCAGAAATCAGATTAAAGATTAATCGTCTGTTTGTGTCTGTGTATATTGTTTTTTTCTCATTCTTTATCCTATTCTTAAATAGTTGCACATTTCTTTTTATTATTTTATTCACTTTTTCATGTTGTTCAGCCAAATAGAACAAACACAGGAGCTCTTCTTGGCATCAAGAAGTTGCCATATCTGCTGTGGGCTGCACATATCTACATACTGTACTGTACATGTACCTCAGTTGCAGTGTATATATAGAAGAATGTCTGTGCTGATATCCGGGCCACAAGAGCTGAAGCCACAAGTGATCCTTTACAAAGGGGATATGAAGAGAGTTACTCATTTACATATCCAGTAGAGGGAGCAACATTAGTATTTATTTAGAGTTATTATACTGCCTTTCTAACAAAATAGAATCCTAGGTGTCCTCTTATTTTAGTCTGTTTTATTCTTACTACATGTTGCACTTTGTGCCACACGTTGTTACACTATATCTGTAGCTAGCAGAATGGATGTAGGGGTGGCAGTGTCAGTGTCAGTGCTGGCCATCAACTGCTGTCCCGATTAACATACCTTAACAACTATTCATTGTATTGTTTTGACATTTGGTTGAGATATCAGTGTGCATTTGTGGTCTTGAGTGAAATATCTCAACCATCACCAGGCCAAAATGTTAGTTTGTTCTTAACTTAAGCTTGTGACCAAAAACTAAACAACAGTATACTCAATGCTTTGAACATGGTAGACATAAACATCAACGTGTAGGCATTTTTATTTTAGCATGTTTAGGTTAGAATTCAGCTTAGTGCAGTGTCGCAGAACCACTAGCAGGACTCTTGGAGTCTTGTTTACTGAATTGCCTGAACTGGAAAACGACATAAGGGTCTGGCTGTGGAAGTAAACCACACAGCAAATCTGAAAGAAAAAAGCAGTTGTGTAATAACTGTCAGTGGGTTAGTTCTCTGTCTCATTCCTTCTACAAAATAATTTGATTCATTCAAAATTTAAAAACATAGATTAGTGGCACTTCAAACCCCCCTTACACTTCACTTGTTTACACCGACAGTAGTTTATGCAATGCTGCAGGTTAGCTCAACTCCAAATCGAGATCAAACAAGACAGGAGATGGAATCACCATTTTACATGATTTAATTACCCTAACAGGTACCTAACAATGTGTGTGCAAATGCTTCCAGTGTGTGGGGTCTGAGGTGGGAGATAATGTGCGAGTGTGCAGGTTTGTGTTTGGATGCTGGTGCCGACTCATTCGTGTAGAGCCTCACATATCTGTTATTTTATTTAGTGGTTCAGTGTGTGTGCATAAACTGACACCAACCGGCTTTTCGCAGTCCTATCATTCAAGGCATCCCCCTCATGAGAGACAGAAGGTGGTGTTAGAAACAGGAAGATGCGTTAAACACACAGGCACACACAGAGGCTGGCCAGACTAACGGTGCTGCCAACAATTGCATGTGCATCAGATTCTCAGCTATGTGCACACACAGTTGACACACACAAGACATAATATATACACAGACAGGCTATTCTACTCTATACAGTCTCTCTTTGTGTTGCTTTCTCACTGACTTCCACGCCTACACACAGTAAAACCCACACATAGAAATAATCTTACACACACATTCAGTGAAAGCGGCAGAGACCCTCCCTTAGGATCCAATCAATAGTCAGTCTAGCTGCCTCCCACATTGCACTGATGATGATAACTTGTCCTTGGCAGGTCTCTCTCTCTCTCTCTCTCTCTCTCTCTCTCTCTCTCTCTCACGTACACACACACCCAGTTACTTGTAATTGACTCTAACTAGTCAAACATCTCTGCCTCTCTGTCTAGATGACTCCAGCTACAAAGTGGGAATGGGGAACATTTTAGTAATAATTACACACCGGTCACGATTTCTCCTCTGTCTTTCTACCACTTACAGACAGACAGAGTTGGCACTTCCTCCCTGTTCTTTTCACACCTCATTTCTCATTCCTTTTGGTCCTCTCTGTGCCTGTCTTTCCTACCACAGTCATACCTGGCATTAAAAATGCAGCCTGAACCTAGACATAATCTCTATAATGGTCTGGGTCTTGCCTTTATTTATACACCTATTATACAGCTTTTTATTGTTTGTTTCTCATTAACAAAAAGTCTGTCCTCATTGTAATCTAGTGTATAAAATAATTGTGCATGTAGGTTGGGTTAATGCTATCTATAGAATTGATGATGCACAGTTTTTAACTTGTGGGCAGGTGCTATAGGTTTTTTTGAACAAGCTATTGAAATTAAATTTACACCTAGCTGACTGCAGCCAAGATCCCATTACAATGCAAGCTAGACAGATGTGGCCTGGTTGAGATCACAATTTGATTTTAGCGTGTGCTCTGCGTGTACTGTACATCAGAAATCGTTTCTGTGGGTTTTTATCTATCAATAAAAAGTCCTTTTCATTCAAAATGTGTTTGCATATGTCAAGTGATAAAAGTCTAGGACTAAACTAATAGCATTAGCTTGTTTTTATCCCAAATTTTACTTAGACATGAAAACATCCAAACCATGTTAATAACACATTTAAAACCCTGTCACTGGCAGTTCCCGGTACTGCCTGTAGTTTGCTCTATCACGTTCTATTGTGACTATTTTACATAAAATAAACAGAAATTACACCAATATAGAACACAGCATATAGAATAGAGCTTTAAATTCCCACACATTAAACACTGCATTTATTATTAAAAATGATAAATAAACATGGAAACCTGAGAGCTGTCTATGACAGAAAAGCAGGCCATATTGAATCTGACAAAAGAAGGAAAAAGAAAGTGCACTTCTATCTTACTTGGTACTTACTAACTTAGTGGTATAACACTTTTCCAGCTTGACATATGACTTCAGTAGAGGGGAAGCACGTGTTTGCCGTTGTGTAAGTGTTTTAGACTTGCTTTCGAGTTCAGTAACTACTTATCTTTTGTCGTATAACAATTCTTACATACGTCGTGCCATATTGTAGTGCTAATGCTAAAACTACTACTTGCACTGTCCATACCAGTTTTTCCTCTAGATAAAATTATTTAGATACAATTACATTATTGAACTTGGGGAGGAAAATGAAAAAGAAGCTGTAAGCTTGTTTACAACTGTCTGTTTGTCTTAGTTCTCCCATTTCTTGTCCTGTCAGACTTTATTGTAGCAACAATTACGTTTTCATAGATCATTTATTTTGCTGGGTACATTTTTATGATAATCAACAGTGACAATGGCCAAACTACAAAACAATGAAGTTGCATTATAATAAGCCATTATCAATGAGGCAAGATGTAACTGAGTAAACAAAATGGCTAAAAGTAGATACAGAGCAAAAACGACTAACAATAAAAAAAATAAAATAAAAATAAAGCAAATGAGTGATATTCACCATCAAAAGAATGGTAGTAGTAAAATCATGTAAAAAGACATGCGTCTTCTGCTGCTGCAGCCTGATTCATTCCAACTTGGTCAATAGTGCCAGTTTTGCAATGCACTGTGGGAGTCCACATTCAACATTTGTTCCTCTTTGTTGTTCCAGATCCTCACGTTATTGTTATTTGGTACCAGGTGTGGATTGTGAGGTCTTACGTTTGTGGGCTAAGTGCCACACAAACACAGACCAAGGGCCACACGGACCCAATTAGTGTTTCACTTCACCTCTAAACTCTTAGCAGTTTGCTTGACAGTTAGTTGTCATGGCACTTGTTTTGATTAAAGTTACAAGCTGGCCAGTTTGCAGGATTTGCAAATGAGCTCTGTGTTTTAGAGATGTGTGTTGGTGTTTTAGCTTTTACTTCTGTTACTTCTGAGTGCTGCTATTGCATCATCTCCCAGTCAGCATATTGTTCTAGTGTGCTTTGCAAGCACAGTAAATGTTCCTGTGTCAGCTCATAATACATATCATTGCCATGATAATGTGGCTTAGTCTGGTTTTAAATATTTGTAGGGCCATACTGGGATACAATCTTACATCATCAACACTGAAATCTCACTGCAGATTTCCACTAGATATCACTCAAGCATATTCTTACTTTTTTTTTTCTGTAATATAAAATATGTTTCAAGAAGCACATTCAAGGACATACTAAAATTAGCTCATCATGAGTTTAAGGCACTCATTTCATAGGAGTATTCCTCATTTCAGGATTTCTCTTCTTGCCTGCCGGCAGGTCAGTTGTTAACCTGCCCTGACTTGAGGAAGGTGTCTCGCCTGAATGATGGACACTGCTCTTGGATGAGCTCAGGGGCTCTGGCTTCCAGACAGTAAGAGTTTCTGCTCTTCTATGGAGGTTGTTGGGCAAGGTCTCCTGTCGCAAAAAGCGACGCCAGTGCAGCCGTTCATCAACCTCAGTGACAGGACTCCGATTCACTGTTAAGGCTGCCAGTTGTCCCGTACCCATTCATCAAAGCGACAAATGGTGCAATGGGGGGGGGTGTTCTGTCCATCCTGGTGAGGTGTGCCATAGGATGATATCAGAGCTTGTCAAGCTCTGCTAGATATTAGCCATGAATCAGAGATATTCCTTTCAGTTCTCCCTGTACTGTGTAAATTAATTAATTAAATTAGAAAATTCAAATAAAATTACTTCAGATTGACTTGTATATCTATATAGTAATATATATATCAATATATATACACAATATATATATATAAGAATAACTAATTATTGAATAGTTACTAGTCAATATAATGACTGTGTGTGATTTCTTCATCAAGAAAACCCTATAAAACTTTGTCTATATGGAAATGTAACTGACTGAGAAAGCTAGTTATTGTTCATGCTTGAACCTAATGAACCTAAATCTAATCAATAACTTGTTTTCAGTATACTTTGTCTTTCCATTTTTCTTTCCATTAGACAGATGCTTGAAGTATGAGCTGCATAGAGTAGGTAGCTGAGTGGAACATCACTTATCCATTTATGTGTTTTAGTTCAGTTATCAACTCTGGTTACATCAAATAACGAGACACAGCGCAATATCCAGGGACACACACTCCACTAAAAAGCCATCCGCCCACATGCCTAAAATGCCAAAGAGACGATGTGTCATACCGCAACAAAATGTACATCTCTGACTGACACTCCAACAGAGCAACCCCCCCAACAATACCCTCAACTGACTCCAACTTTCTTGGAGTATTTATGAGTGAACACAAACACATATTTGTCAGTTTATCAGAATAAAATACGAGCAGACTTAATGTGAATTGCAAGTGTTACTGTTGCATATGATAGAGGATGCCTAGCTTCCTCCCAGGCCATAGAATGTGGATATGAATTTGAGTGAATCATGGTTATTCCAGTGTCTGTCTGGATGTATGTGTTCATGTTTGCTCATGAATAGTCTTGACACACAGCTGTTTATGGAGATTATATTTTTGAAAAGATATTTCATTATCATCTAATGTAGCGTTTAAAACCTTATCTTTGGCCTTGTTTGAAGTCTCTGATATTTGTGGTGACTCCCATTCAAGAACAGGATTATGTATTGCTGAGAGCAATAGTTCTGTCCAGTGACTCTATAAGGTGTTAAAACTATGTTGACAGTGGATGCTGAAATAAGGCCGGAAAACAAAAGACTGACTCGTCAGATTGCCATTTTGACCCCTGTCCACCACAAGTGTACGGCTGTCAAGTCAAGGAGGCCTGTGCCCTACACATAAGGACATTTAAGGGGAAGGTAGTTTGCTCGTTCACCTACTCTCCATGATGGATGATTTCATGCATATGCAACACAGTTCGTCCATCAACTACTGACACTGACATGACCCTAGGAGATTGCTTACAAAGTAGCAGCCCAGACATATTAATAATGTCTGTCCTTGAAACTAAGTTAGGTATACCATGTTGTGTGTTCTCTGGTTGTGGATTTGTCGTTTAACATACTTGTGGTTCTACTTGCTAAAAATGGTTTTGGTACAGCAGTACAGATTAAAGATATACCAATAAGGGTAATAGGATGTAACATTTAGTCCCTACATGTTCAAAAACATACAGAAGAAAAATAGTTATAGGTCTTTCTCCTTGTGATATACTTCACAACCTCCATGTCCCCAGGTAGGTGCTAAGGGCCATTTGTAGGAAAGACAAATTGTTTCCACGAAAACTATAGAAATAATCAGCCTTTTTTGTGGCTTTTTTCAAAAAGGTAGGTCAAATCCATTTGGCTTGCAGTGACTGTTCCGTTCATATGCACTGTTTTA
This sequence comes from Anabas testudineus, assembly GCF_900324465.2. Taxonomy (NCBI): domain Eukaryota; kingdom Metazoa; phylum Chordata; class Actinopteri; order Anabantiformes; family Anabantidae; genus Anabas; species Anabas testudineus. Next base: position 30,230,298 of record NC_046611.1, read on the forward strand.
AGACAAACATATCACATCAAACAGAAAACACTCAGCTATTGTTTCCTGACCAAACCAATTTATTGAATATATTAGTATGCGCTAGAAGTTTAAGACCTCCAGGAAGCAATGATGAGAAAAAGAGGTAGTAACCAAGCAGGAGACTCGACAATAGTACTTTAAGTTTCCAGCTCACTTTTACTCGTTGGTGAGATCAAAGAATGCAGAGGAGATGCCTGAGCTGGTGTTCTTGCTGTTGGACTAGTAACTTATTAGCTGACTTGATATGTTTTATGCTGTTGTACCTGCTTGATGTGTGGTTGTGTTAGTGAAGTTGTGGTTTTTGATCATAAGGCAGATCAACCAATGTCGACAGAGGTTTAGCAACCAGTTAAGCATCTTGTGGTTTGCAAAGGTAGTCAACTTTCTAAATAACACACTAGGATACTGGGTCTGGTAAGAATTGTCCATGCATCAGTTGCTGTATAGCAGTGTTGAGTATTTTAGCAGGCTAGCTGTTTTAGCAGCATGTGTTAGCAACAAATTTGATTTGGTTAAGATTTCATTAGCTCAACTTGCTGCTCTTCTGAATTATATGGAATGATGATCCTAACTTTGACTGGCGCATGGGAAGAAAATAGTCTGTATACATTATATATTTACTGTTACATTTTGTTTGTGGTTAGCAAGCATATTACACTGGACAAGATTGATGCTTTCTTTGCCAGCTTCACCGTTTAAACAAAGGCACATATACCAGTATTCATGAAGAAGGATATAAAGGGACAGATTGACACAATGAAACCGTGTAAATAGTGTAAAAGTTTTTTTCACTCAGCTGCTGTGAGAACCTGGTACACACTCGGGAATCCAGGTGCAGAAGCCAAAGAGGCAAGGCAGTGTCAAACTTAAATTTATTAACAATAACGGAATAGGTACGATACACAGCAGACACGCTGAGGGAAATAAACAAAAAGCGCTCACTCTCTAGGAGGAAAACCGACCAGAAAAACAAAAGGAAAGAAAACAAAAACGCTCACTACAAAAACGTAGGAGGAGAAAACTGAGAGGAATAAAAACCTAACCCGCACAAACCTAGAGCACTACAAAACTAAACAACGCTCAGTGGGGAAGCTAGAGGTCGGGGAAAACAGACGGAACAGGACACAACAAGGAACATGAGTGACACACTAGCAACCAGCAAATGGATATGAGGGTGCTTATAACGGGGGGGTGAAGCGATGATAACAGGCAGGTGTGTTGAGCGATGCAGGCAGAGGAGTGGGGAGCTAAGAGGGACCGGAGACAGGCTGAGGTAGTGAAAAGGCCTCTGCTGGCAGGTAGGGGGACTGCGGGGACACATACAGACAAGAGATGAAAAAACAGACATAGGAGCCAAAAACAAAAAGCTACCAAAAGGAGAGAAAACCCCAAAACCTGACAGGACCCCCCCCTCCAGGGCACCACCTGGTGACCTAGGACAGCAGGTCCGGATGAGCCTGGTGGAAATCGGCAAGGAGGGAAGGGTCCAGGACAAACCGGGAGGGAATCCAGCATTGCTCCTCCGGACCATAACCAGCCCAGTCCACCAGGTACTGCACGCCCCGCCCACGGCGCCGGGAGTGGAAGATGCGGTTGACAGCATAGGCCGGGGCGCCACCAATGAGCCGGGCGGGCGGAGGGCAGGAGCGACGAGGCCTGGACAGGCTTCAGACAGGAAACATGAGAAACGGGATGGACCCGCATACTGCGGGGCAGCTGCAGCTTCTCAGCCACTGGATTAATGATCCTAGTTATGGTAAAGGGACCCACAAACCGGGGCGCCAATTTCTTGTTGTCCACCTTCAATGGGAGGTCCTTGGCCGAAAGCCACACCCTGTCCCCTACCGTATACGGTGGAGCCGGGGTCCGCTTCTTGTTGCCGTACTGGGCTATCCTCTGCTGGCCCCTCAGAAGGAAGTGCCTCACGCGACCCCACATCCTGGGACAGCGCCTAATGTAGGCACTCACTGAGGGAACTGCCGCCTGAGTCTCTTGGGCTGGAAACAGCGGTGGTTGATAGCCATAAGCTGCTTCAAACGGCGAGCATCCTAAAGAAGATGACGGCAGAGAGTTATGTGCATATTTCACCCAAGCCTGTTGTTGAGCCCAGGTGGAGGGATTATGACCACTCATGCAACGCAACATAGTTTCTATGGCCCCAAGTGCCTTGCAAAACTCTGTCCACAAAGCAGCTGTGAATTGCGGTCCCCGGTCAGACAAGACGTCCACAGGTAAGCCATGGAGACGAAAGACATGCACCAGCAGATCCGCGGCCTCCTAGGCCGATGGCAACTTAGAAAGGGGAATAGCATGCACCAGCTTAGAAAAACGGTCCACTATAGTGCAAATGACAGTTTTACTGTTAGAGGGAGGCAGCCCCGTGATAAAGTCCATCGTGATGTGTGACCATGGCCGGGCAGGAACCGCGAGGGGACGTAGGTAGCCAGCCGGTACGTGATGGGGAACCTTGTTCTTAGCACACGTTGGACAGGCACTCACGTAGCGACGTACATCCACTTTTATGGCCGGCCACCAGTACAGTTGCATGATAAGGGCTATCGTTCGGGTGGTCCCTGGGTGACAGGCCAGTTGAGAATCGCGCCCCCACCGCAGCACCTGCTGACGAAGACACACAGGAACAAACAAACACCCCGGAGGGCAACCAGCAGGAACAGGGTTAATGTCCTTAAAATCCCTTACCTTCTTCTCCAGGTCTCATCGCATCGCCCCCAGTACCAAAGGCGTCAAAATGGTCTCCTGTTGCGCGTCACAGTCTGTCTCGCAGCCAAACTGGCGCGACAGGGCGTCAGGTTTAGTGTTTCGAGATCCTGGGCGATACGACAGGAATGCACTTTGTTGTCCACCCCTGAGCGTTGGGACAGCATCGCTCCCACTCCCATACCAAAGGCATCAACCTCTACAAGGAATTGCCGCTGTGTATCCGGGAGGGTGAGGATAGGAGCGGTGGTGAACAAGGTCTTGAGGTGATCGAAGGCCTTCTCTGCTTCCGCTGTCCATACGAAAAGCGTGTTGACGGAGGTGAGGGCATGCAAAAAAATGCCGCCACTGTGCTGTAGCCCCTAATGAAACGGCGATAAAAGTTAGCAAAGCCCAAGAACTGATGCAACTGCTTCCGGTCAGCTGGGACTGGTCATGCTGTTACTGCCTTAATCTCCCCTTTGTCCATAGCAATCTTCTCAGATGACAAACCCTAGAAAAGTGGTCAAGGAAGTATGGAACTCACATTTCTCAGCTTTGACGAATAGCTGATTCTCCAGGAGGTGTAGCAACACGGTCCTCACATGGTGTTTGTGTGCCTTCAGGTCGCTAGAATAGATGAGAATGTCGTCTAAATACACGAATACAAACTTGTTAATCATATCCCGGAGGACATCGTTGACGAGGGCCTGAAAGACAGCAGGAGCGTTAGTTAGGCCGAAGGGCATGACTAGGTACTCGTAATGTCCATTGGGGGTCTTGAAGGCAGTCTCACACAACCTCGAGGGGGCGTATTGCCAGGCAACAATTCAATGGTACAGTCATAGGGTCTGTGGGGAGGCAATGACGTAGCGCGCACCTTGCTGAACGCATCAGCTAAGTCGTGATATTCAAGAGGAACTACAGTCAGGTCAGTGGCTTCCACAGAAGCACTAACAGCCTTATGAGGACGAGACTCAACGCCACGTAAACAGTTAGCCAGACAAAAAGGCCTCCAGCCCATAATCTTACAGTAGTGGAGTGTTATCCTACAACGTTATCCTAACAGGCTTCATAAGAGACTGAATGTGATGAGTGATATGGTTATCAAGAGCCTTTACTTGAAGTCTGGCTGGGAGGTCCTCAACTTCCAGCCCTAACAGACGAACTACCGCCTCATCGATGAAGTTGGCATCAGAGCCGGAGTCAATAAAGGCAGGACACTCCTTGGATGCCTGTGGTCCAGTGATGAGGGCTGGTATAGTGGGTCGACTTGGGGAGCTGAGTTGAGTGGAACGTTTTTACCCCCCCCCCCCCCCTGCTAGCTGACAAGCCTTGCTGTTTAACGGACAATGACGGGTTCCATGACCGGCCTCCCCACAATAGAGACACAACCTTCCGATCAGGTGCCGTTGTCGTTCGCTGGCTGGTAGCCGCGACCGCACCACCTGCATGGGCTCCTCGGGAGGGAATGTAATCTCGGCTAGGGGGGGCACAGGAAGTGCGGGATGAGCAGAGGACGCGTCCGTAGCCCGACGAAGCTGGCTCGGCCGTCCTTCTGAGCCGTGCTCCCTCTGACATTCCTGGAGTCGCTGATCGATATGCACCGCCAGCCCAATCAGACTGCGCACGGAGGAGGGGAGATTGTGAGCCGCCAGCTCATCCTTAATGCGACCGGCTAAACCTTCGTAATATTTATCAAACAATGTTTCCTCACGCCAGTTGGTAGAGGCGGCGAGCGTACGAAACTCAATAGTGTAGTCTGTGACTGAACGAGAACAGGCTTAAAGCTGCCACCCTACGAGGTGCTAACATGTTGAAAACAAAAGTTAGTTCATTAGAGAAAGCCTCAAACGACTGACAACATGCTGACCTGTTTTCCCATTCCGCCTTCCCCGAGAGTAGGGAAATGATATACGCCACCTTACTGTGCTCCGTAGGATATGATAGGGGCTGCAGATCAAAAAAGAGTGACAATGCCGAAACAAAAGGCCGGCACTTACTGGCGTCTCCGGAATGCGTTCCTGTGGTGCCATCCTACACTCGGAGGAGGCGGAAAAACTGGATACGCTGAGCGCCTGCTCGAGACGTCTGCACAACATATCTAATCTACGGCTATTCTCCTCTACACGCTGCTGTGTCTGGCTCAATTGAGCCTCCTGAGACTGCCAAGCCTTCTGTTATCCTGCTGGATCCATAGTGGCTAGTGTGTTCTGTGAGAACCTGGTACACACCCGGGAATCCAGGTGCAGAAGCCAAACAGGCAAAGCAGTGTCAAACTTAAATTTATTAACAATAACTGAATAGGTATATATTATACCTCTCAATCTCCATCAGGTTAGTTAGCGATCTTCAGTACACAGCCATTTTTTACCAATCAAGGACATTCACGGAGTTGTCCTGTAGCCACTCCTTTGTTATCTTGACCGTGTCGCCTGAGGTCGAGAGTGCTTTGGAACAGGTTTTCATCAAGAGTGTTTGTGTACATTGCTGCATTCATCTTTCCTTCCATCCTGACTAGTCTCTTAGTTCCTGCTGCTGAAAAACATCCCCACAGCATGATGCTGCCACCACCATGGTTCGCTGTAGGGTTGGTATTGGCCAGGTGGTGAGCAAAGCCTGGTTTCCTCCAGACATGACGCTTGGCATTCAGGCCAAAGAGTTAAGTCTTTGTTTCATCAGATCAGAGAATCTTGTTTCTCGTTGTCTGAGAGTCCTTTAGGCGCATTTTGGCTAACTTTTATTGAGGCTTGGTTTCTGTCTGATCACTCTACCATACAGGTCAGATTGGTGGAGTGCTGCAGAAATGTTTGTTCTTCTGGAAGGTTCTCCTCTCACCACAGAGAAATGCTGGAGTTCTTTCAAAGTGACCATTGGGTTCTTGGTCACCTCTCTGACCAAGGCTCTTCTCTCTCAATCGCTTAGTTTGGTGGCGGCTTGCTCAAGAAGAGTCCTGGTGTTTCCAAACATCTTCCATTTACTGATGATAGAGGCCACTGTGGTCATTGGGGCCTTAAATGTTGCAGAATTTTTTCTGAAACCTTCCCCAGATTGGTGTCTTGATACAATCCTGTCTGATAAGTCCTTGGACTTCATTGCTTTGCTTGTGCTCTGACATACAGCTGTTAACCGTGGGGCCTTATATAGACAGGTTTATGCCTTTCCAAATCATGTCCAATCAAGGTTTTGGCGTGCTGGGCCACCACAGAGAAATGTTACCTGTCATGGTCCTTGCCCCATTTCCTGTCTTGTGCTTTTCTTTGCGTTCTCTTCCAGTTCTCCCACGTCGCTCATTACCTTGATCGTTTTCACCTGTGTCTAATTGTTCCCCTTCTATAAGCACCACCCTGTTCAGCATGTTTTTTGCCAGATACAGCCATACACCCAGCCTTGTGTGAGTTTTCCAACCATGTTTTGTCCTTGCCCCAGCCCTTTTTTTTTGCCGTGCGTTTTGTATCTTGTTTTTTACTCATTTGTATCTACTGTTTACCTGGCTACTTTAATTTTCAGTTTTTGTTTGATACTTTGTGTCTTCATTTTTCTTTCTCTAGTTTGGATTGAGCTCACCACGGTTTTGGTAATTTGGTGTTACTTTGACCTTTGCACTTTTGTCTTGTGCTTTTCTTCTTAGCACCCTGCCTTGCAGTGAATGCCATCTTGGCACCCTACTAGCTTCCTGTTTCCTGTATCATACTCATTACTTTTAGCATTTTTAGCAACCTAGAAGACACTGAACCCTCAAGCTGTCCAAAACCCCAACCCCTGAGTTTGCATAAACCATCACACAGAAATGTAAAGAAAATAAGACAAAATAGAGGAAAACATTTACATTTAGTCTTTTGGCAGACAGTTTTATCCACAGCGACTTACAAGTGAGGAACAAGGCAAGCAAAACAAAATAAACAGAGGGAAGCAACATGCTGAAACTTCATCAGCTTTCCCAGCCCTCACAGTGATCAGCCTACATGCTGTGTTGTGATTTCCCAGCCAAGGAGGGGAGCTACTGGCTTCCAGATAGAAACAATCCCAGCACAGCTCTGTGTTCAATCCAATTGGAAACGACAGACATTCATCAATGCCACCACTGATTTGTTGTTCTCTACCCACAACATCATGCCCAGGACACAATTTAGGTGTGTTGTCCTCGTAGTCTTTTTGAAAAAGAGCACTATCCCTTTAAAGCGTGTATTTAGTGTGTAGAAACATATTAAATTCTAACCTTGTTAGTGAAGGTTCTTACATTATATATGGTTATAACACCCAACTAAGGAAGCGTAATTCTGTACTTCTGTATTTCTTGAGTACATACATTCAAAAAGAAAAATGCAGAAATCAGAAAAATAAGAAGACAGAAGCTGGCTGTAATCACAATACAAGTTTTATGAGAGGCTTAGCTGCAGGAGATTTACTTCTTAACCCACCTCACTTTCTGTCATCTTCTCTCTGTGCATCTATTGTATCTGTCTATAGAAGGAGGTATTCTGTGTGTATCATTTACACTGTCCACTGTGATGTTCACTGCATTCTTCTGCCCTGTTTCATTAATCTCCACCTCTCATTTATTTTTTTTAACTCTCTCTCCTTCCTCTTCTCTCCAGGTTTAAATTTAGATGGGAGTTTCTCTGCTCTGTATCCAGGCAACCTATCCCCCATAAGTAACGAACCAGCCGTGCTCAACCTTTCCTCTAATTCTATTCCTTATTCTTTCTTTCTTTCCTTACGTTGTTTTGTACATCTGCTTCAGCTGTGTGTCTTTCTGTGTCATTTTGTTCATGCACTATGGTCAAAGATGCAAAGATTTCTCATGTGGGTGTGAGTGTGTGTGTGTGTGTGAGAGAGAGAGAAAGGGGGTGTAGGGGTGGTGGGGGGTGTATGCTCTGACCCAGAAAACCCCAGGCATTATTTTGCCCCGGAGTCATGAGCTGCACGCTGCACTCAAAGAGACAACAGTGCAGTCAGCCTGTAGAACAGCTTGTTTGCCTACTAGGAGACCATGGACACACCACCAGTCATTAAATTATTCACATAACCAACGAGTGAACTACTTTTATAGTAATCTAGTAAACCAGGTAGTCAAGTACCCAAAAATCATTGCTTAAGTGCAGGCAAAAAACACAAAGTAACAAAAGGACACGAGGCAAAAAAAGGTAATAACCAAAAATCACTGCAAAACGTGCCGGCAAAAGTCACAAATAGAAGAGCAGGGGGAGATCCAAGAGGAGAAGCAAGGTAGGGCAAGTCCAGGAACAAATGAGGTTGAACAAACTGTAAAAAATGTGCTGCAAGACTAACGAAACAAAAACTGGCAAAAACTAACAAACTAGCAAATAGTGTAGTGAGAACAAGACTTATAAAAGGAGGCTGGTGAACAGGTGAAACTGAACCAGTGATTAAAGGTGACTGAACAGAGAGAACACAGGTGCAACTAAGCAGCAAGGAAACAACTCCTGCTCTGAAGACCTTTTTGTTAAAGTTGAGTTGAAATGAGACTCCAAGACATTGCAGCAAAATAAATCTAATTGCAATTGCAAAATCAGTCTGTAAAGTTCCATAAATACAATAACTTCCAGTTTAATGAAGTAGATATTTACACGTGTAAACATGACAACCAATTCTCCATCTACAACCCCAATAGAAAGATGCCTAGTCTGTTTCTATTTAGTCAGTTTAACTTGTGCAATGTCTCCAGTTTAGCTCCTCTGTCATTAGATGAATTGACCTCTGCAAACTGACTTTCTTTTTATTTCTGAAAAAAACAACTAGTGCAACTAGTTTTTTATTAGCAGACATTAACTACTTTTATTATATTAAACTAAACCTAAACACCGAATTTAATTAGCTATTGAAATTAGAATATATTTGTCTGCCTATTGAGGTGATGACAGCATATATAGTATTAGTAGTAGTTACTAATATACTAGTAGTACATAAGGGTAGGTTTTTTTATGTATGTATGTATTTGGGATAGTTTATTTGTATTTCTACATTACATTTTCATAACCAAGCAAAAAGAGTCATGAAGCCATTTGTTTTTTATGTTGGAAATTGCATTATTGTCCACGATAATTCCAATAAGACTTTTTCACCAACATGTGCAGCTCTAGGTAACGCTCTCTCGCAGGTTCACTAACAACCAACAAGGACTACAAATCAAATGCTTAAGAGTTTGAATGGTTGAAGATAGGTAATGGCTAGGTGTAGCCTCTTGTCAGTCAGCATGGAGCAGGAGTTTTCAAATCCTGAGGGAGTCTTCCTGGGTGGCACAACAAGGGGCAATATCTCCCTGAACCTATTTTTAGCATACTAGCAGAGCATAATGAGCTTGCTAGCCTGTAGGGGCCTGTGCCAAGCAGCAACTGCTCTGTGACCTTTATCAGGACTTTGTGTGAGGCCATGGCTGTGGTGTATATGCACACATACATGTACATAACACACATACATACACAAATGGACAGAGAGCAGTAACAGGGTCACTGTCTCACACACACTCAGCCTCTGTCCATTTATCTATGCCATTGTTTACAACTAATATTGTATGAATAATTGTACTCCAGCATCTCCTCCACACTGACTGTTGCTATGTCAGGTTCTGCTTCCCATTTTGTCTCTACCATCGGAGGCAGTACTGTACAGCCTGGTTGCCAAGGCAGAGCCACTGAGCTGGGGAATAATGCGTTAATACTGGCTGTCTTTTCTGCCCCAATAAACAGCCCAGTCTGGCAGTTGACAGGACCCTTGCCTTTTTCCTCTGACTCTGGATCTGTCACTGTCTGTCTAAGTGCCTACAGTATTATTAAACTGATATATTGAGGAAAATATACAGCTGGTATGAATCGTTGAAGCTGTGAGGCTTTCCTACTGACCACAGTTATTTTTAATTTAGTCTCTAGTCCAGTTACCCAGACATTTCAACTGTTACCCGTCTGTATATTTCTGCTTCAGAGACTCAAACATCAATCATGAAATTTACAATATTTAAAAAAATACCAACTATCAATGCATAAAAAAAACATACACTTAATATTTATGGTGTATCCTTGTTCATCTATCTTTGTAACTGTCACATACATGTAACAGTTATTGTGTAAATTAGGGTACCGGTATGTAAAGACATTTGGCACAGTTGTATAAATACCTGCATGATAAGACAAATGACAGCCCTATGACAAAGTACATTTTTTTGTTGACACCATAATTAGAGCTTTTTATTCAGCTCCATGATAATTTTGGATGCCATAGTTTATAGTATTGTTGCACATGCTTACATAATTTTGTGAATTGTCTATGATGTGTGAACAATATAAGAGAGCTACAAAATTGTTACAACGTCTATAAACACCACTGTCTGTTGTAAGAGTGTCTGCCATTATTTTCTACTTCGCTGTCTTCGCCTCTTTGACTCTCTCTAACTCTCTCTCTCTATTTCCCTCCCTCTGTCTGGATCTCTCTCTCTCTCTCTCTCTCTTTCTCTTTCTCTCTCTCTCTCTCTCTCTCTCGCTCCCTCCTCTCCTTCCTCTCTGATTATCCTCAACAGAACATCTCATCTTCCTTTTGTGCAGAGGGTAATCTTTTTTCTTCTAGCGAAACACTTTACCAGAACATGGTTCCTTTCTCTGACTCTCTCCTTCTGTAATTCTCCCTCCCCTTCTCTCCACCAAACTGTTTTTCCGTGGTAGTAGTACGAATACCAGCAGCAGTTGAACGTCGTCCCAGCTCAATCTACAACCAATGGAAACCAACTCTCCTGTTGCCGTCTTGGGTTTCTGTTTTCTTCTCCTTTTCTTCTCTAATATTACATGCTGATTTATTCAATGATTCAGAGGACTTAACAGCCACACAGCCATCAGCATTGATGCTGTTGGGGGAGGCCAGTTGAAGAAATTCATTGAGATGTTGAGTGATGCCGGTGGTGGTTTCCTAAGGAATCGTGGGCCAGTCAAGAAGTGATCTGAGACACGCAGACAGAAGGCAGAGCAGAGACTCCGACTCAGCGCAGAGGTTCAGTTACACCAGGGTAGAAGCTGTTGAACAGTGGAATGTTTAACAGACCTCGATTTGCGATCTGCTGAGAGAAAAAGCCAACATGGAAGAATGAAGAAGGACCTCTACAAAGTAAAGAATGGAGTGATCATCCCAATGGCAAGTGATATCAGAGAGCATCTCCAGGCATGAGACATCGTCTATGCCACACTTTGCCTTTAGGGCTACTTCTGCACACCCTCGTCATTACGGCACCACATAGTAAAATCTCAGTGTGGGTTCCTGTAGTGGGTTGTCGCAAAAATCTGTGGGGCCACCCTGAACCTGACCCTGCCGCGGTGAGCTGCCGCTGAGGACCATGGTCCTGCCATCGCTGCTCAAACTCCTTAACGTCTTCCTCCGCCAGTCGACCTTCACCAAAGCCACTGTCACCGATCCCTGCTGCCGCACTTCCTGCTGCCCGGCTGCTGTAATGCCGCGCACGCCCGGCCTGTCACTCTCTTGCCACCGGGAGTGGGAGGCAAGAGAGCCCCCACGACATCTTGCTGAAGGGAGAGAGGTGAGACAAAGAGAGGCATCTGAGGTGACTGAAGGTCAGGAATAGTGAAAAGGCGGGTGCTGAGTGTTGATGAGTATATGTATTTGTGAAAAGAGGATGAAGTGTATGTGAAGCCATGATGAACAAGATTTAGAAAGGCTATGACTGTTACATTTATGAGGAAGTAGCACAAGAAAGTTTAAGCTATGACTTCTATAAGCTCATATCTTAAGAACAGCAGAGGTATCATTTATTTGTTGAAACATATTTGAATTCTTGAATTGATTATGTGTGAAATAATAAGTTATTTTCTGAACTCCTTCTTAGTGCTAGATACTAAATAACCAAGATTGTTGTCTATGACATTGAGTCAGTGCACAGCTTGAAGCCACTTCTGAAGAATGTATGGTTCTGGTATGAGTTATTGGGCATTTTCCATCCGTCTGAATGTTTTGTTTTTATGTCATAGTTGAAGGCACATCTTTTGTATTTCTCAACTGAAGACAAAATTAGACTCTGTTGCAGTGACCATTTCATTTTACACTTCATTCTCTGTGGTCATATGAGCTCGCAGAAAAAACGTGGAGGCAGCCCATCTGTCTAGTTTGTGGCAAAGTTAGACAATAATAAAATCCTCACCAAAACATAAACAGTGAAGCTGAACTATTTTGCAAAGTTGCAAATGAGCTGTTTATCTGTTGAAGAAATACACTGATGTTATAGGAAAATTTGATAGCTTGATCTTCCTTTGCTTAAGTGTTGATATTAGTCCCTTCATGCTGTTGGTTGATTCTTTGGTCTGCTATGTCCCCAAGCTAAATGGAGTCACTTTCAATCATGTCAGATTTACCAGTGGGACATCAGGGACCAAACAAGAAGTGAAACCACTGCCCTACAGCAAATGTTTCTAATGAAAAGAGAGAAGGTAACTCTGAAGTGACCTGATATCAATTAAACGTTGACTCAGTGTGTAATGGAGAATCTGGATGCAACCAATAAACCGTGAAATGACCAGCAATTATACATGTACAACAGAAGTAACAACCTACACCAGTAACAATGTGTCTTCAACATTTGTGTGTGTAAATGTGTATGCCTCCTGTAGTCCATGTAGCTGAAGTTGACATTAGACTATATGTGAAGTCAGTGATCAAGCAAGCAGCCTATTTGGCCTCATCAACAATGTACTACACATGAGTCAACAGTGAAGAAGTTACATAATAATTAAAACTTGCTGACCAGCAAAGTAAATGCTCTATCCACAAATAGAAATACAAACAACAAATTGAGGTTACATCTTCCTGTCTCCCAACTCAAATATGTCCAGCAGTCACGGATCAATGGTCAAACGGAGCACATTTTCACCTACTCTGCAGAGTATGTAGTCATGATACAGACTGGCTGTCAGATATCCAATTTTGGCTCAGTCTCCCTCTCTTTCTCGCTTTTTCTCTCATTCTCTCTACCTCCTACACAGCTTTCAGATGGGCTCTGTTTGACACCTGAAAGCACCCTTAGTTTTAAATGTACCTGCTGCAAGTGTTAAAAGTTATGCAAGAGATTGGCAAAGGCAAAAATAGGACAGAGCCGTGAATCCACATTACATGTGATATGCTTTTGAAGCAATTAGAAAGAAAATCCACCCTCACAATTGTACATTATCTTTGACCATAGATGGGTATCCTGTTTGTAGTATAAGCTATTATTCATGACAAACTAATTCAATATCACTTTATAAAATACTGACATATTACTGTAAAGCTCTGGAGAGGGCATTAAGCCTTGTTAGCTAAACCAATACTAAGACCAAAACTGGGCTACAAAGGTCGACACAACCCCATACTGACCTAAACTCTCCCAGTGAAATTACTTCCTTCACAGTTTCACAGTTTAAATGTTTGGTTTTCTAGTCATGTGACTATTTTGATCTATTAAGTTGGTCATTAAGTGATTATGCCTGCTGTTTAAACCACAAAATAATCTTACTATTTGTGTTTGGTTAGGTAAATGTAAATAAATAGTTGTAGCCATGTTAACTGTGTGTCTAACAGTTAACACAAGGGGAAAATACAAAGTATTACACTCCACATTCTGTCTTAGAAGAGTGTTCAGCTCAAACATACCATGTTTACTCGAGTTATTTCTTGTGAAATTAAAACACATTTTGCAACAGCCCCACATTTATAAAGTACCTATAACAATAGACTACACTGGATTACATTATGATAGCATGTTTACAAAGTACATTCAGTCCTCATATACATATTCAAACCTCAGTGAGACAAAACAAAGCTTATAACATATAGCTGTGAGGTTGGAGGGGACGAGAACATAGAAAGAGAGATTCTGGGACACCAAGGCAGAGTGAGTGCTGTAACTGCAGTGTTTCCTCACTCCCACACATGTTGTACTGTTCACTTGCCTGAAGTGATTTGCAAAGGCCTACTGTTCTACCTGCCAGTTCTACCAGGTGTGTATGTCAACGACTATATACAATCAGTGGCCATTGTAGTAGCCCATGTATTGCTGTTATTTAACTCCAGTTGTATTTACAGTATAGGTGGATCTAATTAGAATAATCCAGTGTTGCTGTTCAAGTTATGTCAGGGCCGTGGTGGGATCAGTGCAGCTAGTAGTGTACTGTATGCTGCATGAGCAGTCATTCCTGGGAATGTGTGCTGTTTGCATATGTAGGTGTTTTCCTGTTAGTTTGAAAAAGGATATGCATGTCTTTATTTAATTATTTCTTTGCAGTTGAATATTGTGTGTGCGTATGTTCACATCACTGGCTTATCCCTCACCAAAGTGGAGGTGTTGATAATGACAAGCAAATCACACTATCCTCTCTGCATGCTTTCCTGGCTCGGATTGGCTTGGCTGGGATTAGGAGACCCACTGAGAAGACTTAATATGCACCCTGCCTCTGTCACCCAACTGTGAGAGAACAGTATTTTCTGGTGAGAGGCAACAGAAAGGGGATGATGGAAGAGATGGGAGGGATGCTGAGTGAGACAAGATGATTGTTGATTCTGGGTGCTGCTGGGATTATTACATATATGACTTCCCCACCTACAAGTATCATTTGAATGTTCCACCAAATTCAATCCTGACCCCAGGATTAACGTTCTGCATGTCTGTGGACAAGATGTGATGCAACTACCGTAGCCAGCTGAGAAAAGCAGAGAACCAACTTTTTGATGTTCTGTGATACAAATGAACAGGAACAGGAAGTGAGGCAGGCACAGAGAAAAAGGAAGTTAGGATGGTGTAGTTTTTTTCAAGTAGTAGTTTTTAACAAGCAGTGTGAGAAAGAGTGAGAAACAACAACAGAGATCAAAATGAAGCTGATCAGCATCTCACAGATCTTCCACACTCATTCATGTATGTGTACATACATGAAACACTACTATAGATTTTAGAGACGTGAATTAATTGTGGGTGTGTGAATTCAATTCTTTCAAGAACACAGATATCTGTGAACGAGGTTTATACCCATACCTCAATATTTTATATTTACATTTTTATTTAGTCATTTGGCCGATGCTTTAATCCAAAGGGACTTACAATGTACAAGACAAAGGCAGGGTAAGTGTAAGAAAGTATTGCCTAAGGACCCCTTAGGCAATAAGGGACCCCCAATATATATTGTACATATGGACATTTTTGCCTTGTGAAGACATTTACTCACTACTTCAAATGTATGCTTGAGGTTACAGTAGGTCTTTGCTTTGGCAATTAGGTTTAGGTTAGACTAATGATTGGTGTTAGTCTTGGTGTTAGTTGGGCAGTTAGTTGTGTGTCTGGTAGGCCTTCATGCAGTATTTATGTGCATGTCTCAGGTAAACCTTCTTTCATCTTCCTTTGAGAACAGAAAAAGTGTGACCATCCACACAGGCATAACAGAATCAGAATCATTATTATATGTATTCACCAGGTAGCAAGTACAAGGAATTCAGAAAGATGTAAGCAAGATAATATACATATTAACATAAATAACTTGGAAATTATAAATTAGTATAAATTAGTGTGGCTGAACAACAGAAGCCACAGAATAATATGCCTCTACACAGTGCAGGGCAAACAGCATTTTTGCTAGTCGTGTTTATACCTTCTTAAGACCCGAGCTCTAATTTGATATGCATTTTTTATTTCTCTTTTCTATTTGGGCTTATTGGAACCTGATAGAGTATAAAAACTAAGCATCATCTTTTCACAAACAGTTTCACGAAGACATCATAAGCCTACAACAACAAATTATAACACATTCACAACATTTAGCATTAAAAACTAGCAATGCCCTTTTCTATTCCACACCCATTTGTGAAAGGCTGTGTAACAGTTGCGATCAACATGCACGCGCAAGAACCCAAAATGTGATGTGCACATGTGTGTACACCAGGTCCTAAGAGGATACATAAATTTTGATCAAGGAGATCCACATACAGCTACACTGTATGTCTGATGAGTGTTACATGGGGAAAACACAGTGTAGGTGGTAAGTAGTCTCAGTACAAGAGGATTTTCATCTTACAGGGGGGCTTTAGGGGGCTGACAGGAGTGGGAGTTCAGATTTTTTTTACTTTCTGTCTTCCTAATCATGGAGATGTACATGTACACGAGGAAGGGGAGTTTGAGAACATCGCTTCCACCATCTTATGTTTTGCATCTAGGTACATTCTAACAGGGCTTAGAAAAGAGCAAAATACCTAAAGTGTGGTAAATTCTAATTGATATTATTCTTAGTATCATTTGACCAGTCAGTGTTTATTCTTGACCATTAGAAACAGTATGAGAACCAGGGGTCAAGGATAAATATCATAGACGAGGAAACCACAGCTTTTTTTTTTACATCCATGTCAGACAAGAATTATTCTCCAAGCTTGTACAGCCTTGTAGTGGATGTCTGTTGTTCTGGATATGAGTTTACAAAAAGATAGAGAGACACTCATTCATGAGTCTATAAAATCTTGTGTATTTGCTATAACAATATACTGTAAATGTAAAACAGCACTGGCTTCTTTCCATTACATTTTTGAAGCAAGCATCTGGCTGCATAGTTATAAAATATGCACTGTAAGATGCATAATAATAATAATAATAATAATAATAATAATCATAATAATAAATGCATTTATTGTTGCAGTGCCCATTACAGATACACACTGTGGAACCTACTATTAGTCTTACACTGAGTATGTGCATGTTCCTCTATAAATTCATACATCAGCATCTTTTATACAAATGGCCTGATTCCATAGTTTGAATCTCATTCATGATGGCATCCTCTGATTACATGCGGCTTCTTTTTAAAGCCACGTGAATCAGCTTTAGCTCTGCAGTAAGTTCTATCTGTGATTTTAGATAGTATTTGTTGGATTTCTTTTGTTAAAAGTTAAATGCTTTAACTTACTATATAGACTGATTCAAAGTAAATTTATACTGTCTCAAGTCATGGATGCATTGACATGACTGTGAAACTTTATGGATTCTCATCTGTTTTGACCTACTCTTGGATTTACTTCTGTTATTTGGAGAGATCCAAGAAGCTTGTGGCTTCTGACCTGACCCATTTTTCTGCTGATAGTTGTTCTATGATCATTTTCTTATTTATCTTGTGATGGTAGTTTTCTCCTTCTTCTTTTATGGATCTATTTGTCACTTAAGCTGCTGTAGCGTGTGAATTTCCCCAGTGTTGAATCAGTAAAGTTTCTTATGTTTTTCTCTTTTACATTGTTTTTATTTATTAAGAATGTTTGTGCTAATTACTGAAGAATATTTGACCTTTATATAAAAGTGAACTGTAAGATTTTATTTTATTTTTTTATGAAAACCTGGAAAATACTGCAATGGTATCTCCCAGAAAGTGATTAGAGGCATCTCTGATGGATGTTTGCTTTCGTCAGGAGAGATTAAATCCATGGATGGCTTTGTGTTGAACCGCAGATTTTGGACTTAAGACCATTGGATCTCTGATACAATAATGACAGATGAAAGCAATTTCACTTGCACACACACACACACACACACACACATACAAAGAGCAGAGATTAAAAACATAAACTGAGAGTCCTGAAGTCGCCTTATGCCATAGATGAAATGCATGTTCAATTGTGTGTGCGTATTTGTGTGCTGACCATATGTCAGCAGCCCTACAGCACTTGCTTGTGCAGTGTTGCATTTCATTGCTGCATTTCTGTTTCAGCCCTCTCTCTGCTGGATGGATAGAGAAGGATTGAGAAATTAATGCAGAGAAGGATCAAGACGGAGGCTCACAGAGGGTGAAAAAAAAAAACAGAAGACAGAAGCAGAGCAAGATAGGGATATGGGGAGAAAAATATATCCAGAGAGAGTGAGAAACCTCCCTAAGCGCTGATGGTGCTGATGAACATTGAAGGAGAAGGCTGTGGTGTGGAGGAGGAGGCAAGAGATGGAAAGAGAGACACTAGGGGACTGAGGAAATGTGCTCTTTTGTTATATCTTAATGGTAACTGTCAGAGCTGGACAGAAAAAGGTCAGCTGGGAAACCAGTTGTGTCATACACAGAGGGATGCAGGCCTACACTTACAAATGCCTTATCACAGGCAAGAATAAAAACAAAATACAATATGCTTGTAAATATGCCCAAACATTGTATATGTACAAAGGTTGTTTCATAGGAGGTGAAGAAGGTGACACCAGACTAACTGCTGGCAGAATCAGCATTGTATCTCTCCCTCTAACAGCAGTGGTCCAGTCGTAACCTAGTAGACACTTCATGCCTGGCTAATGAACTTAACATAGTGTAGAAATCAAATTCAAATTTTATTTGTCACATACACAGTCATACACATACATACAGTCATAAATCTAACTTAGTGCTATTTTCAAAGACGCGTCATTGCTAACTACAGTACTGAACAGAAAAAAAATCAAATGACCTCTGCCTCTGACCATTTAATAACAGAGGCACACTTATTTACATGAAGTCTTAGTCTGTTTTATACATTTAAAGGAAAATGAACAGTGTTGGTGCCTGAGAGGATTTAGAATCCAAACCAAGAGCTGCCCTTATGAGCTAAAATGGAGCAGCTTTGAGGAAAAGCAGGCACAGGAAAAATGAGCAAATGATTTATCCTCTGAAATAGATTTTCCCTTTAAACATTTATGCTGTTTATTTGCTATTTCATCTAGCAAATAGAGAAATGCAGATGCATTGCAGCTGCAGAGATATCATTGTGAGATTTAACTTGAATTTATATAATTGTATAATTGCAGAAAATCTGTAATATTTCTAAAAACCTGCAGATTAGGAGAAACTGACATTTACATGGCTTTTCCACTCTTATTTAAAGCTAACGGCTTTTTTAGTGGAAGTTGCTCTCATTCATTTTAAAAACGTAGGGGACTGTTGGGGATTTAACAGGACTACAAGGTTTGGACATTATTGTAGCCGTGTTTTGTAGATGTATTCATTCATCTATATTTTACCAGAATAACTCAGTATTGTTCCCCCTCTGCATTGTCCAGGCAGCTTTGGCTGCTCTCTCTGAAAAGCTGACTCTGTCCACTGACTGTGAATTTATCAGGCAACGGTATCTAATGATATCACAGAAGTCTTTTGGTGAAAGGTAAAGCCACTGGCCAGTGTCAGAACCTCCTGTCTTCCTGTGTGCATGAATGTGTCTGCACTTTAGTGTGTGTATTAGTGATAAAAAAAATAAGTAATCCAGCACGTTGTTCGAAATCTAAGTGTTAGAATAAGACTGATAAAAGGTTGGAATGGGATTTATCCATTTAGCTGACAGGCTCAAGTTTGGGTGACAGGAGAGGGCAATGCCATAAAGTCCGTGTTTAAATATTTTGGGTCCTTGTGTAGATTTGTGTGTACTTGTCTCTTTATATTACAATAAATCTTAAATCCAAATTCTAGCTGCTTTAAAACGTGTTGGCGTTAAAACTCACTGGAAGCCAAGATTTCATTCCTCATGTCATGCAGGAAACAGACTGAAATACACAGTTACTGTTGGAACATTTCCATCCTCAGATGCTGACACTGAACACCTGTCCTCCACTCTCCAGCATCTCTCAGCAATCCTTTCTGACAGGCATCCTTCTCCCTGCCACCTGTTTGATGTACATGGGATTTCTGGTTCGATTCCTGCACAAAAATTGTCAATAGTGCCTACATATATAGATGTACTGGTGATCTAATGCATTTGCACTACATGTGTCTTTAACCTCCTCCAGAGGTGGGCTTGAATATTGGAACTTGGAACTATCTTGCTTCAAACAGGGACTATGTGTGCTTTTAAAATAAAACTGAAGCAAATTTCTTGTGGAAAGACGTTGTGTGTAGTTGTTAGTAGACTGAGCCAGTAGACACACACACACACACCTTTGCCAAGCACACTTAATTTGATACTGCATTATTAAACGGGTATCAAACAGATGAGCTATTGCTCCCAAAATAACATCTTCAGTGCTGGTGGTTCACAGCCCACTCTGTTTACAGTAGAAATTAGAGTCTCTGAAATCTTTATGTGCTTCTTTTGCTGTTGGTCAACGTTGACAGACAAGGCTCCTCCTAATACTGAGTCTGGCCGCACTGTTTGACTATATATAAAATATTGACCAGTTGCTCATTGTGAAATGTTGACTGTTTGCTCAGATTCTGCTGAGACCTTCCATTGCAGCTGGGAAAGATTCAAGAAATGTACCAGTAAGAACCACAAGTAGAAAGCTGTTGTAATGAAGCACACTGTAATGAACTGGAAACCTTTGAGACAAAACCTATTTAGTTCTTGTTCTCTTTATTAGGCATCTTATCGCAGGAAGCAGAGTGACGGAAAACATGACTGAAGCATAAAGAACAGCACGTAAACACAGGATGTATGTACTGTACATACTGTCTCTTTTCTCATTTAGATATGAGAACTTGTTGGAATAAATAGTGAGAATGCAAAGTCAGTCTTAGCAGTGTGATCACAGTATTTTCCTGTTGTGGTAATGCTTCACTCTAAGTTGGCAAAGCATCACTGAGTTTCTACAGATATCCAAATGTTCCGGATAAGAAGCACACCAACGTTTGCTATTTTAGAATTGATGTGTGTGTATGAAGCGTCACTCTGACCATTTGTAGAGCTGTGTCTCTGTCTTTTCTCTGACTTTTTAGCTGTTTCCATGTCGTCTGTTTCTCCATCGTTCCCGGTCTCGTCACTAGTTCTCTCTTTCACACACATTTTTTTTTCTTAAGCTTTTTTTTTTCTAGTAGTTGGTCGTCCTTCTATCATTGTCTCAGGTCTCTCTGATTGTCTCTTATTTTCCTCCATCATCCTCTAACATCGTCTCTTTACTTTGTAAAAGTGATGGTGTAACTTCACACTTAGCCCTGAGGCAGTTTCACTAGCACCTCCACAATAGCACTGTTCCAAAACAACAATGTATTGTCTTGTTTATGCAGACAATTCAGTCTGCATGAAATCATTTCTATATTACTTAGATACCATTGCTGACCATGTACTAAGTAAACAGTGTGATAAACACTCTAACCCTTGGTTTATAGTACTTGTTGCAGGGTTCAAAATCTGTTATGAAAAGTAGTGCACCACTCCTCTGCATTTGTTAATGCATGTGTTGCATGAGAATGCAGTCGACCCAGAATGAGTACTAACTCAAATTACACCACCTCTCCTATGACTGATCCGAGACCACAGCAACTTAGAGAGCTTTACATATGACACACACGCCAACAATGGCTGAGCTGCTGCAATATAGCTGATTGAAAATCTTCTCATTCTGAATCGTTCTGAATTGAAACAAAGAGCCAGTTGAAAAGATGGTAATTAATGGCTGGCTAAAAATATCACTGCAACTGAGCTCAGAGGAGGGTTTTTTCATCTGTCGTTTCTGTATCCTTTTGCTGCATACTTGGACCGTAATTATGTTTAACCCATCTACACAAGCATCCCTGCCAAATGAATCTCAACCAATATGAGAAATGGAAGCTTCCCAAAACCATCAACATCCCTACCAAGCAGGTGGATGCTGTGTGCTGCCTTCCACTGCCAGTGGGGTGCCTGTAACGCGGTTGATAAGGGAGTCATCTATGGTTTGATTCCCAGCCCCTCATGTGTTTAGGTGTCCTAAGACATGACACCAAAACCCCAGTAGCAGCGCCATCCTCTGTTATATGCAGCTGTCCAACAAGTTTACCAGGGCCTTCACTAGTATGACATTAATAATAGTAAGTAGTTTAAAATCAATATTAACGTCATACCATCTCTGCCTGCCCCCCTTGTGAACTTGACAAAGTTCTCAAGCAAGGTGTCAAGACAGAAAAAAGCTGCAGAGCTGAACTCCGAGATGCTGTTGTGCTACTTCTGAAGAGGGTTAAAAGAGACATTTTTAAACCCTGTTTGATTTGATTCTTTTTTAGATTAAACACAACCTTCTTAAGAGCTTACAGAAGCTTGCAGCAGTATAGTATGTAGTTTTAGACAGTACAAGTATTTGCATGTAGTCTGCATCTGTACTTTTCTGTACATTTCAGAAGGTAGCAACTTTACTTTGGTTGCATATTCTCGCTCAGCAGATTTCTTTTCCATGCAGAAGCTACAGAAATTAGTGGGCCAGACTTGCTACCAGCCTCCAACTTCCAGCTTCACATACCGTTTGATGTTGCAACTTTGTGTGCAAAACTTTCTCTATAGGCCTCAGCATCTGTGTGTGCCTGTTCCTCAGTCTTCTGCATTGATGCTAGATTTGATTAGAGATTAATGATAGAAGTGGCTTTGACTTTTCAGTCATTGGACGGCAGCTATACTGATTAACTGTGTGTGTGTGTGTGTGTGTTTGTGTGTGTGTGAGAGAGAGTGAGGGAGGGAGACACAGAGAGAGAAAACGTGTGCCATTTAAACTTCGATTCATATCCATATTCATATTCAATAAATATTACAACCTCGTCCATCTTTGTGCTAAGTTGTAGCTCTTTAACCTTTCACCTTACAAAAACATTTACTTAATTTTTGATTTCTGGGATTGTTAAATAGTGTAAAGGTAGAAACACACACTCTTATAAGTCATCCTTTCTTCAAGCTGTATATCCAGTAAATATTATTCCCTCCATCTTCCCTTTAAATCCTTATGCATGATATTTACTCAGAAGACACTGCACCGTGTGTCAATCTTTGGTGCCCCCATAGTGTTGTGGTATACTAATGGCGATCTACATTGAAAACATGTATCCTGCTGTCTCATTAAAGCATCATAATTGTTGGAACAGACTTTTTATTTCTATTATACTGCCATTTTGTTACATTTCATAAAGAAAACCAAGTCTGATAGGTTTGATGGTTTAGCATGGTGGTGTATGCCAAATGGTGTATACCATTTATCTGATATTCTGGGTTTAAATTGAAGTTGGATCTTGACACAAGTCACCTTGTGTGCTCTCATCTGCTCTCCTGTCAATCTGAATTGAACAGTCATAAAGTAGAACTGACACTGCAGCAATGGAATAGACAGTCTGAGCTTAGACTTGGATTTTAATTTGATCTTTGATTGAAAAACAATAAAGTTTGGGTTATGTGTGTCCCATACTAAGACTTAGCAAGGCCAAAAAATGACTCATATCTAAAATATCTACGACCTTTTTTTACCAATAGTTTTTAGACACTGCACTTGACGAGTGATGAGTTAATTCACAATGATTGTTGAGTGATGGGTAAAGAGCTCCAGGCAGTAAGTCAAAACACTGGGGAATTATTGCACACTGAAGTAAATCTGGCCCAAATGTTTGTGATTTTATGCTTGTGATAACAAAATTCTTGTGCATTTAGATAAACATTTATTTAGTTAGTTTTGTAATTTGAATAAAAGCCTTGAAATAAAATATAAAATATATATATATATATTATTTTAATAATTAAAATAATAAAACTGTGGAACTACAGTTTTTTGTATTTGATTGAGCTTCATGTTCTTTAACTCAACTTCTTGGCTTAAAAATATTTAATTTGTGAAATCACTGTCTGTCAGATCCCTTTAGTTTCAGAAATTAATATCCAGCAAACATGATGTGCAGAATTCATAGATAGTACTACTGTCAGTATTCTGCTGTACGCTGGTGACACAAAGAAACAACATGCTGTGGGCATATTAAGAAAAACATTGAGTTCATAAATCCCTCTGCATTACTTGTTGCCCTAGGTCCTCACCTTCCAGTGTTGCCTTCAGATACAACTTTGTCCTATTGGCACTTGAATGTGTCTTAGCATCTGCACTTTTTACAATCCCCTTGGCAGTGTTTTTTTAGTTTCACACAGATGGCTAAAAATAATCCGCAGGATACCCCAGGAGACGATGCACAGCTGAGAGGGACACTTGACTGAACTGTAGGTCTGTGTGCGCACATGTGCATTTGCAAATAGTGTTTTGCCTGCTCACACATTTAATCTTGTGTTTATGTGTTCATGTGTGGATACAGCTGTCTCTTTCAATAGCCAGCATAACAATAGGTATTTGAGATATACATTTATATAAGTGTCATTTGACACTTTTATGCAAAGCGACCTACAAGTGAGACAACGGTACAAGGGTAGCCAGGATAACATAAGGAGGTCTTGCATAAAGATAATAATTTGAACCCCAGTGATCTTACTACTACTCTATCCATACAATGCTTTTACAATGGCTGAAATCAAAAAGCAGAGGATAGTAAAGTATAACAAATATATTCACTGGAAATAAAAATTATTTGTGTGTGATAACAACAACTGGATCAGTAGCCGACTGTAGGCAAAGCTTTGGTCAAGAGAAAACTATGAACTAGCATCACAGGAAATGCCATAAAAGTAATATTGGTATACCATCTCATCTCCTCAGTCTTTGGCATGTCTTAAACTTATTCTGTTCAGTTCATTTCAGTTCAGTTAAACTAAAAATATATTCTGGGGTAAACACACTAGGGGTCCTGACTGTGGTTCACAGAAGCTGTGAAAGGTTTCCACAGCTGCTATCACTTATCAACCCCTTAGATATTTAGTTTACTGAAGACTACTGATGCATGAAGAACTAAAGACATGCTGATACGCTTTACACCAAGTAACAAACTTTTAAAGTTTTAAGACAGGTTCTCACCTTTAAACTTGTGTTTTGCAAAGTATAGTAACTGGTGAAATTATGAAGCTGACAGGGCCTGGTTGTAAAAAGTTAATACCCACACAGTAAATACCAGAGCTCACACAGTATTTCATGCACATCCTTTTCTGGGTGTTGATGCTGAAGTATTGCCAGGTCAAAGAATCAGCTTTAGCACTGACTAAATTCCCTTACCACAAAACATTAGATAAAAAAATCCAGCTGTTGTTTATGTCTTGTTTGATGTTTTTCTTCTCAGCTCTATGGAAGGCTCAGCATTATTTGAATGTGCTAAATAAGTGCTGATTGAATTTGGGTCAGTGACATCTTTCAGTCTATGTAATAAAATGTTGTCATCTATAGTGTTGAATGTAGCACTAAGATCTAACAAAACGAGTATAAAGAGAAGTCCGTCATTTAACAGACTTGTTGGTGGTGTGGATGAATTAATTATTTAAAAAACATAGCGTGATCTATGGGGAGGAAGCAGTCTAAGTACGAGTGAGGTCTGACAAATGAGTCTAGAGCTGTTGTACATGCGATTCCATCCATGCCAGATGATTTTATCAGTAAAGAAATTCATGAAGTCAATACTACTGAGAGTTAAAGAGCATGACTCTGTGTCAGCCTGGCTACAGTGCTGAAAAGAAGCCTGGGGTTGTTCTTATTTATGCCTAATAATCAGGAATAATATGTGGTTTTAGCTTTACAGAGGGCTTTTTTTTCAGATATTATTAAACTGTCTTTCCCTTCTAGGCAAGATTCATCTAAATTAGTCAAACTCCACCTCCTTTCCAGCTTACACGATGTCTGCTTTAAGCTACAGATTTGTGAATTGTACCTGATTCACTAGATTCTTTTTCAGAGGGGCAACAGTATCGAGTATTGGTCGAGTATTGTTCGGTGAGGGTGCAGCATTATCAACAAGATAGTCGACTTGTTCTGGAGTAGAGTTAGGATTACTGCTGTCCTCTGAGCAAAATTAAAGCATCCATAAACTGTATGACGTGTAAATATATGCTTGGTAATTGATAAATGAACATACATAAACCAAACGGGCATTACTGTGTTTAGCAAAAAGAAATATCAGTGCACTCAACATTATACAAATACTTGATCCTGAACAGCTTGCTCAGTTACAGAGAGAATAAACACTCTTTCTGTATAACATGAGAGAGAATGAGAGATCTCCCATTCCTTTATACTATTGGAAGATTTAGGGATGGTTTAAATATAAGCACATAAATAAAATCTGCCACAGGGCCACAGAAGGTGAAGAGGAGCTAGTGGAACATATAAAGGGTGATATCAAAAGTAGGATGAAAGATGAAAGAATATATGTATAAAAGAAAAAAAGGGTGAGTAGAAGATGGAGAGTGAATGAGAAAAAAGAAGGAAGAAAGGGATGTTAGGAGAATAAAAAATCAGCTATTGAAGCAGTAGAAGAAAGGGGAGACCGGAGGTAGAATGAATGGAATAGGTAACAGGATGAATGAAAAGTGACTGAGCTGCTGGCAACGTGGAAGAAGAAGGAAGAGTAATGGAAGTGAAGTGGGCTGAATTTTTAAAAAATGCAGAGGTGAGAGGAGAGGAAGGAAGGATGTGTGCCATTTAGCAATACAGGACAGGATTTTGTCTCATCTTCTTAAAGGATTTTATGGAATCTGATTATTTTCCCTCTTTTCCTTTTATTAGTGTAAAAGTATTGATTGAGAACTGCGCATCCTCTTGAGACTGTGTTGAAACTGCTGCTTGCTTCTTGTAAAAACACAGGTCAACTCTATCTACAGAAACAGTAAAATAAATCTTTTTTTTTTTGTTTCTTTTTCAATAAATGTTTTGCTAATTATGGTTCATCCAGGAAGGCTCCGAGTCGGTGAGCAAAAAGTAAGAGCATACAAGAACATAAATATCCGCTGAATTTATTTTAAAATATGTAACAAAGCACATTGGCTTTTATTATTTTAAACTGCTGGTCTGTAGCATGAAATGTGTTTGAAATCGGTTTAAATTGGCTAAACTATGTAGGGCTCATAGCCTTTAAGTTTAGGACACTGCTGGACATCGTAAAGTATTCCACAACATTCATGCTTGACTGAAGGTGTGATGTTGGTATGTAGAGTTCTGTGTTTGCTTTATGTCAGAAGTAATAAGATGGTTGTCTCTGTTTTACGTTTGAATTTGGTTGAAGATCTAAAACTGTTTAGTATGAGAATTCAGCAAAATTCCCTTAGACTCATTATTTTAAGAAATAAGACATAACAAAGTTAGAGCTCTTCCAATACTATATGACTGCATTGTAGTTTGCATGCTACCCACAGTGTGTAGAACCTACAGTATGATGTTCATGTGTGCCAGAGGTAATCTCATGTGGCAATTTGACTTTACTACCTTATAACACATTTCTACATTTAGTAACTCCACTGTTTGCTGGTGCAGACAGTACAGCCACTCTGAATGCTGTGTGAGTACAGTACACAATGCTTAAAGTCAGGGAAAATCCACATCTGGATTTGTCACTCGCTCACTTTTTCTGCAGTGATTCTATTAGACAGAGGCATAAGGCAGGCTGTGCTAGCACATCTTTATACTGATTCATTCCTGTTCTCATCCAGGGTGAGTGCTGTGCAGACAGTGGAATACATTATTGCAAGTAAAGCTACTTAGAACTGCACCGTAATACCCAAGATTTCATTCCTGCATTCCTGCTGTGGGTTTATGTGTGAGGCAGAAGACAGAGGAAAAAGGATTTGTGTGTGTGTGTGTATGTGTGTGTGTGTGTGTGTGTGTGTGTGTGTGTTTGTATTTCAAATATGCTTATATGCAGTTCCTTTTCACTTGTCACTTTTGCATTAAAGCCCTCATGTCAGAGCCACTGGTACAAAGAAATAGAAGATGGAACTGGAGTTGCTGCTGCTGAGAGTGTGTGTGTCCACTGTAAGAGTTCATGTAAAATCCCTCTATGTGTTTTCTTGCATTAGCATATCTAGAACAAGTGTGTGTGCATGTAGCATGCTGCCTAGGAGGGTAACCTTAAGAGGGTCAGTGCCTTCAGAACAGTTCTCATCATCTTCAGTGGACATTGGCTCTATCACTGTAATTGCTAAATGTTGTTGTAACCACCGTGGAGGCCTCCTGCTTTCGATCAGTCATTCTTTTTAATTCCTCTGCGATATCAGTTGACCTGCTTCCTGATTGTTGCTCTGACCCCCTCCGTCTACGCAGGTGCTGTCACTGGGTGCAGATGTGTTGCCAGAGTACAAGCTCCAGGCTCCTCGTATCCACAAGTGGACAGTGTTGCACTACAGCCCCTTCAAAGCAGTATGGGACTGGCTCATCCTACTGCTGGTTATCTACACTGCCATCCTGACACCATACTCCGCTGCATTCCTCCTTAATTACCAGGTCGGGTCTCACTGGAATTCTCAGATATGCAAAAAGCCGGGGCCATTCATTTTCCAACAGAAAGTCATGAAAATGTCTGATTGTGTGTTTTTATCATTTAGATGCTTTATACTATAGTTTTCATAATAGTGCCTTATTTATTATATCACTCTATTTCACAACATATTAAATCATAGCTCCATTATATTTATTAAATCACCATATTATGCCAATACAAAGCCCTAATAGACCTACTGTACTACTGCCCTCACACTGAAACACTGTTATTGTCAAGCACATGTAGAAACGGTTGATTTAGCATCAACATTTTCTTCCCAGAGCAAATGAACAGAGGAGATCAGGAAACAATGGGGCTCCCATTGTGAGGATATGCTTTGAGTAGCTGATAAATAAGGCAATATTCTACACAGAGGATTTCCATGGCACAGAAAATGACTAGATAAATAAACAGCACTTCTTTGAACGATGTTTGTCTCATGAAATAAAAAGTAAGCTTTAGCTTTTGCCTCTCCCTATCACTTCTGCTGAATGCCCTGGTTTTGTGTGACTTACTTATGTTTTATCTACAAATGTATGAATTTTCTCTATTCTTGTTTTCACTTATCTCTCTCCCCTCCTTACAGGAAGAGGCAGCCATGCAGCGTTGTGGTTACTCCTGCTCTCCTCTCAACGTGGTGGACCTTATAGTGGATATCATGTTCATTATTGACATCCTCATCAACTTCAGGTCTGACCTTACATACATAGAGTAGTAATACTAAAAGCCACAGTAGGAATGTCATTTGCTGCAGTAGAAGCAGTGGTTGTTAACAACATTCTTTCTCTCAGGACAACATATGTGAACTCTAATGATGAAGTGGTGAGCCACCCAGTGCGTATCGCTGTCCACTACTTCAAAGGCTGGTTCCTCATCGACATGGTGGCTGCTATTCCCTTTGACCTCCTCATCTACCGCAACGGAGAGGAGGTATGTCAGAGTCGATTTTAGAGTCGAAGATTTGTTGTTCTATAGAGAGAGGGAGGAAGCCACAGTGTGATGGAGGAATAAAGAAAACAACAGAGGACTGTTGTTGCACTGACATCATGTCTACTATCTCTTCATCTGCTGAAATGAAAGGATGATGAACTGAGAGATGACAGAAAGGAAGAGAAGGAAGAGGGAGACGGGGAGGTGGAGGTATGGTGATAAAGAGGAAGACAGGGAGAGGCAGAGGTGGTTTAGATTTTCGTTTCATAATTTAATTGTCTCCATTGGGAAGTTGATTTGCAGTCAGCCGTGGCTGCGTATCAAAACAACACAGCTCCCTTTACATCATGCTAATGACACAGTGGTTACACTAAGCAGAGAATAGTTTGAAAGAAAACGAGACACCACTTTTCATAAAGATATAACATTCACTGCTTCCAGTTACTTCATCACAGTAAATCTGATGTGTTTGAACTTTAGACTGATGAACAATCAATAATCAGACGTTTGACTGTGATAAAGTGTTGTTTTTCAGTAACACTTCCTTTACATGTCCATCATTTCTCGGTAATTTTTTCTGATGTTTCCTGCAAAGGACCACATTGTCTGACACCAACACTTACACAACAGACACTAGTGTGAACAAAAAGTAGAGCTTCCTGCCATAGGAGCCATTTTGCATCACTACTAATTATATTGTGGCATAGTTTCCATGCTGTAGACTCAATGTAGACATTTTTAAAGGCACTATATAGAACATACATTTCAGTCAGAGTCAGATAGTTAATATAGTGTAAAGGTTTTAGATGTTACAAAATATAACCGTGTGCAGAGTTATATAGAAAACCTGACAACCCCACTTGAGCAGCACTCAGAGACAGAGGAGAGGAAAAAACTCCTTTTACCAAAATAAACCTCCAGCTCAGGGTGGACAGCCATTTGCCTCGACTGGTTGGGGTAAGTGGAAAGAGGAGAGAGAAAAGAACAGCAGGCAACAAAAAACAACTATAAGCAGGAAAAACATTGGGCAGGTCGGTAGGACGAGTAGCTTTAATCTGGAAATATACAGCTCCAAGGCCGGGGATACCTGTAGAAAAGAACAAAGAGAGGGAGACAGAGAGGAGGAAACACAACTACAGGAGAGAGAAAACACAGTTAATCATATGCAATGGTAGCATTTGAATGGATAAAGGAGAGGAGAGGAAAAGAGAGGAGAGGAGAGGAGCTCAGTGTATCAGTAGAGGTCCTCCAGCAAACTAACCTATAGCAGCAGAACTAAGATATGGTTCAGAGTCAACTGAGCCACCTCTAACTATAAGATCTAAAATAAAGGAAAGCTTTAAGCCTAGACTTAAATGTAGAGAGGGTATCTGCCTCCTTAACCTGAACTGGGAAATGTTCTGCTGGGAAAATATGGTACTATGAGGTCTTTAGGATAAGATGGAGCCTGATTATTAAGTGCTTTATTCGTGAGGAGTAGTGTTTTTCTATTTTTAATTCTATTCTGGATATTTTTTTAAATGCATTGGCTAGTTTTTCAGCATCACTTTGACACAGGATGCTCATAATTTTCCCAATATTCCTCAGGTGGAAGAAGGCAGATTTCCTATAATGCAACATGATAGCTTCATTTAACACCTACCTCCTAAATGCCAACTTCTGTCTAATTCTTCTCGTCTCAATCATCTGACATCATCCGGGTAATTTTTTTAAACGTAAGAAACTCCAGGGGCTTACAAGAAAATATGCAAATGTCTTCAAAGACTGAGCAATACTCTGGGATTAATAAACAGAACTTGTTGAATAACATCAGTGGAGTAACCGTTTTATCAATGATGAACACACATCGCTAGTTACATCTCTAATGCAACATATACCAAAGATAAACATGTAGTAACTCGTAGTACAGCGTGGTTCAGTCAAGCAAAATATTCAAAGACACACTGATTAGTGAGCCTCTGGTTTGCTGAACAGTTGTAGAATGAAGTGATCAAGGTGGTTGCAGAATTTAAGAAAGAGAGAGGCTAGTGTCTGGAGGAAGATATGAGAATTAAAGGAATGGGAAGAGGATGGAAGGAGCGAGGGGGGTGCACTGTAAGTTGTTTCTTGTTCTTTGAAAATACTTCCTCATGTACACTGTGAATAAAACCACTGAGAACAAGGCTGGTAGACTGACTTTGCTCAGCTAAGGGTAAATCCATTGGCAGATTAAGTGCTACCTGAAATGCATCTGTAAATAACAGGACACATGTAAGTAATAGAAACATATGTTATGTTATTTATGGGGATTAAGCCACACACCAAGTCAAAAATGATGCATGTGGAAACTCCCCAACATTTAAATCCTGCCTGGAGAAAGTTTTGCCAAGGTTCACTTCACTAACGCTGTCTGCGGGAGGCCGCTGAGCCAAGAAAGTGGAGATTTTATTTACTGTGAGGACATACACAAAGAGCTGGACTAGGCTCTCTGCCAGTACAGTAATCGGCCTGTTATTTATTGGTTGTATGGACACAGAAGGGGCCAGCACAATACAAGTAGAAAAGAGAAGAAATAGACAGCCCACAATAATGAATGGGAGCCAGGATTTACTGCATCTACAGCGAACAACATCGAGACAAGGCCACAGCTGCACCACCTGTATGTTTAAAACTGTGTGTAAGTGTGTGTGTGTGTGACAGCAGTGTTGTTTTCTGGCATGCTTTACAACACTTTTCTTTGTCTCTTCCACTCCCACCAGACCACCACTTTAATTGGTCTGCTGAAAACAGCTCGTCTCCTGCGATTGGTCCGTGTAGCTAGAAAGCTGGATCGCTACTCAGAGTATGGGGCTGCTGTTCTCTTCCTCCTCATGTGCACCTTCGCCCTCATCGCTCACTGGCTGGCCTGCATCTGGTACAGTGCTATAATAAGACAGACACTCAAGAATAATGTGGGAATAATCATGTTTCTGTCTGCATTTGTCAGACTTTGTATTGTGATGTCTTGACACAATCTCAAAATTCAAAATGTCAATACCACATAAAGAAGCTTACGTTACACTATATAATAAACTGTATATACTGTGTGCATCGTCAAACACAGTGTCAGCTTGTTCATACATTCCTTTTTTTTAGATTACAGGAAACTCAGACATTCACAGAAGAGATCATGAAGACTTGCATGGTCAAATTTTTTTGCAATACTAATGTGATCTATGTTGACTTGTTAACTTAAATAAACAAGCTGAGTATGGAGAATATAATCAAACTGCAACTGTTGTTATCTTTTGCAGGTATGCCATTGGTAATGTAGAGAAAAATGGTTCAATTGGCTGGCTCCACACACTGGGCGACCAACTGGGAAAACACTACAATGACTCCATCCCAGGTACTACAAAGAAAAAATTATGTTGTGCAAATACAGGTTAGAAACACGTTAGTGGTACTACCTGTGTTAGTTAGTTTAGATCTTAACGTTTTGACCAAAAAGACAAAATAGGTGATTGAATGATCATCACTGATCATCTGTCATTTAGGTAAGTTAATAGCTTTTTTTAATGTCTCCTAAATTCCTACATTAGGTTCAGGACCTTCCATTAAAGACAAGTATGTCACAGCTCTGTACTTCACCTTCAGCAGTCTGACTAGCGTGGGATTCGGCAATGTTTCCCCAAACACCAACTCTGAGAAGATCTTCTCCATCTGTGTCATGCTCATAGGATGTAAGTACATACAGTAGATATTATTGCAATGTGATGTACCGTGAGTGTTATAACTGTTGGTTGGCTTT
This sequence comes from Anabas testudineus, assembly GCF_900324465.2. NCBI lineage: Eukaryota > Metazoa > Chordata > Actinopteri > Anabantiformes > Anabantidae > Anabas > Anabas testudineus. The sequence goes on from NC_046611.1 coordinate 30,262,791, forward strand.
GGACCTGGGTAAGGTGAAGTATTCTACCAAAAAAGAACCAGAAAGCAACATCAACTAAATCTGTGGATGAGACTCATAATAGTCTTCTAAGCAGGTTAGAAAGAAAGGTATACAGGATTAGAGTTTACATTTCAATTAGACACACAGTGTCTTTTACATCAGAAAGATGTTTTTCTTTTCTCCTAAAATATTCATATAATTAAAGCAGCTGTTGAAGCAGCTGGACAAAGTCATAGATCATATTTTGTATTCTGAAAGCGTATCACTTAATGATTATTTAATAATAATCCATCAGCAGGGATTGTAATATCTCCTCCGATGCTTATCATCTTTCAACTTCCTTTCAAACCACAGAATAACAAAATGAAAACTCACAGAAAAGGAGACTAGATAGTAATGAGGGGAAGTTCTCATTCTTTTGTCTTGTGCATACAAACAAAAATTAACAAATGCAATTCGTATTTGACTGTAGTTACAGTTAAACAGGGGTTAAATCAATGACTGGAGGACTCAACAAGGCTGTTTTCTGTTTTTATGTAGTTTGTGTTGCTGTCCTCCTCAGCATAGTTTGTTTTTACTTGGCAGAAAAATGACCAGAGGCTTGGAACACTTCCAATGCAATGCTAAGTTGGTTTGAAATTGAAGTGCACAAAATTGGAATGAGCATTATCAAAATGCATTCAGTAGATTCAAAGATCAATTTAGTCTTTTGTGTCACAGGTGCAAATACCCAGTTAGACCCTCATTCACATTGCAGATTTAGTGGATGATGTAGATGGTGATGAAAGCTGACAGAGGTTGAGAGGATAGCAGGATCCAACATGACATCAGAACAAAACAGTAAAGCTCATCAAGGATAAGACACAAAACACTCTGTCCTCTACAGACAAATCCCTTTTAGATCAAACTCCTGCTCTATCTGTTCGACAACAGATTTGCTCGACACTGTTAAAAGAAAATAAGAGAGCACACATCAGATCTTGATGGGAAGGAATTATTTAAGTTGAACACTTTTACTAATGTACATGATTAATTTTTTCCAAACAAAATGACATTGTAACACTAAATGGAAACCAAAATATTTAACCCATGTAGGACTAGATTCAAAATCACATGGAAGATCAAAGTGAAAAAGATGAAATCGCAGGCTCATCTGCGTGGATTTCATCACAGCATCTCGTAATGGTGGCTGATAGTGTAGTGGTAAGATCACTGCCCTCCATGCAGGGGGAAGGTCTACCTCCAGTAGGGGTCCTTAGGCAAGACCTCCTTACGCTTACCCTGTCTCGCTTTGGATAAACGTCTGCCAAATGACTAAATGGAAATAAGGTGAATCAGAAGTGTGTTTGGCCCCTGCATGCCTGTATGCACTCCTAACAATGCCTGGGTGTGCTTGTGTGTGTGTGTGTGTGGGGGGGGGATCAGTGAGTTTCTGGACAGTCTGTGGGGGTGCTCTTTAGTGTTGAATGCACCGATACATAATGTCCCATAGGTGCTCAATAGGGTTTAGGTCTTGCATGCAAACACAACTACTGGTGTAACCTGATTGGGTTGCAGGTACCGCCTCATGCTACCAGTAGTGACAAGTATGTTAGCAAAGCTCAAACTGAGAAGAATCAGTCAAGAAGGATGTGGAAAGGGCATTTGTCATTGGTTTATCCTTGTAGGGGGTTGTCTTGCTTTTCCCACTCCATTTCATCTGTCACTTTCATTTGCACCAAAGGAGATGAAACTGATTCACAATTTCTTGTGTAGTACAAATAAGACAAATCTAGTACCGGGTATCTACTAACCCACTTGGACCATCTTTAAGTAGGTATCCCCTATTTTTAACGTGAAGTATCTTCTTTATTCTTCAACCTTTCTAATGTGTAACAGAGTGACAGTAACACAAAGTGTTGTTGTAGGTTGTATTTTAAATGTCTTCAGCACATGCTACATAAAGCCAATTCTACATAATCAGTTCATGCATGTAGCACATTAAGCCCTGTAGTCAAGTGAGTCATTTTTAGTCATCTCAAGTCATTTTTATTTAAATACAGCAGGTCAAGATCATAAATTGCACATTTTCCCATAGGGCGATATAGTCTGTACAGAATAAAACACTCTCTCCTTTGATGGAACTTGGTTTGAAAATATAGAGAAAGTGAGTTTGTGAGCCTTTGAACTTTTTGGAGCCGTGACTGAAATGAACCTTTAGCAAATCAGAGGTTTAGGAACCCAGACTAGCTCTTTGCAGAGTGTCAGTAGCTTATAGACACTTGAGATGTATATATCTCTGCATAGATACACTGGAAACACCACCCATCTTAGATCTTTGCTAATAAATTTGCAAATCTCTGTTGTTTTCAATTATTATGCCGCTAGCTCAGGTTCATTCTCTCTTCTTTTCTTGCTTTACCTCTTCTCTTTACCTTCCATATCAAAGATCACCCAAGGTTGACAAGCATCATAATATATATATATATATATTTTTTTTTTTTTTTTTTCTCAGTAATATATGCTCCTCACACTCCTAAACCCTTCTTCATGTCTCCCCTTGTCCCCTTCTCTGACCTCCAGCCCTGATGTATGCCAGTATCTTTGGGAATGTGTCAGCCATCATTCAGCGGCTGTATTCAGGAACAGCCCGCTACCACACCCAGATGCTGAGAGTCAGGGAGTTCATCCGTTTCCACCAGATCCCCAATCCGCTCCGGCAGAGGCTGGAGGAATATTTCCAGCACGCCTGGTCCTACACCAATGGCATTGACATGAATGCTGTGAGTACTGGTCCTCTTGTACCCAAATCCTGTGTGTGTCCACTGAGTCTCTTCATGTTCATGAATGAGTGTTGCGCATGAATACACACACAAAGGCTAGAGGAGTATTTTGAGCCTGCGTTGTACGTTAATAGGATGATCGGAAGACTTTGTCTCAGCATGCATGGTCCGACATCATCCGACAAAATAGGAATGATGTGAGTATCATAAATAATGTGCATACACACGCACACACACTCGTGAGTAAATACGTTTGAACATTTGCAACATGCACGGAATTAGATTGTTCTATTTACATGCATGAAGGCTAATGCACTTTATATTTGCATACTATACACACATGCTGATTTCACACACAAGTAGAAAGACCCACAGCAACACCCACAAACACAGTGAGTTATACCTGTCCACACACACACACACACACACACACACACACACACACACACACACACACACAGATTGAAGGAGTGCTTCCAACATGGCCCTAAGATGTGACTTTGAAACATGCGTGTAACCACATACACAACTGTAATTAGGCGGATGCCATACACTTAAGATTTGCACTTAATGCTGAATGTTACACAACACTCAGTGCTCTGCATAGGTCAGTGGATGTCAACTGTCATCTCACTTTTTGTAACAAATCATATGTCATGTGTAGTGTATGTGAACTAAATGCATGTATCTGTGAGTGTGTACACAGGACTATGGGTATCTTTTTCAACTGTAAAGTTTGACTGCATTGCAAGCTGTTTCATTATCTTAGCTAAGTTCACCTAACTATACAAATCAATGCTCATAACCTTCAGGAGGCTTTTCCAGCATCCAGATAAACTTTAACTGTATTTGAGTGCCAGTGTCTTAATGCCAGTATACTGTTGTTTCCAATCAGGGAAATCATGTTTCATCTCAGTATAACAAGTGAGCTATTGAAGTAGACAGGAAACAAATCTGATGTGAACTTTTCTTTTGTCAGCCCCCTCCTTCCCCCTCATTGCTCTCTTTAAGGCCCAGTGAAGTGCAGTGAGAGAAGTGTGTGAGCAGACTGGATTAGCGAATGTTTACTGTAGTGATTATTATGATTGTGTTGAGTAGGCCCTGTCAGTTTCCACCACTGATTCAATCAGGTGCAACCGCTTTCATTTCTGAAGGTGGGAGAGAATAATAATGCAGCACTGATGAGAAACTGGAAGTGTTGTTGTGGTGAGAGCGTGAGAAAGAGATGTATTTTATCTTTTGCATGTTTACGACCTCCCAGGTTGGTGAATATGTGGATTTCATGCAGGCATGTATCAATAACATGGAATTCATATCTGTATTTTCCTTTGACTCTGCCCACAGAAGCAGCTCACAGTAGTTCTTAACACAGGACCTCATTGTTATCTTATCTTATGCTTTTAATGTGGAAAGGTTACACAAAGCAAATGTGTTTGTCAATGTAGCAGTGTTTTATTACTTTCCCTCAATGCACGGGAAAAACACAGGGAGCCAGCATGACCACCATGACTTGATACTACTCCAGAAAACTTGTCTCCAAAGTTACTGGGGCTCATCACCTGGGGGCCATGAATATCTAATCCGTACAGGAAAGTAAAATATTTCAGTAAACAGAAAACAGTTAGTCTTTGCCTGTTCAGTATTTGCTCAGATTTCTAAGTTTGTTTGTAAGTTATGGATGGTTTAAATGTGCACTATATTTTTTAAACTTCACTTATTTTTACTACATGGACAAAAAGAAAACACAATATAATATAAATAAAGGTGTAATTTCTAACGATAACTAACCTCTGGGTAACTTTTTTCTAACCTTACGTTTTATACAATAGGAAGATAAACACTTAAATACATTATCATACATGTCATTAAACCGCACTGTGTTCACTGGAACATCACAGTATAGAGTAATATATCATGACGCCCAACATTTATATAAAACAATAACAGTGTGGCCTTGAAAGTCAGCAGCTCAGCGACTGCTAAATGCACCATTAAACTACAATTCAAGAGAAGACCTGACACAGCTGGCCTGTAAAGTCTGTCTTCAGCACATTTTGGGATTCTACCTGGCACCTTACAAATCAACAAAATGTTACTGTGTGCGGTGCGTAATAGTGGATTGTTCATATTCACAACAAGGGTTTTTTATGTAGAGAGAGTTCATTCAGTTTATTCTCTATCCAACCGGACCTTGAAGTTTTTAAAGAGGTTGTATGGTAAAGGGTACGTCTTTAAATTTTTGACGAGAGACACGAAGAAATAAAAGCTAATAGTGAATAGAAAAAAGTATGACTACAAAAAGATAGGAGTATTGGAGCAAAACAGTAAAGGAGTGGTGATGACAAGCAGTGAGGCTTGCAAAAAGACAGTAACTTAGGGCGGATATGGGAAATGTAAAAAGGACGGAGACGCTTGACGTAAGAGAGGAACAGACAGTGGCTGATGTGAAGAGGGAGCCCAGTGAAGGCTGAAATGAAGAAAAGGGATGAAAGAGAGAAACCGAGAGGAAGAAACATAGTGTGGGTGTTTTAAGTACAGTTCTGTCCTGTGCAGTCAGCCAGAAAGTTACAAGAGAAGCCCATAGCCTGCCACTTAAAAGAGCTGGAACTCTCCAATGGCTACAAGCTGAGTGTGTTCCAGTAGGCCCTGAAACCCCAGTTTATAAGGATTATTCTGTGAACGTCTAACAATGAATGCATAGGCTGGTTTAAAGAGTGAGCAGCCCAGCCTGCCAAAACTTGTCTCTGACTTAGAGGTTAAAAACATGCAAAAGTCGATTCAAGCCGTAAATGGTTTGATGGTTAGAACCAATATCTTCTGATAAATGTCTGGCGCTTTAGTTTTGTCATGTTCATTTGTAGAATGGTGTAGTAACAGTGAAAGGCTAATGTCCCATGACTGTTAAAGTCAATGAGGACAGTAAAGGCGCCACTTTTTATTATTCCTTTTAGTGTCTGTAATGTGTGACACTCTTCAGACGTTACTGTTGTATTCTGGACCTGGGATCATAGTCAATCGCTGCTAACAGCATGCATCGATGCTGATGTGAACTTTCTTTATCAATTCATGCACTTGTTTCTCCCACTCTTTGCACATTGTATGTGTCTAACCTTTCCTCATTTCCTATCTTCTTATTTTTCTTTTTCTTTCTGTTCTTAACTGATTTAAAACATTTTGTTTTTATCCTTTATCCCTTTCTTGTCTCCTCCCTCCCTTTGCTTCCTCATTTCCTCGCTCCCTCTCCTCAGGTGTTGAAAGGTTTCCCAGAGTGTCTCCAGGCAGATATCTGCCTTCATCTGAACCGGACGTTGCTGCAGAACTGCAAGGCTTTTAAAGGCTCCACCAAGGGCTGCCTCAGGGCGCTGGCCATGAAGTTCAAGACCACCCACGCACCTCCGGGTGACACACTGGTCCATGCCGGGGACGTCCTCACTGCCCTCTACTTTATATCCAGGGGATCCATAGAGATATTGAGAGGAGACGTGGTGGTAGCCATCTTGGGTAAATACACTAAAGCTTTCATTTCCTCCATATCTTAAGGATTTCCCACGTTGCCTTTGTCTCATTCTTTCAGGTTATTAGAAAGTTAATGGATCTGAAAAAAGTGCAGTGACGTCTGGAAATGATTATGTCTTGGAACGATAAACTAGCTTAATTTGAAGGTTGGAATTGTATTTCTAGTTTGTCACTTTAGTGTACAGGTCTACTTCAGTGCTGTGCACAGATCAACACTGCTTCCCTCAGCCCTGCAACAATATTGGCACCTTCACATGAGTTGGACAGTAGTTTGAATTTTGAAGCACAAGTTCTCCATTGCTCCTTCGTGTCCAGTACTTATGTGGGTACTTCTCCTTAGATTACAGTGTTAACACTCTAGTCTTGCTGTCTTTCTGTTTGCATTAGCTGGTGGCACCATCTACTGGTAGGGACAGTGCCAGTCCAAATAGTTCAGTGATGCTACTGTATTATTGTCTCCAGTTAACAGCTTTGACTGCTTTTATGTCTTTTACATACTTTCAAAAGTAGAAAACATATCTCACATACCTTACAGCCTTTTAGACAAATGAATTTAACTTCCCAGGCTTTTAAAGGTGAAATTTATATAAAATCCTGACAAGAAAAAGGCGATTAGCTTATAGCTGTCTTATCAATGTAGTAGAATTACTGTATGCAGTAGCATAAAACACCATGGAATTGTATTTCAGTCCAGTGCTTGTAATACTTTGTTACTGTCCACCACTGGCTTTATCTTTTTCTTTCTTTTTATCTCCACTTTCCCCAGGAAAGAATGACATCTTCGGGGAGCCAATCAATCTGTACTCCCGACCAGGTAAATCCAACGCTGACGTGAGGGCTCTAACCTACTGCGACCTCCACAAGATCTTGAGAGAAGACGTTCTGGAGGTGCTGGACATGTATCCTGAGTTTGCAGACCACTTCTGGAGCAATCTAGAAATCACCTTCAATCTCCGAGATGTGAGTTTACAACCCTAGATGTTGTTGTTGAAGCTCTGTAAAAACATACTATCCTCTCAGTCCTATTAATAAAGCTTAATATTCTCTCTCTCTATGCTTGTACATTACTGAATGTGTGTTCTCTAGGCTGTTGTAAGTTTCTAATACAATATATCTCTGCATCCCCACAGTGTTTAATTTAGAAAAGATAATAATTATTATTTATCATAATTATTAATGTAATGCTGGTCCATTCTTCTTTCAGACCAACATGATCCCAGGCTCTCCAAGCAGTGACGACTCCAACTGCGGGGGATTTAACAAATTACGCAGACGCAAGTTATCATTCCGCCGCCGAACAGAAAAAGGTAACGAATCCTCCATGGCTCTCGTTATGCTTAGATCCTTTATTTTGTTATTATATATTTTAAAAATCCAGGTTATTACAGGTTTTCTATGTTTAAGAAATGTGACTTTAGTGGTAATTTTTCCGTCAATGATAATCATGCTTTAATATTCCTTGCACACTCCTGTGCAGATGATGCAGATGCTGGAGAAATTAAAAAGTCCCGTAAGTCGATGAGACGAAGACAGAGGGAAACAGCCAACAACCAAAAACAGGAGGAGGCACCGAAGAGACAGTGGGAGACCCATCGCAGCTCTGTGTCGTCTCACTCGAGTGGTGATGAGGTGAAACGCCAGTTTTTTACTAATGCATTATTCATCAATTAAAAGTGCTTTTTACACTGAAAGTAATGTTTTTGCGGTTGCCGTTCTTGTCCATTATTTGTTATCCAAAAAAATCCCTTGGTACAATAAAAAACTATTTTAATGCCCTTCTTTGACGTCTGTTACAGGGGGAGGAGCGAGTTGTGACAGGCCTCAGCCCTGCAAGTGCAATGCTGGGGAACCCACAGCCTCAGGCCACACCGATGAATTTCAGTGAAAACACTGACGGTGATGCTGACCCGAAAACTGGGAACACCTGCAACGCCCTGTCAGGTAAATAAGAAGAGAAGAGTATCCCCATACTCTTGTGTCTGCACAAACAAACACTCATCCTCTCCACCTCCATCTGTCCTCTTCTCCTGCAGGTGCATTCTCAGGTGTGTCTAACATCTTTAGTTTCTGGGGGGAGAGTCGAGGGGGTGGTCAATACCAGGAAATTCCCAGCTGCAGCCTGGCCTCCCCACCACCCCTCAACACGCCGATGCACAGCCTGAGCCGCCAGCAACGCAACCAGCTGGACACACGTCTGGACCTGCTGCAGAAGCAGCTCAACAGGTACGAATAGTTACATGTCTAAGTGGGATCCACGGTGTGTGCCTATGTGCACTGGGCTTTCTTTTAGTTTGTTTGTTTTTTGTGATTTGTCTTGGGATCGATCAGTTACTGTTGAAAGACTACAACAGAGGTGCCCGCTAAAACGTGGCAGCCCTGTAAGGAATCTGTCATCCAGGGAGATTGGTTCTTTTACTTACTTACAGCTACTGATGCATACTCTGATGAACACAACACAGTCATGCTTACCTACCCAACCGTTCCTCTCATTTCCTGTTTGTTTGCACTTTCACTTTGCAGCATCAGACCTGTTCAAAGTGCATCATGAGCATCGATGTGTGAAGGGGAAGTGGATCGACCCTTAAATGAATGAATGAAAAGTGTTTGCTCATCAGCCAGAAACCCGTTCTAGCTTCTAGGTTTGCTTCCACATCGTGCAGCTCACTGCACATGTGCATTAGAGTATCTGCCCCTGGCTTCACCAGCCTGATTCTGCGTGATGCTTAGCAGTGTTTCCCATCCAGCCACAATATCAACATGGATATCTAATAATATGGATAATCTTGTGTCATTGATAGAGCTACACATTGACATCACATTGATTAACTAAACCCTGACTTGCAATAATTGTTCTCTCTTTCAAAATATATGACAAAAAAACATTTAAGTAACAGTGTGGACATTAGTCTGTTGATTCTTTGGTGATATTTACTGCTTAACTCACTTTTCTCATAAAGGGAGCTTTTTCTCACTATCACAGTGGATGGAAGGAGTTTTTCTGCCGTCGTACCTTTAGATGGATGAAGCTCTCGTTCAGATCAAAGGCTGTGTGTCTTTGTGATGGGATATAGCTATAAGGCCTGCTGAGCCTCCAGCTGAATGCTCATTTTTAAAGCTTGTTGAGTGAATGCTTTTGCTAGATTGGATGTGAGTCTCGGATAGGACCTAGCGGACATGATGGTAAAATTTAAACTTCTGGTAGTGTGTTTATCTATGTCCACAGTGTCTGTGTGTGTGTGGACAAAGACGTTAGCTTACTAAAAATATAAAGACTTGACTCCTGTGGAGAAAGTTAAAGAATAACCACTGGATAGGAAGAGAAATGCAGTAGAAGATAAACAAAGTGAAAAGAATTGCAATGGAAGAAATATATACTATGTATATGCAAATGTTACTGTTAGCTGCCTCGATTACTTACTTACTTAAAATCCCTTAATGTTGGTACTGCACACCACGAGCACTGTGTTTGTTAAGCATCATTTACTGTACATTTTACAAACCAACTCCCTGGTTAAACTTTACGTTTCTATTTCCAAATCTCTGTGATTAACTTGAAGTGATTATCTTCTGTATAGAAAGTGACATTAATGATGGATGAAATTCAATGCTGGATGCTGAAAAGCACACTTTTCATTTCCATATGCAATATTGAATACATTAATGTTAGATAATGTCTACAGACAATACCGTGTTCATCCTGAATTTCCCTTTGGGGATTAATAAAGTTTATCTTATCTTATATTAAAGGATACGATTAATAGAAACTAACAGTCTGTTGGATGTAGTGAACAGTTCATCATATCTACAGTGTGACATGATTACTATGTGCACTTGCTTCATCATTTGAAACATATTTGATTTGTCTTCTCACTGTCTGTTAAGTCTCCTTTTCTTCCCATTTTCCCTGCAACAAAAAAGCTGCCTGCACAAAAGAACATAGGAAATGCCTCAATTTAAGCCATACCTACAGTCAATCAAGCAGTTGGATCATTTGGAATTGATTCTACAGAGTAACAGAGTTTGGTATTAAGAACAATGTGTGTAAATAAATTGCTCTGTGCCACATGTTGCGTGCAGGTTGGAGAGTCGCATGTCGGCTGACATCGGAGCAATCATGCAGCTGCTGCAGAGACAGATGTCCCTGGTTCCTCCTGCCTACAGCGCCGTCTCATCTCCTCCTCAGGTAGCAACAAACATGTTGTGTAGAATCAGTGTTTGCTGTTGCAGGAGGTCTTTGAGCACCTTATCAACAGGAGAGAGCGTGAGAAGGAGGGAGTTTATTTTATTGGAATATTATTAGTTTCTGACTTTACATAGATTATGAAGATACCTTCTCTTCTCTACAGGCCTCACCCTACCCTGGTCCTGGTCCAGGAGCGGGTCCAGGAGAGAGACTGGTTCAACCTGTTACACCTCTGGAGACAGACACGCTGGCTTCTTTATCACAGGTTAAACACCTGTAGTACTAAAATGATTGCTTTAGCATTAGAACATTTGTAGTTTCTCCTGATTGACTGCTGTCATTGGGCCACAGTAAAAATATGCTGAAACCCACAAAGCATCAGAATAATCCTTGAATCTTGCAAGGTAACACATTAGTTATCCAGATAGCATAAGCAGCTGGAGCATCTAGCAGAGTATCACCTATAGTACATGCAGTACATGAATACAGTACATGGAAGCAAAGCCTATCTATTCAATATTCACTATGTTCTAAACTACTGTATAAAACCTTATGAAATGTTTTTGCATATACATGTAGAAGAATGAAGACACTCAAACGTCTGAATAATGACCTCTGACCACCAGATTTCTTTTGTTGCAGATCTTGGATTCCCAGGACTTCGAGGAGTTCCCAGCAAAGCCTCTTGACTCTGTGCAGAATAAAGACTCTTCTCTGATCAACACCAGCCAGGGCCAGCTTGCCCCTTCTGGACTGGACAACCTGGGGCAGCATCTAGAGCTGGAGCTGGGGACTGGAGCTGGGGTTATTTCTGGGCCTGTGGTAGGTTCAGGTTTAGGGCTGGAGTCAGAGAGCAGGGCTGCAGTGGGCTCAAGCTTAGGAGCAGGGTTAGACTTTGGTTCAGGGGTATGCATCAGGGCTAGATCAGGGACTCTTGCCTTGAATCCTGATACCCAAAGGAGGCTGTCCCTCCAAGAACCACAGACACCCCTGGATTCACGGACACCCGAGAGACACAGCTCCGACCCAGGGGGGAGCTAAGGAAGAGGTGAAGGAGGAGGAGAGTGTGATGGAGGGAGGATACAGAGAGTGATGTTTGATTTTGCAGTTGCTCCTAATGTACCCACCACCAGAACCCTTTATGGCACTTAGCTACTGTATCTTCACCGTCGACCTCACAAGTAAAGACACCGCTCAGAGATCACGAAGCTGGGCCGGCGGGGGTGGGGTGTCTCAGAAAGCCACTCTTTTCTATGCCCCCCACCCCCTCTCCTCATGAAACATCTGGAGCTTTCTGAACTCCACAAGATTACAACCGTTAACCAAAACCACGAGCGGAGCAGAGAGGAGCTCTGCCTCTTAATGAATACAGTCCAGGTCAACCCGGATCAGTCTGGTCTGGACCTCTCAGTCATCCGCTAGGGGTGACCCAGCTTCACACACATGAACGACTGCTAACCTGTAGAAGAATCCCTTTACTGCTGTATCCACTGTTGGATGACTGACCAGAACAAGCAAAGACAGCATCGGATAGAATGACGACGAAACAAGTAGCCATTTACGTCTTGCACTGAAAATCCTATTGATATATTGATTATGCTATTCTTTATGTCCGTGGCGCTTCCGATAAACTTACAGACTGATTGGTAAATAGTAGTGTTAGCTGGCCTAACAGGAAACCTGCTGTCCCCTTTTGTCATTGGTTCCTCCCCCCTGCTCTCCTGCCCCGAGAGGTGGAACTACACTCCCCCCTTTCAAGAGCACACTGGATTAGCTGGTTTGCACCTCAGGGGCGGGAACTGGAGGGTTAAAAGCCATGAATTTTCTCGATGAACATATCAGCCGCCCTGTCATAAACATGTACAGATTTGCTGGTGAGTGAAGAACACATGGCACGCTTAGGTGGTGTCTCACACAGGTAAACTGGCAAACTTACACGTTTACCGCGAGAACAGCGCACCAAAAACAGCTAATTAATACTGAAACAAGCAGGAAATCCCAGCTTACATAGTTCACGAGCGAGGAGTTGTGATTTTCGTTTAGAGAACGTGGAAATGATGACGTCAGCAGTGACACGAGACGGGCCCGCCTCGATTTCTAGCGTGGAATCAAAGCAGGCGCAGAAGGAACAGCTGAGTGAATCTGGTTTTTCATAGTTGAATTTGCTACCTCAGATTTCATTGGTCCTTACTTTTTTCACCTGAGAAAACACCCAGAATGCTTTTACCTTGTACATACGAGTTTGTCATGTGATATACAAGTTTGCCAGTTTACAATGACCAGCCGAATGCGCCATTATTCTATATGTACAGTACAATATGCAAACACTGGCAAGAAGAGTGAGCGTGCTTTAATCTTATTATGTGTGTGTGAGAAGTTCAGGTCCAAAGCTTTTTACGTGTGTTTGTCCGTGTTTGTGTCCTCTAGTCAGCAAAGCATGGCCTAGTATGTTTGCTTCACACACTGTAGAGGATCACTGGACTCTAATGTTTTCATTTTGCCCTAAACTAGTTTTAATGGCTTTTTGTTTTTTACACAGGCAAACAACAGAGTTTCAGCACAAACAAAAACCCTTTACAATGTAGATATACACATATACAAGGTCCAGATAACAGTCTGTGGAAACGCTTTCAACAGTGCTCAGTTCAAATGAAATTGTAACGTACATTGCCAACTCCTTTTGAGGAAGACTTCACAATGAGCATTTGTGGGTTGGTTTTCCACACATACACACGTGATGAGTGTCGCGACTCGTTTGCCAGCCACCAGCTCACCGACGCAGGTTCTGGGGTGTGAAGGTGTTTACCAGCAGACCGTTAACCAAGATTTGGTCTTAGCGAGTTAGACCCTTCACATCAATAAGAAACGCAGCGTGTAAGCTAGAAAACGTGATCCACATGACACCGTGCCAGCGTCCAGGACGACGGCAGTTTACACCTTAAACATCACAGTTAGTTAGAAGCAAGAACGTTTCTAAGTTATCACTGCTCAGGTTCCATTTGGCAAAGTGCAGAAACTGTTTGTTCCGCCTGTTGTATGATATCAAACAAGGGAACGGTGATGTGTAGAACACTGAACGCAAATCACATTTGGTCCAGGCTCCAACATATTATTCCTTCACTTCAGTGGAAGGTGGAGCTTCATCAAAGCAGTGCAACACCTCAGCTGCCACCGTGCACGTGAAGAAGACAGCACCTTAACAGTCAGTAATATGATTTTCTTTGTTTACAAATGTTCCTTTGAGTTCAGCCCTGCTGTGTGTGGTCAGTGAGCAGGATGGATGAGAAGATTATGCTCCTTCAGAATCCAATAATATCAAGAGAATCACAAGAATTACTGTACGCAAAAATGTTCTGAGTTTTCAGAATAGATATCCAGCAGTCGGCAGGTGAACACTGGGAGAGGAGGTCTGCAGCAGTGCTACTGTTAAGATGAGCACAGTCTGGAGTTTACAGGGCGGGCGCATATGTACAGATTGATGACAGGAGCCGGTGCAATGCTTCATTCTTAAAGTGGAGCTGAAATAAGTGAAGATTTCCACAGAATCAATCCAGTTTTTAGCTTTGAGGGCTCCAGATAATAAAAACCTGTGACATCGCCTAATTGTCTTCCCCGTTGCTAAATTACACAGACAGACCGTTTCTGTCCCACACAATGAGGAGTCACCACAGAAGAGTGGAAGCTTGTTAAAGTGCAATAGGTAGGTAAGTAATAAGTAGTTGAGACTCGTAGCAGCTTAAGCACATCTGTTCATTTTTCTCTCTTTGTTTTTTAAACAGTACAGCTGTTTAATAAAGACTCAGGAACGTGTTACTAATGTCACATTTTCCTTTGTTTCAGAAGTCAAAACCAACCAATCAGAAATTTCTAAACGTTCATTTTGGTGGAATTTCCCTTTAATGCAGAATTGCTATGATTGTATTTTGCTGCTTGCTGGTTAAAGCGATTTAATTTATTTGTTGTAGGATTATTCTATGTGTCTGTGGATTGTAGCTACGACGTCTCGGCTTGATGAACAGCAAGTGAAGACTTACTGTGTAAACACAGCTCTCCCCACGTGGCCGTGTCCTTCGTTCCTGAAGTTGACACTTGTGCAACTACTCTCAATATTTATTCACTGTTTATGAGTCTGGATGCTTGATGAAAGGTTGGAATGAAGGATTTGATGAATAAACAGTTTAATTCCCAAATGCAGACAAAGCCACACTTTGCACATATTGTGCACATGGCCCAATTCTCCTGTTATCATGTGTTTGCATGTGCAGCAATCAGACTGCGTTTAACTCGAGTATCGAACCAAAGCAAGAGGATGCTGTAACAAACGATCACTGGTGACATTTGAAATCGACATGTAATTCCCAGTTTGTAAGTAAAACAACATGAATGTTAGCTGAAAACGATGGTTTGACCGAAACTGCAGTTTTAAATGTGGATTTTAGAGCAGCGAGAGATCCAGAGAGTCCAGAGAGTCACTGTAAAACGGTTTGTGCACTGTAAAAAGTATAATTCTAGCTGCTCTCACGTGACTGGTGCCACCTGGAACAAGGTCCCATAACAAAATCCTGTCAAAGACAAAGTGAAGCAGGTGTTATTGAAGTTTTTAACCAGTGAATTTCCATTTTTTCCTTCTTTACAGTGCAGTGCAGAGAGATACGGGCTCTCGTTGCCATCTCGCGTACTGTAGCGAGTCTTTTTGTTAGTGTTCAATAACAGTCACCTAGTGGCCTGAACTGTATCTTAACATCCAGAACTATGACCTCAAAACTAGAATGTGGTTGTTGTCGACTCTTTTACCTTGTATGTGACACCTTAGTGGATTATTCAATGCTATAGAATACATTTATGTAATGCATACTGCATATTATAGGAGTAGAGGGTGCACTTTGAAAAAATAAACAGTGGGGGACGGGGAGGAGGGGGGTGTTCGGGTGTTTTTTCCCCTTTTGAATTTTGGCACACATGTACAGTACAAACAGAGAAACTCAGCACACACACACACACACACAAGACACACACACACACCTCCCTTAATGGCTCTTCCATATTGCTGAGCTCTTTTTCAGCTCTGTTCAACTTTCTATGAGTTCCGACAGACCTGGGTCCTGTATTTGTAGATATTTTGAGCACTTGGGACGGGAGGGGAGGTTTGGTACCGTTTACACAACACTGGATCTGCTCTGTCACTCTTTGCCTGTACATATTTACTTCCACTACTTGTAAAGGAATCAAATTCTTTGGCACTCGTATAGCCAGCACTATGCAGAAACTGAACCATTTCTTTGGCATGCTTTGAAATGCAGAATACTATAGAGGAAAATATACTGAATAAATGAAGTCCGCTCTAATTTCTTATTTAATTAATCACCTTATTGGGGGAAAAAAAGCTGGTGACAATGGATGTGACGATGATGAGGATGGATATTAGAGGTAATGAGGGTGATGAAGCTAAAGACTTAAAATATTGTGCACATTTTTACTTGCATGCTGCACTGAAAATCTAAGAGGGTTTGACGTGTTAAGCAGCCGACTTTTGCTGTATGCTTGCAAACTGTGTGTAGAGTGAAACACTGAATTCTTCCGGGTTACGGGAGAGTCATATTTATATATACATATATCTACATACTACTTCCAGGTCATGGAAGAGAGGGGTACTGAATAGCTGCAACTATAGTGATCCTAGACGATACAATATTATATTGTATATTTGTATCTTTGGTTGCAAACCACTGTAATGGAGAGATGCATGTGTGGCAGTCCTGGACACGATTGTCTCTGAAATGTTGAGAAGTGCTTGATTTACTTTATCTGAGCTGTGTGTCCACTAATGTTTTGGACGTTAAATCATGTGCACCTGATATATTACAACTTACAGACTGAAGACTAACTGTTCTCAACACATCTGAGCGACCACATCTTACTTTTCAGTGTATGGTGTGTTAATATCTGGTAACACATTTGGCTGAGAAGTACTGAGCGGTGTGATGTCCTCAGGAAACTCTCCCAAATGTTTTGAAAATAGCAAAGTGTGCTCTGTGGCAGCCTGGGAAACGTGAGTTAATCATAGATTCATAATGCTGGGCTGTCTGTTGGATTATTCATATCAATGTTGAAGAAAGGAAGATGGGAAAATGGTGACGCTCCAGGTTCTGATTATGTGATCGCATTATCAGTGGTTGAACTTTATAACATTTCAAAATATTTCTTTCAATAAACCTCTTTGAAAGCAACATCATCATGTTTGGACTGATTCTTGTGAGTCTTGAAGGAATTGTTGTAGAAGATCTGACTTGATCAACCTCCTGGACTCAACCCCCATACTCACTATGAACCATATTATAAGCACAACTAGAGCTACTTCAACCTGGGGAGCCTCAGACTACATTTACTTTTACTGTGTGACTGTTAATCTGTGTATAAATGAATAGTAACATAAGACAAGATGAAGAAGTCCCCAGTAGCTGTGACATAAACTCCTTGTAAGACAAACGTATATTTTTGCAGTTTCCAAGCATTAGTTATGAAGGATCCATGTGCACCAAACGTTACCCAACTAACTGTATGACTTCGTGCGTAAAAAGCGCAAAACCCAGGGGGGGTTCGTTACGCAAGCCCACAGTGCCACATCACACACAGATGGTGCAGCAGAGGAACTGAGGTTGGCCGCTGGTGTCGCCAGGTGTCACTAGAAACTTACATTCGGCCTGTGTGGCGTCTAAAGTTGTGATCGGTGGGAGAAACAGAGGAATCAGTTCAACACGTCCCTGTGAACACGCAGTGTGGACATGTACAGACTGAGCAGAGCAGCACCTGCATTCATGCATGACTCCTTTAAGTTAACGAACTGTGGGGGTTTGTTCAATACTTGTTATGTTATGTTATGTTATGTTATGTTATGTTAAGTGATCGATTGATCCCTGGTCTGTCTCCATGTACGTGAACGTGATCTGAGGTCATTGTGACTAAACTCTTTTTAATAGTAGAAGAATTCCTCTCATCCCAGTGTCATGTCCATCTGGGCGGTCTCCATCCACTCCGCTCCTCTCAGGGCGTCTTCCTGGGCCGTGTCCGTCTCCAGAGCTCAGTCTCCCGCAGCCATTGGACCGACTCGGCTCCGTAAAAGGAGTCAAACTGCTCCATTGTGTGGACGCGGTGTCAGTCAAAGGTCCACACAGCGAGGGCGGAGGGCCTGCCGAAGGTGGGACAGCTGCGGTTGGACAATCCTCTTGTCATTCAGAGCTTAGCTGGGCTGTAATTGGTTCTAATAACAGCCAGTCGGTGTCCTCGAAGCGTGATTGGAGTAGAGCCTCCGCGGGGAGGAGCACGTTAGCGTGCAGCCCGCGGAGCTCCAGTGTTGGGTGGGCGGACCGCAGCAGTGACAGCGACGCTCGGAGAGTCCCGACAAACTGTGAAACGCGGACAACTAACGGTGAGTGAGATGCGAAGTTCACACGCCGCGTTTCAGCCGCTGTGCGACGAGGCCGAGCTGTTCGCAGCGAGCGTGCGGCCGGCTCGAGCCCGCGTAGCAGTGAAACGACGGTGATTTTGGATGAGTAATCTCGCGGCGCGCGCTCATCACAGCGACGGTGTGGTGCTGTAGGACAGTGCTGCCTTCAGGTGCTCCTCGGAAACTTTCACTCTCTCGCAGTGGGAGGGGTGCGCAGACGTAACGTGCTCGGCCTCTGTGTGTTAACTGGGAGTCACAGACCTTTGTTTCTCCTCCAGGACTAGCCACTTTCCCCCCCCCCCCCCCGCGTCCTGCAAAGGTGGGTGTTTGTCGCAGGCTGAATATGGTGCTCGCTGTTTGTCCGACAGCGCTTGAGGCGGCATGGGTGCGCACAGTGAAGTTGCACTGTCACACACGGGCGGCAAGTTGCACAAGCTAGCTGGGGTTTTCACTGTTGTCATATACACACACACACACTGTTCACCAAAACGTCACAGTTGCTTGGCTGAGTAGTGGTGCGATACTGTGTTTGTCGTGGCAGTTTGATTACAGGTCAGATCTGGAGGAGCACTGTTATATTTCCTTACCATCTGCAGCGCTGCTGATTTAGCTCAACATCAACGGAAGCATCGAGTCGAGGTTTGTTGCATTTAAGTGCAACTGTGAAACTGCTTCACACGAACAGGGTCAGTGATGCTGTCATACGCGTTACAAGCCTCTGTCCCTGTGGACATTGATTTTTCGGCCTGCAATCAGATGCTTTGGAGAGTTCATCTGGATCCTCCCAGAATGGGAAGATCACAAGATTGACATCACAGTTGCTGTGGTAGACACATGGACACAGAAAGCATGACTGGGCCTTTGCAGTGAAAGTGACGCGAGCCAACATCCACAAGTGTTGTTCTGTGCAGAAATGTGTATCTAAAGCTAATACGAGGCCTCAGCAGTGTGACTTGGTGGATATGGTCTTGTCTTGTTAGTAAGAAAACCCACTGCTGAGCTGCAGTGGAAGGATGAGGGCGTGTTGTACCATCTCATGGGATACATCTGTACGTCAACAAGCCGTGAGTCAACACTCATTGATGGCGGCGTTCAACACATTTATTCAGTTTTCACGTCGGCTGTGCTCAGAGTGATTCATATGGACACGGTTACGTCAGAGCATCACGATACGTTTGAGCTGAATGTTATATAAGATTCACGTCTCCCGCCACACTCTGTTATCTAACAACGAACGGTCTCCATCAGAACTGACACCTGCACCAGAGCATCATGGTACATCGCGCCACAGACATTGACAACATAAAGAGGAGTCCCAGCAGAGAGGATTGTCCCACTCCCTCCCTCCCATCCTGTGTCCCTCCCTTCTATCTAGATTACTCTCCAATCCTCCACAGCCAGATTACTGAGTGGGGAGAGGTGGGACTGATCTAAGGCCCTGAATTCATTATGGACCTGATCCAGTCACATCTCTCAAATGTCTCATTGCTCGTTGCCTCTCTGTAAGCCCACCAAAGTGATCAGGTATTAGGCCACAGGGTTGACAGTTATCAAACAGGTCACATGTTTGACTGCTGCCATACTGACTTGTCCCTGAGCTGCTGAATTTAACAGCTACAGCATCTCTGTGTGATGTCAAAGTTTCTCCAGCGAGTGATGAAACACACGCTTTGCTGCTCAGGGATTCAATCCCACCTGAAAATGCTGTTAGCTCCTTACTGGGTGTGTACAGAAACATTTCTGGTCAAAGTGAAAAGGCCTTTCCACCAGAGACTCTTATTTTGAAGGCTTCGAGAAACAACCTTGAAAAGCATTTACTGCAGCATTTCATAAAAAAATAACCGCAGCAGGTCTGGTGCTGCTAAGAACTGCTATTTCCACAGATGAAGAAGAACATCTGTTTAATTCCTTCACTGTTATAAATATACATCAGCCCAATTATTCACTTTCTCCTACAGTACAGCTGTCTAAGTCTATTCAACTCTGGCTTAAGTTTAATGCTCGGTAGCCTCTTGCCTTGGCGCTCTCAGTAGTTTTATGGATGTGGACACTTGTAGACAGTTGTGTTCTGCACTGCAAAGGTAAAATAACTCAACAATGGCCCGCTTTGCTTTGTGCTGTGTCAGTCCATTTAGTATCCCACTGTGTAAGTGGCAACTAAAGCCACAAAGTCAACTAAAACTGATTTTCTGTGACATTTACTAAAGCTCAACATGGATTTTGAGAAGCTGTGCTACTCCTTTCAAAACAAAGCATGTCAGCATGTTTGCCAAAATTGATTGTTGAAATTAACCTTGAAATTAAACTCTGTTGGTGGAATTGTAGAGTGGACGAGGCGAGTGGTCGTCTAGTTTCCCATACAAAACAAAAGCTGGTCAGGGACTAATAGTAAAAGATAAATCAGCACACAGACGAAGGAGTCATCAAGTTATTTCATACCTGCAGACTCACTGGACTAGTCACAGCGTCACTCCTCTGTATCAGTCTTTTAACATTTGAAGGATGGATGTAGAGCAGATGTTTATTTATTGTATTCTGCTTTTATATCCTTTGTCTTTGAAAGGAATGATTAGTTTTTCCTTTTTCTGGATGTGCTCCTCTTTAAATAAAAAAGCCGACCATAGCCCAGAGCATACCCGCTCTACCTTGTCTCTCTTTCAGGAAGTTCTGGGCAGGGAAATAGAAATAATTTTGTGCAGTCAACAGTTTTTGAATAAGCATTTTTTCTTTGTCTGTGATACACATACACATGAGTAAGTGTGACATACATTATAGAAACTGAATGCATATTGTGACAATTATCAACTCAGGAATAAATGGCCATGAAGGAAGGGTGTCTCAAGGAGGAAATCATGTAAGGAAAGGGTAAGTCAGGAAACCATGACTATAGTAGGAGGAGGAGAAGAAAGGAAGGGAGGGAGGAAGTAATTAAGCAAACCAACAGGTTCCTAGAGTTACTCAGCTGGAGAGATCCTGAATTCCTCCTGGACTGTGAAAAGTCAGTTCACTGGATCTGAGGGCCATTTAACGTCTTTGCGCTGCAGCTAGACTCGTACAACAAACTGGTTTCACGATGGATAATCTGCTGTGGTTTCCTTCTCTCCTACACCGTATCAGGACACCACACACAGATCACCTTCAAACGTGTGTTTTTTGAAAACGTGTGAGACAGTGCTTTGCAGCTGTTTGACCTCGTGTGTCAGGGGGGACTCGGGTTCAAAGCAGAGGTGCTGGTAAGTTGATCTGGGCTCCACAGTTGGGGTCGGCCTCACTGTAGCAGGATACACCATCCCTGACTCTGTCTAGGAATCTGGAAGCAGAGGAAACATGTCGTCCATGTGCTCCTGTGCTGCAACACAATGTTGTTACTCAGGGCAGTTGAATGTGGGACAAGGACCATATTATTTGTCCTACATGATCATTCTTCTAAGCCACTCAGACTTATTGCATTGTAATTTACTTTCTTTTTTTTCACGGGGCAGGCTGCATTCACCAGGGGCCTTATTAGGAGGAAATGAACATTTAAGAAGTGAAAAACAAGTCCCCTGTCACCATCTGGCCCATTACTGTCCAAACTTAACATGCATGCTTTTTTTTATCATAAAGTTATAAAAACTGTAATCGTACCTTTGTCCTTGTGGTAACATGTCAGTGATTTTACTGTGAAATGAGACACATAAGATCCAGATTCTGAGACAAGGTGATGTTCGGATGTTTCCCCGATAAAGGAACAATGAGACAATCAATTCTTGAAATAGTTGCCTCTGAGCCCTGTTGGTGAGGTGGTTTAGTAGTAGTTTCTTAATGTGCATGTAGCCTGTTAACTGTACAGGACTGGCTGACTGTCATGTGATTAGTGATTCCATCTGCTCAATCGACTAAGTATAAACAGTTCCGATCACTAGTAATTAATTCTCAACAACACAATGGTTAAAAGCTCCATTAGTGCCTCTAAAGCTTTCTGGCAGTATTGACTTTTGATTTCCTGAACAGGATGGACTTTGCTTAATTTATTTTGCATTGAAGCATCAGTATAAGCTCAGGGAACCTCCTGTTTTTTTTAGCAAATATTTAGGTCGTAGCTACAGTAGTTGTTCAGAAGGGCCTCGTCAGATTGGAGGTTGTGTTTGTTCCATCGAGTATTTATTGTCTTTTAATGTCGTATGGCCTTGTGATTTAGTGTGATATAAGAGAAGAATCTCTAAGGAGGAAAAGAGGAAGGAGATCGAAAATCTACACTTTGACTCAGGTTCTAATGAATATTTTATCTCTGATTATTGATTTTGCAAGCTATTAGATGTGGACCGACATCTATAAAACAATTAAGACATGCAGCTAATGACTTATATGATCTAATTGTACAATGTACTTCATCCCATTTCCCAGAACCCAGCGCGACTTTTTCAAGTTCTTTGTTCTTGTTCTGAGGTGCTTCAATTGCATGAAGCTAGTCACTTTATCAGTCTATATCCAGGCTGATCTGTCTGTGAAATCCTAACATCACTCATGAAGTCATCACAACGTGTTGTTGTTTTTCTTCATCATCCTACTTTACTGTATAAATGCAGGTATGACCGGGCCTCAACACAATAATAACCAACAGAATTTGAGCATCAAATAACCTGACAGCAAGTCTGAATTCATGATAAAACACACGGGACAGAGATGAGCAACATGTTGAAGCAACATTCATCTTCAGAAATGCAGTGTTGCATGATCAGGTGAAATAGATTTAATTTAACCAGAGAGTGAACCTGTGCCTGACAGAGTACACGTACAAAACACACACACAAACGGGAACACATTCTTTTCAATTAAGTCAAGTTAGTAGTTGTTTAAAGTGACGGGGCGATCCATCGCATCCTCCTCTGATTTATCATGTGGTTTTTCTGAAGCACCGTAGGCAGCCAAACACACACAGATGTTCATGTTCATTTCATGTGTGGCGGTGCTGGAGGGGTGGAGTCTGAGATTGCGTGACAGTGGCGGATTGAATGAATGAAATGATGCAGGGATAGAGAGCGGGGAGCGAAAATGGGATGGTACAGAGTGAAGCGGTCACTGTAATCCCCCCTCACAACAGTAGCAGCTGGAACAGTGTGTCAGCAAACAGGCTTTACTACTGCCGGTCAGCGCCGCCGAGAATTATACAGCAGGCTGTGGAGATGGGTGGATTTGTAGATGGATACATGTGGTTAAGAGGCGTGATTTATACATAAGAAGGCAGGAAGCCTGAGAAAGTTGTTTGAAATAGTCAGTGAAATATACAAACTACATGTTCACTATGAAGTTGTTTTCCTGTACGTTTTATTCACTGCACATTTGTAAGTTCAGTACTTAAATCTGTTCTTGTTATTCACTGTTAAAATGGCCTTAAATATAACTGCAATTTAACTGCTTTGTGAGGTCACAATGAGGTGTGATTCTAGCTTGCTCGATGCTAAATTCAATAATTCAGAGTAACTTAATCCAAAGAAAAGGACAGACAGCCAGCAGGAAGTCATTTGACAGAAAAGGTTTGAATATATGTGAAATATGAAGCACAGAAAAGCTGCACACAGGAGGTACAGTATGTAGCACATATCAGCAGGTCTATGGCAACAAATAAATATTTCTAATAATTTATAGACAGAAACAATCAGCTGGACAGTCCAGTCACCTTTTCAGAGCCAAATTAAACCTTTCAAGCTCAAGCCTCAGGACTCTCTACTCTCTACTCTGTGTTTGCCCACATTCAGAGCAGAATAATCATTAGTGCTTGTCGGTGCCAGCTGCTAGGTTGAGGTTACGTGTGTGAGCAAGTCAGCATATTTTCCAATGTTGTAAATATTCAGAGAAGAGAAGAAAAATGTGTGCTGCTTCCTCGATGCTTCTTCTGGAGTTCTCAGGGCTATTTTTGCTCCTTTAACCATTTTTGTCCTGCATCATACAGACTGCAGTATATGACTGTCAGCTCAGCACTAAACTGCACCTTGTCAAATATAAATCCATGAGCAGAGGACACAGATCTGACCTCTGCTGTAGAACTAAGAACACATTAACCCTGTTTTATTGTGCTGGGTGTCAAATGTTTAGAAGTAGGATTATTTATGTGAGTTCCCGTATTATATTATAGAGTAGGACAGTAATCAATGTTGATTTACTGTTCACTGTCCTTTTAATATCATTATGTATTCAGATTAGCTTCATATAGTATTTAGTAATATCTGAATATGAAGAGGAATGGAGATGTGGCTGGGAAACAGTAAACAGACATCAGGAATGTGAAGCATTCACAGTTCACGTTCAGGTTCAGGAGCAACAGGCCAGTGAATTACTTTTGTTGTGATTTGTATTGGGCCAGCGGACCGAGCAGCAGTGTATACACACATGCTACTGAATACCTTCTGACATGTCCTGGTCCTGGGTGAGTGTGTGTCCACTACCTGCATGTGACAGGGTTTGTTTTGGGATTAGAGTTGACCCTTCTGTCCGTCTGAGTGCTGAATGCTGCTTTGCATTCCATCGCGATGTGTAAAGCCTCGCTCTGCAACAATAGGGCATAGTTCCCAAAAAAATACTGTGTCTATGCTTTGGACTGTGTGTAGGCGAGAACACGAGGACATAAAGGGAAGTCATTCAGTCCCTGGGATTGTGTGTGTGTGTGTGTGTGTGTGTGTGAGAAGAGAAGGAGAGGGGAGGACGTGGACAGTGTGGACATGACTACCTGTTTGTCTCTCTGACTGCTGAATTATACAAACATATCCTGAGAGTAATCAGTAATTCTATTAGGAACACAGCAGTGATACACACACACACACACACACACACACACACACACACACACACACACACACACACACACACACACACACACACACACACACACATGGTCAAACACTAGCTCTTTCACTTAGGCCTCACACAGGCCCTCTGTTCTAGTGTGGATGTGAAAGCAGCAGGACGCACATACGCAGTATAAAAACATCTAGGTATCAGCAAAGATACAACGTAAAAATAACAGAGGGAAGTGTTCTAAACTCACGTTACAGAAACGTTTTAGTGGCTCTTACTTATTGTACTGTGGGTGTTGGACTTCACTTTACACGCAGAGAACTTGGCTCTTCTGATAGGTCATGATGGACAGAGTCTGCTTCCCACATTTCCCACCATATATGTACTTATACTTCTTATGTATTGTCTGTCTCATGTATGTTTTTTTTCATCTGTCACTCATTCTCTACTCCGTCATTCTCATGTGTCCTCACCACACCTCTTTCCTCTCCACCACTCTGCCACCACCTCCTAACACGATTGATCTCTTTCTTCCACCCAAAGATCAATAGATCTATCCTGTGTTCTCGCTTCATTCTCCTCTCCCTTCCTCTTTCTGTCATTTGGTTGTTTGATTTATTACTTTGTCACCAGTAAAAATACAGAGTTCTGTATACTTCTAATACACACACACACACACACACACACACACACACACACACACACAGAGCCACAGATGAACATGCAGTATAATGCGCCCATTAGCTTGCTGCCTCTTGTCACTTCTTATCAGTGTCTTACGTCATCCAAAGTAATGCAGCGTTGTGTTTTCACATCACTGCCTCGCCAAGTCATTGATTTATTTTTTAAAATGATTCATCAGTTAGAGAATTGAGATTTGGTTTTTAACCACAAATTTGAACCGATTCTCATTCTTTGCCACGAAGATTGCGTAAAAATATCTTCATGTCTCAGTTGGTGCCAGTCAAAATTATCAAAAGTAAAAGTAAAAGTAATAAAATAAAAGTACACCCCTCATTTTTATCACTTATGCTAATGTATTACTGCACTATTGTAAACACCTACTCGAGTAAGATAAAAACAGACTTGGAAAATGTTATTTATCACTTAGTATGGTCTTCGTCTGACCAGTGTGTGTCTGTGAATTGGGACTGCAGGCCAGAGCAGTTTATTACTTACTGCTGAGCACCACTGACCAGCCCATGTGGCAACAAATTTATGTTTCTATCCCAGGGTCAACACACGCAGCACTCCGTAGCAGGTGAGGAGCTGGAAAACATGGGTGCAACCTGACCAAGACCTCGGCTAAAAGTGTCATGACTATTAATGGCCTGTTAGTGCAGATGGATGCACCGGGCATGACTTAATACATTTTTCTATCATTACTAAGTGGGAGGCACCTAATGTGGGAACACAGGGCCTCGAAAAAATGTGACAACGCTCATACAGTATAACACACCTTTGTGGCCTGTTCAGTTGTGCTTCAGGCTTCATTGGTTTTCCTCCAATTCTGGCTTCCCAACGTGTGCGTCCTCTCTGCTCTGACCTCTTTTTCATGCAGTATGAATTCTTTATCAGTAAATCAAGCAGCACATTCCCATCTGTATGTGTTCAAGCAAATAGCAAATGTAAGAGCAAAGTTCACAGAGAGAGCATATTTTTATTTGAGTTTTTTATGGCTGTGACTCTTGTCCTTCTCTGTCTACCTGCGTACTTTGCTGTTGTGTCTCAATCAGCCCTGACATTTCCATGTGTCACTAAGCGATAGTCAAATGAACCGGAGCTTGTTGACATTCATGTAAACTTATGATCTTTGGATCAAATAGAAATGGTCAGCAATCGTTTATAGGAACTTATAGCTTCTTTTATGTTTCTTATTCGTTGAGGGCAGGGAGCTCAATGTGAAAAGCAGAGACAGGACCTCAAACTGTGTGTCATCTGCATAATATGTGAGCTTTGTTTTTGACAGGATCCTGCCAGAAAAAAGATATTTGTGTGACTGCATCATTGCAGGTAGTTGAATATGTAGTTCAACAACAGTATTCAATAACAGTTCACCTGGATCACAGTATTGTTCCATGGTCTCATGTTTACATATTTTAGTATACTCTTAACTTCACAAAATTACCTATTCCAGGCCACTGGAAAGTCCTGAATCAGGAGCAGGAATTATCTGAGAGTAGAAATTATTGCCCTGGCACCAAAAGTCCTAGTACCTAGTATTTGTTGTTCTTAAACAGAAAAGTGTCTTATTATCTGAGTTCTGCATCTGAACATGTAGACACACATGCGTACACAGACGCCTTCGAGTGCCTGACTAGAGTAAGTGATGTAGGATCACTGAACTGTACCAGTATGACTCCTGAGACTAATTACAATAAACAGTCTTTGTGAATGTCACACCTACACACCTACCTCCCTGGGGCCACCTGCTCCCTGTATGACATGACAAACCAGAGGTCTGTGTGCTTTGTCTCTGTCTGTGGCTCGTTCTTTACCTCTCTGTCTCTGTCACTTATCTCATCACTCGTAGTCGTCCTAGAAGCTGCAAACAATCATGGTGAACAAACCATCGGCTGCTTACATTACCAACTGTGTTTGAGAGAGAGTCTGGGAAATGTGTTGTTATGGTGTTGGATAGTTTGATATTACCTGATTGTCAGTGTTGGTGGTGAAATGTGCAATGTGACAAGTGTGTTTGTCAATTATCCTATATACAGAAGTGTCCGCGATGCAGAGATCATGTGTAGTTGTGAGTTATTGTGTGTGGGTGTGTGTAGTGGGGTGTGGCAGAGAATGTGCACACTGATACGCTGCTTTACTTTCATGTCAGGAAATGTGCCATAATTAAAGGTGCAGCCTCATTTTATGTGCTGAATTATAGTATCTGTGAATATTTACTGCATATAAATATACTCAGTGGTAGCACAGGGTTTCGTTACAAAGTGAATTCAATTTTTTATGAGGTTACAAAGGTTTTTTTGTTAGTTTGTACTCAAAGAATGACTGACTTTCACTCCTGGTATCACTTTCCTGATCTGAAACATTAGGGTTGAAAACCAGCTTTTTCACAGTGCTTCCTGGTTGCATTGCTTGCCAATAGAAAGCAGTTTCACATTTTCCTTGCAGGTTTTACAGCTCTCTGTAATAGCTGGGAATACTCACTGTGATTTTGCCAAAGGCTTAGGTGTGATCGAACTAGCACAGAAGATGTTTTAAGGAAAATAAAACGTTTAACTTAAAACTGGTGTGATTTGAAAATGCAGAATGACCTTCAGTGTTAAAGAAGCTTTTGACAAATTATTAAAAGTAGTATTAAAATGATTACTCGGGATGTAGAGAAGATTTTTTTTTTTCACCAAGCAATATTTGGTATGTGTGTGGGTGTGGGTGTGTTTTACAATGTATTGACAAAGTGCTGTGATTGTGTGCCTTGGTGAAGTACACTGAATGGCCCGTTAGGAATGTCTGAGATAGCATTTCTCTCAGATTAGTGTGATGGCAGCTGGACACAGGGACAACTCATCCATCGGTGTAGATATGCACACACTTGCACACAGGTAAACATTGCTCATTTTCAGGGATGTGCCATTTTTATTATTTGACATCATTATCCCGACAATCACTACATATCTGTGAGTTTAAATAGTTTGACAGATGTTATTGTAAAGATGTAGCTTCCTCAAACATGTGTTGTCTGTGTTGTCTGAGACTCTTCCACGTACACGAGAAACAGCATTTATTACGCGGTTTGATCTAAAGTCATACACTGTGTTCACTATGTTAATGTTTAATGTGACATTACCTTTGGTTTGAACAACGTATTTAAGTGATCAGACATTGAGAACAGAAGAGGCAACAGAAGAACATGGTCAGTTTTTAGGTGACATCCTGCAACCAGTCGTGTGTTATTATGCTTAACCAGACCTCAGTCTTACTCCAACTCAAACTCCATCCAGTAACCTTTTCCTATTTCAGAGCTGAACATGGTAGCACTTCTGCAGCTGCATCCAACAAAGCTTTAAACATACCCCCTACTGTCTTAATGCAGGGGGCTGAGTTAAATCAGACACTGGCTGAAAGAAGCCTTAAGGAACCTCTAGTTAACTTAGTAATTATGATGGGAGCAAAGGAGGGGTCACGTGACATTGTGGTTTGACGGGTGGACAAATCATAGGACTTTGACCTGAGCTGCTGTTTGTTTCTCTTTTCAAAAAGGCAGTCAGTGTTGATTCTTTCAGCCATGAAGATCATTCTGTAACCATACTGTAAGTGCAAGTTTATGATTATAACCATGACAAAGATCCTCTAACTTCCACAAAGTATTTGTTAAACCTAAATCAGGGTCAGGATCTGCAATCATAACTGTTGTTTCTGTGCCTAAACCTAACCAAACTGCAATATCCTATTGCTATTGTTATTGGTATGACGACAACAACAAGAGGTTCGGTATATTCGACACCACTCATGTGGCTTTTATCAGAGGACAAACAACCGGTATGATTTTTTTTATTTTATTTTTTTCTTCATTGGAAGGACTTGTTATATGATACCTCTGCAAGACAGATTGGAGTTTTTATTTACAAGGTGTGAACAGGTCAGGTGTCAGATAAGCCAGTGTCTATGAGTACAGGTCTTTTACAGGGGCATGAAAAAGTATGTGAACCTTTTAGAATGTCATGGTTTTCTGCATTAATTTGTCATAAAATGTGATCTGATCTGTGATCTGAGTAATGATACCCTTCCTCAGATGTCCATGATGCTTTTTGTTCCTCAACACAGACACTGGTGCTGAGTGTGTGTGTGTGTGTGTGTGTGTGTGTGTGTGTGTGTGTGTGTGTGTACCAGTTAGTGTGTCAGGGTCTGACTTAAAACGAAAAAAAAAAAAAAAAAGAAGCTCTTTACAACTTAAATAACACCATGTTACACTGGGGTTTTGAAACATATAGTATCACACAAGTGGTTGCCAAACTAGTCAAGCAAAGGATGTTAATAGAAGGCCAGCTTGTGGTCAAAAACAAACTAATGGTTTCTGAGTGGTTCCACCCTGTCAGAAAACTTGTAGTGTGACATACCATCTTAACAGCTCTTCCTTTAGATTCTTCAAGATGCAGAGAGGAAAACAAGATTTTAAAAAACAACTAGTCCAGATAAGAGACATGGGGCATTTGTCCCTCTGTTAGTGAGAGACACAAAAATGAGACACATTTATGTGGTTGAGAGAAATAAGGGAAAAATGTGGTGGCTAAAAGTTCCTCGTCAGCTGTCTCTGTATATTAGTGAAAATAAAAACAGAAGTGTCGCTGCAGAAGAAAATGAGGAAATGGCTTTAAATGCACACACACACAAACAAAAACCAAAGTATCATACCATGCACTGGACCCTCTTTCCCAGTAAAGATAGATAAACCGGGCTCTGTAGACTCGCTGAGAGGACACTGATCTTGCTTCATAATGACTAGGAAAATTCAGTTTGTGTTAGCAGATATTGTGATAGTGATTACTTGTTGTGCCAATTATGTCATAGGTTCAGGTTATTATTAGCTGCAGACCTATGCTAGCTTTTGGAGGATTCTAGTGGTCAGTGGAGATTATATGCTGCAATGCTTCTTCACTCTGTGTATTACGTTGGCTCTGTGAAGTGATGAAAAAAAGCAATGAAGCCAGTAGCAACAACCACAGAGCCTGAAACCCATTCAGTCCAGCAGCAGTGCAAGCCAGCTCCCATTCTGTCATTCACACACAC
This sequence comes from Anabas testudineus, assembly GCF_900324465.2. Classification (NCBI taxonomy): domain Eukaryota; kingdom Metazoa; phylum Chordata; class Actinopteri; order Anabantiformes; family Anabantidae; genus Anabas; species Anabas testudineus. The sequence goes on from NC_046611.1 coordinate 30,293,215, forward strand.
ACACACAGAGTAACTGAGTAAGCCGAGTGTTAGTTAGAGGAAGTGTCCCACCTCTCTTAGAAAGTGACATCAGAGGTGAGCTTTTCACACAGTGGCTACAAGCCCAGGCTTCTGCAAGTTGATTTTCCAGCCCATTTCAAGGCTGTTCGCTTTGATATATACTACACTCGTACTCTAATATTAATCTATTAATAATACTAATAATCTTTATGAGTAGTTTTTTCAAAAAAAAAAAAAACTGCCTTGTACTTGTCTTTACTCATGTTGCAAAGTATACGACAAGACAACAAGTTCGCTTTCATTTCCATAGGATAAACAAATAAAAAGTTATATCAGAATATCTGATTTCTCTTGAACCAAAAATGGGTTTTATCTCTCTCTTCAGCTGGTTCACCCATACAGTGAACCTTCCTCCCCTGTTTATTTTAAAGCCAAACCTTCTGCTGCATGGATCCCACCCATTGTCCAAAGGGTGACATCATACTTGTCATCAGGCTCCAGTGAGGTCAGCATTTCCCTCAGCGCTCTTGTCCACGTGATCTCTCATAATCATAGGTCCACATGTTGGTAATGTGGGACATTAAACTGTCCTAAAGTTGTTTTACAGCCACATTGTCCTTGGACAGTGAACAGCTCCAAATGGACTTTCCAAACCCTGTAAAGGAGTGGAGTTAGTCCAGCTGGAGGCAAATGTTGACAATTTCTGTTCAAATCTACTTCTAACAGCACAATGGTCTCAGCCATCCAGCAGCACAGTGACGGTGACCACGCAGCCATTAAGGGACGTGAGCTCACACACTGTGCCACTCTCACTTTTCTCCTGCTTTTTTAAACATGTTACACCACTGAAGAGACATTTGTCCTTTTCACATAGCTGAGATAATTATAGTTGCAATGGAGCAGCTAATGCTGCAGTGCCTTGCTCGGCGGCACAGTTTAGAGCGCGCTATAACAGTTGGCGAGTCTCTGGTTTCAAATCAGCAGCTGAAATGCACAGGCATCAAGACATGCCGTGTTTCCTTTTGGATTTTTGAAACTGACTTGAGAAATGGTTGGGTGGTAATGATTTTTGTAAACACCATGGGTCCTTCTTGGATTCAGACAGGATCCACCATGGTCAAATGTCCAGAACAGGCTCTGACGCTCATCAGCTATGTGCTTTTGTTGTCTAATAAAGGAACAGGAGGAAGAGAACATGCAGATTGATTGTTGGGATTAGGTTTAATGTGTTATGCCACCCATCACTCTGACAACCGGTGAAAGAGCCGCACTGATATATCTTGGAAACCCCCTACATACACAGCCCCTATTTTTCTCTCTCTGTTTCACTTCCCTAAACTGTCGATTTGAATGTCGTCTGATTCACTCCATCTTTGGTAAAAGATTTCAAAGGGGCACAAATCAGTCACCATCCAGAGCTTGGAGAAGGCTGCTCGCCAAATGTCTGCATCTTCAAACCATTATTATAACTCTTATATATCTTTATATCAGTAAGTAAGTTTGGGTTGCAGCAAGCCGACAACTCCGTTAAAATGCAGAGTGCAGAGTGGATTGAAAGCCTCAGGTCAAATTCTCCAAGCTGGCAGCTTGGAAGATGTGGAGTTTTGGGGGTGGTGAATAGTCTTGTCAGAATCTCCTATTAAATGTTTTAGCACTCAGCATCTTAGTTTTAAGAGCTCTGAATTAAGACTTGGGGCAGTGAAACACTTTTTGTCTTGTAAGTCTATCAACAGACTGCTTAAACGTAGTACAGAGGTGTCAGCTGAATCTTTGAATGAGGGGTAGTCAGGCGTAGAACTGATGAGCTCCTGCACTATTGGTTTCAATTCAGCAGGACACAGGATAGAGTTGTGATCATGCTTTGTACACTCATGGTGCATGAAATGGAATCTAAGCAGCAACTACAGAAGAAATGATATAGTTTGGATAGGTTCAGCAAACTGTTCCCAGTATTTTCAGGCCTTGTGATCTGTCAGGTTACTTGAGTTCTTTCTGCTGAATTATCATCCCCAAGTGCATTTGTCGTGGTGTTTTATTGTTTACATACAATAGTGGTGTGTTAAAGCAGATTAAAAAGAGGCTTAACCTTCACCTCTGCTGTTTTGGGAGCCACAGGAGGGCACACACCCACTGCAAGCACACACACACAAACAAATGCACATGACTAATCCACACACCAACTCGAGCATTTGTTAACAGACAGCACAATAGAAATGGCCTTTTCCATGGATTTCCTTCCTTTGTTGAATCCAGATTATTTCCGAGTGGACACACCGACGTTGAGAGCAGGAGGTGGAAAACAGGAGCTCAGCTCAAACTAAAGCACCTCGCTAGGGTAAAAAAAAACACCTCCCACCCCAAATCCACCCCTCTGCAGAACCAGACTAATGAAAAGGCTCTGCTGCTGTGGTCTAGTGGGGACCCGAAGGCGCTGGAAACAAACAAACCAAACTTTTTTCTTTTTATTTTGAGCTTTTCGTGTCTGTGATTGGTGTCATCAAATGAGCTGGGGGCCTGGGTGGCACAGATCACCTGTCTAACTCTGCAGCTAGCACTGATGACATACTATATACTAAACACACACAGATTATGTGGGGTTAATTATGGAAACTGGGGCAGAGTCTCTGACCAGTATGGCTTTGTGGTCGGGGCACTAGGCAGTAGTCTTGCTGTGACACACCCAGGCCTCTGCACTGGGGGCTCACCCACTGCTGCACATACACTGGCAGTCAGCTGTGTAATGAGTATGCCTGCTGTACGTAAGGTTTATTTCTATTCCTTTCTCAGTAATTACCTATTGTTCAATATACAAATACAGCTCACAAAACCTTTGTGTATTTGATTTGCTGATTCATTGACTAACTTAATATCTAACTGACTGATGAATAGAGGTCCATGTGACAGGTTTATTGACTGACTGATTGTCCCATTGACTTACTGATCGAATAACCAATACATTTGATGACACTGTTCTGCAGAGGAAACACACCGACCCTCCACTTTTTATGCACCTGAATGCATTTTAAGCTTTGGTTTAATATACAGGCTAAAACATCACACACATACTGTCATTTCATTGGCAATATTGGACCTTCCAGTGGAAACAGCATCACTCCCAGAGCTCACTATATGCTGGATTTACAGCTGGTGAAGACCGTGTGCTGGCTGAGCTAACAGCCTATATTGTTTGACAGTTCACATGAATTAAAGATTCAGGACACTTTAATTATATATGGATATGTATGGATTTAGACAAAATGGGCTTTTCCCATTAGTCTTTTCTACCATCCAAAGGATCTGTGAAGAATTCACCAGTTTATCTTCCTCCAATGTAAAAAAACTCTTAAATACTGTAAACAGTTCAGTACTATAGTGTGGTCATATCATATTAAATGTGCCTTCTGTAGAACACTCCTCCACTGGACACTGGAGTCACACTGTATATATGTGGTTAGTGAGGTTCAGTACTGATTTAGACCTGGTTCCCAGATGGTCTTTCAAATCATCCCAAGGGTGCTGGATGAGGTTGAGGTCCGAGCTTTGAGCAGGCCGTTCAAGTCCTTCCACACTAAACAGAGAAAATGATGGACCCGGCTTTGTGCATGAGGTGTTGTCACAGGAAAGTGTTTTACCCAAACTGCTGACACAAAGTGGGGAGAACGGGTTGGTGTAAATACTCTTACAGTAAATGTAAATAAAAATGAAAAATAAACTCAGTATAAATAAAATGTTAAAAGTGGACTTGGTGGACTTCATAGTCATGCTCTGTGTTTAAAATGGGTTTTACGAGTTTAATACACACATAATGACAGTGAAAGGCCCATGTCAATTCATATACATATTGTTGCACATTTCATGAATTTCAACAAGAAAACATTGTGCAAAACCATGAAAATCAACCTCAGTACACAATTACATAATCAGAAGTACACAAAAGTACCAGTGGCAGTATACCTATAGCTGTTCTTGTAGTAAGTGAATAGAAGATCCAGCAGATGGGGATGTAGAGTTGTGTTTTGATTGTCTCGGTTTAAGAATCCCTTCTCTTCCTCACAGGCATTTGTGCAATGAATAATGTCTTCATTCAAATTCGCAAACCCTTTTTGTTAGTTTGGGCTCCAGACCAGTGTGCTTGTAATAAAATGTGTTTGCATGCAGTGTGGCTGAATAGGTTTAATATATTGTGGTGGTGGTGCCTGTTGTGTGGATGTAAGTGTGGTTGGCAGGCCTGCGAGGCAGAAAGGAAACTGAAATAAACAAATATGTTGTCTTATCCTCGATTTTGATCTTTTAACCTGCTCTTTCAAGAGTTTAAGAATATGACTTTTAGCAAAGAGGATGCAATTTAGCAATGTTTTATCCGTGCCTGGGATGTTGAGTGCAGTGTAGAGGATAGAAGAAGAGTTGTAAAATGAAGATGAGACCCAGTCAGAGCAGCAGAGAAAGGCTGGCTGCTGCTGGCACTGAAGATAATCTGGCATTATGGTAGGCAGATGACACAACATGACACTGCGAATTCCAGCCATTGGTCAGATGAACTCTCATATGAGCTGCTAGGACGTGTGTCCCTGTTTAGGTACAGATTGTGCCTCCGTGCAGGGTTGCATGTGTCGCTTTCATGCAGCTCAAACCCATCTGAAACTGTGCCTCTTAATGGTCGACAGTGGTATTACATGCATTGTGCCATCACTAATTTAGAAGTTGTAATGCATGTTGATGTATCAGGCTCAGGCCTCGCAGCTCGTGGGCGTTCAGTGTGCTGCTCAGGGGCCCTTCAACAGGATGAACGCCTGCCAGCACCGAGTTTGAATTCTGGTCCTCTGGTCCCACCTCAGAACACAAACCTGTGGCCCTGTTCAGTCCACATCAGATGTTCCTCTGTTTCACCAGAAACAAATAGATTTAGTCATTTCATTTATAATGCTTGTCAGATCTAAAATGTCCCAGACTGTCATTGAATGGGTCTTGGATTAAAAGTGATTTTGCCCTCTCACTTCCCATAACTATGTGTCTCCATTTCTGTCTGTCTGTATCTTCCTCTTTTCCCTGCTCATCCTCTTTATTTTACTCCACCTTCTTTATATGTTTCTCTTTATTTGAGCTTCACTCTTAAAAATGTTACTTTTTTAACAATTAAAGGAATGTGCTGGCTTTTCCGATTTTATGTTTTCCCCTGTGATTCCCGAGCTAATCCATACGGATTAGATTATGTGGCAATACTCACAGCTACTCATGATAAGATCAGTTCCTACATGCTGTAATTGTGGACGTTAAAAGTACTCCGACCCTACAGAATCATCTTTTAAGAGAATATCCAAGATATTCTTTTGCATATGTCTTTTACTGAGCTGGCTTCACATTATTACTAGAGCTGGTAACCAGGTTTTTAGGGACATTCAAAATATTTAAACATACGTTTAAACAATTTAAGCATAAGTTAAAGTAACAACAGAAGTATAATGTATAAAACAGTAGGTGGCTTCCAAAATAAGAGATATGGCTACAGGGACTGCAGACCAGTGTTTAGTGATGATGGTTTAGAGCAGCACTGTAATTAGACTTGGAGTAGTAACATTATGTATGTCTGCTCTGCAGTCAGTCCTGCTGTTGTGATGTGGATATGAAAGTCTGCATGCCTGATGAAGACACTTATTTAGCTGTCTGCTCGTATTTACAGAGTCTGCACTGTTCCCTATTGTTTATTAATCTTGAAAATATTTTGTCCTTAAACTGTAAATAGTTTCTGGAAATGTTACTGTAATAGGGACATTTTAAAGTGTAACTGTATTTTCTCTTCATCTCATAGGTATATTATCCACTTTATTCACAGTAGAGACGAGGATCATCTTTAGTTAAAAGTGTTGTAAATGCTAAAACAATGGTTTTATGGCAGTAGACCAAGCAAACTATTTTATTGTTTATATTTTTAGTTTTAATTTTTTTGTTTCCCTGCTCTTAATGGAATATGCAGTGATTAGATTTATTCATAAATCATAACTAACTGATAACTGTTTTCTTGTTTTCCTCCTGTGTCCCTGTGTTCACGGGCAGTCATGGCAGAATTAGACCTGAGTCTGAGTGACGCGCTGACGGACAGCGTTCCCCAGCCGGGGCCAGAGAACCTGGTGGAGCGGGACTTTGTTGCTGAGCTGGAGTCAGAGCCCTTTGAAGATAAGGTTGGGGAGAGTGTGGTAAAGACAGACTACATCCCCCTGCTGGACAACGACGACACCAGGGCAGGTGAGAATGGTGTGATACTGAGAGTAAAGCGTGGGTAATTCGTCGTTACTATAAGCAGAGTAATATGAGACAGCGAGGATGCTGGGCAGTACTGTCTGGACTGAACTGATACTGAGGAGAGCTGGAGAGATGTGCACAGTGGGTTTATTGGGGTGTTATCACTGAATACAGCTGTCTTCTGCTGTGGATGGACAGAGAGTGGCGTTTGCAAGCTAAAACACCAGTGAGCTATTTAAAAAAATCCTGACTACTACAAGCAGGCACTAGCTCCATGACACTAGGGTGGGTATTCATCACTGTAAGTGACAAGTGATGCACATTACAGTTTAATCCAGTTTGAATTAAAAAATGTAATGCCAGCTAAACTGACTTAAATAATTTCAAACTTCACAATATTCCTCCATTTACAATACCAAAGATAGCCAATCTCTTCACTTAAATGTTCCTGAATGACACTGTGTTTTTGTGTCTGCATGTCTGACCTCTGTATCTGATTTCATCTACAGTATCTTAAACATGAGGAGAATCTGTGTTATGTAACATGAACTGCAGCTGCTCCTAAATGACTGGTAGTATCAGGCAACACTGGACACTGGCTGCCATTTTGGATCTGCTGGGGTGTCACTCAGCCAGAGGGAAGCTAGTAGCCTGAGGAGAAGCAGAATAGTGGCCACTGCTTTAAATATCCTAACACACTGGTTAAATTGAGGAACTAAATAGAAAGTGTGGTTTAGATCCACTGGTGTGTGTGTGTGTGTGTGTGTGTATACCTTTCTGAAAATAGATCAAAGGTTACGTATGACGTATTTGTTCTATGAGCATTAGCTGTTAAAATTGGCTCCAGTGTAACATCTGCTGGTTTTCTACAAAGCAAAACAAATGAATGTAGTTATGTAGGAAAGCAAGTCAACATATAACAGTACACGAGCTGGATCAAATAAGCAGCTGAGCAAATAACCAGATGAATGGAAGTGACAGTTAACCAGGGATGACTCAGCTCTCGGGCCTGTTTTGGTTGCCCAGACACTCTGGTCAGACAGTCAGACTGTGTGTGGGCACTCGTCAGTGACAGCCGGCTGCAGGACGGCCCGTGGGTGGTGTTGCCAGTGATCAAGTTTGGCACACTGTGTGCATTTGGACAAACGCAGACATGCTGACACGCTGAGTGCCATGCAGCAGGGCGAGGCAGTCCGCAAGTCAATGTCCTCTGTCAGCAGCAGCGCTAGATGGAGGAGGCACACATTTGTTTTTGTCATTTTTTCTGTCAGAGTTGCTGTTTTGATGCCATGCTGAACATGTAATGTGCACTCATGATGCCTGATGTGTGGTTGGTGACTGTCCTGTGTTTATTTGTGTGGACACATTTGGCTCATACCTACTATGTGTATGGGTGTTGCATGGATATCTGTGGTTTTGGACATTTGCATGCCTCTGCTTACATGTTATATGGCAATGTGTGTGAATGTGCTGTGTGTACTGATTGTGTACACGTATTGTTTTATTTGTGGCATACATTTTTACTAGTCTGCATGTGCGAGTGAAAGCAAGAACAAGAAGAGCTGATATGAACCATAGAGGATTTGACACTGTTGCTCACTGTCATCTGTGTGAATAGCGAGTCTGTGGGTGATCGAAGAAATCAGCGTTGTATGTGTGACTCTTGTATTAGCCTGAGTTGTATTACCAAGCACACCCACAGGCACACAGCAGACAACACACACTCCTAGTGCACACAAACTGAGGTGCCATTTGTAAAGTCTGGGTCTGTGGTTTTCATTTAAATTCAGCTTCAGTTTTATATTTCCGTGTACTGTAACTAATACAGCGCTGAAGTATTAGATTTTCTGTTTTGTAAGCCATTAGCAGTCACGTGGATAGTAATGTGTTTGCTTGTTTTTGTTTGTATATGTAAATGTATGCAGCCACGGGTACTGCGTTGGAGAATGGAGAGCAGGAAGCTCATGGGGTGCAAAAGCCTGGTAAGACATATCACACAGTTCCTTCTGCCGTCGGTCAGTCTGGAAAGGCCTTCTGGTTATTCTCATCCTCCAGTCATCATTTTTAAGTCTTATCTTTTCTTTCAGCCTTATTTACTTCCTTCTTGCTTTTCATCTCACTCAGATTCTGTGTGTCTGTGTGTGTGTGTGTGTGTTGTCCCGTTTTATTATTAACTGTTCAGGGCAGGATGTGAGCAGTCCTCACTGCTTTTCAGCATCCTTTCAAGGTCCTCTTAAATTCAAATCTGCTGCTCTCAAAGATTTTCTGAGCTGTTCAAACTAAAAGGAAAGTGCAGCAGTGCAGGAGCTATCTGTAAAAGAATAAAAACAGAGCCACCCTTTTGAGGACAGTTTGAATAGAATACTAGCTTTGTTTCCTTTCCACACACAGTTCATAGTAAAAGTGGAGAGACTTAATGACTTTTCAATCAGTTGAGAAATCGAAATGAGGTTTTTTGCATAATGAATTCATTAAAGTTAATGATATTGACATCAGGGTATTGTCAAATTGTCACCTTGATAACATCAGCGGCACTGCTTTTAATAAAAGAACAAAATTACACAAGTCTCTAATCATCAGTGCCTTTGTTGCTTATGATGCAAATAAACTGTCCTAGTGTTATATCAGTATTGGAGTTAATTAGCTGCAAAAGGGACAAACGATTTGCCCTTCCTTCAGACCGTCTGTTGACACTGAGAAAGACTTAAAGGACTGTTTCTGTTGTGTTTGGGTGTTCGGTGTTCATTCTGCAGGTGTTGTCCAATTTGAAAATCAGCTCATCTGACTTTCTTTTTTGCTAATAGTCTTCTTTTTGCTTTATTCCTCATCACTCAGATACTAGAATAGATCTATATGATTTGCATTTGGTACGTCTATGAGTTCCTGTAACTCTGCCCTTGATCCTATGTGGACTTTAGTAGTAGTTAATTGTAAAGGTGTTTTCATGAGGAATGAGGGTGAACATCCTAGTTTTCTAGAAGTGTCAGTCCTTACGAAATACCCTTCATCAACTGCTTCATGAAAACTGTGTATATGTTGTAAAACGAGCACTACAGTTATTGGCTGCTATGAAATTAGCACTGTGAACTATTTTTGTACTGCTTAAAACCTAAATGCAGCCCAATGCATAGGCTAAAGAAAGAACTGACAGGAACAAGCTCAACCACAGTAGGCGTCAGAGTGTCACTGTATTGTGGTGATAACTGCAGGACAATAGCAGGTTAGCAGCCTTTTGTCTTCAATCTAGATGACTGCATTTCTAACAGCAGTTGTCTGCTAAAAAGTGAAGCTGCACCTCATACCTGTTTAACACAGGTGTGCAGCGTGACAAAGCATCAGCTGTTAGACGTGTCCACTGCCATATTCATGTTCTGTTGATGTTCCACTGAGATGACTGGAAGGCTTGATGGGGATGCTGGTGACAGTGGGAGTAGTGATCTGCATGTAAATCAGACTTCTGTGTTGGCATGGTCGCTGCTTAGCTTTGTGTCTGTTTGCTTGGCATGGGTAGCCTGTGTTACTATGGTTACAGAGCTCCACGTACAGTGACTCCAGAAAGTATTCAGACCCATTTGCTTTTTGCGTACTTGCATTGTAAATAAAGACAATTCCCTTTCTGGCACTAGTTTTACAATCAATATTAAATGTTTTTTGCTAATTGAAAATTAGAAAATAAATGACCAATCTCTGTTTTTCAGAAATCTCCAGAACCTCAGTTTAGTTTTTTTCAGTTATTACATTTGGCAGTGATGACATCTTTTTGGGTAAATCTTATTCTCACGCTTCATCATTGCAGATATCTAATCTCCCCTGTATTTACAGTACTCTCGAAATCTGATATTTCCTTTGTTCCTGTCCTGCAGTAAGTTGATCTCCCACTATACTTATACTTCATAAGTACAGTACACATTTTGTGAAGTATCACAGTCTATATAAAAGGTGTAGTGTGAGCGGTTTGTCAGCACTAGCTCTGTGAGGCATTCAGGGACTGTACAGAGTGCAGGTCATTATCAGAATCGCTGGGAGCACTCAGTGTACCAAGACTCTTCTTGTCCAGTTTCTCAGTTTAGCCTGACAGCCAACTCCGGGAAGAGTTCTGGTGGGTTCACACATCTTTCATTTCATAGTTAAGGCGACCACAGTTCTCTTGGAAACACTTCAGACACGTTTAGACATGTCATCACTTTTTCATCATGGGTAATTAAATGTAGCTTAACATACACAAATGGCAATATGATCCAGAAGAAGTGAATGTGCAAAAAGTGAAGGGTTGAATACTGTCACTTTAAATGTCTCAAATAAGAAAAACAGTTGAATGGATGCTGCTCTCTCTGTCATTTTCCACACCGCATCAGCAATTAAATCAGAGCTTCACCAAAGTACAGTGTGAAATGTGATATGTATATAAATATATTTCGCGGACCTACCTTCAGTCGACAGAGCATCTGTCCTTGTCTAGGTGCATTGCTTCCATTCATCATTGTTATTCCGGCAGACCCCAGGGAGAGGACGCAGGTGGTATAAGTAGTAACTGGGTCAGAGAATTGAGAGCGTAAGCTGAATCCTGACAAAGCAAATGCAGATGTGTATGTGTTGGGATGCTGCATGATTCCTCTGCATGGCATGTAAAGACAAATGCATGGCGTAGAGTATCTTCCCAAATGTTTGACAAACACCAATATATCTGGTAAATGACCTTCAGAATAAGAAACTGTACATGTTGATTTTGTCATGCTGGTCATGAATTTGACAGTTTTTGGATGAGTTGCAGCTGATTGTGTGATCGCTTTACTAACCTGCTTTCTTCTTTTTTTCCCCTTGTCCCTTCCTCTCCTCAATGTTTTATTCGTTAATTTTATCTTTATTCCTCCTTCTTTCAAACCACCTTAAATCTTCTCTCTCTCTTAATGAACGCATTTTGTGCTTTTTTTTCCTTCTTCCCTTCTTCTATACTGCTGTCTTCATCATCCTTTTACTCTACCTCACTCTTCTCGCTCTCATTTTTTTTCTCCTGCTCCGTTTTCAATCCCAATGCTTCAGAGGACTAGAACCCGTCTCCACCACTGTCAGTCAGCTGTGCTTCTGCTTCTGTGCACCTCCTCCCTCTTCCTGTGCAACCTACACACACACATATGGTCATGCACACTATCTCAACCCAACCCGCGGTTCCTTTGATCCAGTATGGAGAAAGTCTGAGTTGAGGTTGTGGGCAGGAAACCACATTAAACATTCGCACACGCACATTTGCACACACAGACACGCCATGCTGTCCTGACCTCAGCACACGCTGTTCCTACTAATAATGTGCTGGCACTCTGTGATTCACTCTGCTGGGCAAACTGCACATACATAAAGAGTCACATCTGAAATTGAGTTTGATTGTTTTGTTTTTGTCTGAAGTTTTTCTTGATGCAGAATAACAATATTCCCATGTGTCCAATGAAATGTTTTCTTATTTTTATTTGTTCTCTAATTGATCTGGTCTTAAATAATAAGGTTGGTGACACTGTGTTTTTTTTATTATTATTTTCTACAAATCCCATAAGAGTCTAATACCAACAATAAATTGTGTCCCTCACATGTCTGTAGGCTTATTTGTCAGTGTCAGAGCTTCGTTGTTGTTCAAAAACTGTTAAGAACACATCAGTGAAACACTCAGCTGCACTGTCTCACGTGTTTCTTCTTCACAAAAACATGTAGCTATTGTAGCTTTTTTTTTCTTCTCAGGCTAATATCTACCACCACTTTTTACACCGATCCAACTGCACACGTGGGTTACTACACTAGTTTTCTAGCTTAAACATACTCAGTGACTAATTCTAAATGTGATCATTTGTTGTTTGTTTATTGTGCACAGTTACAACATATGTACATTGCATTTAAGTGATAATGCAATCCCAGTCTAATTATGTCATTATCAAGAAGTGATTGCTGACTCATCAGTCAGTGTACCTTTTGTCCAACATAAACTAGTTGACTAGCGCCCCGGGCCTCAGCTACTGTATGCTGAGAAGCCTGGGTGGTCAAAGTTCATCCACTTCTCTCTGGTCTCGTTCAAGCTCCACCATGTCCCGTTCGTTATATCAGCCTTGATTGGCATCGCTGAATACTGACTGACTTAGTCTCCGCTGTTTTGGATGCTTGATGCGTTGTGTCCAACACTGTTGACATCTGTCTCTCATCAGCATCACCTCTACTAAAATTGCTCTTGTGAAGACTCTGGCTCACGCTTCTTTGAATCCAGCAATCTTTTCTTGTGTGTTAGACTCTGTCCCCAGACATTGTAAATGTTCTGTAGCACAAGAAGCAAGCATAAAAACGCATTACGCACATTTTTTATGACAACAGTGGACACTGGCAGTCGAATAAGCTAAAAGCATGTTCAGAATTCACAAACTTGGCGGAAAGCAGATACAGTTCACTGTTGGTTTGAGTCTGTGTGGGATCTGTTGACAATAACAAAAACATGGAAATCACAGCCTTATCCTTTAAAAAAAATGTAATGTTTGTTTATGTCCACACACACACACACACACACACACACACACACACACACACACACTTTAAGGCACAGACACCATCCAGCAGCCAGCCCTTGTCGTCCTGTCTGAAACCTTTCAGAATGAGTTACCAGTGCTGCAGGCCTTATCCATCAACACCCAGAAACCAGCTTGCACACAAACACACAAGTATACATATTTGCCCTCCAGAGAACTATTTGTATTTTCTATTATGTCTTTTCTCCTGTAATGAAACTCTTTGTTCACCTTTTCCTACATTTTTGCTTTTGATCCTCTTCATCTCCTTTGCACTATTTTCACTGTTGTATTTCTAGTTTGGTTTGAGAGTTTAATACTAATGTTAGACCTTCAGTGGACAATCATTAATGTGAAGAATGCAGGCCTCCCTCCGCTCTTTCTGTATTTGTATTTTGTTCAGTTTCACTCTTGATGAGTGGTTCAGTTTCAGTTTAAGTTTCAGATCTTTTCTTGTACATTTCATATTGTTGCTGATTTTATTACCTTACTTTCATGAGCTGTGACTGATGATATATATATGTTGTTATTACAGCAGCAGTAAATTCAGTCAAACACTCAAATTCACTGAAAAATGACTGAAGTGTTGTTTGCAACAGGCTAGTGCAGCTAACTCTAATGAGTAAAGAGTAGCTGGGCCTCATTCTTAAAATAGGCTCATTACCAAAACATATTTATGTTCTAGCATCCTGCTCTGTTTGCCGCAGGTTTTCTTACTTTATCTGCCACGGCACCTTTTAGTTGAACTTTTATGAAACTCGTCTGATGTTATCATGGCTGTAAATGGACAGAAGTGATGACCGAAGACCTCCTGAAGGAGGTTTCTTTAGGGGTTGGAGGTTGGTGTTAAGATTTGTCACCCTATAGTGTGATATACTGTACTGTGAATTTGATTTGTTTAAATGCTAAGAAGATGTTTCAGCCTGTGTCACAGTCCAGAGTGTCTTTTTTATAGATGTGTCTCTCTTTGTTGTCTGTCTGCACCTTGTGCTAATAAACTGATATATAACACACTTATCTGGCTTGGGGTTTCTCTTGCTTCTTCTAACCAACCTGAACTAAACCTTCTATCTAATGTCTGACTGCTGCTTTGTTTCCCTTCTCTCGGCTGCTTTCTATTTCTGTCCCTTCCAGCCTTTTATGCTCTCTGCAGTATTGTTTCCTATTTCAGATATTCTTATAACTTAGCAGCTTTCTCAGAAAATAGGAAGCTTAGTCATACTGGCTGTAACCTTTGAAGGCGGTGGGTTTTTACAGCGTAAAGCTTAGAGATTAGTGTGTGCCGCAAGGAAAATGTATCTCTATTGCTGAGAGATGTGCCTCTTTGGTTACTAAACATATGGCTTTGTTACTTTTTTTGTGGGGGGACTAAAAATACACAAACAGAAGTTATTAAAGGTAGTTTTGCCTTTTCTTAAGTTATTTGGTAGCTATAAGCATTTTATAGCTGGAAAGAGCTGTAACTCAGGATGGTTTAGGAGTAGACGAGAGACGGAGGTAGCACAACCGGAGCCTGTATCTGCATCTTCTCTAGTTTTCATAAAACCTCATTGCATTGTGCTCAGCTGCACTAAAATCATCCACACAAAGAAGCAAGTCCACCACCCCACACAACAAAACAGGCTGTTTGTCAGTGTGTTGCCAAGTGATTGGACATTGACACAGTGGTATTGTCTGTAGCTTTCAGGATTTAGGTACCAGTGTTTTGTAGAAATGGTTATTAAATTATTTGGATGATTTGCTGAATTTATTTAAAAGTTTGATGAAAGCTTTGCTGAGGAATATAAGGGCATTATATTGGCCAAGGGCTTAGCTACATCTTGCATTCACCGAAACATCCCTGGGTAAACAATAATTGGTAAGTGAACAGTAGATTTACTCATTTGTGAACCAAATATTTAATGAAAAGAATATTAACATAATACTTAATAATTAAACTATTTCTTAGTTGGAGCCCCCTTTAAATGTACTCTACTTACTATGACCTTGTTGAGTAGACTCACACAAGCATAGATCCAAGATGAGTAGTTGTATTGCTCATACATTACCCTCCACTATACCGTAACCTCTAGAGATCACCCTGACCCGTGTGATGCTCTCTGTCAGCATGTGTGTGTGTGTGTCTTTGTGCGTCTAAGACTATATGGGGCAGCGTGTCCTACTTCGTGTCCTACTTACCTAGAGTTGCCATGTGGGTTATATAGGGAGAAAAAGAGGAGGAGATGAATTGACTAGCTCCTCTACATAAGCAGATACGCTTTTTAGTGGGGGGACGTCCCGTGCCCCTACAAGTGTACTCTACAGTACACACACACTTCCAGCACTACACACTACACTACAGCCTCACACTGAACAGCTGTCCTACATTTCCTTAAAAAGAGGGTGATGAAGACAACAGTACTTACAGTTGAGCAGTGTACATAACACATATATAATGCAAGAGCCCGTACCTTAGTACAGTACTTTATCTGCATCTGCACACACACAGAAGATGTGCATCATCTGACTTATGTTTTAACAGGACGACAATCTTCTTTATACATTACTGACCTACTTCGGATCATTTTACATCATCAACTGATGACAGACTGTTGCATGGGTTTTTATGAAACATTATACAGGCTAAGACTAAATAATATAATACATGGAAAATATTTGTTAGAGCAATAACTGGGTAAATGTTGCTGTATTTTTCACTGCAAACAGAGAAAGCTGTGCTTAAAACATACACATGACCTGCCCTAACTAAATCATTGGAAGCTGGCGTTGCATAAGCAGATACCCTTTTAATTAACAGTCGTTCTTCTCAAACACGGCCTTCCTACCTAGCCATGCGCCATCAGCACCTCTCGTCCTGCCGTGCTTCTTCATCCCTGTCTAAAACCAAAATAGACCCATGTGGCTGGCGTACTGTTTCACTTTAACACTGTGTTGTCTTTTGCTCATCTGTGTTGGGGTTTAAGTCTGACCATGTTGTGCTAGCAGCACTACAGAACTTGTTTGTGTCTTGAACTTTCTTTATCCACTCTTACAGGATTTATGTGAATCCTGGAGACATGCCTCTGTTTTCCCACATTTACACTGACGTGACCTGGTGGGCAGTTGGTGCATAGTAGCCCAACTTCTTTAGACTTTGTGTTCTTAACAATGAATATCACAGTATTACAGAGCCATAATCTTGCTTGTAGACTTTGCACTTTTGCAAAATGCTTTAATGACTTTCAGCATCCTGCCTGTTTAATTCCATTAATAATTTTCATGTTACAACAGTACAAAATGCTGAAGGTCTACTGTGATGTTTGTAAAATGAATGATCCCTGTTGAAATGTCATACCACCAGAAGTCAAACTCACCCTAGTTATGTCAGCGTCTTATCTTCATATTTGATTGAAACACAGTAACTCCTATCTTGTAGCATATTGGCGTCTTTGTATGATTAAAAAAACTCTCTCTGTCATCCAGTTTTATTTCTGAGAAGTGATTAGAAATGTAGAAATGTTGGATGAATCTCCTAAATATAAATATTCATGACGCAGCTTAAATCCCCGTGCTGGGAGAGAACCTATAATTCCCCCCTCGCTGGTGTCTTCTCTGTAGACAGAGCTGTTCCTCACATGCAGAGGTGTGTGTGTGTTTGACTCTCAGTGCTTATGTTATTGTGTGCGTGTGTGCCTGAACAAATGTCTTCCTCTTTAGCCACATGTCAAAATATAGTATGAGTGTGTTAGGCTTCAGACTTGCCTCTAAGCCTTAAATGTGAAATGCTCTTGATAGGAAACATCAACATGGGTAACTAGTGATTCTCCTCCTCTCTGCTGCACTTTGAAGTGTATGCTTGTTCACTTCATCTGTTGATTTGTCAGGCACTGACTGCACAATCCCCTCTGGTGGCAGCTAAATGCAGTCCCCTTCCCCTGCTCTGTAGAATGAATTGAGATCCATGACAGTGAGGAGTGCTTGAAAGCATGACAGCTGGAATGCAAATATGATCAAACAAAATACCAAGGTTAGTCGGAAAATCCTTTGCTGCGGCTCAGCTCCTTAATCCTGCCAATAAAAACTATCACACATTGATGTGAGGAAGGTCAAGAGAAAGTTAGGTTGGGATTAAAATAGCCTCTGAGGGATTGCCTCAGTGTTGTTTTCCTCTTTCCAGACAAGCACAGCCTTGTTTTCAGGCTAGGACAAGGAGGTGTGGAAGATACAATGGCATAATAGGCTAGGATTCAAAGAAAAGAAGCCAGGATGGAGAGACAAATAGGGTTTCACAGGCAGCTGTGTGTGTGTGTGTGTGTGTGTGTGTGTGTGTGTGTGTGTGTGTGTGTGTGTTAGTAGAAGATACCTGCAGGTCCTCTCATTCATCCTCTTCTTCTGGAAACACAAAACACACAAACAAACACACACACACACACACACACACACACACACACAAACACGAATTACAGAGATGTCACATCCAATGCACCTTGCTTTTCACATCCTGTCAGTGCACATCACCCTCTCACACTGAATTAATACCATCAAAGCATTAGCCTCCTGACTTCTCACCTTGCGCACCCTTGTCTCCTTCCCTCTCAGCATACTTTAAAATCATCACAGTAATTCTGTGTAACTGGCCAATACCATCCTAAACTCCTTAAAGGCTACCTCCTTCATAGAGCAGGAGACCTGGGTCAGGTGGGGTGACAGTTAGCACAACGATGACCAGCATGCAGCTAGGATAACATCTGGCTAAGCAACGTCTTAAGAGACTTACCCAAAAAGACTCAAAGCTGCAATAGCTGCCAGAGTAAGTACTGATTTTACAGTCTGAGACTAATTCCATTTGTGATTATTAATACATTTGCAAGAACATGTTTTTACTCTATCAGTATATGCAGTTGGTAAATTTCAAATACAATAAAGTGTGCAACAAAACAAGGGTCTGAATACTGTCCTAAGTGACTATACTGTACCTCACACTGACACATAAATACTGCACCCTCAAGGACTAAAGATTTGATCGAGTTATGTGAACCAAAAAAAAAAAACCTCAATCAGCTCAATCACTAAATCACTAAACCGATGTGTGGCTCAGTTGTCGTTCACAGACAGGATTGATTGACCAGAGTGACTTTGGACAAGACACTAAAACCCTGTCATGCTTGCAAAACTGTGTTGTTTTTTTTTAGTACATTTGCACATAGATTTGATACATTTGCCCTTTTCTTTGTTTTCAATGCATCTGCTTTATTTTGCTCTGATCAGACAGTAGAGGGTGACATATCCACCCACTAATGTTCTGCTGCTGTTTTTCATGGAAGTAACTACAGTAGATAGCCGCCTACCAATCTGGACAGATCTTTCTCCTGCCTACAAAGCACAGATTGGTTGACTCTTTTCCAGCTGGTTGAAGCAGCCATCAATGGACAAATCAACAGATCTCCATATATCATTGAACAAATCAGTGTTAACTACTGGATATATCTGGATTTCTCCATGACAGCAGCCAGTGTGCACTTTTCAACTTCTTCTGCCTGATTCATCTACATCAGTGCTCGAATGTCACTAGAAGAATTCTAGAGAATTCCCCCTTGTATTGTCTCAAAAGACACATTTGGGATTCCATGTATGTGGGTTTTATCATCTAATTTTGTGTAGTCCACATGGTTCAACAGCTGCAGCAGGAGTTGGAAACGTTGGCTAAGTTGCTGTCTGGATTAAATAAAACCAGGTCAAGCTTTGATCTTCTCTAATAACCTACACACAGAAACTCTGAAGCCTGTATACATCCCTGAGGCTGATTGTTGATTGATTGAGGAGGTCTGTAAGTACAAGGAGAGACCCCTTAATTTATGACTGAGCTAACACCATTTGAATGTCTCGCTGCTTTACCTCAGAGACGCTGTCTAAGTACTGTTCCTTTCTTCTTTTTTTTTTATTAGGTTATGTATTTTGGTATTTATTTTACAGTATAACTGGAAGATGAGTCATGGCAACTGGACTTCTTCTTCTGGACATTCCTGTAGGTACGGTCATATGGTCAAAATGTTTCATTAGTCATCCAAGAAGTTTCTTTAGTCTGAGGAAAGTTGGTTTACAGTTTGCAAACTGCTACAAGGACAAGGACTGAACTTAGTTCTTAAAAACAAATAAATTATAAAGTAAAACCTCGGCATTCAGATTTTAACCAGCTTTATAGAGGACACTCAGTATGTTTGTCCACACCACAGAATAGAACTCTGTCCTTGTGTGTCTGTGGTGCTGCAGTGACCCTAACCCAGCCACCTCATCGTGTCTGTATCAGCTCGAGGAGCTGAGGCTGAAGTAAAGGAGGAAGGGGAGACTGGGGTCAGCTGGAGGACAGCTGCAGGACTTCAGTCTACCCCACTGGCTCATCCCAGATTAGACCATTTGGGTAAAACAAACCATAGGGTGCCATGGTGAACTAAGGACTGAAATCACTGAAACTCAGCCAGATTTGGTATTAAGCTTACATACTAGTAAGCTGCTATGATAATTCATTGAAATGAGATGATTTCTGTTGAGACTCTCAGAAAGAACCTCTGTAATATTTGTTCCTTCAGTTAAATGTATGATGTGGTTACTTATAATGTTCATGTGAAAGCTTATCATATGACATATGACCTGGCTTCTAATAGAATCAAACGGATTAAGAGAGGGCACCCAACTGGTGAAAGACAACTGATATTTAAGCTGATATATTTACACTTGCAACAACATGTACTTCTCAGAACCATCATATTTATTGAGGTTTACTGAGTGTTTACCACATAACAGAGGTTATCCTGCTTTGACTCTGAGCCATTAGTGTTCTCATTTGTTATTGCTCCTGGTCCTGTAGTGGTTCATCTGTCCCTTCTGTGAGAGGACAGTGGGGCAGGGGGACGCGCTGAGCCCAGGTCAGCTGGAGGACAGAGATTAGCCCTCTGGCTGTCCAACATATGAACTTAAGAACATAAGACTGGAATAGAAGCTGGGATAGGCCAGCACAGACTTTAGCTGAGTAGTGATCGTACTGTAAAGTCCAGTTTAAGATCAACTATATTGTGCTGTTGGGCTTAGGTTAATTGATGTGATACTACCTGTTCCTTAAGCTTAACCATAAGTTGAATTCTCAAGGTCTCTGCCTCTCACACTCACAAAAGTTAAGAGCACAACCTGAATGTAGGATAAAAATAACTGAGCTGGAGTAGAATTACCTGTAAAATATGTAAAAATTAAGATGGTACATATTTACAAAATACTGATTCTAACAGTGCAACAATAGTTTAGCACTTTTGCACTAAAAGCTACAGTGTGTAACATTTTTTAAGTAGAAATATGTTCCGAAATTGATCTTCTAGTAAAGGGTGTTGTTGATGCTTCCTGTGAAGTGTTTTAGTCCTTATTATATAGATTGACTGGTAATCTATCTGAAACCTCACAGGCAGTAAAATCTCTGTTGACGGGGAAGGCAGTGAAGATTGTTATGCAGTGCAGCAGTCCTGCTGCTTGGACACAAAAGTTAAGAGATGCTGTACTGTGTGGCCATTCGTGCAGATGTATGTGTGCATAATGTGCTCTGAGCAGACAGTGGTCCCCAGGTCATTAGGCACATTCAATACTGAATAATTTAAGGAAAGCTCAATGAGATTGAAATGATGATAAGATGATAAGATTCTCCCACTTCCTCATTTCTTCAGGGTGCAGGGAAAACCCCTCCAATTTAATAATTCTAGGGTTGAAGGAGGAAGTTGTTATTCTAGGCATGGATGTAGGATTTGGTCTCAGAGTGGCACAGCTCTCATCCTCTTTGATAAGCAGATGGGATGGAGAGACACACATATGTAGGTCCCACTTATTTAGTCAACGTTAGGACTAAGTGACACTGCAACACTGCAGCACTGATTTTATTGTATTCTCTACAATAAAAGTGTAGTCTTAAAAAATCTACTTTAGATACAACCTAATCAGAGCTACACTAAGTAATCGGTAATGACCTTTAGTGTGTACAGTGTCTGTGTGTGTGTGTGTGTGTGTGTGTGTGTGTGTGTGTGTGTGTGTGTCTGTGTGTGTGTGTGTATGAGTGACAGGGCCACTGTCTTGTTGTAGCAGTGTGGAGTTGAATTGGGTTTTGCCTTGACTTCTGACCCAGTCCTTTCATACAATGGCTTTCACATCTATATTACCACTCCTAAATCAGTATATGTGTGTGCTGTGGTAGCATTCTGATGCTACACGAGCAGATTTGTGTGTCTCAGTATCATCATCCCCTTCAACACACTATTTCAAGTGAGCAAACATTGATGCTTTTATCAAACATCAAGGTGTAATCAGCTAGTGAACATGTTACTGGAATTGAGAGTGTAATTGCAGGCCCATGGCCGGGATGTTGCCATATGTTATATGTTACAATCGCAGCACACACCCAGTAACCACTGCACCATCTCCACTGCTGCTCCCAAATCTGCTGCCTTTCCTCAGAACAACCCTCAAATCGCTCCAGTGCTACTTCTTCAGCTTGTCCATGCGTGAGTAGGATTAACCCCCTGGGGTCGCTGATGCGCCGGCACATCCAAGTCATGTGACCAATTTAAGGCGAAGTAGCAGCAAGACAGCAGCATGTATAACCTCGACTTCAATTTGTGTCTAAAGTTTGGACTTCATACTAAAAGATGGTGTTGATGGGCCAACTAAGACCGGAGTTATGATAAATGTTTCACACATCTATTAAATAGCAATAAAGAGTACGGACCCAGAAAGCATTTCTCTGTATCTCTGTCATTTCCTGTTGCTGGAAGAAGCAAATTGAACAATGTACTTTTTCTATTAGAATGTTATGTTTCTTGTGTGTTTCTTAGGTTTAATGTTTAATACAGTCAAAACAAAGAAATAACTGTAAAATCACACACACAGAGATTGTGCTGAAGAATTATACCAAACATTGACATGACAAACCTGAATTATAAAGCACTAATTAAAAGTAGTCAAAATCAATAATACCCTGGTCCCCAGAGGGTTAAGCCAACACAAGAGTGTGCGTTCTTTCTATGCTATATTTATCCATTTTATTCTGCCAGGTCAGCCAACTGTCCACTAAGATTGTCTGACTTTGTCGTTGTCTGTCTGCCATCATGTTGTGCATGTTCGTGTTCGTCTGTCTGATGTTCAGTCTGTTTTATATGTGCTACTGTGTGCTTCATTGCATACTGCTGTATGTGTGTCCTTGCACAATTGTTTGTCCACATTAGTGCAGCCACAGCAGAGTAGCTGTGTGTGTGTGTGTGTGTCCTTGAATTCCCTGTGAGATGTTAAAGTTCATCCGTCAGACAGATAGCTGCTCCAGTCTGTCTCACAATACTTTATCCTTATAGTGAGGTCAGCAGCAGCAGCAGCAGCAGTTCTTACATAATTTGAACATTTAATTCACAATAGATGTAGGATCATGTTTTTAGCTGGTAGTGGCAGAAAGCACACGTTAGCAGTACTACCTGTTAGAGGCCAAGGTCACCTGTTTTGACTTGATGAAAGTCTTGCACCAGCAATGTTTTCAGTCAGTATAAAGTGTCTGTATGTGCTCCTGATGTGAAAATCTTCTGCCAAAGGATCTGTTCTGGGTTGTAAGGAGACACTTGTTAAAGGTCAAGTAGTCATGATGACTGGTGACAAGCCTTCTCTCAAGCACTGACTCACCTACTAGGAACAATTATGTTATGGTGGTACACACAGTACACACTCACATATGATGCATCACAGTTGACCTCCCTACCTCTCTCAAGCTGAGGAGTTCACCACTGGTACATTAACACATTCGAGTGTGTAAAGCAGAAATCCTTCATCATTTTTTAAATTAACCTTAGGTCTTAATTAGCTTAAATTAAATAAAATTGACTTAATTTATATTTATGGTTTGATTCAATTTGAGTTGTTTTTGTGGCTGTGATGGCTGCGTTTGCTGCCACACAAGTGAACTATGGGTAACCTCATGTATTGGTTTGGATTTATACACCTTAACCATCATATTCAGTTTATACATTTAGAAAGATTAAGTTTATACCCGTAGAATGTAAAGCAAGACAACAGTCAAATTTAATTTAATATACTTTATTTAGTTTGTTTGCCAGTACATTAGTTTCTGTTTGTAGTTATCTTCTGTACTGTTATCCTAAGTTTAACAATTCTTGCATGTGATAATTTATATTATTTTGAGTTACCAGTGCAGAGGTGGCCGAGGCTAGTTGCTGTTGCTGCTGCTGCTGCTGCTCGTCCTCTTCTCAGGCCGAGGGCAAAGGACGCGGCCCTGAATACAGACCTGTTTTATACAGGAAGATTGGACTGAACCATAGCCTACCACCTGTGAGGGGGATTTAGGTTGGCATATTGTATACTATGTTGGTCTATGTTAATATTAGTCCTTTGCTGAGGGAGTTGCTTTTGATTAATTGTTTAATTATTTACAACTGAAAAGACTGACTGTTATGTTTAGTGGGCTTTGGGGTTTTGTTAGTACTAGTTGTTTGTAGTTACCCCCTCTGTGTGTGTCAAATGGTCTGATCAGCCATTATATATGTTCCCTCGTGTGTTCCTTTCGGGAGGTCAGTTGGTTTTTGTTTTGTCTGTTTATTCAGTTGAAGTTATGTTTGTCTAGTCTATTTTGTTATATGTGGTTTCTTTTGTTGACCTCTTTTATGGGTCCTAAGATTTCTTAAATATTTTGTGTAATTATTCCTCTCACGTTTTTGTGATAAATAAAACTTTTTTGATAATCCACCTGTGTTTCCTCTTCCACTGGCTGCTTGGTCCCTTACAGTGCCTTTGGTACTTTCAGTCATTCACTATTGGTCACCAGAAGAATACTGAGCCAGACTTTGAAAATGGTCCAGATTCTCTCAATGCACCCTCATCCACCGAAGACATTTTAGGCTTTTTTCGACTTACAGCTCTAAAAAGAAACAAGAGACCACTGTAAAATGATCAGTTTCTCAGTTTTTATCCTTTAAAGATTCATGTATTAGTGAAATGAAGAGCTTTGTTTTTTATTTTTTGCTCCTCTATTGCCCCTCTATTCCAAATACTGACTGCTTGTGTTTGCCTACTGACTCAGTTTTCTCATATCTCAGCCAGTAACGTCATGCTTTGTGCTAGTATGGTGTCGTAACTACTGAAATAATCCTTCTCAGTGCCACTAAATTATCTTCCCTTAGCTCTCTAAGAGAAGCCTGCTAATATGGTGAATAATTTTGCCGACATGTGGGGCACTTGATTTTCATATCAGTGCTCCTGACTGGCTTTTAAATGCTACGTAGTCTGACTTTAGCACAGCACCGGTAAAATCCACCTGTTTTCCTGCAACATTTTGGCTTCACTCATTTAGCACTCAGCACATTTAGCTTGTTTAGTCCACCTTAGCCTCGGGGATTAGCAGTGCCTATGCACGTCTCATGTTATTTCCCCCTATTTGTGTTTAAAAGGCAGAGTGACACAAAGACAGGCAGAAAATGTCGACAGTTTGGACGAGTAGCGCTGCGTGTTTTTGAATCAATAGGTGACCCTGCCCACGGAGTGTTTTGTGCGCCTTGTCGAGACAGACGATGCACACCCCACCATGGCCCCTGTGTGTGTCTGATATATGGAAGCGTTTGTGACTTTGGGTGGCATCCTGTCTGTTTGCCTTACTGTCACCCTCTGTGGATGCTGCTGGGAGAGGACTGCCACTGGTGCCTCCTTCCTTCTTTCCTCCACTCCTCTCCTCACTCAGTTCCTCAGCCTTCACGTTTATCCATCTTCCTTTCTCTCTTTCTTCCATTCATCTCTCCCTTTTTCCTCCTTACATACCTCACACACCCAAGCAGCCAATGTTAAATCAGCCAGTCGGGGATCTTGCCTGTGTAGTCCACTTTGGACCTGTAGTTGGAAAACAGACGCAAGAGTTAAAGGGTGACTGCAGGAGTAGAGAGAGAGGGAGCACTCTGCCAGGGAGGGGAGGCGCTAGCTGGCGAGGCCCAGGACCTGAACCAGACAGACAGTGAGACGTCACACCAAACCCAGACTCCCCGACTGTGATTGCATTCTAGTGTGTGTGTGTGTGTGTGTGTGTGTGTGTGTGTGTGTGTCACTGTGTGGCAATTGTATGTGTGTCACTGTGTGGCAATTGTGTGTGTGTGTGTGTGTGTGACTGCAGGTTCACAGTGTTAGTAGCTCAGAGCCAGCTGAGGCTGCAGTGGAGACAGAGACAGAGGCAGTGAGCAGCAAATAGCAAACACTGAATGTTGAGTTGAATGGGACAAAGATCTCTGCTTTTGAGAGGAAATTTGGCAGGTGAGGATACGAGTGTATATGCGTGTGTTCATACTGGTCCATGTGGGCGAATTGTGTTTAATAGAATCCACTATATGTACATTTGTTGTGTATGTTTGCTTGTCTGCTTTATGCATGAGTAATTTGTGTGTGTATTTGTGTTCAGCCGAGCGTGATAATAGACGTGTCATTAAATTAGGGATGTTCAGCGAGGAAGGGGAACTGATGTCCTGTGGTCCATGTTGTCACTGCAGGTTGTAAATTGACCTCGGGGGGACAGACATCATTGTCATACCCAGAGCCGCAAGGAGAGGTACGGCCACACTCACTTGACCAGAAGCAGGCCTCGGCTACAGACTTTTTCTCAGGTACGAATGCCAGGAACAGCAGTTTGAAGTGACACTTCCTAGTTGCTTCCTCTCACTGTAATGTCTATTTCTTCTGTGATAGAGCATTAGTGAGATTGTGTTGTTACGTAGTGTAACACAATAATGAGTCATTTCTCTTCTTTTTTTGCCAAATACGTAGACGAATACAAGGTCCCTGTCATCACCTCTTAAGACTTGAACACAGATAACGACAGCTAATAAAAAACAGACACATGAATGTCAGACTAAATTTGATTAGTCTTTTCACACGGTATAGTGATTCAGACTTTGTCAGGGTGAAACCAGAGCTCTTAAATGTACAAACAGTTAATTGATGTTTGTTTTTCTTTTGTCTCCTTCCTTGTTGCCCGTCTCAACCTCTATTATTAATGACTTCATGCCCAACCACCATCATCTACTCCATTTATTGCTTCTTTTCTTTTTCTCCACTACATCCATCTACCCATCCGTTCTCCTCCTTGTCACTCTTCCACTGTTTTCTTCCCCATTGTTTTTCTTGTTCTTTCACTCCCACCTCCCAGCCTCCATGGCAGGTTATTCAGATCCTCTGGGCTCTCAAACCTGCCCTGCTCAAATGATGGATGCTGGCCTGATGGGAGCTTTTTCAGGTATAGCTTGCAATATTTTCTTCACACGGCCTCTCTTTCTGCAACACTTGAACACTAATGACAATATCTTACTGACTTTTGATATCCACATAATCTGTGTTTGTTTGTTCTTGCTATTTTGTTGCCTTGTTTTGTATCATGCAATTGCAAATGACGGCTTGTAAGAACAGGTAGCTAGCAACATTTATTGGTAGAGACCAAGGGCCCGTAGCTCAGAAAAGCCTACAGTATGTGTTTCTTAACTGTCAACTTTGAGCATTGAGACGAGCACAGTTAGAGATGAACACCGTAGCTGTGGTTAAAGTTAGAGGTCTGCTTAACCTGTCTGAAGATGTAAAATGCATTTATCTCTTTTCATTTTCAGTTTTATAAGCCAAAAAAACAACAACAATTAGCATATGCACACAAATACATAGTGTAGTATAAATCTCCATATTATGCTAAAATGCCCTGCCTGTAATTCCAATAGGAACTCATAATGTTTGAACATGCTTAAAATTCTTTTTTAACATTTTTAGTTTTTATTTGTAGGCTGTTAACATTCGGAAGATTTGTTTACTGTACATTAACTTTTAATGTTTGAGCATCATTTCACTAGACATAAATAAAACTTACTAAAGTTATTACTAAACTTTTTGTTTATTATATTACAGTGTCGGCTCAGTCCAACAACTTGTCTTGAAATTGCAATATTAAAGTGCACCCTGATGAATGGTTTGTGGTGAGCCAAAGCTTGTTAGTTGCATGCAGAGCTGTTGCTGTCACTGACTTGGTATCTGCTATTAATCTACAGAGTGACACACACACAAACACACACAAGCTGTGAGACTGAGTTATGCATTTCACCATGCCAACCGCTGCATATCCAATTCTCACTGTTGCCTTAATGAAACCTGTCGTCTGTGGGCCACCAAATTATTGCTCCAGGCCTTAACACACAAGCACATTCCCACAAAAAACAAGTGATACAGTTGACACTTGCATCCATGAATGCACCCAAAAGTAGCTCATTTTACACCAATTTAACTTACACGCCATGGACGCGCACACACTCAGCCTTGACTAATCTCATTCAGACAACACTCGCATCCTCAGACCATACAAACCTTTACAGTTTCCTCATGAGCTGTACGTCACAGACAACAAGTTTTGCCTGTGTCATTCTTGCTGCTGCATTTCTTATCTTTTCTTCACTTGTTTACTTTGTCCTTTTTTTCTCATTGTACAATACAGTTTCTCTAAATGTACTAGTGTGCTCTTGCAGGCTGCTAGGAACAAGGTTCAGGGTGTTAGAGACTGTTTGCCTCTTTGAGACTGTTTTATTCCTGTTGCTGTAACTTTAATAACAGTAGCATCACTGCTTCTAATCCTGATAACATGAACTTTTTCAGGCTTTTCCCAGCCTGGAGTGATGGGGATCAATATGGAGGTGGGTGCTGCACCCCTCCAAGCAGAGAGACCTCCGAGTATAGCGGAGCCCCAGCATCCTACACCCCCAGCAGGGTCAGATGCCCCTAAAGAGCACAGCCCCATGCTGCCTGAACCCCAGGCTCCTCGCAGTCCTCAAGATCTGTCAGCAGGTAAGACACATGTAGATTAATAAGTTAATCTAGTAACATGAAAACTGCTGCTTTTAAAAAATATCACACTTTGACTTTGTATAACTACCCAGAGCTACCAACATTTTGCCAGTTTGATACAGTAAATGGATAATAGTAATAACACTAATACACCACCACTGCTCTTGTTTTCCCAAATTATGAATATTGCTGGAAGGTTTCACCATTACAAGAGACAGTCAGTTACATTACATTACACAACGATTTAGTATCAGTGGTAACTTTACACATGAAAAATAGCTATAAGGACAGACAAATGAAATTTAGGACACCCCTTAGCTTCAGTTTATGCCTAAATGTTTCTGAACTGATTTTCCACAGTCAGTTTCCTTACCTGTTCTTGACTGCTAACAGCCATTTAAATCATAACGACACACATTTTATAGCATTGTGTAGGGCTTTTTTAATTCCCTTTTTATATTACATTATAATCAACCACAGAGCTGTGTAATCAGTTGTCTGCTGTTCTGTAGCATCAGTGTGATGTTAGTCATACAGCACAAGGTCAATGCACATCCAATGCTGACGTGTCCTGTGTGTGCCATCATGCTACAGCTGCTTGTCACCGTATACTCTGTGTCTCAAGTATCTGTGAATCTATGTGGATTAGTCTGTGTTTTTGTCCCACAAAGAGAAGCTGCTCGTGTCTCCCACTGTCCACTCTCTCTTCACCAGCCCCTCATTCAGCAGGCCTGCCCTCCCACAGGGCTCCTCTCCAGTTCAATGCACATCTGATCTTAGAGAGCATGAAGCTGTAGTTGCCACCATACTGTGGCTTGTGTCATCTAGAAGAGTCAGGCTAACATCCCCTGTTATCAAGTACAAAGTACAAAGCATCACAGCAGTTGAACGCTTATGGTTCACTGCCGTACAGCAGGTGCCAGAATCCTGTATACCTGTATATGAAAAGACTAGAGGTCTAAGTCACATTCCCGCTGTGCTTTTTCACCTCGAGTTGGGTGAAAAAGCACAGACTTACTATTTCATTTCAGTGCCATTTGAAGCAGTATGGATAAGACGTGACATCATCCAGCAAGGTGCTGTGTTGACCAATCACATGCCTGCACGTGCATGTTACATTTTAATTAAATTTATTCCTGCAGTTTACCTCAAAATCGTCGCAAACAAAGATCAAACTTGGATCCAACTGAAGACAATTTGCTCACTTCTTTTTTGTAAATCTTATTATGATGATTATAATTATTCTGTTTTTGAAATGACACAGTTGCCTGTTTATAGTATATGTACATGGGAATCAAATGGCCACTATTTGATGCTCCCCCAGCTTAATAAGATTGTGCAACACAGCATTTAAGTCATTTTGATCTATTTGCTCATCTTCTGCCTCTCCCAATTACTGCACATACAGTATAGCAAACAGTTCTGTCATGGGTTTGTTAATATGAAATATGGCCCTCTTGAGAGCCACTGTGCTGTATGGGGCCTGACAGCTGCTCCACTTAAACTGTTCTTTTGTATTTGTATATGTGTATATAACTAGAAACTAGAAAAAACTGGGCCAAAGTAGAGGGCCAACCCTGTTTTAGTGGGCAATTTACCCTCCACTCTTGTTATCGTACATCTACCTCACATTTCTCTTCAACCTGACTGCTGCCAGTCAATATAACTTTACTTCAGCTCAAACCTTTATTAGACCATGTCGCCAAACCAATAATGGCAGTTTTAGTTACAGCACCATTAAGCAGTTCTTTGTGTGTTTTATTTTATTTATTTAATTTGATGTGTACATGTATGTGTTCCTCATTCCACAGACAATTCATTCAGTCAGTCAACGTCAACACAGAAAGAATGAAAGACCTCATCACAGCTTGGGTTGGATTTTCAAAAGGAATTTAATTTAAAATTTATATTTTAAAATGATACAAAACACACTTTTTGTTTTTGATTAAAGGGTAGATTCATGAGAAGCACAAAAAAGCCCTCCGAAAGTCCACAAAGTGCATAGTGATTAATACCAGGCTTTTCTTCACAACATGCATTTGTGGATTTGGATTGAATCTTCCAAAGGCTTCTTTGTTATGTCCAATTAATTTTATCATCTAATTTAATAAAAATGGCAATAATGTAAAACTCTTGAAAACTCTTTTATATTAAATATTCTTATACTTGTTTCTGTTTTTTAGTGTTAAGAATGTTAGACTATTATTTTCAATTTGAGTTAGACTAATGGAACCAGTTCAGATGCACATATCCATCTTCCCCATCTTTAAACTCTCCCCTCTTCACCCACAACAAGGTGCCTTAGGCAACTGCTGGCCAGACCAGGCTAGCTGCCTACCAACAGACCTCCCTTTCACTCCCAGTGTCGCCACGGTGATCAGTCGTCATGCCGGCAATCTTGCAGCCAGCCCTGAGGACCCACCCGACAGTTGGCCTAGCCGAGAGAGCACCTCCTGTGCCGGAGGTGATGAAAGAGAGGGAGATGCATCAGAACGAAAACAGAAGAAGAAGAAGAAAAGGCGACAGAAAGATGAAGGCTCTTATGAACACGTCGAGAGCAGGGGTCACTCTGAGATGCAAGTGCAGGGAGAAAACACTCCACCAGCAGAGGAGTTCTACCACAGGATTGGTCCGAGGCGGGATAAAGGAGATGGTGGCTGGGAAGATCAGCTTGGGAAAAGTGGAGGAAGGGGAAAGAGAGCAAAGAGCAGGAAGAAGCTTCCAGAGGAGTGGGCAGTGGCAGCAGAACCATTTGTTTCTTCACCTGCAGCGACCTCTCAGGTCACAGAGGAGGTAATGATGTATACAGAGAGTTCAAGTCAAGCAAACCTGGATGCCTCGTTCACAGACATGGATACTAGCCAAAGCCCCTGGCAAACAGATGTCTACCCAGAAGGAAAACCTGGTGCCTGCCTCTGTGTCGCAGAACTTGCCTCCAACAGCTGATTCTGTCAGTCCACTGGTCCTAAACAGCGAGCTGAAAGCCACAGCGGCTCCATTCACTATGCCCTCCACCAACAATAATGCAACACTTGGCTCTTTCCCCGTGGCTCCTTGCCCTAATGATCCATTTGATCTCTTGATGGATACTGAAAATGTCAGTTTGGGCGACAACAGCCAGGCCTTGTCGCCACCTTTCTCTCCAGAGAACGAAGCAATGGGTGGTGACTTGGTTGACAGTGGGATATTTGACAATACCAGTTCCATCCAACAGTCTTGTTTGCAAGGCCAGTCTGAAGGAGACACCTTGGCATTCAGCCCTGCCTCCCAGCCAAGCCCGGCCTTTTCTCCAAAAGGTGAGGTGTTAGCCTCAGCTCCACCTCTTTCGCCTTCCGATGCTTCATGGCTGCTGAATGAGTCACTTATTAGCAGCAACACAGACCCTTTTGACTTCAGTAACATAAGCACCCCAGGTCATCCTTTACCCTTAGGCTTGTCCTTTGATACCCCAAGCCCAGCACCTCTTCGCTCCCCAAAAACCACAGCACAGGAATTCCAACCCAAAGAGCACAAAGATGCCAAATCATCCCAAAAACAATCAAAGAAGTCTCATTCTTCAACTTCTTCATCCCCTATAAAGAGTCCTACCTCCCCAGGAGCTAAGAAATCCCCCACACAAGCATCCCCAGCCATTAGCCCCTCTTCCCCTCCCTCAGGCACCCCTCTTCCAGGATCCGGTCTCAACCCTGCAGCTAAGCCCTTCTTTCCCAGCTTTGCTGATCCCATGGATGAAACAGCTGCTCCAGTTGCCCCCATCATTGAAGGTTGGTTGCTGTAAGCCCTGGACAAATTAGAAGTTAAATACAGCATAACTAAGAGAAAAACACAAGTCATGTAGCCTCATGCATGATCTTTCCATTCGTCTTGAATAGTTTAAATACTTAAGCCGATTCCAAATACACTTTCTGGGCAGAATAGATTGCATGGGTGTTTCTTACTCATTTGGGGTCAAATGGAGGACAAGAGCCTTTTGCGCTGTCCTTTGCATGGACACCTTTGTCTAAAAACATTGCTTGGTGCTTTTGGGCTTGTCCAGTTTGGTCTGTTTGTGAGTGATTAACATATAGGCTTAAGTCTTTACCAACTGTCTGTGGATTGGCTTGACTTTAAGATGTGAGTATCTTAATTCCCAATGATGCAGTGCTGTGATGTTCTCAAAATTAACAGTGTTGCTGTAAACAGGTGTGCAAATACTAACCAATCACAGTCTTTCTCTTTAGTGACACCACTAGGCGCCTTCACCATATCAAAACCAATCTGTTCTTTTTCTCTTCTGTCAAGGTGAATGTGTTAACACTATAATCATGCTCCATTTCCTTTGCATCCAGGGGTGAGGTGTCCCTCTACCTTCTTTCTCCCACATCCAATTAACTGCGTTTGCCTCACTAGCCGCCTGTTTCTGTACAACTCCCCTAGAAAAGAACCTGAAAGGAAGATGCTTTGTTTGTGTCTTGTCAACTCACGTCTGTTATGCATCAGCAGTTCATATCCAGGTGTGTCTCCTGAATATAAGATAAATGTCAAATGGTAATTATTGTTTTTGTTGATTTTACTTTCCATGTTCTGTGATGATTGCTGCCTTGGCTGCTTCTCCACCATAGGTGAGTCCTAATTTGATTCCTCTTATGGTTTCGTTGTGTTTTGTAATGCATCCTTACACTACTTCCTGTGATTGTTTCAGAATAATTAATGGAAAACAACTATGTGCTTTCTTAGTGCAATATTTACTAATAAAGTGACTGGAGCTAAGGACAGAAACAAGGTGTTTGCCAGAGTGCATACGTGTTGTTCAGCTGCTGCTTTGGGGCATCTATTTTTTGTTCACTCATAACCAGAACTTTCTTGTCATTCTGAGCATTAAGTTAGATTCTGTGTAGCCACTGGAAACCAACAAGGGTGCCATCTTCTTCTTTCCTGATAGTATCTGTGTACTATGTCACCAGTTGTTTTTTCAATACTTACCAACTATGAGAGTATGAGCTTTCAGTAGTTTGCAGGGTGAGTGAGTTCATCCTTAACAATTAATTTAGCGTTTATTTAATCAAAAAGAAGATGGCTGGGGTGGTTTGGGTGTATGATAATGATCCATTCTGGATGTTTCTAGAGCTTTTCAAACAGTGCCAATTTGGAAGGAGAGGGGCAGACCGGGAATATGCTGAGTTTGCCATGCCCAGAACAGAAATTACAAATCTGTCTGGTCTGAGGATGACTCAGGGTCCTCCAGCAGTAGTTTAAAGACTTGCTAGGGAGAAGAACATCTGTGGTGCCTTGTGTAACTCCTTTTCCATCATTGTAACCTTACCCCACCTAAGTGGTAGAAGATAGATGGAGGAATTGGTGTACTATTATCTGATGACAGATCTGTGAAAATGTACTACAGAACAACTGGAACAAGTGGGGGATAGATTTGACACATTAAGAAGAGGTTTCAGCTGACTGGGCAATAATAAGATTTATGCCAGCTAGCGATGAGCAGTTAAAACTAGAACAGTTTAATTTGAATGTGTGAACTGATATAAATACGATTCAAGGGGGAGTCAAAATCGGTTTCCTGCCCAAGTTTTGTGTTATGTAAAAAATGTAAGAATAATGTTCACAGCAGCTCGCCATAGAAGATAAAAATAGAATGAGCTGACACTTGGCTTTTGTGGTCGAGTGTATGTCTGGGAGTCACCTGTACATGTGTCATCATCTGTGCTGACACATCAATATGTCTAATTAAGTGTTTACCTAAGTGAATTTTATCATTTGTGCAAGTGTGCGTGCTTGCAATTGAAAGTGTGTTTGGGTGTATGCATAATGTAAATGTGTTCAGTCCCGAAGTATTTTGTGTGCTGCTGTGATTTATGGACATGCAGAGTTCCAGAGGATTCATTTCCTTGTCTTTCCTTTCAAAACTTCCTGTCTCTGCCTCCCATTGGAGGCTATAATGAGTACGGAGCCAGCCTTCAGCTCACCAAAGGAACAGTGAATTCTTGAACTTAGCTATTAAGCAGCTTTGATCAATGCCCCCCGTCCTTCCACAGAAACAGAAGGGCTTGCATTAGCAATTTTGCTGCTTCCAGGTCACCTTGATAAAAATGAATTATCAATCATCTTTGTTGATGAAATGTGTGAACATGCTACTGGATATAATATGCTTTTTGTTACATTTTAATCTCTGTAATACACAAATGTGTTGTGTACTGTGTGATAGTCTATGTCCACTGATCCACCAAACGTGGGTCACATGTGGGAATCTCTATATGTGCGCATTTGTCTGTGTATGTTATAAGACATTTTTTGGTGCCTCCACAGTATATGTGGCTGTGTATATGAACACATAGAAGAGAATTGTAAAAAGCATTTCACAGTGGCAAATGCAGCTGGGTCGTTTTGCTTTTGTGTAATTAGACGTTTTGTCAGAGTTCAGGGGTGGGTCCTTGTCACCAACAGTAGTATTTAAGTCTTGTAGAAAAGATAAGAAGACATGTAGAGCACAATAAATAACAAGAAAAGAGAATGGGGGGGGGGGGGGTTTTACAGATAGAGGGTAGAGTGTAACAGCGAAAAGGGAGTAAAATATCTAGAAAACAACACAGTTGTGTATTTAGGAAAACAAATATTTTTTTTGAATAATTTAAGGGAAACTTAGGGATATGAAAGGAATAATAAACATTGTTCGTGTTGTTCATGTGAAAGAGAGGCTAAGGATAAAAATGATTGGGAAGTCTGATTAAATAAGAAAATTAAGGTTCTATGTGCTGTTTGTAAAGGAATGCACTTATCATTTATGAAACACAATGCGTCCCAGCAGATCAGACGCAGGAGAGATGTGCATGTGATGTATGAATATCACGTCAGTTGGTCCAGACACAATGTTGGTTGTGTCTGTAGATTCCAAACAGAGACGTATGGATATGACTCTTTTTACATGTATTTGGACATCTAGTACAGTTTCAGTAATCAGACATCTTGTAAGGACTTTTGAGTCAGTACAGACCACCTCTAGAGGTCATTAGACATGTAAAACAGAATCCAAACTTGTTATTGTTCATTCTACTAAGAACATAAAAAGTACAATAAAAAAGCACATGTGACACTGAAACAACCAGCGGCGACATTCAGGCCACATCACAACAACACCTGTTCTCTAGAACCACTAAAGCTACTCTCTTAGACACAAATGTACTGCCGCTGTGGTCCTGTCTCCCCTACACTGAGACACATACAATACATAGCTGAGTCATCAAGCCATTTGAGGACAAACACAAATCCTCAAAAGGCAAGCAGGCGTGAATATACTGTATCAGCGGTCTATTTTCTACCACATAGTGCTTTTTCCTGTTGGTTAGGGCACTTTGACTGGGGACGCAGCTTGTTAGATAGTAACCCAGGAGGGACATTTGTACAGTAAGGCCCCATCTCTAAACCAGTTAATGAGCTAATGCCTTGTGACAGCTTATGGGGGATGTGTTGGATTTCACCTTGTTGACTCCTTTTTTTTTTTTTTTTTTTTTTTTTTTTAAAGCAAGAAGATGCTTTAAGCTTCAGCAACAGATTTGCAACACATACACTCGTGGCCTGTGGGGGCTATTCCTGCATTTTAATAACTTTTGATATTGACATTTTAAAAACTCAGTCAGTAGAAACGTTTCACTTTTTTAATGTGTCTTCTTCATCATAAAGTGATCCAAATATGCAGTACATGTCATTCATCTGTGTTGCTTTTGTTGTTTTGATGAATGGTGCTGAAACTCCATGTGGAGTGGGCAAACATTTATGTCTCTCATTACCACAGTTCCTAACATACAGTTTATCATTATTTTCTTGTTACACTCTACTGCGTTAATTTTATCTCTGGCATTCATTCATACATGGTCCCTTTTATCAGATGTTTAATTAGCACAAGGTTTTGGTCCACTGGGGTTAAAGGTGAATTCAAAGGTTTGCTTGGATAGTTATTCTGTAGGGACTAAGCCCATATAGCCTCTTCTACAGTCTTCCAAAACTTTTCTTGTGTTAAAAGGAGTCGACCTGATTTCCATTCTAGTCAGGCAACTTTATATTCCAAGCTGTGCTTAGCCAGCAGGTGAGCTAACAAGTTGGACTGTACTGTTTTCAGTGTCCTTCCAAGGTTGTTCCAAAATGCCAGCTTTGCAAAGAATGCAAAAGTATTTAGTATCATTAGTGTAGATGAGTGTGTGTGTGTGTGTGTGTGTGTGTGTGTGTGTGTGTGTGTGTGTGTGTGTGTGTGTGTGTGTGTGTGTGTGTGTGTGTGTGTGTGTGTGTGTGAGTTGTTTTGCAGATACAGCTCTTGCTTAATAGGGGAAAAATATTCAGTAAATAGATGCTTAGAGGAAGGAATCTGACAAGAGGAAGAAGCCTATCCATTTCCCAGACAGGCTGATTTCAGACAGACTAAGAGAATATAAGAAAACCAAACATGAAGCAGAAAGATTGGAGGCAGAGGAGTATCCAGAAAAGCACGAGAGGCAGAGGTTTGAAAGAGATCAACAGGCAAGCAGAAAGATAAACAGGAAGGTTTAGGCAGGAACAGATTTATGGAGGCAGAGACATGTTACACATGGATATAAATAGGTAAATTGATGGAGACAGAGCCCTTACATGCAGTTTCCAGAGACTTACTGTACTGCCACCATACTGTAACACTGACAAAAGACAGACATACATTAAATACACCCCATTATGTAATTTGAGACATGGGACCACTGGGTCAGTTTTGTGTGCATTAAATATGATATAGGAGCACTGGAGGAAAGTCTCTACATATCAACAATTTTTACAGAAATATAGCTTGGTATCTATAAGTGTTGGTAGAAACACTTGTATAGATGTAGCAACTAGAAAAACTGATTAAGTACCTTGATTTTATAAAACTCATAAAAACAACACCTGTGGAGTCTCTCACACACATAACTGTAAACCATTCAAATCAGAAATATTTGCATGTTGAAGGTCAAATTGATTTTCACAGAATCCAGATTTCTAACTCTCAGAATTTTACTTTCTTAATGTGATTCTCTCAGTGTGAAACTGTCACACAGAGGTCCATTTGGTGGGAACTAGTTGATGGAAGCTTCAGAGTGTGCTGCATTCAATATAAAATGTCAAAAAAAAAGGTCAATCTATAATTTTCAAGTTTTTGGTGGAGGACGGATGGGGACATGAAGTGCTTTTGGGGGAGGCTCAAGAGGAGAAAGATCAGGGAGGAGGGGTTGCTATAGAGATTGAGGGTGAGTTATTGTTAGTGTAGGAACTGCAACAGATGCTGCACTTAATGAGGCTCTGCACTGGCAACATACTTCCTGATGTTACAGGTAATTAGCAGTTGTTTTACAGATAATGGTAAAAAACTTTTCACTTTCAGTTGATAGTGACCCACCTGGTTCTCACCTGTTTGTAGGATGCCCACTGCTCCTGAAGATGGGATTTTTGTGAAATCAAATCTCTATTTTAGGGACCTGCAGTATGAAGGTTGAAGAAGCCTACCTTTTGATACACAATCCACATTTCCTTTGCTTTTTTCATCTTTATCCATACTGTAACATTATTATGATAATTACGTTTTGAAACATATTTAATCCTCTGTATGCTCGGGGGCGCCTAAAAGATCTGTACTTGGACCCATTATTTTCTTAATTTCTAAATACGTCGATTATCGTAGAACACATCACTGCTGATCAGTGTTATGCTGGTAACATTTGATTGGACTCACAATGTAAGCTAGGTAGAGTACATTTCTTAGTGTTTTGAACATTTTCTAACACCAATAATGCCTTTGCAGATATTATTGTCATTTATTGTTGCCACAACAATAATGCTGCATGAGAAAATCATGGGAAAGACAGTGAAAATAGCAAAGTTTACCTTTTGAGTATCTTAATTATGTAGAATAACTAAACAAGACCTGCACTGGTGAATTTGTCTGTAAATGCATTATGGAGTCGTTCTACACCAGCAGTCAGATAGGGATGTAGATGGAGAGAGATGGAAAGAGACAGATGAAGATGAAAAGATTTGTCTTCAGATTTGCACACATTCTTCATCGAGCTGTGTGTGTGTCAGTTAATATTAAAAGGAAACAGGAACCTTTTACCATAAACATTCAACTTCAGAAATTGAAAGCTGTATTTTAACAAGAGGAGGAGAAGGAGAGGGAAATAGTGTAAATGGGGCAGAGACTGAGCTGTCAACTGAGAATAATCTTCCTGCAGCCTGGAGAAGGTTGAGCAGGATGGAGCGATGCTAAAGTGCCTGGTGCTGCAGTGCTTTTTCTTTTCTTTTCAACCTGTGACTGCCTGATGAGTGTGTGGCTGTGACACAGGTTGATTAATCCCGACTGGGAATGGAATTGAAATGCCAGCTGAAGCTGAATATAGACTTGACTTTGCTACAATAGCAGGGCACTGACTTCATCCACTAACGCCAAACAACAGTCTAGTAATAACATAATCTCCAATCATTCATTTTTATTTAGTTTTACTTGGAATCTGGGAAGCTTCCAGATTCGATAAATATGCCATGGTTATAAAAATTCTCCCCGTCAAACTGGGAAAATCAAAATTTTTATACTCTGTAGACAAAAAAAACTAAATCTAGTTCCAGTTTTTCTCTATAATAACAGGAGCTCCATACAGATGGCCATATGAGATGGTGGATAGGTCAGCAACTTGGTTTGTGATAAACTTTATTTCATCTGTTAGCACGGCTAACACACGACTAGTAGTGTTAACTAAATAATTATCTATTTAAGCAGCTACTTTCTGACCTTTATTTTATAAGGTATGCAGGGATGGATATATATATATATATATATATATATATATATATATATATATATATATATATATATATATATATATACACACAGTGAGGGAAAAAATTATTTGAACCCCAGCTGATTTTGTAAGTTTGCCCACTAACAAAGAAATGATCAGTCTATAATTTCAATGGTAGGTGTATTTGAACAGTGAGACACAACAATGACAAAAAAAATCCAGAAAAATTCGTTTCAAAAAGAGTTATAAATTAATTTGCATTTCCACAAAGGAAAGAAGTATTTGATCCCTTCGAAAAACGTGCTTTAGTACTTGGTGGCAAAACCTTTGTTGGCAATCACAGAGGTCAGACGTTTCTTGTAGTTGGCCACAAGGTTTGCACACATCTCAGGGGGGATTTTGGCCCACTCCTCTTTGCAGATCCTCTCCAATGTTTGGCAACTCGAACCTTCAGCTCCCTCCACAGATTTTCTATGGGATTAAGGTCTGGAGACTGACTAGGCCACTCCATGACCTTAATATGCTTCTTCTTGAGCCAGTGATTTGTTGCCTTAGCCGTGTGTTTTGGATCATTGTCATGCTGGAGTACCCAACCACGACCCTTTTCAATGCCCTGACTGAGGGAAGGAGGTTCTCACCCAACATTTGACGGTACATGGCCCCATCCATCCTCCCTTTGATGCGGTGCAATTGTCCTGTCCCCTTGGCAGAAAAACACCCCCAAAGCATAATGTTTCCACCTCCATATTTGACAGTGGGGATGGTGTTTTTGGAGTCATAGGCAGCCTTCCTCCTCCTCCAAACACAGCGAGTTGAGTTGATGCCAAAGAGCTCGATTTTGGTCTTATCTGACCACAACACTTTCACCCAGTCTTCCTCTGAATCAGTCAGATGTTCAGTGGCAAACTTCAAACGGGCCTGTAGATGGGCTTTCTTGAGCAGGGGGACCTTGCGGGCACAGCAGGATTTCAGTCCTTCACGGCGTAGTGTGTTACCAACTGTTTTTTTGGTGACTATGGTCCCAGCTGCCTTGAGATCATTGATAAGTTCCTCCCGAGTGGTTCTTGGCTGATTCCTCACCGTTCTCATTATCATTGAAACTCCACGAGGTGAGATCTTGCATGGAGCTCCAGACCAAGGGAGATTGGCAGTTAATTTATGTTTCTTCCATTTGCGAATAATTGCACCAACTGTTGTCACCTTCTCACCCAGCTGCTTGGCGATGGTCTTGTAGCCCATTCCAGCCTTGTGTAGGTCCACAATCTTGTCCCTGACATCCTTGGAAAGCTCTTTGGTCTTGGCCATGGTGAAGAGTTTGGAATCTGGATTGATTGATTGCTTCTGTGGACAGGTCTCTTTTATACAGGTAATGAGCTGAGAGGGCTGCCAATGTCAGCTCGTTACCTGTATAAGATCCACCTGGGAGCTAGAGATCTTGCTGACGGATAGGGGATCAAATACTTATTTCCTTCATGGAAATGCAAATTAATTTATAACTCTTTTTGAAACGCATTTTTCTGGATTTTTTTTGTCATTGTTGTGTCTCACTGTTCAAATAAACCTACCATTGAAATTATAGCCTGATCATTTCTTTGTTAGTGGGCAAACTTACAAAATCAGCTGGGGTTCAAATAATTTTTTCCCTCACTGTATATGGAGAGAGAGAGAGAGACAGAGAGAGAGAGAAATAAAATTATAAATATATAAATATATATATATATATATATATATATATATATATATATATATATATATATATATAGTCGTATTTCCTTGATTCCTTGATACAATTGTAAACTTTTCTATTCTCCATTATTTTGCGCACAGATTTCTAATCTTCATATACCCCTAAATGTCAAACATCTCCTCTGACTTAGTTAGATTTAGTTTTCAACACATATTTTAAAATTGTCTGTATGAATGAATCTTGGGTAAAGTGATACCAACACCCGCTAGTTGCTAGTCTTAATTGCTCTGTGCTGTCCGTCATGAGTGACAGAACGGCGGCTGGTTAGTGTAGTGGTAACATCACCGCCTCCCATGTGGGAGACTGGGGTTCAAATCCCAGCTATGGCTACCTCCAGTAGGGGTCCTTAGGCAAGACCTCCTCACGCTGCCCTGCCTACCCTTGTAACTTGTAATGACTTGTAAGTCGCTTTGGATAAAAAGCGTCTGCTAAATGACTGTAATGTAATGTAATGTACATACGTTGCTGGATGTAAGTGTCTTTTTACATGTTTACAGGTGATTACAACAACTATTTGATGATGGTGGTTGCAGACGTAAACACAGAAAGGATCTGAAGTTTTGCATTTTCCTGTCGCTGACAGAGACATCAGTGGGTGGAGTAGATCAAATTACTCTCAATTAGCTAAGGGTGCCAGATTCATTCATTATGAATGATGAACTTAGATCAGGCAGCCGCATCTGCTTCTGAGATCCAGACTGAGGGAATCGTAGAGCCTCTGGTTATTATGTCATTAATTATTAAAAATAAATGAGCCACTGTCTCATCTCTCTGTTATGTATTGCTAAGACAGATGTAGTCTTTTTGTTGTAAGATGGATAAATGGAGATAGTTACAGATGGAGTACAGACACTATGTGAAAGGACTTAAGTAAAATCCACAACAGCTTTATTTCCTAATACTCATGTTCTCACAATCACATACCAACAAGTGCTGTCTCCTAAATGTAATTGTAGTCTGAAACTATTAAGTAAGTGCTGAGAGATCAAAAAAAGTCAGGGAATCACTAAATGCGGTAAAATTCATTTTGTGGATTAGTGAACAGTTTGTACAAAATGTCATAGTGCTCATTTTTTTTAGCTGTTGAGATATTTCAGATGATGCAAATATGATGCAAAAATGTACACAATATCTGTATTTCTATGTATTGTGTCTATAACATCATATTTGTGTGGATTGGTCAGGTCTAAATGTCTTTAGAAATGATCAATCTGGTTTCTAAAAACTGACTTCTTGAATAATTTGTGTTTGTAATAAAAAGATACCAAAGACTAAAGTGAAGTCTTTTTAGTGTTTCAAAGGACACAGTAGATTAGCGTGGTCGAATAGCTTCCCTGGGGTTTGTAGCACATTAATAATCCTCCCCCACCTCACACATACATGTACACAAACTGTTTGCTTTCTCTGCTTTCAAACCCCCCCCCCCCCCCCCCCCCCCCCCACATATCAGCGCTTGATTCTTTAGATTCTTCCCCCACCATCACCACCAAACCCCCTAAACCTTTTCCCCGAGGCTCCCACATGGCTGGAGCTAGTACACTGGTGAGGAACCAGTTACTATAGCAACAGGAGGCAGTTGCTTTGGCGACTAATGGGAAGAGGGGCTACTAAGAAAACAATGGATGCTTAGCAAGGATGAGGAGCAAAGGAGACGATCATGCTATAAATAGATGTTGATAAGGAAGGTCTGTCTCCTTCCATCACACATACATCTGTGCTCAGCATTACTTCTTCCTGTCCCTGCCTTTTAGGGGCATACAGAAAAAGCCCTGACTGTGTTCAGGGCACAGCAAAGGAATTTCTTTTCTTTCTTCAGATGACTTCACATATGTACAAATATATGTTTGTCTAAAAGAATAGAACATTAAAAACACTCATGTTGGGATAGAAACAACTTCTTGATAAGCAAAAAAGTGAGACAGCCT
The DNA here is from genome assembly GCF_900324465.2 of Anabas testudineus. NCBI lineage: Eukaryota > Metazoa > Chordata > Actinopteri > Anabantiformes > Anabantidae > Anabas > Anabas testudineus. The sequence continues at coordinate 30,335,297 of NC_046611.1, forward strand.
ATCAGAATGGAGATGTTAAGTTATTTTAAACATTTATTATGTATTTTAACTGTGTTTAAACACTTTACTTCCATTGTATTTGGTTCGCTTTTCACAGTGTGGTGTTGGAGGTGGCGCTATTGGTTTGATCAATGTTCTGCTTTAGGTAAACTCCAGGGAGTCGTTAAATCATTGACACCCTGTGACTCGTCCCACCTGACCTTTATGTATGTTGTTTGGGTCACGTATAATTGTGTTAACAGCTGTTGAAGGGCTTGGGAAGGGATGCCAAGTCTCCATTGTAGAAGGATGATCTCACATCCAGATCTCTTTCACAAGTGAGACCTAATGGCTACAGCTTTTCTTGTCTTTTAGCCTGTGTGAGTTTTTGGGCACAATGCTTCTGTCACCCCATGGGACTATATATACTGTAGGGTGAGGCAGTTAGCTGTGATGGTGTGTGTGTGTGTGTGTGTGTGTGTGTGTGTGTGTGTGTGTGTGTGTAAACGTGTGTCTGTGTTGTCATCATGGGACTCCGGCGTCAGTTTTGTTCTTCAACAGAAAATCAGACAGGGAGAAAAGTTGGAAATAACGTAACAGATGTGACACACAGCCATCGACAGTACATTAGCCTCCAGCATGTCTACCCACCTGCCTGTCCACGTCTCCCCTGTCTGTCTGTGCAGGTGTGATGTGAAAAAAATGACAGACGAGGTGACTGTGATGTCCTTGTAGGAGAAACAGTGACTGAGATGTTGGGGAATTACTTTCTACTGTGGCGACAGGCAAAATGTCATCCATTAAATACTTTTTTAAAATTTTGTATATGACCTAAATAAAACAGCCATTTCTTGGTAAAAACACTGGCCAGGAACTTGTGTGTTTTACTCGAGTGCAGACCCTATAACTGCACTCTGCTCTCTGATTGTTGCTGACACTCCCCCCACTGTGCATCTCCTCACACTTCCTTGAAGTCAAGCTCATGTTGGGTCACCAAAATACCAAACCTGCATGCACAGTGATGAAAATGCCACTTCCCTGAAGCAAAAGCCTGCCATTCACTGTGGGCTGTCCCAACAACAACAACAACAACATATCACTTTGTTCTGCACTTGTGAACATAGTAAATCAGATGAAAAGTTCCAGAAGCTTCAAAACCAAAAAACCTTTTTGGTCTGTTTTAACCTGCACTGGCCTAAATAAAAAAGACGTTGTCTTTAAGATCACAGTATCATGTACCATGTGACTACATGCTGCTGTAATGAGATAGCAATGTGTAAATCACAGTTTACTCACTGTACATTAGACTTTCTCTTTTAAATGAAAAACATAATTTTACTTCTGCTCCACCATAGGGTTACTACTAAAAAAAGAGGTTATACTTTATAGTGATGATGAATGCTTGGTTTTCATAGGAATGTTCAAGTGCAGTTAATATGGCAGTTAACTAGTGAAACCCAAATGACCATCTGGAATGGGAAATAAATAGAAACCAACTGGGTCAACGTGGACAGGCAATTCATGATAGTAACAGCTCTATATCTTATGTTGTGTCACTGACACTACAAGTAAGCTAAAAAGCATTCCCTAGAAGTCAGCAAGAAGGTTGGCTGGAAGTGAGTGACTTCCTACAAGAGTCTTAGGATACACCCAGGGACACCAAGGTCATGCAGGTACAGAATTGTTTGCCACATAGCACAACAGAATTAAGTAAAAAGCAAGATGCAGTAGACAAAAGCAGACAGAAGCACTGTACCTCCTAGCCCTGTGATTTGTCCTGTCCTGTAATGATGGCAGGAGGCAACATGTGTACCCACACAAAATATCCACTGTCCTCATTTCAGTCCAACTTCTCTGCTTACCCTTGTTATCTTTGTCCTTTACACTGTTCCTTCTCTCTCATTTAAAAATATTTCATCTTAGAGGCATCAAATAAAGGCCTGACAACAGCAGCAGTGAATAGGAAGACAGGAAAAATGGGGAGAGGGTTTGAAATGCAATATAGGTCCACAGCCATACTCAAACAGGGGATGTTGCAATTATGCGGCATGCGTATCCTGTCTGTTTCTGTTTCATTCCTCATCTGGTTGCTCTGATGATTCGTCATTTTTGTACTTTTTTCCTACCCATGGTGCCTCGCTGCCATTCTTACTTCTACAGTGATTCCAAGCCCTTTCACCCCCCATCTGCTCTCATCTGTCTGCATCCTCTTCACCCTCAGTCTCGCCATCCCTCGCTGTGTCCCTGTTTACCCGTCTGCCTGTTATAAATCATTGTGTTCTGCCAACATTCAGCCTTCAGTCCAAACCGACACAGGAACGCTTGTAACCGTTGGCTGTTTTGACTGGCACTGGACACACACGATCACACACACACACACACACACACACACACACACACACACACACACACACAACAGACAACAAGCTCATCTCTCTCCTATTTGACCGCCCCTACTTTTTCATCACATAGTGACCTTTTTACTTTGCTGCCTAAATTACCTTTTTCAAGGTATGGCATGTAGCATGTTAATAGCTTGTTAATAGCTGGCATGAATAAATAAAAGCTAGAAGCTAACCTGGCCAAACATTGGAAGTACCTTTATAATAATAGCTCATATGCTGATTTCACAATGACAAAAATATAACAGTGCTGTCTGTGAAACCCTTCCTGCCAACGTTTCACACTATAAACCTTTCAGGAAAAGGAGCAGCTATGCTCTTTCAGCTACTGGATAACTTTCATTGTGTTTTTTGTGAGTCTATGAACCCACTAATTTAGCACACCATTCTCAGTATATACATTTTTCCAGTTTTCCAGTCAAGTTTTGCAGTGTTAACATGGCCATTGTCTGTTCATGTCTTGCAATTATCAGATGGGTGTTTTATCAATTGCCATACCTGATACTTGCAAGAATCAGTTTACAGGTAATGTAATATGTCATCACATATAAGTTACACTTGTACATTTCGTGCTACAAATTACACTTTCTATTTACAATATAGGTCTTCTCTAATGTACAACTGCAGTTAAGATAAGTAAAGGTCTGACCAACCCTTGGGCATTTCATGGTATTTTGGAATTCCTTGTTAATGCTTTTATTTCACATTGTTGATGTATGAAGTAGGCGGCTTTTTGTTATTGTTTTCGTTGCTGCTAGTTCCATTAAATTACATTGGTAATGATCAGGAAAACGAAATGATCTCGAGTGCTTTCTATGGAAGATGCCAAACTGACTTCCTGTTATATTCTTATATGATTGACTCAGTCCATTTGTCTAAGTTGGCCTGACATGTGTATGTGACTCTCTTTATGCATGTATAAGCATGTCTGTCTACGTGTGCATTGTGTATCTGACTGTATTTGTGCATGCATAAGCATGTCTGTCTTTCTCTGAGTTGTGTATGACTGTATTTGTGCACATCTATGCATGCCTGTCCTTCTGTAATGTTTCTTACATGCTGCCGTGGTACTGTTCCTATCCTAATGCTTGAGAACATGTTGATTTTTATATATTATTGTAGCTTCAGTATTTAATGGTCTATGTGCGTGTGTGTTTTATGCGAGGCAGTGCAGTGTGTTCTTCCAGAAGTGACCAGATGCAGCCTCTCTCTTTACCAGATGTTTTATTCCTCATTCATCTGACTTTATATCTCATCTTCCGTTCTTCTTATTATTAATATTATTATTCCCACCCAAACAAACATTTAGATTTAAAATACAAATTATGTCCACATAACATAGCTACACATTAACCTTTCTTGCTAAGACACATAAATACGTGTGTGCGAACATGCATGCATTTATGTGATGTTTATTGTGTGTCATCAAAGGGCATGATATTATATCCACTCTCCAGCTGAAAAGGGGTTAAGAGAAGAAAGATGTGGAGTAAAAGAGAAAACTACAGGAGGGGGCTTACTCACTCCACCACTGTGGGTGGGATCTGGGAACAGGCAGTACCCAATTGGCAGCCGCAACTTGGTCACATGACAACGGTGATACTCAGTGAGAGAACAAGAGAGAGAGACAGAAAGAGGGAGGGAACAAGGGAGAGAGCTGCACATCCAGTTCACCCTCAGTGTGTGTTTCAGTTCAGAACAGAGACACCACCAGAGAATCCACAGACACGCAGAGGGCATCTGAGTGACTGAACAGAAGGGAACAACAGTGTAAGACAACAAAGAAAAGAGGGAGAGAAGGGAAGAGAAGTGGTGAAATCCCCTTAAGGCACCTGAGACTAAGACAAAGACAGACAGTGAAACAAAGACAGGAGGAAAAAGAGAAAGGAGAGACAGCATGTCTTCTCTCTCCGATCAGCAGGCGACTTCTCCTTTCTCAGAGTACAGTGAGCTGTGCAAGGTGCCTTCCCTGTCACCCACGGTGCCAGCTCAGACCTGGGATTGGCAGCACGCCTCAGGTATGGGCACCCCGAGGGGCCTGGTAGTAGGTGATGGACCTCTGGCACCAACCGGACTCACAGATGAAGACAAGCTGTGCTTCTTTGAGCAGCCAGGCAGAGGCAGCATGGATGCAGAGCTGAAGGTGCCAGGGAGAGTTGGGGGCATCTCAGGAAGCACCTCACTGGGTAATGCCTCACTAGGCAGTGCAGGGGAGAGCCCAGACAGCCCACTGTCATCCTCCCCATCTCCAGCTTCCCCAGGAAGACTACCTTCTGCCCTCAGATGTGGTGGCACCAGCAGAGGCTCCTTGCCTCCTGTTCCTGGATCCCCAGCCAGGTGTATGGAGCTGTCCTCACCTACTAGTGCAATGCCTGCATACTCTATGGGAGCATCACTGATGGAGGCATCGCCAGTAGATGGTGACTCTCCATCTGATTCATGGAACAACTCCAGTTTTACTGAATCCAGCCCAAAGGTTGCTATGCCCCAGGTGTCCCCTAACTACTGTGTTATAGGAGTTGTCAAGGACAACCTCTTGGAGAGGGAGGATGAGGTTGTGATTGGAGCAGGAGCAGCCCTGGGGACCAGACAGTTGTCTGATGGTTCTTCCAGAGACAACAGTGATGAGGAAGAAGATGAAGAGGAGGAGGAGTTGGAGCCCTGTTTCATGGGGCGCGCTGAACAGCAGAGGAAAGCTATGCGGCGAGCAATGTCTGAATGTTCTCACCTGTTGGTACCTACCAGTTTAGAATTGCCTGATAAATACCCAGGTGGTGATGGAGCAGGGCTAGATCATGTTGCGTCACCCATGGATGGTCTACGTCGCTCACCTCACTCTATGAAGCGTTCACTGACTGTTGCAGAAGATCAGCACCAGACCCCTCCACCCACCCTTTCAGCAGCGGGCACCACACACATCGACCTGCGGCAAGCCCCAACTGAACCACGCCTCAGCCTGTCCCCATTCCCACCGCTGAGGGACGGCAGTGCCGGTCTACTGCTGTCATCACTAGACTCTCCAGTGGAGGGCTTTAAAGAGCCTGGTGGCATTGTGCTTCCAGTGCCCTTAAGCCCCAAAGGGTTCAGTAGCATGGACACCAGCTCTGCTGTGACTTTAGGTTCCGACACCAAAGGGGAAACTGGTACCAAATGTGACATGGTTAAAGATGCTGATTTTGACAGCAGTGAAGCTTATACAAAACTCAGCACCGGTGCAGATGTAGTCTTTGGAACTGGCTTCAAATCAACAGTGGCAGGGGACACTGATGGCGACCTTGCCACTGGTTGCTATACTAACCTTGGCTTGAATTCCACTACTAACCCCTTCATCACAGCAGATGGTAGGTGGAGGTCATGTTTGCAGTCTCCCTTTTATTTGCCAATTGTCAGCTGTGTGCCAAACATGTCAGTATGGGAAAATTTAATATGTATGTTGAACTCTTACTACCCACTGTTCTGTTTACTGGATTCTAGCAGAAAGTCAACATGTGAATATGTTCCACATTAGTAGCATATGTGCAACATATGTACAACGTTTAAAAAATAATGTCTATAATGTGGGTGTAGACCACAAACAAAGGAGCGTTGGGTCCTAAAAGGGTTGTTGATGCAGCATGAAAGCAGACAAGTAAGCTCGATACCAATAATACGAAGTGGTCATAATTCAGTGTTGCATTGCAATAGATAGGATAGATGTGTGAAGATTATGTATGTTTTGGTCAGTCGATAAAGGCAGTGATTCATTGTTCTCATGCTTTATTTATTGACCAGTCAGTTTCTAGCCAGATTTGGCTTTCTGGTCTAGACATGCAAATATCAGTAGAGGCAGACTGAAGGGAGGGGTGTCAGATGGTGAGACACAGAGTGAAAGAGAAAGAACGAATGAGCTGAAAGTCAGCAGCGATGGAGCAGCCCCCCGCAGGCTATTTGACATTCCATTTTGGTAGTATCTGCCTCATTAGTCATGCACAGAGGGCCAAATTTAGATCAGTGTGTATTTATATATTTCATAGCGTGTAAGTATTGGAACAAAATGCATATTGTCCTAGCTTTATAATCATGCACACAGGTAGGTAGTCTTCATGTACGTGACAATGTGTGATGCAGCACCAGCGTTTCCTCTATATGCAATTACAGCTGCTGCATAATTATGAGCACCGCCGCTGAATTTTCACATATAGTTCATCAATATTCACAATGACATATAACCATTGCACCAACCAACACACATGCACAGTGATGTCCACATGTTCACTACTGCTAAAAGCCAAATGAGAATTATATAAGAAATGGTTACTTATTAAGATACAGACTGGTGCAGTGATAGGTCAGGTTGGAGCAAATGTTTAATACTACTGATACTGTTATGGGGGCTGTGTCAGAAGCTCAGAGGAAATGAACACAAACAACAAGACGTACAGAATAATACAGGTCCAGAGTTGCACCCTTGTGGATGCACACATGCACAACAGCACACAGAGTGCAAAAAGCTTTCAGCATGAAGTTGTACAGATACTCCATCTGACATTTAGATTTAGGGTCAGAACAACACAGCTCATTATAGCTGAGTAAGGCTCTGTCTTTGCCCGCCTCTTTTTCTCTCGTTCTCCAGCCTCTCTTTATTTTCAGTTTTCTACCGTTTAGGCTCTTTCTAGCTCTTCTTTCTATCTTTCTGTTTATATAAAAGCTTATTCAATTCTTGTTGAAGACACATGAAGCCAAGATGGCTGAAAGCAGGTCACAGTCACGTCAAATGATGAGTGCAGTCCACTATGGTGAGGCTTTCTAATGACTCATGCCTTTTCTCTCTTTTAGTCATTCTGGCTGTTTTCACCACCTGTCAGTAAATAGATTGCATGAAGAACAGAGTTAAGAAAAGGAACGTAAAGGAAAGGAGAAGTGGATTTAGGTAGTGCAAAAAGCATGATAATTTCAATCAAAATAAAGTTAAACCAGAAGAGGATTGAGTTCAGTCCATCAGCTCACATTTCAACAGACACCCTGAGTCAGTGTGGAGATCTATTATCATGACAAATTATTTTTGTCTCTTGATGTTATATGGTTTCAGGGAGATTTTCAGCTGCCTTCACAATCAGAATCAAGCAGATAATTGTCACATAATATTCCATCGCACACAGTAAATTAGTTGTTCTCTGCAGCAGCAGCCCTGTGTTCAGTCGTAGTAAATGGCTCTTGGACAAGGGCATGTGTTTGCTTTTTGCTAATTGATGTCACAGTGCTGACATGCAGCGCAGTCTACAAATTTGTTAGCGCACTTGTGAGTTTGTCTGCTTGTATTTGTTTTTTTATACAAATGTGTTTGTGACTATCAACCAGCACGTTCAGCTACGTTCTTGTGTTTGTGTGTGCAGATTCATTTCCAAGGAACAGATCTGCCACAGTGTTGTGTTTATACTGTATGATGCAGTATTCAATTTTAGACAAACAACATGGCTTATTTGGAGCCCACAGCTAATTCACCTGACTCAAAGACAACATTGCACTGTTATCTTCATCGAAATCATAAAAAAATTAACAAATTCACATATACAGTTCATCCTAAATCAACAGACACATCAGTCCTAATCGATTAAAATGTATATATTTTTCACTTTATGTTTTAACATGGTTTTCATATCTCTGAAATACAGAAAAATACTCTGCAAATATTATTGTTGGTCATAAAATACTCATACACTAAATATGATCATAAGTGTCCTCAATCAAAGCTCATATCTCAAGTCTCAGAGAATTCCTAAATGTCCTAAAAATGATAATATACAGTATAGTATATTTAGGTAATAAACAATATAGTGGCTACTTATACCTATATCAGTATCATAACAGAGCTGCTAGTGAGGCTTAAATATTACTAAGACAGCCACGAGGTCTCACATTTCAGATAGGACAATACATCATGAGATCCACTCTGTTACCACTTTACAACCACTTTAAGGTGTGCACTGTGTCTTATGTGCTTTCAAAGGGTGATGATGGAGTGTAGCTTATACTTCACTCACAGTGTGCTTGTCAAAACTGAGAATCTCTGCTTTACCTAGAAGTGTTGTGGAGCAAAGAGTGACAGGGTTTTAAAGAGGCAGTGTCTGTAAGAGCTGATTTACATAATCCACTTGAAGATCCAAACGAAGTCTTTAGTAATTAGTTCTGGATAGTTAATTAATGATTTAGCCTTTTGCTCATCAAACTTTCATCCTGAGCTCTGTTTGTTTGGTTTGGATTCCTTGTGGACAGTGGCGAAAAAAAGTTTCCATGGGGTTGCAAAGGGGTGAGGTGAGGTTTTGGCATGGTGGCCGAATTACTTCCTTTGAGTCCATGCGTGTTTGTTGCAGTACCATAACGGCTAAGATTTTTATTTTCTTTAACCCCACTCCCCCCCGTTGAGATGACCCTGCTTGTGGAAGAGAAAGATACTGAACTTTTCCCAAGGCTTTTTAGGCTCTCACTTCAGTAGCTTGAATAGTCATCACAAACACCTTCAGATACAGCACAGTGCAGTGTCATGAAACAAATTAGAAGAGACCAGTGTAAATCTTTAGGCAAACACATTCATAAGTTTGAATAATAATTACATTCTAGTTATTCAATTAAACATACCACACATACCCCTAAACACACTGTTTTGAAATGAAACAGCTATTTTAATAAATCCAGTCAGGCTATCAACTGTACTAACTCTAAATGTAAATTCACAAAAATCCCAAGAGTAAAAGGGAATAAAAATAGTTAGAGATAGATCTTATTTCCTGTAATGACACCTGTTCATTCGATACTCAGCATTCAGTGAACAGTAGCAGCTTCATGAACCAAAGAACAAGATAAGATAAATGATCTTAGACCATTGACCACACTCCATGAGTAATGAGTGACATCATCCCTGACCTCCACGCTGCCAGCATGTTCTGATTAACTATTTCCCTTACTAATGCTCTGTATTACTCTTCACTCACCCTTAGGAAGCATCCTTTGTCCTTGACTGATGCTTCCATTCAGAAGCTCTATCTATAATTCATGTCTTTCTCCGGGGAAGTGAATGATTGCTTTTTTCTTTTACTCCTCATGTTGACAGTTACAGTTTCGAACTTATGTAATACCAGATTCCCTTTTGCCACATTGTTCTTGTGCTTTAAGGCTGTCTACACTGCTTTTGTTAATTGTATTTACTGGTCAACTCATGACCAATAAGAAAATCCCAAAGGTTAAAGTTTCTCAGTTTAGTAGTAGAACAAGAGTGGGTGAAAAACAGAGATAGAAGAATGTTGAGAAAGACGATAAGGATGCAGACACTAGGGAAAATAGAGAGATGTAGAGAGACAAGTAACAAGGGGGCAAGACAGAGTTTACAACAATTTGAGCTGAAATGGTGGCATTTGTTTTATCCACAGTGCACTTGTTTTGTTTAGGTTTTTTTGTTGTTGTTGTTTTTTGTTTTCCAACTAAATTACACTTCTGCTTGTGCTTTTATCAATTATACCCAATGACATCTCTGCTGAATTAAATACAGGGGCAGAATTGTTGCATTGAAGATAAGTCTGTGATCCATGGGATTTAAAAAGAGGATGAGCAAGATTATAAAAAGTGGATAAATCAACACAGGAGCAGGGCAATAAGAACGGCACCGCATTGTGGAAAAGAGTCACACGGGAGTGTCTAGGCTGGTGTGTCACCTCCGCAAATGAAGCCATTTTCACAAGGCCCTCCACAGCTGTGACACGTATCAGGTTTCTGCCCTAATTAGAGGATCAGGTTGAACTCTTGACTCTGTTAACAGTGTAGGAAATGAAGGCCTTGACTGGTGGCTCCATTTCTCTTCTCTTGCCCCCCCTATCCTTTGTCTTGTTTTCTTCTACACTGTATACAGTAATCACCTTTTTTGGTTTTGGTGTTAACCAGTTTGGTTTGAGTAAACCTGCTTCAGGTTTGTCTGCTTCAGGTTCTTGATGCACCACATGTGCACTTTGCACATTCTAGTCATGATTTACACCCTTATTCCCACCTTCCCTGTGTTTCCCCCTGCATTGTTCTCCATCAACTTCCTTCAATCCTTTGTTTCTTCTTCTTTGATGACAAAATAATCTAGACATTATGACATTTTCTAAAGAAGCTATAAAACTGAAGCTCATATTTAAAAAGGGTTAGAAAGAGTTTTTGATGAGTTCTTTTGTAATTAATTTGGGTAACTGTTAATAGTGCATATTGGAGGAAATGCAAAGAAATATAGTCATATATCATAGTTTCCAGCTCAACTCAGTGAATCCATGGCAAAATTATATTTCCTGTTTAGAGCGCTCAAAGCCTTTGGAAGCGTGTCTTTCCACACATGTGTGACGGTTCACAGGGTTCTGTGTGGTGTAAATTTGTGTGACACAGATCCACACAGTGGATTGTGAGGATTGCCCAGGATCCACTGCTTCTGTGCTCCAATGCTGCAGAACAGAATCAGTGTACCCTTTGGAGAACAGAGCTGAATCCGTTATGTCATGTGGACATCAGACGATTCAGCCTCAAAAGTGGAACACAGCTTGAGTGTGGAGCTGTGACTGTGTTCAGCTCACCCCATTGTTAGGACATCATGACCACAGGTCAGATGTTGCATATGTTTCATTCAGTGAGTCAACAAGAGAGAAATATATATTATTGTGGCGTGTTGATATTGTAAGACATCTTCAACTTCAACAGATACTGTATGTCGGAACTACCTGTATCCTCACCTAGTTTGATAGCTGAAGCTGCATACTTGGAAATGATTTGATTAGATCATGAGCAGTGTCTGCCTTATCAGATCACATCTGTCTCTAGGACTGGTCAACACAGATGAGGAGAGAAATAAATAAGGAAGAATATGATATGACAAAATTGTGTCTCTCCTCTGACTATTAGAACATACAATAATGATATCTGCTTTCTGGTTGGGTTCAGGCAGAAAGTCAGAAAGCTAGAGATATAACATATTGCACAGTAAAAGTATTTCATTTAGTATTTTCAGTTTGAAATTGATCTTTCAGTTGATTTAAGTGATAACGCAATTCAGTTTTGAGTGTGTCAGAATCAGAGTTGCTGTAGGAGACTGGATCTCCTGGTTTTCAAAGGGGTCCTAGAGCCAGAACCAATGGTGACAGAATCAAAAACAGATTGATTAATATTTAGTGTGCCCATACAAATCCAATAATTATTGTTGGCATCGTGTAAATTCTTGTTTTATTTCTCCTAAGTACATACCTAGACTAAAATGATGCAAGAAAGATTGGTACAATTTGATGATTTTCTGTAATAGTTTAATTATTAGAATCTGTCTAGACAGAGGTCATTGTGGAACTACTGTGGCAAAAATATGTGGAAAGAGGTTTTCCTCTGATGTGAACCAAATATTGGTGCAGCTTTCAAGTAACAGCAGACTTTTATAGTTCGTTCCCAAAAACAAAACAAAAAAAAGGGGAAGGATTTTTTGTAAGAACAGTCCCTGCTGAAATCTTTCAGTGTAGGGCTTTGTGTTCATAATTTGTTTAGAAGTTTTGGATTTTGCATTGGGCCAGTCAATTACGAGATCCTTGGTTTTTGTATGTATTGAGTTGGACATTTTTGTGATGGCAGTAAATGACTGCACGGGTTCCAAGTATGTTGATGAAAACAATTTTTACTATAATATGTTTTTTCTAATTCAAATCCTGGATTTCTTTGTGTCTTTTTAGTAAAATCTGACAAAGTGGAGAAGGCAGAAAAGAACGACGAGAAGCTAGAGGATAATGTAAAGAAGGTGGACCAGTTTGACCCTCTGGATAACACTCAGCAGAAGAGTGTGAAGGTCGAATTTGCAAGCAGTGAAACTCCGGCTAAGGTGGAGAAAGAAACAGAAAAGGAAAAACAGGAGAAGGAAAAAGAGGCAGAAAAAGTAAAAGAGAAAGAGGCAGAAAAAGTAAAAGAGAAAGAGGCAGAAAAAGTGAAGGGGGAGAAAGAAAAGGCAGAAAAAGTGAAAGAGGAGAAAGAAAAGGCAGAAAAAGTGAAAGAGGAAAAAGAAAAGGCAGAAAAAGTGAAAGAGGAGAAAGAAAAGGCAGAAAAAGTGAAAGAGGAAAAAGAAAAGGCAGAAATGTTGAAGGAGACAGAGAAACACACTGGAAAGGCAGAAGAGATTAAGAAGGAGGCAGAAAAGGAAAAAGAGAAAGATACAGAGAAAATGGAGTCAGTGCAGCAGAAAGTAGATAAAGAGGCTACAGTGAACAAATCAGACGAATCAGCACAGAAAGTGGTGAAGGAAGAAAAAGTAGAGAATGTAGAAAAGATGGAGAAAAATGAAAAGTGCAAAGTGGAAGAAAAAGCAGAGAACAAAGATGGTAAGAAAACCGAGATGGATATTAAAGAGCAGCACATCAACAACGTGGAGAAGACTCCAGAGCAACAGCCGACCCCCGACAAGCTTGATACCAGTCGTGACACACTGGAGAAGAAGGCTGACATGGAGACAAAGGCGACGGCAGAGGTAGAAGAAACCAAGAAAGAAAAGGCTGACGCTGACAAAGCCAAGAAGACAGAGGAAGAGGACAAGATGGAGAAAGTGTCTGAGAAGCCTGCGGAAGAAGCAGTGCCAAAGAGTCAAAAGGAGGAGAAGCCTGACAAAACACAGGCAGAGAAAAAGACTGTGGAGAAAAAAGACGACAAGAAGGACAAGGCTGCAAAAACAGATGCAGGAGAGAAGGCCAAAAAAGCAAAAGCTGCAGCTAATGGAAGCAGCGCAGCACCCAGCAAAGACCTGGCAGGTGCAGAAAAGATGACCAAGGTAGGATTTATCACATGATAGATGGACATAATGTTCACTGCTACTAGCAGCTACTCAACTAGCTATCTATCATATAGTTAAATAAATACATATGGAATTAAAGAGCTTTTATGTTCAGATGATGTCACCTGGTTGCTGTAGTATTGGTCCGTTTACTCCTCCAGAGCTCCTCCTGATGACATCATTTGAACTAAAAACTTCTCCAGATGATGTAATCTTTAGGGGGTTTTCAGGTAGAAGCTGGGAGATATTTAAAACAGAGAATCCAAAAGGAAGTTTAATCCCATTCATCAACTCATACTGCCCACATTACACCTAAAAGAAGATGGTTGAAAGTTAAAGCCGCCCTTTAAGCAAGACCTTTAAACCCAGCTGCTCCAATGCTGTTGTTCATGAGCCAGCATGGCAGAGCCGTGCTGGACAGCTTCCAGGTATGTGACGGTGAGTGTGTGCTCGGGGCTTCCCTGAAAAAGAGAGCAGTCAGTAAAACCTTGAATAAATTACGAATAAAAAGTTTAGAAACACTCAACCAGCTCTCACTTACAGTACATCTAAGTATATACTGTGTATATTGTATATGCAGTATGTTGGCTCGAAAAATCGAAACATCTTCAAATCTGAAAGTCATCCTGTCATACTGTCATATGCTCAGAGCAAGTTGTGCGACATGTTGAATTTTGGGGACACGTTTTAATAACAGATGAAGCAAGTCATGATTCATGCTGCTATTGCTTCTGTCACTGCACAACAACACCATTCCCCCAGCTATTTAAAATCATAAATACGAATTACCATTCCAACAACAGTCCCTGTGCTAATTATTATTTTTGCAACATTATTTTTATTATATGATTTGTGATTATTCTTGTGAAGCTCAACCTTGCTGCCGTTATCATCCTTTGCTCTTATTTTATTTTCTGCCTTGTCCTTTGCTTTCCCTTTCCCTCCTCATTTTGCCCTCCATCCATGATGTTTGTTTTGGTCCTGCGTCGCAGCCAGCTGCCAGGGCAACCAAACCAAGCACCGCTGCCAAAATGCGGCCAATCTCTGCGTCTGCTAGCGGTGTTTCAGCCTCAGCCCCTACTAAGCGCCTCAAACCCTCCTCCCCCATCGCCACCTCAGACAAAAAAACAACCACAACTAAGGCACCATCCACAGCCACTGCTGGCCCAAAGCAGCCCTCCTCCACTTCTACCAGTCGCCTGTCATCATCAACCACAACCACTACACGTGATGTCAAAGCCAAGGTAAGAGTCAGCTGTCAGATCCAGCTGAAGAATGCTGAGTAATATGCAGCAGCACATCTAGATCCACAGAGGGTTTAAGGGATAGTTTAGTGTTCACCAGCAGACTAGTAAAAGGGCTACACAAGGAATAGCTGTAAATGCTCTTAATGTTTTTCTCTCTCAGCTCTAAACATAAGTGATCAAGTCACACCAACACAATTAAGAGAATACAGCTGATCGATTTTAGGTTAAACCTCATTAAATTGCATACCTAGATGAGTGTGAGTTTAGTTTAAAGGTATCCAGAATCTAAAATGTCACGTTTTGTTTGGTTTTGAGCTCACTGGTCAGGGCCATCTGGTCTTTTTACCAGTTACTGTGCACAAACTCACTGCGGTGTATTCTGACAGCCTCATGAGTTCAGCTTCAGGGTCAGCCGGAGCACAAGCTGTACGTGAAGGAAGTAAATGCTGGGTGTGCAAGAAAACATAGAATAGAGATACATTACAGCAGTGCACAGGGGCAGCAGTGGAAAGAATGGGGTGGCACATAACAGACAAGCAAGAGTCTAAAAGTAACATTTGTTTAGTTTTGATGGAACTACTTCAAAAAACATTCATTACATTATTAGAAAGTATTCCCCACAATTTGTTTTTTTACTGGTTCTGGTTGTTTTACAGCAAGCTATTCCCTCTCTCCTCGTGTTTCCTGTCTGAATCCATACAAGTATATATATATATATATATATATATATATATATATACACACACACACACACACACAAAAAAAAGTGATCTTTAAGAACAGATGTGCTTTACCATGATGCAGTAGATTTTCAGTGACCTCTTTAACTGAAACTAGTGTGACACCACACCACTACATAGCCTCTGAGCGCCCGGGGCTGCAGGGTGACTCAGTTCACATTTGCCAGCTTGTTGCAGAATGGCTCAGCTGTATGTGGAACGTGGAATCATCCTACGGGTCACGGAGGGAAATATGCTCCTGAATAAAATGTGCAGTCATAAAGACGCACATTGGACTCATGTTCACGCAAAGTTACTAAAGATTTGTGTGAACTGATGACAGCAGCACACAGAAGCTGTATCATGACCCACTTTAGATTTGTAATGATGTAAACCACAGTTTTATATTCTTAAGTATCTGGTCATATCTGTCTTTTTCTGTCCAAGTGATGTCGCCTTTGCTTTTATATTTCACAGACAACCACAGAGAAGCGCCCCCTTGTGCCAAAGGCTAGCACTGCCACCTCGAATCAAACAGGCTCCACCACCGCCACCAAAAATGGAAGTGCTACCACTGCAGCCAGTAAAACCACTACATCAGTGCGCACAAGTGCGTCCACTCGCACTGCCACCACCAATGCAGCCAAAAAGTCTACAGGTACGGCAGCCACACTCACACACAAACTATACATGCAGTGGCTTCATGTATATTGCAAATATTTGTCTTTAAGTCGACTGAACATGTATTAACCCAACATGGAATCATGTTGTTGGAAATATTTATCAAAACCTGAAATTTGCCACATGCATACGCATTCTGTGTTTCAGCTTCAAAGACAGACAGCAAACCAGGAGAGGAGAAAAAGCCCAGCATGCTGAAGACTACCACAGGTATCTCAGCACTCTCTTCACTTTGAAGAAACTGAACATGCCCCAAGGAAACAATCTAAACATTTACCTCATACAGGCATATACAGTATGTGTAGGAAGAGTCAATATAGCACAAACACAGTGCTCTATGCACACAGTCACAGAAATCATATTACAGTAGTAGTGGCTAGTATTTGGGATTCAACCAAGTAGTGCCTTTATTTCCAGCTACTGTCTGACCCTGCACCGCACTGCTCTCCCTCTCTCTGCACTCTTACTCTCTGCATATATTCATTCTTCTTCACTTCCCTCTTCAGTAATCCTTTCCTCAGTTTTGCCTCATCTCTTTCTCTTTCTACACACTTCCAGCTTTACTTTTCCTGTCGACAGATTAGTTTACATTTTGGCAACAGGAGAGCTGTCAGCAAGGATGTGACACTGCAACACACACTGTCCAACCATGACAATGCTGGGCAGGCTCAAACACAGAGTGAGGCTTTAGTGCTGAAAGGCGCTGGTGAGTTAAAAATCTTCTCCGCAGCGGTCTGTGGATTACTGTCCCCCTTGCTGTTGACAGGAGTTTGCAGCTTCTGCTGATACAGCCTTGTGTTGTCTAATCTCCCAGGGTTCATCCTGCAAGTCAAATTACTCTTTAGAAAAATGGAGGCAAGTGGGAGGATTTCCGCAATTAAACATGTCTTAACAGGAGCTGGAGATATACCAAAGGCTCTCAGTGAGGATTGATAGCAGGACACAACTCTAAAGAATGAGCTGACATACCACAAAATGCAAATTTGAAGTGGTGTGACACAGGGTGCTGAAGTAAAGGATGCTGAACTTTCTTCAGTCAGATTTAAATATAGGACTCCACCCCTAAAGTGTTAGCTTAAGGAATAAGGGTGGTGTTCTACAACATACTACTATACCAAAGAATGAGACAAAGTCGTAGTTGGAGTTGACTGGTTTCTGAATTCACTGACTTGTATGATCTTTCTTTAACTTACAATCTTTACCTCTTCATGGTAGTCAGTAACATAAGATGTTAAAGCAGTGCTTCTCAATTATTTCCTGGTACGCCCCACTATTTGAGAAGCACTGTGTTAAAGGAATAGTTTGACATTTTGGGAAATAGCACTCTCTCTTTATCTCTTCCTTCCAGCCACCTCTGCCAAGCCCAAAGTCACCACCACCACAACTACCACCACCCGCAGCACTGCTTCCACCACTGCTGCCTCTCGTGCTCGTACCACATCAGCCAAACCGGCAACACCATCCTCCACCGCTGGCACGGTACCAGAGAAGAAGCCGCCAGTGCCACGCGCCCCCCGGGTTGCTTCCTTAAGCACCACAACCACCACCTCGAAGACCACGGCTCGCCCCGCCTCAGCACCTGCCCCCGACGTTCGCAACGCCCGCTCTAAGATCGGCTCTACAGACAACATGAAGCACCAGCCTGGAGGAGGGAAGGTAGGCTCATCATCTGCAGCTATACAGGTGTCTGTGCTTTCAATGGCATGTAGTAGCTGCAAGACGGTGTGGCACTCGCTTCCTGGTTCCTCACTATCACTTCTCTTCTCACGCTCCTTTTGTGAACAAATAACCCAAGTATACTTCCCACAACTTTAGCTAGAGCTAAACCAGCTGTCCGCCTGTTGGCATGCAGTAAAACACTCCTTAAAGTACACGTACAATCATCAGCTCCAGTAACAAACAGTTCTGACCTTCTTTAAGACTTTTTAGAGGGTTTGATTTGTTTTTGTTTTGTTTGGTCTTCTGCATGTTCATTTATCATCATTCCTTCTGCTCATCAACTCTTCAT
This sequence comes from Anabas testudineus, assembly GCF_900324465.2. Taxonomy (NCBI): domain Eukaryota; kingdom Metazoa; phylum Chordata; class Actinopteri; order Anabantiformes; family Anabantidae; genus Anabas; species Anabas testudineus. The sequence goes on from NC_046611.1 coordinate 30,353,125, forward strand.
AAAGCTCTGGTTAAAACGATGCATGTGGAAACTTATGTCCTAGAAGGATCCTTATGATTACAACATTTTTCTGTCCTGCACTTAACTTTGTACGTTTGTGGGCAGTTGCCTGCTTGGTTCAGATGACAATACGACCTTCCCTGTTAAACTTCCTTTTAGTGATTTCACTAGCATTTCTAGACCCTCCTCTGTTTGCGTACCTAACCACTCCTTTGAGGCCACTATTCATCTTCATCTCCTTCCTTTAGAACTTTCTTCCTTCTGTTCTCTTTTCCTTCACAACTTTTCGTACCCCTCTACATTCTTTTTTCTCGATTCTGCATTTCCTGCTAATATTTATTCTTCACTCCTTAACCCCTTTTCTATCTCATCTCAAGTTCTTTCCTCGCCCATCTCTTCTCCTCGTGTGTTGTTATAAGGCGTTATCACTGACCCTGGGCGCTGGGGTTTGTCTCCCCAGGTTTCATCTGCCTCTCAGAACAGGGGTGTCGTCTCCAAAGAAACGAGCCAGGGCAAAGTGAGTTCCCTCTCCATCCACCCCACCATCACCAACATCATTACTTACCCTTTGTGTTCATACATATTTTACCGTTTTCTTTTATACACCTCTCATTATTTTTGTTTGGTTTTATTATATTTAGTTAGTTTAATTTATAGATTTATGAGTAATAAAAGCACATATAGTAACTTGTATTGCCACATTTTAGAACACATTTATGCACTATGAGTCACTCTGATCCTCAAACAGAAATACATACAGAGCTCTGCAGGATTGAAGCAGTTAACAATGATTGTTTGGCTTCATGTCGACAGTATGACTCATCATACATATATGGTATGGTATCAGTGCAGTCATTTGTCATTATTACCCCCAGCTCGTGTATTTTCAGCATACAGGGAAGTCACTGCAGAGACCTGTCCTCAGACCTTAATTCTTAGATTTTTAAAGTCTCGTACAGATAAAGCTGATAAACATGCTAAACTGTTATACAGTATATCTCAGTATGTATTACATAGTGATATTTCTGAAGTAGCAGCAGTGCTCTGTTTTAAAATAGACCAGCAAACACACATAAACACCAGGAAGTCATACCGGTTCTAAGTTGGTGCACATAAATAAAAACACCATCCCACTGATGCAGGGACCCTGTGTGGTGGTGCTTCCCCATCACCCCATGTGCACTGGGTGGAACTGGAAACTGCCCTAATGACTACACCTCTGGCTTATCTATCAATCAGTGTGTGAGTGTTGTGAGTGTTTCTGAAGAAGCGACACATGCTTGATACACTATCTGGACCAGGGTTGCAACAGTAACCTTGGATACACAATCGTGTGTGATGTTTGGTCTGTTAGCTCTGAGACTGTCTGAAATCACGTCCTATTCACTCATTCACTGCTCCTTATATGATGTGCACTTCGTAGTTCACTCAATAGTCAGCATTAAATTGAGATTTCTCACATTTGCTAATCATCCTCATATTGCATCATCACTAATAACTGTTGGAGCCGCATGACTGGAATTTTTTCCTATGTCTAAAAACGGGTGAGGAACATTAGTACAGTAGTAAACTATACAGTAGACAGGTTTACACACTCAACATTCAGACACCACGACAAAGTGCCCTCTATAGTAGATAGGCTGTGATTTCAGACACAGCCAAGAGTGTAATCAGTTATAATCCAAATAATCTGTGTTGAGTTATGGTGTGCTAATAAACATGTACTGTGTCTCCGTTAAACACTTTTTGTCAAACTGAATTCTTCTGAACAAGGACAGGTGTATATGTTATGTTACATGTTGTGTTGCATGTTCTATAGAATAAGTTCTCTCCACCCTCCTGCATTCTCTTTTCTTCAGACTTAAGTCAAACACACACTGCCCGTCCAAAAAAAAGTCACACTCTAATATTTCCTCGGAGCGCTTTTAACATCGATGACGGCAATCATTAACTGCAATGTCACAACATTTATTCTCGTCCAGAGTTGCATTCACCAACCACTCTTTCACTATTTAAGCCAGATGAATCCTGGCATTGTCTATCTTGGAAGTAAACATCCATTGATGGAACAACCTGGTCATTCAGTATATTCAGGTCGTCAGCTGACCTCATTCTTTGGACACATAATGTTGCTGAACCTAGACCAACTGCAGCAACCCCAGATCATAGCACTGCCCCCACAGGCTTGTACAGTAGGCACTAGACATGATGGGTGCATCACTTCACCCTCCTCTCTTCTTACCCTGATGCTCCCATCACTCTGGAACAGGTTATACCTGGACTCATCAGACCACATGACCTTCTTCTTAAATCAGTTTTAGTAGTTTTATCAATCTCCTTAGATGTTTTATTTGCTTGATGCCAGTAATTTATAACAGATTAACATATCTCCCAACATCTTGTTAGTTTAAGAAAAGAGAAGCTACTCATTGCATCAGTTTGCGTTAAACAACTTATTGCCAGCTGAACAATAGTCACCCATGCAGTAATTATCAATAAGAGGCTCCTACCTGTTGGCTTTGTTAAATCCAGGTGATTTTTTGAACGGGCAGTGTATTTGGATATCTTTTGCTTTTTTAAGAATTGTGTCACTATTCCAATGGCAACACAAGCACAGCATTTGTCATTTCAGACAGCTCGACTACCATACAGTATTTGTAGTGATTTTGCCCAGGTGAACCTGGCCCCCCTCCCCCTGTCCTTTCATTTCTAACCCTACTTGTGATGGTGACTTCTCCTCTACTCTCTCTTCTTTTTTATCCTTTTCTCTTTTGTTATCTGGTCCTGTCCTCTGGTATCTTCTCCACTTCTTTCCTTTCGCATCCTCTCATGTTACCTCCTCCCCCTGCCCTTCCTTGCTCTCTTCACCCTTCCCTGCTCTCCCCTGCTCTTTTTTCCCCTCTTGCTGCTATGCTGTGTTCATATAGGTTCAGATAGTCTCCAAAAAGCTGGACTTCAGCCACGTCACCTCACGCTTGGGCTCCAAGGACAATATGAAGCATGTTCCTGGTGGTGGGAATGTAAGTACTGCCTGGCCCATGACCAGAGCTCATGTGCACTGGGCGGGTTAGTCAAAGAATTCAACTCAGACAGCTAAAAAGAACATCAGAGGAGGAATATTGTCCTTTCATCTCTTCTTCATCATCAGTCCTCAGTGCTAGCATGATTAAGCAGTAATTTAAATGCATCAGCCTTTAAAAGATTCAAGGCAGATCTTCAAAGCCATTCAGTAGAATTATTGGACAGCATGTTAGCAAGCCTACTGTACCAGCCCGTACCCAGAACCTGCTTCACAGACCCTTGCTTCCTCAATCTCTTACTGTGTCGTCTGTACCTGTCACTAACTCACTAAACACCAGTCAGCACTGGCTCCTGATTGGCTCTGTCTGTGTTTCGACTGTCATATCACCACACAGAGGTGGATTTGGGATTTCTGGTTTTCTGAAATGACACTGTTCTGCTGTACTCTTCAATCTTTGCAGCACATCTATCAAATAATCTCCAAGCAATAAGATATTGTGATGTATTTCTGAAGAGGTTCAGTAACAGTAGGCCTGAAGCATGTTTCCTGATGAACACAGCAACAGAGTTGCAATTTGAATCTCTAGTGTTTGTCACTGGGTCCTTGCCACAGCTCTGTGGTGATCGTCGCTTGATTTAAAAAAAAAAAAAATGACTGTGTGACATTTGACAGGTGCAGATACTCAACAAGAAGGTGGATGTGAGTAAGGTGATGTCAAAGTGCGGCTCCAAGGACAACATCAAGCACAAACCTGGTGAGCTGGGAAAATAATGTTGTGACCTTACTGTCTCTGTACAGTCAGTCTCCAGTTTATTAGGGACACCTAATAACCTCCAGTTCCTTTTTAATGCAATAATGCCTCAAATCTGTTGTTTCTGAATGTTCAGTTTCTTTCAAAACTGTTTCAGAAAGACGTTGATTCTTCTTGATTGTTATTTTGTAGGGCTGTCAGGTAGTTTCCTACAGTAGACATTAATGTCTGTTTACTAACATGACATGAAAAACTAGAATATGCAATTTAAGCTGGCGCTAACATGACAACTCTGCATTAAGGTGCCTTAAGCTTTTAAGCTGGACGGCCTTAACCTCAGTGTTGCCCAATTCAGCATGACAAGCACCATTAGCACTGATTAAATACTTATATTGGTTTAGATCAATTTCTTGCTTATTTTGTTGCTCAACTGGTGGATTTTAACTAATCCATTCAAATGTGAATTATTGTAACATCTGTAAGGCAAAACAATTTCCCTCTGGGATTAAGAAAGTTTTTTGAGTCTTGAATCTTGAATTGCTATATGAGCCCAAATCTCAGTCATTAGGATTGACTTGGAACATCTCCAGTACAAACATAGGACTTTCTATTATATGACAGGAGCTAGTTTAAAGACTAAGAAGAAGCTCTGTCTGCTGGGCACATGCTCCTGAATGTGATCTTCAGACTTATTACCCCTTTCTGCTGCAGGCGGTGGGGACGTGAAGATTGAATCCCACAAAGTGAACTTTAAGGATAAGGCGCAGTCCAAAGTGGGCTCCATGGACAACGTGAGCCATTCACCTGGCGGAGGAAACATCAAGGTGAGTTTCCCGACATGTATTAGCCCGGTTCAATACTATTACTTCCTGCAAACTGCTGTTTTAAGGGTGTTACTAAGCAAAGCTTTCTGAAACTGGTGAACCTCCTGAATATTTTTATATAAGCCAGCCAGTCACAAGGAAGCAGACCATATAAATAATCATCACTGTCCACATGCTAATACAGTCCCAGCAGGTACTGTTTGATTTAGTCATCATGGCAACACAGTGTGCACTTAATGACTCACTTTGATTATTTTATTTTTAAAATGCAGTTGAAGCAGAGGAAAGTCTTTTACAAAATTTAATTTAGTCCCTCCTATCACACAAAAGCTCTACAATCCACCTATGCAACACAGTGGTTTCTTGTACATTGGTAATGTTACAATGTTCAGCTCAGTTTAATAATTAAATTTTAGCTTTCTTAAAGCCTGTGATATCATTCAAATTGTATTTCTCTATCTTTTTATCTGTAACAAGAACCATTAATGAACTAAGAATAAATTAGTAATCATAAAAATGATCAAACTGTATGCTGGACTTTTTTTTTTTTTTAACTGTGTTTAATACTCAAAAGCTAATCTGACTCTGGGTCAGTTTTAATCAGATTTGACTGACAGTGATCAAACAATAATTGTTTATAGCCCAGTGAGAAAAATACAGATACAGAAATGTGTGGCAGACAGTAGTGTGTTAGTGTAGAGCCATAATAATAATAACACCAGATTTGGGGTCTTAAATACTGACTGAAGTTCTCTTCCTGCTGCAGTGACGTACACGGTGTTCTCAGCATGTGGTCAGTACACACTGACATCAGTTTTTGATCAGAGTGGGCAGTGTAACACTGATTTCAGTGAGATTTCAGAGTGCTAATAGGTAATATGACAGCAGGTCGTTAAATACGGGTTGTGTTGTGCTGTTATACTCATACATATTATCAACAACAACTGAATGCTAATGACAAACAGACTGTACAGGAACGGCTCTAAACTGCTTGGTTTGAATTCCTACAGGTCTATAATGTGCTTTTGACATTTTTAAACTGAGGAATTGTCTTAGACTGTTCACTACAGAGAAGGTTGTCTGAAGGACTCTGCTGCTGACTCAGTTCCTTCATCACCTGCATGTACAGTAAAAGGAGAAAGCGGCTTCAGGCTTTACTTGCTTGTCTCGTTCTGCCACTGTGTTCATAATGACATCCAAAAGACTTGCCGTGGCTTCAAGCTACAGTCACTGAAGATGCTGACAGCTTGTCACGAGCCATCTGCAGCAACCTGAAACATCTCAAACCCTCCACACCTGCAATCGGCTCCTTTCTCCTGACCTTGTGTCCTTTTGTTGTGAAATAGTCCAGACCCTTCCCTGCAGGGTATAACTCAGCTCAGCTGTGTCCAACACATTTGATGGAAAGACAGGAGAAGATAGGGAAACAGCAGAGAAAGAAAGCTGACATGTTGGCAGTAGCTCTGAACATATGTAAACATTTCCAAAAGGCTTTTACATTCTTTAATTACAGACTGGGTTATGGGCTTGCAAAAAAAAAATTACCAAAAACTTTGGCGAACCAGTCAGAAATGATGTCACCTGTCCCTTCAGCCTATCACAGTCCATCTGTGTTTTGTGATCACATCCTTCACTCACATCCTCTTCATCTTCATGCACTGTTTTGCCACCCAGTCATCGTTTGTACCCTCCAACTTGTACCCTCCAAAGATGCATAGTGATAGGAACAGCTCAAAATAGAATTCACAGAGACCAACCTGTTTGGCAGAGGCTTTTTTAAACCTATTGTCTTTGTGATGATTGATAACCAGTCTATTTTTAAATGTAATTTGCAGAGATTTGAACCATGCTGTCTTTAAAAGGTACCAACAACAAAAGCAGTTGTTTTTGTTGGATGTGTCACCAGACATAGAGTATCTATTTTTTATTGTTACTATTATTATTATTATTATTATTATGTGTAGTGGAGAATGAGGCTTAAAGAAATATAATGTCTCACACACTGTACCATACTGTGTCACTGTCAACAGTCTCTACATGGTGGGTGTCCATATATTGGATGTATAGCAGTGATGCACTGAGCCACACTGTTGTACCAGGCGACATGTTCCTTTCTTATCATACACACAACATACATACACACACATACAGTGTAGTTTGCTTTTTGATTAAATGCACATACTGTACAATCATTCTGCTACTGCAGTATGCTTGCTAGAGCAACAAATGTGGATTCATCCACCACAAAAAATAGTCCCCAACAAATGCACGGCTTCCTTCAGTTTGAGTACAGAAGCTAGTGTTTAAGACATTAGTCTTTAAGGGGACTGCAGATAGGATTGGGGATAGGAAGGTTTGAAAAGAAACAAACACATTTTTGGTTTAGGTCTTTGCTCTGACAATAGGAACAATAGCTAAAGTTGCCAGCCTTGTCTTTTAGCCGTGCATAAAAAAATCTTCTTATTAAAACATGATTTTATATAGTGAGCACAAATGATGACACATAGATATGAGTCTACTACTGTAGCTTGGATACTTCTGCAAGGCTTGTTGAACTGTGTGTATAAAGTCTTTTGGGCCTCTCTGAGTGTGTTTTACCTGGTTCCTTGTGGGATAACGTTTTTATATGTTTGCCATTTTTCTGTTAATACAAGTAGCAGTGCTTGAGGTCATTTTATATTTTATTCACTTTTTATTGCTATATGAGATTTTACAGAACAGGTTGCAGTTCAGGAAAACCATTTCTTCACACTTTTCACAGTGCATCTGCTTTTCTTGTGGTGTGCTTTTGTGACTTTGCATTCATTAGACATGTTGAGTTATTATTATTATTATTATTGTATGTTATATACGTATCAGTTAGTTTGAGTTTTTGTTTTTATTTTTTCTTCTCATCTTTCTCCATCCTAGTCTGGCTCCAGATCTTGTGTTTTAGCACACATGTGCCTTGTGTGATTCTTGCCAGCACAAAGTCAATTATTTCCATGGATTGTTTGTAACTCAGCAAACTTACTTTTCACAAAAAACAGTAAAAATGTAGTGAAACAGATTTGGAGCCAGGTTTATCCATCTCCATCCTCACCAATTGACATGCCCTGCTATGTGTTTCTAGGCTGAGGGGGCCCAGGAGACAACAGAGGGGACTCCCCTGAGTGGCAACCCAGCCCCAGGCTCCGAGCCAGGGCACCCTGGGGGCCCCACTGCCCAGGAAAATGGGCTGAAGGACAGGGCTCCCTGTGATAGTGAGGGCCTCCGGGAGCCCCAGGCTCTGGATTCACTCATCCCAGAGACAAGTAAGTTTTTGTGTGTGCAAGCCACGTCTGCTGAAAGGCCAGTGATGCCCTTCGATATAATTTTGCCAGTAGGCATCTGAAATATAGCGTCTGGCAGAGGAAATGTACCAATAATGTCAGAGTTGACTTTTTATCTCCTCACATGAGATAAAAGATGTTGTGGCTGCAGTGTAAATCTGTATTTGTACTATATTCTTCATGTTGTCTGCAGTCCAACGCTCCTGATTACACCATCATCTTTTGACTTCTTATCTTGCAGGCATCTAATTCTGCTGTCCCTCTGCCCTCCTCATCCCACCCCCCCAACAACATCACCTTCCCTTCCCCGTTTTCTCCTCTCTTTTTTTTTTCTTTGTCCCTTACCTCCTTCCCCTTTTTCTTTCCAACGTTTCTGCTGCAGATTGAGTCTTTCAAGCTCAACTTCCGCGAGAATGCTCGCTCTCGCACGGACCATGGCGCCGACATCATCACCTGGACAGCCCTCCAGGACAGCAGCAGATCTCATACATTCAGTTCCTCCTATTCCCTGCACCACCACCAGAACCACCACCCAACTCCTCGCAGCATTTCCCTCATAGAATCGTTGGCTTCTGCGGGCTGCGCCAGCTCCCCCTCTGCCCCCTCCTTGCTTAACCTTCGGGTGGAGGTCCAGGGGGACAACAGCAGTTCATTAACAGAATCTTGACCTCAACTGCACCCATCGAGCTCTGAAACCCACTTGATTGCAAATTGGTTGCAGATCTTGACACATTTAATAATTCTGTCCCTCTAGTATCAACGTAATTCCTCCTCTGTCACATCACAGCTCATCGTGCGCCACTGCCGTCATCATTGCCACCTCCACCCTCCTCTATTTGGCTGAACTGGATAAAGATTAGGCTTGGTGGGCATCTATGTGAAGGGTAATTTTTCATGTATTTGGTTGTGTCTTCTCCAAGCCGACAGACCTGGAAACACTGGGTTCTACTTGGATCCTCTACACTGCCTGGTGGCCAGTCTCATCCACACCCCAAACAACAGCGGCATACTGTTGATTTATCACCCGAGCAGTGTGGAAACCCTTTTAGCCTCACCTGTGGTTTCTTTCACACACGCAGCTTCTCTTTTCCTTGTGACTGTAGGCTCCGTTTGTTCCCAGTAGTCACTTACAATAATAAGATCCTGCTTCAATAACATCATAGTAATTCATAGCTCGTCTTCATCATCACTTCTTCTCTCATCACCATCACTTAACAAGCTGACAAACACAATAGCTAGACAATAAGTAGGCTGTTTGAAACCCTTCTAGGATGTTTAACTCTTAATTCTCTGTGTTTGTGATGACGTGTTTGAGTGACATTGTGTAATTGTGTTCTCTTCCCATCTTGATTTCTCTTTCTTAAGTTTTCTTCTTTTCTTATTTATTGTATGTTTCTTGCTGTACAAGCAATACGGTGGACAGCCTTTTTTCTTTCCGATAGCACTCAGAAAATCTTGCAAACACGCACAGGACTTTGTAAAAAAAAAGACACACAGTGAAGATAGAGTTAACACTCACAGGGAGGAAGAAAGTGACGAGGGAGGTGTTGTTAGAAGGGTAAAATCGAAGCATTTGAGGTGTGTTTTATGACAAAGTAAGATGTGTCGAGACCATGAAGTCTGTGGAATGCAATACAGAAAGTAGAGAAGCTTTAACTGAGCATGCAGTCCCGAGGAAGGTGAGTTGACAAGTAGGAAATGTCTCTGAAGTCAAAGGATCTGTGTGTCTCCTATGTGCCTCCTGTCCTTCTTACCTGAAAAATAGAGTCAATGCGGATGATGCAGGTTCACGCCTAAAACTGCTCACTGAGAGAGAAAATCATAGCTGTTATTTCTGTCCTGTTAGTTGTGTGTAGCAGGGCGTAATGCATGACCAATATTTTAATATCACACCCAGAGCTTAAAGCCCTTGTGCATTATGACCTAAAGTGTTGTGCTTTGGTACCATATGTTTATCTCTGGGGCAGACAGTTCACGTTTTGCTAATTCAGATGATGATGAGCGGGAAGAACTAGTTTATGATTGTAGTGTCACCTATTAGTCTGGCTTTAATTCCACTGCTCCAACCTGGGTGCAGATTTTTATGTGTCAACTCTGTGGCTTAAATGTATACGAACTACTCGTGAGTGGTATTTTTAACCAATGTTTTGGTTTTTTCATTAGTTACAATCTCATCTACATTATTCTATTGCAAGCTTTGACTGCATTTCACATTCACATTCTGAATTAGTATCGTGTTATAACAAGGGCTGGGTATCATTTGCAATCATAAAGTAAGTACTGACATTGAAACAGTGCTTTCATTAATATCTAAAAGCTGCATTCATTATTTTTTCTTTTGCCAATTTGGGAAATCTGAACTAGCTGTAAACACAACTTTGACATATACATGTAATATGGCAAATGTGTTTGCATAGTTACCCACTTGTAGCCAATGTATTATGTCAAGGTTAGCATTAACTTTGAGTTGTCCTACCTAAGTCCAGTATTCTGGTTGTCTGCGGTTTGGTGCTTGGCAGATAGATTTATCCAAGCAGACAGTGACCTGCTGCATCTGAAAACACGGTTGATGTGGTGATACTGAACCAAAACTAGCAGCCTGAGAAACCAAAACTGAGCTGACAAATGCTCAAAAGCTGGGGGGGGGGCTCTGTAGAGGTAAAGAGGACTGCAAAGCTGGGTGAATATTTGTGATTATCCTCATTTGATCTGAAATTAATATAAAATGTTGATATGTGCAGCTTTAATGTTTCAGACATATTGTTTTTCTTTAACGGCAATTTTGCTGCTATGGACACATATCGGTGATTACCATATTCAGGTATTCTCCTGAAGTTTGATACCCAGCACTAGTTATAAAACAAATCTACTTTTTTCCACTACTTTTTTTCCAGTACTTTTTGTGTTTGCATGTTCAGTGCATACAACTTATATATCAGGGTTAAAGTAAAGGTTTCATAGACTCCCCCCTGGAGATGGCATCAAAGTACAAAAATGCTCCTGGTTTTATCAATCCAAATTGTCGCTTTAATAATGATCCATAAAGACGCTTTGACACAATTAAATTGCACCTTAATACTTTAATATATTGAAGAAGGCTCAGTGTGAGACCTAGAGTGATGGTCTGTAACTAACAATTTAAAATACTGCTTTTTGAACAATGAAATGACTTCACTAACTCTTTTCTTCATTTTGATGTGACTTAAGTGAGTTAATTTTGAATGGGCTTTAAATACTTTGCACAAAGACATGAACAGAGTGAGAGAGTGTGCTACAACACCCTCACCTTTTTTCTCCCAATCAGTCAGATTTAATAATTATTTTGTTCTGACAGTTTAAACAGGATTTAATAATTAAACGCATAAGCAGGATCACATTTTATTTACATAAACGGGCAATAACTTTAGATGTCTGAGTGCTTTTCTGCCACTCAAGGATTCAGTGTTGCTAAAAAAAAAAAAATACTCTAATGCTGACTGTGTGTAACAGCTGTTACCTACAGTTTCCTTGTAGTTGGCCACAACAATGTTTAACATAGATTTTACCCCAGAGTTTTTACTGCTTTTATTTGCTTCTCATTAAATTGCACACTGATGTATATAGATATTTTATTGATGATGCACTCTTTATGGCCCTAAACATAGAACAAACAGCAACTGCATCGGATGGGGTTTGTTTGGTAAAGAGATTCAAGATTGTCCAGCTTCTATGTCGTTGTACCTGTAATGGATTTAAGTTTTATCATGACTATAATAACTAATAATCTGATTATTAGTATGACAAATTGAAAAGGGCACCTTTTTCCTTAGAAAGGGGCTGGTGAAGTGGGAGAATGTCTTTTGAGATATAATGTACTAAAGATGCAACACTTTTGTATATGTATTTATCATTGTGTTCCTGTAGCCTCGTAATGTTTGTGCACTCATGGTTGAAGGGGTTATATTTTTGATTCGGGATAGTCAGTTTCACATACCGTTGTGGATTTTCTCCATGGGTGTGAGATTTGAGCAGTAAAGTCTTTAAACTCTCATATCAGATTTAATTTAAGGTGCTGTAGCAGCAGCTTGATGTAGAAATGCTGAAGTGGCAACATAGGGCTCAATTAACTCAAGACAAAGACAAGACAACAGTTGTAGTGCACATGTATGCATAGAAAATAAATCAATCAAGCCCGTAAGCCCTGTGTTGAGATGGAAATAATTCACTATTATGATACAGTGACCTCTGAAGGTTCAAATGATAAAAAAAAAAGATGAATACGACTGAAGGAACAGTGTATATCACAGTGGACACAGGGGATTTCTTGTTCAAGCAGATACTAGCTTTAGAGGTCAATATAAAAGCCTAGAATGTGGGATTCCTGCATATCAATACATGTCGGTTGCTACATATTGCACTCGAGAGCAGCAACCTGCCCTGGAGAATCACACGGCGAGACCCCAACACATCCTGGTTTGAAATTAAGACTAACTGTAGCTGCCAGGTTTGGCTTGTGTAATAAATGCTCCTCAGTTATCTGCCCAAGGAGCGCTGTAGAGCTTCATCCACCGCTACTGCACTCACAGCAGACATGCAGGCGTAACACTAGCTAACGAACACCTCCTGTACCTGCAGAGCATGCTGAAAAACAACCGCAGGATGTGTTAGGGTGACTTCTTATCTTATTTGCAGAACCTCCTCGTTGTTTTTGTGTTTTTTGTTTTGTTTTTCATTTCATTTTATTCTTTTTTTTTTTTTTTTGGTTTGGAAAAAAGTGTTTATTGTGATTACTTGTTAATTAGTGATGTGATTATTAAACATGAAATAAAATCGACTAAAACTCTCTCTGTTTCAGTGGTGTGTTGTGCATGCTGATTACTGTAGGTTTAAATGGTCATTAGAAACCGCTTTTGCATTCATGTTGGCACAACTAAAAACCTAAACTACATTTTTTGGAAACAAATGATCACATGATCCCAAACCCTGTAAGTTATTAGCAGTAAGATGAGCAGGGGACAGGCCTGTACAGCATCAATGAGGCACTTTGCTTGCTGTGATCCCACATCTTCAGTGCAGACAGACACTGACCTCTAGTGGGTCCTGAAAGAAAAGGAAAACTACCATAATTCTCTACATACTGTGCTCGCTTGTTATCGGATATCTCATTAATCACTCCTATAGGATTCATGTCCAGCCAAACTTGTGCTGTCTATTTTTTCAGTGGTTTTCAGCCCACTCTGGCGTTTTAAGCTTTTTTATGATCACGTTGGAGCATGCTAGTGCAGATATGTAGCACATAAACAATGTTTGTACAAATAACTCAATCTAAACCGTGATGGTTAATAACCAGTCATGATAACTTAGTAAGAAACCCTGCTTCACTCTTGGTTTTCCTGCACTTTCCTCTGTCGGACGTTGGGGGCAGAAGCAGCGCTACATGCTGTGAGCGCTGCGCTTCCTCATTCAAGAGAAGAAGACGGTTACCGGGGCAACGTCAACACCGTCCGCAGCTACTGAATTTCGTTTAGCCACCGATTTATTGTTTTAACATTTTACTCCAACTAACCGAAAAGTCGCTTTAGTTGGACGTTTTACAGACCTGGACTGTCAATAAAAACGGCCGCAAAGCACTTCACTTTAAGGTACGAAACAAATTCGAGCTGACGTTAACTCGGGCTATACTGTAGTAGCTAGCTGAGTTTCTGCTAAGGTTTCTCTGAACATTTGCTAGCTAATCGTGGTGGCCCCTTGGTAAACGTGATTGCGAACATATCTTAACATTGTATTTTCAAAACAGCCGAGTTTAGCGATAGTTCGCGTATTGTTCTGTTTTACTTTACATTGGGTTCATTGTTATCCGCTAAGTTACAGAATAAGTTAGCTATGTGGAAACGCTGCATAGCTAAACCTTACAATGTTGGTAACAACAAATTGAATAATGTTAATGTTGACGTTACTTTCTCAGATTTGAAGGAACTGTCTTATGAATTGTATGACTTAACATCCGTGATGCAAATCACTGTATAAGTGTGGTTGATTTTGATACACACGGTACTAACTAACGCTAAGCTAGTTACACAGCTTAGACACCATTCAGATGCTGAGACAGAGTTCATATCAAGATGCGTGAAATTAAAACTGTGTGAAAAGCAAAGTCAAATAATTGTGAACGGATTTGCATTCTTGAATTCAAGCTTCAAGATCTCTTCCACTTGAGGGTCAATGTCCCACTCCGTCACCTCCTCCTGTCCTGCTCTACTCACATTAGATGGGTGTAGAAAGAGAATGTAGAGATGTGGGCATACTAACAAGCACACACCCGCTTGTATGAAGTTTCCAACCAGCAGTTCCACAAGTTTGATTTCCTACACATTATTGTTTCTGGTGTTTTAGGCATCATGGCGAGCCAGAGGCCTCCATCAAGCATGGGCCGACCAATGAGCCGTAGCGGATCTGTGGTACATGGAGCTGGAAGGCCCCCAACGGCCATCCGACCTCCTCCTACAGCTATACGTGTTGCAACTGGGGTAAGTCAACAATTTAGCTTTGACTTGTCAGTACTCTTTTCGTGATGATAATTTCAGCTGGCAAAGCCCGAGCAGAATATCAGCTAGAAAAGTGGATGCCCAGAAAGCCAAATATATGTTAGTACCCTCTGGTAAATCATTTTAAAACAGATAAATAACGCACATTTTAGATAATTAGCTTTCAATTAACAGTTTTTAAAACAATAGTTAATAACAAGTAATACATACTTAAATTGTTAAACTTCAAAACAACATGTAGGCATGCTTGAACAAGAGTTACATTACATAACAGTTGCATTTCTTGTGCTTTGTGCAGCTTCACCTTCTCTATTGTTTGACTTCACTTCTTAGCTCAATTAAAAATACAGGATTATTTGACAGTATTATGTGATTATGTGGCAAGTTGCCTTATGTTCGGATCCAGATGTAAACACATGGAAATAAAAGCTGAAATGTTAATCTTTTGTCTCATATTGATCTTTTGATATCAAACCCAGATGTTTTCAGTCTACAGCAAAAGTAAAGGAATTGGCCTCACTTTTTCAATACTTCTGGAGGGAAGTTTATATTGTTTTTGGTACAAAAAAGGTTTCATTGTAAACCTAAAATTTACCTAGGTAGCATTTTACATAACTGTTGTACAATTGTTTAATAAAATGCTGCCTTGAGCAAGTAGAAAGACAGTCTCATTAAGTTTTAATCTTCCACTTTGATTACAGATGGTTCCAGGTACAAGTGGACATCCTGGTATGAGGGGTGGAATACCCATCACCACCCCTGGTGTCCTGTCTGCACAGATCAAAGTAACTGACAGGCCTGTCACCCAACAGGGGCTTAGTGGGATGAAGACTGGCATGAAAGGTAAGTTTTAGTTGAATTTTAGGTGGACTTCAAGTAATCAGCTTACACGAGAAAGCAGACTATAACCTAGTTAACTGAGTGCACTGAGAGTTAGACAGGCTACTGTAAGTCATGTTAAAACAGGCATTGTATCAGCGTTGGGGTGTCTCTATAATTCTGTATACAGTTATATTTTGTAAGGTCCTCAACTTTACACTGTAAAGTGCCCTGAGATGACTTTTGTTGGGATTTGGCGCTATACAAATAAAATTGAATTGAATTGTCTTACCTTTCTCTCTTTGGCTTCACTTCCTCTTTTCCCATCAACAAAAGGACCTCAGAGACAGATTCTGGATAAGTCCTACTACTTGGGCCTTCTCAGGTAAGATTCTTAATGCCACCTTATGGGTAAATTTGTCACAGTATGCCATTACCGCACTGGTTCCTTTTAACACATGCTGGTTTTACCATTTAAAAGTAAGTCTTCATATTTGCTGTAGAAGTAAGATCAATGAGTTGACCACAGAGACCAGCAAACTACACAAAGAGATTGACAACTACAACCAGGAGAACTCTGTCTACCTCTCCTATGAGAAGAGGTGAGTGGTGTTTTTATTAGTTTGTCACTGACACTGCACAATTTGGGATTTAAAGGATGAAAGTAATTATAATTAGCCAGCAAAATAGATAAAGGAAAAGAAAAGGTTATAAAAGAGTGCTACAGAAATAACTACAGTGTAAGATTCTTAAACTATAGACTTCTATATAATTCTTTATTCAATTTTACTTTGTAGGGTCTTAAACCTTACACTGTAAAGTGCCTTGAGATGACTTTTGATTTGGCACTATACAAATGAAATTGAATTGAATTGAATGCAGTCTGCAACTAATTAGCCCATTCATCTGTGCCATAAACAACAGTTGAAACAATTAAAAAGGCATCAGCTAGCCACACTGATCCCCTAAATGACACATTTCTTCATAAAGCAAATATTTGTATTGAAAACAAGGCGATCTTTTGCAGAAATGCACACTTGATTCTTGCTTACCTCAGACTGCTGTAATGTGCATGGTGATTCAGATTTGAGGCAAAATGTTTAACAAATAAAACCACATCTCACAGTATATATAACAATAGTTCATTTGAAAAATGACCACTTTCTGCAGCTCAGCAGGTGACTGTGACTAATTGGTCAGGATTAGCAGTTATGTTATTTGTGTGATGTTCATTACTTTGTCCAAACAGATTATCTCTTTACCAGTCAGAAAGTGTTGGACAAAAAAAATCTAACTTGTTCCATATTACAAAATTACATGCAAATAATGAGGGCAGAACGGATTAATATGGTAAAGACAAATAGGGTAACAGCATGTAAAAAATCTTCAGATACTAACCTTTTGTTTTTCCCCATAAGAGCTGAAGGCCTTGCTGCAGAGATAAAGGATTTACAAGGCCAGCTTGCTGACTACAACATGGTAAGCAATTGAAGACATACTTTTAAACTTTTATTTACGGTAGCTAATTCTGTTATACGGTGGCTGAGTATAGAAACACTCAGATACAGATATGCAGATGCAGATACAGTATGTAGCCTAGTCTTGTAAATGCTTTATTTCTAATGTTGTGTTTGTATTTCCAGCTGGTGGACAAGCTAAACACCAACACAGAGATGGAGGAAATGATCAACGATTACAACATTGTAAGTATACTGTGTAAACTGACACCTGAAATCCAAAATGTCGGAAATCAAGATATGATGGAGCATGTTGATTGTACACAGTAAAGTCATCAGTGTTAAATGAACACTGTCTGTGCTTCTATGTTCTTTGCTCTTTCCCACCCAGTTGAAAGCTCAGAATGACAGTGAGGCTGAAAGCATTGATAGCATCTTCACCGAGAGGAGAGAGTGAGTACTTTTTTTAATGATTTTTATTGTTGTCTTCTCTCAAAGGCAGTCACATTGCATGAAATTATGCAGAGGTTTATGTTCGGAAAGCATGTTCTAAAAAACATGTTTTTAATGATTTGTATTAGTATGCCAAAGTTTGAGTTGAAACTCAAACACATGATGTGAACTTCCTTGTGTTATCATCTATTTATATACAAGATGGTATAGATTATCCTCCAGTGCTTTAGATATTTCTGTCAGATTTAAGTTAAGAAAATGCAGCTGTGTTTCATTTAGGTAATTTACTTCATTCATGAAGTATGTGAAGAGTATGTCGTTGCATGCAGCACCACTTTCCTGGTGCATAATGGAGCAGAGAGGTGCAGAAACATCCTTAACTGTGTATAGGGGGTTTGCGTGGATACCTTAAAAAGTCAAACAACATAAAATCACAGTAATAGGCACAGAACTAAAACAAGAGTTTTCCTGACTCTTAGGTTCAGGACAATAAAGAAAACAAGTCAGATAGAAAAAAAAAAAAATCATGATCTTTTGTTTGCCTCTATTTGGATACTCATTGATCACCTGGTTTTTAGGCATGACACACATTTTCTATATCTGTGAGGCAGTTTCTGCCTTCTTGTCACTGAAGCTGATGTGTGTTTCATCATGGTTCTGGTGAATTATCCTTTCCTTCATGTACCTCTTCTCTCTTAATGTATGGATCCTCAAAATACTCATCCCCATCATCTTCTTCTTCCTCTAGTTGCCCATTGCCTTGCTTGAAAGTGAATGTTTGATGCTTAAGGTATCTCTCTGAGAAATCCGTTGACACAACATCCTCCCCCTCATCCTTGTTTTGGTCTAGCAGCCGATGACGGTAGTTGTGGTAAAGCTTGTACCAGGAAGGCCCCTTGATGGCAAATATGATGAGCATAGAGGTGACTAGTGCTAATGCTCCAACACATACTGTGAACTTCCATATGTTACCAAGCACAGGAGTCTGGTCTGGTTAGGGTTGTATGGTGCACATATGGAGAAGAGACCATTGTGTTAATGTTGTAATATAGTCAATTTGTACATCCACATACAGTACATACTGTAATACAATAACATATCTACTTCTCTCTTTGTTGTACCTTTACTGATGCTGTGGTTATGACTTGGCAACAGTGTGGTCGTCAGCACGGTAGATGAGCCCAAAGACTGTCTCGATCTGACCGGTGTTGGTGATTTTTGTGGGTCTCTAGTGAAGGTTTGCAATTGTGATGGGTAACACACAGCTGTAGCGTTGAAAAGATCATATCCAGCCTGCTTTTCTGGAAAAGCACAGGTGGCTTCTGGTCCTTAAAAGCAAACATTACATATGGAGGTAATTTCATTAATAAGAACTTACTTAGCTAAGTAGGTTAGATGTCTTCTCTTTAAATGCTGTTATCATAGCAGTGGCAGGTTATAGCTGATAGTTTCTATGGTTGAAATACTTAGTTACTCTATGTTTAGAATTCAGCATTAGGGATGTCTTTGAAGGAATGAATCTACCCTGACAGAAACTTCTAGATCACTGGAAATACCATACTGGTACAAGCCTTTAGAGGTCAGCATAGTATTCTATACTTCATGGCTAATGGATTTTAAGTTTTACAAGAAAAAGGGGGAGAAACTTACACTAAAACCTGTATATAATAATATATTAATATAATTAATATTCCACAGATGGTGGGATTATTTTCACAGGAAGTGCTGAGAGTAAACTGAGAGGAGAGTCAGGTGTAAACTTAACAGTGCATCATGTAATATCCATACTGTGTAGACTGATCTGTACACCCCTTATATAGAGTGGAGTTTGTTCACTGGTTGCTGCGTCTGCTGACATTAGCCATGAGAGTTTGTACTCTACATGGCATAAGCCAGCAGTCAACAAAGAGCAGTTTGCTGGTGTTTTAGTTTAGAGTAATATTAAATGTATAGCTTTTATAGCATCTCTCTTTTTACCCACCCCTAAAGAATGAACCTCAGAACAAGAAGTCACATTACTAAACTTTAAAACTATTAAGTTAAAATTGTTACCAATGTTAACATTTGCTTCTTTGACCTCTTGAATACTGATCAGCAGTGGGCAGGAACAATTCCAAGGGTTTTCTTGTAGTTTCACTACCTGATGGGAGCAGATAATGCAGTTAATGATTAAATAATTACCTGGTTCACACAGCTAGATTGGAGGACCTCATTTCTTGATCAGATATACAGGGTGTTGTTTTAGTTTGAATGTTACCTCATTTCTGAAATATTCAATTTATGTATTTATGCCAAATGACACAGATTGAAAGTATAGCTCAGACCGTGGTGATTTACTAAGACAAGTCAAAGACTTTTCTCAACCAAGTTGGCGGTTACCTGTAGATTATTAAGCCCTCTGAATAGGGCTGGAGGAAAACTGGTCAGCATGTTGTGGGACAGATCCAGTTCTGTCAGGACACTTAGGTTAGAGAAAGCCTTGGGATCCAGGCTGTAACAACACCCACATTATTTCGATCAGTTGTAGTAATTACTGAATGCCAGCTCTGGTGCATCATTTGCTCACATTTCATCAGAGGGGACAACAGCAGTGACAATTATCAGACATCTTAGTAAGCAAAAAATTGGTAAATTAAGCAAAACATGTTTCATATTGTTGAATCCTTAAAGTAGCCACTGCTTTCCTTGACAACAGCTTTGTACACTATTTTTTTTTTTTTTGCAATATCCTAACCTAATTAGGGAATTTAAGGCACCATTGGGTGTTGTGCTGATACACAGGGTTCGACGGCTTTAAACCCATCTCAGCATCATCCGTTTGAATGACACTGCATACTACTTGAAGAATCTGACATTTCCACTATATTTAGCTTTGTTAGTCGTTTTTTATTTACCTGCTGATATTGTTCTTGGACAGAGATAGCACTCTGAGGTTTGGCACTACAGAGAAGTAATTGGCTGGTATAGCAGTCACCAGGTTACTATCCAAGTGGAGTTCTACCAAAGCCGAATAACTAGCCAGAGCTAGTCGGTCGTCCTCACTCAGAGTAATGAGGTTCTCCTCAAGCACCAGTTTGGTAACAGAAGAATTGTTGTTACTACGAGGAATGATCTTCAGAACCTTGTTGGTCATTACCTGTTGGATGGATTTACAGTCATTACCAGAGATTAACTATCATACATACAGACGATTAGAACTGTGGGATCCAAGAACCACATCATCATAAAAGCTAAATCTTTTCATACCAGTATATCCTCTTCCACTGCCTCAGCCAGTATATTCATGGCTGCTCCTACTACTGTCAACCACAGCAATAGGAGAGATCGTTGAAACCTTTCCATTGTCCTACTTGAAAAAGAAAGAAATGGAGAACACTTGGTGTGACCACCACTTTATGAAGAGAACATAGACTCGTTTGTGTAACCTGAGTCTACCTGTCTATCCCTCCCATAGCTTTTCTGCTGTATTGTATTCAATTTTGAGCTCCAACAAGCAGTCTGTAAATAACCTTTCTGTAGCTTTACAGTTTGTCGACTTCATCACTTTGAGTTGAGCTTTATGGGTAAAACGTGCTAAACCACAGATTACACTTAATTCAGTCTGTACATTTATTGCCAAGTTGTTTGCAGTTCATTACAAATTGCACAAATTGTGTGATTCACACAAATAACTAGAAGACAAGAACCACCTTTCTTGCTGCATCATTTTAGCAGTGTTCAGCTCTGCTGCAACAAACATGTATGTCCATGTTTGTCATCTTAATTTATTTTATTATCAGAGAAACACATCCTCCCATTTAAGACAGCAGACACAGAGAATGTTAAGTATTTTAGTTTGATACATGTAATAATCAAATTGCTGATTTATTGTACTGGCACAAAACATGTTTGAAAGAAGAGCAGCATGCATAGCAGCAGTGGGGTAAATTCATTTTATATGCATTTTAGAAAGTGATCAGACCGTCACATCCTGCATCCTGTGACGGAATATCAACACCTTAATCAGACTATTTAGTCAAGGTCATTATCATAGGTATGTTTACAGATATTAAGCCAAAATGTTGCACTGAACATCACGTCCTGCTCCTTGTTTGTCTCCTGTGTACATATTATGAATTGACAAGTCTGCTGATGTGTTTTGTGTATACAACTTGATACTTGATACTTTGATATATCTATAATATCTTACGGAGAGTTTGGAGTACGGAAAGTTCTTTAAAGTGTCGGACATGTTCCTTTTAAGGAAGCTGCATACATAACCCTAAACCTGCATATGGAACAACAACATCTGCCTCACCTGCTGTTTTCTTTTCATGTTTGTGTTCTCAGAGTTTAACCCTATTCTCTCGTTATTCTATAGGAGTATAAGCTGCACTTACCTGTACGTCTACGTGCACTAAGATGTTTTGTATTTACCTGTCACTCCGATCGAGCCAGCACAGCAAATAACCTTTGTTCCTTGTTGTAAAACCTGAAAGCTGACACTGTACTAGCTAACCATTTATGATTGATGAACGCTATCTCCTCTCCTTTCTTTCTTTCTCAGGAGATTTTTATCTTTTGTTGAAAATACCTCACATTCTACACACAGAGCAACAAAGTCAAGAGGGAAGAGGAGCAGATTTAGGAAAGAAGGAAAGGAGAAGGAGTGGGTTTAGACGAAACTTAGCCCAAGCGAATGCAGTGTACAATAGACAGGAGATTGAGAAGAGTATGTACTATACTAATAGGAGTTAAAATCAGCTCAAAGGTATGTGAGGTCAGTCTCAGGGCAAGAAAATGATGTCTCCTGTCATGTGACCCAACAAATTTATGACAATATGACAGTGATAGGCCAAGACGTAATTCCACATAATTACTGGGTTTCCATACTAAATGCTTACCCAACGTTTGGCACATTCAACTGCAGATTGTCTGTGGGCTTGTAACTGTAAGCCTTTCCTCATTTATTCCGTCTCTCTGACCTTTTCACGTGTCCCTCTTTGTGCTGATTTAAAATTATGGCAAAACAGAAATTAAAAACTGTGACTTAAACTTCTAAAACCTGTTATATGTTTGCTCCACAGAAGAGAGGAGGCAATTAGGGCGATTGAAGAGGAGATTAGGAAGGAAAGGCGGGTTGCTGATGAGGTTGTTCAGTCAATGTCAGCGGCAAAGCAAGAGAAATATTTCACCATGGCAACAACCAATGAAGAGCTGCTACAGGTATAATGGTGGATTTCTCCTAATGTTTTTGTAATACTGCTGTCTTGTTATTATTTTCTGAACCTTGATCACTGTATCACGTGTCTCATTAAACTATCATCTGTTTGGGCCTTGTTCAGACCAAGTTTTACTAGGTGTGAAAAAAGGCAGACACCCCCATTCATCTCAATCTGGGATTGGATTAAACACAGCCGGCAAAGGCACCACAGAGACAGCTGGTCCCTCTGGTTCAAGTGGGGGGGCAGTGTCATATAAACAAGGATCATCTGTTTGTGGTTTCAGGTTAAATAAATGTCCTTTTCCACATTTCCTTGTTTTTGTTTTGTAGGAGTTAACTGTTCTCCAGGAGGAGCTGGACATTCTGGTAACGAAGAAGGAGGACTATGAAGCAGTGAGTTGGGTTGAAAAGAAGGGTTAATGTGTGGATGGAGGACAGGGTCTCATCAGGCAAAGTATGAAAGAAATCATTCACGACCTGGACCTTGATGAGCAGCAATACATAGATGAGTGGATGGATGCATTAACCAATTGAAACATAATTACCAAGTTTAAGGTCCAATGACTGTGACTTGTACATAGAATCAACCTAGAGGTCTATTTTTCCTGTGTGCAGGACCTGGCCCACTCACAAATAAAACAGGAAGTGGTGCAGCTTCATGAGACTCTTTCAGCGCTGGAGGCAAAGCGTGACGCCATGGAGGCTGAGCACAAGAGTCTGGGCTCCCCACAGGAGGAGAGAGAGAAGTTATTCAAACAGGTGAGCTTCATTAAGAATAGAAGAGTTGAAATAGTTCATCTGATAGGATGCAACAAAAGCCATTTCAATGATTTAACATTAGTGCTGCTGACGCATGATGGCAGTCAGTCCCCTGCAGGACCTCAGGGTGAGTCTGTCAGACGTAAGGTGAGTCGATGAGAGGTGGTTGAGAAAAAATTAAAGTGTTTTATTTTTTAGGTGAAGGAAGACAACCAAGAAATCGCCAGCATGGAGAGACAGTATGTATTTATAGCAGTTCATTAATTACTTGCTTGTAAATGTGAAACATATATGCTTCTGTTTAATGCTGTGTGTGTGTGTGTGTGTGTGTTCATTCAGACTCACAGAGATCAGAGACAGAACCAGACAAATCACAGAAGAGATCCGCCAGCTCGAGCAGGACTCAGAGGAAGCTCAGGGTAACACGCTGGATGACTGCTGTGAACTCTACAGTAGATCATTGCTGTGCTGCAGTTTGCTGGAGCTTTGTTTGGTTGGTGCTTACCTGCCTACCTGTGGATTGATGGGAACATTATGATGGGAACACTTGTTTAAAGGCATTTAAAGGCCTTCTGTTCCTGATGTTTTAGTGCAAACTCTACCAAAATTTTTAGTTTCTCTGAACTTCGACCTATTTCTGAACTCCTGCCTCCTGAATAATAATTAATATGTCTGAGTTTTGGTTCTTGTTTTCCATAAGGGGAGTGTCAACAGAAATACAAGGAGCTGAAGAGGAAAGAGGAGGACATTGACCGTAAGTTGAACTTTTGAGTAGATCTAGACATAGCTAATATTATGTAGTCAACTTTGATAATAAATGGAATAATACTGAGGGTATGACGTTTAAAGCCTTCATTAAATATCACATTTAGGTGGTGAAACTGAGACTTGACGTTGTTACTATCACTAAACTACTTTAACAGACTTGTATTAGTTACTGTATTAGTCATAGACTGTATCTGAGGGACTTGTCCCGTCTTAAAGGTGCTAACAGTATAGTTCACTCCTGTGTTAGGGTGGTAACTGTTCTGATGGTGAACTTTGAAAGAGCTATGTCACTAAAATCAACAGTAACACCTACACACAAGTATATTAACATATTATTTTCACATTCCTATCATTTCTCAAGCAGTAGCTTTTAAAACATTATGATGGTTTTACTGATGGAAATAAACCTTCAAAAGAAAAGTTTAGATGTGGAGTTAGAAACCAATGCAGTAGAAAAACATCCTCCTATTATGAAACAAAGGTAGTGCAATAACCCTTTCTGAGTGCAGGGGCCAAAACTAATGGAAAACCTCACAATCATAGTTGTTGTCTTTTGTTCCAGGGTTCCTGGAGTCGTTTGAGGACTTGAGGGCTCAGGAGCAGGACAAGATGGCACAGAGCCAGGAGAACATCGTCTCCCTCCTGGAACACTGCAGCCGGGTGAGAAGGAGGGTACAAGTGAAAAATGGACAGAGAAAAGCAGGCAACTGACAGTGTGTGTGTGTGTGTGTGTGTAGAACATGTTGAGGCTGCGACAGGTGGATACAGTGACAGCCAGTGAGCTGAAGAACATGCAGGAGGTGCTGGTCAGCAAGGAGACAGAGGTGGTCCAATCAGAGAGCACCGCCAGGGGACTGACAACAGGTTAGTAAAACACACACACACACACACACACACACACACACACACACGTGCGCCAGTAATGAAGAAACATGCTCATCAAGCAAATGCCTCTTTGTGAACTGTCACCATCCAGAGTCTCAGCGCCTGCAGCAGGACCTGGAGAAGGTGCAGCAGCTGGAGGGGAAGATCTCTGGAGAGCTCAGCACTCTGAAGGAGCGCGTCAGCACCATGGAGTCTGAGCTGCTCACCTACCGAGACCTGGACGCCCTGAGACACACAGCCGAGGAGAAGAAGAAGGTAACGCAGGACATGATGGAGACATCACCTGGACTCCATCAACATCCCCAAGTGAATGTGTTTCTTCTTCTTCTGGTACAGAGGCTGCAGGAGGACCGGGTGTCCCTGACTCAGCGTCAGGATTCATTCAAACAGCTGCTGGAGACGATGAATCAGAAACATGAAGCTCTGAAGACCAAACTGCAAGAAAACGAGACTCACGCTCAGGTAAGAGAGTGTCACACATCACATGTACCTTCACAGCTTTCAAACGTTATTCTACACATGGAGACTATACAAGCACCTGCTGCTTTCCCCACGACATGGGACATTTACATTGTGTGTGTACTTTGTGTTGTAGCTAACCAACCTGGAGAGGAAATGGCAACACTTGGAGCAGAACAACTTTGTAATGAAAGAGTGTATCCTTCAGAAACCTGAATTAGTTTGTTGTAATGTTCCTCATCATTTCAACATCATGTCATCATGTCAACACACAACAAATCTGTCCCACTCCTGGATTTGTGTTTTACACGTTTGTGCTTTATCTACGGGCCTCCGTAGTTATCTTTCCTAAACTGTGGCATCAGTCATTGCTTCTAAATCCCAGGAGAGCGACTACGGCTCTGTTGCGAAGAACGTCTCCCAACAAGTGGCTGAGTACAACAAGAGCCTCGTAGACTCACTGCAGAACAACAGGAGTTAATCACATGACAAGTGTTGGTTTTATTTAACACTCAGTCTGCCGTCTGACAAAAGGAGGCATCACAGCCCACTTCACTGGCGTGGGTCAGCACACAGGATAGTCTGATTGTCTGTTTATGGTCTGCTACGTGATACAAAGCACTGATATTCAACATTTTGCCACTCGTCTACTTGTTTCTAGTGGTAAACATTATTAGCTGCTTGTTTCACTCAATACGTTTGTCTAGTCAGTGTTTGTAGGTATTTACTATGTTTTGTACTTAAACTGCAGATTATCACTGGTGTTGGTTTCTCTGATTGTAGGTCATGAAGTTCACTCTTCACTGTCCTGTCACATAACAATAAATTCAAGGCAGTCAAAACAAGTTCATCTTCCATTTTTATATTTATTGCTTTTAATTACAGGAAAACAGATCAACAGTTTGCATAAAATCCAAATTCTGCTCTAGAAATATATTTGACCTTTCCAGTACGTAGATATCAAAGAGTAAACATTAAAACTAAGGGTGGCAGCAGAGTGACCCCTCGCACATGTACAGTACAGCATGTTTATCAAACCATCCAGTTCAACAAAACTACACTTGGGTTGTTTGGTGCATCTTCAGTATGTACACTGGACCTGCTTCCTTCGCCAGCAGATGTGCTCCGACGGGTCCATCTGGCCTGGTCACTGGATCGAGAACTAAGCAGGATCTTCTGATCCACTTCAAAGCCTCCTATGAGAAGAAGAACTTCGTAGGAAACAGCTGTGGGGGAGTTGCATCATCCTCAAAGTGAAGTTAGAGCCAACAGCGGCGTGTCTGAGGGTGTTCGCCCTTTACAGATTTACACCACTGGCATCTTGTCACAGTCACTTTAAGCCTTCAGGAAAAACAAGGGTGTATGCATAGATTTCTATTTAACTCATGCACCGATATAAAGTTGAGCAGTAATGGCTGACACAAAGTCCACAAACACAAAACCTCAAACACAACCAGAGAGCAGCCGGACAAGGCCCCTCTCTCTCTAAATCAGACACAGTCAGTAGAAACTTGAAATGACAGTATCACTGAAAAGAAATGGCTGCCAGGAAACTGATGGCTGATACTATGAGTATCACTCCAAAACTCAACAAACAGCATCTGCAACATCTCCAGACAACATACTCACACTTCACAGGCCATGAGATGTTCAATGTCGTCTTGCAGTTTTCCTCTAATGTGAGAACTGATAACTTGCCTTCTTATAGGGAACAGATCGCGTGTTCAACATAAAACACGATGAGTGAAATAATTAAAATATTCAACATCACTCACTATTCTAAAATGATATTTCATTTTTATTGACATCACCAAAGTGCATTTTGAAATCAAAATATGGAATTTATGTAATGACTCTGATAATAGAAATGAAATAACTGACTTAAATGTTGCTTCAATTATTTCACCCACGGTTGTTAAATGTCTTATTTATATTGTTGAACTCTGGGGCTCTATTCATCATTTCAGATTATTTCAACTGACACGTCCAGGACAGGTCAGTCATTACCTTCTGACAGATGGACTTGATAACATCCACTTCAAATGGAAGAGCTCATCTGATGTAGAAACTGAGTGCGACTGTCTACACTCGACAAGTTAGTCCGTCCAAATTGTTCAGAAGAACTGCATCATGTCCACTAAGAAGGCAACAGCTAATCTTTTCCTAGTCAACTGTACTACATTCAGACGCTGCAGAGGAAACACAAGCCTGACTGTTGTATTCTTAGAGCGACAGTGTACTTCGTGTCAGACAGCCGCTGGTGAACTTCTCACTCAAGCTTGCTTTATTCAGCGTCACATGGTTTCCACCTGCGAACACGGCAGATCAGACAGGCTGCGCTGCTTCACCGCGCTGTTTCCTTTGTTCAAGTGAAAGAAGAGACAGCACATTCTTCACCTCACAAATACAATACTGGATTTCTGAGCAATAAAATTAATTCATGCACACTTCCACACATTCACTGCTGCTACCGTTTCTGCCCCAACATTAACACCAACCTTCTGGTTTTAATGCTGTGGTGACAGCAAAAAAAACGAATGCTGGTTTGCCAACTTTGAGTCTCTAGCTTTCAAGCAAACGGTAAATTTTTACTTTTAAGAACGGGAACGTAATCTTCCAACAGAGAAACAGAAATAGTGACAGAAAGAAAGAACGTCATTCTTGGGGAGAGGTTAGTGCGGCAGTGTGATGCAGTCACAACAAGTAGAACTGTTTTTCGCTCTAGATGCTGCCAGACATGACGGTCTAGTTAGTGTGAAGCAAACTGAGGCCTTTAGAATCCTTCTAGTAGTGGTTAAAGTCTAGAGTATGACCGAAGCTTATGAGCGTCCAAAACAGAAAACCTTCATCATATAAAAGAACATTCATTTAACCAAAAGATTTAAGTGTTTTCTTTGCCTCTGGTTATCAAGTACAACCACACCCTCCCAGGTAGTGGTGGAGATACCTCGATGACAGGGGAAGGTGAGCCATTGTGGGTTTACTCTGCTGCTGTATTCCTACAGTAGCTACAGTTGAATGTGGAACAGAGAACACACCCACTCTAAAATGATGGCTGTAACCATGTGGGGGGGGATTCAACAGTCAGAGTGCAAGTTTGATAATAAAATAATAAAAGAATCATCTTGTCATCTTGTTTGTGGTGAGAACTCGTTTAGTGCACTTTAAGTTCCTGCTTCACAATAGTGCATTTCACCAAGTAAAACGATTTTTAAAAAAGGAACAAAAAATAAAATAAAAATAAAATTACAAAGCAGCAATAACCTTCCAACCAAACGTATATCAAGTAGCAATAATGCATGAGAGTCATCCACTCTTGATACAGCCTGAATCCTTACATGAGGTCTACATTCAAAACCCTTACAGCAAAACTGAAAATGAAAACAAACGTAAAATCTACTTTGCTTACATAACTCGTTTTGATTGTTTCAATCTTTGAAAACTGCTGTACACTTCTGTCAGACGATAAAACCCTAGGTGAACAGTAATAAGAAGGAAAAAGGAGAAATGTCTAAGAACTTTTTTTTTTTTCTTTTTCAGTCGAGACGTCCACACAAAACAGAATTTCCACAAAATCTGTCAACTTCCTAATAGTTAAGTAATAAGTTAAATGTTTCCAACCCTCAGTGCAAAAATCTGACAAACAAACTGAAAGGGAAGGGAGCGGGAGTCACATGGACTGTTAGTGTGCGCGAGACAGTGAATCATCTCCACGGAAACAAGATTTTCTCAGGCACAAGTACTTAGGCTTTGTCCGCTGAGCCCTTGGCAGGTCACTCCTTCTTTTTGAGAAGTTTTGTTTTCTTTTTTCCTGAAGTACAGAAGCTTCGGCTCACACGTAGTGTCTGGGGAAGAACAGAAGAACCGTCGCCGTGGAAACAAGACCAGAGGAACTCCTCTTTGTCCTCCTTCAGTCGGCATTGTCAAGTGCTTCTGCGTACTTTAACCGGAAGCCACCTGCAACGAAAACGCCAACACACAGGCGACACAGAGGCTTACAGATGCATCCAAACATACACAGGAGGATCAATCAGTGGACGGCTGAGGAATTCTCAACATTACTTAACGTCAGTGACGGCCTGCTGCCGTCTTACTGTGAACAATAGTTGCTTTTCTCTGAGTGAGCTGACTGAACGGTGTCTGTACCACTCAGTCACCGCTCTGCATTCACATCATCTGTCTTTGAAAACACACAGTGAGCGGCGTGTGTTATTAATCTTGTCTAATAGCACAACAGTCATGTTGAATATTATGAACTTCTCATTCCAAGTCCAGCAGAAAGTCAACAGCCGCATCTATTCAGGGGCTTTTCCAGTGCTTAGCAAAAAAAAATATAAACTGCTGTTAACATTATCTGCAGGTTGCACAAATGCAGACAAATGCTTTATTAGGCGTCAGATCCTTTCCACAGAAAAGCTGAGTGAAGCGTTGGCAAAAACTAAATACTTTCAAATTGGTTGGTTTAGCAACTCTAAGCCTTGCTGAGATTTTCTATGAGTTTTAACTTGTTTGCTTGATTGTTTCCAATGCAGCGATTGAGATTAAGATACAACTGGTGACGACAGTACGGTCACCTGCAGAGAAAGAGCAGTTTGATTTTACTTTTGAAAAGCACTGAAATCTCTACAACATACTCATAACAACAGCTACACAGAAAGTGGAGGTTGCTACTCAGGTGTTGCTTTGTCTGTGGATCCCTTCCTTTCCTATAGGTGGCAGTATAGTAGAATTAATCCTAACACCACCTTTCAGATAACACTTATAAAAGCTGTAGTCACCTCTTAGCTTCTCATGCTGTCAGCCTAATAACACACAAAGCAGAACCATACTGTCATGGGCTGACCTCTCAGAACTGGACTTGGCTGCAGAGGTTTAGTCAAAAACAAGCCCTGTTATCTTGTGCTCACTATCAATGATGACAACCTCTCTCCTTTTGCCAAAACGTATCTTCTGATAGAGTTATTCCTCACAACACTCATATTCTGATCCCTACCGCACTGCAGAACAGACGCTCGACACATAAGAAATGTGTGTCTTCATGCCTCTTACTTCACTTGGAATGTTTCAGCGCTACAGTTTCTTCTGGTCAAACAAGCCAAAGTGGTGCAGGTAGCCCACCAGAGCTGAAGTTAAACAGCTCAAACTATACTTGGCAAAAATGAGTCCTAACATCTCCTCTCTGAGGTGTGCTGGGGGCTCTGGGAAGGGAAAAACTAGAAGGTCCTCTGTTTCTGCCTGTCCCGTGTTGCTGTATTACCTTGCTGTGTAGAGTCTATGGAAGGCTGGTTGCAGTCGTGAGCGTAGTGGCCACTCACGCCACAGTTATAACAGGACACGTTGCCGTTCTTCTTATTGATTCCTCCTCCTCCGAGGGTCGCAGCAGGCAGCATCGCCAGATGATTTGGGTACACATGCTGGTAGATGCGCTGACAGAATGATGCTGCTGGCGCCATCTGCTGCTGGAGGTTGTAGCTCGCAGCAGCCGCCGCCACCGCCACAGCCTGGGTGCTCAGCATGTGCGACGGTACGTCCGCGTGACTGTGAGAGTGAGTGTGGAGGGGGCCGTAAGGGGGTGCGTGTGCAGGAGGTGGAGCGGTGGCGAAGAACGGAGGCAGGGTGGCAGCGCCATTGGCCTGGTGAGGAGGCTGGGCCTGGGTGAGGTAGCTGTTATTACACAGGCTTGTTAGATGGAAGAGAGTTGGAGGAACGCCTAACACCTGCTGTGCTGCTGCTGCCGCCATTTGGTGGGCAGGGAAGAACAAAGGTGTTTGGCAGCCGGAGGCTCCGCTGACACTATTGTTGCTGCTGCTGCTGCCTCGCCCACCGCAGTTGTTGTGACAGCCACAGGTCCCACAGCCCATTGGCTGCTGCTGCTGCTGCTGCTGCTGCTGCTGTTGTTGTTGTTGGGGTGGTGGTGTTGGCTGCTGGGGGGAAACTTGATTCTGCTGGGTTTGCTGAAGAGGAATAGAGCTGCCAAGAGCAGCAGGGGCAATTCCACAAGAAGCACTGCTGTTGCTGTAGGATGTACAATCGCTGTGTGCTGTGCTGTGAGTAAGAGCTGGGCTGGGGCTGGGGGCAGGTCCAGGAGTGTGGGTGGGCACAGCTGGAGGAAGTGCTGTCTGCACATGTCCAGGAGATGGAGCTACTCCAGGGGCTGCAGGTGCTCCTACAGATGTTTGGGCAGGGGGCAGGGTGTAGGGGGGAGGCAGGGCAGACGGTAAAGTTAAGCTGGGGTGCTTGGCATGTGAAGTCTCCACATGTGGCCGAGAAGAGGCCAGACCTGAGCTGGCACTGGCCGGGTCTTGGCAGGGCAGAGACTGCTGAGGGGTAGAAGGGAAGGATGTGGGTCCAGGGGTCATGACACTGATGGGTCTTACAGGGGCCTGGTTTGAAGCCTGTGCAGCAGCAGGTGTGGAACCACTCACTGAGGCTCCATCAGAGCCACGCTGGCTGTGAGACAGAACTGTTTTGAACCTTGTAACCAGAGGTTGTACAGCAGGAGTTCCTGGAGGATGGAGGCCAATAGGTGGAATACCAAAAGTTGGAAGTATGTCTCTCTTCTCTGGTTCTCCCATGAGTCTGGGTCCAGGGACAGCTGGAGGCACTATGGGCATTTGCATCTTCAGTGTCCCAGATGAAGGTTTTCCATCAGGTGCAATGCTTTGGCTGGGAGGGGGGACCAATGGAAGTGAAGAATCAGTGGCTCCATTGGGGAGCACGTAGGGCAGAGGATGCATGAAGGAGAGTTGGGGCAACTCTGTGCTCATCTCCGGGCAGAGGGACTCCATCTGGGCATGGTGATGGTTGGAAGACAGAGGATGGACAGAGGAGACCTCTCTCACTGCAGCTGGATCAGTCTGTTGTGTGAAGTAAATGTCAGGGCCCGGGCCTTTACTGGAGTCATCAGAGTGGCTGTCTGTATCTAAAGGAGGAACCAGATTCCATGTTACACCAGGATCCAACGCCAACAAGAGCCTGCACTCCTCATGTCTAGTTTACACATTTACGTGTGTTTTACCTTTGTTTTTGTCATCCTCACTGTCCAGGCTCTCTGGTCCTCTGTGTTGAGGGCTGGATGGAGAACTGTAGCTTTCTGATGACGTTTCACCATAGGTATCTGCACCAGAACCTCCGTCTGCAACAATATGTGTGTTAAGACTTGCTGACAACGCTTTCAAGTATTAGGCTACAACAGCTTTTGCGTGAGAAGGTACTGAATGTTTGAAAGTATTTTCCTGCCCTCTGTGATCTGTGTCACAGCCCTTGCTGCAGTTTTAACTTTTGTGCTGGTAAGGGTGTCAACTCTTTCATCTCCTACAGTATCCTCCCTTCATGTTTTTCTCTTCCTTCCTCTACTACATGAAACAGTCTCATAGTAATTTCATATCAACTTCACACATTTCCAATAACCCTCGAACTACATGTTCCTTTCTTGAGACACTTACCTTTCCTCTGAGGCAACAGAGCTGGTCCTATAGTGCCATTGGTCACAAAGGCAGCTCCTTTCCTCTTCCCCTTGTCCCTGGAAAGAGGACACAATAATGTTAGCAGCAAAATAACATTATAGATGTGTAATGTAACGAGTCCGATTATAGAAATCCAAGGCCAAGGACATATTATACTCTCTCACACTGACTTGATCGAAACTTTCTCAACTGTTACTTTCAAAAAGTAACAGTCCACAGAAAAACCCTGTGTGACATAGAGGGCAAGCCTGACTTCTGTCTCCCTAAGCGACAAAGCATTTCTTATGATTTATTCATCTTTGATCTTCTATTATTTATATTTACATTTACATTTAGTCATTTAGGAGACGCTTTTATCTAAAGCAACTTACAAGTCAGTACAAGTTATAATGGTAGAGGAGGTCTTGCCTAAGGACCTCTACTGGAGATAGACCACAGCTGGGATTTGAACCCCAGTCTCCCACATAGGAGGCAGTGATGTTACCACTACACTAACCAGCCAAGGTCTGCACATCATCATCATCATCATCTAATTCTGATCGCTGTTCACCTACCTGTCTGTAGGTAGGACTCTGCTCTTGACTTTAGTCACAGGGTGGTTTCTTTTCTCAGTGTCCTGGTGCTGTAACAAGAACATGAGTCACATCATGAGTTGTTGACACCAATACTGCGTTTTCTTTGGTTTTTTTACAATTTTTTTATTTTTTTTTGTTACTGTCAAATCTTTACAATATTATTAGATAATCAAATGCTCACAATCAAGTATTCATATAAAATCAAAGTATTAATCCTGCATTCTGGAAAATTCTGATAACTCAACTCACATTTTTCATGTTCTTCCAAGAAAAGTAATGAAAAATAATACTACATAAATTAAACAAATTAATTCTTATTAACGATGACAACCATAGCAAAGACTTTTGGAGAACACTGCCCAGCAGCCCAGAAAAGCTTTTACTATGCGTTAAGCCTCTATTATGACAGTGATGGAGGGGTGGGGGTGCTGCTTTGTCAGCAGAGTACTGTCTCTCCACTCACACACAATGCAGTCTTGACGTATCAGTGAGATTAGCTGTGAGAACTCACATTCACGTGGCAGCGTTCTAACACATGCAGTCACTGGAGGCTACAAAGAAATCCCACTAATGATTAACCAGGCTTTTTAGATTATGAACTGTGCTACTGAACTTTACAGTAGAGTTAATAATTATACCATTGCTGTTTAATTTGCCTTCCTGCTGTAATGTGAGAGTTGATCGCAGCAAGACCTTCAAAATAACTCCATGGTAGTAACTACACTCTTCTATTTTATATTTATGGTGTTATACTTTATATATATATGTATATTTCTACATGACTATACATGAGGATTATGTAAACTGTTATTCTATATTAGAAAAATAAGACCTGAAGGTCCTCTAATCATTTAAATATATTTATTTTTAATTGTTTCGCAACTCAACCGCTCATCCTAAAACCTAAAACACAAAAATATGTATGTTTTTTAATAATATTGTTTTTTTTTACCTTGTGTAGATGTTGGGCTACAGAATATAGAAGAGCTATAGAATAGTTAAGCATAAAAAGCCAGAGCCACTGGCCAAGGCAGGTGAAAAGGTAGGTGAGGTAGGTGAAAATATCCTCGCTTCTGACAACGTGTTTCTGGCAAACGGAATCAGACACTGCCTGCACAGATGCCAGTAATGTGTTTGCTTACAATGGAAGAAAAAGGAGAACATATCCATTCCCAAATACTGCTACAAACATTTACCAGCCAGTGTGTAATCCTCTGACTTTTACTTGGATTTGGTGCTTGGCAGAGGTTTATTTTGTACCCTGTGTGGTAGGCCGTTGCCCTCACCTGTTCGGCCTCTTGGCCACTCCTCGGTGTACAGCTCTTCTTTCTCCTCTCTGTTGGACCATTGAGCTCTGTGGTGTGGCCACTCCTCCAACTGTCCCCCTGGGAAGCTTTGGCACTAGAAAGACTGACGGAGAGGACAGAAGCATAAGCGATGTCCTAAGATCATAAGAAGATCACTGAATCTATGGTCTCAGCAGGTTTCACTGCTATTACTGGACTTAGCGATGCAGATTTTTCCATCCTTTCTTGTCTACAGCTCTATGCAACATGTTCTGTTAAGGTTGTTAGGAAACATCACTGTCTGTACTCTTGATGATTAGCTGTTGTTTTCCATCATAATGGTCTAGATTATAGTCTACTCACCCTTGACATGGACTCTTTGTCCCATGCTTTTTCTTGTGTCCCTGAACATATGACTCTGCATCTAGAGATAGAGAAAAATCAATAAAGGACCATTACTACTCATCAATATTCAAGAAGGACAATACAGTATAGTGTAAAATGCTGCTCTGATAAACACTGACATATACAATAGAGCAGCTCAGTTCAAGTTAAAGGAAATATGTTAACCCTGAAAATAACGTAATTATTAAATTAGGAATAGTAGTAATGAGAATATCATTTATCCAAACCACAGTATTTAGTAGCATTAACAATTGAAGTACAGCATGAGCCAATATGGGGCTGTGGTTACTGCTAGAGCTCAACTCAAATATAGCCTTGAAATATGAGGATTTGAAACAGTCTCAGTGTTTCCAAACGACCTCCAAAAATAAACACGTTTGCTTTTCATGTTTTACTATGTAGCTCAAGCTCTGATGGCATCGCTGCTTAGTGGGTCCACTCCTTTGCTTTGTCTGCGCACACAATTAGGCTTCATTCACTGTGATCACTCATTATACATGCCACTGCGCATTGCTTTTGTCCTCTTTGTTAGTCCCTCTCCGCCGCTATAACACTCAACAGAAGAAAACCCCCCAGTCCCCACTCATCACAGTGGGAAATGAATTGTAAATAGAACTTCACTTCTTCTCACCTTCCTCCTGACTGGAGGCGTCAGAGCAGTCTCCTTGGTAGGCCTTTCCCAGTTGGCAGTTGCCTGTGAAGGAAACGATCACTTGGTTTCTGACAACAGTATCCGATTATGTTATGGTGTTACATCCTCTGTGTCAATAAATGTTGTTGTGATTTATGACTGTACAGGAGCACTGCTTGCACCACATGTGGGTTACTGCTTCATTGTCTGGTGTCTATTTTCACATCTACGTGTATGCTAACCATGGATTAAAGCACTGAATCGTGACATGCAGCATTTGTGTAAAGATAAATGGTGCTAAATAAGCCACTCCGGCTTTGTCTTGGACCTTCCATCCTTTTTTACTGAGACCACTGAGACCGTTATAATCATGTTATCAACATGATTTTATTGTGGAGGACAACGGACAGTTTCTTAGTCATGTTTTTTTTTGTCCTGACATGCAGTGTAATTTGTGGGATCTTGAATATACAGACATCTTTCTGACCCATAAAGAATTTGTTAAATTTGCTATTTAAAATTAAACCTAACCCTAACCCTCAGCTAATCCAACACGTAAATAAAAATCTGAGGCCACTTTATATGATGCCATGTTAACTTATTACATACCTTAGTTGTTAATTTACTAACTTCTGATCTGACATTTATGAATGATGTGCAAGAAAAAGGCAAATAAAAACATCCAGTGTAGACACAAATGCATTTCAGCCTCAGTCCAACCAGCTGTGAGTAAAACAGAACTCGAAAATTTAAATAGCTACAATTTCTACAACAACTTCATGCTATTAAGATGTATAAAAGCAGCACTTTCTGAAGAGTACAGTATCCTAATAACTCTACACTTGGCTGACTTGGCTTTTCATGAACCATAAAGTCTGCCTCCACTGATGCTCGACATGTTCTCTGTGTTGTGGGTGATAGGGTTAATTACCAATTACTCACTCTGTCAAGTTTAAATATGAAAAGGGCTGCTGTTCTATGAACTAACTGATGTAACACCTGTCTGTGTCATTGACCTGACTAGCCAAACAGACTAACAGTTAAACACATACAAAGACCTTGGTGAAAGCAAATTGACTCTGCAGAAAGATATACGATACGACACTGCTATTTTTTGAAAACCACCAAGTATCTTTGTCCAATGGTCTTACATGGCAAGATACTGAAGTAATGTTCCTGATCATTTTCAAACAGCCACCATTAATTGATTGAGCACAAAATCGGAAATCAGAAAACAAAACGTTATCCATTTTGTCATTTTGGTTTCGGATACAAAAATTGACACACATTCACACTTGGTCTGATACTCACATCTGCAACAAGTAGGTTTAGCAGAGTAACTGGAGTCACATTTGAAGAAGCTGCAGACCTTTCTGGTCTGTCTGAAGACTGGAGGAGCAGACAGGAACCTTTCCCTGAAGAGAGTAAAGGTTGTGAGTGTCTGTTTTTTTCCCTCGCAGTAGTGCCGATACAATGCAAATATATTTAAAAGCTACACATATCCACAGTGTAAAACAAAACATTTACTTACAAAACATGTACTTCTTACATATATTTACATGTACATTATTTCTTTTTCTGTCTGGTTATTATCATAACCATAATGGACCACACTACAGAGGCAAATCAGTGATTAATGACAACAAAATTTAATTTCTAACCATCTGTGGTACTCTCTTCTAATATCAATATACAGAAGTTACACTAATATACTGTAGGTTATATAATAAAAGTTTCTCCTCACACAGGTAAGGACAGTAGCTAAAGAAGATTGCAATGCTGCCGTGTTGTGGACTGGACTACTGATAAAAGGCTTGAACTCACAGAGATCCAGTAGGTTTCATTTTCCAGTTTCCCTTTAAAGAAAATGAAACTGACGGACACAGTGGTGTGTGTGTGTGTGTGTGTGTGTAAGCTGTGTATCTGAAAAAAGGAGTAGCTGGCTCTCAGAATCAGCCACACCTATTCTAAGTGGATGACTATCCATCCAACCATGACAGACAGACAGACAGACAGACACACACACACACACACACACACACACACACACACACAATAGAAATGTTCCTTGTCCATCATGCCCGATACAGCATGTCATGGGTCCTATTTGAAAGATTGTTTTCAAGGGAGGCTTAACTCAGAGAGAGAATGTGCAGTGGGAGAGACACTTATATTTTAGTATAAGGTGTAAGTTGTCTCAACTCTCAACTCATTTATGATTCTCATCTATTATTTTCTTGGTATTGCTTTCTAATCTTACTATGAAAAACACTGGCTACAGATCATATACAGTCACACTTAGTGTGACAACCAACACCTCATTCACACCATCGATTATTGAATGCCTACTGTATATCAGTTAACTGCTTTAATTATGGTTCCTCTAGATGCCTACAGAGCTGTTCAAATATGCTTGTTTCCTCCCAGAGCTAGAAATCCTCCTAGTTCTCCTCTAAGTGAACTGTGACACAGAACGGACTGAATGTATTCCAGATTTATTACATACAGGAAATGACCCTGGGACAGATGCTGACCTCTTGTCCTTGGAGGAATCTGAATAACAAAATGAAATGACCACAGTCTGGACAGCAGTTTGTCCTCAGTCAAGGCAGCAGTTTGTTATGTTTTCATGTGATCCTTTATGATGTGAATGGCAGAGAGCAACAACACATAGTTCACAGCAGTCCATCATGCTTAGCTGATGGAACTGGAATTGAGTTTATTTTTTACTCTACCTAGTCAGAAAAATCATCAGAAGGATTCAAGAGGCCATTTTGAGAATACCTCAATTCTAAAGCAAGAGTCATCGTAGTAAATATTCATATTATAAAGATCAGCAATCCGGTATTACTGTGAAATATTCATGCAATGTATGTGTGTGTACCTTCATTAAATGCAATGTACCTGAGATTATTCTCCACTTCTGTGCTCTCATACTGGTTCCCCTGGTTCAGAAGCCTCAGGATGCTCTTCGCAAACGGCTCAGTACACTGATCCTTAGGAAGCTGCCCAAAAAAAGTGGGAAGGTAAATAACAGGCACACAGACAGGTTCGCACAAATCATTTACCATTAACAGGCTGCATATAAACTTATCAGATCAATTGAATTCAGCTTCAGCGATGTTGGTACCTTAAGGAGGAAGTTCTCCAATTCCAGATGGGTTTTGGTCACACTGCTAGAAGAAGAATCTGACCACTTCACCTGAAACAGCATAAGGCAATTTCCATCACCACATGGACTATGAAGAGAAAGCTGATATAGCTAAGTGACAAAGAAACTGGGCTTTCGATGATTTTCAATGATCGGTTACTGAAAGGACAAACATATAAGACAAGGAGACATCACAACCACACACAGCACATAACTAACACTGAACTAACAAAATAATGAACTAACATATTAAGTACTATGAGAAAACATTGGACAAAAAATTATTAGAACGGGTCACCTCCCAACCATTAAATATTACAGGAACACATAAGCTTGTTTTGCATAAAGGTGGTAAAAGGACGCAAATCACTGAATGTGCTCATATTTTTCAACATGAAGTGAATGGACCATTTTCAACTAAACAATGAGAGTGTCATTGAAATACAGAGTGAACATGAGCAGTAAAGACTGCTTCAGAGTTCTGATGTGTCTCCTTAAACTCTGAACCATTGTTCACTTTGTGTATGTGTCATCTTCAGGGACTGTAAGAGTATAAATCTGTTTCATTTCAAAGCCTGAATAGTCTATAGCAATCACAGCTACACACAACTATGGACATTTTATTGTCATGTCTATATACATCTAAAATTACAACACATCTAAATTCTACATAAACAAACCACAGAAAGACAAGAGCAGGTTCTAACTAAGATATTAGACTGCACGGTAGTCCTATTGAGACACAAGAAGATGTTTTCTGAGCTGCATGAACTTACTCATGAGTCTTACGAATACATTAGTACAGAAAAGGAACAGCTGCTGTGTTATTCTAAAACAAAGACATCTGTAAATAGCGAAGTAACATCCAAAGGACACTCAGTGGATTTTCAGAACTGGCTGAAATTCATTTTTGCAGTCATTTTTTTTTTTCCATTTAGTGTCCCGGTCCAAAAGCCTGGTAATAAATTAGATGATATCATATCAATAAATGTCACTGTGCTGGTGTGTTTGATTTCATCTGTAAACAATAAAGTTAATCTGAATAATAACTAACTCTGAAACCATTAATTCTTGGATGTACAGAAATGAGCAGAAGTTTTAGCCACTTTAGAAATCATGCAGTGCCACCCCAGTAGAACTCTGAGGCTAATTAATCTAGAGCAGGTTCCCCAAAGAGGCCAAATTCTGTGCCATCAACATGCCAGAGGGCTGCACCTCCACACATGCCATCAACTTTTTTTTTTTTTTAAGAGTTTCTCTTACTGAATGCTCAAGAGCTGGAAACAGCCAGTGTCAGATTGACCTATTCCACATGGTCCAAAAAAAAAACAAAAACCTGATCAGAACATCCATAGAGCAGTGAGAGATTCTTTCAAGAGAGCAACAGGAAACACAGCTCCTAACAAACACACAAATAGTGCACAGAAAGCCCTTTATATCTGAATGAGGAAAATGAAATGAATCTATTTAGCTCATGAGTACAGTGTCTTTTTTTAACCTCTGTTTATTCAGAGGAGTTACTGAGTGCAACCTATGATCACATTCACACATGGAAGCTGCCCAGTACAACCATAGCTAGACCTGTGGCCAGCGAGAAGCTCCACTGGAACAGAGAGATTAACAGTTCAAGGGCATGTGTTGATGAGGGAGGGGTAAACACACGCAAACACGCACACAAAGTATTGAGTGAGAATTTGTGTTTCATCTTTTTTTCAGTGGTTTTGTCCAGTTATAACAGAGGGAGAGTGAAAATGTTGGCTTGACTGTCAAAGCTCAATCAAGCCAAGCCAGTCTCCTCTCCATCTGTCCTCCTGAATTAGAGTTCCTGTAATGAGCACTAAATATTCCCATAAGTTACTGTGAGTTCAGGTTGGGATAAAAACGGGCCATGAGCAGTAAAGAGCAGACACTAGCTTGACACTACATTGGCAGTAGTGCTGACAAAACAGAGCAACAAAATAAAGAAAATTAGCCCCACATTTGCTAACCATGACTAACCCACAGACCTCTGTGGTTTTCTTCAAGCTATTATTGTTACAGGAACAGCAAGAATATGTGTGTGTTACCTACCTCAAAGTTGTATTCCTTGTCTATTCTGGTCCGAGTGATGCCCCTGAGAACAATCGCCTCCATATGCACCGCTGCAACAACAGAGACCACTTATGAAGCCTTATGAATGCATTTTGCAGGAAAAGAGCAACACAGCTGCAATGACTATGTGTATTGTCATATTCAAATATTTTGGCTTATACAACTGCCAACTACAACATACTATTATTACAGCAACTAATATAGACCATCAGTACGTTTTACTGTACATGTCCAGTTTAATACTTAAAAGGGACAAAAATAATATATACATAAAAAATCTCTACAACTATAAAAACACAAACACATCATGTGAGTGACCATTATGAGTAACCACAGAAACAAATTACCAAATTTAAATTAAAACATATTAGAATTCATGTTATAGTTACAACTTTACCTGCTCTCTGGATGAAATTGGTTATGCTGGTAGATATTTGTATAGTCTTTACAATAACACTATTTTCCCAGAGTACATCGAAAAGGTTGCTCAAACTCTGAATCCACAAATCACAATGCTTTCTCTGTTCCACTATATCAGATACATTTTTCTAATAATGTATAGGATAGGCACCTTCTCTTGATGTTGCCCAGCGGCTGGAGCGTCGACTCTGGCAAGTAGGGTGGGAGGCTGTACACTCTCCCACACATGGTGGTTGGGAAGGCAAGAAGCCCGCCTTCTGACCAGTCAGCTCCTGGAAACCAAAAAAAAAAAAACACCAAGTTAGTTACTGGTTCATACTATTCAATTCAATTATTTGTTTTTATATAACACCGAATCATAAACAGTTTATTCAAATTCAGATGTTTAATCATAGCACAACTAGCAAGTGTTTCACAGTCATTTCTTTAAACATGAGTACTGGAAGAACATCTTGTCGTATATGATTCAGCTTTTCAAAAGCTGCATTATTATATAGTTCTGCCACATGCAGGGA
Source organism: Anabas testudineus (assembly GCF_900324465.2). Lineage (NCBI taxonomy): Eukaryota > Metazoa > Chordata > Actinopteri > Anabantiformes > Anabantidae > Anabas > Anabas testudineus. The sequence continues at coordinate 30,394,900 of NC_046611.1, forward strand.
CAAGGACTAACAAACTGAAAGTAAACCTATTAATATCCGACGCTTTCAAAACCAGTAGAAAGATGTCGAACTGTATCTACACAAACCCACTATAATAGTTGGAGGACAGTGAACAGCTACTAAATGGCTAATACATGTATGTAATGCAAATACCAAAGGAAAACACACAAAAGGGCAACAGCCTGTGGGCTTTAAAAAAAAGCCAGTAAGCATAACTGTCTGATAATCAACAAGGACAAATCCAACATGATGTAAGCAAAAAGAAACACCGGTTACCACTGTTTGTTTCTAACCCTCACTCAGTGTTCCTGTCTTTTACTACATTTGACAGTGCCACAGTCCAGAAGCAGAGCAGCGCTCTAAAAACAGCAAGTGTGATTTTATTAAAAGCAGTGCATCTTCACCAGACCAGGCCCTGATTCACAATAACGTTGACCTCGTTGATTCATCTAGAACAGAGACAGCTCCGCAGAGTGCCATGTAAAAAGTATACTCATTGTGTGAAAAGCATTGGATTAGAGTTGCAATGCTTTACCATTCATTGACAGTTAAAAAACACGCACACACTATAATTTCAGCCTTTAGATTCTTCTCATCAACATCAACCACAGATAGTTTGGTCATTTCTAAACATCCTTTAGGTCAAATTCCTGTTTAAGTTGCACATAACAAATGTGAACAAGTTTAATCATTGCCACCTTTATGTAGGTTTTCCTGTGAGACTATATCAGGTTAAAATGGCTACTTTGATATCGACATTTGATTTACAATGATTGCTTAACTGAGCATACCACATGTAAAGTGCCACATGCACGTTGTGTTCATAGGCTCAAAAATACTCCCTCACAGCCATACAGTAATGTCTTTGTGATTCATCCTACTGTACATTTCAACAATGTGCGCAGTTTCATTTCAAGTAAACTCTACAGTGAATCTTTCTACAGAAGAACCAAAGCCAATTAAATCAGCTGACAATAGAGAGACAAACATGACAAAGGGGATGAAATGTGAGATAACTGCTTGAGTGACAAGGAATACTGTGTAGAAAATGACTTTTCCCAACCAATAGAAACCACCAATGCACTAAGTACGCAGCTTCTGTAAATTGCTTTTAGATAATAGCTTTAAGAAATCCCAGACTTCATAAAATCAAGTTATGTTTCCGTTGCCGAGTTCAGGTCCACTGTGTGTCCAGGCGATAGTTGTGTGATACAGAGGTCTATTTGGAGTTAGATTTCTTGGCTGGCAGGTGTCTCTCTCTGAACCCCGGAGGTTACTACTTGCTCCACCCACAGTAGCCCCACCCAGGCTCTACAGCCAAATATGGACTTTCTGGCTTGAGGGGCTGACAAGCATAGCTGCAAACACTAAACCCACACCCCCCTGACTTGTTACATGAATTTATCTGGATTATAGATCAGTCATATGTGATGGGACATGGTGTGATGGAAAAATGTGCATCAAGGAAATTCACTTCGGTTATCACAGCAAACTGTTATTAAAAAAGCTGCCTGCCTTCTAATATCCGTCCAGAAGATGCTACGCCTATGTTAGTCTACAATGTGTTGTCCCTTCTAGTTGATATGATAATGTAATATGCTGCTATAATTGATTTTATTGTGTGGCAACAGGTAAACGATAACAACAATACAACATTGTGTGACCAGGCTTGGACATTAGTAGGTGGACCGTTTCAACTCATGCTATAATGACTTAACACAAGTTGTGAGAAATGTTAACTTCTTCGATAATAATACAACTGAAAATAATGATCTCTCATCAAGCTGATTTTCTGGTTTCTCACAGGCTCTAAAGAATCACATAGCATCAATGGTATCACATAGGAACAGCAACTTAGTCTAGCAGTTAACACTGTTAACGTTATCATTAAAACAAAACTAAATCTACCAAACACGACACCAGCTAATCCGACAAAACCTTTACAGCAACTGACAGAGTCACTTTCATCAGCTGCTGCCCAAGTGCTAAGCTGGGATGCGAGTGTCAAAGCTACATGTGGATTTGTCAAACACCTGCTGCTACAGAGTCACAGAGCAGACATTTTTTTATTATATTATATAGCTTGTTGGCATCTAGTAAGCTTGCTAATCCTTTAACGTAGTGTTAGCCAATACATATCCGACACAAACATAAAGTTAACTGCACGGGCTAAACTTTAGCTGCTGGCTGGTTGAACGGCTAACTTAGATATTGTAGCTAGCTGCTTTAGCTGTCCTGTGTAGGACGACTGCTCATGCTAGGGGAAGGACGTTTCCCCACTACAGTGGTTGAAGCACACATTGTGTAACTTTAGACGTAGTTAACTAACCATGTAGATTTGCTAAACATACGACCATAGCTATATATGCTAGAGGCTTGAGTTAACTTTAACTCCCTCGACGAACAAAAGTTGGAAGTTCAGCAAGTGTTGAGCTAGCTTAGCTTTCGCTGGTGAACATGTTGGCTCGATGGTCATCACCTTACCGTCGTCTGTGCGTTTATTCTACACTGACTTTGACGTCTCTCCTCCTCTAAAGCGAGCTCTATTTTGTCGAGCTGCCCTCGGACCGTCTCCCGTTGATGGAAATGAAAAGCTGGGTGCAGAGAGGCCATGGTGAAGAGCAGCGCCAGCTGCTCCAGAGGACCTGTCGCTGTTTCGTAAGTGGAGAAACCGCAGGTCTGCTCTGACCGCCCGTACACATTTCCGTCAGGACACGGTGGGTGAAACGGGTTTGGGTCCCTGAATGGAGGAAGGGAGTAGTCATAGTTTTTGTAAAATGCGGCTGGATCCACATGTCTCAGTATCCTAAAGAGTATTCCAGCACATTCTCTGCTGTCAGAGCCGAGGAGGGACAGACACACTAGGAGTTTGGACCTCACCACTGGGTCGATCACGTCCGTTAAAAGGCCCAGATCGCTCGGGCTATTTGCCCTAAACTCGAAGTCCCGTAAAACATGGTAATCTTTCCTAGCGAGATCCTCTAAATAAGATCCCAAAAAGCGGAGCTCCAGGGGTTGGCACATATGCAGCAGTCCGCACATGAACTCGACACGCTTAGCAGGGTTTAGGTGAAGGCCGAACCACTCAAAAACAGTTTCCTTGTCCAGCTGGGATGGGCACACAGGTCTGGGCGACTCCGTCTCTAGCCTGTCGGACGCCGACGAAGGAGACACTGCTCTGGGAATATGTTGGTGCTCCAACTGATCCAATGACTCGTCCTCGGCGGTCTCTTCGCCTCCTTCCTCGCCCGCTTTCATCGGTAGTTTCATTTTTAGCATTATCAGCGCTGCGAGAGAGGCGTCAAAGTGTAAATAACGGACCGGCATACATTATCGATAACTTACAATATGTCGCACTGCCGAGAAGAGAAGCAGACAGTCGGTGGTTTTACAGTGTTTTTACTATTAGCTAATCATCTGAAGGTAGTCGGTATCGCAGCTTCTTTTCCCCCCTACGTTTCCTCCTTCTTCTTCTACTCCTCATTTCCGACACAGTGTCAGATCAGCGCTATGCTGCCATCGTGTGGCTGTTGGTGGACTTGCTGTCAGCTAGAGAAGGCTACATTAATTAGACTACATGGAGGTTTTTTTTATTTTATTTTTGTTCTAATCTCTTAATACCATCCTCACAATTCGCTTCTCTGCTCTGTAAACAGCTTTTTATATATATTTAAATATTTTAGCTACTGTATGTTAATAGCCTATTAGTGACTATGTATACAGCGTGCAGCAGAGTTACCTCCACCCTGACATCAGACAGTCTGAATCCATGTTATGTTGCTAACAACATTACTGCCATAAACTACTACATATCTAACCCTCTGTTTATTTGTTCTTTATTTTAAGTATAATCAGCTGCTGCCCAAACCGTGTGCAGCTCTTTCATCTCCTCCCTGCCTTCTCTTTGATTTGGGAGTTTAAGGACAGACGATGTCCTGCTGTATCATTAAGCCCACTGTGGAAAATGTTCAATATTAAATTAAATCTAAGTTGACTCTTAGATTAGAAACTTTTTGTTTTTTAAAGCAAATGTCTCTACTTGTTTTATACAACTCTGTATCACAGTTAAATGCCACTCTCTATACATCATCCTATCTGGAGGTTGGTCCCTATCATTTATAAACAGAATTTTCTCAATTAAGTATTACAGATACATTTTTATTTTATCAGTGTTGCCATTGCTTTTCACTTCCACTAACTGTCAGACGGATAGATTTAACCAGGGTCACTTTTCATAACAAATGAATGACTGTATTATGTCTACTTTAAGAAGAATTGAAAATTGTCCTTCATCACTATGTCACAGTTAGTTTGGTCAAACAGAACACTAATTTGTAGCTTCATTAGCTGTAGTATTACTGTGTAAGAGCCACTGTTTCACTGGATTGCGCTTTTATATTAAGCTCTTGTGCTGTTAATACAAGCATAGCTGTGTTGTTATGCGCCTTAATACGCAGCAGTACAACATTTCTCTAATTGTATTTCAACCTCAACCTGCAGAGAGTTCCTCTTGGGTGGAAAAAGTCTTGTGTAGTTCCTGTGAATAAGACGTCACGTCCCAGAGTCCTCAATGACTACAGACCAGTGGCTCTGACATCACATATTATGAAGGCTTTTGAGAGGCTGAGTCCCTCCGACCTCTGGTCAAACTCTCAGTTGACCCCCTCCAGTTTGCCTATTAACCCCAAGTTGGAGTGGATGATGCTATCATACATCTGCTCCATCGCACCTACACCTACCTGGACAAGCCTGGGGGCTTAGTGAGGATCATGTTTTTTGATTTCTCCAGTGCATTCAACACCATCCGGCCTGCACTGCTGGGAGAGAAATAAAAAAACATGCAGGTCAACACTTCCCTGATTTCCTGGGTCATGGACTACCTCAACAACCGGCCACAGTACGTCCGCCTGCAGAACTGTGTGTCTGACACTGTGGTCTCTAGCACAGGTGCTCCACAGGGGACAGTTCTGTCTCCAATCCTCTTCACCCTGTACACCTCAGACTTCAGGTACAACTCAGAGTCCTGTCATCTTCAGAAGTTCTCTGATGACTCTGCAGTAGTAGGATGTATTCAGGGTGGAGACATCTCAGAGGTGTGGTGAATGAAACCATCTTCAACTCAACATTAGTAAAACAAAGGAGGCTGTTGATGGACTTTAGGAAAATCTATGGTCTTGATCAACATCAAGTGCTCCACAGAGAACCACAGGAGGTCCTTTCTACCTGTGGCCATCAATCTTTACAATTCCTCCCCCCTCTGTAAGGGGAGGGGGAACTGACAATTTTTTGTCTGTTGTCGTCCCATAATTATTGATCTATTTTCATCCAGCTCACACATTCTGTGTATATACTGGCTTTTCTGTATCAATGTGTATTGATGTTATTGTGTATTTTTGTTGATGTGGCTCTTCTCTGGCTGTGGTTCCTTTTCTTTCTGTCTGAGTTGAGAGCGACTGTAACGAGACCAAACAGTTTCTGAGATTAAAAAAGTCTTTTGAATCTTGAATAGAATATGGGGATACAGAGATTTAGTTCCTCAAAACTGTAATTAAGTAAGTAACTAATTACTTTTCACACCAATAGAATATGTGGCCTTTGAGGAAGATGATGGACACGTCATTCTCAAATTCTAGTGAACTGAAGATCATCTTATTGTATAAAGAGGGCGCCATCTGCAAATAGTTTTGCAACTGCAACTGCACTCTTCCTGTCTTTTTGGAGTCACTGTCAAAAAACAGTTTGAAAATTATTTTATTGGATTGTGTATTACTTTGTTGCCTTTTAAATGACATAGCTAACATGTGTCAAACCTGTCAACTGAGTTTTATCAAGGGTGGGAACTGAGCTGTACTTTAAAACCAGATACAACAAAAGTAGAAACATTATATCCTGTTTCACTGTACATGCACTGAAATTAATGAAATGTCAGCTATTGTGTGACCATCTCCAGCTTATCCTAAAACTAAAGGTGTTCCAACCTGTACCATCAATTGCACAAGCTGTCTTTTTAAACACTGGCCTATCCACAGGTTTCTATGTGGGCAGCGCTGCCACCTAGAGATAAAAAGTGACCATTACAAATGAACAGAACCCAGCAGCTTTACTAACCTCTTCACCTGCCACTACTGCTGAACAAACACTGTGTTAAATATATACGCTGCAGCCAGTGTCAAACAGAAGAAAATACAATATCAGCTCCTCTGCATGGCGAGTTTAAAACTAAAGTTCCTTTTTGTGCTGTCGTTATCTCCACAGCTCTGCACTATGTTGTGGTGTTTATCAGAGGAGAAAATGTTGTGTTGGTTCTACACCACATTCCTCCAAACTCTGTCTCGTCTTTTTGTTAAGTGCTGTCCTGTATTCTTAAGCAACGTTTCAGACACACCCCTTGGCCTCCAGTGGCATTCCTAACACAGTATGAAAAGAGTATGAAAATAGCCAATGTCAGCCTGCCTGCACACTGCTGTGGTGTCTTTAAGATGTAGACAACATGCGTCCTGCCCTGTTGTACATTCAGGAGACCAGCAAGTGAAGATTATCCGAATCCGAATCAAAAACAGAAACAGTTTATTGCCAGGTACAGTGAAGGACACTGTACAGCACTAGGAATATGTCATGATGTCAGGAGCAGACACGGGTTAGGGTTAGGGTTAGGGAGACCAGTAGGTTGGAGTAGGGGGGTAACCTGGGGGGAATTGGGGCACTGTTTAGCAGGCTGACAGCAGCAGGGAAGAAACTGCGCCTTTGGCATGAGGTCCTGGTCCTGATGGAGCAGAGCCTCCTGCCAGAGGGGAGGGACTGGAAGTGGAACGACTTGGCAGAGGTCACCAGAGTGTCACAGAAAATGATGGGTGGGAGGGGGGCTGGGTCCTTTCTGAAATTCACTATCATCTCTGCTGTCTTGAGTGCATTAAGCTCCAGGTTGTTTATGCTGCACCATAACAGCAGACCGTCCATCTCACTTCTGTAAGCTGACTCATCTCCATCAGAGAAGAGGCTGATGAGCGTGGTGTCAGCTGCAGGAGTTCAGCAGTTTGACAGACGGGTGTCCAGTTGTGCAGAGGTCGGTGTACAGGCAGAATAACAGAGGAGAGTGGACGCAGCTTTAAGGGAATCCAGTGCTGATGGTCCGGGTCTCTGAGACATGCTTCCTCAGCCTCACGAACTGCCGCCTGTCTGTCAGGAAGTCCATGATTCGCCTGCAGTGAGTCTGTCACGTTCTGCTGGGACAATAGTGTTGAAGGCAGAGCTGAAGTCCACAAACAGTATCCTGACATAGGATCCTGGGGAGTCCAGATGCTGGAGGATGAAGTGGAGGGCCATGTGTACAGCATCGTCTACAGATCTGCTGGGTCTGTAGGTGAATGTAGGACATCCAGAAGAGCGTCTCTAATGTCCTTGGGGTGGGACGAGGCGCTCAAAATATCTCATGACCACAGAAGTCAGGGCAACGGGTCTGTAATTATTAAGACCTGTGATCCTCGCCTTTTTAGAAACTGGAATAATGGCTAAAGTTTTAAAACAGGCTGGCCCCCGGCTTTGCAGGGGTTCAGTCATTTAAATAGTCTATTCACACCTCCCTGTTTGACAGGCAGAGGTGTGAGGGACTGGGGAGGCGACACTGAGGGGTGAGGGTGTGCCGGTGATCCAGGTGTAGCATTTGAAGAGGGGCGGCTGCCAATCAATGGCTGTTCAAATGTCACGCATCATGTCATCATCTCCCTCTGTCTCAGCCTCATGTGGGTTGTTTTCAACATATTTATTATCTTTTTATCTTATTATCTAGTTCTGCAGTCTCTTATTCACTGCAGTGTCATCAGACGAATTCCTAAAGGGCTGAGTGGAGCGTGGTGGAGCAGGAAGAGGCAGGGCTTGCCCCGAGCACAGTTGATTGAGTCTCATGTTAGTGCTAGGTGATTCCCAAAGATTGCATATTGTCGCTTTAACTAAATCGTGACTTTATTACAGTGATTCAGTACGTGGTACAGGTTTCATCTCTTGCCACAGAGTTTTGTTAACCTGTAATTGAAGTAAACTCCTGCACAGCTGCTGCAGACACATGTTCACCACAGCGCCGCCCACGTTTATGCTTTGACTGAATCTGGTTTCAGCTCTTCACACATGAGCCCTTAATTCCAGTGGAGGAGCTGAAGTTCAAGTTGACAGCCTATAAGTCGCAAGCCTTGTAATCCTACTTAGCCTGTTTCTGTCCTCGTATAAACCATAAAATGACCGAAAAATCCTCCGAAACATCAACTCATGTTTTTCAGCTCATGTTGAGTGATGAATGAGCGGCAGATGAAAACTGAGAGCTGCATGCACGTTTAAGCACACACTATCAACACAACACTATTGCCCTTTCACACTGTGGTCAGTCCACACATCCGATGTGTGTGTGTGTGTAAATCACAGCTGGATCTGCATTAGTCTCTGTAGTGTCAAATTCTGTGGTGAAGCTGGCCACAGCTTCTAAAGGCTGCCCTGACACTCCCACCACTCCCTGTACCAACCAGTGGGAGGACAGTCACTACCAAGTCAGGGCTTCACCCTCTTTATTTTCTCTCTGAGCTGAGTGGCGTTCATTACTGGCTTGTTGCAGCTGACAGAGAAAGGTAAGCCGTCTTAGCTGCATGCGCTGACATGTGGAGGGATTTCAGGGACAGTTAAGGCTGCTTAAATAGTCAGAGTGTTCGGTGTGTTGGCTCTGGATGAGATTATAGGATGTGATGTGCACCTTGTTATATACTAATCAATATCACAGTGGTGTTACAGCAGCTCAATGGAAAGTGTTAGAAACTAGTTCATCTAGACATTGTAAGTGAACTCTCAAGTGATCTGGTGGTTTCTTAGTCTCATAGTTGTTATTTCATTTAGTTTTAACATAAGCCATGACTGTATAGACAGTACGATGTCTATGCATCAGTGTTTTTTACTAGTCTTTTTCAAACTCCATGTTACCAAGTGGGTTTGGTTGCGCCACAAGTGACCAGCCATCAGGACAATGAGAAGACAAGCTAAATATACAGTATAACTGCATACATCAACCTCTGTGATTATGGGTCAGCGAGGTGCTCTGCTTTAGTGCAAGGCGCCAGTCTCTCTCCGTTGCTCTGTTTCTTGGCATTTCGAGGCTGTGCTGTGTAGCTGAGTCTGTAGCCTGAGATGACTTTGTCTTCCATCCGAAATGATTGCACTTGCAGAGACTGAATAAGCGGTAAATGATGGAGAATGTTATCTGTCCTCAGTAGGCTGAACATGACAGCGCCAGTATTTTGTCACTGTATTTATTTGTGACTTTAGGTATTCATGTACAGCGTGTAGGTTTTACTGATACTCAGGAGCAATATAACACATTTGCTCACTTTTTTCTTGGTCTGGTATGACCAACGGTAATAACTACTAATATTAGCTAATGAATGCAAACTTCAGGTACATATTGCTGTATTAAATTACTGATACACAACAACCTTTACCTTTATCCATTAATTGTCATCAGAAGTTGCATAAGTATCAAAGAAATAACCCTCTGCTGTAAAGGTAAATAATAGTCAGTAGTAGTTAATTTTCCTGTTAAGGTCGCTTTACAACCAAATCCCTGAGTAATACAGTTTAGAATATTGTATGTTCACACTCTTTTTGCATGTTTGACAAGTACGAACTGCAAATCAAGTACTCAAACGGTCAATTTTTTATCTGAATGTAGTTGACATCTATAAAAAAATACAGTAGATTGACAAAAGAACATGCTAATTTATCGTGTTTGCATCCACTAATGTTACATGAATATTATGGGTTGTTAGTACTGAGCCTTAATTCTGCAGTTAGGAGCCATTAAACCATTGCAGAAGAAAGCTGCACAGCAAGATGACATAACTGAAAGAGGGACAGTCAAATCTCAAATGATGCAAAACTACGCTGAAATTCAAACAAATGTTACCTTCATCTATAGAGATGAATGAAGTTAGGTGACTTGCTTCATGTATATCATCACTAAGTCCTGTTTTACTGCACTTTGTTTTTGTAAATACTCCAAATTTTCCACCTCAACCATGCGTAAAACTGCTTTGGTGATATTTTGACTTTTTAAAACGTCTCTGTCATTTTGATTCAGTTTTGTTTATACACATCAAAACGTGGGGAAAGAAAATATTGTCAACTGCTTTTCACAACCAGATACTGTATTACATATCTGTCCATGCATTATGTTAGTACTCCTAAAACAATGGCATCTTAAAATTACACAACAGAATAAAAAAATCCACAGGCACAAAGTATGTTTTAAAACTATATTAGCATTCCATTTTAATAAACTCAAGGCTTTGTGAATCATTCTGCACTTTCAACTTCATAAATAATGTCACACTGTAATGAATGGAAAGCAAGTAGTCAAACCACATTCTACATCTAAACACTGGCAGATCGGAGGCTACATCTACCATCATCATCTCAGTCATCAGTCAGAAATGCAGCATGTTAGGAATAAACTGTAATAGCAGTACTGGGCTTGTTGTCTGCAGTCATCTTTGTTTCGTAAGTCAAGTAGAGGCGCTGAGCAATCGCAGCAACATCTGCGCACAAGGAATTCTCTGTGATGCTGCAGCCAGTGAAGGTGGTTGATGTGGTTGGTGCACTGTGACTCTGGTTTGCCAAATGTAGAGGGAGGTTTGGAGGAATTCAGGTTTAGTACCCACCTATCTACGCTGTGTCTGTAATGACTAAAGTGCTTTAAAATGAAAGAGTGAAGCATTGAGGCAAAGACATATAGAGGGTTCAGAGGAAGGGAGAAAAAAGTGTTACGCAGATTTGCGAGAATCCTACTTTTAGAAACAGTCAGACACATGAAAATTAAACACCTGTTTGCACTGGTTTGGACCACATAAAAATGTAGGAGGGTGTGCAGTCTTTTGACAAAACAGGTATCACTAAACACAGCAGTATGAATAGTAAACTGTGTGTGGAGCCGTTATCCAAGAAGTCTTCCAACCAAGAGAATTGAATATATAACTTTCTTGCAAATTAAGACAGAGGAGGAACATTTCCTGATCAGTCACAGGATAGGGTTAGGGAACAATCAAAGTGATGGTAAAAGAGACCAACGCTGACTGTTGGTTAAGAAACAGGAAATTAACACCAGCCTGTCAATCATTTTCTTATGGCCTCGCACACACATTATAAAAACGGAAATAGTAATAGTTGGAATAACTGAAAACAAAGTCTGTAAATTTCTGTCTGTATGTGTGTACATTGAGAGGACAGGTTTGACTTTTATTTAGAGACAGTGTGGACTTTCTGTGTGTTTGCCACTTTCTCAATCACATTCAGTGGCTGTCTGAAGGTTAAGACTTAGTTTAGAATTATCTTATGGTTAGGATTAGACACCGTGTTCTCACAAAAAGTGCCTCCAATGTAATAATAGAAGAGCTGACTTGATTTTTAGTGACATGCTACCAAAAATGACTCTACTCTTTTTTATACTGTAGCCTTTGTTTTGTCATAGCAGGTGAAGCACGGGTGTTGCAACGAAAAATAACAATGAGCTTCTTCCTTTACCACGCAAGTAGATTCTGCTTAGACAGTAATGAGGTTTTGGCATAAAATATGGTGTTAAATGTAGCACTGAAGGAAGGCAGGTGGGCAGTTTCATTTTCCTCCTACTTCTAAATCTGCATATGTACTGAAATGTCTACTGAAAGACAGGTCAGGAGTAGGGTTGATTTTTTTTAACAATTAATATTCAACTGGTAAATTAGACACCTTGTTAGTTACAGTTGTTGTCATATATATGTTGTCATAAATTTTGATGGATTCTTGCTTGGTTGCACACAGTCAGGATGGAATTACAGTATATGAGATTACCAACTTTCACAAACCAATAACAGCAATAAAGATGTAGATCTCCCACCCAAATGGTAACAGTAAGGGTAAAAGCCCAGGGTCTACACTGAGAAAGACAGGGAAACAAGGAGAAAACAGAATAAGGAAGAGTCTGGAAATGTACATTAACAGCTCTTTTAGCCAACATAGAAGGATGCAATCCATGCAGACAGGTCTCAGAGTCGTATTTGCAGCTAAGAACTTTACCTAATGGTGAGAGTATCAGTGTGAGGTTGGTTTCGGATACATTTCAAGAGAAAGCTGAATGTCAGTCAGTTCAAATACATGACCAATAAGCTGCTGGACTTCAATAACTTAATTGAAATCGATTTAATAAATTAACCCAAATTAACTAAACAGTGATAAATACAGTTTCTAATGTGAAATTACAGGAGCTGTTTGCCCACTTTAAAGTAATGTAAACTTTCCCCACATGAAAACCAGTAGAGACCACTATTTATAACACATATGGGTCTTGTGTAGTGCACACCATCTACATTTAGCCGTTCGCTGGGTCTCTACAGTGTACCCATTTCAAGCCTGTGGCCCACTTATAACCCACACTGAATCCATATGCGGTGCACATGTACACGTTGACTGAGAAGACTGGACTGGAGATGACGCGCTCCCCTGATCTGCCAGTTGATGTCAGCTCAACAATGACTTGTTAGAGAAACTTTTTATTCATTTTGACTGTAAATCATGTTAAGTTTATTGAAAGAAGAAACAAAATTTTCTCCTCTCTCTTGAAAATGCAAATGAATCAAACTTTTTAAATAGCTGGTTTAAGGCCTCTTTTTGAGTTTTGTAAAATGTAAAACTAATTGAATTAATTATTATATTTTAACTAATTTAAATTAATTGAACTTGAACAAGTTGAGTTAACTGAAGATATAATGTTTACTCAACTCAACTCAGAAGTTTGTTCATTCAACTCATAACTCCCAGTTGGAAAAAGTCAGAACAACTCGTATTTGTAAGTTGTAAAGGGGCCTGGAAATCAAAACTAGACATTCTGAGCCAAATAAACTTGAAATTAGTAAATCATATATATTCACATTAAGTTAAGTTCAGCTTAACTAATTCCACAAAATTCCTGTGTAATGTTTTCAAATGTATAATTTTTAGATTTTGCGCTTTGAAGCGTTGCTCAACAGAAGAAAGTTTTATTTATGTAGTTTCATTTAAGATCAATACAGCAGAAACTGATATAATGATGCTTTCCATTAGTGTTCTAACCCATCAAACCCATCAAATGACTATTTGAGTAAAATTAATAATATGATAATATGGTATTTTAGCATTTTACAGGCTCTTAAAACATTGAAAACATTAAACCCAATGTCTTAAGTAACATATATTGTTTGTTAGCGTATTGTTTTCAAATATTTTATTGTAGTATTTGCTTATTGTAATGTTTATTTTATACTGTTAACCAGTAGTTTTAGGGTGAACAAAATGTCACAAGTGGAAGTACATTGTTATAAGATTCCATAATAACTAGTCAAACATAGAGCTAGTGTTACGGAGCTGGGAGGAGACTGTGTGTAAAAGAAAGGTTGTGGTATCTGTGCTCTTTTCAGTTAACTGATCCTCCCTTGTCTTTAAAGCTTCTGCCAGCATGCTGTAGCCCTCTCTGCCATGTTTTCTCATCCCAACATAGTGCTCACGTTGTTATTTTCTCTGGCCCAGCTTTGTGGTTGGTGGAACCATGTTTGCGCTGAAAAACGAACACGGGGAGAGCTTCACAGAAAGCACACTGGACCATATGTTACATGGCACAACATGAAAACTCACAGGGGCATTTTTACAGGCAAGATGACGGCAGACTAATAGCAGAGAGCAACAAAGAGATATGGTGATTTCACAACACAGACTAATCTCATTGTCAAGCCATTTATCATACTCTATGTGCCAACTCAATATTACAACAGGCTACTCATTTCACTTTCTATGGACTGTTGGAAAGAGAAACACATTCATGTTAGTATTGTATATACTGTGAGTGTGTGTATGTGCTATATTTGTAATACAATTAGTCATTTCTTTTGCATAAAAATGTAACACTTGCCTTTAATTTAACACAAACATAATAATTTAACACAAACACACACTCACACACAGAGACAAGAAGGAAAAGTGAACAGTAAAAGGGAGGTATTAGATTATTGTAAATCCTATGTGAGCACACAAATCTTTAATTTATTCAAACTGAAACTGAAAAAACTAACTTAACACCACGAGGCAACTGAAAAAAGCACAGTGTATACAAGCAGGTGAAAGGTCAACTTAATACTGGTAATGGAGAAAACTAAGCCTACTGAAAGAGTGAGTCAATATTTTGTCACTGTTGATAATGGTGACATCTGCTGGCCACATCCTTGACTGGCCATGATGCTGCTTCACAAGTTCTCAGCAGCTTCTGAAAATAGTAAATGAACTCTGTAAAAGCAGCACGCCAAGCTTGTGAGACGAATCAGGATTTTCCCTGAATTACAACTTGGAATAATCTTTATTATGAACTGTGGTTTAACCAGGTTGGACAGCTCTCCTGCAGAGCCAGCCATGTTGCTTTGGTCAGTATGGACTGCAGTGATGCTACTGACCCAGCTGGAGGCTGCAGAGGAAGACGATGACGTCCGTGCAGGTAGGGATGACGCGGCCATAGCCCAAGTCAACTCACAAAGGAAAAACAATATGCCCACAACCACCGGCCCATTCTAGGCACTTAAATGAATTTTAAAATACAAGGCCTTTATTAAGTGTGGGCCCTGTGTACCTTCCCCAGGGAGATTTTTCACACAGTGAACTCAACCCAGTAAGAAGTGGGTTGTTAGTTAGTAGAATATAAAACATTCCCAATCCTCCCATAGTCCTGAAAACAAGTTTGCATTGTCCAAATCAGCTTGAACTAATGAAAACACAAGCAGAGGACTACATACGAGCATGGCCCCTTGTTTGCAACCTCAGAAAGAAAGAAATGAAATATTTGCACTCACTAAATTACAGCAGCATTAAACACCTCAGTATCAAAATTAACAAGACATTTACATTTGTATCATTTTTAATTTTTAAGATATTTTTCTTTGATCACTGTGTAAGTCTAACTATATGTGTGTGTGTGCATCCATATGTACATAGGTTGCAGCACAGCTGTAAATGACTTGGTATATATTGTTGATGGCTCATGGAGTGTTGGCTTCTCTGACTTTGACACGGCCAAGCAGTGGCTTATCAACATCACCAGCCAGTTTGACATCAGTTCCCACTACACACAGGTACTGTACAGTACACACTGCTGATGAACATCAGTGCACACACAATACTGGTGCTTTTTTTCTATTAGCATTTTCCAACTGGAGTTCACCTGGGATTTCTTTTTTCTTTTTAGTTGACATTTAGCTGCAATTTTCCTTTAACCCTGAACACTGTGTTCCTTTTGCTTCACAGCAGATTTTGCAGAATTACAATCAAATCTTTTTACTACAGTCATGGCCATTCTCTTTATAATCATCTAAGCATATATGCCTGTTACAACGTTTGTATCAATTCCCAGCTTCAGTAAATAATGACCCATTTCATTCTGCTGTAGGTGGCTGTGATCCAGTACAGTGACACACCTCGTCTGGAGATTCCGCTGGGAAAACACCAGGGTGGAGCAGAGCTAATCGAGGCCATACGGAGCATCACCTATCTGGGGGGAAATACACAGGCAGGACAGCATGCACTTACAACTCTGTCAGTCCTACTTTGCATGCAGTTATTATGTAAATTTATTGTATAAATTCAATTATTCAAGTAAGTAAGTAAGTAGATAGATAGATAGAAACAACAAAACATAAACAAAATTGCAAAGATGAATGTGCAATACCAAGAAAACAATGTTCTCCACTGCCTCAATATAGTCATTGCACAGGGTGATAACTGTTGGCAGGAATGACTTCCTGTATCTTTCCTTATCACAGCAGAGCTGGAGGAGTCTCTGACTAAAGCTGCTCCGCTGTTTGAGCAGCAAATTGTTGTAGACACACAGTTGCTATACAGTCTCTACTCTCTGTGCAACATATATTATTTTGTGCAAAACAAATATAAAATAGATGCATTAAGCTCGGCGGTGCTCGTGGGGAGGCTTCATGACCTGGATACTGCACTAGTGATCAAGGCAGCTGCATCCAGAAGGGTGGTTATAGAATAAAAAACAAACTTTACTCTTAAAACGTTTTATAAAGTATCCCATAAACAGCTTCCCTACTTTACTCCCCTGTGAAAAACCAGGAACTAATAAATGCAGCACTCTGAGGCTTGTTTTGGACAGGCAAACTGCACTTAGGCAGAGACTGACATTTACTTACCACAGGTGCATCTGTAGCAACATGACCACACAGCAACACCACAAGCAGAGGACTGGTCAGTAAACATACAGCCAAGTACAAGTTTGGTTCATTTGCTCTTGGAAAACCATAAAAAGGCATCTTCTTTGAATTCTGCAATTTGGGTAAACACTGCGTATGCTGTCTCCCACTGCTGTCTTAAGCTGCTGAAGTTGTCATTTTTTCCGAGAAGATTAAAAAAAAAGGGCTTTTTATGTGTTCATATAATTTAATTTGCACCTTGTGATGCAGCTGTCAAGTTCACACACACACACACACACACACACACAATGCCTCAATGCATGGTGTCATTTTGCATTCACTGACCTCCGGTCGTCACTGTTTTCTGACGCTTTGCAGACGGGAAGGGCCATCAAGTTTGCTGTAGACCACGTTTTCTCCTCCTCCCAGCGGTCCAGTCAAGTCAAGAACCGCATTGCTGTGGTGGTCACTGATGGCAAGTCTCAGGATGATGTGGTAAATGTCACGTTGCTTTTATTCATCCCAAACTGGAAGTCTGCATGTTCTCTTCTAGACTCAGTTTCACCGGTCTATGTTTCTTTTAGGTGGATGCCAGCATGGAGGCGCAAGCTCAGGGGATTACAGTGTTCGCAGTTGGAGTTGGCAATGAGATCACCACCTCAGAGCTCATATCCATAGCTAACAAACCGTCGTCCACCTATGTTCTGTATGCTGAAGATTACACCACCATTGACCGTATTCGAGACTCCATGGAGCAGAAGCTCTGTGAAGGTCAGAAGATAGCGTGTACCTGTCTGATCCGCGTGTCTTGACCACTAAACACGACCACTGGCTGTGACTGACAGTGAGACAGTGGCTGGCTGCTCTTAAAGCACAGAATGAGTTTCCTGTACTGGTTCCTGTAGTTTTACACATTTAAAGCCGTGTTACATTTAAAATCACAGCATCACTGAGCAAGATAGATACTTACATAATCACAGCGATGCTCATAGGTACAGTTGATCTACTCCAAAGTCATAGTCCATGTGCTAATCCTGAGTGGAATGACTCTTTCAACTGGCCACCAGGGAATGATAATAATGCTCTTCTTCAACAAATTAGTCTTCACTATAAACAAAAACTGAATAAGCTTAAAAGTCAGCATCAAATCATTTAGATCACCATGTAGCTTGTTAGCTAACACGAGTTCAATTGGAATTTCTCACTGAGAAGGCAACACACACAGAAAGGAAGGGAAATAAATAAATCTACCTTTACATTTAATCTGTTTTGTTCTCTAGGACTCACTGGGACATTTGAACTGAACCATTTTTGGTTGGGCATTTTGAAGGGCATCTTGTGTTGTGTTGCAAAAATACAAATCAATACATTCAATACCAAAGCTGAGCAAGAAATGAAATTACTCCCTGGTTCTTAATTAGCCATTATCTAAATAAATGTCCCTGTTTTTGTCTAGAGTCTGTTTGTCCAACGCGAATCCCAGTGGCATCCCGTGATGAGAAAGGCTTTGAGCTGATGGTGGGTATGAATATTCAGAAGAAGGCCAAGAAGATCCCTGGATCTCTGGTTTCTGAGACAGCCTACAGCCTCACTACCTCCACAGACATTACTGAGAATACCAGGTAGTATACCGCCTTAAAGAGTGCCATCAGGTTCTTAATCATCTTAAGTATGGGCCTTGTTTACTGTTGTGTTGCTCCATTCTTATACCAGGGACATCTTCCCCGAAGGCCTTCCTCCATCCTATGTGTTAGTAGCCACCCTGCGGCTGAAGGGGCCTTCCAGCAAGCTGATGTTTGACCTTTGGAGGGTGCTGTCAAAGGATAAAGAAATCCAGGCTGCAGTGACGCTAAGCGGGAAGGACAAAACCGTCACCTTCACTACCACCAGTATAACAGAAAGGGAACAAAGAGTCAGTTTTAAGTCTGGCTTTCAGGTTGGTGTGGGGATTGAGGTCCATATTCACATATGGGAATAATATCTACGTTGGCTACATGTCCTTTGGCTGAGCCTTGATTTCCAATGTTTTTCCAATATTCTCAAGTGCTTGATATATCTCTGTCATTAGGCCAACATACATTTTGTACAAGTTGAAGAAACATGCACCTTTGTCTTTGGACACAGCTGCACAGTAGTTTTTTCTGCAGTGCCACTGAAAAAACATCTTGTGTTGTGTAAGTGTCGCTGCCAATCTTGTGTTTACCGTGCTGCTGGTTGTCACTGTATGAACAAACCTGACTGGGATGACTTGCAGAGTGCCAGGCTAGCAGTAATTTAAACATCATCCCTTATTCAGTTCATAACAAAGCTGAACTGACGTAGATGTAATGCAATGGAAGCCAGGAGGATGCTCAAAGAAAATGTTTCCTGCTTTAACCCACAGTATTTGCCCTGTGGAAACTAGTCGGGGGATGTGTATTTCTTGGATGGCATGCCTCTGTTTCCATGGCAGCCCAACTTAATAATACATCTTGTTGAAAAACTCAGGTTGTTTTATTTTTCCAAAAAGCACCCACCACCCCCCTTTCTCACACACACCTACACCATGCGACAAGAGGGTTGTAATTATGTTCAATTTGTGTTTGCAAATGTTTGATTTGATTCGGTTTGATGTGGCACAAGGTAGAAGCCTGTGGTTTGTCATTTGGAAATGATGGTTATGGCACAGTCCCAGTGACACAATAACTGCTCTGTTTCTGTGTGAGTGCTTGAGCCTTTAAGAAAAAGGTTTGTGATGGAAAAAAGGAAGGCGTTGGTTGTAATACCTTGCTGGTTATATCTATTTGTGGAGCATTTGACAAAATTAGATGAAACACATGCGCACATTAAGACTGCCAACAGAAACAGAAAGCTGCAGGAAAGAGGGTTTGACAAGTTAATACATGTTTTCACATGCAGCTTTGCTTATGAATAGAAGCTTGAACAAAGATGTGTTTCAGTCGCATAAATTAACAAACTTGTGCAGCTACTATATAGTCAGTATATTTGAGAAAACAATCGTGAAATCTATGTTTGCGCCTTTTTTCAGACTCTGTATGATGGAAAATGGCATCAGCTCAAACTCCTGGTGAGGCCGCATCACGTTACCAGTTTCCTCGATGACCAGCTGATTCAGCAGGCAATACTGAAGCCGGCGGAGCCCATTTACATCAATGGGGAGACGCACGTGGCTAAGACAAGAGGATCAGATGTTACTGTTCCAGTGAGTACAAACAACAGTGCCACTCAAGTCAAAGTGCCCTGGGTTTATGTAGACATTAAGTGTGATGATAATTCCTCACTTGACAGAGTATTAGATCCTTTTAGAGAGGATTTCAGTAGATGTAAATGTGTAATTGAAATATAATGTTAAGATTTAAAGCTGGAGTCTGTGACTTACAGTAAGGTGACTTGTATGATGTTGTTGTCTTGCATCTGGCTGTGAATTAGGGGTTAGTGTTAGGTAGCGCTTGTAACCGGATGGTTACGCATAATGAAAAGGATAATTAGGGAAGAGATTTTATTACAGTGTAAACTACAATGGTGTCATTTTCTACTTACTAAAAAAAGACGAACCCACCTATTACAAAACCATTTTGTTACTGCCGATCATGACTCTGTGACTGTGCTTTTGTCATGTTACGTCTAAAAATACATATGTAGAGAGACTAACCATCAGTGATGGTATATCTAAATGTGGCAACATGAGCAAAATGTCAGAGCAGTGTGTTAACCATAAGTCTGATTTCTGCTATTTAAAAGCACTAATAAACTGAATTGTTCTGTTTTGTTTAACAAATGATATTTGTTACATTTGAAACAGGTTGACATTCAGAAGCTGCGTCTGTATTGTGATCCTCATCAGAGTGAGAGAGAAACAGCTTGTGAGATCTACTCTGTGGTACGAACTGAACAGTGATCACACTTTGTATTTCAATTTCAGTATACTCATGTGTACGAGGCTATAACAACAGTAATAACCTTTTTATTTTCTCCTCTCTCTCCCATGGTGTACAGGGCGATGAAAGGGTGAGTCTAGTTTCTATCTTGTTTCTCATGTTTTTAATTAGGTGTTTCCTAAAAGTATTTATCTACTGAGGAGACTGGCAAAATTAACATTATACCCAAACAGATGTGATTAGATGTAGTGGAAAACATCTATAGAGAGTTTGACCTTTGAGAGAAATCTCTTTATATAAAGCCTTTTAATTTTTCCACCTATTGAAATAGGCAGAGTGTGCTTTATACTGCAGACATCAAATTGTTTGTGTGTTCTCAGTGTCCTTTGAATCGAACAGCCACGCCGGAGGAAGAAGGCTGCAGCTGTGTAGTCGGACCACCGGGGCAGCGTGGCTCGCCTGGACGCATGGTAACATGCCCACGCCCCTCCCCTAAACACACACTCGCACACACTAATTAATCCTATAGGATTCAAAGCTAACGTGAAATATGCCTTGTCTGATGCCGACCTAGTGAGTTTGAGTCTGGGGCCTTTATGCATCACTTTTCTGTTGTGTGTGTGTGTAATCAATTATAGTATAACCTCAGCTGTGATACTATGATAATTCAACAGCTGTTTCCACACGTACAGTATTTCTGCTACTTGTTTTCTTTTTTTCTGCAGTAATCAATCTGTTCCAACAGGAGTCTGTTGGACACACTGTGTAATTATATTGGAGGTCATTACACACAGTGGTAGTTATTTACTCTGATACTTATCTGAGGGGGTATAGGCTGTAAGGAAAAAGGGAGGAGAGACCACAAGGCGCAAATTGAAAACTAGAAAACTGCTAATCTGTGTGTATTTGATGTGGCATTGATGCATTTGACCAAAAATACATGTCTAGATTTGACTTCTGTCCCCAAGTAATGGCCCTTACTGACGTTTAGATGTAGTGACTCACTTCTAATGAGGAACACTAAGCAGTGTTTGTTCATCCAGAGAGAACCTCCAAAGTCCTAGTAGTAAAGTAATAAATCAAATTATATGAATCAGCTCACTAGATATGTTTCTCTGAGGCTGTAATTTGGTTGCCTGTATTTGCCCTTCATAGAGCCATGGCTCTACAGTATGTGACTAAAAAATATTTATTTATTTGGCCCAGTGATTGTCAAAAAACTGTTAAGTAGTACACAAATGTGTGATTCAGAGTAAGTTTCTCTGTGTTGTAATGGACTACTATAATTCTGCAGGGTTCACAAGGTGAGAAAGGGAGGGAAGGACCACCAGGGCCTGATGGTAAGCCTGTAAGTCCTGATCAGTTTCGTCCTTTCTCTTTTTTCATTATCTCATATAATCTGTCTTCAGAGCACAAGCTGTTTGCACATAACGCTGTCTCTGCTCGTAGGGTAAAGATGGGAAGCCTGGGGAGCCGGGCCCTCCTGGACTGCCAGGAATGAAGGTTAATAAAGAATCCATGTCATTTCCAAACTTGCAGGGTCTGTTAAAGCACACATTGAGCTTCTAAAATCATGTAGTAATCTACAAGAACCTTAGTAGTAGTTAGCACACTTTATAATGACATGATACTCTGAGTGTCTCTGATAGTCTGATTGAATTGAATCTGAATTGCCTTTTCCTGATTTTTACGGCACATAATCATATCATCATGTCATCTATCACTTTGAGTGTAGACAATATTTAACTTTATATATTTAGAACTTCCAACAAGATCAGCACAATGTCCAAGCCTATAGGTCGAGGTTTAGCTCCTCATTTTCTGGTAAGATTTGTTTTTCACCAGCTCTCTTACGTCACCAGAAGACATAATGAACATTAAAAGTAATAACACAAGTATTTGTGTTTTTTGATGTCTGGGCAGGGTGATGATGGCCCTGCAGGACCAAAAGGGGAGAGTGGTCCAAAAGGCGACAAGGTAAGACCTTAAAGAAACTGCTGTATAAATGACTTTTCTTGTCTACTGCCTGTATTACAGTTATTTATTATCCTGTTGATGTTGCTCAGGGAGACAGAGGCGAGCCAGGATTACAAGGAGAACCAGGACCCCCTGGACCGAAGGTGAGCATACTTTTCTTCATTTCAACAGGACATTTAGATGTTTTGTAGTACAGTATTAAATTAGCTCTTGTGTACATTTGAAATGGAAGCCTGCAGCTTTGTTAATCCACCATAAACTGTAACCACCTCCTGGATATTAATACCACTATTGGTACTATCACTGATCAAATGTTTTTTAATAACAAATTTACAGTGTCAACTGTTCAAATGTATCAGTGGTAAACAACAACAGTTTTATTATTATTTTTGTAGTGACTCTAACTCGTTGTCTTATTAATAGGCTAATTTACCAGCAATCAAATTTCATTTTATTTTTATGTTTTAACACAGGGTCTTCCTGGTGAGAGAGGTGAACCTGGACCACCGGGGGAAGTGGGATCAGTGGTAAGATTGAGTTCTGTTCAACAGTCACATGTATACAACACGCTTTAAACCTGCTTAACTGATACCTGTGAGTTTATGAAAATAATACATCATATCAAACTGAACAATCTAATCACATGAAACCATGAATGAGTAGAAGAAGACCAAGTGTGATGGTTTAGCTTTCTGGAGAGGCTCAGAGTGTGTAGGCTATTAGAGACTTCTTTATATCACATGAGTCTCTGCAGTTTGAGCAATGCAGTGGTTGAAGAGAGACAAATTGATTCTGTAATAGTACTAGAATCCCTCAAAGTGTGTTTGTTGTCAACCAGGGGGGACCAGGACTGCCAGGACCCAGCGGACTGGCAGGATTTCCAGGACCAAAGGTCAGTGTGGACTGTACATGCTTGCAGACTCATACACTACTGTACATGCCCCATAGTTGCATCATTACCAAAATTCTGAACCTGGCTGCAGAGATTTGCTCCCATTCAGTTACAACAGCATATGTTATGATGTATTTGAAAAAGCCTGACTAGCAGTTGGTGTTTTAGTTCATCCCAAAAGGTTGAAAGCGAGGACCTTGGCATGCCAGTCAAGTTTATCCATAAATACTAAACTGGCACTGTACACAGTAAACAGGATATGGTATTTTCCAAAGTGTTGCCACAAAGCACATGTTGTCTAGAGTTGTGCTCAGACAGAAAATAAAGTATTTTTTCAGTCCTGGCAAAAATGGAATTTTGACTACTGGACTAGCAGCTAGGACTGCATTGACTGTGTATGTATGTGCGTGTAGTGGGGGTCAGTATGTGTTGAGGGGTTGAGCCTCATTTCCCTAATGCTGGGCATGAACTGCACCTAATGTCCTTCCATAATCACCATGATTAATCATCTCATTAAATAGGTTGATTCTTTATGTGATGGTGTAACTGTTGCACTTGTTCAGTATAATATATTGTTCTGGAGACAGTTGGCTAATGAGGTGGGAGCGGTTGTTTTGGGCATGCATGTTTTTTTAAGTAAAAGTGATCTTTAGATGGGCATGAACATCCCCTGGATGAATCAACACAACAAAGCAGGGAATTTACAGTTTTAAGATACAAATCTCACATTGTATTACCTCCAAGTTCTGTTGTCGGAATCAAGTTAAAGTTTACGCTTTTAAGAAACCTTTGAAATATGAATCAGTATTGGTAGTAATAAAATTCTAAATGATATAAAGTGTTTATAAAGTCAACTTAACTAAACTCAATCTAAAATAACTGTCTTAGTACCTTTCATGCAGAAATTGGCATGGACAGCTCAGAAACCTGACTCAGCTTTTTTCCTCCAGTCTGTTTTTGTAGATTTGTAAACGGAAAACAGAATAAGTGTACATTTTTTTCTCTACCTGAAACAAAATTAATTCAAAGGTCCCAAAGCAAGTGAATCTTCATCTGTTGCCGCCTGCATCAGCTGTAGCCACAACCTGTAGATACAAACACTACCCTCAGCGATCAGTTTGGTGAACTCAGAGAGGAGACGGTGATAAAGGTGTCCTTCCACTATGTACTTTATGTTGACTGTGCCTGTGTTTTCTGTGCTACTGTGCTGCTACAAAAATAATTGCCCCCAGGAGACAACAAAGTTATTGATTGATTGATTGTTTTTCCCACCTCCCAGGCAACCATTGGTTTACATTCTCCGTTTTTTGGTAGAGTGCCAATCAGTGGGCACTATGTGTACCCTTCTCTTTACTGTGTCAGGGCTAAATTAGAAAAATGATTATGAAATGGTACGGTGGTCAATGTCAAAACCATAACAAGTAATCAGAGATCAGTTTTGCTTAAGTCGGTGCCAATCAGTGACATTTTAATGATAGTTTCACAAAAAAGGCTCAGAATGCAAATAAAAGGAGCCTTAAAACAGTTAAATCTCTGTGTAGAGTGGCGTAACCTTGATATACTTATCTGTATGCATGCTGAGGAGCTGTAGCACACTATAAAGTGAAAGTAAGTAATGTCCGGTGTGAAAGCAAAACAAGCAATTGCTCAGACAATATCTCTTCCCATGTTAGACACAAAAGATTATCGGACACCCTTACACTCACAATGTTAAGTCCCACACTATTTCTGAAAACAGTCAGTTAAGGAAATTAACACCACTGATTGTAAGCCACATAAACACACAGTATATGGGATGTCCTCCTGTGGTAACTTGAAAAGAACAAGTGGCTAAATAAAAGAGCACATGCACACATTTGCAAGCATGTGAGAAGTGTGTGATGCTATTTTAAGTGTTCTCTGAACTTCCCTGAGTGTACCAGTTTGACTCACAGCCACCCTGCTTAGTAATTTAGGACTCTTTCTGTTATCATAATAAACTACTTTCCCCAAGAATCTGGAAGTGCTTTGCACCAACTAGTGGGTGGGGGTGCACAGAGAGCTGAAGCAGCACACAGTTGGTGTCCATTTGTGGTAAATGTGCCTAGAAAAGCCAGCAAGCAGCCAACCAGGTGGGTTCTTTATGAATGACACTGACATCAACCAATTGCTAACCAACTGTGACCTGATGAGGTTTTCCCATCCAGCCAATCCTTCTAAGAATGTATTCATTATTTTGCATTTGATTTCCTGGTGTGGTGCACACACTTACTCTTCTTCTGGTGGACAGTTACATAAGGCTACAGTCAGCAGTAAGTTAGTCTAGTTTAGCATGAAGACTGGAAAAAATCCAGTCCAAAGATAACAAAATTAACCCATTGAGAGGGGTACCAATCTTCTCATTTAACTCTCTGCCAGAAAGTAAATAAGCATATTTACTTTCTTTAAATATATTTTAGGAAAACTGGCACCAAGTTTATTTTTTCAGTCAACATAACGCATTACTTGCGCACAGAGTACCGTATGACTGCCGAATGTCTGCTCAGTATCTGTATGAACTTTGTGCTTTCTCTTTCTCTTAGCACTACTAAAGCTCAAACTGTGTTTGCTTAAAGCTAGGAAATATTCTCTGAGTTATGTAATGTTATTATTGGAAGCACATAAATACCTTTTGGAAAGTAGGAGTACATACACAGTAGAGACAGGGTGATTAGATAGTCATTAAATCACTTAAATCACATTAAATCGCTTCTTTCATAAGTGGTCTTGTGGGACCAATCAGTGCCAATAGTAAGCTAGTATGTTTCCTCAAGTACTGCAATTAAGAACAAAGGATATATACAGAGCTGTACAAAAATATTTGTCCTCTTCCTGATTTTTTTGTATGTTTTTGCATATTTGTCATGCTAATTGTAATATTACACAAAGATAACCCAAAGCAAATTCAAACTGATGGTTTAATTTATTAAGGAGAAAATGCTGTGCAAAGCTCTATGTGAAAAAGTAATTGCCCTCTAAACCTAATAACTTGTTCAGCCACCCTTAGAAGCAACAACTGCAATCAAGCATTGGCGATAACTGGCAATAAGTCTTTCACATCGCTGCGGAGAAATTCTGGCCTCTTCTTTGCACAATTGTTTTAATTCAGCCACATTAGAGGGTTTTCAAGCAAGAATGACCCGTTCAAGGTCATTTGACTAGGCCATTCAAAAACCTTGATTTTTTGAACCAACTCTGCCTGAGCTTGAGGTCATGAACTGATCTGAGGATTTTCTGGTAGAGCGCAGAATTTGCAGTTACATCAATTATGACAAGTTTTCCAGGTTCTAAAGCTTATTTTAAGTTTTACAGCAGGTGTAACAGAACACACAGCTTCAAAACTGTTCTAGACTTTTGTCTAACAAGTCCACAGAATATAAGCAGAAAAGTCTTGGGAATAATCAGGATATTTGTTTGGCAAATGTGAGATGAGCCTTTGTGTTCTTTTTGACGAGCAGTGTTTTTTTTCTTAAATCTCTCTCATGGATGTCATTTTTGCCCGGTCGCTTTCTTATTCTTGAATCATGAATACTGATAGCAACTGAAGTCTGCAATTGTTTAGATGTTCTGCGTTCTTTTATGACCTACTGGATGAGTGGCCATTGTGCTCTTGAGTAATTTTGGCAGGCTTGCCCCTCCTGCGAACGTTCACCAATGTTCCAAGTTTTCTCCATTTGTGGGTAATGGCTCTCACCTTGGTTTACTGGAGTCCCAGAGACCATTTCCAGATTGATACATGTCATTTACTGTGATTCTCATCTGTTCTTGCAGCCGTGTGCAGCTGGGATAGGCGTTATTCTTGGAAAACATTGCATTGCTCACTTCAGGTTGCTGCCCGAGCGAGGGTAAAATGTACTGAATGGTAGGGTAAAGGCAACTGACACAGCAGTAAAACAGGCAATGTACCAGTGGTGAGAAGTGAGAGTTCAGCTGCCATGCAAAGTTTGGGGGATAAGCTTGGACATCCGGAGGGACCTTGGATAGAGATATATGCACATTATGTTGATTTGCATCTAGTTATGCTACAATTGATTATACATTGGTACATGGGCATCCAAATACAGCAAACACTATGTGTAAACACTTAACAACAACAGTGTCAGGGTTGTCGAAATAAACAGCACATACCTATGGTGCAAGCAGGCATACATGGTAAATGTACAGTTATGTGATCTGTGTGGGCACAACTTTTGGATTGCAGAAGGATGTATGGACAGACCAACAATGAGAAAGAATTTCAACAACGTCAGGGAACATTGGACGACCTAATGATTAACAGGAAATAGTTTGTAGTAAAGACAAACAACGTAAGCTGTAAGGAATTATTGCTTGTTGAGTGTAATGTTGGGGTTAAAAGGACAGAGTTCTGCCAAGATTGTTTTCCGACTGAAGACTGTTAAAGTGGCTCTAGCGGCAGCTACATACAGTATTACTGATGCTTTGAAAATGCCTAACATAGATACATACTGTATTCTTACACTGATAAGAGGCAAGTGACTCATCACACTAAGCTCCATCAGAGAAAGCATGTTGGTTGTGTTAGACTTCCTCAGCACTGTTTGTGAATGAGCTTTTGTTTATTTTTTCTGTTGTCTGGTGGTGACTTTACAAGGATTTCTTTGACTGATCTATTGACAGTGCTAACACCTTTTATAAACAGTCCTGCGTTGTACCTTCAGATACTCTTCTGTTAATTGCCCAATAGAATGATTTCAGCTTATAATGGTTGAATATCACTAAATTCTGTAATAGCCGTTGCCTGCCAAGATTTTAGAGATACTATAGGCCTCTCAGTTGCCTGAATCCAGAAGACATTTGTAGTTGGATTCTATTGTTGGATTCTAGTTGGATTCTATTCACCATGAAGTGTATGAGTCCACGTGTGAGTCAGGACGTCTGCCTCAGCGACACTGAGGCCACAAAGGTCATATTGTTTCTAGAAATTTTGGTTATTTTAATGACTTGAGGAGGAGTTTACAGTTTATAGTCTATAGTAAACAGTATATGGTATTTTTTGAAAGCATTTTTACACAATGTAGGCAGGTACTTTACAAGATTTTTTGGTGTCTAGTCAAAGGATTTTAGGGGTAAGGAGTGCACGGGTCCTGTGTAAAGTAAGCCTTATACCAGTTCTCATACAAGTGAAGTGAACTTTCAGTGATAGTAAAGTAGTGACAAAAGAAAAACAAAGAACAGATGTGATGTGCGTGGAACTAATTTAGCTCTCAGTGTGGTCACCGCCTGAGGAAACAGCTCCCAACAACTATAGATAATTTCTGTCCACTCATCCATGACAGCTCCATTTAATGTTAATGAGGCCTAAACTTAGATATACTGTATAAGGCTTTGGGCTGTCAGTATGCTCTTTAATCACACAAACACACACACACACACACACACACACTGCTGTCCTTTAGTAACATACGTCAACTTTGACAGTGTTTTGTTGTTTTTTTATGTTTAGCATGTTTAAAATTACCAGCTTTGTGTAAGTAGTAGGTCTCTTATCATCAGGAAGTGAGTTTTCTACACCCTACATTATGGACTTTTCAATGCTGCTGTGTGAAGTTTTCATACCACACACACACATAAAGATGCTGCATGTCACAGTGCCGTTTCTTCCTTGTAATTACTCATAATATAACTGTTACCTTTAACAATACATTTGGCAGGGAAAGTTCTCTTATCTGTTAATTCTCTTATCTGCTAATTTAAAAGACCACATAAAACAAACATTAGCTGAAGTGTGTCATCAAGTACAAAGGAATAGTCTGAAGCTTTAAATTATGTCAAATAAGCAAACACATGAAAGAAAAGTCCCATACATGGACCATAAAAAACTCACTGTGGTCAGGGTTAGGGTTAAAAACATGAACTACACTTGTAATTTACAGCTTCTCCAGTACTCATGCTCTTAGACCTCCAAATATTCAGTTGTTTACCACAAGAACAGATGTACAGATGCCTTCTAAATGATTGTTTCCAAAAGGTTTGAAGAAAGATTCGCCCTTATAGCCTATCAGAGATTTTCCACCATTTCTGCATGACAGTTATTTTAGGTTGAGTTGAGATGAGTTTGAGTTGTTAATTTCAAATAGAAACAATGTCCAAGCCTTCTTCAAAGAATAAACTTTACCTTCTGCTACTAGTGATGTTATACAACGTGAGATTTGTATCTTAAAACTGTAAAAATCCTATTTATAATATATTTATAATTCCAGAGTGCACATGCCTACATCTTAGTTTAAAATGAAATAATTTGAGGTTAGAAATAATCAGCCAAGCCTACAATTGCTGACAGTCCCCCTTTCTAAAAAATCTATTTTTGTTATGTAGGGAGAACAAGCTCTCCTTTACTGACAGGCTTTCTAAATGTTCTGTAGAGCAGGAAGGGGACATGATGTATGTTGAGTGTAGAAAAATATATAGTCTGTATAGTCTCCTTTCAATTTCAGTTTTAGCCAGACACACTTACAGTAATTGGTGGAACTGGTCCTGCTCTTTGAGCAATAACATTATATAAATAAACAATACCAAAAGAGCACTTAAGCACTTAGCACTTGTGGAATTTGAGGTAGTGGTGGATGTCCTAGCAGAATCAGTGTTATAGTAGCTGCCTGGTATACCTAATAATAATAATGACATCCTTCCATAGTAACTCTAATTTGATCAGTTGTTACAAGTCAGTTGGTAGCGAAACAGTCCAAAAATGAGACATTGGTATTGTTTGAGATGATGCACAGTGTATGCTGGTGGATCCTGACTTAAGATATCCTAACTAAAGATAACCTCACAACACTAAAGGTGGCTGTGGTTTATGGAGTCAAGACCTCACAGCATGACAGTCTGACTCACATACAGCTGATTAGCAAAACTTGGTGGTGTTAACACAATAAATGCTTTCTGTTATTATTTGGGCATGTTTAGAGACTCGCAGCACTTTGTTAAGGTCGGGAAAGACTAGAGTCTGGCTTGATAAAAAACAACTTAGCAGTGACTTCAGACACAACATGTTCATAACCCTTTAAACAAAACCTAAACCTCACCCAAACTGAGACTCTAGAATCAGACATGGGTCTTTGGTGTTAACCAGCACAACTCTTTGCCTTAAATGTAGGGCTTCATTCATACAAAAAAAATATGGGAGCATAATTCATCCAGTGATTCATTTTCCTATAAAACATAAATGCAATTTAGTTACGCAAGGACTGGATTTTTAGAAGAAAGGGTGGAATGACATCTGATGTGAGGTTTGCAAGGCTTCCCAGTCCAGATGGGATGCGTAATCCCTCTTGCATGTTCTGGGTCTTTTCTGGTGTCTCCTCCCATCTGGATGTGACCAGAAAACCTCTTCAGGGAGGCCAGGAGGAATCCTTATCAGATGCCCAAACCACCTCAACCAGATCAACCACCCTTCTACTTCACAGCCACTCTACAAAGCAAACTCAATGCCACCACTTTTTTGTTCTTTTGGTCACTTTTCAAATATACACTGTGCGGCTTCTGGGAATCAGGCTTGTCACTGCTGAGAGTTGTGAGAGTTGAACGTAAATCAAGAGTTTCAGCTTCTGGCTTTTCTTCTTGTTCGACACAAGAGAGAGGCACATTTCCCAAATACCTGCTTATGCTGCACCAATCAGCCTGCCAGCCCCGTGTTCTGTCATACCTCACTCACATCCTGAATTCTTTCACTTGAAACAGCAACTCACTTGAGCCAGATTGAGCCATCTGCTGTTTGGTTTGCTTCTCTGTTCTAAATGGATCTGGTCAGACATTGACTCTCTTGTGTATTCTTGTATTTCTCTGCTACAGTAGCTGTCTTTATCTTTTATTGACTTCTCTTTCAGCTCTTCTACTTGAATTCATCCAAGTGTAGTTCAGTCTAAAGACCTCAAGTAGTTGCAGTATGTGGAGCAGTAGCAGATTAGCCTTCCTACATGAAAGGACCGTGTCAGAACACTGGTCTAGTTTCTGTTGTTCTAGACATGCACAGATTTATGTCATCTGTGCATTTATTGGGCCGTGGTAGGCGTCTTGGCTGTGTAATTATGAGGTCTGCTTCTCTTAATGGTTTCGCATGGCGAGGCACTTCAAAAGAAAACAGACTCAGTGGAGAGCTAATTCAGTTGTTTCCTCACTGCCAACATGTTAAGCTCTGCACTTCAAATATATCTTGGTGGGGCTTGGTAAGTTCTGCGTCTGCAGAAAGATTAAACAGAAGGAAAATGCTTTACACCTCCTAGTGTTCAAGTGCTATGCTGAACCGGAAGTGCATTTAGAGCTTAGTCCAGTATAGGAGGTATTATATTACTTCACAGTATTTAGTTTTACATACATGTCAGTGTTGGAACATAATCATGTATTTATCCATTGTGAGTATACTAGTAGTCTTTTGAAACTACAATTAATAAGAAGCTACAAACTTATCAGTCAAACAGAAATACTGCAATTGACCTATTGTTAGCCAGAATGGTGAGCTTTGCTCAAAAACCCATAGAAATGATACCAGGCTGAATAGTGACTTTAACAGCACCTCAAAAATATTTGAGGGAAACATTGTACACAGCCGCTTTGAGTAAACTAATGTAGATCCCTCTTATGATCCACCGATGTGGCCTTTAGAGGTGGGGTGGTAAAGGGCTGACACTGCAAAGGGGAGTTGACTGCCACGACAGCAGAGACAGATAAAATAATAAAAAAGAGTTTAAATGGGTTTGGTTTAAATATTCTTCACCTGTAATTATCCTAGGATGACAGGAACAGCTGCATACAGAATACATACAGTAAAGTCACTGCTTAATAGTTGAGCCTTTGTGTGAAGCAAAATCTTCTCTTAAAGTTCATCAAAGATTTGAGGTCATATCTGAATACCTTTTTTTACAACCCTGTATGAAACGCCTGGGGCTGCTGAGGGGATGGCTGCTGCAGTCTACATTATTCCGCATCTTCACTCTAGTTTGTCATTGAATCGTAAGTTATGGACCTGTAATTACTGCACTTTTCTTTTAACAATTTTAAATCTCTTCAAAGCTCAGTTCATCAAACAGATAAATTAGTTGATTCATTCATTCATTCACCCAACTGCTTAAGGCATGGCTGTTATTTTCTGCAGCTGATGCCGACTCCTCATATAAAGCCCTTCATTCTTAATATTTTAATTATATAATAATTATTCATCACAAACTGATATTTAACTGATATTTATTAATTTATAATGTATGGTCACCTGAGTGACAAAAAACAGTAAAGCATCAAGTTAGATGAATCTTTAATGTGGAAATACATTTTTTTTTATTTTATAAAATTTAAGCAGGCCTGTGTCAGAGCTCCACACTGAAGCTGTTGGCAAATAAATGTCCTGCAGTACCAGAATATGTTTTACAGGTTGTTTGTTGCCAGTTTCTGTGTATTACACAGTGGAACATGGTGTTTAACATACTTTTTGCTTTGTAATACGTTCAACAAACTTAGTTTAACAGTATAGAGAGGTCTTGTGGATGCTTAAACTTTTATTTGCATGTTGTGGTGTGGCTTAAAATGACTTTATTTGTTGCTGTTCATGTTTAGTTTAACAAGCTGCTGGCTCACTGCAGGATCTCAGACCACAAAACTGGCCACACCACAAGCTGTGTCCCTGTGTCAGTACTGTACCACTACCAGGGATTGACGCACAACATTCCAAATCCAAACTTTCCCTTTAAATTTAAATTGCACAAATTCAACAAACTTTCACAGGACTGAAACGAAAAATAACTTTTTTTTTTACAATGCAAAGCTTCATTCTGAACCACTGTTCTTTTCCTGCAGATATGAATTAGAGGTCAGAGATTTAATGGTATTGAGGAGAAAACAATTTTAGGTTTATGTTTGAACATTCAAAGTTTGGAAGTGGAACAGCTCATCCTAGTTCATTCTTCACCTTGGTATCAACATATGAAAGCCAGGGATTGAATCACTGATCCTAAGCCAGGAGCTCCCAACTCTTTGTTAACTATCCCTGCTCTACGTACTGCTGATTCCCTGGATCGGGTGTTCAGTCAATCAGTAGCTGGAAGACACTAGTTCACCCTCATCTAACATGGTGTCTTCATGCTTTTGCTTGACTGAACAGATCCAGTAGTTGGAAAACAGGCAGGACAGGAATCCCTGAGGACGAAGGTAGGCAACCCTTGTCATGAGCTGTAGGCCACCTAAAAAAAAAATTGATGGTTGTCACCTGTGTTTAGAATTAGAATTTATCCAGAAAGGATGAACATGAAAACCCGAACCATATATCAGATAAATCCATTTAATTGTGGTTCTTCACTTAAAACCACAAATATTAGTCTCATGGGGGTGTTTGAAGAAAAATCAGGACATGGTGGAATTAAAAAGGATTTTTAGTGGGCCATTAAGATGAAGACAAATCTTCTTGTTCATGTCGATCTGTCTCACAGCTGTTGAGATGTTTCAGTCTGGATGAGTGGTTGACTGATCGACATCTAGAAGTTGCAACCAGGGATTCAGAAACCAGCTCCCACACAAATCACTCGTTTGTCCATATGCTGTTTTGCACATGCTACCCTGTAGAACAGATTATTAATTGCAGTAGTAAAGTAAGGCACTGACATATATTTTTTCTCCTCAGGGAGAGAAGGGTGACCCTGGGCTCGCTGGGGATGCTGGAGCTCAAGGTGTCCCGGTGAGTTGACACTGATTGCACTTGCCATTTGTTATACGGAGGGTGGCATGAAGTGAAACTGGGTCCAAATATTTATCATTTATCATTTATCATATAAAAATGAACTACATACAAGTTAATAGAGCATAATTGACTCAGTGCTAAATGTTTTACAGTAGGCGCAATTCCTGTTAACTCAGCAATCTGTGGATATAAAGTAACTAGTTATTAAGTGGTCCCATAAAGATTCGAAGGAAAGCGTAATCAGGACATAAACACAAGAGCTTGGATTCATTGCAGCTTTTAAGCACTGCTGTGCGCTAGTAAATTCACTTCCCACACACACACGTGCACGCACACACAGAAACACAGACACTCACTCATGCAAATGCATACAGAGCAGGTTCAAAGCTGTCCTAAGTCAGTTTAATTTAACAGTTGAAATAAATCAATTGGAGAAACAATATTGAAGAAGTCCAGGTTTTCTTTTTGCGCAAGCTATTACAGTTTTATGTTGACTGTCAGAAACCACATTTATTATGACTGTTTATGGCCACTGCAAATGTCA
Organism: Anabas testudineus; assembly: GCF_900324465.2. Lineage (NCBI taxonomy): Eukaryota > Metazoa > Chordata > Actinopteri > Anabantiformes > Anabantidae > Anabas > Anabas testudineus. Next base: position 30,429,119 of record NC_046611.1, read on the forward strand.
TCAAATTAAAGGGGCACTCGGCCAATTTAAATGTCTAAATAAAAATGTTGACTGGAGTAATCCTTGACCTGTCATATCTTGTGTGGCTCTGGTTGAACTTTGTCAAATCTGTAAAAATTATCTTAATGAGGTCACCAAGGTTTTATCAGCACTTCAAAAAGTAGAGAAAAGAAACTTAATCAATGTTTTGAATAAGGTGATTTGACTTAATTTCTTAAGATTAAATGACAGTAACTCAGAATTGTTACTTGGCAACTTATTCAGATTAGTGTGAGGTACTCACTTGAAAATGTTGTTTACAAATGAATGATGGAGATACAGATATGTGCTATTTCTTCTAACCTTTTGTATAAGGTGAAAGTTTAGATCGCATAGCTGTTGTTGTGCTATGTTTATGTATCCTATATGTTTGCACTTAAATCCTGAATCTAAAAGAGTCCAAATGGTAAACTCATCACTGTCACCACAACCACACAGTCACACTTTACGTGGCCAGCATGTAAAAGGAAGCACACTCTCTCACAGTGTAGAGATGTACACATACGTTGCACATTTGCAGAACCACACACATCTTGTTGTGTAGGGCATGTCTGCCTTTGTCAGTCCACAGTGGGACACAGCATCGCGTGCAGAGCAGCTTCCCACTGCATCCTAAAACTAAACCCTCCCTTCTTAATCAAACTGATGTTTACTGGTTCACCGAGTAACAAATAATGCGAATTCAGGTTTTATTATGGTAAAAAGTTTTACTATACTACATTGTTCCAGTTCTAATTGCCTTGTAACTGAGACTGCATAAAACTGTCTCCGTGTTCATTTCAGTGTTTGATTATCACTGAGTAAGACACAAACAGGAAAACAATGCTTAAATGTATAGCATTTAATTAGGCTTGCAAGCTTCCCTCTCACTGAAAGTATCTGCAGAACAGCTTTTTTATTCACTTAAATAGTATACACTCTAACTATACTGTATGTAAACGTGAACGGCAAAATATGATGAAGCTTCAGTTAAGACGAGTTGCTTGGAAACACTGATGGTTACTATGACCTATGTCCACTGCTTATTAGTAGATCGAACACACCCTAGGCCTATGTGGTCTTGAATGAATGAAGATGAATTATTAATCATCACGTTTCCTAAAATACTAGACAAAGAGTAGTTTAAATTTACATGTAAGTTACAGTATTTGTACTGAACCAACATCATCATTACATCTTAGTACTTTTTAAAAATGTTTGCTTAGTAGACAAATGCTGTCATTTTATAATTTAGAGGTGCTGTTGAAGTCTCCTGTGCCAGCACCCTGGCAGCAGTGCAGAGATATTTTTGAGTAAGGCTCATCCAATTAATCAATCAGAGAAGATCAGTGGCTTGATTAAGTCCCGACAGTTGCATATTGTAGTTTTAAATATAAAAAATTTAAATAAATAAAAATAACATGATAAGAAAAAACAGTTACAGAACAGTTGGTGACATATAGTAAGCCCAGATGCTATTCGATTCAATTTAAGACTAACAACCATCCCACAGCTTTTTACATGATGCACAAAGTAGCTTTTGTTACAAAATGTTGCTGTCAGAAATGCACGTTTGTCCACTTAATGACAGTATAACATTGACTGCTATTTCTGTAGTTGATAAATGATCTAACTCATGTCCTCATAGGTTTAGGTCAATGGAAGAAATCATAAAGGGAAGTGACAGGAACAGAAAATATTTTGTCGAGGAAACGCACAAAGATGAAGTGAACCTAATGCTTCCAATGGTATGTCAATATCCAGAATCATATATCCTCATCCATCCACATCCTTGCAGGTACACTGGTGACAGATGGATGAGTAAGATAAATGTTATGATGCAGGGCCCGCTTCACTCTAATGTGTTTGTGAACTTTCTCACGGTAAAATAGTTGTTATCCCCATGATCAGTGCTGTTTTACCAGAAAAAAAATGATGCATCTCATATTTCATTCATTCCACATTTCCTTCCTACACAATCTGACAAGCCATTTTAATTAAGTGAAAATCTATGTGGTGGATCTGACATTGAAATAGGACATTCAGTAAATCTCTTACAGATAGAAAGATTAAGAGAGGGAGACAGAGAGCACACAGGATGTCTTTTTGATGCTAAAAAGCCTTGATGTTGTTACCAAAGCAAAGCCACCATGTCAGACACCTGCTGATATCCAGATCCATCAGACTTATTTAAAGCCAGAGGATTACTCTTAGTTTACTTTATCTCACCTACACACACAGCAAACTTATCTGTAGTGGAATCATCGGTGCAGATTTACAAAGCCTCAATCCGAAGCACTTTGATCCTCCGGTATGATCCATTTGTGTTTGCGTGACTGGTGGAGCGTCAATGCTGCCTTTCCAGAGCCTTTAACCACTCAAAAATCATAAGCTTACCTTTGACAGATAATGCAAATCACTGCCTAATGTAAACCCTATTCATATTTACATTATACAGTACATTTTAATCAGTACCATCTGCTAGGTTTCAAATTTAAAGTTCTAAAACAATTAAAAACCTTTTTGTAACTATAGAAATTCTGTCCATCTGAATTTTTTTTTTTTATGTTTGCATATTAAATGACAAGAGCAGAGAAAAATCTAAAATTGAATCTTTCTTTCAATAAGTTAATGCTCAATGAATTATGTAGTGAAACATGAAATTTTGGTTACACAGCCTTAACCTAATCCAGTTCCATTAATAAACACAAACTATTGATGTTAATTAAGTGATAGTATTTTCTGAGCTAAGGCTAGCTAGTTAATAACTCCCCTCTTTATGCTCTGACTGACTAACTTACTTACCTTAGTTGTACGGTAAAAAACTTTAACAATATTACTAAACCTAATGAAATAATGGACCATATTACTGTGTTTCTATGGAAACTAAGATTACATAACCTCACCACTGGCTGCATGTTCAACTTTCCTTGGACTTTGGTTGTAATCAACTCCTCAGAAAAATTAGTGGCTCTTTAGCTGCTAAATGTTTAACTATTCCCATTAACTATGTCTGTTTTTGTCTGCTGTTCAAAGACTGTTTTACAGTTTGAAATTGTCTGAATTGTTAATATCACATTAATGATGGGAACAGCTGTAACCAATCAGAGAATCTAATGAGGAGTGAAAGTGCTTTAAAAGAGAAATCGCCTTCGTGAGGGATTACAGTGGTGCATTTTTTTCTCTATATGGTTTAAATGAAGCCCTGCAGTGCTAGTGGTCTCGCTGTAACAAATATCTGACAGTGAGTTGCTGTATCAGAGCTGCTCTGTTCCCTTTGCTCGATCCCATTGTCTGCACTCTCTCCGAGCTCATTTCCCGATGAGAACACAGAGTAATAAAGCTGAGGACGACTCCCACTTCCTAGGAAACTGACTGAGGGAGCACTACACTCAGTATGTGTGGTGAAACCATTTTAGAGTCAAATTTTCTGCTTTTACTCCACTGCATTTATTTGGTAACTATAGCAGCTGGAAGTTACAGTTACTGTACTACACTTTGACAGCAGGATACTTTTCACTCTAATGGGAGCAGAAATAGATAATTTCAACCCACTACTTTTGCTTTTACTTAATTCATTAATGCACATTCTATTAAGAATCTTATGGTTTGCATATTGACACTGTGTTATCCACACACACAGCTACGTCCTCTCATGGCTCTGTTGATAATAGAATAATGACTTAAGCAGCAGGTGATTCAGTTAACAACATCATTGGCCTCACTGTTTTCCTTTTTTCATTGCCAGGGTATGGCTTACAAATTGTGTTGCCCTTGTTTTTCTTGCTGTGTAAGTTTATTTAAATAAATAGGGCAGGTGAAAAACCTGTAATATTAAATAACTTAGTGTTGTAGTGTTGCTGTTTTGCAAATTTTGTTTCCTCAGAAATGAGAGGAACAGGCCAGTGACTTATGTCTCGCTGTTTTGTTGCTTTGCAAAGTTAGAGAGAACAACATGTGAATGTACAAACATCCAACAGTCCAAACAGATCAAGATGTTAGACCAGTGTAATGGAGGAAATAACCTCAGTGTCCCAAAGGAAAGCATCACTAGGTCACCAGCAAGACACCACTACACATAAAATTAGAGCTTGTTTATATTTCAAGAATAAATGTTGGATTTTATTATATTTTTTAAAGGAGAAATCATAATAAAATCTCGTCTGTGTTTAAATCTTTTTCACCTGTTTACTCTTTTTTTGTTTATTTTGTGTGTTGTTCCATGTCTTTTTAGGGAGAGCAGGGTTTGCCCGGGCCACAAGGAATACCTGGAATAAAGGTAACACTGGCTTGTACCATCACTCTTTTTAAAATCTGAAGTCCACCAACACTGATCTACAAGAATCAAGAAAGATACAGAAAACTTTAGAAGAGAAATTCATACATTCTTTTATACTGTGTCCAAGGATGTCAGCGAATCATAAACCTGTTTTTAGTAGCCAACGCAGCATGGCTTGAATTAAGTTTGAACTTTAAGAGGAAGCACCACTGCAGGTACTGTACCTGAGGTTTTGATTCCCAGTGTCTGTACCTCATTTATTTTCAGGAAGCAGTTTGCAGGCAGAAAGCTTGCAGAGGTTCACATCTGGTGTTGCTAGACTTGATAATCACGCTGTTTTTTAAGGCACTTGCAAACTGGTGAGGTGGAACTTTGAAGGAAACCATTGAGTTGAGGTAGTCAGTCAAATCTTTTTTTGTATATTTTTTTCTATGGTTACAACAACTCAGCTTGTTTCAAGCAACTGACTGTGAAGTGAAACCTTATTCAAAGGATCCACACTGACTTTGCTAGTGACCACGTTACTGATCCTAGTACCAGTCCACGTCTAATTAGTTGTCATTTAACCTGCATGGCAGCACCAACTTTATAAGCATATTCCCAATAGTTACCAGCTGTATGTAGCCTACTGTAACAAGTGGGCAACAGGGTCCACCTGTTTTCACATTCATCTTTGAGCAAACTCTACACATAAAACTGCTCACATTACTGTCTCTGCAGTGGGCTCATAATGAGATCATTAATTTGGCCCAGGCACCATATGAGTCCATTTGATTTATTTAGCAATGCCATTAAGGCGGTGAGTGGTTGTTAATTCAGAACCAAAGTCAGATTAGTGAGTGAGGGGTTATGGCTGTACACACAGTAAGGGCACCTCCCTCTGGTAAACAAGATTACACACGGCCAATTACAGCCGAGCACTGTGAACACACAGTCCTCAATGGTGATGATTGGACACTGTGTTCGCTGCTCTGCTCCCCTCTAGTGGTCACAAAGAGACAGTACATATACAAAGACTATAAAAATGGGTTCAGCGATGGTGGAGGAGCATTTACTAATTCTGAAAAAGGACAGATTTACAGGTGTTGAATAATCCTTTGAATAAGGTGATGTAATGAGTCTATCAAACTAATACAGTTTGGAAACACTGCCTGCATAAAAATATAATTTACAGTTTAATAAAATGCTCACTCCAACTGTGATTGTTATTTTAGCTTAGCAGCTGTAATGAAGTATATTAAAGCAGGTTTCTCCATGTTGAGTTATATAAGTATACCTGAGGTATTTTTTAGCCTTACAAAACCTTAAGAAATTATTAAACAATGCCATTATACATTTTAGTTGGTAGTTAGCTTTAATTTAGTTTTTTCTCTGGCTGACAATACAGTCAATACTACTTGCTATTAATATATTATAACAAGCAACAAACATTTTTTATATTATTTAGAATTGGGATCAGTTGGATCAAATTCATCTTAAGGAGTTTTTCAACAACTAATTGTATTTGTTAGCATTATTTGATAGATTAATATCAACTACATGTTGATTATTCATATTTTTAATGCTTTGCTGCTTTGAAAAACCCTCACATCACCTGTTTCAATGTTAAGGACATAGTGGAGCGGCGAACATGCAGCTTCAAGCTGGGCTCTTGATACAGCAGAATGCTTTGGTGAATATGCCAACGTAGTGTCTTTTATCATGTGCAAGTGTGCAAATGTGGACATGCATGAGTTTGCATAAATGTCTTTCTAAGATTGTGAGGACATATTTTATTTTGGCTCGGTCGTCGTGAGCATATTTTGGCTGGTAAAGGGCAGTTGGAGGGTTAAGTGTTAGGGCTCAGGTTTGAATTGGTTAAAGTTAAAATTAAGATATAAGGAATGTATTCCAGTGAGCCTCTAAACAACTAAAGAGCGAGCTGTGTGTGTGTGTGTGTGTGTGTGTGTGTGTGTGTGTGGACCTGAGCCATCTCATTTCTCCCTCAGTGCCTCCTGACTAAGCCGTCACGCACTCTGTCACATTCAGCCCAAAGCACTGTGTCTGTCTCTTTCATCTCATTCTCTCTCTCTCTCCCTCTTATTCCCTTTTTTCTCTCTCATCCATTCCCTCTTCTCCCTCTTCTTTTCCTTCTTTCCTCCAATATCTCCCTCTGTCCAGGGAATCCAGGGGCCCCAGGGACCGCCCGGAGAGATCGGCCAAGATGGTCCCAAGGTCTGTGCGTTGAACGTTATAATTAGTTATTATGCTAATGGCCTGCTGCTCCCCAGCTGCTTGACTATTCTCAGCTCGTTCAAATGTTGTACCCTCCCTCTCTGTTCTCTTGATGTTCCTGTGGAGAAATTGGCATTTTGCTGAGGGGGAGTCAACTTGTTTGTACTCAAATTGTAGGTGTTTGTGAATATGTGATAAATGACATCCTGCCAAGGACAGTTCATATTTGTGCTGTTGGTGAATGTATGCATATGTTTCTCTCCTTCAAAGAGCTAGTTTACCAACTTTTTCTCTTTCTAGATATTTATGCATTTAGGGTTTTACAATATATGTTATATATTAAAGTAGTTACACATTAAAGGTCTACTGCACATATTTGTTACTGCGCTTTGCAAAAGATATTTTAAAGCAAAGCAACAGAGACTGTGATATTCTCACTTTACTCCCTAAAAAGCTGCAAAAATCACATTAAGCTGACCTTTATGTGTAAACTCTGTGGCATGTCCCCTAAGGGGCTCTGCTTTTGTTTTCCCAAAGACTAGCACAAGGGACATGAGGACATGTTCATATTTCCCTGACCTTGAAATGCACATTTCCTCTCCCTTGGGAATCTGTATACTCAGCGCAGCACGCACAGCACAAAAATGGAAGGAGAGGCATGAGTGGGAGATGGGAGTTGGGAGGAGGCATGCTGTTTTCAGCAGCATGGTCCTTGATAATTCAGCCAGTCTCTAAACTCACATAAACACAGTAATAAAAAAAAAAAAACACCTCTAATTTCACCAGTAAATGAATTTAAAAATGCAGATTTGTACTAATATCTTGAATATACAATTGCTCATTTTAAACAAGACTTAAATACTATGGACTCCAGGATGATTTTCCATATACTGTATTCACACCTGCTCATAAACTTGATTAAATCCCTACAAAGACTGTTAAAACCTACAACTGCAGCCATGAAAACCACTGCATTTCTGTGTACTTCAGTCTGGTGGGCAAGAACTTGGAACCTGTTTACATGCACAGTTCTCCCTCATGCTGTCTACACATTCGCAAACCCATATGTGTACTTTACTTTACTTTGGAAAAAACACTAAAAAGGTTAAAGAGAATTTTCTCTATTTGTGCAAAAATATAATCCTAAAACTAAATAAAGACAATCTAAATAAAAAAGCATGAGCCAAAATTATACCTATTGTCCAATCCTAAATATTTGTGTGTAGCAAAAGTATTTGTACTTGTACCTTTAGTAACTGGTGTGACCTGCTTTTGCAGCAATCAAAACTATCTTAATGTTCATCACCTTTGTACATGAGCTTGGAGGTAACTTAGTCCTTTTTTTGTTTGTTGTTTTGTAGAAAATCTTCTACTCAGGGAAGTTGGTTGGCTTTTTAATTTTGGTCTAGAAGCAGCAAAGTAGACCCACATCATGATGCTGTCATTCACAGTGAGATGAGGTTATATGCTGGAATGCAGAGTTGGCAGTGATTCTTTTTGGAGAGCAGCATTCATACACCATTCTTGTTCAATGTTCTCCTGTTGCTGACCTCATAATCATTGATGTTACCCACTGCAAGAGGGGGCTTTATTATCCTAGATGTTACTCTGCGGTTCCTTGTGACCTCCTGGACCTCTCGATGGGATCTTTGTTGGTTGGCTACGCCTGGGGAGGATAACAATCATATTCTGGTGCATCTAATTTGTGCCTGATCTGCCTAACAGTGGACTGCTCGAGTCCAGACTCTTTTGTGACCCTTTCCAGAGTGGTTAGAATCAACAGCATTTCTTCTATGGTAATTTTAGCCTTACACACATACAAGACCAGATAGTCAGGACCTCCCAGACTCTAACTTCTTCTTTAACTGAACTGAAATCCGTAAACGTGTTTATGTTTAAGTCATATTATTACAGAGCATTTAGAAAATTTGAAACCGTTCACAAACTTTCAGGTGTTAATGTTTAAAGTAAGTATAAGTGGCAGATTTTTAAACCGGTTGTAAATAATTGAAATACTACTACTACTTATTTATAAATTAATAATCTGTCAGTCAGGGTAATAAAACAATGCAAATTACACTGTACAAGAACATAACATTTAACCACTACTTAAACTTTCATTTCTGCTTGTATTTATACTAGTTAGACAAAAACAATCTATCTTATTTTCCAAATCCATGGCTGGACTTTGATTATCTCCACAAATGTAGGTGCAGTTCTGTATTTGTAATGCTTCAGATTCTATCCTCTAAATGTGTTAAGCCCTTTTTGTGATGTGCTGCTGTGACTGCCATGGCTGTTTACCAGGGAAGAGACCACTAATATGACTTGCTGAGAGGATAATGATTATTCACCACATACTGTCATTTATATTCCTCTCCACTTCTTTGTGCATGCAGCACTGCGCCTATAAGAGTGCAAATATCAGCTACACTCTGACATACCCTTAATGACCTGTGTGCAGGTCTCTGCCATGGTTAAACACAGCCCTGAGGCTTATGTTGAGGATCAGATTCAGTACTGTCAGACAAATGTGGTGTGTGTATGTTTCATTTAGGGCAAGTGTGGAGATCCAGGGGCTGCTGGTCCACCGGGCCAGAAGGTGAGTAGAGCAGCTGGTTGTCGACCAGATTACATCTTTTCCTTTAACCTCTGTCTTCACCAGCACTGCACCTTCCTTTTGTTGCTAGTGTCTATTTTTCCAGTGTTGCCATTGGCTGGTTTTCAGGTGCAATGTTACAATATATCCTCAAAGTGATATTATAGTAATATTCTTTCACATTCTTATGACTAGTGCAAAACTAATCTTCACCAGCTAGTCCAAAGCACTACCATTTGATATTGCAAAACCAAAATAAATGGAGCTGTGACATAATAGTATACAAAATAGTGTATTTGTCAAACCCTGAATTACGATAATGATTATCTGTCAGAGACATTGGACTGTAAAAGTACAGTACTGTAATACCAAAAGTATCTTTTCTCTACTCTTGTAAAAGCAATTATTAAATGATTCAGCAAATCAACAGTAAAAATAGTAAAGAATAATAATAAAGCTGCCAGCATTACCAAGGTGGGACATACAGCCATGATCAAACCCTGATGTGTCTAATAGATACACCTCTCTGAAAGGGAGCACCTTGCTTAAAAATGTCTTTATCTACTAAAGATATCTACTATAGCTTTCTATTGAATATATTGGCAGAAAATAAATTGCATTAATGTATTTTGTATCAATATACTGTATGATTCTGTTTTTACTTACAGTACACACCACTGGTACACTGTACAATAGTTAGTCACATCATCCTAAACCTTTGTTAGTAGTGTTTTTTAAAACTCAGTGTCAGTAAAGAAGACATCAGTGATACTTGTGCCAAAGATACTGCAATATATTTACTTTTATCTGTAAACTATTTGCACCCCCTTCACTTCAGTTCCCGCAAGTCTGCACTGCCGCCCACATAAAAGTAGAAGTTTGAGAGAGTTCAACATGGCGGTGGGATTAGTGAGGGCACAGCTAATTCCCCCTGAGGGATCGGGGTGTGATCATGGTGACAGCTTTTGCCTTTTCTCTTTTCTCCACCAACCTTATTCTCCGTCACTTTCCTCCTATCCCGTCAGCCAAGTCTTATTTCACCACCTTCTAGTTTGAAGCTTACCGATGAGTAACAGCAGCATTTTTTACACTTGTTTGTTAAGTGACATGTTTCTGAGCAATTACGCCCATAATTGTCGACCATTGTAATGTTAAAAAAGACTGAGTTGTCTGTGTGGTGCAATTTAATTACAGGTAACCCTTTGTTATTTCGAAGGTGCCCTCCTTTGATGCAGATGTTACATTAGCTTTTAGGAAATGGGTATTTTGTGGAGTGCTTGAAAAGTTTTCACTCAAATGTCTTTATAATGCATATTTATTCAGGCTTGATTACTGGCTAAGAACATTTTCATTGCAACAACGTGGGGACTTGTCACAGGGGACTGAATAGATAGTCTCACACACACACACACATGCACACACACACACACACACACACACACACACACACACACACATGCACACACACACACACACACACACACACACACACGCACACACGCACACACACACACACACACACACACACACACACACACACACACACACACACACACACACATGCACACACACACACACACACACACACACACACACACACACACACACAAACCTGAAATTTATTTTAGCACTCTTTTATCTGCCAGATAAAGATGCTCCCTTGGTGGGAATCCAAACAAAGACATGATGGGTATTACATTTTCCATCCAGTGTGTGAGGAATATTACTTCCAGCAAAGCTTTTCTCTTGAATTTGTTTCTTGCCATGCAGTGTTTCCCAAAGATCAATAACTGTCCACGTTTCCAGGGTTCTATTGGGGAGTCAGGTTTTCCAGGGCTACCAGGTGGAATAGGGCTGCCAGGGTTCAAAGGTCACAAGGTGAGGTAGCCATAGTCAATGTCTATTACAACTATACCAACATAAAAACATGCTACGAATGATTTCTTCCTTTATTGGTCATGATCCAACACAATTCACATGTTGAACTGTAGAAATATTTAACATTATACATACTTGCTCTTCACACAGACACAAAAACATAGTACAAACAATCCTGTTCCAGACCAGTCTGTTCACATGCTGTGTTTTGGTGCTATATTTCTGGTCATCAATTTCTCCAACAGTATTCTAGCGTTCACATACCACTGTGTCAATGTTAAATCAAAAAACTGAATGTAAGTTGGACATGTTCTAATGTTAACTGTGTTTTTAGGGGGAGACAGGGGAGCCTGGCTCGAAAGGAAACCAGGTATTGTACTTTTTCCTTCACATTTCTATTGGAAAATCATGTTCATGGGTCATGAAACTCATTTGTTTGAGTCACATAGCTTCAATATTATTAAACCTTAACTCTTTTGTGTTAACAATTGTATTAATAGTTGCTAAAGCAGACATGGCAGCTTAGAATACTACGGGGGAGTGATCAGAGAAAAGCTCTTCCATCTGTCGTTTTGACCGAGCACAAAGCACTGGTTCTGTTTTCATTTGTGGACCAAGTTCTGTCTGTTCAGTGTAAAATAGTTTGGTTTAGAACCTAGAATTCTGGTTCCCAGTAAGAACCAGATGCCAGACAGATCCACAGAGAAACCGTAGTGACACTGGGATAATAAGTGGCTGTGTACTAAACATGTGAAAGGCTGCCTACAGAAACCAGGCAACACTTATTGCAGTGATTACATACACTTCACCATCTTGCGTGTTCACGCTAGTCTGTTCTGTGCAACATAATCTGTTGGTCTCAAAAGAGACCTCAGACAACAGCCCACATGTAGCTTCTAAAAGGTATAATTCTTAATTACTATAATTATTAATTAATAATTAAAAGAAAATACATAAATCATCATATGTGAATAATTCATTGAATACCTTCCTTTTAAAAACCCCTAATTACTAAACATTTACCCAGCAAATATATGGAAACCTACATCTACAGTAAAAAGAAAAGCCTCAACTATTACCCGTAAAATAAAATAAGTATGTTGTATTTGGGAGCTTTACAAATTTGTGCATCATTGTGAAAGTATTTTAAACATGTTTCAATTCAAATACATTTTTGGCTTGGAGTGAGTCAACGACTAATGATCAACATGTCATTGGCTTCAGAAACTAATTTTTTTTCATTGCACATCTGCAATAGAGGCCATAACAATCAGTGGTTTAACCTGATATGCTGAGCTAATAAATTTAGTCAACTATATCTTTATCATGTTTTTCTGTGCACACATGCTTTTTTTTTTAAAATTATATCCAAACTGTTTATTTTGGTAACCAACTACCATCACAAAGTAAATGGCAGCTCTCAGTCAACTCAGCCACATGTGAGCTTTTCTGTGCATGCAACTAACACTGAAATAACACAACTCCATAAGAAATGTATGGAAATGTGGACTGTAGGATCTGTACACTTTATTAATTGCTTTGTTGAATATGTATCCATAAGCTATACTTGCACACTGATTTTCACTAAGGTGCTGGGGTTTGTCCCAGTATAAGCCCATTAAATATCCACATTGCAGCAACATGATGCAGCCACGCTCTTCTTTCTACTATTGCGAGCACAGCATCAATCACAAACACGACAATCAAAGCATTTGATGAACGCTGCAATTCCCTGTACATGCACTAATGGTAAACAGTTTGACTGGCTAGAGGAGCAGAGAAGGAAAAGCCTGTGGGTTGCACTGCTGCAGGATGCAGTTGGAAAGCCACACATAAGATAAAAAAAAGTCAGGTTTGTTAAAGGTCACTGGTAGCCAATTCCTATCCCCGCTCTGGCTGCTAGTGGTAATCATGACCTTTTCTCCACTGACACACACACCGAATGAAGACATGGACCCGCACACAGCAGTACACACATATAACTATATTCTTACATTGTTGTTTAATCTCTTGCACACACACAACCACACATGTGCACACAAGGACACGCTATGTATGTAAACAAATTTTCAGTTAATCATGATGTATCTATTTGCAGGGGGAGCGAGGCAGAGATGGAGATCCAGGGACTCCTGGTGTGCCTGTAAGTGATCAGTCATTATGCTTCCACTGGATGGCAGCAAAGCTTAGTTTCCAAGGTTTAGCAGAGAGACTTGAGTTTAGATGGGTGTTTGTGTCTTAGTGTGTAGTTACAAGGAACAAATACCCCCACAAGGGCATGAGGATTGGTATCTTGGCCAGTCCCCTTTTACAAGGAGCTAATTTGGGGCTGGAACTTAAGATTCTGGTTAAGATGTCAGTGGCATTTGGATAAATGAAGGGTTAGAATTAATAGAATCTAGGCAATACAAGAGAACATATAAAATATCACCAAACCAGCATTAAGACAGAATTTATTCAGCATAGCAATATATATATATATATATATATATATATATATATATATATATATATATATATATATATATATATGTCCCGTGAAATGATTTTTACTTTTTGTCTGTCTGTAGTTAATTAGATAAATCCCCTAATGCAAGTCACAGTAAAAGTTTATCGCTATATAAATGTGATAATAATGAATTCTGGTAATAAAAGACCAATCTGAAAGTGGCTTTACAAGGTGCTTCATGAGATTAAAATCAGGCAGCATATAACACATAAAAATACAATAAAGGGCTCAACAGAAAACACAAGCAAACAGCGGAACAGAGTTGATTAAAATTTAAGAAAATGAAAAGAGACTAAATACAAATGAATGAATACCCAGGCAATGAATCTCATAAACATCATAAAATGCATTTACAGTCCTACTCCCGCTATTTCCTGCACCCTCCCGCAGTTTCGCCTTAGGAGTTCAACTACTCCGTAAAAGAGGATTGGTTGTTAGATAGCATATTTAAAGTATTTCCCTTTGGGATTAATACAGTTGTTGGAATCCTGAGTGTTGAATATGACAGACAGGTAGTAATACGTTTCAGGAATACATTGTGTGAACCTTCTGTGCTGGTAGTAAGTAAACCAACAAGTTTGCTAACTAAATGTAACTTATAATATTATTATCTGTCAACACTCAACTTTAACCTACATTAACAAATGGAAAGAAAATGGAAAAAGAAAATTGGAAATATTGGAGACCGGATCTCAAAATAATGACTTAGTATTTCATAATTGGGAAATGCAATGCGCAAACAAGCCAACAAAAACATAAAGTAATGGAGCATTACTCTGAATTGTTTAACTGACATTAAAATTGTAATTCCTACTTACTGCTTCCTAAAAAAAGTAATAATATTACGGCAATGTGTTCGTGATAATTACTAGTAATGCGTTACTGTTCAACATTGGTGATGACAGCTTAGCTCCCGTTTAAACAAACAATATATACGATGTTCATTAGTCTTAGGCAGATTCTTTTTTACCTCAGGACAGCATCCCTCTGCCTGTGCTAAGCTACTGTAACTGGCTGCTGGCTGTAGCTTTGTTGTTACTGTCCTGCAGTGACAGTTCTATTGATTTTCTTTTTAAACCTGGGCCAAAGAAGCGAGTAAGAACACTTCCCAGAATGTCAAACTATTCCTTTAATGAGGGAAGAAGGGACAGGTGTGGGTTTTTTATGACACAATGAGAAACAGGCGTGCAGGAGCTGGATGACAGGAGTGTGAAACCTGAGGTGCTACTACTGGTACGATGAGGAAGAGAAAAATCTTCATAATGAATCATTGTTAAAAGTGTCATGACAAGACCAGTGCTATAAATAGAAAATCCACTTAATGAAAGATCAGTAAAATGTTAGATGTAATTGTAAAGTCTCCAGTTGCCCACAGCATGAAGCGAGTATCATCGTATATTCTCTCTTGTTGCCTCTCTTTAGCTTGTATCAGCACGAAAGTAGAGGAAGAACATTTGCTAATGCTGAAAAGATGGAATTCCAATAATCTAAATGGAAAATATTGTGAAATACTTGGCAGTGAGGAATGGTCCGATCTTGGCAACGAGGTAAAATAAGGTTTCATAAAGTGAAAGGAGCAGTACAGCATGACTGATTTAATACGCTTATTCACGCTGAGATTGTCATCATGATCAATAATGAAGAAACAAAATGACCCAAATTGCTTTGTGATCTGCAATTTCAAGCTTTTTAATTGATATTTTAATAGGAACAATACAAAATGAAGAGCATTTAAGAATCAATCAGGAAGTATCGATTGTAGAGGCATCAATTTTGCCATCTCTAGAAAAGGATTGGATAGGTGTTTGTGTGTATGTACTACAGGCATGTCTATCGCCTCACATGGAGACACAGTTGTGTAGGTGTGTCTTTGATAGGTAAAACAATTGTATTTCTCAGTATGCAGCTTATTGTTCACACTTGTTTCACAGTGTTGAGAGCAGCCCAACTTCCATGTGACAATCTCTCAAGGCTAAATGCATCAGCAGTGACTCACAAGTGTGTCACTGCTGAAATGATTATGACATATTTTTGTCTTCAGACAGACTTCCTAATTCCTACTGGGTAAAATAAAAACAACGGTGCACTGCAATACAGGAGAAGAGAGGATATGTTCTCTTTAAATTGTGTCCTTCATCACTCCTGCTTGTCTCCTAAGTGACAATGTGGGTGTAATGATGATTTGCAGCTTAGGCTCAACAAAGTTGAAGTTCTGCTGCAGGGCGGCAAGAAATAAAAAAAAAGATAGCAAATGCACAATAATGGGGGAAGCAAGAACAACGGCATTTGACTGTAATAATTGAAAAAGAAACTTAACATAGAGGATGACTTTAAGAGAAATAGAACACACCCGGAGCAGCAGCGATACGAGCTAGTACTTAATTCTCCAATAAAAAAGCCTTGCAGAATAGGTGTTACCACTGAATTTTGTTTTTAGGCACTAGCAGGTGCATTTTTCATCATATTACAACAAGAGGCTAAAAAAGGGCTGTAGAAGAATGCATTACAATAACCAATCTAAAATGTTTTGTAAGCCAGTCGTTTTGACAGAAAAGAGAGCAGTTCTGCATCAGCAATGCAGAGCAGCGAGCACAGCTCCTCTGACATACTGTCTCAGCCTTTGATATGTAAGCAGAAGTTTCTAACTGTCTCTGTCTATTTCTCCCTCTTCTCTTTCCTCCCCATCCTTCCCTGCTCTCTTTTCTTTCTTCCGTCAGGGCGAAGAGGGACCCAGGGGAAGGAAAGGAGAGGTTTGTCGAATTAGACTTTGCGGTATTAGATATAATCCATTCTGTCTTATTCTGCACCGCAGTGAGAAGCCCTGTCAAGCCTGCACGGCTGCTATAGAAGACTTACAGAGCCAATACCTCCAGGCCTGGGGAAATCTGGCCCCCTGGGCAAAAATATGCATCACAAAAGCGCTCTTTTCTGAAGGGGCACACATCTGAAATATCAAACACATTGTACTGTCTGCTGAATCACAATTTATGGATGTATAGCTTCTCTCAGCTGTGTTGTATCAATTGTAGGATATTATTTAATGTGTCTACACTGTACATCATGTTTTTATCACTGGTAAAAACAGTGACAGTGTAGTAAACATTGGAGTGTTAGTATATAGATTGACCAGGTATAATGTTTTTTTAATGCATGTCTGTTCTCACATGGGATACTGCCAATGAATTGAAACCGTTAGATGCGAGTTCCTAAATATTGGGAGGAGTGACATCATGTTGCATGATTAACCAGCTAGTGAATTTATTCCTTTCAGCACATGCAGCATGGTAGTACATTTCTGCAGCAATATCAGTGATAGCTGTGACAGTAAAGTATTATGTTTTAACTGCCAGTATCACCAAGAAGTTTGCAAGCTGTGCACAGTGCACAGCAGCAGCAAAAAACAACACTGACTGTGGACATTTTTGCAAACGCAGTCTCCCTGGCATTCATTACCAGTGCATGAGGACACAGCTTACATCCCAAGGGGAGTGATTAACTGTAATACTGATATAACTTAGTAAACATGTAAAAAAAGTAAAAAAGTAATTTATTACTTTGTACACTACAGAAATAAGTCCTATATTATTAATATCACATGTATGTGTTTAAAGTGATACTGTAATAATACTAATATGTAGCAGATCAAGGAATATTGGCTGGTTGGTCATGTGACATGATGCCAAGCCTGTCTACCAAATGACAACTGTGCTGTGATAGCTTCCAATAGCTAGCAACTTATTGAGCTAATGTAAGCCCACGAGATGGTTGCAAATGTTGTCCCCAGCTTTAGTCTTTCCAGTTGACTGAAGAGTTAAGGTGAAGCAAAAGGTCCATGCAGGTGAAACAAGCATCGTACTTGCACCCTGGAGCTAGCTGTCCCTTCAGTTATGTATGAAACAAAAATAAGAAATGAAACACTGCTGTTTTGTTGAAACACAATCCTGCTTATCTAATAAAGCATGTGAAGTTAAATCATGCTCCAGGACAGGGATGCCATAACGTGAGGTACCCGATCTGTTTCCTGTGGTTACCGTGGGTTATATACATACTTATTGTGTAGTTTGGCTAAAAAGTTGCTTAAACCATTAACATGTACTGGAGAACAGTAACGGTTTTGGACATTTGAATAACATTCATATACATATGACTGGATTACAGACTGCTAATGCACTACCTCCTGTACCAGTTTTTGTACTGGTGCATACAGTTTGTGTGAGCTGTAAAGCGAGTTCAAGCCTGGGAACAGTTTTCCAGTTGCTGGCTGCTATTTCACAAACACAATCCTCACGTCATGAAACGTAAATAGAACTTGATAAGCGGTGTATGACAATGTTTAGGAGATGTGGTAACCGAATAGTCAGTTGATCTTTATGCATGAGACACACCATTTGATTTACTGCTGCAAAGTAGTCCCAGTTTCTCTTAACATGTCATTTTCTGTTCTTCCTCCTGCTTATTTAGAAAGGTGAGCCAGGTGATGTGGGCCCGAGGGGTATTGAAGGAAAGAAAGGGGACATGGGCCACGTGGGCCACATGGGTGCTGTTGGTCCCAGGGGATTTCCTGGCCAGGATGGCTTGCCGGGCCAACCAGGCCAGCCAGGATATCCAGGAAAACCTGTGAGTGAACCTCCTTGCAGATTAAAAAGTTTAAAAATAGGCTGAGAGATACAGTCAGTGATTTCCTGCCTGGATTGGGAGAGTTGAGCTTGAGAGTAATGGTGCTATGGGTGTGTGGGCTGTGTGAAGACAAAGAGTGGAGCGTTGAGAGGATCCTGTAAATCGGCAGACATACTCAATCACAAGTTGAGCCTGTTTTCCCAGTCCCAGAGTGGATTCAGCTGAATCAAAGTGTAATTGTGTGTTGCAGGGCAAGCCTCCCTCAGATGAACATCTTCTAAAGCTCTGCACTGATGTACTGCGTAGTAAGTATCTGTTTGTTTAATGTAATTTTACTGAGAACCAGAGAAGAAAAGACACTGCCCAACAGTCAGTGTAAAACTGATATCTGAAGTGGAGATTTTTACATTTCAAGTGCACTGATCGATTTATTGATGTGACAAACCGGTTGTGAAATAACTTAATCTGCTAGATGATATACAGTATGGGATTTTTTGTATCTTTCCATCGTCTTTACTGTCATGAATGTGAATAGAAATAATCAATCACCAAATAACTATGTATGTATGAGTCTTTGCTGTTTTTTAACCTTAATCATGAAACAAGCTTTGAAAGAATGGAGAAATTGCATCTGTTAGATGAATGATTCTTTTTTACTTACTTTTTTTTGAAGATGAAGAAACAGTTAGTGAGTAAGTTACTCATGCTGTACTGAACTTCTCCTTTTTTAACTAAGAACATGAGGAAAGAGCACTACATTACTGTATATAGAAGCAGTTTATTGTAACTATGTGGACACTGACAGGAGAAACCCTAATTATTCTGAAATCCTAAGTACAGTCTCTCTAACGTCACCCACTCTATACAGCTGAGAATGTCTACGATGACACGTTTTGCATAAGCTTGCAAGATTATGTGGTCAAACCCTATTAATGAAGCAGTTTTGGCTTGATATTTAATATGGTATTGCATTACTCAGCGCCTTCTGGCTGTGTTCTTGCAGACCAGCTCCCGGCACTGCTCCAGACCCTCGCCCCCCCAACTAGATGCGAACACTGCCAGAGTGTTAAGGGGCCGCCAGGTGAGCCAGGAGCACCTGGATCCAAAGGCTCAATGGGAACTCCAGGCTACCCTGGCAGGAGTGGTGCTCCCGGTTATCCAGGATCTCCTGGAATGCCAGGTCCCCCAGGACTCAAAGGTGATAATGATATCATATTTTTTAAATGGATTAACCAGCAGCTAAGGATGGGTTTATGTTATTTGTAGTCAATACTGATTTTAAGAAAGTGTCTGATACCTGAAACTGTGGCAAAATCTCTTGATGCCCTGATGAAAAAAGGACAATAAATAATAACACAACTTCATGAACAAGAGCAAGGGCAAAATTTACTGTTGCTTTCATCAACGATTAAAATCCAAACAGTGTCTACGATGAACAAATTGGATGTGTTGATGTTCACTGTACCTCATAAAACAAGATCATTAAACAAGTGAACATCAGTGAAAGTCAGCAGAGCAAAGACAACACATACTGAATGTATCTCAATGAGCTGTATGTGATTTATCACCGCATCAAGACAGGGAGTGGCTAATCAGCTGTGAAAGATGCCAAACTGTACCACTTCACTGCTATGTACCATTTCAGCTCATTAGGTCAGGAGAACAGCAATTTTAGAGGTGTCAAGCTGAGGGAGGAGACTGAAAGCTGACAGCAGGGAAGGATGAATAATGTTTTATGTACTGTATGTCCTGGATGATATTTTATGCATGCATACAATCCCAGAATTCATACAAGGGTAATTGCACTGATGTAATTTACAGATGCCTTGTTGGTTGGTATAATTTTTCCTGTATCTGTGGTGGAGAAACACAGATGATCAACGATGTCACAAGAATTTTTCTACATTTAGATGCTAAAACTGGAAGCAGAGACTCAAAAGCCTTACAAGAAGTTAGAGCCATTGCTCTAACTTCTTGGAAGGCTTATTTCTGTAACTGGTGTTATGTCTACAAAGTTCCGTGACAGAGCATGAAAACAGTGTGTTGTAATCAATGATGACTGTGTAGAGTCAGTCTGTAACACAAAGTTTAAAGGAACCAAATGAAAGAATATTGTATTTTTCTTATGGTCAGCCATCTGGATTGATTTTCGCCCAAGAGGATCCTTTAGATGCTGGGAAGTGGCAACACTTACGGGAACCTTCGCGGAAACTGCATACAAAGGCATTTTAACCTTGCAGGTGGCACGGCTCTAGGGATGATGGTGTTAATTGATCAGTCTGTCTGTCCACCACTTTTGAAATATGTCAACTGCTGTTGTATGAATAGCCATGAAATATTGCACAGATATCCATGATTCCTAGAAGATGAATTCAGATGACTCTGGTGATTCCCTGACTTTTCTACATCAACATTATCAAGTTGACATTTTTGGTTTTTAGTAATATTACCACTATTTTTGTTACTATTCATCTTCCCCACATAAAGCATACAAGAATAGTGCTACATGAATTGTAATAGCTTTGTTGATCTCTGACTTTTATTATAATGTCATAAACAGTTTTCATTTGCCCAAAATTTTGGTTTATGAAATACGAGAAAAATTCCTCACTATTACACTATGTTATAAAGTGATACCTGATAAGAAATACTTTGCTGTAGTGCAAACCTTGAATGAAAGCCTTCACATGACTGGACACTGGTGCTTTAAAGCCTTTAGCGTCCTGCTGATCTGATCCTGAGAGTCTATTTATAGTAGGTCTAATGGCATTCATTAAAATGCCCCTAGGTGACATTGGACCAAGGGGGCTCAAAGGCAGCAAAGGAGAAGGCTACCGAGGACCTCAAGGACCACCTGGACAGCCAGGTATATAACTACCGCTCTTATCAGCTTGTTTTATTGAAATATGGTTATCCATTATTCCATTATCCTTCATGAGTTTCAGCTGTTTTAGCCACCTAACTACAGCTGAGCTTTCAGACGTGGCCGTCAGTGCTGTTTGTAGCTGTACATATTTAAAATGTGTGTGGGTGGATCCTGTTTATACGCCATTTTCAATACATTTTAAGTGACAGCTCGATAGGTGGGTGAGGGAGATATGAAGGCAAGTTACAGACAGTAAGTGCAGTATTTGTCTCTGGAAGGTATAATAGTCTACAAACTCATCGTGTGCAGTACAATGCTTCACAGGCTATTTTACTTAGAAAGATAACCTTTTTTTATATAAACTGAATGGAGCTTGACTTAAATTAGGCAAAGATATCATCAAGATTTTATCACTTTGGATACATTTCAGGCATTCAGGGTCCTCGCGGCTTTGATGGAATCGGTCATCCAGGCAACCAGGGAATTCCAGGGAAACCAGGACTGCCGGGATATCCTGGTAAACGGGGTAGCCCTGGGCTACCAGGGGTTTGTGACGTTTCCATGTGTTATCAGACGTACAACCTCAGAGAACATTACAGCAAAGGGCCCAATGTTTGATGACACAGCAGTGTGGGAGAGGCTTTTTTATTCAAACGCCCGAGTGGTTTAAGGAAATGATTTACTGTAATACTGATTTACTGAAATGTGTGTCACTGTTGACTCCTTGATGACACAATGTGGAGCTGCACTGGAGGCAGATATAACCTTGTGAGTTGGATAAAACAGAAATGGGCATGGCGCTGATTCAGGATCATGGTATTCATGATTGAATATGGCCACAACAGTAGAGAACAAGCTTACCAGGCTAACACAGCTACTTTAAGATTGACAACAGGTTGGTTTTACAGTGCAAAACGACGAGACAGATCGAGACAGATGAGCACCAAAATGTTTGTGAGTTAATTTTTTTGTGTAACTAGCAAGAGAATTTGGATTTGTATTAGCATTAAAAATATCTACCTCCATTTTTTTTTACCCGAGTTACTCTTTTTTAATGATATTTATGGCTTTGCTAACAAGACAATATTTTGTGACTTCAACAATATGCATGCACAGAAATAGACAAATCCAGTCAATAAAATGTATAACACAGAGTTTTAATGCATAATAAAGCCAAATAAGATTTTCAGCTTTCCTATATAATTTGACATCTCCTTTGGACATGCTGTGGATCTATTGTCTTCAAACTTTAAGCTGTACATATACATCAAGGTTAAATTTGCCTGCAGTGCAGCTCGGCCTCAGAGAAAAGATTGTTTACACATACTGTACATTCCTTGATGGTGAATTGGGATAGGTGTGAATGAATGGGACACATTTTAACATAATTTGTGAGGTAAAAAAAAATTGAGGTGTGTCAGAGATGAGAACCTTAGAAGAAAAAAAAAAACTCAGATGAAATCACTTTAACCACAACACTTTTCACTCTAACTCTGCTGCTAGTGTGACTAGTGTTGAGGACCTTTTAGTTACATGCTTCTATCACAAGGTTTTGTGCTAATCTATCACTGTCACAGACATGGTTGCAAGAATTCATGTACCATTACATCATTTTGTTTTTTTGTTTATCGGTATTATGTAGACTTACTGTATTTTCCATTGGGTTTCTCTTCATGGATTACTCAAAAAGCGGGCCTTTATTTACCTCAGCTGCATATTTAAGCAGGTATATATTATTAACAGAGGTTAATTCTATATTCCTAGTTTTTTTAAATGCAACTTACACTTTGGAAAGAAGCTCCAAATTACTGATTTTAACACTACCACAAACTGTAAACAGTCACTTTCATTTTCCACTCTTTTGAGCTAGATTAAAGGATAGAGCAGCATTTTTCAAGTCAGTGAATTTCCCATAAAAACACTGAAACAGGTTTTGCTTGCTTTATTCACTCAATATGGGCTGAAGAGATGCTTAAAAGTTTAGGTCTTCATGGGTCTATTGAGAAGCAAGAGCCAACTGGGGACCTGAATCAGGTCGGATGCAAAGTCTGCTCAGTCCAATTAGATCTTGGCTTCTTGGCTTCTTTTACTCTCTTAGGTCTTGAGTCTGTTTGCCACTACGTCCAAGTCTTAAGAGGATCTAAGCCTACCCATTATCAAGTGCCGATAGCACAGTGTGCTATCATTAATTAATTAATGGTGTGCTCGTCCATCGTGGCTACTTGCTGACTAATTGATAGTGTTGGGATACACCGCACATTGGATCAGTTCTAATATTCAGGTCTCTTTTTTAAAGTTTAGTTTAATCACAGTTCACAGTTTAATCAGTTTCCTGGGGTCTGCTTGGGTCAGGTCCAAAGTTGTCAATGTGTGAAAACCTCGACTTACTTACTCCTTTTGTGCAATTATGTATTAAAAAGCTTTGCTGAAGGTTATGTTAGACTTCAATGTTAGACCTTAGATAGATATCTTTCAAAGTTCTGACCTTCTCAGTACAAAATTATCAATTATATTTTGTGCTTATATCTTTCCATTGCAACTCAAACTAAAACACAAAGTGTAGCCTCACATTACTTTTAGATATACACGATTAAATGTTTTTGCACAGAACAAGGACTGTGAATATTGGACCTCCATTGTAATGGCATTAAGGAATAGGTCTATCCATAACTGTTATGAATGAGGAGGAATGGTTTGAACACGAAATACCTCTTTCAGTGTTCATATGGGCACCTGACAGTTATTTTAGGACACACTTGAAGAAATGTGAATCCATCCTTTAATTTACCACTATTCAAATGGAATTCTATGCACGGCTGCTTTACATTAATAACCTCCTGGTGGTTCAAAGCAAGGCATAATCCATCCCATAAGTAGGAGGCTTTTACTGTTAGTTGACACAGTCTTTCATCATTACAGTATACCAATCTTAATGAAGGCCAAATTAGGTTTTTCTAGGAATCCCAACAGAAATTAGCACAGAAAGGCATTTTTTATCTTAACAGTGGCAATATGGAATATGCAGATTATATAACAGATATCATACATATCATAAAACAGCAAAATGTCAGGGCAAAATCCATTCAATTCAACAGATTCGCAGCAATCAAAGCTCTCACATGTGGGAGTCAATCTGCACAAATCTTTTCAGCATTCTGTGACTTTAGTTTGACTTAATGTAAGGGCATTAACATATGCGCATTGATTTATTTTACCATGAGGTAGAATGATTAAAAAAAAACTATACTTATGATCTTGCTAACTCAGTCTGCTAACAGTTGGACACCTTAGATTCATTGGAGATTTGTTTGTTATTTGTTTGTCTGTTTGTTTGTTTCCCTATGTGGCTGGTTTTTTTATTCTCACCTTGCTAGTTTTTAAGTTAGCTTTTTTTTTTGGACCTGCTATTGAACTATTTATTTGAGCATATTTACTTTTGTGAGGTCATACCCACAATGTGAATGGATGGATTCATTTTACAATGATATGTCAATATTTTAAAAGTTTGGTATGGAAAATACTGTTGACACAACAGAGTATGTATTATTTTTTATTGTGCTGCCTAGATAATTAAAACGGTGGCCTTCCATTTATGTATTAAAGTAAACTGACAGTATTAAGCAAAGGGAATTTAGCCATGTAGCAAAAGGTCTATGAAGCCAAACATAGTGTAGCATGAGCTCCATGCTCCAGGAGTTGTTCAGGGACAGCACAGTGTTATCCTCAACTTGGAAGCGCTCACACCCCAATTCACAATCACTGTGATTGCATTTAAAATGCAAGAAAATAAACTGTAAAAACGTTTTAAGAAAATAAATAAACAATTCAGACTACAGCTATGAGCTACACACAAAGTGCAAGAGAGCTGTTCAGCAAGTCGTGCTTGACTCAAATAGAGACTAAGTTGTCAGTTTCTAAACTGTTGTTTGTGGATCTCAATGTGTCATTTGGAAGGTTTCAAAGTTTCTTTGCTGCAAGAGTAGCCAGCTGTGTAGTCTCAATTAAAGGTGCCATATCCTACTATTTAAGACTATTGTTATATTAACAAGTTATTGTAAATATAATGTTACTACATGATGATGCCACACTATTTTGATGTATGTTGCCAAATTTAGTCTTGAGCTTCTGACTCCACTTTCTTACCTTACAACAATTATGGGATTTCACTTTAATGGTTTACTTGCAGCTCTTGGAGGTTGGATTGTTTATTACAAACAGTACTCTGTTGATTAAAAGAAACTGTTAAAGATTTTGCTCTTTATTGAGTCTTTTCACTGGTGGAAATGTTTCCTGTATGTTACTGCCTGTAGCAAGTATTCAGCTCCCTTGAAAGTTTTCACCTTTCATTTTTTACAACACCGACTAATGGTCAATTTAATTTGGCAGATGAAAACAGATCTCTGTGAAGTAATCTAAATAAATTTCAAGAAAGACTTTAAAGTATTAAACTACTTCAACTCAATGTTTAGCATATGCACCTTTGGCAGCAATAACAGCGCTTATAAAAAGTCTTCATCCCCCTTTGAAGTGACTTTTTTCTTTTTACAACACTGAATATGAATGTGTCTTTCTTTATTACAAAAATGTTAGGAAAATGGGCTTTCAGTAATTAGACATTAATTAAAAATATAAAACTGAAAATAAGTGACAATAAAAGCATTCACTCAAAAAAAACATCACTCGTGCAGCCAGTTAGTATCAGAAGTTAAATGGAGATTAGCTGAGTGCACTAAATGCATTTCAATGATTGGAGTATAAGTACACCTATGTCTGCAAGGTCCAATCAGAAATCTGCATCCCCTTTGTCAGCTTACAACATGTCTCACTCTCCTGTTTATCCAGCTTAAGAAGCCATTGAGGCCATTTACTAATCTAGTACAAGCATCTGACCCTACTCATCTTTAACCCTTCAGCAGCAGAGATGGAATTTTCATGACTGACAGCTGCTTATCAGTTTACTATTATTATGTCTCTTAAAAGTTCGTATGCAACTAAACTGCAATCATGATTAAGTTTTACTGTAGGACCCAACAGCAAGGCACGAGAGAGAGGTTTAAGCCTTGTTACAGGAATTAGAGTAACAAGGAAGAGAAAACCAATCTAACAGTAGACTCGAGAGCACAAACTACCATACACCGCACAGAGAACATGGTAAACCTGGCTAACAAGAAAGCTGAATGAAAGTAAGATAGAAAAATAGACATGAACTTGACATTAGGATGAGTGGATTTCACGCTAAAGAAAACGGGCAAGACAAAACACACACAGTAACATAGCAGTTGATTCACAGCAGAAGCTGGCCATGGCCTGTGGCGTCATAACGTGACAAGACTGGAGAATCTGCGGAGAATCATCTATGTTGGATGTCATGTTAATGTCCTATGTTAAAGTCTGAACAGATTTCATTGAAATGTTCGCACTTAACATATTTGTGAGTTCCCATTTTCTCTAATTGTCAAAATACAAACAAAGCACTGTAATCACATTGCAACTATGCTCCCTGCAAAATGTATTAGCAATAGCAGTTAAGTTGTGCAGAAACATAATTATTAGGACAGTATGACAAGTGTAGTTGTGTGTGGTTACTATGTTTTTAGCTGTTTATCATCTGTCATTGTGAGAACTGACCTATAAGACTCTTCACTGTAAAAGCCACACTGTGCTAGGGTTAATATTTCAGTTCAGGTGGTGATGTTACTTGTCAAATAAGGTATGTCGAGTTGAACTGGTATCATTTGTTACTTAATACAACATCCCCACAAACAATCTGTTTGCGTTTCTGTCTGTGAAAGATAATTATAGAGTTATTGTAACTGTAATATTCATACACGTTTGCTGGGTTTACTGTTATTTCTATACACATCATTTGATGCTTTTGAAAATACAATGCATTCTTATTTTTTTTGTAAAACTATTTTACATAAAATAAAACTCAAATTATATGAGACTGACTTTTTACTGTCTTTAATGCAATTTTCATGTATTATCTCTTCCTCTGTGTCACTACAGGGTTTTGATAAACCATTTAATCACAGGGAACTGTCATACAGCTGCACTTTTTTTAATGTATGGGTCTGCTTACAGAGCAGATGCAGATGATCAGCAATAAATAGTTTCACACATATATCTCCTCTTATCACACACATCACAGGTCTGTGCTTTCAGAAAACCTCTGTCGATAGGTTACTCTATGTTTGATGTTAAGGTGCTTTCGGTTTGTGGTGTGAAAGGAAGTTCACTGTACACAGTAGATGTAATAGTGGATATGCATCATTTCATCAAGGTTTTACCACTGACCTGGTAACAGCGACACTCAAGTCAGATGTTCCGTGATCAGTCACAAAGTTAAGCAGTAAAAACTCCAGGGTGTTGTGTTTGTATCCTGCTGTACTCGAGAGTTCATTCAGTCTATTTTATGGTTCACAAGTCCATGGCAATGTGAAACTTACTGTACAAAATTATCCAACTCCAATTTAAAATATATGTTTTTGATCTGGTTTCAAGAGATTCAGCCTAAAATTTTCTACAAACTCCATTGGCCAGTTGTCTCTAAGATAAGATTGTTTGCGCCAATTTAATGGAAAGCTATTGCAGCAGCTCTTTTTCTGTTTTCTTTTTTCAAAAAGTAGTAAAACCAACATAAAACAAAAAGCAACCAATGTGATAACGTTTAAACTTGCTAGCTGTTTTATGAAGACATACTGTTTGTAACAAGTTAAAGGAAAATGGCTACAAGGAGGTAAAACAAACAGGCACATCAGCATATCTGTGCTGCCAGTGTTTGTGTTCCTGTTTGGGCTAATTCAGCTATACTTGGGTATTATTACATTAGCTCTATTCAGGCCAGGTCTGGTTGTGTTTGGGCCCTGGTCGGGTTGGGTCTGTGTTTTGTTTTAAATTAATTTGTACACATCAGATTTGTGAAGGCCTTTCATAGGTCAGTTTCTGATGGCTCTGTGAAGACTTCTACGTACCAGTCCATAAAACAGTCTCCCAAACCATCATCTAGTTGGACATTTGACCTTTATTGAGATCAAAGAATGTAGATCTGTGGAGTCCCAAAGCACTTTTTGGAAGTAATATCTAAAGGGGCAAATACTTTTTCCCTCAGGTCTAGGGTTTGTCACCCCTTTGCTTCCAAAAATAGAATGATCATAGATGACTTGGATTTTATCTTTGCTCTTGTTGCTCATCTCCTTTCTCTTATCATAGATTTAGTTTGAAAATCAATCTATAACCATTTCGAATGAGAGTGGGGATAGAATATTTGTGTGTCTTTTATCTGTAACCCACAGCAGATAAAATAAAATGATAAACTTATACATAATGAAGACACTAAGACTTTTCAACTCGGTAGTCAACTTCGGTACGCCATGGCATCGCTCTTGAAATATCACCCTAATGCCTAATGGCCTCTTGCAAAACACTGAAATCAGCTGATATGCTAGACCTTTATTGATATGAAACACTCAACATGTGGTTACAATTATGGAACCACTGTGGTGTGGTTACCTTGAGGCACATTCACAGCTTTGTTTGGCTGTTTTTTGATGATTAAAAGTTTTTTTTATTATAACCAACCTCTATGTTTTTTCCTTTTCTTTTTTTTCCCTGCAAAATTGAGCTTCCATAGTTTCATGGTATGGCTTGGAAAATAAAACTCTGCACACCAAACTATCCTGCTCTACTTGTTGGCAGATTGGTAAACAGATCTTGATGAGAGACAGGGGTTTTAAGTGCATGCTGTTTAGCTGTTGCCTCCTAAATAAAAGTACTGAGAAACAATATTTCTAAGCTGATAAAACGTGAACAGTCATGATCTTTGTATCTTTATTGAGCACACAAATTAAATATACAGAATTAAGGAAGAAAAAAGTAAGTGTTTTAATAACACTTCTGGTGTAAATGGCTCGTAAGATCATTCCAAGACATCTCTAATGGGTCGAGGTCTGAGCTCTGACTGGGACACTTCAAAAGCTGAATTTTAAAAGTCATTCTGTAGTAAACTTATTTCAGTGTTTAGGGTCGTTGTCTTGTTGCGTCACTCAGGAAAGAAACCTCGTCCACCTTACAAAAATACATTGTAGCACACCAAAGACACAGTGCCGCTAGGTACATGTTTTGTAGAGTGAAACTAAAGTTGAATCCTTTGGAGCACTACGTATGCCATAAAAAGGAACAGCAAACCATCGTGAAAACACCATCCCAAAAGTATGGTGGAGGAAGAGTCATGATTTGGGGCTATTTTGCTGCCTTCTTGCCTGGACAGCTTTTGAGAACTACATGTTTTAATTAAAGGAGATAATGTTTTCCAGCAATCAAGGTCCACTACTAATCAAATGTACTCATCTCCTGTGCACAATAATGTGGATACTTAGATTTAAAGGTGCTCGTTCAATCACACACTTGTTTCTTGCTCGCAAAGCTCAGATTGGAGCTCAGATGTGGTTATTACTGCACTGCCTTCAGGAGTACATATATGTACATATGTGCTGTTTACAGTACTTTTCCATGAAGTCTTACGCTGACTTGTAGCCTGTACCCTCTGCAGTCTAGGATGTAATGTCAGCATTGAGCAAAGCCTTGAAAGTGTTTTACAGCAGATATTGACTTTAACAGTGGATCTGTTCCTTTAGGTGTCAACATTGTAAACTATGTACACTAAATGTCTGCCACAATTTATTAGTTAAATGGACTAATGCAGTGCTCTGCCTTTCACAGGACCAGTTCGGAGTGTTTGTAGGAAAATATCAACCTTAAATTTTATAATTCTCTGTCTTTGTCTAGCTTCTTATTTCACGCGCCACACTTCAGCACAGCTACTTTAGTTTCTGTAATTTTCTGTATAGTTAAATATGAGCATGCACGCCTTTGAGTAATTCTATCATGTCCAAGCTAATATTCATCCCAAGGGAGGGTGAAGAATGGAGGAGTGTGGTTGTTGGTCCAAATCCGCCGACAGAGATCAGAGTGGGATTAATGAGGGAGCACTGATCGCCTTTCTCCCTCATTTAAGTCTGTTAATATGCCTTTAAGAAGCACATTTATTTTCCCAGCAGCTCAGTTCATGCGTCTGAATTCACTGAACCTGCCAGGCACACTCAAACACACTGGCTGCAGATATTAGTGTGTTCTCAATAATTCAATGGCTGTTGAAAGGCATGTTCATGATACTCACAGGGGAGGCTTTCACGTTTAATCTGCTTCGCTTCTAAACATCACCGGGGTCAATTCAGCATCCGTCTGCTTTGCTTGACGAAATGTAAAATACAAGCAAGAGTAGGACTAAGCTACATACTGCACCAAATAATTTTTACCAGTGTCAACCTGAAGAGTTCATGTTGCCTACACAAAGTGTTGATGGTGTCTGAGATGCTGCATGTGCTCTTTTCTTTATCTCTTCAGAGATGGTGTGTAGATTTCCTGTCGAAATGAAATTATGATAAATGTCACCAAGAAATTCCCTCAAGGTGTTTTTTTTTTTTACAGTGGAAACTGTTTTTGGACAGTTTCAATGTACTGTTTTATTTGCGATATACAGTACTGTGCACTAATTTTTCATAGCTGTGTGGTGCTGTAAACCTCTCAGAGTTGTTGCATGAGGTTTTGCACTCCTGTGCGTTGACAGAGGATCTGGGCACGCAGTAGCAATGGCAGAGCTCCATGTTACAGGTCAGTATGCTCTTAAGAGGACTTGAATGTGAACACGTTGCACACTGAGATTTAATGTTGTGGCAGACAGGGGTCAGCATGGGCACTCTGACTGGACTGCAGCTGCACAGACACAACACGAAACACACTGCTTGTTCTGACACCTGTCAATCGCGGCCACCACAACATTACAGCCACCATGTGGATTTAACGTTGTGGCTGATCTGTGTATAGGGATGCTACCAAACATTTTCATTCCTAAGTCATGAGTTTGCTTTTTCAACCACGGGGACAGGTTGATAGAGCTTTCAGCTCAGCAGGTTACAATATGTAGCCTAAGTCAAACAGTTTAGTGACAAAAAATAGCTAAAAGTAACTAAAAATGGTGTAATTAGATTTTTTTCAGCGTGTTTTCTTTCCCACAGAGACTTGGTTATTTTGGAATACTCAGACCACACCATCAGTTCTCTTACATACACTCAGCTTTGAACATGTTTTCTTGTTGTAAGTTTAAATGCCTGTCTATATGGGGGAAAGCATGGGCACCTCTTCAACATCTCAAGCTGCGCAAACTATTAAAATGGTTCATTTGTTCAACTATTACTCAGTGGGCGTCAATGTAAAACAAGGTGACTTTGCTGACTCAACCAACGCCTCGACCTTTTGAACACAGGCACTGGAAAGAGTGGGTTGAAGTAGACTGAAAAGTTTCAGTCTACTTCAGAGATCTCATTGCACGCTCCTGTTTGCGATCCTCCTGTTGTTCAGTGCTCACACTGGCTCAGTTGTAAAGGGACTGTGTGATCAGATCTTGGGAGGTCACGGTCCAGCTGACGCTGTGTAGAATGGTACTAGCTCAATGATTGTGGCACCAAAGGAACAAATGTGTATCAGTCCACCGCTGAAAGTAGCCCCCAACCAATGCGCTATTTTCTTCCAGGAAAAGTGTTGTTGTTTTTTTTTTTTTAAATCAATACAGTGACTAAATGTTTTTGGAAATTAAAAGAGATAAGAAAAAAGAAGCAAAATTAAAAAATATATATTACTGCTAATACTGTTTTTATTGAGTTACTTCCTCATTAGGAATTAATGCTACAGACACCGCAAGTGATGTCAGAGTGGAAATGATTGGTTTTTGGTCTTTTTGTAGAATTTGTTTACACAGAAAAATGCAGCCTTACTTTTTTAAAGTTAAGAAATGATTTCAGTGTCAACAGTTCCTATTGAAGTTTTTACATACAGAGAAAAATTCTTCCCGTGTCCCTAATGTGAACATCTGTAGAACATGTTTAATGAGAACAGTATGTTTGTTCTACAGATAAAACAGTATCTGAGATCATCTGAGATGACTAAGATTTCGAAGGATGTTTTTTTTTTTGGGAGGAATGTTTACAACGTGATTTTTTATTAATTTATCTTATCTTTATATTCCCCTGCAATTATTTGAATAACTGTACTTGTAATAGTTTTGATTTTTGAATTACAACGATTTAATAAAAGCACATTTCTGGTAGTAACTTGATAGAAGTGTGTATTTAGTATTTCAAAAAGAAAGAAAGAAAGAAAGCTTCTTATGCAAATTTCTGAATCAGTTATTACCTGACGTTGTTTGTTTTTTAACTTTGCAGTTGCAGGCATAGTACTGCTGCCTTGCCACAGTATGTGTGAGTGATCATAATCAGATGGCATATTAAAAAAACTAGCACTGGAAAATCAGTTGTAAAATCTAGAAGTTGTGATGACTTTACTTTTGACCTCTTGTCTTGATGGAGTTTCCACAAACCAACATGTGAGGCTGTCGCTATATCCAGCCGAACAACAATGTAACATTTGCATCGCAGCAGGGAGTACAGATGCTGGCAGATCAGTGTGATAGTGGGAATGGTGGCTTTGGCCACACACGACAGCTCTCCAAAGCATTTTTAGTGCTTGGTGAACCAGATATTATATCAGTGAATCTCACTATCATCACTTCGAGTTCGGGCCACGTTCAATTTCCAATGTACGCAAATGAAATGAAACAGCAAAAGGATCAGAAGGAAACACCCTTTAGAGCCAGATGATCCATGTTCTGTCTTCCCTCCTGCAGTAAGCTCACTGTGAGTCATCAGAACATTTAACTGCAATGTAACGTCTTACAGTAACAGCTTCAGCAGCTGTGTGTGAAACACTGTGTAAAGTAGGAGTAAATGGCACACACTTAACCTGAGCCAGTGATTCAAAGTAAAAGAAAGATACAACACAAGGCCGTGCTTTTCTTTTAATAGATCGTATCGATAGTTTCAATATTTCTAGAGAGTTCAAGAGATTTGTAGACTCGCTGGTGTCCTGGCAGCACGGTCTTTTGATAGATAATCCTTTATTTGGTATTGTTACATTATACTAACACTCACTGATGGTCTAATGTTGGTCGACCGTCAGCTCGGTCTCTCACAGGCCTAGAAATACTGGTTCATTTCTGTAAATTCATTGAACATTTTCTCTTTCCACAGCATCGCATGATTACCAACTGGGAGTTTTAATGCTGATGCTACAGGTGCCCTTTGAAGTCACAATCAGTGACATCACAGTGTGGTTCATACCAGTTATATCCTTCCATGTATCATCAGCTAACTCAACCTCCCAGCTCTCATTAGATTGCTGAGCTTATGTCGGTGAGACTGTAAAATCTAGATGCTGCTGCACTAACCAGCTGACCACTCTACAACATCTCTTGTATCACAGTATGAGATGCTGCGGAGACTTTGTTCGTTCAGACATTATACAACTTCACAGCTGAAGCTTTTTTCAGGGAATTTACATGCATTTATTGTTCAGAAGCATCTTCAATAAAGATAATTCATGCCTCCATCTAAGGATGCTCTTGACTTCCACTAAGGAGTTTTTTTGCCCGTCTTTATTCATTTGTTATGCCAGGTAGATTAGTTTCCCATGAGGAGAGGCTTTGATCCTATAATCGGATGTCAAACTCTCCCGGGTTCTCTGAAAGGAATATCCAACCCTGTTTTTGATATAAGCCTGAACGACGAAAGCTTCTGTAAATTTCCTTTCAATTAATGCGCATCCTGACACTTGAACGTCTGTAATATATGTTGTAGACCTCTGGCTAAGGAAATTACCTGGATATCATTGAGAGACATGACAAAAGAATCGTCACCATGGTATTCTCCATAGCCACAAAAACTGCATGTTTAATTACATTATTAACTTTTGTGCAGCGTTTTTGTAACTCATGAATCATTTATGCATTCTATCATAGTGACACAGTGATCATCTAACACAGCTGTTTTCACTTGGGTCAGGTAGCCTATTTAAGCCAAGGCACAAAAAGGACAGATGCACTTGACCTGTTTATGAGAAGACAGCTCAAAGTGAGAACCGAAAAGCTCAGTGATTCAGAGGGTGTGTTGCTATGTTTTGCTGTGTCCAATCCCTCCCCCTTACACACACACTAGAGACACACACGCACCCAGCTATGGTACTTCCCTACTTGCTTAGTGTCTTGTGAATCATGGGTTAACTTGGAACTAAGTCAGTCAGCTCTGACCTTCAGAGGCAGACAGCAAACAGATGTTTCCTCTCTCACAAGCGGTAAGTCAGCTCAATTTACCATGATCCTCATACCCACAAAAATCTGTTTTACTTTCCTGTGTTCCTCCTAGGTTCACAGTAAAACACTCTGTCTATGAGCCCTTCTTATTTTAAAGTACCAATCTCTTTATTATTTAGGTTCATATGGAGTGCAGGTTGTTTTATGTTTTGTTTGAGAGCTGCATTTATGTTTTTGACAGATTTCCACGCCAACATTCAAGATGGAGAATACAACTGATTATTATGACTATAGCGTTGAGCCGGTCACACCTGCTTCACCATGTAGTAGGGACAATGACAACTTTCTGGGAGCTCAGCTGTCCTTCATTTACTATTTTATGTTTCTCTTAAGTCTCTATGGTAATGGGCTGGTCCTCTTCATCATCTATCGGTGAGTGAGACTAAAATCCTCTAAGCCTAAATGACAAAACACTTGACTAATTAATGCAGGAGCACCTAATTGGGAACTGGGATAGCTGGGAATTGTTGCTACACTTAAAAAAAAAAGATGACAGTAATGTTTTGATAAAAAAGGACGCATATACACACACACAGTATACAGTATTAGCACTGTTTAGGAAAGTGTTGTGTTGTGGCGTGCTACATATAATTTTCCTCAATCTATATTGTGTTGTAAGTGTTCTGGGTTTTGCTGTGGTATCAAATCAGATGATGGTGACAAACTCCTCTCTTACCACACTCTTGTGAGACAGAATGAACTAAAAGCTCCTGCAGTAAAACTAGAACTTTCTCTATCATTAGAAAGAAAGACAATAATTGGGTTTCAAAGCACCTGTACCTTTTGTATACAGACAATTCATGTTGCACCAATCAACACATGCACTAAAGCCATGTCAGGATAGTATCAAACGTCACTGTAAACAATGCTTGGACCATATATAGTGCGCTATTTATCACTAATAGTGCTCACTTATGACCACCACCTAGGTTTGAGAAGCTGACCACTGTGAGCAACATCTTGCTGCTGAACCTGGTGTTTTCCTCGCTAATCTTCATGAGCAGCCTTCCCTTCTTGGGAGTCTACATGCAGCTCCAAAACTGGATCTTCGGCAGCGTTATGTGCAAGCTCGTGGGCAGCGTCTACTACCTGGGCTTATACAGCTCCGTCCTCTTTCTAGCTCTTCTGACCTTTGACCGACACCTTACTGTTGTGTACTCACTGGGACTGCGACAAGTGAGGAACACAAACTATGCGTTAGTGTCATGCTTTGTGGTGTGGCTGGTCAGCGGCCTGGCATGCATCAGTCCAATGATTCTCCAAAATGCTTTTGTTTTCAGAATCAGCAACACAACCTACTGTGAAGACCATCCTTTCAACTTAGATCCTACTTTTGTGTACCATTTGAGAACATCTACATATTACATGCAGTTTTTCCTTTTCTTTATCTTCCCTCTGGTTGTTATTGTATACTGCTACGTTAGGATTGCAATCACCGTCATGTCGTCCAGGATAGTCATCAAAGTCAAGACAGTCAGGCTGATATTCATCATTGTCCTGCTATTTTTCATCTGCTGGGCTCCATACAACATACATCTGCTGATGAGCAGCGAAAATTCCAGTTGTGAGGAAATGCAGAGAAGAGGTTATGTGCGTCACATCACGCGTAACATTGCCTACTTTTACTTTTTCATTAGTCCAATCTTCTACACATTTGTTGGAAGAAAGTTCCAAAACCACTTTAGGCAGCTGCTGGTTAGACGCTTCCCGAAGTTAAAGAAGCACATTTCTGTCAGTGAAAACAGCAGAACAAATATATCCACAAAAGGTACACATGCGAGTACTGGAAACCCAAATGCTCGACTCAACTCAGCTACTGTTGATTTCAGCTCTGACACATATTTGCCGCCCTTGACGCTACCTGTACATGACAGACTGCAGCCAACGTGCATCAACCACAATGCCAACAGATTTCCAATCCAATCAAAGATAGTTTCTGGTTGGTACAGTAATCAACCTCATACATACTGTTAACTATTCATCACTAAGACAAGCGGTTTAGCACAGGTTTGTGCAGTAAAGAGAGTCAAAATACCAGCTATAGATTGTATAGATTGTCCACATAGTGCACTTTCAGCATACGTCGTTCACATAACCTCCAGCCTGCAAATCCCTGCTTAGGTCTGTATTTGTTTTGATCTTGTTAATTGTATGCTCTTCCTTGACCTTTGAAATATTTTTTATTTTGTGTTTGTAATGAGATATAAACTTTGTTCAACTGAATTTAAATGATGTAAGAAGCTGTGATGATAATGTAACGGGCTGATTCCTCTTATATAACGCGTGACATGGAACGACAACAGTGAGGTTGTGTGTTGTGTGTTTGGCTCTTTTTTGCTTGTTTTGCTTTGCACGGCTTTCTGATGAAATGAAGCTTTTTGAATGAACATATTTTCATGTTTGTCAGAATAAAACATGACGTTTCTTTAACTTGTTTCCAAGTAAACCTTCATGTTAGACAGTAGCTGTTGAGCCTTCCAAATAAAGAAGAGCAATACAACAGTATTTCATGACTGGTTTCCTCAACTGTTTTTCTTTACCATGGACAGTAAATGAAGCCCAGACACACAGCTACTGAAGTTTAAAGGGTCACTTCACCCATTACAACAACTTTATAAAGGAGCAGATAACTTTGATTTTTAAGTATTCCTCTGCCTCCCGCTCCGAAAACTATTTGCAGCAGCTTGCTGTAAATAAGCCACTGTTGAAAGTTTTGCTTTTGGGTTGCCATGAAAATATAGAAACTATTGAGGTCATAGTGGTTAAGTTTACTATTTTTATCATACCTATTTACAAGTATAATGGGACAGAACATTGAAACACAACGAATCAGTGAATTGACAGTGACGGCAAAAAGGCAACAGAAATGTAACAGCAACATACTGTACCTGCTCTAAGACCTCAGAGCGGGACTTGAGCAGACAGTGTTGCTTTCAGAGAAGCAGCCTGTCCTTATCTTTTCCTCTGGCTTGTCAAGAGTCGGAACTTTTTATATTGAGATTGCACGATTAGAGGAAATGTTCTGCAAATAAGGGGCGGAGGAAGTGGAGTGAAGTGTTGTGCAACAGAAATTCAGTAGAAGCTGTGGGAAGGGAGGCTTTGTTTTTACTTCACATTTATAACAGCTACTCACCAGCAGCAAGGATGTGGCTGATACAGTATGAATAATGAACAAATTATTTAAAGAGGACAAACACACTTGTGCAGGGCAGTCTGCACAAGCTGCAGTGTTCACAGCCCTAAAGAAAGAAAGAAAGAAAGACGGTGTATTGAAACAAAGGTACAAAACTGTTCTGAGGACAATGTACTTGAAGTATCAAAGGTGGTGGGAGAACCTGTCACTGTCTTTACATCTTGTGCAGTCACATTTTTAACTTGTGGTTAAATGCTGCTTAAAATGAACATTTCTTGGAAAACTAATGTTGCATGCATAAAGCTTTGCAGTTCTGCTTTTTGTAGAAAACTGATGAGCTGAATAGAAAGCCTGAGCAGTTCAGTGACAATGGCATGAAAAACACACAGATGCCAATGGTGGCGTGGAGAGAAATGTAAAAATGGCATATTTACAGAGTCTAATGGGCCCTGTGGGGAGGAAGCCTACATCAAATAACCTGCAAAAATCATTTATAATGGGTAAAAGAATCATTAATATTAATCTTGCGGGTGCTCAAATGGGGACAATTGACTAAGAGAGGGTGAGTAGTGGGTAAAACAGAAAGAAGACGTGAAAATGAAGTTTTTCTTAGCCCATCTTATTAT
Source organism: Anabas testudineus (assembly GCF_900324465.2). Taxonomy (NCBI): domain Eukaryota; kingdom Metazoa; phylum Chordata; class Actinopteri; order Anabantiformes; family Anabantidae; genus Anabas; species Anabas testudineus. The sequence goes on from NC_046611.1 coordinate 30,467,119, forward strand.
CATTCTACAATTGAAGAAGCAGCTGACTCACAGCAACTGGATATGCGAACAGATGTTTAGTGCTAAATTGTTTATCTTTCTGTCCTTTTAGCATTAAAGCATCTGAAGGGGACAAGTCATCCTGTAAGTCCACATTAAAACTACCAGGTGGTGGTAATGTTGTGGCTCATTTACTGTGTAACAAGTTAGCAGAGGCTAGGCCCCACCCATACCCCTTCACTCAGACATGTAGAGGGTTGGGTCAGGTGCAGACTTCATTTAGAGACAACTGGACCCATGCAGCCTACCTATCAGATGAGATTGGAGAAGGGGTCATCAAGTACTTTATTGACATCCAGTGTTAGGTTGCAAAAAGAAACACTAACCTCCATCATAACATGCCATGTTACATCCAGTCTCACTGGGTATTTAATACAAAATTTCCTTGGATAAATGATCAATTTAAGGTCATTAGCAGCCTCTGGTTTTTGAGTCAATTTAGGTTTAAAACTGACCTGAATTTGATTGACATGTATTGAACCCTACATTTAGCTGTGTATATTTATAATAATATCTTTACATAACTTTTTCACAAAATTAGATTTTTGGATGAAGAATGTTAAAAAACGTTGAGGTAGTACAACAGAAACATTTTAATTGAACTTAGTTTAATCGGATTCTGAATTCATTGGATTCTCAAGAAAAAGTTTGGATCTCAAAACCTCTAGGTGATATTGAGTTGAACTGAGCAGGGAGGTTGTTCCAGAGGAAGGAGGCATGAGAGAATTGTCCCTGAAGACAGCTGACCACAGAACTCTGAGGACACAAAGACCACAAAACACAATTATGCATATTTTTTACTACATTTGGTCTAAAATATCTGCTGAAAAAATCAAGCTTTAGTAAAGATTGAACAGGGGCTGCAAAAGACTGTGTTTTAGGTAAGAGGTCCCACCTTCCTTTTCCATCAGTACAGTACATCATGAACTAACTACATTTTTGTACTCTTTTGTACTTTAGATTATTAGATTAAACATGTTTTGCAACTAGGAAGACAGGAAGTTGAATTTGGTGTTGTGCAAAGTAGTGTTGAATTAGAGGCATTTTAACAACTGCAGCACAGTCAAATATTAGTGTGTGGTGACACAGCTGTTCTCTAGCAGCATGAGAGGTGCCTGATACAGTTTACACACACACACACACACACACACACACTAACTCTTGTTAAGGGATAATAGTTTATGGATTTGTGGAATATTTGAGGCCTTTGTTTCCAATACCGTTAAATGGTTTGATCAGAAAATGAAGCAGTTTCTCATTAAAAAGTAAGTAAGCTGCTTTAGTACATGCACGTCTGTCACATCTGTCGCTTTGTGGTTAAAAAAACGCACAATAATTCATCAAGATTACATTAGAGTTTGTTGTGGAAGTAGAAAAAGGTTTCTGTGGTACATTATGAGACGATCTAGTGGTGGTTGCACAAAACGCAACCCTCAGAAAGTCCAATCAGAACTGTCATAAAACAATAACAAAAGTCGTTATGTCGAAATATGACCGAATTACTAGAGAAGTTGAACGTGAGTGGTTTATGCTGAGTTTGGTGTTGTAAACCTACACTTACTGTTAAGTGTAGTTTTTAAATAATTTCTTTGATTTCTTCCTTGGGTGTGACTATAAAACCTGATGACTGCTTTATATTCCACATCAACCATGTACAGTCACTTCTTCTGTGTGGGTAGCAACTATTACACTAACAACTGAACCACACCTCCTTCACATCATTCTCCTTATACTGCACAGAATGTGTCATAATTATTGATGTCGTCCCCCTCCTGAGAACAAGTAGGAAGAAAAGACAAATTCAAATGTCACTGTTCGACGAGAACCGTGTGAAACCTGTAGAGTGTGTAAAGCTCTCCGTGGAGATGGACAGAAGAAGGAGGATCTCTCACCTTCACGCTATGCTTCATTTTTACTTTTTAATAGAAGTGTCAAGAAGCTCTCAGGGGTCCTCCACTTGTGGGGAATAAGAATTAATTGGAGGATTAGAACTACATGCACCCTGCACCCTGTCTTGACTTCTAACATGGCTTTAGGCCCTGCTGTACTGCTACTGCTGACTGCTGACTCTGAGTCTCTCTCTCTCTCTTTCTCTCCCATTACAGTGTTGCATTTGATATTAAAATATATATTATTTCTTTATATTATTCTCAGTGCTGATTAATGAGCTGGTCTTTGGGAAACAGCATCTAAACTGAAAACTACAAGTTGATGTGTTTAATGCTGACAAATGACAGCATCACTATGGGACAGAGGTATTTTCCACTTTAGGTTTCTTTTTTGTCTGTAAAAATAAGTAAATACAGGAGCTGCATAAAAAAGTTAATGGGGCCTCATTCTAACAGTGGGGGCAGTTGTTTTCAATTTGAGGCACGACTTTCTGTATTTGTACAGGCTTATTTTACAAAAGGTCTTCTCTTAGTTACAAGAGGATCCTGTGGAAATAAATGCCCTTCACACAGCTCCCACTGGAAACACAAAAGACTTTGTACAACTTTGTACAAACAGTACAGTGTTAATCTTGTCATGTTTGTTAACTAACTGAAAGGTAATTTTTTTGATTACTTGTATTTCTTGTGAAAGATGAATGGCTGGATATAATCTTTTTTATTTTGTACAGTATAATGTTTCCTATGTATTCAGATATGAATGTGCTATATTTGGCCATGACACTATAGACTGTTTCAGTTTCAACATATACTGTAGCTATTGTTAGAAATACTGGCTGGACCATTTAGGAATTACAGCCACTTTAATTCATGGACTTCCAGTTTTGGTGTTAGTATGACAGTATGTGGTGATATTTGGACAACTGGCCGCTCAAATCATCCTTGGCCGGGTGTGTGTGTGTGTGTTGAGCTCCCTTCAGTTCGTGTACAAGTGAGGAGATGAAAGGTCTGGATTTCAAGTGTTGCCTTCCCATTTGGAACCTGCTATTGTTATTTGTCAATTTGAAGTCCAAAGAGCTGTTGCAACCAGAAAGGAAGCTATCATTAAGCTGAAAAGAACAAAACAAATCCATCAGAGAGAGACTAAAAACATGACATGTGGCCAAATCTACCATTTGGTACAGTACATTCCTGCAAACAGAGAAAAGCCCTGGTGAGCTCAGGAACATCAAAAGGCTGCAAGACGACTGAAAACAACTGCGGTCGATGGCAGAAGAATTCTTTCCCTGGTGAATTAAAAGCCCTTTACCACAGTCGGCCGCATCAAAAACACCTCCCAAAAGGTTGATATCTGTGTCAAAGACTTCACTTTACCTCTAGCTGGAAACCAGTGGAAACTCTCAACTGGACGGCCGGGTTTTCAATTACCCACGTTTGTTTTTTATTTTCTTTAAAGTCAAAACAGTTTAATGTTGTGCAGTGACCACGTCAGTCACATCACCTGAATCCAGGTGAGCATGCGTTTCACTTGGAGGAGGAAATAAGTCAAAAACAAGCAGTGGAAGTGAAGACAGCTCCATTAAAAGGCCTGGCAGAGCATCACCAGCGAAGCATCCCGACATCTGTGATGTCTGCTTCCAGACTTCAGGCAGTCACTCACTGCACAGGAGGAAACTAAAAGATCACATTTGACTCTTTCATTTATTATTACTGTTCATACATCACTCGCATTAGTGTAATATTTCTGTTGCATTTATTTCTAACAGTGTATTCACTGCTGTGCTGTGTTCCCTTTAAAACCCGGGACATATATTCTGGGTCCTACTTTTAGAAAATGAGTAAAAGCATTTTTATCAACTTTGTGAACTATGGAAATCACATCTGAGTCAATTTTAAGGAGAGCTCCAGAGGTGCCCCGACCTGTCAGGAAGGAAACGCTTGATAAGAACGGGTTTAGTTAGAGATTAGAGTTGTTTTTTCTCGCTGACATTGTGAGCGATGCAGAGGTGAACGTACTGTGTGCCGTCTCTTCAGCAAACTCTGCTCTCGTAACATCAGATGCAGCTTCATTACAATTGTTCGTCAGAAGCAGCGGTTTCACCAGGTATACACTGGATTGTGATGGAGGTCTAAAGCGTCTGCAGTTCAGCCACTGACTGTTTTGTTGCAGCTTCTCGTGTGTTATTCTAGTGGCAGCTAATGTATGCTGTCTGGCAAGTTCACTTCTATCGAGCTCCGCACCTCCTGATATTTTTAACAAAGCTGAATCAAGTGGCACAGCACAGTGCACTTCAGAACTACGCAGCAGGTTTCCACAAGCTAAAACTCGTAGTTCACATCCTGTCTGTGCCATCTAACTCATTTGAAGAATGAACAATGGCTGGTTGCCCTGTGTTGGTTTTATTAGACATATGCACATTCATGAGCAAGCTGAAGACCATGAACTGGCCTCAGCTATATAACAACTGAACTTAGAGTTGGACATGTCCTGTAGGAATCACTTATTTTAAGTTCTAGAGACTTTTTCCATCACTGCATTATATTAAGTGCTTTGATTAGTCTGCTGATTAAAGATTGTGTAATTACAGTCCATTTTATATTTATTTCGCTGGGCTTTTAACTTGTGAAGACTTAATTTCAGTGCTCTGCTCTAACATTCCCCACCACGGTTTCATTTTGAAGGACTTAGCCTCAGATTGCAATCTGTGCCCATGAGTAAGAGGTCCATGCAGTGCGATTTGATTTTACACTATCTGCTTTGGTAATCTCAAAGTTTGCTTTGATATTCTCACTCTGAACTTCTCCCACTGTTTTTCCTCTCAATTTATGTGCCACTCCCTTTGAAGTCCACATTTCAACACGGAATAAATCAGGACAGAGCTGCAAGGTTATTTCATTCTTACATGTGAGAAAACCGAAATTCTTTTTTCAAAAAAATCTGCAAAACTGAAGAGCCGACCGAACTGAAAGCATGTGCAACAATGCCACGAGTAAACAACACAGGAGGCGATAGTGAATCATTACTTCGGTTGCCCTTAGTGAACACAGCTGAATGGTTTTCATCACAACAGTGCTGGAATCTGTTTTATGGTGGTGAAAGTTCAATAGAAGAGGTAGGGAAGAAAAAAAGGGAAATGGAATATTCCACGCTCTGGTCATTAGAGCGCTTCGGCCTCTCCCAGCGTGTAACTGAGTGGTGACCTCAACAAAACGCCAGTCTTACCTTTGGAAATCTGCCGTTTTCTGGCTGTTTTCCATTCTGCTGATCGGCTTCTTGCCTGATTGTCCTGCAGACCCTGACCCAGAAACTGTCTGCCCTCATCAAGGATGTTCCAGTCGCTTAAATGTGTCTCACAGGAGACGAGGTGAGAGGACATTAAAGCAGATGTCAGATATCATCCGAACTGTGACTGGAGATTTTATTTAGAACATTTTTCCAGCCTTGTAACATTGCATGCTCTTGTCCGATCTGTTCCTTGAGTAAAAAAACCCGGCCTACTAACATTCTGTGATGCCCTGCCGGTTCCATAAAAAGCATCTAATAGCAGTAGTTTGGCTACTACTCTAATTTTGACAGCCGTACCTGGGGACGTCTCTTTTCCCCGTCAATGCTGGGAAAAGCTGAGATGTGAGAAATAAATATGAATTGGAGAAGCAAAGGGTCATGACAGACAAATGAAATGCACCACAAAATGCTTAGTTGGGCGTGATATATGGACACACTCGACTGCTGTATACAAAACCCCCCCAAACTGCAAATGTGAATTCCACTCAGCAGTTAAAAATACACTGCAGTGGACTGCAGAATCCAGATGTCAGCTTTTGACACATTGTCCAATGATACTTCCACAACAGGAACTATAACTTCCTCAGAGAGTGAGTAAGTAATGGCACTGTCCAGACCAGGTTGTAAAATGAGAACAACTTTAGCAGAATGTTCCCGTCGCTGTTTGTGCACTTGTTTCTCTGTATCTAAAGAGATTTGTCATCTTTAGTCTTTGGAGTGTCTGTTGACCCACTCCTCCACCCCGTGCTGCAATGCCAGGCACGCTGTTGTGTTTCTGAAATTAAATGGAAAACACTTTGTGCGTTCTGAATTGGCCGGTTATTACTGTTGACTTGAGGAAGTAAATAGCTCCATTTTCTCACATCTCTATTTTATACATGTTACCTTGAAGTTTGGTTACATCTGATGAATGATTTCCTGGAATCTATGAGGTGCATGTTTAATGCTTGAGTGCAACTTACAAAGCACTGGAGAGACAGGACACTTTCCTTTAGCTTTATACAGTTCAAGACACTCAAACACCCTATTCACAAGTACAAAGTAAACTTCCTGTGCGCGAGACACAATTTTCACGGTTACATGGTTTCCTGAATTTACCAGCAGTGAACAAACAATAAAAAAAACCTGTCAACTATCACACCTCTATATTTGGGCCCTTGAAGTATGTACACTAGCAATCTCTCCCAGTGGTGCTGGTATCACCTCTGTCTAGGGTTAGGATTAAAACCCTCTATTAGAGACTAAAACTAAATTAGCAAAAAACAATAGTTTGTCTCAAATTAAGCAGTTTATACAGTAAAATGAATCACAATCATTGATCATCACATTGAATCACAACTGAAATAAGTCAATCACTTATTCTTCTTGGGTTATTCTTGACATTTGGAAGATGACTTCTTGAAGATAACTGGACTAGCTAAACAAATAACTTTCAATTTAAACATGTGAAATTATGTTTATATTAAGTTATCTCAGTGTTTTTTTTTTCAGAGTTAAAATAACTTCACTTTTATTAAAGTATTCAGTTATAGACAGCATAGACTGGGATGTAAGGAAGCAAGTACACAGTTTATTCCAGCTGATGTTAGGTTTTACCAGTAGAGGTGGTGCAGGTTCCATAATTACGTCATATTCCTATATTATTATTAGCAAACCTAAACGTAAAACAGCAGAGAACAGGAGTCAGAGTTCTTTATAATAACAAACACTGACACTGCAACTGAAAGCTGTTTATATAATGTGTTAAAAGTTAAACTCACGTTTGATTTATCAGGGTTGGAGAAAAATCAACAATTATTAATTCTGTTCTAGTCATGAATACAAGTTTGATGCTGGTTTGTGCTGCAGAAAAGTTGCAGCACAGTTTGCTGTTGTCGTTACCTGATTCTCCTCTTCAGCATGTGCCATACATTTTCAGTGGGACACTGGTATTATTGCATCTGCACTGCAGTCAGCAGGACAGTGATATTTTACCTCCACCTGACACCTCATCAAGTTAGGGTGCCCCGAACTCTTCTTTCCTCAGAGGAGCATGATCTCTAGTACTCACTTGAAACATTTAGATTCAGACTCTGGTATACAGAGGCACCATGACATTCAAACTTCACAACAATATTTAGAATATCTCTCTCTGAATAATTTCTAAATGGCATTGCAATCCATGACTGTAACTAAAACTGTTGGCTTTGTTTAAAAGTTGCACCAACATAGAGATTGAGGAGCTAGTGAAACAATCATTTTACCTTTAGGCAGAGCCCAAACAAAACAAGATAAATGACTTTCTTCACAAAACGATTAGTCATATCCAGGATATCATATCCGAAAGACTGCAAATGTTAACTTGTTAATTATTCTGTAGTCAGTGCACACTTTTCCTGGTGAAGATGTGTCCACACTAATGCAACAGACCATTTCCTTATGAAAGTGAAACCCTGTTTAAGTCAGCATCTTTTCAAATAGAAACATTAGCAGCTTGTTTTTTTACCTTTGACCTTAACCAAAGTTGTGAAATAATAGCGAATATTAGATACTTGAATTTCTTTTGAAAGCAAACATGTTGAGGTCTAACTTTACGGTTTAGTCCTTGTCCTTGTATAATGTATATTTCGTAACTGTATATATGAACTACAAAGCTGGGGCTTCATACATTTACACAGCCAGGATACCACTCAGTAAGTCACTGTACTGTGCTGTAGATAGTGATGAAGGGAATGGACTGCACGTTCCCTACAGGGGACCCAAAGTTCCTGTGCGATTAGATGGACAGTAATATTTACAGTGTGCATGAAAGCAACTAAAAGTCAAGTCGAGTGTTAATTAAAACTGTACATATGATGATGTGGGGCTGGTAACTGTGATTGTGATAGAATAAAAAAGGATTAAAAAGTAGTCAACTACACCAGTAGGTAAACTTTCACAGCTCTGCAGGTTTAAACCAGGAGAAACTATTCAAATATATACTGTATATTACAATTTATTATCTAAAAGCAATTACTAAAATTAGATTTACAAGACAATAAAAACAAACAAAAAAAGTCCAGACAATTTTCCAAAACAACAAAATTAGACTATTTCTCATAAAGCCCTGACGGGAGTAGAGTCTTCCTGCGCCGTGGGCCACCAGGTCCTCAAACCTCGGGAACAGACAACATTAAAGAGCAGGGGACAGAGAAAGGTTCCCCGCCGTGCCCACTCTTCCAGGCGTTGTGCTCTGTGTCAGTGATTGTCTCTAATCCTCGCTCCCTGTCTCCTCTTTCCCGTCACTCATCTCTCGGTCGTGCACCCCGTTCTCACAGGTGCCCTCCACCGTACTTCACCAGCTCTGCTCTGCCATTCGCTCCTCTCCGGTGTGTGTAGAAAGAAACAACAGAGGGTAGTACAGCAGGTAAGACCTCATCGCGCTCTGCTCCAGTCCTTAAGGCTCCAAATCCACTCACCACCCTCATCACCAGGCTGTTGATCACTAACGGTGCACAGGTGGGTTAAAGCATGTAGTTCATGCAGTAAACAGGTGAAATCAATAAACCCACATGCACAACAGGGAGAAACACAACAAAAAACAACAACTATATGCTAAGACAAATAAAAAATCTGTTCACCCCGTGACACATGCAGAGGACAAATCTAAAATTAGACAGCTCAAATGTGGAATATGAAGATTTATAAGGAAGGAAAACACAAGCAGATACATAGACACGCAGTGAACAGATAACACAACCTCCAGCATGTCCATATTTGGATGTATTTTTTTCTATTTGAAGCATTTTGTTATGATGTTTCATACATTTTCTCCTCTTTCTAATAAATCATTACAGAATATTTCCATGTACAGTATGGGGCTTAATCTCTTGGCTGAATGAACATAATTCAAATGTGTCTTTTACCTAAAAATCACTTACACTTATTTCAAATGTGCCAACTTTTAGTTGAGTTTTATTTCTTCCTTTATGGAACAATAAAGCAGCAATAAACTTGCAGCATCTTCAAATTCCATATAACAGTTGTGTCCTCAAATGACCAAATTTGACACTCTGTTTTCTTTCTGCTCAGCTTACCCAACACTTTTCCAGTTCCTCAAATGCATGGGTCAAAAATGGAATCATATGTTTTTTTCCATACAATTTAAAACATATGCCACTTATAGGGCATCCTATGTTTGGGATTAAGTGATATACACACTCGCTGTCTACCGGTTAATGTTCTCAGTGATGTAGAGTGGGTTTTGGTTAATGATATCCAAGTATCACACCACATGCTGTTACATATGCACCTGATTATTGATGCTGAAAAGACTCCTGTGTTCTATCTGCTGAAAATCCTCTGAGAACACACACCACAGATGCCTTTAATAAAAGGACACAGGGGTTTGCCCCAGCATGTGGTACCATTGATAGGTTGCACATTCTAATTACAGCCCTACATTAGTATGCAGGAGACTACTAGCAACCATATGGGAGAAACCATTTCATTGCTTCTGTGGCACACCTCTTCAGGTGAGTAAATCTACTTACATGGATGGGAATAATAAATATTTCCTGGATCAATAGTGGGCATCTGTGGTAAAGCTGGTGAGTACCCCGGCTGCCCAGTGATCAGTTCAGTTCAGCTTTTCCTATGATTTCAAGGATACTGTATTAGATGTCGCAATTACTGAAACAGAAATGCAGTTCAGTTTTTTTAACCACTGATTTTAGTTCATTTAACAGATTTCAGTTCTATCCATTCACATGTGGGGAGAAGAATACATCGATAGTTATAAATCAGATGGGTGAAATGTGCCTCAGAACATGTTAATTGCCTCACACTATCCTATTTAGTTTGTTAATGCATTGATTCTGCTCCTGTGTACATAATCAGTATTAATAATTATGTACACATTTTCAGACAAAATGATTTGTTGTCCACTTTGTTTGGAGTTTTATCAAAAACTGTTTCACCTCTTCAACATTCAAGGATATAGCTTTAAATGTTTGTAATATTTAGGTCTAAATATTCTTATTATCTTCTCTCTTTCCTCATCTGTAATATGGAGGCTAGATAAGGATATGACAATATTCAGGGTGGAGGTGTTTGCAATTTGCAGTGCAGTTACCATACTCAATATTTCTTTCCTGAAAGAGAGGTCACCCTCCCCCTGAAAATGGAATTATGTTGGAGAGATTCGTGATTTCACAACCATTAAAGATTCAGCATTGGTGGAAAAGGTAAGTGAACTCTTGGATTTAATAACTGGTTGAACCTCCCTTGGCAGCAATAACCTCAAACCGGCTTTTCCAGTACTCTCAGATCACATCTGTACACAGCACGTAGGTGGAAATTTGGTCCATTTTCTTTACAGAACTGCTTCAGATCAGCCATATTCGTCTGGTGTATGTTTGTCTGGGGTGAACAGCTCTCTTGAGCTCATTCCACAGCATGTTTATTGGGTTGAGGACTGGGATCTGCATGGACTGCTTCAGCTGGCTGACTACCTTTGCTTCAAGTCATTTGGTAGTAGATTTAGTTTGGTGTTAAGGATCATTGTCCTTCCAGAGGCTTCAGTGCTTCAGCTGGACAGCCCCCCTGACACTATCCCACAGGATGCCTTAAGAATTCCTTTTCTCCTCAGTGATGAAGTTTGTCCAAGGCCAAAGGCAGCAGCTTAGCCCCAAATAATGATGCTCCTGCCACTGTACTTCACTCTTGGGATGTTTGCTGTTTGTATGGGGTTCCCTTTACACAGTACTGCATGTTCTTCACACATAATGCATCAAAACAGTGATACAGTGAAAAAATGTAGAAGAACACGCTGTAAATGTGAAAAAGTTGTGTCAGACAAAACACACTTGACAATATACACAGAGTCACTGAACCACCAACACTAGCTTCTCTTTCTTGTAGCAAGAACCAGTGTACATTTATGCAGCAACTCTGACTTTGATGCTGACATGTTCTCTGGTTAAAATGACAAGGTAGCTCACTACCTTTTGCTAATTCCTTGAGTCACTTAGCCAAACCTAATTTGTTGAGGATAGAAACTCCAGTGTCCTTTGTGTCATCATTACTCATCGTTTTTCACTTAATCATTTGATAAACGTTTTTACTTATAATTTAAAACTTATAAAGAAATTGTTAAACTTTGGACAAACAAGTCAGCTAATAAGTCCACATCTGATGCCCTGATGCAAAATGTTAAAACAAAAACAACTAAAACTAAAAAGAACCCCCCAGGAAATGATACCAGGGTACAAAAAGAACATCAGATTCAAAAGAAACACCCGCCTCTATGGCATTGGCGTCAACAATGGCAAAAAGTGGTGATATAAAATGATTGATTGTGAAACTGTAGCACTTGAAATCTAAAGAAATGGTAAGGTTCGGGGGTCATGATTTGTGCTGTGAGAACTCTGGGGTCTGTTTATTTGTAGGTCCAAGTTGTTCAGTCAGTGTTGAGACTGTGTTTTGACTGGTTGATGTCGACGGTGGTTCCTGTAGCATTTACTGTAGTGGCCCCCACTCAGTGTTCATGTTGACATAAAGTAATGTTAATATACATTACATGGCTTTGTGTGGGTAATGGAGATTGCCATAGAACTGAGGTCTTTGTTTCCTGACTCATCACTTCTCTGAAGTATGAGAATCTATTATAAGTGGTAGGGATTGCTAGTCAGTCTATTTTAGTTGCAGAGATTAAATTAAAGATGTTAGACCATAATATCTTAATTTTCTGATGGTGCATGGTTGCATGTGGCCATGGGTGAGTCCCCCCTGCACGTGTGGAAATAAATGAGGTACATGTATGTCACAGTATGAAGCTATGGAGGTGCTGTATTAGTTTGTCGGATCACTCTGCTGATGGTACAAGTCAGTGTGTTATGTTTTAGTTTAGTTTCTGCCGTTACAGTGTACACTGTGTTGAGTGGGTTATACAGTATGAGCACATCTCTAATGAGATCGACCAAACTTTCTCCCTATGTGAGCTACGCTGTCATTCAGTGTTCTTTCAGTGGAGAATATTTCTTCTACCTCTGTCCTTGCACCATTGTGTCTCCTGCTTAAGAAATGTAAGAAGTGATCTTAAAAAGCATCTTAAAAGTCCTCCTCCCTACTCAACAGTGTTTCACCTTAGGATCTCTCTTAAAAACATTTTATTGTTCATTACCATTTAAAGGAAAAACTAGGGCAAAACTATTGCATTTTGAATGTACCCTGCACCTCATTTTAAGTTGCTTTGAATAAAAGCATCTGCCAAATGACTACATATAAATATAACAGCAGGGATTTTCTTGAAATAAATATGGGTTAGATCAAGTATTTACAAGTTAGTGCCTATCCTCTGATAAAAGGATCATCCAAATATTCCCTGATACAATATCTTACGGCAAACAGAAATAAAGGTAAAGCATATGTAAAATAGAACAGTAGTAAAATTTGATAGTGTGGCTGTAATTATAATTTTGAATGAAGGACTTTACTCTAACTTCTTTGCCTCCAACTTCCTTGTTTTCTTCACTACTTTCACAAACTTTCTCCCTCTTATCAGTCCCTCATATCTCTCTGTACCACAGGTCTGTATGCAGTCAGTACTGTGCAGAACACCACTGGGGGCTGCAGACACATCACCTCCTCAGGCACAGTAATTATTTGGCTCTTTTATTGTTGAATGTGCTGGTGACGGTCGGCCTGAGGGGAGTCAAATATCTTTTTCCCACCACAAAGTTTCTTAGAAGAGACTCAACAGCTGCTAGCTGCTCTAAACACTGCTTTCCAAATTTACCTGAGGTGCTGAGAAGGAGGACACAGGCTTTCAGAAATTGTCAAAGTTAGCTGCAAGTTTAAATTGGTTTTTATGAAATCCTGCAAAATACAGTGAAGAGAGGTTGAAATCATCACATACCATAACCATTGGTTGTTGTATGCAGCAGTAGTTACAGTAGTTAATCAGGAGATATTGCATTTAAGGTGTTAACTATATAAAACTAATGAGAAAAACTGTGCTCAAACTAGCTACAACTTTGCTGCGTGTCTGGAAGACCTTTGTGTACTCAAGGACACATACTAGGTCTACTGAGCACATGCAGTGACATGCAAAGAACAAAGAGCACAGCAAACCTTCAAACCCACATGGTTTTCTAGCAGTGGTGTACGTATCAGTAGTATTCAAAAAGATGTTTGTCTTCAGTTATGTTTTTTAAATCAGTGCCACAGCTGGAGAACAGCAGGCGGCAAACTGTCAAGTGCCAATCACACCTGCCAGTCAACACCCACATAGCATCAAAGCCATCTATAAACCTTTAAATCTTAGAAATGCAATAAAAACTACCGGTACACGCATTAAATAAGGGACTAAGACCATGGAAGAAAGATTCAGTATTTCCAAAGAAAATGTGATGTATTTAGAATGGGATTCAACTGGAGCCAACATTTTTTGTAGCCAGCATCCAGCAGCCGTCAGCATCATTGCACTTTAAGAGAAGTCTGCAATGGCGTCAGCTTTCAGCCACTGTCAAAGAAAAGCACAATATTCCAATTCTAATTTAAAAAAATTCACACCACAAATGTGCAAGGGATGCTTTTAGTAAAGCATATGCATCTTAAGATCTCATCAAAGAAATGATTCATCTCTGGGTAGATTAGCACACATACACCCCCCTCCCACTCCAAAAGTATTGGAAAAGTGAGGCCAGTTTTTGTTATTGTTGCTGTAGACTGAAAACATTTGAGTTTGACATCAAAAGATGAATATGAGACAAAAGATTAACGTTTCAGCTTTTATTAACAGGTGTTTACATCTGGATCTAAAACACAACTTAGAAGACACCTTCTCTTTGAACCCACCCATGGCTGAAATGAGAAACTGATCCACCTTTAAACGTCTAATCCTGTGCATATAATTCAACCAACTTTACATTTTAGCTGATGCTGACCATTTCCGTCACTGTTTGAAAGTGACATCACTAGTAAGTGGATCCTCTCAGGCAGATTGTTCCTGTGTCCTAGGTAAGTTTTAAAGATCCCTGACCTTTAGCTTCACTTTGATGGTGGTTTAAAAGGCCACTGCTCAGATATATCAGACTACATGAAGTGTTCTTTTGTCCTATTGGGTAGCAAGGTTCCTGGGCAGTGGTAGCCAGTTTAAAGAAGCTAAAATCAATGTAATGTGATCCTAACTTGTAGTTTGTACTATATCAGCTATATATGTGAGCACAGACCACTGCAAGACCCAAAAAGGGAGGTGTACAGTACCAGCAACTAAACTACTCATTACTGATAGTGTTGTGGTGATAAGTCACTGCTAGAGCTGATAACGCCTCAACCCACACACCCAGAATCTCGGTTCAAATACCAATCAAAATGTAATTAAGAAATGTACAATGAGACGGTGCAGTCAAATATATCAAGACAAATGGTGAACAATAAAAAATGTAGTAGTATGACACGTGGATTGTCTTTCCTAAGACAGAGCTAAATCAATATGTTATCAAGAATGGCTTTGGGGGGAAGGAGAGCATGTTTTCTGTTTTCTGCAGTTTGGCAGCTCATATGGATTTTTTTCTTGACACATTTATTCAAGTGTTGCAACTAAATGTGAATAAAGGCAAGAGGTTCAAAGAGTAAGGCATGAAGGACAAACAGAACTTCTTTCATTAAAAACAGGAAGGAAGGCTGTTTAGACAGCATGTGTGCATGAAGGAGAACTGGATATCAATGTTAAGACTGTGTCCTAGTTTTTTCTCAATCATCAAATACTAGAAATCGTCAATTCACAGGGTTTGTGTTGCTTTAACATTTTACTGCCTCTCCCTTTTCCTATGGCTACGTATGGTAAAATGTGTTTTTGGAATGTGTAATGAACACTTCAGTTGTACAAATGCAGCTTGGCCACTATTCAAAAAGTGCTTTTGAGCCTTAGCAGATAACATTTTCTCCTTATAGAGCTTGAGGGGAGGCATGGGAGAGACGTCACTAAGAGTTTCATTTGGAGATTTTCCTGGGACGATATCCATTTCATTGTACGTACTTTATGTATATTTGTAACATAATGGTTTTGGGTTGAGGTCTGGGTTCTGAGTTGGCCACTCTAAAACGCGGAATTTCTTTTTCTGAAACCATCCTGTTGTGGACTTGCGCTGGTTTTTTGAGTCATTGTCCTGACATACAGACATTCTCACATTATCCTGAAGACTTTTTTTTTACACACTTAACACTTGGGAATTCATCCTTCCCCCTAATCAATGCAAGCTTGCCAAGCCATGATGCAGCAAAGCAGGCCCAAATCAGGATGTTTCCTCCACCATACAGTGACCTTTTTATGCCAGATGTAGTGCTGTGTGTTCTTTCTAAATAGTTCAATATAGTTTCATCAGTCCACAAAACATTTTGCTAATACTGCTGTGCAGTGTCAATGTGCTCTTGGAAAACTTTAGGCATGCAGCAATGTTATTTTTTAGTAAGCAGTGGCTTCTTTCATGGTGTCCAGTCATAGACACCCTGCTAGTTCAATGTTTTACCTACTGAAGACTCATGAACACAGATGTTAGCCAGTTCCCATGATGCCTTCAAATCTTTGGCTGTCACTCAGGGTTGTTTCTTTACCTCATTGATGAGTGTCATTTGTTAATACTCTTGACTTAGATGAAGATCAGGTCTTGTATTGTAACAAATTAATGCAGAAAACCACGCAATTCTAGAAGGTTGACATACTTTTTCTTTCCAATTTTCTTATACGATAACATGAGCACAAGTGAGGAAAGAGGAGATTGAGAGCTGCTTCTTAAAAGGGTCAAATTTAATCCAGCACCATCCGACTAAGATGACTCAAGCTACAAACTTTTGTATCAGTGAAAAGTGACCAAAAGTTCAATTTTGAGTGTCATGGCAAAGGCTGCGAATACATATCTAGATGTGATCCATCTTTTTTTTTTTTTTTATATATAACATTGCAAGATTCCATTTTGTAAAAAAGCTGTAACAAAACAAAATGTTGAAAAAGTTAAGTGCTCTGAATACTTTCTGGATGCATTGTATTTATTACTCATGTTGCACTTAGTGGCAGCTTGGGCTAGCTGTAACTAATCACTCATATTCATTGTCCACAGCACATCCACAGAGTAGTTTTCAAAATACAGGCTATTTCGAGACAGTAGACACTCTTAGGACTTTTCTTTCCAACACATTCAAGCCATGTTTTGTATAAAACAATATAAATTAAAGCAATTTTAAAGTACATCCTCCAAATCCTGCTGTTTCACACATACTTTGAAGAATGTTCCAAAAGTTACTGTTGGAAATGAGTGAAACCATCGCTACAGATACAGTGTAAGAAGCCCAGTTTAAAAATAGCACATTTGTCCCAGAAGCTAATTTTGTGCTGCTACACTCGGATTTCTAAAGATACACAATTTAACAAGTGTAATAGGTTTGGGTATTTTTTGCTTTCCTGTTATGTAGATCCAAACAAATTTTCCATATTCCTATGCTTGTCAAGACAAATGACATTACACATCATAAACTCAGTTCCTAATCCTCAACCAAGCCTGAACCCTAACTTAACACTAAATCTTAAAATGAAATAGAACCTGAAAGACTTTCAGATGATTCCAAATAATTTGTCAAAGCTCAAATTATCACCATTCATGCTGTACATATAAAAATATACAGCTCAATAATTACAGAGAAGAGACAGTGGGTATGTCACTGTAACTTCAGAGGATATTCATTTGATTTCACCAACACTCTTTACAGTATTGCAGCTTTCACATTAAGTTACACATCTTAATTTCTTAATTTCTTAATTAGCACTACAAATAATTAATTAATAAGTAACAATACAATAGAAAATTGGTTAATTAGATACAATAAAATTAAACAAAAATAAATATTAAAAATAAAGATAATAGTAGTCTAAAAAGACTTTATAGTGCAGTTACAGTGATAAGTTATAAGTCACCCTGAAAACAACAGAGGAAACAAAAGTGCAGTAAATAAACCAGACCATTAAAGCTACTGCTACTCACTACAATCAGTCACTGCTACCAGCTGTGGTCTCTTGCTGATGTGTAACATGTTTGCCAGAGGCTACAGGGCTCACATCTGGAGCCACATATTTCTTAACAACAAGACAAGCAACTTTAACTTTGAGTGGAAAATATGAAACCAAAACATACGATGCTAATTATACCAGCTAATAGAATGTTATGCATGTTTCCCCCTTTCTGTTTGGATTTTATGTTTGACTATAAATACCTCCAGTAGGATTTATACCTATAACATTTTGGCTAAGCAGCTTTGCAGAATCTAATGCTTATCTTGTCTTGATAAATAAGAGAATGAGGAAGGAAAGGGGGATTTTTCTCAACTGAATTACATTTAGTTTACTGCAATTGAGTTTTACAAGTGGCTGCATTTCACTGGGCCTCATCAGGCCACTGAGAAGCAACAGCAATCAACTGAATAAATCACACAGGGAAAGCTTTAAAGAGGCTGCAGTTCAGGTTCATAAAACATTTCAAATGAAATGCACAAACACACCGATGCATGCCTGTGAGAAGGCACAAATGAGTTTGCACACACACACAATGCAATACAGACATGCACAAATACACTTACACACACACAGACACACACTCAATTCTTATGAGCCTAGGCGATGGAGCCGAAGCATCTTGGCATGGTGATTTATTCATTTGCTTCTAGCAATAACTGAGGATATTGTTAGCGCCCCACCCATAAATCTATGTTATTTTCCTCAACATAGAGCTTTGGAGAGCACGGGCAGCCAGTGATATTGGAGATGATCAAGCTCCATCTTGACTGTTCCACGAGGAACCTGCACAGCAGTGACAAAGAGACAGCGCCAACGTGTGTAAACGTGTGTGTGATGTTGGCTCATTTATTCACGGCTAACTGTAAAATCAGTCAAGAAGTGCAAGTTTCACGGCACCACACACAGAGTACAGTATGAGAAAACGAGAGGACAGTAAATATCACTTCAAGTGGATATTACCGCTCTGAAGGTTCTGTCCTTTTCAGTTCAACTCCTGCTGCTGTTTACATCAAAATGCAATACATAATACTGGTGGCATTGAGATGACACTGTTGCTTAGTAACTGATTACAAGAATTTTATAAACTCTTTTTATAAAAAGTGAAACATTAGTTAGTTTTTCAATGACATGCTGAGAAGCAGGAGAGTGATTGTGTTAGAGTCTGACTTTTGTATTCTGTAATCTATATAAAACACATCATGGAATCACTCACAAATGGTTATTGTGTCTATGTGTTGTGTGTCGATTGCTTATAACTATTCAGAATATAGAGGTATATTTATGTTGTACCATACTTCATTATATTTGAATTCAACACTCTGTGTGGCAGCCCCTAGTTGTGCCTGAGTCACAGCTCTCAGGATACCCTGTAAAGCAGTACATAGCGACTGTCTCTAACTGAATGTGATTGTTTTTACAACACTCACCCAAATTCACAAGGTATTTCATGAATCCTCATAGATTCTTCTAGGTGGTCGATCTTAAAAACAATCTGGTCAGTCCTGAAAATGCAAAACTTTACTTTAACACTAATGCAGGCAGAAAAAAATGAAGGCAAACTGGCAGACAGATGTCAAAAGAATAGTTTCTAAGTGAACACAGTCATGCAAAACGAACAGGAAATGAAGTGCAAGACAAACTTGCCATCCAAGTGAACAAACACATGGAAGCCAAAGTTCATAAATCCAGGCAGGAATTTACAGTAAAACACAAGAACGCCATTAAACAGGTAAACCAAAGAGCCTTCCTGAGATTTCTGTCATCTTTCTTTCCTGTTAAATCTTTTTTTGGGATGTATGTCATTATTTGATGCAAAGGTCTAAAGATATAAGGTCTGCTATTGTAAAGTACCTCAATCAAATGATGTGGCATCCTTTCATTCCAAACACATTACCCAATCCATATGAGTATATATATCCACGATTTTTTTCTTTACCATGCAGAACTAATGTCTTTTCAAAGTTTATTTTGAGCAGTGTATATTATGAGAGAATTCACTTTTGATACCGTACTTATTTTGAAGTGCTTGATTTGCAGATCACAACCTGAGGTTACCTGGCAAGGTTTTTAGCTGCTTTTAGATTGAAGTTACCAGAGGAACACAGACTTTTGTAAAGATGTGTCTATATTTACAGTGTGCTTTAAGCGTTCATCTTCAAGTGTCCTGTGGCTCACTGAAGAGGCTTTTGGCTCTTTTTTTTAGCCAGCCCTGCTGAATGTCCATGGCTAGTGCAGAACATGTTCTGTAAATTCCCTATGGTTAAAATACTGAACAATAAGTTCATAGACAGAGGAAAAGTAAACATTAGTAAACTCTCTGTGGTGTCATACATTGACACACCACTACCTTTAGGAGGCACACAAGACTAGACAGAGAACAAAGAAAACCAGTCTGCGAGAAGAGAAAACACAACCGAAAACAAAGCATTGTGCAAATAGCACAGATGACCACAAAAATGTCTACAGGACAAGAAACTAGGCATCTATGTACATGTGTGTCACTGTTTTGATGCTCCTAGAAACAATACAGCTTGTAGATGCTTTTTGCAGTGCGTTTTCTTTTTTGGTTGAGTATTCTCTTCTTGCAGTGTTATTTTCCTGTTGTTTCTACACCCTCCTCCAAAAGCATTGGACAAAAGGTTGCTATCATCTAAGTTGTTTACCAGATCCAGATCTGAACACCTGGAAATAAAAGCTGAAATGGTGATCTTTTGTCTTAAATTCAACTTTTGATGTCAAACCCAAATCTTTTCCGTCTACAGCAAAAATAAAGGAAGTGGCCTCACTGTTCCAATACTTCTGGAGGAAAGTGTAGCTTCAAGTGATTGAAGCTGTTTTGATTGTATTTCGCCTATATTGCATGTGCTTTGTTAAGTTACAGCACATTGAGCTATCATGGCCACCCCTAAAGTGAGTGTTATCTTCTCCCTGGTCTGTTATCTACTCCCATGTAGCTTGGATAGAACAGTTGTCCAGATCTGGCTGTTTAATGGTGAATTCAGAAATTCAGTCCATTTTTAGAACCTGCAGGTGGTTTGATGTGTCACAAAATGCTGCCTATGTGTGACCGGCAATTTAAAACGGCGGGTGTGTTTGGAAATGACGCACATCCAGTTCCCTCCGACTGCATTCCATTTTTTTCTACCTGTAGTCAAACTGAGAATGATCACGCACTTCGAGCCTAATAATTTTCCCTGTCATTAGTCATAAATAATATCAGAGGAGTCTTCAATTTGTTGAACTTCTGCTGCTCTTTTCCCCAGCTGTTATAAAAGTGCAGTTGAGCGGAATTTTCTCTTTTTGTTTTTAAGAACAAAGAAAATAAAAAAGATTTTTTTCAAAATGAAACTTTTGTTCTGGTTTTTAATCAATTTAATATAAAACAAAATAAATAAAAATGAAAAATAAAGTATTTTTCCCTGACCAAGGCTGGGTGCCTTTCTGTGTGGAGTCTCTATATTATCCCTGTGACTTTGTCGATGAATAGACAACCATTGTGGATACTTGTCATCAGCTATACTGGCAAATTCAATTTAATGAGTGCAACAAACTCAGAAAAGATGGAACGAGATCATCTTCATCATAGTAGCATGATAGATTCTCATGTCGTGTTGCTGCAGGTTTAACATAATGCACTGCTCAGCAGTGGTTTTCCATCATGAGGTGAAGATACATAAGTTCATTACAGTCTTGCATTGAGAAACATTCTCTTTGAAATCATTGTTTGTACATATTTGCAGCTGTTTCACGGTGTATGTTAAATCCCAGCGCATTCATACAGTTGGATATGTTATGTGAGCAGCCAACAAACTTGACAAAAATAAAACCCACTTGTGCAGTTGTTCCAGTGTACAGAAGCACACAGACCTGTCATAACAGCGATGGAGCCACAGTGGACCAAAATATGATATTAAATCTGTCTCTACTGTTGCTCTGCTTAAATATATTTAATTCAGTTTATTATGAGAATGTAGCCTACAATAAATGAACTACCATAAAGTAAAACTTTATCATTCAAAAGCACTTCAACATTTTACGACACTTAATTACTCTGTAATTTATTAAATAAATAACAATTGTTAATTTAGTCTTTAGGTTATTAACCTTGGTGCCAATAGTGTTTTAATTCTTGCTCTTTTAATTATTGTTCTGCTTTTTGACTGTTACAATTACATGAATGAATTAATTGCACGAAGCAGAGTAACTTAATGCTTGACAGAGTTCTTAGTATTGAATTTATGACTGAAGATTAAACCTGTAAACAGGGTTTATAGGGGTGTGATAATTTGAGAAAGCATTAACACAGCACAATAGTATTACCAATACCACACTGTGAGACGAGGACTAGCAATCTTCTTCACTGTGGTGCCATTTGTTCACAGTAAATGTACTGAGATAGCACTATAGTCTGACAGTGATGTAGAGATGTTTAAAAATGATACACACCGCACCTTTAACACACTAAAAGTTCACGATACACACATACACACACTTTAGACTTTCAATAGTTGTGAGGACACTTACTGACATCATGCACTGTATAGCCCATAACCACAAGCATCACACCTACATGCCTGATCTCTACACTTACCTTAAGCTAATTCTATCTTTAACTTTAAGACCAAGTCTTTACCCTCAATCAGCACTTTGAAATAGTTTGGACTGTTTGACTAGTGGAATATGATGAACAACTTTCTGTACACTTTCTTCTGATACTCAGCAGTTAAAACTCAGGAGTTCACCTGCAAGAAAGGTAAGTAAGCAGAAATCAAAATGTTTTGACTATGTCTAATTAAGTGGGGTTAGCAGTCAAATCATCATTTCATTAAAGTCACAAAAGCCATTGATTTGAAGACCTTGGTTAAATATTAATGAGTTTTGTAAGCTGAAAAGGAACCACATGCATTGTGGATCCCTGTTTTTTTTTTTTTTTTGGACATACAGTGGTTTCTTACTTGTATTTTACCCCGAACATCTGATAACTGTACAATGATGAGCTTTAGAGCACCTTTTACAGACACAAGCACAATCAATCTATAAACCCAGGCCTATAAAAATAGATTTTTCCTCTGCCACACAGAAGACTTTGAAAGAAGTTTATTTTCACCCTGGTTGTTTTCAAAGGGTGGAAATCTGCAATTACCCACTGAAATGAACTGTTTTGATAAGGATTCAGTAACTTATTTATGCAGTTGGGCCTAAGTCAACACCACCACTCCAATATGTCCAAATTGTGGCTTTAAGCTGACTTTGGTAGAATATCATAGAACTTTAATATACATAATGTCTCCCCATGAGGATTCATGTGATAATATCACTTTACTGGCTTTGGTTCATGCTTTTATCTCATAAACACATGGAAGTGGGGTGACAATGTTAATGTTCTCACTTCTTGTCACTTTTATAGAGGACGGTTTGGCCAGTTTTCAATAAAGACCTTTCAGCATGATACCCACATCTCACATTGATTAACAATCTGAGGGCCAATAAAGTAAAGTTGTTGAAAAGCAGCAGTAAAACATAGATCAGTGTATAAACGCACACTCATACTAACCTGGGAGCATTTTTATGAGATTGCCTTAGCTATGTGACATGTTAACAAAACAGGATGCACATGCATCTTGGTTTTATAGACTATCTTTGTTGTTGTGGGATATCGTACACATCTACCACATTGATGGAATGTGATCTTTGTGGTGCTTGACTCTGAGAAATAAGTAAGCAGAAATCAAAATGTTTGGACTATGTCTAATTAAGTGGGGTTAGCAGTCAAATCATCATTTCTAAGCTGAATAGCTGGGCAGCTTCATCAGTGCACATCAGACATAAAGTAGCCTTGTTAAAACCCATGTTAAAATAATAAACAAGTTCTCTCAAATCCACCTGTCCTTCAGCGCAACCTTTCTTCTAGTAGCGTTGACTAACCCTAACCTCCTAACCCAGTGCTTCTCTTCCCTCACAGGAAGAACAATACATTCGGCCCCCCCACCCGCCGTGACACATCAAACCCACCGGTCTTTCCCCGTCTCCCCCGCTAAATGACCTTCGTCATATTTCCTCGTCTTAGCTTTCGGGCAACTTTCGTTTCTCTCATTACCTCTCTCTTTCTTTTTTCTTAAATATTTTTCCTTCGTGTCTCTTGAGGGTTTGTTCACTACACTTCAAACCTCTGGGCAGTGCGCCTACGCGCATATTCACGTAGGCCAAAAAGCATGTTTCCTGGCGTCACCCCACTATTTGAGAAGCACTGCCCTAACCCTTTCTTTCAGTAGTGTTGACATTTTGAAGTCACGTGCTACAGAAAATCCTGGTTTATAGTGATGGAATCTGACTGTTTAGAGAACTATTGAGCACATTACAATATTAACTACTTCATTAAGTGCTGTTCCATTTTATGTGACTTGGTATTTCTGTTCACCCCAGTCAGGGTGGAAAATTTTACTTTTTCTTCAACTACATGTATTTAACAGTTTTACTTACAAGTTAGTTTTCATTACATGCTTTTACATTAGATGCATTCAGTTTACATCAAATCTGTGGTTTCAAACCTTTTGATTTTTGACACCATATAATACATTTCCACATTCTTGTCACATTTCAGGAGAGTTGATAGAAGTTCTAAATGGTTTTACTGTATTTTATTTCACCGTTTGAACGTCAAACAGGCAAAATTAGATGTTTCACAAATATATGTATTATTGGATAATAGCATTTTGGATTTATTAATATTTTAAATTAAATGTCCTCATCCAGGTTTGTGGCCCTGCTGGAAAATTAAATTATTACCATAAAATAAACAGAGGAAGGGAAACAACATAAAAAACTACACATAACTTCACACTGCTACTACAGAAATAATGGAAAACTTAATCAAGTATAATTTCAGGGAGGTAACTCTGTCTGTACATGAAGCAAAAAATGAATTAGTTTCACCTGTTTTGGTGCAAATGAAATTTACAACAGGTGGAATGGAGAGACAAAAGCAAGGAAACTACCAACAAGGAAGGTTTTTTACATGTAGTGGCGACAGACAAATGCTCTTTTCTTTTCTATCCTGACTGATTCTTCTCAGGTTTGGTGTAGTTCGGTTACTTTAAGACGACACATCCATAAATGCAGTCACAAGACTGAAAGTACAGGATAAAAAGGCCTCACCAGAGAACAGAACTAGAAGATCCACCACTGGCACCCGTTCTTCATTGATGAAAGCAGGTTCACACTGAACACATGTGACAGAGCGTGAAAGTGTCTGGACACACTGTGGTAAATGTTAAGCTGTCTGTAACATCACTGAGTATAACCGGTTTGGTAGTGGGTCAGTGATGGTCTGGGGAGGCATTTCCTTGGGATTCCACACAGACCTGTATGTCATAGTCAGAGGTACACTGAGTGCACAGAGTGATTGTCAGACAGTATGTTGAGATATAGAGGCATGCGGGAGCCTCACATATTCTCACATGCCAACTGTGTTAGCACTTATGGGACAATATTTTTTGGTACATCTAATGGTACCTACAGTAGTCCTACCACTTAATGTCCAGAAGCTGATTTAGCTCTGGAAGGAGATCCACTGACTGAGCATAACCAGGTCTTATTGGGAGTGCATACAGACACGAGGGGTCATACACACTTCAGAAACACGGGGTTGCTGTGATGAAAATCATGCAACTTGAATGAGCCTGTGATTAAAATCTTTTGCTTAGATTTTCAGTGTGAATTTGATGAAAGCCCTCAAAGGGGTGATGATGGTTTTCACTGACCATTGTTATACAAATTATACAATGTAGATTTAGTAACAACTAACTTGTTCATCAACTTCATGTGATTCAAGTGTTCTCTCTTTTTTTTTGAGCAGTGTATTTTCTGAGACTGTCACAAGAAGCCAACGCTTTGAAATTGTCTTCAGGATCAGATCTGACACCTGAGTTGGTGGTGGTGGTGGTTCAGCTTTGCCAAATTGCCAAAATATTTCCTTTGGACGTTTACACAGCTAGTTGAACTGTTTCTGTGTATATCATATACTGTAGACCAAACTCCCACTGATGCTTCAACACAATAATTGTATTGTACAACACTGCATCCTCTTCAAGAAATGCCTTGTTGTTAATATTAATAGCTGCTGCAGTGTGAGTGTTTTTTACATCATGAGAAGAAAGGTTTACTAAAAGGAAATAACATACTAGCCTTGCCCAAACCCTGTGTCTCATGTAGGTTCTGCTAGTGCCAGGGTTTTTATAATCCAGCATGAAAACTACATTATATTGCTTTTTGGATTTTTTTAAAAATAGAAATATGCTCTAAAACTTGTTTTAATATGGAGAGGTATGGAGAGAAGCCTCCCAAACCAGGCTCATTCAACAGCCTGGCAGCAGGGCAGAGCTATTCCCTTGTAAATGAGCAACACTTGGCTTTCTAACAACACTGATGCTTCAACACAATAATTGTTTTCTTTCCATTTTTTTCCACTGATGCGCTTCACCAGTCTCCGGTCTTGTAGTCATGATCAAACAGTGTGGGCCTCTCTCCGGAGTGACTGCTGAGCCCCTGTAATTATAGCTCCATCACCAGCAGATAAAGCTCTCAATTTGAAAAGCCTCTACTAAAGTAAATACCAGCGAGGAGAGCTTCCAACTGGCCTGATATAGACAAAAAAAAAAGAGAGAATTTTATATTCCTTTGGTCTGTAGACTCACTGCGTAGAGAGCTGGTTCCTGTGCTGTGTGTGTATGTGTGTAAAAGTGTGTGCTTTCACGCTCACCAGGAGGGATGGACTCACTCAGCCTCATTATCATGGATACAAATAGGTTCTTTATTCCTGATGTCTCATTGTAGAGAAGAGAGAGAGCGTCTCTAATGAAGCCCGTACATCACAGTCTGGCCAATGAGGTGGGGTTTATGAAAACAGAAAGAAAGTGAAGGCAGAGACAGTAGGTGCAGGAAGAAGTCAGGAGTGAAGAAGGCAAGAGTAAACATTTAGTCTCACGAGTGGCACGGTGCCCCTGTAGACCACAGTGACAAGCCCGTTCTCTCTGGAACAATTTTATCAGAGGAGAAAAAAGTTATAATTATGTATTAACATATACAGATGCTAGTCAACTGTCCAAAACAAACAACTCTGAACTTTAAAATGTGTCAAATTGTGATTTGATTGTTGCTTTACATTTTACAGTCAAATAACATTATTAACATGCATTAACACCTATAGATGAACTGAGCTCACTAGTGAGGGATCAGATGTATTTGCATAGAGAATGAGTGGTCACAGCCTATAAGAGACAGGGAAGTCCCTGTTTTAGGTTTTATCCACTCACAGAGGTTCTGAAATGTCAAAACTAAGAGGAAGATGCTGAACTGAACTTACCCCTTTCTCTGCTAATGGTGTCCATTAATAATCTTCATATGTTGAGTAAGTGGTCATTGTGTACAGCTGCAATTCATTACACATGCTTATAAAAAGCGAGGTGTAGTAGTGTTTGAGAGTTCCTGGAAAATTCTCTCTCTCTTTAGAGTGAAAAGAAGACATAGTGCATCCCCAGGACACTTTGTATCCACATGAATGAAGGCCTGAGCATCCTCTTCAAGAAATGCCTTGTTGTTAATATTAATAGCTGCTGCAGTGTGAGTGTTTTTTACATCATGAGAAGAAAGGTTTACTAAAAGGAAATAACATACTAGCCTTGCCCAAACCCTGTGTCTCATGTAGGTTCTGCTAGTGCCAGGGTTTTTATAATCCAGCATGAAAACTACATTATATTGCTTTTTGGATTTTTTTAAAAATAGAAATATGCTCTAAAACTTGTTTTAATATGGAGAGGTATGGAGAGAAGCCTCCCAAACCAGGCTCATTCAACAGCCTGGCAGCAGGGCAGAGCTATTCCCTTGTAAATGAGCAACACTTGGCTTTCTAACAATCAGATAATTTTCAATTATTTCTGCTGTATTAGTAATTTTTGGAGGATTCTCATTCATTGTTATTTCATGCTGATGAATATGTAAAGTGCTGGCAGAGCATGAGCGTAGCAGAGCACGCTGAAGCAGGGAGAGAGAAGACTGGGCAGAGCGAAGCTGTGAAATTTCATTGCAATCAGTGTTCATCTCGAAGTGAATGTAATAACTTTGATCCTCTGACTTTTCATCTGGTGCCAACATTTTAATGTGTCCAATACTTATCTGCATTCCCATTAACCTTAACTGCACTTTGTAATTACTGCTCATTACCACATGTTGGTAAGACAAAATACACAGTTAGTGACTGAATCCACATATTCACTCTCTGTTGGTGTGACGCCATCACTCCTCCAGCTGATGCTGGTATAGTTCCATGACATCGCTTCTTGATGGCTGTAATACATGTACTAATTGGAGTGGAACTTTTCTTTAAAGTATTGTATAATCCCTCAGTGAGCTGCTTGCAAGCTCTGAACTAAGGTAGATAATCAAGAAGAAGAAGAAGTTGACATATGAACCATGCAGTCATCATACATAAATGCCTTATTTGAACTTTTATTAGATCAAACTTAACTTCCTTATAAATCAAAAACTTTATACTGGGCAGGTCCGTGAGTTGATCACTCTTTCTCATTTTTAATTGACTGCATTTGTGGACCGGGTGATACTAAAATGTTAGCTGAATTAGTGCTGGGCCGCTCCTGCTGACAAACTAGGATTTAAGTAAAGTACCTAAATTGGATGAAGATTCTCAGTGATCCAAGTGTTGTCTGGAGGCTGAGTCATGGCAACTGAACTTCTTTCTTGTTAGAAAAGTTTCTTCAGTCTGAGGAAAGTTGGTTAGCGAGTCCCAGGATTCATCCTCCAGGGTGGTTTCATTTTTATGCATTTTAACAAGTATGCTACACAGTATTGTCTTTTGGTATCGGGTCTCTTGGGCAGACGAGGATCTGTATTAGTGTGTTTGTGGGTTAGAAGTAAACAGTATGTGGTGTTTTCTAAAGATTCTTATTATAAATTAGATAGATTCGAATGGATCTGTCCTTTATACAGTGTGCACAGAGCTGGGTGGCAAGCTCTGTTCACCTAACAAATAGTAATTTAATCCAAATTTTATTTTTTAATTCTTTAAGCTCAACTTGACCACAAAACGTTTTAACCTTTAACCTAAAAAACCTGAGCCAGAACCCGCCCATCATGTCCTCCACACGTGATGAAACCAGGACAGGAGGAAAAGGGAAAATTGAGACAAAATGAAAGAGGATGGAAGCAATAAGCACAGAAAGAAAGTGAGACATGTTGGAGAGAGAGAGAGAGAGAGAGAAATATTCCACACTGCGTTCTAACTATTGGCAAGGGACTCCGCTGCCATTAGCTGTCACTTCTGAAGACAAGTGCAGGAGTGTCATTCATTAGCTGTGGATCATTGAAAAGGATTATAATGCTGCACTGTGACATCAGAGGACGCGTGTTGGCTTTGATTAATCATCACTTTCATTCTCTTTCTCTCTCACATCCCCTCACTGCTCCCTCTCTCTCCAAAACAGACAGTTTTTCTCCTAAGCTAAAAGAACAGAGGGACCCAAAAGACTGGCTATACAAATCTGTTTCCAACTGTGAGGTGTAACTGTGTTCTGGCTAAAGTTATTAACAGATGGACTGGAAATGCTGAAAAACAATATTTTGTGCTGATATTATATTTTATAGTTCATTATTTTCATGACAGAAACTCCCAAAAATGTTGGGGTGGCATATTCTCTAATACAGA
Source organism: Anabas testudineus (assembly GCF_900324465.2). NCBI lineage: Eukaryota > Metazoa > Chordata > Actinopteri > Anabantiformes > Anabantidae > Anabas > Anabas testudineus. The sequence continues at coordinate 30,496,074 of NC_046611.1, forward strand.
CTCTGTAGAATTCAAACCGCAAGGAACTAAAACTCCATCAAAATATCTTAATGAGTTGAACATAAGGTCAAACCACAGATAACCTTTGAAGTATTTATTAATTTAGCCGTTAAGTGAAATCGATGAAAAAACTTGTTCCCATCAGTGCAGAGAAAGACAACACTTGTCGATAGATTTCCTATTTTAAATTTCAGACATCAGCCTTATAGATTGGGAAACTCAGTCACAACACGTCACCTGCAAAGTTTATTTGAGAGATAATGAGGAGAATGCAGCTAAGTAATCAGGAGCCCAACATGGGAAAGACACAAAGCCATGATTATAGTATTTATCTGTAATTCTGAAATGTTAGCTCATTAGCACAAACAGCTTCCTATTGCCTTAAGAAATAGAATAGTTGTACCTAAAACCTAAAACCTGGAACCTTAAGCCTGCAACGTGAGAGCACACAGGATGCTGCTGCAGAAGAAGAAGAAACGATACAGATCAGTGTTTACCTCTATTTGCTTATATCATGTGTTTGGTCTTTAAAAATTACGTTAGCAATCAAGATATCAGGACATGTTGGAAAGAGGCAGAGGAGGAAGTGAGTCTTCGCCAACAGGGGGGGCAGGCACTAATAACAGTTGAGAGGCATGCATCAGGCCCATCACACTGGCTACAATGACATAATTGAGGCGCACACCACCTTCCACAGAAAGCATGAATTTGCCCTTAGAGGTTCTGACAGACCTGAGAGACATTGACAGTGAAAACTATCATCATACAGAAGTTTATTTTGGCTCTTTAAAACAGCTTCATAAGAACAGAGCTGTGACCAGATTGCTGAGCGTAGTAGGCCCCAGTGAAGCCGCATGTCTGAATTTCATATTAAGACCATTCTATGAGTTTTGGAAATAATGTCAGAATACTGCTTCATACAGCAAATACAGGATGTTGAGAAAAGAGGAAGTAGACTGATGATTTTTGGCAGTTATGAAACAGCTTGAAGAGCCTGGAGTAGAACTGACGCTTTCTCTGCAAAACAACCAAGACAGATGTGTAATCGGGTCAACAGGGGGGTTTACATGTGGTTAAACAAATCTAAAAATAATTAGCATTTTATCAATAAGCTATATGGCAAATTAAAATGTCAAGTGCAGATTTCTTGTATTTTCATTGGCTGACCTGAGATGAAACAACTCTATTATCTGGGAGGGTCAGAAGAATAACATGGCTGTATCCAGCAACAAATATTACTATCTCTTAGTGGACTTATCAGTGCTACCCACCTGATTCCTGAGTTATGGGCACCACAAATACACTCCAGCACTCACTTTACTCATGGTTGTAGTACATTTCAGGAAAGCATGCTTTGTAGAAATGAACAGCACGGCCTCACCAGCAGCAACAGGGAGGTCCTCTCTACGGCAGATAACACAGAGTAATAAAGCCTTCTGCAGGAGGTCATGAACGCTGCTGCTCCATGATTGTTTCCTGAGCTGCAGGGCAACAATCAATCCACTCTTTCCTCCCCCCACACATAGCTTTTACCTTATTTATATCCCTCTCTCTTCTCCCCCTCCACCTGCTGCCTTTTTATTTAACTGTCCTGCAGTTTTTCTGCCTCACTCCTTTGTTGTTAAGCTCTCGAGACGATGATGTCACTGTAAAAGATGAGGACCGTCGCTTCTATTTGTAGCTTTTGCATATATCTTATATGAATGCTGCTGTGCTGGACGGATAGCAGCAGGTAGTTTCTATTAAAATGAGACTTGTCATGGCTGTGTTAGTATCAGTGGTGGCATGAGGCGTACTTGTGTCAAAATAATAGAGAAATTCTGTAACAGTCGTCTGCCGCTGTGATAATTTGAGTGGAACCCTCCTCGTGTTCATACATCTTTATTAAAGTTGTTTTATTGCAGTGCCCCCGTATTCCTCCATCATATTCTCCGCCTATCTCTTCTCCTCCTCCTCTACTGATTCTGTAGCTTTGGCTTCTCCTCTCTCAACATTTTTGCTGTTCTTCTTACTCAGCTTCTTTATTTTCCTTTGCCTCTATTGCCATTTTACATGCTTTCTCTCTTTGACTTTCCTTGCTCCGCTTTCATCCTCCCTACATGTTTTCGCTTCCTTTGAATCAGGGAGTGATGTTTAGAAACTCAATTAGAGCATCACACGTTTCACAGCAAATGGCAACGCTATGAAGGAAAGGGTGAGGATTTATTGATTCAGGTTAAAACAGCCATGAGAAACAATGTTGAACCAGAGTGAACCTTGTCTTCACCACAAACACAACAATAAAGACAGAAATGACTGTGATTAGGTAAAAACACCTGATCCAAGTAATCAGTAGTAGGTAGGGAATAGATCATTGCAATACAACAACCTAAGACATCCCCAGTCAAAGTGAGCAGTTCTCCTCCCCTGCTGAACCAAACCAAGCTTTCCTGTCCTCTGTTGCTTGACTGCTTGCCAGAACTTTCCAAGTGGTTTAAAATTAATTCTTATCACAATCTTGTCTTTATTGCCATGCACAATCAGTGTTCAGTTAGTGTCAAGAGTTGCTTTTATGCATAGAGAAATCAGTAGATTGGTTCTTTAGAAGTTGTGAATGAGTAAATGGTGAAGATGTAGGTCATCTGATAAACACACTGCTCATGCAGCAGGCGTTTTCCAGTTTTTCACTGGATAGACTGTATCCTTGTAATGACACTTGACATTTAGGTAAAAGATGATGGATCTTTGCAAGCAAACAAAATAATGTTATTTTTCGAAATGTATTTTTGCAGAATTGAATTTGGAAGTGACGAGATGTCAAGTTGGACTGAGTCAAAGTCATCTTCAGCTCATCGAGCACGTCACTGACAGTGTCATCAGTATGCATGTCTCTTGCTGCATCCCCTGCTATTTAGTGTAGTGTAGTAGTATCATACTGCATTTCAAGGTCTCAGTCTTTAATTTATGACCCCTATCTTAATATGTATGCATTGTATTCCCCCCACTGACTTGATTTTGTTTGTCACCATTATCAAATTGTCACTTCCTTTTTTGGCCATATCTACAATAACTGTATAGCTTTGTATGGAATACTGTGTGAATGGAAATGTACAATGTGTATGAGTGTTGACATTGATCTTTAAGAAAAGTGGAAACAAAGTAAAGGAGATAGTGCCTTAACCAAATACTGTATTGTCAGTTAGGCCATTAAAAAAGAAATTAAAGTAGTAGAGCTAGGAAAAATATAGTTTCCTTTTGATTACAACTGAAACATGACAACAATAATGTGCGGAATTACAAGCTACAGCATCTACATGTCTTTGTCTGCTGTCATCTCTACACTGCTATCTCACACTGCAGAGTGCAGATCAAATGGCTTCCATGATGGTCCATAGTGACATATACTTGTTTAGTAACTTGTGTTGTATGAGAAACAGTAATATTAAAGCTACACTAATCTTTAGTGTGTAGTAGCTGAGTGGTTAAGACATGTACCACTACATCTGCTTTTTTTTTGACCCTTCCTCAAAGGTGGGTATTACTATTTCTTTTGTAGCGGTTCGGAGAAAGGAGAACTGAAGCTAAGTCCTCAAGGACTTAGCAAGGAATTAATTTTAGCCTTTAAGAGCACTTACTAATGCAAATTTATCGACTGGTCATTAACTGATCATTAGAAAACTCTTCTGCAGTTATGTTAGCACAACCAATACATGTATGCTATGCAAACTGCTACAGTATATATTCAAGGTCAACTTGCCAGCTGAGCTGGTCTCTCAGTCATGTTTTGCATCATTGCTGGTTTGTACTGTCTACTTTTTACAGGTTGTTATGGCTGTGTTTTACTGTATGGAACAGTGGGCTGGCCTTAGTGATTTTTTTCCAGTTGATTTTTTAAATATTGATGAAATACAGTCTCCAGAATGCAAAGGTTATTAATGCCACTAAATCATTAGAGATAGTAAAGGCAGGTGTACACTGTGAGATTTTGTTCGATGCTCTACTCACTTCACTCTTACTAATCCTATCTACTTTCTGCTCAACAACAGTAACCTCTTCGACTTCCTTTTCCCCATTCATCAACTCTTTTATAACTATTCCTTCCATTTTCCCATCACACTCCTGGCACCTGTTAACCTGCTGCACATCCTTCCCATCTCTTTGTCTTTGCCTCATCAACATGTACAAATCCACCTCTCCCTCCTTACTGTCCGACCTAGCATACAAGTCATCATATGGCCTTTCTTTGGCCTTTGCCACCTCTACCTTCACCTTACACTGCACCTCCCTGTACTCCTGTATACTTACTTTAGTCCTCTCAGTGTTCTACTTCTTCTAACCTCTTACTCTGTATACAGTACACACATGGACTTCCTCATTCCACCACCAAGTCTCCTTCTATCCTTGTTCCCTAATATGACACAAGTACCCTCCTACCTGTCTCCCTGATCACATTAGTTGTAGTTGTAGCTCACCTCCTCCCTGATAACTACACACCATTTTTTCTTTTTTTTATCTTCCACCACTTTGTCCTCTTCAGCCTCCTCACCACCATAGCCATTTTACACACCACCACCCTGTGTTGTCTGGCTACACTCTCTCCTACTAATACTTTGCAGTCACTGATATTTTTCAGATTGCAATGTTGGCACAAGATGTAGTCACCCTATTATGATGCTCTGCATCACAGCATCTAACTTAATTCAGAATTTCTCCTTTTCTTTAAAGTTACATCCTCTCTGTGAGGCATAACCACTAACAACACTGAACATCACACTTTTAATTTCCAGCTTCACTCTATCTGATGCTCTTTACACGTCCAGAACATTCCTGACAAACTCCTCAGAATAACTCCTACTCAATTTCCCTTCCCATCCACCCTATGATAAAACAACTTGAAACCTGATCTTAACCTTCTAGCCTTGCTACCTTTCCACCTGGTCTCCTGGGCACGCAGTATGTCCACCTTCCTATTCTGCATCACGTCAACAAACTCATTAGCCTTCTCCATCATAGTCCCACCATTCAAAGTCCCTACTGTCTTACCTTTCCTCTTCTCTCTCTGCCTGCAAACACACCTTCCTCCTCTCCTTCTTTGAACAACAGTAGCCCCGTTTCCACTGGCACCCTGTTGGTCAACAGCACCGGTGGCGATCGTTGTTAACCCACACCACGACCGATCCAGTATGTTGTGTTGATGATTTGCATGTTTGTTGTTGTTGTTGCATTCATCCAGACTTGGGACTGGCTCAAGATGACACATTGTGCCCCCTTGTGGTTGTATTGGCTGCAGTAAACTGACTGATTTCATCTTAAAGGCTGTAGGCTTTAAGATTAAAGCCTATAGCCTTACTGGGTCCCTCTCCTCATTGGACACATCTGGATTAGATTTTTTAAGTCTGGCATCAGTACTCGCAAAGACTGAGCTTTTAGTGGGAGCTGGTTTTATTCCCAAGAATGAGAGATGTAGTCATTTCTTTGTCTCATCTTTTCATGAAAACATCTTTGTATCTTCCTATGTTTTCAAAATACAATTAAGATATTCAGTGAAAACACTGAAATTATGTTTTTTACTTTCCGGAACAATATTGGTTTGGTAACGTAAACAGTAGACATAATTTGTTTACAAGTTTTCACAAGATGAGCTACAAAATAACTTGTGTGTCTGTGTGTATTTAAGTGACTATTGAAGCACTGTGCCAAATAACATTATGTTGCATTATATCAAATGATGAGTCTGGTTGCACTCAACCAATATTGCATTTTCAGCTTGTTCTGCTACCCCCATGTGTTCCACAAAAAGCATGTTAGGCACTAGTAATGGCACAGTATAGTGAAGCAGCAGCTACACTATCTGTGCCTCTCCCTTCTCCTGTTTAAGAATGGTTTAACCTAAAGATGAACCCAAAAGACAACACGTGAGCATGGAGCTCTCTGAATCATTAAACATCATGTTTTACAGCAATACACCAGTGGGGCCAAAATATCACATTATGTGAGTGTTGATATCATCTTCAGATTCTTTTTATTCTGTGTGTGTTTGCAGTCTGACATGGTTTGAAAGTCGACAATGAGTGCACATTATCTACAAACATGACCTTGCTAATTGGATTACAGCATTAGCATGGCTGAAACAGTTGCCATGATGAGCTTCATGTGTTTGATATACTTGTTGATTTCCCGCATAAAAAAGTAAGCAGAGCCAGTGCTGGGGGAGATAACTCCTTCATGTAAGATCAAATAAGCACTGATATGGAGGGCAAAAAGTTCTGCATCAATAAACCTTAATTTATTTCAAAGAGACGCTAAAATAGATTTGGAATATCTTACCTTTGTTCTGCTACAAAAAATGGTTCAAACCTACTCTGTCTTCTTTCAGGCAATCTGGGCATGCTCTTCATTCTCAAATTAGGCTGTTTTTATTTACTGGAGAAGTGCTTTAAATCACAAATGAGTCTTGATGAGTAGGAGATGCATTAAATTTTGATCTTCATAGCTGTATTATTTAATGTGTGGAGCACGCTCACCTTCAATGCATCACACTCCTTTGATGTCTTGCCGTTCAATATCCCCGTGGAAGAAAGCTGTTTATTTTAAGGTATTTTCATGAGAATGTGAAGCTGTGAAAATTAACTCTTTCATAACACTAGCTGGTTGGGTGACTTGGATGAAATGGCGATTGAAAAGTTGAACCATGTGGCATTAGACTCGACTCTGTTGTCACATACAACAGGAAATCACCTCTGGCAGCAAACACATGATCAGCAGTGGTAATCTGTGGGAAATACAAAGTATCTGGAGGAGATTTTCAGCTGGAAGCAGAATGATATTTTATTATTGAATTAAATTATTTATTAATAATAGGTAAATTAATTTCCTTTATTTTAGTAATAGTTAAAATCGTTGAAAGTAAAGTAAGATTTTGTAATTATGTACCTTTTAATATTTATTTTATTTACCTTTATGCATGTTCTGACAAATGTTTATCCAGTATTACATCTTATCCATGTCCACCACATCATTAAAACCTCCACCTGTTGTGTGCTTAAAGTTTTTTCTTTGTTTTCTCTGTTGACGCCCTAAATGAATGTTTAAACAGAGATGTACCTAGAGAAGATGACTAGCTTAGATGATATGTTTATTTTTATGTCGTTGACTGTCATGGTTACATCATCAGGACAGGAATTGATTACATACCCTGTAGCTGTTACAGTACAAATACAGTATAGCATTGTTGTAAATGAGCACAAAACAAAGTATGTGATAATTATAGGCTCTGGTGAAATTCTGCAGCAATTCTGTGTATTTATTTTCTACTGAGGTGACCTGACCTCATTAAAACCACATGCTGAAGAGAAAGCACAGCACTTAAAAAGAATAATATTTTCATTTAGGTTCATGTGAAAAACAGTCTTTGATGCTTCTGCTCTTCTGCTGTCTGTATATAGATGTGGGGCTTGCTTTAAAGTGGCTCTAAAATCCATGGAGACCCTCAGCACATGATCAGGGTGAAAGCCTGCTTTGAGTGAGAGCCGTATCCTGATAGTATTTGACAGGGCTTCCATCAATATAGGCTTTATTAAAAAGGAAAAAATGTAGGTGTGCAATACAAAGCATTAGGTTGATACTGTGCAGGCGTTGGGTTATGTGCTCAGTGACGTTGGGAACGTGCACTAGGCTCAAGTGGTGGAGGTGACATTACAAAATGAAGAGGAGCTGATGAAAAGGGTACAATCAAATGAAGAAAATAGACTTTTCTTAATCAGGGTGTGTTTCAGGTTATGAATTGAAATGATTAATTCTATAGCACTTCTGAACAGCAAGGCCAATAAGAGTGCTTCAAATAACACAAAACTGCATTAAGATATAAGATGTGTGAAATACACAATAACGATGAAAAAAAAAAAAAGGACAAGTGGGCTAATGTGGTGAAAGCCAGTAATAAAGTACAGACATTAAGTGAAATTAGATATAAGGACGTATTTTTCTAAATTCTGCTGAGACATATGGCTGTTTTTTTACTTTTAAAATGTAGGACTGCATCCATGGCTACATGTAATTCTCACATGCTTTATGGTCTTTAGCATACGTGAGTCAAGCTGTGCACTGACTGTTCATTATTCTTCATGGGCACTAAAAATAATTATTTCTAGCACATTTTTCCATCTATACTACATCCCCAGGTTCCATTATCCAGTCGCATGGCATTTCCTATCATTGCTATGCTGACAACACACAGCCCTTCCTGTCCTTTCTACTGGATGACTCCACTGTCTCATAACGAGTCTCTGCCTTCTGTCGTTGACATTTCTGCTTGGATGAGAGAAAGCCATCTTCAACTCAACCTTCCCAAGACAGATTTTCTTGTCTTTTCAGCCAGACCTTCAATACAATGCAACAACATGGGGTCTTCAGTGATTGTCTCCACTAAGTCTGCCAGAAACCTGGGGGTTATCATTGATGTTCAACTGAGCTTTACTGAAAAGAAACAGAAAGATTAGACCCTACTTTTCTGACTATGTAACACAACTCGTTGTGCAGGCTCTGGTCATATCTTGTCTAGGCTACTGCAATGTCTTACTGATGGGGTTACCAGCTGCACCATCAAACTCCTCCAGATGATCCAAAATGCAGCATCACATCTCATTTTTGATCAGCCAAAAAAGGATGCACGTTACACCACTTTTCAGATCTCTGCACTGACTTCCTGTTGCTCAGCAGCCTGACTCCCAGTTTTTAAAAACCTGCTGAAAACTCTGCACTTAAATCTTAAATTAAAAAATAAATAATCTAGCACTTCTTACACTGTGCTTACAAGAAAACAGCTCTTCCTAGAGCACCTTACCTTAAAGGTCTTATATATGTTGCATCCCTTGTACCTCACTTTACTTTGGATAAAATGTCTGCGAAATGACTATAAATTTAAACGTAAATCTCAAGATTTACAACTACAAGACCGACCACGGAGCAGCGATGGGTGATGCTGCACTGGCAGAGAAGCTGAATATTTTCTTTGCCTGATCTAAGGAGGACCCAGCTGTACTGCAGCCCTTGGCCCACAGCAGCTTCAACCAGTCCCTGTCCCATCCTGTCTGAAGTCCTCCTACATAGTTCCCCTGCACAAGAAACCCAAATTTTTCACCCTCAGTGACTACATGGTGCGGACAACACCATGGTGGTAGTGGGCCTCATCTCTATAGTGGATTAATCTGTATACAAAGAGGAGGTTGAGCGGCTGATTAATTGGTGTAAAGAACAACCTGCTCCTCAACACATCAAAGAACAAGAAGTTGATAATAGACTACAGGAAGATGAAAACGGACAATCCACCACTAATCATCAGTGGGTACTATGTGGAAATGGTGGCAGATATCTCCACATTGTCCACATTGAGGAAGACATAACCTGGAGTGTGAACACTTCTGAGACTGCACTTTCTTAGGGTGCTCAGGAAGAACATCACCCAGAGGCTTTTGGTGTCCTTATATTGGTGCTCTATTGAGATTATACTTAAGTGCTGTATGTGTGTGCTACACCAGGTGCACAGTGGCTCAGAGGAAATCACTTCAGAGGATCATTACATGACCCAGAAGATCGTAGGCTACCCTCTACCCACACTGGAAGAACTACAAAGTTCCATCTTTCTCAAAAAAGCACAGAACACAATAATAGTTCTCATCCTGGACACTCACTGTTTGAACTGTTGCCATCAGGTAGACCGTACAGATCAATCTAAACAAGGACAAAGAGACTGAAAAACAGTTTATACTTACCAGCAATAACCAAACTCAGTTAAAATGTGCAATATTTGAACTTGATGTACAATATTAATATTAAAATGCAATAAGGCATTGTGCAGGAGAATGTTTACTGTGCATGGTGCAATGACAAAAAAGATGTTCTGAATCCGACCCAATCTTTTTTAGTTATGTACAGGAGGTCTCATTTTACTGTACAATAAACAAATTAATCCAAATCCATTTTTTAATAAGCTCATGCGATGTCACCTATTTCTGTCCAGAGTTACAAACATTTCTTACCAAGATCATGGATTGGTGATGGGATCCACTGGGATACCACTACATTAAGACTTCTTCAGCACACATCTCAAAAAATCTGAATGGGTTAAGGTCTGAACTCGCATCAATGTGTGAAAATGCTGCCTCAAAATCCCTGAACCACTCTTTCACTATTTGAGCTCAATGAATCCTGGCATTGTCATCTTGGAAAATGCCCGTGCCATCAGGGAGGAAAAAATGTATTGTTGGAAAAACCTGCTCATTCAGTACATTTAGGTCATCAGCTGCCCTTACTATGTTGTCAGCTGAAACGTATTAATCTCTGCAGTATTTATTCAGAGGCAGGCTCTTTCCTCCTTTTGAAAGTGGACGTTTTCCACCTGGTCAGCTGATCTCATCAATACAGAGTCTATGTCCTTTCAATAGGAGTTTGGCACTGTGTCAAAAAGTCACACTCTAGTCCATCATCTGGGTGAAGTGCAGAGAATAATAAATGGGATAAAGTCAGAAGTTAACATTTTGTAACATATCATGTCTAGTAATTCATATTTATACTTTTTTTAATCCTGTAAAATAACGAAAACCATGCATCATGATATTTAAGTCAACAAGCTAAATATTGGTGCTAAGATAATGACTTCTAATAAAAAGAAAGAACATTGAAGGAATTCCACTTTCATTAAGTTTGCTGTTTTAGTGCCAACATTACATTTCCCAGAATCAGCACTGGATGTTTGTTCATAGTTGAAACTTGAGCTCGAATGTATTCTTTCTCTCGGCATGCTCACAGACTGTGAGCTGGAAGTAGAACAGGACAAGAGGGAAAACTCTAGGACCAACACTGCCAGGTTCAAACCAGCTGATTTATCCTCTCTCCTGAAGGGAGAAAGCAAATGGGATTGCGGTGTGTTTGTGGCAGCAGGAGGGAAGATACAGAAGTGTGTGTATGCATGTGCATGCCACCAAGTTGATGATGTTGCTTATATCAGAAGCTCCCAGTGTGGCATCCATGATTTCCATCAGGTTTCTGAATTTGTGAAGTAGTTTACACAAGTGTGTGTGTGTGTGTGTGTGTGTGTGTGTGTGTGTGTGTGTGTCTGGAGAGAGTGAAGGGTACAACTACAGTCCTTTCTATTTCAAATAGAATTCAAATTATGTTCATCCGCATAGTCTGGCTCCAAATCTTGTAGATTTAAAATACGTCGGCTGATGGAGGTCAATTAAACTGAGACTTTGGGGGGGTTACTGTCGGTGTTACTTCACAATTAGATGTTGAAATGTTTTCCAAAAGATTGAACTGTGATTTTCATTTCTATTGCACCACCATCCACATCTAGTGTTTGTGTGCTTGTGTAAAATGACTGTTTGGTGGGATTTTGTAATTTTGATTTTTGTAATACATCTTGTTGCCATTCATTGCCGATTTACTTATTAGTTCTAGAACTGGTGATTCTGTTAGGGGTCCTGGTAATTCTCTTCAGCGGCCACACAAACTTAAGAAAAAGTTGAGACACCAGTACATAAGCAAGCCTGGCAGTACTTGAGATGACATGCTGTATTATCCTCTACATCCCTCCGTGGGGCATGTTAAGTATGATTTAATGCAGTCATTTTGCACGTTACATTTTTCTTAACCCTTTAGCACATGCATTTGTAACCTATTACTATAATAAGCCTTGTTATTATACAGTAGTATTTAAAGCTCACAGGCATGATACATAAATTGAAACAATGATTTGTGAGTCTTTTAGACACAGTCATCTCTCTTTAGGCTCTGCTGCAGGATTTAATGTTGGAGAGGCTTCATCAATCATCCTGCCATTGACTTCGGCTTGATGTTGAACGAGTCATGCACATATCAATACTCCTAGATACAGTACACTTAGATGACCCAACATCTTGTTGCTTAGGGATGTCTGGCTGCAAAAAATCTGTCAATCAATTATGGACGCCTACTCTAAAATGAAAGATAAAGAACTTGACTATATTGTGGCAGCTGTCAAAAACCCAGTGCCCCACACTACACGGTACAGTCATCAAGGAAGCACTATTGGCCACAGGGTACAGTCTTCAAGGGTTTAAGGAGGGTGTTGTCTTGTTAATAACCTGAATGGGTTGTATAGTAAGGTGATCCTACTCAGTCACTGGTACCTATTTACTCATGAACACTGATACAAACCACAAACTAATGAAGTGAGTTTTGAAGTAGATTTGCATGAACATCTAACATGGAAAACCACTAAAATAGACGCTCATAGACAAACAGGACATCCCACATCTCTACGCTCATCCCTTCAGCCTCATCACCAAGCAACGTCAGCCTTTTCAGTTTGGGAGTGAGTTGAAGATGACTGCAGGTATCTTCTTGTCATGATCCTGGTTCCTCACCTACAATCCCATGCTTTTATTTTGGTTTGCTTCCAGTTTTCCACCTTGCCCTCACTTTCTATCTTACTGTAATCATCGTTATCACCTCCACCTGTTCCTCATTTATGTCCTTATACCCTTGCCCATTCAGTACTCAACTGCCAGATTGAAAGACTTAGTCCTTCTATCCAGCCTTTTGCCTCAAGCCTTGATTTACCTTGTGTGTGTTCTGATCATCCTTGTTTTCCCCTGAATGAAGGACTATGTTGCCTTGCATCCCTGTGTTTGGATCCTGGCTCTCTCTCTTAGAACTCGGAACCAGATCTCCTAGGACTCACCTCCCTGTCCGCTATTGGACCTTGGCCTGGAAGCTTGGGCACCCCTTTCTTTCTTCTCCTATCCAAGTAAGTTGCCTTAGACTAATTAATCTCCACGTTGTAACGGTAATATTCACTCACCCCTCTTCTCCAGATCCACCACGCTGGCCCTTTAAGCAGAGACCCAGTTCATACTTCACAGTTCCCTTTGTACAATAAATCTTATTTCTTGAAGTGATCTCTGGCTATTTAACTGGGTCCTTTTTAAATTATTACACTTCTGAGGTGCTCCAGCCACACAATGGTCAGGTGAATGGTTGCTTGAATGAATGCTTGCAGGGCCTTGGTAGCCTCCTTACACCCAAAATGCAACAAAAACACTCAGAGGCATCTCTTCATGCTGACTACTAATAGAGTCCAGCATTGTATGCAATGTCTACACTTATGACTACAGTGATTTTTTGTCCCAAACGTCTCTGAAGATTTGTTTGACTCTGAAGACTTCATCAGCAGGTTTTCCAAGTGTGTTATGGAGCTTCAGGACATGTACAGTGCAACTCAGCCATATAACCATGCAAAGGGCAGTGTTTTTACCTCTGTCAGTCATATACACTATTTTGGCACACAAGTTTAACTGCTAACTCAGTTATGGCCTTTTTGTACTCTCATTCGATTAATTGACTGCTAGCAAAACGTTAAATCGTGGTCTAATAAGTGATATCCTATTACATAATTAACTGGATGTGGTTGAGGGGTCAAAGGTTGTGTCATAGGCATCACAAAATGTATACTACATATACTATACACAAATTACTTGTTATATGTTAATCACCAAGAAGCTGCTTCTTGGTAAATTTCTTTTACTGCCTGTTACCCGCCTGCATTTGAATAACATTCTATGCATTTTTTGTTTTAAGTTACATTTAAATATAATCCAAGTAATTCATTACATGCATTACTCAAATAATTTTTTCCACTCAGCTACACATGTATAATACTTTTATCTTGGCATTGCCTTTTGTTTTGTTTTTTTTTTTAAATCAGTGACAAATCTTATGAACCAGGACTAAGTTCTGCTTTTTTTTCTTGAAGAGAGTGGAGCAATTGCGAGATACTGTATTGCACAAACTACAAGATGATGGACTTCTATGCATAAGCACTGATGTGCAGTCAAGTCTTTGCTGACAAGGCTTTTCTTCCTAAGACTTCAGAAGGCCCTTCGAACCTTTACAGAGATATCCTCGGAATCATCATCCTCTTCACACTGAAGGAACTCAGTTGAGGATCTGTGAGTGGCCTGGATCACTTTTATTTTAACAATGATATGTGATAAGTGATACCAATGGATTCTGCATTATTTGGGAGATACATTTACACAGGTGTAATACAGTCTGTTGAAGATATTGTGTCACGGTTCTGGAGCTGGCTTACATAATGGTCAGACAAGATGTACAGGTGCCATTTTGATGGAGAAGGTACGGCATCAGGAAAACTGAGACCAGTCTGATGAGTCAAGGCAAAGTAAAGCAGCATAAGCTGACCAGACATTTTCAGACTAAATATAACTTTTAAAATGCTGTCTACGCCATTGATCAGTATGTATAACACAAGTCCACATATTTTTTTATTTCTAAACATGTAAATGTATCCTTTCGATGTTTGCTTTGCTCCATTTTGAGCGTGCAAATACAGGGTAACCACAAGCTTCACAACGGGAAATGTAAATATTTGACTACAAAGGCAGTCTTAACACCACAGGAGTATTTCAGTAGTAGGATTAGCAAACTGGCTAGAGAGTTGTAATCGAAAATAAGGTATGTGACTAATTTGTGTTATTGTTAGAGTACTAAGGCTAAACTGCATCTTTACTTCTAACTAATTAAAACTAAAACTAACACAAAGCAATCTTCCCCATCCTGCCCTTTATGTATTTGGCTTATTACATATCCTGACAGTCATGAAATGAAATGCTAAACCTCCAGTGTGCCCAGCAATGGAGTTCAGTGGATTCAGGTAACTCTCCCATCAGTGACGAGGGATCCTTTTTAATTTCCATCTCCAACTGTTTTGAGTAATTTAAACAATAAGGTTTCATTAACAAACTTTGTGGATATGAGCAATGAAGTCAACACAGAAGGAAAACCCAACATTCATATTTGTCATTTGATCAAAAGCTAATTATAAACACCTATAAACAAAGAAACAACAAACAAATTATAAATTTGTCATCCTGCTATCTATTGATATGAGATATAATGAAGTAGTGATATGATATACACATGCTCATTAACTTAGGTATAATGCTGAATACAGTTGAGAAAACTTTTAGAGTTTTAGGGGGGAGACTTAGAGAGACAATCTCTGGCTATGTACAGGAACCATCCACAGACACTTTTGCTGTCTTGTCCAAGGTCACCTTGACACATGACCAGGAGGAACCGGGAGTTGAACCGCTGATCCTGCAGTTCATGGATGACTAACCTCTACTGTTCAGTTTTGTTTTTAGTCCACTGAAACATAAAACATGAAAACTTGAAAATCACTGAACAAATAAAGCAGGGAAAGTTTGTGAACTGTCAAAGTACACAACTGTTTTATTTGAAATCTGTGTATTTCCGTGTGTTTGCAGCATCAAACTAATCAAAATAGTATAATTAATCACATTAATTGGTGCAGCCTCAGTAATAACAGTGGAATACATGTTCAAGAAAAAACACTGTCTTCAATCATAGTATCAGAACTGAAGAATGAAAGAGTCTGCATGCTGCATGCTGGTGTATCTCTTAGCCGAACTGTTATAAATGTTTAATTTCCCTCATGATTAGTGTGTCAGTGCCAAAACCTGTTTCTGCGTAAGGAAGCAGCTGCTAATGCAGTGGAGCACTCACTGACAATGTTGGTGTCTGGTCCTCAGACATAATGTTAGGTGCCATTTTTGTTTGCTTGAGAGCCTTTGCCACATCTTCTGTCAGGCTTTATTCTGTGAGGGGGACTGTGCTAGGTGGTGTCGGGCATCGCTGATGTAATGCAGATATGATTCATATTACTATATATAGCAATATGATACATTAAACAACGTCCAGTACTATGCAATGCAAGAAACATCCCAATCACAATACAATGATTCAACACATTGTAATTCAATGCTATGTGATGTGACTGGACAAAGAGATGATGCTACAGAATGCAATTAAATGAGTTTCATTCTTAACATTTCAGAAACTGGCCTTTTTCTGTTTTCTGTCTGTTTCATGTTTATATCACAGTTCACTTTTACCAAACCTGACTTACAGAATAGAGGATGCTGAACATCAACAAGAACTATTATGTGCACAATGAAAAACTGTGTGGGTAACAGTTTTAAGCAGCAGGTACGATAATTCAACAATGAGCAGCAGAAAGCAATTTAAGTATTATGAGCAATAAAAAAATGAATCAACCTTTCACAGCCTTTCATGTCTGCTTTACAGAGATGAATCCGAACCTGAGGGAAGGGGTGCTGGGGCATTGGCAGACGCCTCCACACTCACATTGTGTCACAACTTCATGTAAGGTTCGGTGTCCTGCCTGTGTACTTTACAGCGGCGCAACACATTTTGTTATGACACAAGCTTCCCCTCTCTATTGCCAAATGTTTGATTACCTCAGTATGCTTGTGCTGAAACATGGTACACACACAAAAGTTTATATCTATAGTGCACGGTAATGTAAAGTAAGTCTAATTAAGGAGGAATATAAAAAGTGAAAACTTTCCCTTCAGAGAATCATCGTGGAAAAATCGGCACAAATGCAATTTGCCTAACGCCTGTGCAGCAGTTAGCATGTTGACAACATTATCAACAACAGTATGTAAATCTGTGGTTGTAGGCCTCTGCTCATTCTCTGATAAGATAATACTAATAAGAGTAATAGCACCCAAGGTTTTATATAAATATAGCCTACAATATATTGATACCATTTGTTGAAATGATTTGAGGTAACGTATTTCTACAAATAGATGGAATAGTGAGTAATGAACTTAAAAACAGAATACCAATAAATGTAATGCAAATAATAAATAAACATGTTTTCCATCGACAATCATGAGCTCACAATGCACCAGACGACTGACTAAAATAAATTGCACACATCTAATACAGTAAAAAAAACAGAATGAATGTTTACTTAAAATAAATAAAGAACACTGTGCAGATGGTTTTATCTGTGCATCGTCAGGATTACCTGGACAGTGTGTTTTTAAACAGAAATCAGACAACTGATCCACAGCTAAGCTCCCGTCAACAGACGTAGCAGCAGATGACAGTTTGGAGAAAAAAGGCATCTCATGATAATCCATTTACTCTGTTCCTCTCTCCTCTCTCCTTGCACCTTTTAGCTGTTCCCTTTATGTATTTTGGAATAGTAGGGACTGAGACACAAGGAAACGATCCAAGTGAGGGAAACGTGGATGCAAATAAGGCAATTAGGATGTAGAAAGTGAGCGGCAGGCTGGGAATGAGCAACAAGTGCATGGCCAACAGGGGGGAGTGAGTAGATCTGCAACCAAGGGACAACATGGAGAGTGTAGAAACAAAATGGTGATGAAAGAATGAATCATGACAGTCATAACGACGACTGTTGGCTTAAGTCTTATTATGGGATTTGCTTGCAATTAGAAAAATATAGAAAATCACCAGCCTTACACTTTAATAAAGATTGTGGCAAACTGTAAGAATCAAAATCAAAGGGAACTCAGAAAAAGACATTAGCAAGCAATAAAACCTAGAATAAAATTAGACACAGTCAATACATAAAATGAAAAATAAAATGTAAATAAACAAGGACGAATATGGGTCAGAAATACAGTTACAGTGCAATTACAACTTGCAGGTTCCCCCTAAAGTGCAGTGGAGAAACTGATCAGTTGAGACCAACTGTCATAGCTTCACTGTATCCATAGGTTACATTTAGAGGAAATAATATGAAAGATTGTACAAAGAATAACAAAATGAAAATAGTGATACAAAATATCAGCAGGATTTTGAGCTAAATCTGCAGCTTCAGCTTAAAAACACAGACACAAGCCTATAGACTCCCACGTAGGCTATTTTTAACATCGTGGCATGCCCTCCTTCAGGCGTGAGTTAGTGTCAGTTGCTAATGATAGCATGGGGATGGAGCTGGTGCTGGGCAGGATCATGTGTGGCTACTTATATGTAGTGGGAGGCCGGTGACAGGCATTAGTCAATAATGCATTAATACTACAGTGTTGTGTGGCAACTGTGCACACCATCCATCAGTGTAAGTTCTCTTGACACTGAAATCTTTCAAGGAAAAAGTGTGAGTGCATATGTGTGTGTGTGTGTGTGTGTGTGTGTGTGTGTGTGTGTGTGAGGTGCTCCTGGAGAGACAGGCGAAAACGACAAGCAGGTAGATAGAGTTAATTCCTTGGAGGGTTTGAATTGATGCTGACTGCAGGAAATGAAATGTGTGTGAAACTCATACTCTGGTGAGGAGCTAGCTCAGGGCCGTCAGGAAAACGGGCGCACACACACACACACACACACACACACACACACACACACACACACACACACACACACACACACATACACATAAACCACACACGCATTTCGCACAGACCTCACACAAAAAGATATCTTCAGACTCGTACTCTTGTTCTTCCTATCTCTCTAAAGGCACAGCAAGATGAAACAGTCTCCCAAAAAGCTTTCATCATGGAGGTGTGTGTGTGTGTGTGTGTGTGTGTGTGTGTGTGTGTGTGTGGTGAAAGAAGGCCCTCATTAAAAACCCTGAAAGGCCCTCTCTTGCTCCCTGTTAGAGTTGGATGGCCGACCCTCCCAGCAGCTTGAGAGAGAATTTGTGATCTCTGGAGAATCCTTCCCTTACTCCCGGTGCCGCCTTAATGATATGGGTCAATTCTCAGTAGGGTGTGTTAGCACTTTGGTAAGGAGGACTCTACTGAGCAACAGACAGCCCCAGTTGTGGATGTCAACATTATTCTAGTTGCGCTTTTGTTGTTTTTCTATAATACATGAAGATTTAATACATGTTTCTTTTTCAGCTGTATTCCATGCAGTGTGTTTGAAGGCGAGGTTCTTATCCAAAAGGACTATAACTTTCTTTATGAAAATTAAAAGCATCTTGATGAAAGGTTTTCTGCTCACTGTGAAAATTACAACAACGGCTTTAATTAAGCTGGGTTTTGATTCGAACGCATTCTGTGTTCTTAGGTTTAGCGTGGAAGAGCTAGATGACGACTGTTTGTTGATGCTGAACAAATGGTCGGCCAATTATCACCTAAAACTGCAACAAAAACTGACTATTGTGGAGACACAATGAAGTAAAGCTAAGAAGAGCAACTTGACTTTGTTTATACTCATAATTCTATAATTTGCCAATTAAATATAATCAAGCTACTTTGTCATCAATTTATTTTCTCAGTGCATTTTAACTGGTGACTTTGGGCAGCCACAATGCGGCCCTTGGGGGGGTCATATTATTGACTCTGGTATCTCATCACATCATCAATTAATATAATTTCTGCTCACATTAAAGTGGTCAAAGCTCTCACTTAAGATGTCGCATTGTAGATCACACAATAGAAGTGGTAAATATGGGTCAATTTGTATGTATTTGTTAGCTTCTTAATTGTGGAACATTATAGTCCACATTAATGAAACCATATTTATGTGGTTAAGTGCCACTAATTTCTCCCAGGGAAGGTTTTATAACCTGCATACAACACTCTCCGTTCTTAGATCTTAGAACATAAACTGTCTTTCGCCCGCCCAAACAAAAAGGACTAAACATGAAGAAGAGCATCTGAGGAGAGATCTGTCTTCCAGGAAGGACAGACTTGAAACAGATGTACACACAGAACAGAACCCATCCATCCTGTCTTATCTGTCTCCACCCAGGGATCAGCAGATTCAGTGCTTTCGCTGTATGGAGACTTTCATTGTGTGATGCTTTTTTTTTTCTCCACCTTGCAAGAGCAGGTAGTGATCCCAGAACTTACAAAACACAGTGTAAAACAGCAACCTGTGAAATGACCCTTGGATTCATAAACAGCCCAGGAGATCTAACTCTATTTTCTGGTATCAGAGGTGTCTGAACAGTGTTGTTCCGTTTGGACTGTGGTACACCTCAGACTGTGATACATTTACTATACAAAAGGACAATACAGCACAAAGACATAACAAAAAAGTATAAAATAGAAAAGTAGAAACAAAACAGCAGATACAAAAGAAGCCATTATTCATAAGGGGAGTTGATTTGTCATGGTATAACTAATGATAAAATATGTAACAGTGATTATTACATCATTACATCCTCTGGCAGCATGTCACGTGGCATCATGTCACATTGAGTGCAAAGAGAGCATTTAGCTCAAGTTTCAATAGTTGCTAACAGCATGTTGGTGACTGATGGTCGGCTTTGGGGATAAAGGGAGTTGCCTGTCGTTGGTTGCTGCATGTACAGTAAGTGTTGCTTTGCAGGATAATTAAAGCAGATCAGTTTAGTGGTATTCACTGCAGGTAAACCAGATATACATGTAAACTGGCCTAAAGGCCTCACATAATATTTTACAATAAGTTAACATCATGCTTATAAAAATAGGATGTGGAAAAGTTTTATGGTAGGACAAATGTGATCTTCATGATTTTATGCAAAAAGTAAAGTATACTTGTTTTTTACTTGGCTTGGCCACAAGGTCAAACTGACTGCAAGGCTTAAGCTTGATTTGTGCTTCTGTGTTGAATGCTGTGTCTGCTGTGTTTGCTAAAATGCTAGTGTTTCATGTCTGTTTGTCTTGGAGGAGGGATCTCTGCTCAAGAGCACTTGTATGCAATCACTGTGTGCACTTGAAAAAGATGTTCTCTTGTGCATAAACCTAATTGTATTTACTATGGTCATGTCTCCATTGCTTTAACAAACAGTGTTCTATTGTTGCAGTAATGCATTCATTATTAAAGGTACAAACCCTTCACAAGAGGGTTTGTACCTTTAATAAATTCACCATCAACAGAACCAAAGTCAGCATCCGCCAGGTCCTTTGCTCATTCTGTAGACTTGGTTTACTAATAACATACAGCAGACATCCATCTAAGCAAACATTATTGGGAATTGCGTGAAACGAATTATTTAAACAAATAGTGAAAAGCAATGCAACAAGAATAAGATATTCTTCTTATTAAATATTACTGTGACCCTTGCTTTATAAATCATATTCCCATAGCTTGGCTAAATAACACTTACCTTTTTCAGATATTAGCAAACTGTTCCAGCTGTTTTTGACAATTGCAGAAGACTCAGGAGAATAAGTAAAATTTGTGAAGTTATAAAAACCTTATTAATCTGGGGATTTTGTGGTCAGCATTTAAATAAAGCATATACAAAATAAGATTAGAGATTCAATACCAAATCAAAAACTGTACTTTGTAGTCAATTACATGAATATCCAAACTTTACTGACTAGATTCATTTTTATAGCGCAAAATCTAAAAAGTTAGTCTTAAGAAAGGATTTTTGATCTCTAATGCAATATTAACAAGCTAGCTAACACTACATAAAGTAATTCATGTGCAGATAAACGTTGGGTCATTTCAAAGTGATAGTAAACAATAATGGTTCAATAATTATGGTACAATAATAAGCATGATCACATATGATATATATAATTTACCTTTGTAAAATATGTCGATCGCCACAGCGGGTAAATGAGGTAAACGACAAAATGGTTACTCTCCCAGAGTAGCCATTTTTTTATTTACCTCAAGCTGCGACTGCTATTGTTAGGGCTTTACTTAACGTTGAGACTAAATGAATCATCTCACCACTACTAAGACTGATTGCTTTTTCTCACCACCAATGATGATTGGTCAATAAAAATCAGTAATTAGAAGTCAATAGAGCTAGAAGCTCAGACTTGGGCTGATCCACCACACTCTAACAATGGCAATCTTTCCCATTTGCACATCTGGATACACTAAATCCCTGCGACAAAAGGCTGTGATAAAAGTAATTGCAATTCCAAACACAATTATAGCCCTCATTTATCTCATTTTCCTCTGAGTTGTTTGTGCTCATTATGTTCTTGTGCTTGGAGAGTAACAGGGAGCAGATGTAAATTGAATGCAAGCACGCAGCTATACGCTTGATGTTGCTGCCACAGATTCATGTTGATGGCTTCCCACCTGTGTGAGCCTCCCTGAGGGTCAGTCACTAACAAGACTTACAGCATCACAGTTCCCCATCTGAGGCACGAACCCCTAAAGTGGGATACAAATATTTTAGTTGCATTTAAATGGTCTCCATCAGAGGCCTGCAGTAATAGATGGATGATGAGAGGAAATAGAGGGAACAGAAAAGGAGAAAAGGACAAACTAGCAAGTTGAGTGTCTCTATATTCTGTATAGATTCACAGTTTAAAGACAGATCTTCTGCTATTACTGCATTGTTCTGAGATAATATACATATTTGGGGCCTGCAGTGGATATGAGGGGGCGGCCGCTCTGTCACTGCCCAACCAAGGTACCGGTTACAAAATGGCAACATCCTCGTTTTCCTCCCTCCAAGGAGCCAAGAGCAAAGCGGTGGCGATCTTGTCATCGTCCCACCATATAGCTGGTACTGTCGGAAAGATGACAGGAGTGAGCAAGAGCCACTGGGACTAAACACTGGGATTCTGCAGTGGACACAAGGGGTGTGTCTGGGGTCAAGGCGTTGGCAAATGCTGTGAGGTGGGTCAAAAATCGGCGAAAGCTGGAGATGTGGGTGCTCAAGCTGAAGCTGCTGCAATGGCTGGATATGCTGGCACCTGAGCTGGAGCTGCTGCCGAGGCTAGAGCAGGAAACCCAACCCTGACTGCATAGGCTGGAGCAGGAAATCCAGCCCTGACTGCTGAGGCCGGAGATGCAGTGACTGCCAAGGCTCTGGGGAGCTTTCCGTCCCTAACGAGGTTGGCAGTGATTGCTAGAGACGAATTCCTGGGGGTTTGGCACCCACAGAGCAAGGTGATGGGAGTCTCGGGATCAGGAGTGGTAGCATGGAAGAAAAACTGTGAAAGTAAGGCTTGGTCAGCTGGCCTGGTGCTAACTGGACGAGCGCCTTCAGCTAGAGCAGCTGATGACCGACTAGCGGTCTCCTGACCAGGGAGGTCAGATCTAGGTGAAGGCAAAGGCAAGGTCCAGGATGAAACATGGTCGGGATACTAGGGAAAAAAAAGTTTAAATATAAAAAACAGGACTAGAGGCAAGGCAAGATCAATGGCTGATAAGTACAGAGGTAACTAGAGTGAACTGAAACAACAATCTGGCAGAGTCATGGTACCTGAGGTGAGCTTAAAAAGGAGTAGGGGAGAGCAGTTAAAACTGATCGGGTGATTATTTGCAGCGAACAACCTGGTGCAATCCATAAGTGAAGCTGGAGAGGGGAAAACAGGGCTGGGACCGGAAGAGAATATCAAAATAAAAGCCACGGGCCAAGTGCAGGGCAGGATCATGACAATGGCAAAAAAAAAAAATCTCTTATTTGCAACTTGCCAAATAAGGAAACAAATAACTTATTTCTTCATTATGTTAATAGAAAATGTAATGTGGTCATAATTATAATGTCATCATAATATGGCAGATTGAAATAAACTAGTTGTCATTTTTTAAATGTGGGACACATCTGCCTAATACTTGATGGTGTATTAATGTGCACTTAAAGGTTGAACAATACAAGATTAAATGCTGGGACACTGCACTTCTAATCATACTGTAGAACTGTCTCACAGACAGCGTCAAGCGCTTTATAGATATAAAGCTCTTCACATTGTCTGTAAGAATACCACATGTCCAGACACCCTGCACATGACAATTATTTCCCAGCCATATCACATTTGGGCTGCAGAGCACCTCTACAGGCACTCAGTTTGATGAAGCCGTCAGAACCTTATTGGTTAAAAGCAAAGATGTAATCCTCAAGCTGCTCAACTGAATGCTCCTGAGGGCCTGCCACAGGTGAGGATACTATTGGAAGATTCTGTCATGAAAATTACCAACGAAATTGGCAACAAGCAAATGCTCTGAGCAAAGAATGACCCATGATAGAAAGCACATTTTACTCTTGTTTTAGTACAACAGCAACTGGAACCAAAAGGTCCTGCCATCCAATATTATCCTAGTACCCCCACAAGACACATTTCGTTAGAGATTCTTGACCACTAATGCATTGGCCACAAAAAAGAAAGAATGACCTCAACAGGTAAGTTGAGGCTTCAAAGGGAGTTCAGAAATAACACTGTAAAAAATAAGTTGGACATTTAATTAATGATTTGATTCTCATACAATTTGCACCTCTGCATTATAACCCATATTGTAGTATTTCTACTCTATATTAGTTTTTAGGTTCCTACAAATTTCAATCTCCGATTAGCTGAGATTATTTTTAGCCAAGATCAGATAAAGTATTAATTCACCTCTAACCTTAGTTGTTTGGTGTTCCATACCGTGTTTGTATTTGTTCTGAATGCTAAATCTAGATTTCTCCAGATTGTTCAATTCTACAATTCCTTAGCATAATTTCCACAACTGCTATAACCGCCATGTCTTTTTTAAAACAGAACAAATACAAAATCAGTTCTCAAATCTAAATATGGAGAAGTAGTTTCTCCTAATAGTGTGAAAGATCATAATATACTGGGACTGGCCTCACTGTTCCACTACCTTTGGAGGATGTTGTATGTGATCAGTTCCAACAAATTCCATTCGAGAAAAGTAAAGTCTAGTAAAGAATGTGAACCCTTGGAATTAATAACTGGTCGACCCCCCTTTGGCAGCAATTACTTTAACCAGGTGCTTTGTGTAGTTGTGGATCAGACCTGCAGATTTTATGTCTGTCATGTTCTTTGGACATCTCATGTGTATGGCTCTCTCAAAGTCGTTCCATAGCATCTCAATTGAATTTATGTCTAGGCTTTCAATTGGCCACTCCAAAAGGCATATTTTGTTTTTCGGAAGCCATTCTGTTGTAGACTTGTCCCAATGTTTTGTGTCGTTGTCCTGTTGCATCACCTAACTTCTATAAAGTTTCAGCTGACGTACAGACATTCTCACATTATCCTAAAGAATATTTTGAAACACTTGGGAATTCATCCTTCACCCCAATCACTGCAAGCCACTCAGGCCCTAATGCAGCAAAGCAGGCCCAAATCATGATGTTTCCTCTGCCATACTTTACAACTGCAATTATGTTTTCATAATGATTTGCAGTGACCTTTTTTGCCAGACGTAATGTTTTGTTTTCAAATAGTTCAATCTTAGTTTCGCCAGTCCACAAAACATTTTGCCAATACTGCTGTGGAGTGTCAATGTGCTCTTTTGCAAACGTCAGGCGTGCAGCAATGTTCTTTTTAGTAACCTTTGTGGTGTCCTGCCATAGACACCCTGCTTATTCAATGTTTTATGTACTGTAGAACATAGACGCATGAACACAGATGTTAGCCAGTTCCCATGATGCCTTTAAATCTTTGGCTGTCTCTTGGGGTTGTTTCTTAACGTGTGTTTGTTGTGCTGTTGAGGTCATTTTGACCACTTACCCACTTCTCGGTAGAGTAGCCACAGTCCGATAGGGTCTCTATTTGTAGACTGGTGAGTTTCTAAAGTCTTTGAAATCACTTCACAATCCTTTCCAGCTTTATATAAATAATGAATTCTTGATATGGTGAGGCATAGCTCACATAAGCACTTTCTACTCAAAACGTTTGAGTATTTACTACTTTTGTTAGTGACAGTAGCTCTAGCCCACACCTACAAACCATTTTTTTAAACAAAACTTTAGGTATGCTAAACCTGACTCCATTTAGCTTTTTTGAGGGCAAAAGCACTAGCACTATGAGGTTATTATGGTTCTTCCGAAAAAAAAAAAAATCATTTTGTTTGTGTTATTATTTTTGGCACATCATATTTGTTAGTATTCTACTCATGACTTAGATTAGGAACAGATCACAAATAATGACAAATTAATGCAGAAAACCACAACATTCAAAAAGGTTTACATACTTTTTCTTGCCACTGTATTATGTATAAATGTATGACTTGTGAACTAAGACAGAGACTGATGTGCAGAAAAATAAATGTCTATATTATCTGGAAGACCAACCAAGAAATCAATGCTGCACTTTACCTGTTCTCCAGGATAAAATGGGGACAATAAAGAGAAGCAAAGGCATCTCATGGATTTTTACTTTAAAACTGCAAAAGTGAAATGTTTTGCTCTTTGCAGCGTTCATCCAGTTAATATTATGATGTTCTCAAAATATCGCACTTCCTCAGATGCTTGGAAAACATACAAACCTTTGAGGCAGCAGAAAGTATACCAAGGGACATACAGGCATTTTTCACGCTTGGTACATTTACAGTACCACAATTACTGCAAACTCACAGGACATTAATTATGTATTAGTCAGATGAAAGATTTTCTGGGCCTCACATATGTACAGTACATATGCTCTTTCTGCTCCTTTCTTGAAAAACATAGACTGAATCAGAAATAAACCCCTGGCCTGTATAAAGAAACGACTGCAGGGCAATATTTGATCAAGTCAGACAGATCCATGCCTTGCTAATATTCAAAGGATTCTCCTGCCGCAGAAATGTGAATATGTAATGTATTCCCAAGTAACAAAACAAACACAACAGAGGATGCACAAAGGCAGCTGAGAAGTGCCGGCTGTGCAGGCAACTACCACATGCAATGCTGATATATAAGACCCCTTTGATGTTAGCATCATGTTTTGTTTGCAGTTTTGAGAGTAAGAAGGATCTTATCAGGTGTTACCCCTGTACGGCACTAAGGCTCTAATGCAGATTTCTCATAGTTGTTTTTAGCTGTCGTATCAGTCTTCAGTCATCTTCATGCTGTTGTGGGGTAAAGTATGTATTTCATAGTTTTTCAAAACATTCTGACTGTAATTTTACAAAATTGTGTACTGGGTCCTCTCCTCTGCCGGCCCATATTCCAAGGTATGCAAATTGTTGTATTCTGTATTGAGAAAGGCCTAAAGCATCTGCACCCACGCTGGGAGCGCCGTAAGGCTCCACATATGGAAAATATGTGGAGCCTTACAGAGCACCTATTAATGCCGTAATTATTTGCAGTAATCTAGTCATAAACGACAAATTATATTTTGACCTGATGAAGTTGCTTCTACGCATGACACAATCAGACACTGAACTCAGACATAATGGTCATGACCTAAGGAAAAGTCATGTATATAATTAGACAAAAACATAAAGTGAACACATAATAGAACACATAATAATAATTATTATTATATTATAATAATTATTATTATTATCCAATACGTTATTAATTGCAGTCTAATTGTTTTTTATTCATAACATAAAAAGCTTTATAGTCCCCAAGAAACTTAAATCTCAAACCTGGGCAAATCAAATCAAAACATCTGAATGGTAAGATGTGACTAGAAGTGAATGAGCAAATGCTTTTGTAATATGGGTGAACTGTCCCTTAAAGAAACACTAAGACTGACAGAATACATCACTAACAGTAGTCACAGCTTCAACATAAAATCATGTTTTTGGGTCAAGTTTTTAAACTCAATTAGGAATTTAGTCAACATTTTAGATTAGCATTTTACTACGGTGTTCAAATCAAAGGACAGATGGTGGGAACTCATTTAGTGAAATTGAGCTTATTATTCAATTATTATTAATTGGAGTAAATCAGTATCAGCATTGGCGCACGCTTCAGTAACGCCCAATCACATCAGCTCCTCTAATCCCCTTTACAAGTGCCACCAGAGAGCATATAGTAATAGTTGAGGATTAACAGCTTTGTCAGAGACAGTTTTACATCAGGGGGAATCTGACTTTGTGCAGTTTATTAAATTGAGGGACATTTATATATACTGTAGCAACCTCATATAAATTTATATAAAATCTACCACATTTACGACACAGCAAACAGGCCCAAGGATGCTTTAGGTAAAAATAGCTGAGGTAGAATGCTGAAACACTCAATGATCCTATTCCTCCTCTTTTTGACTCCAACTATCACACATCACGCCTAGGCAGAGGGCCCAACAATAACTAGCTTCAAACTGGTGACGGAGGAGGAGGAGCTCCACAGATACTATCAGCCAGTCCCTGCAGATATTACTTGTGGTTTTGGGATTGTACAGCGTTGTACAGACCTCAATATAATCACTGTGGATAAACGATGAACACACCTTTTACCAGTCTGAATTCACATCACATCCTCGGCAGCGGGAAACAAGGAGGGTGAGCGCTCATCAGAGCACTCAGTTCTGAACAAATGTCTTCTCGTCGTCTCTCCGATTCTGTGGAGTCACTTGCTGCCCAGGCTATAGCCTCAGCATCTACGCCGTGTTTCTGGCCAGGAGGGTATCTGTTCAGTGTGTTGCTAATGTCATTTGTTGCTAAAGGGTCTACTGACAGAACCGTCTTTACCAAAGGCAATTCTTGCCAGGCAGCTTGTCCTAATCTGTCAAAACAAGTTAAAATCCCCACACGCCAGGCTTATCTACAACTTTTACCTTGTCAGACAGTTATCAAAACAACATAGACACATTTTTATTCAGACAGTGAGTGTGGGCACCCTTGACCAGGCCAGTTATGATTTTAGATTAGGTCAGACCTGCAGATACACTTTAACACTGGTGGGCTGGTTTCACAAAACAGTTTTAACTTAGAATTCATTCTGTTCTTCAAGCAGTCGAATGAGATATAATAAAGAAGAATAACAGTAAGTCAGTGGGTCATTTAATCTATGTTTGTCTTGTTGAGTCAACCTATGACTATAGGTTGACTTGCTATATAGTACTTTCTGCCAGAGCCCCACCTGTTTACATCCACAAATGTGGATGTGTCATTAGATGTGGTGAACACACGTGAGCAGAGCAGACAATCAAACTATTTCAACAAAGTCAAATAAAATACAAATGTCATTGATGTACAGCTGCCAGTTCTTCTTAGCACATTCAGTTTCCTTAATCGATGTTTTCACAGCAGGCATTTGTCATGTCAGAGACGGAAATGTAACTAATGACATCATTAACGGCCGCAATATGTGAGCTAGTGCTTTGGGATTGCTGCCTCACTGGCTTACTGACTTACTAGGATACTGAGCCATTGTTAATGAAATTTGTTTTATATGTGATTTAACTGCTGAGACAAGTTAAAGTGTCAGATGTTAAAAAGGTCTATTACCCCATGAACAACTTCACTGTGGACGCTGCTTTGATGGACTTGTGTAAATGAGGGCACAAATGTAGACAAACCACATTTTCATGTGCATATTACAATAATTAAAAATGTATAGGTGTGTTTGGAAGGCAGGGGTGACTCAACAAATATTTAAATGGATGGGCCAGAATGGGGCACAAAC
Organism: Anabas testudineus; assembly: GCF_900324465.2. NCBI lineage: Eukaryota > Metazoa > Chordata > Actinopteri > Anabantiformes > Anabantidae > Anabas > Anabas testudineus. Next base: position 30,525,172 of record NC_046611.1, read on the forward strand.
ACTCAAAGAAGGGGGTGCATTAACAAGATGTGTGAATGTAAAGTTTTATGGACTGATGAGACAAATATTAACTTTTACCAGAGTGATGGAAAGGCTAAAGTTTGAAGAAAGAAAGGATCTGAGGCTGCAGTGAAAGCCTGAAAAAGCATCACAAAAGAAGAATACGAATGTTTGGTGATGTCAGTGGGTCACTGGCTTGATGCAGTTATTGTTAAAGTTCATTTATTTTAAGTCTATCTGTTCCAATACCTTTGCTCACATGAAAAGTGGGTGGGTTCAAACAAAAGCTGCTATCTTACAAGTTGTATATTGGATCCAGATATAAATACCTGCAAATGAAAGCTGAAGTGTTGCTCTTTTGTCTTATATTTATCCTTTGAAGGAGGGTGTAGTTAAATTAATTCATACAAAACTGTGCTTCAGTCTGTCTGGGTGTCTCATACAGATGACACAGACTGAATAAATAAAGAAGACTGATAATCAGGGAGCCTGATCTGACTGTGATTGATTAGATCCATTTTTGGAGAGGAGCCACAGCGACCCCAAACTTAGTGCCAAGGTCAGCTACTAACACTTCTCTTTGTCCTGAATCCTCATTACATGTTAGAAGTCAGCTCCAGTGGAACTATTTTAAATGCAGCACAACCTGACAGTGACACTTTTGATTTGAAATGTTGATTGAAATGTGCTAACGAACCAATAAAGCTCGACACTAATGTCTGACTTGTGAACTGATTTAGTGCCAGCAGTAACTCGCCACACAGTACATGAGCTTGCTCAAGATCTTTACCATCACAGTCATATTAGACGTAATGAAAGTACAACACTGTCCACGTCCCACTAAAAAACGCAAGTTATAGATTATAAGATGCATTAAAAAAGGGAGAAGTATGGGTGTAATTGAGCGTGTGTATGTGAGGGGACGACTGTAGAGAGAGAGATGGCCTTCTGGCCTTCCAGTGGTTTTCCATCATGTTGTAATGAGGGCCCTCATAATCCTCAATGGCTGCTGCACAAGAAGGGACTGAATGGCATTGCAAGGGAACACTGTTACCTCTTCCCCGACACTAGAGCCAGCAGGGATAACTCTGGGAAGACTGGATAGATTAAGAGATCAATGGCTGCAAAATGGTTGGATTAGTGGATGATGAAGAGAACAACAAAAATTGACCAGTTGAGGCACTGGTGAGAAACTGGAGTGGAAGGAGGTAGAAACAGACTACTTATAGAGGGATTATGGGTCTATGAACTAATGATATTTAAGTTGCAAATAACTTCAAACTATGTACATAAACAGCAATTCAGTATGTACTGTATGAGCCAAATGCTTCAAATCAGACACATAAGGTGGAGACTTATGATGTTCATGTTCACTAGTGAGTCTGCTGCTGTAGGAGTGCTTCTCTGTATTGTAGTTTAAAATGCTTGTTGAAGCGAACAGTATGAAGATATGAACAGCCAATCATCCGCACTTAAGGAGAGTCTTCAGCTGGGATGTTTTTTTTTGTTCTGAAAGTGACACAGTTAGATTCCTGCAGAAACAGACTCAGAGCTCATTCAGCTCACTTTGAAGAGAAGCCACACTGACCCCGGGGCAGATCGTCTGTGCTTCCAGTGAACATTCGGTGACATTTCTGACAAGTAATAGATTTTCAATGCACAGTAGAACTTGTTTTCCTAAGTCCTCAAAGCAGGTATGGAAGTTTTCAATCAGATTCTCCAGGAACTCAGCACAACTCTGAAGCAGGTCTTTCCCCTTTGGCTTTATCCAAAAGTTCTGGAAAATGCCTTTCTATATGTCCGGTTTAAACTTCCTCTGAAGAACATGCACTGAAGACATGAGGTCACTCGCTGTGTCGTTTCTGTCCTGAGGTGACATTGAGGTCACTGAGGTGGGCTGTTATATCTGCCAGAAAACTTTTTGCTTTGAAGGAAGGCTTCTGCATTGTTTTGGTCAGATGGATGATACGATGACTTCAACAAGGAGACTCACAGTTCCATGTGAACCCTTTCTTTTTAATAACCCTGGTCTTCTGTGGCACCAGCCTCAGGAGACAAACCACTGTTTTCTACAGTACCCACCATTTAGCCCTAATGGTGCGATCACAATCAGCATTTTGCTCACTCTACCTAACACTTTAGGATTTTGGAGTGTAATGATGTTTGCAGCCTCTAGGGGCTGCCAGCAGGACTTTAGTTTATTGTCTGTGAAGATCAAACGGCAGGCCGCAGGATATTTTCCAGCCCATCTTTGTCCAGGTCAATCTCCAGTGTGGTTAACAATAATAGACAGCATGAGCTGGTGCTTACTATTCACATCATAACTTTGTCAGACAATCACTCAGTAATTGCAATCCAAGCCGAGAAAGATGAACCTCAGCTGTGAACCGAAGATGAAAAGTTTTCTTCTTCTCACCAATTAAGTAATAAAGTTTCAAATCAAAACAGCACCTGGGATACGTAAAAAGACTGGAATGAAAATAAGATGACACTTTCCTTAAAGTGTTAGGATTTTATGAGCGTGTTTGGTTTTATTCTACCTTGTTTTCTCTTTAATGAATCATGCTTTATTTTCATCTCATATTTCAGAATATTTTTTTTTATTTTGCTCTCTCATTTCTGGCACGTACACCTCACATATTGAAACGCAGGCTAATGCTGCAGGCAGTGTCCAAATGTTTCAGTGTGCAATGCATCAAAGCGTGTGAGTGTGATAGTAAATTCCTTATTAAAGTTGTAGTATATACTAAATAAATGAACTTAAGTAAAGAAAAGTACACATTAACAAGTAAAGTAACATTATTGTACTAATTTTACTCTTCTACTAAGTCTTTTCTGGGCAGTTAATTCAAAATAATTTATCATCATTTATTTGATGACTATATTTTGTATTAAGAATCTGCAAAGTAACCCAAGTCATCAAATGTAGTGGAGTAAAGCTTAATATATTTCCCTCTGAGTTGTAGTACAGTAAACATGAAAGTAACCAAATGGGGATTGTCAAGTGGAGAGTCAACTGATCCATGAGCAGACTCCTGCAGGAAGGGTGCTTACCCCGTGGGGGCTCGAACAGGCAGGTTGTACAGGGTGCAGACTGGGATGTGAAAGAGGTGCTTGTTATCTTCTACATCTCTCAGTGAAGTAGCTATGTGACCCACAAGCACTGCGATAACAAGCGAATCCAGAAACTAGGGTTTGGAGTCAAGGATCGTCTTCATCTGAAAGGCTGTGAAGCTGTTCCGCCCTTCACATTGGCATGTGGCATGACCCATTCAAAATGTTTTAATGAAATATGGTGCAATGAAAGAATAGGAAAAACTTAACTTTAACTTAGTCCAAATAAATGTACACCTTGACGGTGTTAGGTCAACGTCTGTCAGTTTCAGGCTAATGGCTGGCAAAATGAAAACACAAAAAAATAAAGTAAGTAGAAAAGAAGTGAAAAAACAAAAAGTACTGGTAAATAAACAAAGATAAAACACAGTCAGGGTCCTGAATAACTAAAAATAACAAACAAGAGTAAGGTATTGTATGATATGGGCAAGAAAGTATTTGAACAGGGCAATGGGCTACTAGTTACAGAGAACGAAATAAGTATATAGAGTGTTGGTTGGAAGGTCTGAATATTAACATTGCTAAGAACAAAATGACTTTTTAAGTTGCTTTCACACATGGTCTGAAACCCTGAACGTCTTTGGACTTTACCCAAGTATGCTATTTGTGAGAGACGGAGCCTAAACAGGTGAGTGGAAACTGTATTTGTGGAGTAAAACAGGGCCGAGGGAGACAAGAAAGCAAAACCTAAGAATAAACTAAGTCCAAACATAGGCAAAGGGCCTGCTCAGTATAAATGTGTGTAACTGAGTAACTGTGTGTGTAATCAGGACGTTTCTTAAAACGTGTTTGTCTCTCACTAAAACCACCTTGTATGTTACAGTCTGTGATTTTCAGACTGCTTCACACAAACAGCATATGCTAATTTGTGTTTTTAAAGGGTGGTTCTATTTGATAGAAGTACATAATGTGGCGCGCCTTGTAATTACATTCGGTCAACTGCTTTTTCGTGTCACAGCATGGAGAAAAGAGTAAGCTGGGATCACATTTAATGAGCGACAAAGCCACAGAGTACTGCACACGCTGACTGCTAGCATAGGTCAAGCGGGACTTGAAAGCCTCATGAAGTCAGTAATAAGTGAATTGGCCAGATGCTCTCAGAAGCTTAGCTGAGCATGTCTGTCTCAATCATCAGCTCACACACGCACACCACATCCCACAGGCTGAGTTTCTGCTGGTGGATATAAAGGTGGTTGGCCCTTATTTCCCCCCAAAATCCTCCTCTGTACTTTTCCCTGTGTGTGGTTCTGCCTTTCAGACGGACTGACCTCATATTGACTGAATAAAATATGGCGATTAATGAGACTTTCCTTTTACAAAAGAGGCACATAATGAAAAGACCATAGCTTTGTCAGCATGCTATCGCTGGTAATATTTCCATAGGAAGAATGTATCTAAAGCCCCGAGAGGTCCAGCATTTTTGCTTTATTACATTACATCCTCTCGTATTGATCCTGTAAAACATCTTACACTCCTTGACCTCATTTCACAAACATACGCTGTGACATTGTGCTGGCGAATTAAAATTCACATCAATCCCCCTGTGTAAAAATAAAAAAAAAGAGCAGAGGGAGGGAGGGAGAAACACAGAAAAGGAGAGAAAGAGAGAGATGGGGAGGGAGAGAATGGGGGACCTTAAATAAAAGGTGTCATCTTCCCCGGTGGAATTTTAATGAAGTGAATTCACAGTCCCTTCCCACAGAGAGGGGAGCAAATAGCAGCTGCAATTTATCAGCAAACCAGAGTCAAACGTCCCCAGTCGGAGGAGGAGGAGGAGGCCTCTCATCAGCGCCGTTAAAAAATACAGCACTAGCTATGATAGGGAGCTTCCGTGTGTGTAGAAGAAGTTCTTATGACAATGGGGTCTGGCGTAGAAGCAACTTCACGGATCCATGTGGAGAAACTGGGTCACTACACCAGCGAATTGCAACAAAAAGATGAATGTTTTCAAATATAAGGTAAGAAAATGCAGGGGGTTTGAAGCCAAATGTTTTTTGAGTCAACAGAACACATTTCAATTATTGTAATTTTAGTATTTCAGTATGCACCACTTTGCTTTTTTAATTCTGGTGTTTTTAATATTGCAACTCAATAATTTAGTCTGGATGATAAAACAAGGATGGTTTAACAGCTGGCTCTGGTACATATTACTCTTATGGCCTAACCTCAACTCATCAAACCCACCTTGACCTCTAGACCTCAGACTTAAACTATTCATACTGGACGTTGCAAGATACTCTAACAGCAACAAACATGGTGGGCGGTACTCCACTGTAGGCCCCCTCGTCTCTGAGCTTAGCAAAGACAGCAACTGGTTCATCTGGGGTAAGGGTGAGCTTCTAGATCACCCAGTCATACAGTGAAGTGCTTTGTTATTTGTTTCCATGTCCAGACATAATGTTTGCAGTGTTGGAAGAAGATTACCACAAGTCTGAGGTGTGGTCAGACGAGACAGAAATGAAATGTTTTGATAATACTACACTCCACGGTTGACTAGAGTAATATTCTTCATGTGACTCTGAAATAACATAACCACAGTGAAGTTAGGAGATGGAAGCCTCATGGTACTGGCACATTTTCACAGGACGATAATCCAAAACCTGCTGTAAAAGATCCAGGTTTGTTTGAGAAATTCTCAAAGGTTACATGCGTTGTTAACTACAGACTGTAGAACAACAACAGCAGTTGGTAACAGTGAGGCTGATTTGAAATATATAGTGACAGGAGGTAATACATAAATGATACATCACAGTTCTTTAATATATAATGGCCGTTATAAAATTGAATCACGAAAAGGTTAACTGATGTTAAAATTATTGTAGTGGAGTCTAAGTACAGTATTGTCCTCGGTGCAGTAAAGCACAAGTCATATAAAATTATTATGCAAGAGAAAAGTACAGGTACCTTAAAATTGTACTTCAGTACAGTACTTGAGTAAATGTATTTAGTTACTTACCACCTCTGCGCGACATAAATCCAGCAACACATTTGGAATGAATTGAATATTGTGCAGAGTCCTTGGTATGTACCACCATCCCTGATAAAACTTTCTACTGTACAGCCTCCAGTGAAGCCTGGGAGCCGTCTTCTTCTTCCTATACATAATTTCTTTTTGTTTACACAGAAGTCGTCTCTCTGTAAATTTCAACTTTGCGTCAGAATGGATGAAAAGCAACCAGTTCATTTAAATTCTCTTCTCATTATAGTCTGGGAGACACAGATAGAGAGGTCCAATTTACATTTAGATTGTTTCAGCAGAACTAAATTAATCAACACTGCAAACTTGGCAAACTCACTTGTACAGAATACCTATAAGAATGACACACATATATTTTTATATACATATACTGTAGGCATTTTATGTACAGTATAAAATTCACACTTGTATAACACTAGATGAAGTAATCTTCTCTATTTGGATGTAGATCAAGTGATGCATGAGGAGAAACACAGTACCAATCTACTGAAACAGCTTTTGACAACATTTCCTCACACAGCCGAACTTGTGTTTTTAACTACTTGTATTGATGCTGAGGCAGACAGTAGAAGAACACGTTTTAGGGGCTGACACTTGCTGTTCCAACATTAACCTAGTGGCCTTTCCTTTTTTCTCTCCGAGTGCACGTAGTCGCACGGCTTTGTCAACTACATGGATCCGACCAAGTTATCTACATTCAATGAGAACACCTTACAATGATCAACTATCCAGGTTACCTGTACATGTGTCCTCAACTCCAGTCACCTAGTAGCCAGATGTACGGATCCATCTCACTTATTTATGAGACATGAGCACCAGTGAGCATCACAGTACTGAAAATATAACTGACTGAGGAGTTTAGGATATAGGGTTATGTTTAGTGGTTTCTTTGGTTCAAAAGGAGTTTGTTTTATAGGGCGACTTAACCAATTTTGAACTTGATCTCCAAGGTTCATCATTTGTTTTCAGTTGATGATGATGCAATCTGGTTACTAACACTACAGAGGTTGTGCAAAACTTTATCCAGCAGATAAAGAGGAACATTAACAGCTTTTTAGAACTTAAATACTCAATGAGTGCACAATAAACATAACAATAATTTGGATGCAACCCAACTCAGATCTCTTAGAAGTGACACACTGCTGTCACATTTCCTCACACACTTCTTCGAGTTGCTAGCAGCTGTGGTTAGCAAGAATATTCTTATAGATTTAAACCAAAAAAGAAAATAAAAGCAAAGCAAAGAAAGGCTGACTGTGAGGATTTTTAATTATAAGCAACAGCAGACTGTAGAACATAATGCATAATACAGTTCATCAGTTCAGTAATTTGGAAATGGCCATTTCAAAGTGAGTAACACTCTAGAAGGATGCCTAACTGTGACTATTTTGACATTGTCTGCTTTAGAGCATCATTTAAAGCACCTGTTGAGTGCAATATTCACTGATCCTTTAGAGTGGTCTCCACTAACTCAAAATAACAAACCTATCTGGCTGGTAAATACTCCAATATGTTAACCACCTAGTTGAATTCGATTTAATCTGTTAACTGTTTGAAGGGAAGCAGGTTGTGTACATTAGGGGCTGGCTGTTAGAGATGAGATGGATAGGACTGCTAAAACGGATCCAATAGATTGTGTAAAGACGTCAAACATGATGAAACTTTTAAAACAGTGTCATATTCATACCATTTACACCAGTTAGTGTTGTAGAACAATTAAGATTCACCAGGACAATAAGATGCAGTGTATCTTTCTTCCTCACATGTGGGCCCTTGAGTATTGCATTGAGTGTACAGTGTTCTTATCGGGTGGCATTTGGTAGGATTGAAGAGAGAACTGGAGGCTTTGTTTGGAGTAGACATAATCAGCCTGCTGAGGTTTAGTGGAGCCAGTCATAGCATTTGGTCAATTGCTGCTCTATTCAGGACACATACACAATCACACCAAACCAACCAGGGAGTCTAGAAGACAACACTGACTCCTGCTCTGCAGTTTCAAAATGATTTAGAATTAACTGTATTTTCTGAATGTTTGCTCTATGATTATCCTTTTTATTAATACAGAAGTACATGTACACAAGGGTTCTCTTTACTTTACTTCCAAAAACAACTCCTGAATATGTGAACAAACTAGCCACTTGTTAGTTTCATCTCAACAGAACATGACAGCGTTTCTGCAAAGAACTGACGTGTGGTTTCCTCCTCAAAAGAGCTTTAAGGTTGCATTGGGAGATGCACTGGCGTACTGTGTTAAGTAAAAATGTTTTTCCAAGGTACTTGTGCACCTAGGAGACTTTTGTCATCATGGTATGATGAGAGTTTATCATGCAATACTGCCTGAGGACTTGAAGGTCACACAAATTCAACAGTGGTTTCTGCTCTTGTTCTTTACACACTGCAATTTCCCCAGAGTCCAGGAATCCTTTCATACTATGTACTGTAAATGGTAAAGACTTTATCTTTGCAATTCTTCTTTTCAAATTGACTGGCAATTCTCTCATGCATTTGAGCACAAAATGACCCAGCGTTGCTTGCAGATTGAGACTGAGCCTATGGTAGGTCATTATATCCTCATCTGTCCCAGTTTACTTTTTTGAGTGTGTTGCAGGCATCAAATCCTGAACTTCAAAGAAAATATGGAAAACACAGGAAAAAGAAGAAGTTACAGAGCGACTGCTGTTTTGCATTTGCTCCTGTCTAACTAGACCTGAATGCTAAATGTACTTGGAAAAAAACACCTTTACACAGTGTAAAGAAGATATTCAGACAAGACATTTAGGAAAAAAAATGCTGTTTTCTGTTTGTTTACATCAACGTTGGATCACATTCCCACCACAAGCGAAACCACTCCCAGAGACCAGACCAGTTTCAGCGTTGCTGTTTCAGTCCACACCCAAGTGTGTTTGCTGCCAAAATGAACCACACCAAGGGAGAAAGTGATTTAACCACATCACAAGATAGGTGTGAAGACAAATTTATCAGGCCTAAGCATTGGTATTGGCTATTACAGGAAAATGACACAGAGGTGTGTTTCTGTTATTTAGCTTAGATTCACTGATATATATTGACACAAGAATAGATTCTGCCCTTTAGTGACGTTTTCTTAAAAATCACCATGATATTATTCACAAACCAGTCTCTCATGTTCATGTTCAGTTTTAGAATGTCAAATTGAAAGTACAAATCATATTTAGAGCCTAAAGCCACAGTCGGTTATCCCATGCAAGATTTAAAAGAGGACACTCAGGTTTAAATTTGTGAAAAATAGAAAACTAAATCTTGAATATAGATGTAAATGTAGCATAACGTATGTAGATGGTTAAAACAGTTTTTAAATGCCTTCAGGGTTTGTCAACAATTATGCCAGAGATTAAATCAGTTTAAATTTAAATCCTGGAGATACAAATGTGAGGATGTATTCTACTTTGTACATTTGTGGCCAAGACATAATGGCCCAAAGGATTATGTTAAACTTCACACACATACAATCACACACACACACACACACACACACACACACACACACACACACACACACACACGCTTATATGACAACATGTTTTAAGAGAATAAAATAAACAATCATATGAATTGTTAATATATGTCTCTCTTTATGTTTCTCTCAGTGCTAGACAAAATATTTCTCCTTCAGTGAGACGTTCTCTCACAGTGTGTGTGCTCTGTGACGGACCTCAAGGTTCAACATTTTCTTGTGTAAATTGCATACTGGACCACAGTTTGCTCCAGACTAGCTGGTATATCATGAATCATGCCTGTTCACATCTTTAAGTGCAGAGAGACTTGCATCTTTCAGCAAGTGAATGGGAAAACAGCCTCCTAGTGGTAAAATCTGCACATATATTATTCTGTACTGTGAAGCTGAAACATCAGACTAAAGGTGAACTTAAGGGGTTTTATTTTTGTTTGTGCTAGGTTTTCTACATCCCGTGCAGACCACATCTGCATTGGCAACTTAGTCAGTGAGATACTGTATCAGTGAGATCCAGATGACACAATTCATGTGGTGAACCTTTTAATGTACAAAATCACATCTGTAAGTTGTGACATGTTGCTGTTTTTAAAATGGTACTGTGTGAAAGCCCTGCATTTCCAGGCTATTCCAGATCAGGGGTTTCTGATACTAAGGTAAGGGTATATTTATATATATATATATCAGTAAGCCACTTATCTTCCTGTGAGATCTGATCTGAAATTGTCATTTAAATGGTCTGAGTACACCTGTGTGTAAAAAATGGCCACAGGAACAACTCTGAAGTTCACATGTAGTTTTTCACCAACAGAAGCACTTTACAAATGTGACCCCTCAAATGTTACCTGATCAAGGGCAGACAGGCAGTGTTCTTTAAACCAGAGACAAAGCTAACGTAGCTTGCTGACTGTGTGATTTGAGGAAACTGCAGACAGCAGCGTGGCCATCCTCCTCCATGATGCATGCATCGTATTTCTCAACACTGAAATACGAAGAGCTCTCCTGTTTTAAGTGCAGTAAAGTTTTTAAATGTGTCCTTGTCAGTATGCAAACACTAAAAGCAGTCATTCGGCCGTCTTTCTCTTTGCACATCAGTCGGCTTCTGGTAACGGGATTGACCTGGTCATCTTGTTTTATTAATGCTGCTTGAGTGTCTTCAGGCTTCGTCCTTCACCAATGACCACAAAGATCAAGAGGACAAACTCAGTCCAGATTGAAGAACTGGAGATGAGGGTGAGATCTGGTCTGCATGTTTGTGTTGCAATACAAATTCCCACTTGGCTGTACTACATGTAGCACTGATGAATGTAAGTGTTTTATTAATATAAGTGTTCATAACATCCTCAAGGACTTGATACGATTAAGCAAACAAGACTAAGATTTCCACTATGGGAGGTGATGTCATACAATTCATCTGATAGACAGATTAACAGATAATGCAAATGTTGTTTATCTAAATATCAGAGAACAAATATGTCATCTCTGCATTCGAATTAATTGGATTAATTTACTTTTCACCTTATTTTGAAGTTTTGACTTCTGTTAAATGCATCAAAATTTTAAAATAAGGTGGAAAGTAAATTAATTCCAATTCTGTTGGCTCGCCTGTGTACAAATAGTCCAAAAACTATCATCCGAAGTGGCCATACTGGCAGATATAGAGCCGAGCTGCAGAAGAAGCAGACATTTCAGAAGAGAGAAAGGTCCATAATCGTTCTTAAATATACCTCATGGTGACATAATGTAGGGCTGTGTCACAGACCGTATGCATGCTTACTTGGCGTGATTAGACAGCTGACAGAGATTCTGATCAGCAGTAGTGACCAACCTTGCTATGCTGGGAGTCCCAACACCATTAGAGTACTAGACAACAGGCTCCCGGACATAAAGCCACCACACCTGACATCACGACTACACAGACCACTTGCCGAGATCAATTACTGGAAAGTCTCAGAGTGGTGAGCATGGCTTCTGTTTTGCTGCTTGCCAATCCTAAATAGGGTTCTTCAACCACACTGTCAGGCACCGAGGCCTTCTGGTATCTGTGTCATTACTGAATAAGAACGTTGCCCTCAAAGACATAAACAAAGCAGATGACCTGCTGTTCGAGTTGGTAGCAAGGTTTCAGTGTCTAAATAACGTTTGATGTGGTTCTGCTTCTCGGGGCACATCGAGCATTTGTGTTTGAAAGTACAAGTGGTGATCTGTTAAAACTGGTTCATGGAACAAAGAGCGTTGCTCAAAGCAATATAATTCTCTACCACAAGGAGTAACAGGGACAGCTGGTAATGAAAAAAAGTTCATGCGCTAAATTAGACAGTGGTCCACAGGAGAATGGTGCATAGTCATATGATTTGTACCTGGAAAACAGAGTGATGATGTTTATTGGGAAATTCAGATTACATTAATTCATTCAGTCATTTGTTGAGCTGCTGTTCCATGACCAGTGTTCATTTTAGCACCAGTGTTCATCTTTGTGACACCATTCTGACTGATATCAAGTTGTCACAGCTTGTTTGTAAAACTCTTAAAATTCGAAATAACCAGTCGATGAAGGTTCTGCATTGGTATTGAGACCTTGGTGGACTTTTTCTGTGCATAGCTGTGCAGGCTTGCTGATTCACTGTCTAGCAGCTGCTCTGAGCCTATACTTAATAATGGATAAGGTCTTGTATTAAGAGGTCCAGCTGGGTCCAAAATAGATTTAAACATAACTGTAGGTCCTGCTGGGGTACGTTCAGAAACACAACTGCAACTTTTTAAGAACATTGCCAGAAAGGAGAAATTACTGTTACTCTTACTGTTAATTAAGGCAGAATGCAAAACAAAATTTACTGAATAATAATAATAATAATGTGTGCTTCTGTGTGATGAATTTGAGTGTTTAGTCATAAACACAGAAAAGAGGTACAAGTTGTGAGCAGCTCAGTCATTACATAGACCAGCAGTATTGACGTTTCTATGAAACCCCGGCTTACTGATTTGTAATTACATTGATGGCCTTGACAGTTTTTTTCAGTCTCATTATAACATTTGGTATTTTGATGCATATATTAATTAACAGACATATTTGACATACCTGAAACTTTGGATAGGTCTGTGTGTGAGTGTGTGTGTGTGTGTGTGTGTGTTTGTACGGCTATCACTTTTACACAGGACATTTTTACAAAGTTTTGGTTAGGATTAGGGTAAAGTTTAAAGTGACTTAATTTTATTTGCTATTTTAAGCTATAGTGCTATAAATCATTAGAGGTCAGAGACATACAAACTATATGATAACCCAGAGACAACATAATCCATGCCTGGTTATTCCACCTGTTGCTGTGCAAGCAAGACAATAACATAGCACACATTTAATCTACAAGTAAGGTTTCCAGGTTTGTCCAGATTGATTTTGTAACCATCGAACAAGTTTTACTACAGAAGATAAGATTTAAAACCAGTCTTACGCTATATGTCTGCATATGTGTGTGTTTTATGTGACCTCACTTTCATCTTATTTTTATCTTTGCCATTCAACGGGGATAAGACACATCCAACTACTTCACAGAAATATGGGTTAAATCAGGACTTTCAAGATCTGTTGGCACACCCAAAACTTAAATTATGCATGAGTACCAATGAATTTTTTAGTTACACAGTCATCATATTTCACCCTGTCTTTTATGATCTGAGGACCCCTTTGGCACACAGTCGGTAGATAGAAGTCCACTGTCTGCTAGACAAATTAAAGTGCAAATGTGACTTTTGAAAATCAGTGTCACAGGATGCCAGGGCTGTGGTTACCGTATACAATATGCACCTTATACTGTATTCTGTTTCTTTGGAACTGGCGGTGAAGCCCACTCATTGCAGGATAGATCATATGATCATTTCTATGGCTCATATATTTTTAAATATTTCTGTGTGGTGGAGGGCAAACAGTCCACTGGCTTAACACAATGTCATACATTAAGAAAAGCTCCTAAGCTTAAGATAAGCTAAGATATGCTTGACTTAACCCATTCATACATAGTGCTTACTATATTGGACAGCTATTCAAAAGCTGCTATTTTATATATGCATGGGTTTTGTTGTTATAGTTCCACATCAGCCAACACAGTGGACTCTTGTGAATCATCCCTTACACTGCCACCTTTTTTTTTTTTTAAACTCAAATCCAAGATGGCCGACAGAAAGTCTAGCAGGACACCCCAGCAGGTAAAAACAGTAGGCTAGCATCAAGTAACATCTAAGAATTAATATTCTTCTTCTCTTTCGGCTTTTCCCATCAGGGGTCGCCACAGCGAATCATCCTTCTCCACCTAACTCTATCATGGGCATCTTCTACCCTAACACTAGCCAACCTCATGTCCTCTGTTAAGACATCCATATATCTCCTCCTTGGTCGCAACCCCTATGGCTAGATTAACATCTAAGAATTAATATATTTGGTAAAATTTCCAAATGTTTATTTTATATAGGAAGTAATTTGCAATTAATCATGTCACATGATGCCATGATGCCATGCATCACTGACTATATTTTAACAGCAAATCATACAATTACACTAACTGTTTCTAATAAACCTGATCTGCACTGACATTTTTTTCGGTGTAAACCCACTTATATTTGTTATTAGAATGTAATTAACAGTTTTTTAGAAAACAAAATCAATATTTTTTGCACATCTCCATAAAGTGAGCAACAATTAGTGTCTTTATATTTTGTAGAGCCCAAGTACAGTGCGTGATAGGAAGCCCTACAGGATAGTGGAGCATGTACCATCTGAGGCAAGTGAGGATGATGCCAGTGGAAGTGATGATGAATGGCTGCCAGATTAGTCAATGATAGCAGTAGTGACAGTGAATCTGTGGATGCTGAAGGAGCTGGAATATGGTCATGTCATCTGTCAAATATCCATGATAAAGAATGTACTGGTCATCGCAATCAGTCACAATAAATAATTTTCTGCTACTGGTTCGTAGAAAAGTCAAACGCATGTAATTCGTGCAAAAAATTTCAATTGCATTGTTTTTTTATGCCTAGAAAGGAATGAAAAACTCAGTTCTCATCATTCATGCATTAAAGAGTTAACTGCTTTGTAGGGTCAGTGTGTAATCGAGATGAATACAATGCTAAAAGTACCAGTAGACATTAGTAATTACTGTGACTCTGGTCTGCTTGTGATATGTTGTATTGTATGTGGTATTTTGTGTTTGCAAAGCAACATAAGAGCAACTATTTAACCAAGTTGGCATAAAGGCATGAAAAAAACGGTACCATTCCACCGAGCATCAGGATTGATCTAAACATTAAGAATAAAAAATTAAAGAAGCACTGGCTCATTAGTGTATAATAAAATATGATAAAGATGGATCAGAGAGAGCTAGTTGGTCAGAAGTGCCACATAACAATCCACCAATCCAACTTTCTACTTTACTTTTTAAAGGGCACGCTGCTTTTTACACACCTGCTGAAAGTTAACATTAAACAAAATTGTGCATTGGAAAAATCATCCAAAATGAATTCCTAGCTAGACTGGACTGGACTGCAGTTCCTAAAAATATCAGTGAGAAGCTTGTTGGGGTTAGCCTACCTGGAAGCAGTGGGTGTTAATGTCTGTGCTGCTGGGTCAATAAGGTTTCAGTTGACAAAGAGAAGTGGAACAAATTGCAGTTGTTATTAGCGTTAGATGAGACAATGACACCTTCCTAAAGATGACTATTTTGACATTCTAGTTACTGACAGCAATGATACTGTAAGTGAAATGGAATCACTGTACAGTGCTCGAAAAAATTAAGGGTTTTTAGTGTTCGCTCTGTCTGTGGGAGCAAGGAAAAGTCTGTCCATACAAACAGATGATACACCTTGATATTCCAATACGCGATTCACCTGAAAGCCCTATTATCTGATAGCAACAACAAGTGTGATGGAACAGAATGCATTCACCTCGCAAAATGATGTCTGGAACAGACTAGGAGTGTGTTCAACCAGCTAGGAACACAGTGATAATGCTCTCCTGTTGTGCAGGGTGAGTACAGATAGGTGGTACATCAGAGGCACCATTCATCACACCTAACTCCACAAATGCTCAGAGAATATGTGAGTAGGGTCTAAAGTTTCCCTCTCAACCTAACTGGCAATATGGCTGAATAAGATTTTTTTTAATGTGCAGCATCTGTGAAAGGCAGGGAAAATAGAGACAAGCAAGTTGTGCTCTCAGAAGTGTGGAAATGAAAAATCAATCAGCTCTTCCAAACAGTGTACAACAGCATGACAAAACAATTACTATTGGATCAAGTGTCTCAATACAGAGAGAAAAGTCTGTGTGAGAGAGAGAGATCAGCCAAGTACGTGTGCGCATTTGAGAGAATGCATCTTTATTCTTTTAGTGTCGCATTATATATAAAGCGACTTGTCTGATCCAAAGTGTTGGCAAGAATCTGGAGGAGCTGATTTGTGTAAATGCAGAAGAGACTCCGTGTACATAAAAAAACACTATTGCTTTTGTGGCTTTTTTTACAACACCTCTTCAAGGTGGTTTCACTGCGTCAATATTTCGCCCAGCTGCGCTGTATAAAATGCACCAAGCCAGTGTGGGGGGGTCCGTGTGGATCCTCCTTTAAGCCACCTAGAGAGGTAGTGTCAGTCTTACTCTAACTCAAACTTTATCTCATCCACTACAAATTGCTGCAAGAAACTGGATCTGTGACCATAATCATTATGATGATCAATGTACATCAAACTGTGTTTTGAGTCTGAATCATTTATTTAAAACAAAAGCAACAGCACATGATGGTTCATTCACCTGAATTTGCTTAATCTGATGTCTTTCAAAGCTATTAACCTAGTTACCTTTACCCTACGACTTATCAAAGTTACGACACAAAAAATCTGCGGCTTGAAAATAGAGATTTTAATGGCAGCTATTTTATTGTTTACAATCCGAAAATGAGTTATTCTCAAAAAAATGTTTGTAGCAAAGATGCTTAGTAATAAATCACATTTATTTATTAACACAGTAAGTAGGTCAAACACTGACCTGATACTGATTTATTGACACAATAGGATTAAAATTTGGGAGACAGACAGCAACATATTTAATTTGGACCAGTCATCAATTTCAATAATGAAATAACATTAGTAAGCAACAGTTGATCTCTAATGTTTTTAACAATGACATTAAGCCAGTTAAAGATGAGCAGCTGCTACCTGAATGGTCTCTAACTACAGCGAGCTTTACCAGCAGCCGTGTCGAAATTAAAACTAGAGTCACTCAGTCATTGCCACCTAATAATCATGTTATCATGAGAATCTTCCTTATCGATGGAAGCAAAGATCATAATTGAGAATGAAATTAGATTAGTCACCTAGCTGTACAGTGTATATGTCAAACAGGATTTCTAGCTTCTATTTTTTGCATCTCGCCAAGCATGTGCATTAGTAATTCTCCCACAGGTGTTTCCCATGCACTCATGTTTTTCAAGACTGACTACACACACACACACACACACACACACACACACACACACACACACACACACACACACACACACACACACACACACACACACACACAGAAACAAGTTTAAAGACATTTGAACAACTTAAAGAGTGTGGATTGACTTTATAGGACATTGGATCCAGACTAAGAACACACGTGCCTACACACTGAGAACTGTTGCATAAAAACGGTGTTTGGCACTTTTAATTGCACCTGTAAGAGAATAGCTGTAACACAGAGGGCAGCCAGGAACATAATGTGTACCTAAACTTACAGAGACTGGTGACGGCAGTCATCTAAACCTATTTCTTGTAATTTGTTAGGAATGAAAGGATGCCACACGGTTTGATAGAAATGAAATCTATCAACCGACAGCTGAATTCAAAGATACCCTAGAATGAAAGTGAAATAATCATCTGTCAGGTTAGTCCATTCTTCAATGTCATTGTAGCAACTCAAAATGGTACTACGTAGTTTGTATGGCTCCCAAGTGCTTGTATGCCCAACGTCAGGGGGATGCTCCTAATGAGATGGCGGATACTGTCTTGGGGTATCCCATCTCAAATCTACACAAATGCTATTAGTTCCTGTAGCCAGAAAGAACCTAGAGTAAACTCTACCTTCACAGTTCAAAACAGAAACCTGGGATATGATCAAAATCCAACTTGTAGCAGAAGAAACCAGAGAGCAGCTGTGGAAATGGAAAGAGTGGACGATGTAACGAGGAAGTAAAAGAATAATAACATAGCAGCGCCAAGACTTTTGCTTATTTCCAATGCTGACAGGTGCACATGGAGCATCTGCTCTTCCAGATGGAGGTCCCAAAGTGACTCCGTCCTCTGAGATACTTTCACATGCCTCAGGTTTTCTTAGCATTTCTGATTACCAAATAGCAGAGATTTTTCTGTGTGCCAAGTGATAAAGCGGCTTCCAAATTTGCCTCTTGCTGTCCACAGAGAGACTGCTTGCCCTCACTATTTTCTGCAAAATATCAGACATTCTGCAGCAGTAAATTAAACAGGAGCCATTTAACATTCATGACGTTGTGGAGTGAGCAAATGCAGCCATTAAGACATTTGTCGCAGTGTTTGCTGGTCCACAGGGGGTGAAAGAGGAAGAAAAACAACTGCGTGCCTGTTTAATAAGAGGATGCCAACTGCTGTATGTGAGACTGGGATAGCTATTTTAGAATGATAGATAAGTGATTTCTGCAAGATGCGTCTGCTTAGTTGAAAGAGGAATTTATCTGCTGGGAAAGTGCTTCTGGAAGTAGAAAAAAAAAAACATTAGTTTAAGAGCCCTGCTGTTAAACGACAAGTGCACAGTGCTTTTGTTTTAACTTTCATGATTGACGAGTCACAGGAAAGCTTAAAGTGGAATGTCATTAAGAAATCCCTGAGAAGCTGGAGTGGAGGGTGAGTGAGGCACAAGGTGAGGAAAAAAGGTGCACACATGCGCATGCCTGCACACACACTTTCCTCTCTCTCCCTCTCTCTCTGACAGGAAATCTTTTGCCCCACTCACCGTGCGGTTTCTGAGTGCTGGTGATGGGAACAGGCCGTGTTAAAGCGTACAGACAGCCACTGTACATCTCTGACTGAACGGGAGGGATGAGGTGCACTTTTCCTTGAGTTAGTGTTTTCTGTCAGAGCCAAATGTTTTTCTCAGGCCTGTCACTTAGATCAAAATGGGCCAGGGCCTTCAGTCTGTCTGGGCCAACCTGCCTCATGCTGCCTTACCACCACCTGAGAGCAAGCACAGACTTTGACTGCTTGCAACACGGAGGACTGAACACTGGACTGACTGACAGTGGCTTCAGAAAGTATTAAGACCTCTTCACTACTCTCTTTGTTGTGCTCACCTGGATTGAGGCAGTTTATCCCGGTCGTCCTGATTCAGGACTGGGAAGTGTCTGTGATGTGCCAGGCCTCTCCACAGACGCTCTATAGAGTTTAAGTTTGGGCTTTGCCTAAACAACTAGGACACTCAGAGACTTGTCTTGAAGCTACTTCGCTGTAGTCTCAGCCTTATCTTTTGGTTAGTTGTCACGCTGAAAGGGGAACCACTGTGAAAGCAGTTTTCTTCAAGGACTTCTTTGGCACTCTTTATCCTTCAGCTATGACTGGTCTCGGGTTTCCCTGTTGCTGAGATGCCTCCTTTTATCTACTTTTCTGCCTTGATTCCCCACCTCAGTTGTGTTAGAGGCATTGTTAGGTTCTTGTCTACAACCTGACAAAGGTCGTTCTTGCCCAGTTGCTCTGTTTCCAAAAAGTGGAAACTTTTGCATTTCTGTTTTGGCTCACTTATCTAATGTAATTTGCTATTTTATGGAACATAGCCTGCCATATCTCGAAGGTAAGACTGCAGACCTAGAGTCCTTCTGGTCCCAGACATCTTCCATTTCACAGTTGAGGCCACTGTGCTCCTGGGAAGACTCAGAGCTTCAATGGTTTTATCCTCTTCTCCTTTATGCCTCTCTACAAAATTTAATCATGGAGGTCTGTAGAGAGTACCTAGGATGTGATGACTTGGTTTGTGTCCTGACGTGCAGTGTGAATGGTGGAACCATAGGTAGGTAGTCTTTTTAAATTATGTTTTATTTATTTATTTAACATTTTGGCAATAAAAAAAAATGAAGGATGCCAGTTGAGCTATTACATTATAAAAGAAACTATAATACTTACTGATATCTATATATATTAAAATATATTGATCAATGTATCAATATGTGTTTTATGTCTGTCTACAGGTTTGAGTTAGATGCAAATCAATATCTTATTCATCCCTCATCCCTCCACATCTTACCTGCAACTCTCCTACTCAGCTTCAGAACTTTGTATTAACATGAAAATGGACAATAGCCCAACACAGTAACTGCCCACACAGGCTGTCTTAATTGTGTCTCCTTGTTAAACAAAGGCTTACTCCAATTCATTTGTATGCTTCAGGGATCTGGGAGGTTGACATTTAACTTTTTTTGTTTAATTGATATTTTAATTAATAAGCATTTCAATTATTAAGCTATTCTCAATTCTTAAAACGTATTTCTCTCTATTCCATGACATAGGAGGTTACTCTCTACTCTAGTTTACAGTCTCTACTATATATGGTACTCTAATATGATCAAGTCTTAGAAAACACTTAAGTCTGTCTTCTAATAGAATATATGCCTTTATTTCAAAGTATGTTCTTGCTTCTCAAATTCTGTCAGATATTACGGAAACCAGGAAATGACCCACCACCCTGCTGCCCTAACTCTGAGGCACTGTGTCTCAAGTTCATAAACACACTCTACTATTTTAAATGCAATTGTTTGTTGCTTGCTTGAATTAAATTAAGTTCCATGTATACATTTGCCTCCAAGGGTATATTAATGTCCGAATGAATGAGTTTAATAGGTATGACTTGGAGCAGAATAGAATCGAATTGAACTTTATTATCCACCAGAGTGGAAAATTGTCTTTGACTCAGAACAAATGTGGCAACAATATACCACTAAGACAAAAGTCTAGAGTACACTCTCAGTACACAATAAAACACTGCAGATCTATTCCCAGGACAGGCCATTAAACATTAAAACAACCTAAAATACTGTGAAACATGATTTGTAGCTTTGTTTTTTCAGTTTAAAATGCAGATTGCACTTGGGATAACTTACAAATAAAAACTAAGCTGCCGGGAAAAACCAAAAGCTCTTGTCAGAGTCAGACTGTGTGAGCATATGAGCATTTCCTGGAGGCTGTAAGTGTAAAACAGATTCATATTGAACTTCCAAAAATACCATTTGGAAATACTCATTCACTGTGTGAGCTTCCCAGCTACTTTGATGACAATGTAAGTTTAAGTTTCTTAACCTGAAGCATGCATGCATTGCAAGTTACCAAACCATAAGGTCAAGTGAAATGTTAAAAACTCTCAATCTGGGTTTAGTACACAGTTTCTAAGACTGACGATCCTCTAAGGCATAGTAGGGTTGGGCATCTCTGGGGAGAGATTTGATGCATTAAGATACACATGCAGCAA
This sequence comes from Anabas testudineus, assembly GCF_900324465.2. NCBI lineage: Eukaryota > Metazoa > Chordata > Actinopteri > Anabantiformes > Anabantidae > Anabas > Anabas testudineus. The sequence continues at coordinate 30,546,262 of NC_046611.1, forward strand.
TGTCCAGTGCGACATGATAAGATTCAAACAAACCTCACTGAGTTTCAGAACTGAAAGATACAGTTATCAGGCTCTACAACACCCTAGCCAACAGCAGATGATTTCTCACTACTTTCACCATCATTATCTTAAAGACCAGCTGAATTTCCCTTAGTGGCTTAATAAAGTTTCTTATCTTAATTCAATGCAATCTGAATTAACAGTAATATGATGTGACTGGACAATGCAAAGGGACAATGCTATGCAATTCAATGAGTCTAAATGTTTACTGATCAATTAACATTAAGCGCTTTCACAAACTGGTAGCAAACAATTCAGTGCAAAATGAAAAAAACTATGTGGCTGTTGCTTACCAGTATTTAAAGCCACAGGTAATGTTACACCAACTTATGGGTATGTGGTTTTAATATTGTAAACAATAAAAAAAAATTTTCACAAACAGGTCTTTCATATCTACTTACAAAAGGGAAGCATGTTAACTACCGGAGCTATTATCCAGCAGTGCCTCTTATAAACTTGTAATACTTTTATAAGTGCTAGCTGGAGATGAATCCAACTTGGGGCAGGAGCTATAGGGCCACTGGCAGATTCCTCCATGCTCACACCGTGTCGCTGAGGTTAGTTTTCCCGCCTGTGTAGCAGATGACACATTTTGCATCTTACTCAAAGTTTCCCCTCTCTCTTGTAAATCCTGTATTGTGGCCACACATTTCATGTGGTGAGGTGAGTTTACACGCCAAGCCTCGGCTTTTTTTTGTTGCTGCTGACCCATGGAGCTCATACAATAGCAAAAGAGTTCGTCAACATATAGCAGGTCTAATTTTACAGGGATAAAAGTTTTAAAATATCAAGTTCAAGGTCAAGGTCAATTGCATTACCAAATAAACACACAAACATCTAATAATCAAATTTACCGGACAGCATTGACACAGACCTGAAATAACCGATGAATCCTGATTTATTTCCAAAATTGCATCAAAGTAAATAACTGTGCTTTATTAAAGAGTGTGAGTTAAAATACAAATGAAAATAAAACAATTGGTTAAATATTAACTACTTGGTTAGAAAGATTTATTCACTTACGTGCCGATAATGTGCTGGTAAATCCCAATGAATACAAACAGGTTGACCTGTAGATCAAGAGTGGGCATCATTGTCTACATAGTCCACAAGCCTCTCTGCTGCAGTTAGAGATAGTTACAGTAGAGTTAGACAGAGGTATGTGTCCAAAACTCCCTCAAAAGTCCAAACCAAACAACATTCAGGTGTCAGAGTCAGATTTCTGCCAACATTATTTAAATGGCCTCTCCTGTTGCACAGGAGCCTGTTGTAAGGGTGCTTCATCGTGGTGGATTTTAAATTCACCATCCTAGAAAAACTCCATTGCTCACACAACAAACCCAGATTGAATCTTGATCATTAACATTTGAAACGCCTTTGATTTAATGAGACTAAACTGGAGCTGTGTTGCTGAAGAAAGGTAGAGGCCTTTAACTCGTCCTACAGTTGGTGGTGGTAGCATAATACTGTACAAAGCATACATTCAAGTTGGTCCAAATCTTTTGAAGGACAGGTGTAGATTTTGTCTATACCCTTTGAAAGCAACAGATTTTTCAATTCAATTTATTTGTATAGCGCTTTTTACAATTGACATTGTCACAAAGCAAAGAAACTATAGAAGTTTACACGAAAAGTGGATGTGTATGAATCATAATAATCAGATTGTCCCTGATGAGCAAGCCGAGCAAGCGATGGTGGCAAGGAAAAACTCCCTGAATGATCAATGCGTTGTGTCTATGTGCATTGTCTAAAGCTGTGTGTCAAAAGATCCAATTATTTATTTATTGCTGTAAAAATTTTAATATTTATGATCATGCAACACAAAATAAAAAAACAAACACAAATATAAAAATAATAATAATAATAATAAATAAAACTAAATAAAAAGCTTGGCATCCTCAGGCTTACTTTCAAATTCTGTGACTATCAGGTCCTTGAAAATTCTCTGCAAGATTTTCATGACAAGAGATGCAAGGGTGACAGGCTCCTGAAGATGTTTTGGATTACTGGGCTTCAGAATTGGTGCTACAAATGATTTCCATAACCTGGAATATTTGAGTCAGCGGAGAGTTCAAAGAGATGTGCAAAGACCTCCCCAAGCTGCTCTGCACACTTATATAGTGTGTCCACAAATACCATCAGGGCCTTATTTGGATCAACATACTCCACCAGTGCTGTGAAATTTTCCAAGATTATTGCACCGATTAGCTTTGTAACTGGGGTTCTCTGAGTGAAGACACTCTCTACTCTGTTATATATTTTATATTTACCGGAAACTCTTTATTACACCTTGCAAGGAGACCGTACATACTAACCAGTGTGTGAAACAATGTGAGAGTGTGTGTGGTGACACCCAAGCTCCACACCCAGAAACATATGTACACATATACAAGTCACCAAGACCAAGTCACAGGGGGGGGGGCAGCCAGTGAATGTGGAGCTTGAGACCCTGACAGTTTCTTAAATGAAGGTTTAGTTCACAGCCGTTTTACACCTAGAAGGGACAATACCAGTGGTAAATAATATATGACCAGTGTTCAGCATTGCAGGTCCCAATACTGGCTAGAGATTCTTGAAAATTGTAGCTGGTAGAGGGTTGAAACCATCATAGAACGTTATTCAAGATATTCAAGCGATGGGTTCTGTAAAAGTAGAGCCAAATTCTGTTTTACTGCAGAAAAAGTAAAGAAAAACTTGAGCTGCACTTGCAAGAAAAAGTCCAGAGCACGTAGTTACAAATAGTTCCAGACTTGATCCCCCACATTCTTACTGTTGAGGATTTGTACCTGGCCAGTGCAGATTCTTTTTCTCTGAATTGTCACGGCTTATATGTTCTAAAACAAGTCCTGGAGAGAACACCAAAACCTAAACCTAAACATTTTCATTCCATCAGGCCATCTGTACACTTGCTTAGCCTGTTTGAACTCAGACTGTACTTTTCTGTAGTCGTCGCCATTAATATGTATGATAACCTACACACAGAGCTGGAAGAGATGCATAAATTCAAGTTATCTACTTGAACTTTCAGGTTTATTGATTTTAGTTGGGAGTTTCTAAGTTAATCAACTATATTCACCATGCATGCAGTAGACAAAAGGAGGAGGCACCCACCTACTACTTACTCTTTTTTTAACTTCTATGACATCATCAGTGATGTCATGGGGTAGACCAAGTGCAGAGGAATTAGGTTAAATATTTTTACTAATGTTGATTTATTTAAATTGTACAGTTCCGAAACTGGGACATAATTTAATAAGACATCTTTATATCTTGCAGTGCATTAAAATTTTACTAATAAAGTAGTAAGTAGTATATTAGCAATAGTTAAATTTTTTGAAGAGAGATTGTTAGTATCTGTAAATAAAATGGTTCATCAGGTTGGCACGAACACAATGTACGTTGGCTTTCAAATATTCTACTTAAAAATTAAACTTCAGTTTTGCTGCCTAACCAAACACTATGAGACCTTATAGATTGGTACAAATATGTTTTACAAAAAATCTGCTGTTGCAACTTGTATATCAACTTCATTTTTAGAGCCAGGCTTAGAAGCATAATTGACTAAGTCATATCAACATGATTATTGGGGATCAGTGGTTATTGGCAAGCATTCACCAGCAACAATATATAACTTCATATTACTCTTATATTTACTTCTACGGTTTGTATTTGCTTGACTGTGATTTGACTCCAGCTAATTGTGGTGGAATTAATTTCTCTTTAATTTACTCATGTATCTCTTAGCCTTCATGCCATTCTACTATTCCAGCCCAGCACAGATTTCCATCTGTCTGAACAATAGCACTGATTGTCTCACAGACAGAAAGACAGAGAAAGAACAAACATGGCAGAATGAGCATGCTCACATTGAGTGGGTGATTTTAGATTTGCTGGAGTGCAGATAATCAGTGTTCATTCCCCCCATCCCCTCTTCCACACAGGGAGTTAGAGAATGGGAAATGGGGAGGCAGCAGGTAGACGCAATAATTATTTGCTTCACTGTCAAAGACATTAACCATGGCAAGGAAAACAATGCCGCTTCAGGATCGGAGCAAAATAGGAAGCAGTGATTTAGTCACACACTTATTTGCAGTAACAAAAAACCTCGTTCAGTGTCACGTCGTGCTGCTCGGCATCTTCACAGAACTGATTACAGAGCAATGAGTCAGGAGCGAGACAGGGAGAGGGCTGCTTCACTGATCATTACCTCTCATGTTGATTTTTAAATCCTTCATATTTTAGTACAATTACATAGTGTGTAGTGGAAAAATGTAAACTTTAATCAGTATTTTTGATGGTACCAATCACTTCCGTTTTGAAATAACTCAAATCATTATGTGTACATGGAGTTGATAGTAGTTATAAAATCAAAGAAAGTTCTCTCTCACTTCTGCAGCTTCCTTCATATCTATGGAATATTTTAGTATTTTTCGGCATTTAGTTAGTTTCAGTTAATCATTTCAGTATTATTAAAAAATAAAAGGAACAGTTGAAATGGAATACAACGGTACACATACTGCCATGTTGGGTGTCTTGTTAAACCAGAAAATATACTCTTTCCATTCATAGTCTTCTATTGAATGACTTGCACAGAGACCAGGTCCTTGTTTTTTGTTTGTCGCTAAACAAATTCAGCATCAAATGAGTGGATGTCCAAATCCTGGATAACGTTGTCCAGTTGTGTCAGTTCCTTAAGCCCACTTGAGAAATGCATTAGAAAAGCTGGATTTAATTCGCAGGCCGTACTGCGCCCCAAATGAGGTACTGTGCCCCCTTACCGATTTGCCAAGCATTCAATGCTGAACCTTTACCAATTACTTTGGAGATACGGCACATTCTCATGACATAACATTTGGCGCATCCACAGCAAAGTGCAAAGATTCATTCTTTACTTTGGCAAATGCACATTTAGGCCATTAAATTAAATGCCATAGAGGAAATTAAGTTAAAACTGAGATGCGTGTTCCGCATGCATCTCAGTTTTCGCTGCATTTTCTTTTCTCTCTTCACACAAAAAGGCATGTACATAAAATAAAGTAGCTTTTACCTAATATTTTGTTGTTGTACCTTCAGAGGCAATCTCTAAGTCGATGTCCCCTGTCTGTTGACAATGACACCATCACTGCTGCTCTCAAGATGCTCCAACATCTGTTTAACATCTGGGTAGCTATGGGAACCAACACAAACTATCAGGGGGTACACAGATTAGCAACAGACAAATTGAAGTTGGATGTGGGACTGAACGCCGTTGTGTGCAGATCTCAGGCAACATGAAGCATTAACTCTCCAAGATGCAATAATAATCCGAAATGTGGTCCAGATTTCTGTATACTGTGGCAATGAGTGCCTTTCAATCACACACGAACACACACACACAGACACACACACACACACACACACACACACACACACACACACACACACACACACACACACACACACACACAGTTCATGATGGAGAGTCGGTTAACAATAAGGAGCAGATAATGGAACCTGGTTATCGGCATTTATACCAGCTGATTTTGAACTTCTAAGATGACTCTTCATTCAGTGAATATTCATACAATATGGGTTAAGATCAGGGTTCGGCCTGTTTATACAATGTGGTGAATTGGAATATTTGGTGTGTTTTGTGAGTATTACTTGTAGCAATGTGCTCTTGTTATTGGATTTTGAACATATACATGAGCTTGTCTGTGACCAGTTCACCTTTTTAATTTTGCTGGAGTTACGTAGAGTTACAATTTCTGACTGGCAAGCTGGCATTACTGCCAGTTAACCACTACAACACTTAGCAGACAATACCATATGAAAAACAAGGCCCAGCAGTAAATATAGGATGGTTCAGCTAAAAAAGGCCCGGTTGATTTGTTTGGTGCTTTGAGCAGCAGAGGTAAATAGCTCTCAAGGATTCAACTGCACCGGAGGATTCAGGGGAACCCTAAAAGACAAAGAAGAAGCAACCATTCACATGCACTTTCCTACTTATAGGTCATTTAGAGTCACTCTTTCCATATCTTTAGATTTAAAACTGGTGGAGTCCCACACAAGCACGAGAAAGAAGAAGAATTATACATACCCTTTTTTTTTTAACCAAATGTAAATCTGCAGCCTGGAGCCTAATATGTTGTTAGTTTACCACCACCAGGTTTTTGATATTAAAATCACACTATAGAAGATGAATAGCCTCTATTTCCGCTAATCAAACACATTGACTGTTCACATATGCACATGTCGATAGGTAATAAAAAAGGGTAATGTATGTGAGCGCTTTGGTTGCTGCATCTATTGGTCATAAAATGTCATCTTTATCCAAGTCACAATTATAGACAAACACAACCACAATAATCACAGTGCCTATAAAATGTTTTTTTATTTTTAGAACACTGAATGATGGTTGATTTATTTTGGCTTTTCTGACATAGATCTGAATTTTTCTCCTTTCTAAAACAATTTTCTAGAAAGTAATCATTATTCATTAAAATATAAAAAAGACAATAGCTCAATTAATTGCATTAGTATTCTCCCCAATTTAAATGCAGATCACCTGAGTGCAGTAAATGTGTTCAAGGGCTGTACAATAAATACACTGAGGTGTGTTTTCTACACAGATGGATCAGCCTCTTCTTTATCCCTGTGGCACTGCATTCAGTCCCTCGCCTCCTACCAGGCCTGGTCCACCTATGGAAAGACCAAAAAAACTATAAAAAAAAAAAAAGACCATCCCTAAACATTACAGCAGATGTTGTTGATGTGATGACTGCTGTGATGGAGGAAATTAACATACCAACAAACTTTAAAGAACTTATGCCTCATATCAGCTCTTGCTTGATCAGAAAAAGATAATAAATTCTAATAAAATGAAAATGTGTATCAGATATTTAAATAACCTCATTTCGTTCTTAAAACATTTTTTCTCTCCGATGACATTTATAATGTAGCAGCTGCTCACCACATGACTAAGAAACATTGGTTATATTCATTAATACTGCTACATGATTCATAGAAATGTAAGCAGGTGTTTGTATGTACTTAATGATGATGATGTCTGATGTTAAATTAAAACTGTCTGGTGATTAAGATGCTTACTTGTGTTTCAGACATGGCTATGGAAGGGTTGTACTATTGTACTATTACCCAGTCAGTCATGACGCTATTGGAAGCATACAGATACTACATACAGCTGTAAGTACCAACACACACTCACTGTCTCTCACTAGCGTTTACACTATTGAGGGATATTTACACTCTTCAAGCCTGTCCTGGTAAAACTTTCAGGAGAAATGGGGTCCGCAATGTCAGGTGTAGTTAGCCAGCATAGCCCAAAATACTCACTAAAACACATACCTACATGCTGATTTACTATTTAAATATGCATCGCTGAGATGTCTTCAAGACCTCCCTGTAACAAATCCTTTAAAAATATACTCAGCCAGGGGCTTAAACAGATACAAGCTGCTGTTTTTTCATTTCATCATTTCAGAGCTTGTTAAAATCATCAAAGTCATCATCTTTTTACCAGCAAATGAAACGAAAGTCAGTGTTACACGTTTTAATAGAACTGGAGATGTGGAGATACCTTTTATCTGGTAATTCATGCTAATAAGTAGATGTTATTGACTATTTGGCGCATGCGTATAACATAAATGGCCTCTAATGTGCATGAAATATGTGCATTTGAATATCTATAAAAAATTTTTGGAAAATTGTCCCAGTATCAGAGTATCGGCAGAGAGATCCACCTGCATGTAGACTAAAGGACTGCTGACTGCTGGGAACATGACATGAAAAAAGAACTTCATCTACAGCATCTTCACATTTGCTTTTAAATAGAGGATCCCAATGTACGGTCATTACTTAAGCACAAAGGCTTTAGAAATAAGAGCTGGATGTTTTACAGGGAGGTTGTTCCTTCAAATTATATTTACTTTATGAGTTCTAATGGAATGACTAACTACTGACTTTAAAGCCAAACTCACACACAAACATTTAAGTTTTAAACTTGAACGGCCTCACTATAGTTATCACTACTGACAAGAAACAGAGCTGTGCTGCACCATATCCTGCTCCATGGGGTGATAATATATTTATTTACTGTAATATAGTGGATTATGAGCCAGTCAGGGACAGTTATGTTTGCTTCCTCAAGAGTATAAATATAACAGATGGTAAGCACAAAATACACACAAGCTACAACAAGCTACACTACACATCCCCCCCGAAACGAGTTATTAATGGTATAAAAAAATCTGAATGAGTAGAAACCATTTACATACAAAAAAGCAATTGTTAAACTCCACTTTAAACTAAGTAAGAGGAGAAATTGACAGATAATGATGATGGCAGAAACAGTACATGACATATTGTACGAATCAGACAGGTGGGAAACTGCCTGGGTATATTGGCGCCAGCACACAATATGGAAATGGGCTCAGTGGTGTATTTCAGAGTCTGTTTAGGCTTTACCGAAATAGGGTTTTAATAATGCCACGCCACATTTCAAAAAGGCTGTGTCAAACATTATTGGTGATGGTTTGTCGAATAGTGCGAGTAGCACACAGAAAAGAGAGTGAGAGAGTCCAAAAGAAGGAGAAATAATAATGATACAAAACAGTGTGGACACAAAGGTAGGAGAGCCCCCGCCACAGGCTCCGGGCTTCTGAGCACATCGGAGATTTTGGGACTGTCTGCGGGTCCTTACACACAGACATCTATTGAAAAATCCACATTTGCTTTAATAATATGAAATGAATGTGTGATACAGTGGTATGAAGCTTTTCACTTTGGATATATTTCTCAGGTGACAGAATGATGCTCTAGTAATATCAGGCAGGTATGCTTTGCAAAAAAGTAAAGATCAGCATCCAGAGTGGACGTGCTCAAGCCAGGTTTTTGACCTGCTCACTGGCTTTTAGAGTGTGTGTGTGTGTTCCTTTGCTTAGGATCAAGTACTGTATATCTGATATATCATATTTAGTTTGTAAATCCAATGGGCCATTCACACATTCATCCCTTTTGGCAGCAGTTATATTTAAGTCTCTACAAGTTTACACGTATCTCGTTCACAGAACAATTTTCATCATACTGGATAGGAAGCACTCCATGAACTGCCATCATTAGCTCTCTCCATGCGTGTTCTTTTCAAGCTTTGGCTGGGCCTCTTTTAGACAGTCAGAGACTTGTCCTGAATCCACGCTGACCTTCACGGGCGAATGATCTGGATCACTGCTGTGCTGAAAGCAAAAACACAGCAATCAAGATGATGATGATGAGTCAGATGATCAAGATTTCCTATATTTTCCTCTCACATTTTTGAAGGTGGTGCAGTTTTTCCTCTTTATCAGAGTAGTAGTAGATCAATTAGCTTGGTGTTCACTAGACACAGGTTGACAAGCTGCAAGCAGCCTTGTAGTCAGTGTGTGTTTGTGCAGCCAATCTACCGCAGAGACCTGGTTGACGGAGTGCTGGTGAGACTGTCGGCCTTCTGGCATGTGAATGTTGGGTTCTTGGTCACCTCACCGCTAATCAACCTCTTAACACCCTCAACCTGTCATCATTTGCAATCTTCATTTCCCTGATGATAATCCTTGGTCAGCAGACTACTGGGGCTTGAGATTAGTCCTTCAACCACAAGCATCAACTTCTTCGCTCCAGTGCAAATTGTTTCTCCTTATTTAGGTTTAGTGGCTGAGGGAGAGAGAAGAAGGCTTTCGAGTGACTATTATCCAGTCCTATTTACTTCAGAGTTCAGGGCACAACCACATTCACACAATCAACTATAAGCTTCTTTCCATCTGGGCCTCAAACAAAGAAAGCACCACAGTTCTTCATCAAAATGAAGATTGCATTTCCTCAGGGGAAAACAACACAACGAAAAGTCAGGAGGGTTAATGATACTTGTGAATAACTCTCCATGTGGGCCATTTGGGGGTGAGTTTTCAGAGAGAGGGAGGGAGAGAGAGGACAGGCAGAAAGAGGAAGAGAGAGAGAAAGAGAGAGGACCTTGCTTGGTGACAGTGATCCATTTTGAATATAATCAGGCACTGCTGCTTTAGCTATTAAAAACGAATTAAGCAAAAGGACAATTAGTAGGCATTGTCATGCAAATGCTATGAGATGTATTGTTCTCTGTCAGAACACATGTTAAATCTAATTAAAGTGAACTCTGGGTTGTCTGCTCTGTTGTTTATGGAGGGGAACGACGAACAGAGGGGATACACCAGAGATAGTAGACATGTCTAGAAGGACACAATCAATAAACGCCTCTTGTCACTTTTTTCTTTATGCTTTGAGTAAATATTCTTCATTTACACAGATAAAACAAATTATCATGAAAAGGGAAGATTATAAGGTTGAACTTCAGAAGTAGCTTGTGTTCTGATCTCCGAGGTGGCTAATCCACTGATTCCAGACGTGTTCCAGTTCCAGCAGTGAGACATTTGCCTTCTGAACTTCTCACAAAGTTTCATTTAAATAATTACTTGAGGCTCAAAGAAACAAAACATTTAAACAGATCTCTCCCTTTCCTCTTTTCCATTAATCGTCTCATGCCAACACTGTTACGTTGTGATCCTTTGTGAGGGCTCAATCTCTAGTTGAGAACTGAACCGGCCAACTGTATATGAAGTTGTATATACCTCAAATTGAGTGGCAACATTACAGTAGATTCTGCTCACCACTGATGCCTCATGTTTACCTATTTAAAATGTTCTCTCCTGTATTTTCAATTTCTTTTTCAGTTACAGAGGCCACAGAGGACTTTTCACACCTTCATACTCATACTCACACTTTGCTGCTAACACATACTGTGTTCTCATAAATTAAAAACATTTTGGGCATCTGGTGAAATTTGGTAACTTGGATTCAGAGAAATAACTCCAATTCCAGTGAGTCCACAATAGTCTTTACAAGCCCCATCCAATTGAAAAGTTTCAGAACTGAAATAGTTAATTCTGCTGGGAGTACACTCAGGTTCAATGCTGCTCTTTCATTTTTATACCGTGACAACATGTTGTTGAAAATTTGAATTTCTTGCTCATTACTGGTTGAAATGCATTGTTGCGTTTTTCAGTGGTTTGTGAATATGTGTACTGCTGTGCTGTAGCTCCAGTAGGCAAATATCAGAGGAGTGACACCTGTTAGGAAGTATAAGGTGTTCTAACAAACCCTGCAGCCACTGTCCACAACAACAGAGGCAGCCTGAAAGCTTTGCCAACCAACCACTCCACCAGGCCCTGGTCAAGGGGGAGTTGTGTCGTTTTTGTCATGAAGAAATGCCACATCTACCATATTAATTCATAGTGAATTAATATTGTGCGTAGTGCGTTTTTGAATCAAGGTGAACTGACATGTTTAGATTGCTATTTAAGCTGTTGGTAGGATATGAAGTGACACCTCTGACTCCTGAAATGCAACAGCTAAAGCAGCTTAAAAGTACATCTTCCCCTTTGTAGATACAGTACAGTTGCCTAAGCCATGTACACAGTCAGAACAAGACAACTAACAGGAAACAATACAGTAGCATGACCTTTGTAAATGTCTGGTTTACTCTGAGGACACAGCCAGTACTGAAATCAAAACATGTTTTCATCAGGAGGACCACAGTAAAAGAAAAAACACTGTTTCTGTTTGTGAGTAAATGGAGTGATTGCCAAATCAATTTCCCCTTAACTCCCTCCTCTCTCCCTCTCTCACCCTACATGGAGGCTTTGCACGCGAGCAGCATGAACATCAAAGGGAAATCAGCCCATGTGATTGGTGCTGGAGCATGAAGTGGTTGTCAGACGCTGCTCTTTTCAGCGTCATCTGTGGACTGAGCGCACGCGGCGTGCCCCTGGTAACTGATGCAGTGTGTTTTCTTTAGCTAATTGGATTCTGAAGTAACCATTGTTTACTCAAGAGCCCATAATAAATTCCATGCCAGTGCGATTACAGTGCAATAATAACATGCAACTTAAAAAAGATGGCAAACAGGAGAAGACAAGGACAGAGCCAAGACTGCAACACCATGCAGATACAATGACAAAGTAAATAAAAATCATCATCACGTGCATCTACGCTGAGACAATGAGCTGAAAAACAGAAGTTAAAAGAACTAACTGCCCAAGTAGATCCACAAAGTTGACTGTAGAAGCTCTAACTGGACTTAGGGAACCATGTGAATTGGATCATTAGAACTGGTTATGAGAACTGTTTATTTGGCTGGACACATGACGTGTTGCATGTAAATTCACTGGTAACTCTTTATGCCAAAGCAGTGTATCAAAGCAGTGTATAATTTCTCCATGGGATCATCAAATATGTCCATAAATGTGATTTTATACAAGTTATAAGAGATTTAAAGTATCGCAGATTAATAAACACTTAATAGACTCAAAATCTTTCGTAGCTGCTTAAAAGTACATTAGAGTGTTGCTGAACAGGGCGACTTGAAGTAAAATGTTACCAGTTAACCAAGCAAATGATTACACAAGTAAGTTACAGCAGGAAGAGAAAAGCACGTCACTCCACAAATCAGCAGAGCATCACTGTGTAGTGCTGTAGAGATGACATGATTCTCTGCTTGTTGCCTATATGCTCATCTCTGCAGGATGACCTTTAAAACCGAGATACTGACATCGTGTTCACCTAAATGCTGTGCTCCAGCTCAGCCTTTGATGCTGAAATAAACAAGCTTCTATCAGTGAAAATCCAATCCCTATTTCATAACGCAACCACCTATGTAAAGGCATCAATCTGTGCCAACATCCACAAATACCTCAGTCTGCGAGGGCTCGGAAGCTCATCCTCACACACAATAACGCAGAGACGTGTTATTGAGGCTAGAATGGTCGACTATCTGAGCAGCACAAATGCATCCCTCTTAAAGATGAAGTACAAAGAGCGTAACGATGTGTCATTAACGTGTTCTAGAAAATAAACTGAAGCAGGGGTAAAGCCTTAATGTAGAAATGAATGTTTCCATAAGCACAGCAGGAGAGCAAGTGTGATCAAACACACTCGTCAGCCTACGTCTTTAATCAAGTGTCAGGTTGTGTTTTTTTGTTTTTCTTCATTTCTTTCACAATTATCTGCTGGTGACATAACTGTACTGTGCACTACACTGGGGAACTAGAACAGATAACCAGACTAAATTACTAATTAAAAAGTAGCTGATAGCTACCAGTGACACATTATGTTGTTCATTAATAGCAGCTGACTGTTGATTTAGCTGTTGACCGTTAAGCTGGTGCCTGTCAGAATGAACCATGGACAGCTCTACAGTCAACACTGTCATTAATATTTACTATTAATATGTATAAATTAAAGAACTGTATCTTCAGCTTGTCAACAATTATTTCTAAAAACATCTGTCAACTGTCAACATATTATGTCAAAAAACATTAGCTGCTTATATTTCATTATAAGTGCTGAATTCATCCATGCAGTAGCATTAAGCAGACATTTCCTTTTAGGCCCTCTGACCAGAGTAGTGACACTATCTGAGCATCATGAGCTTTCACCCAGCAGCTTCACATAAACCCTTTCCACACAGCTTTCCAATGTCACATGTTAACGTTAGGTCTGGCAGTTGCCGTAATGTTGCCACTCTGTGATTGACCAGTTGTGTGGGAGTGAGGAAGAAACCATGGTTTCTTCCTCACTGACCTCACTGATGCATCTGCATCTACATCTCCATATCCATGATATCCATGATGATCCATGATATCCATGATGTAAATTTAGTCACCACTGCAGTCTGTGAGGGTTGCGATGGCCCTTCTATTGATGTGCATGTGTGGCGTCAAATTGTTAACACTGAAATCAGATACAGGCAAAGTATACTATATATAAAAGGTCAATAGCACAGTCACTGAGAGGCTGATAGAAGATCTCAAGGAGCACTTTGTGTGGGAGGATGTTGTTTTAAGGTTTAACAGAAGAACTGGATGAGTCTCCATTCAAATGTCTGATATTCACTCAGCTTGTTTAAGTTTGTTGTTCTTGATGTTTCCATATGTTATGTATATTATATTATATTATATTCTTTTTCAAATGATTTTTTGTGCTTGTGCAGGATTGGAATGGCTCCTTCTCACAGCAGACAGCTTGTCTAGTTATAGCAGGAAAAGCACGGGTGTAACTAATAACATTAATAATGGTGGAATGTCATTTCAGCGCTCCAGTCCCCAAGTGCTAGCATTGTGCACGGAAGCTCACTGACATTGCTTAGGAGCACGCTCAAATGGATTAATATTATTAGTTACACCTGCTAAAGTAAGTTCAAATGTCAGTTGTGAGTCTATTTAAACTCATCAGCTTAAACAAATTGTTACAGGAGCAGACAAGTGCCTAACTTGAACCTAACTTAAAGAGCAGCTCCTCTGCCAACCAGTGAATTCACAAACAGTTTAACCTCATGCTGCTGATAATGCTCATCCTTAAACAACTGTATTTCAGTGAGCGATCGCTTAATAAATCATGGCCCAGACCACCTGCAAAACCGTGAGCAAACTGTGCTGAAGGTCAGTTGAAATGCTGACATAAAACACTTTGAAAGGGACATAAATTTGCAACGGATCTTGCAAAAAAAAAATATAGCTTTTTGGTCCAGTGTGCAACAATAATATCCAGCTGACAAATCACAAAACAATAAAAGCAAAACTTCTTTGTGCTGTTACAGGTGGAAAAGTAGGAGAGAGGACTGTGGCTGTGGAAATGCAGCATGATGACGGGTTCATTCTGTTGGACAGAGCACAGTGACAAGACCGGGCACACAGAAACTGAGAATAGCTAAGAATAGCAGTGAGAGAGAAGGAGAAAGGAAAAGGGCAAGAGGACAGGGAAAGGGTGAGTGCAGCAGACATTGTTCTTCGTTGGATTTAGCTTCTCGTTTCAAGCCGAGCTAAAATGTGATATCCTGCACTGTACATCCACTGCTTCTTATGTCGTATTTATGAGGCTAAGATCACTGCCTTTGATTTAATGCCACTGTCCTATCTGTTGGGTCAGACCCAGATCAGATAAAATAATATTTCCTGATGCTCTGATGGAGCTGGCAAGTGTAGGAGCAGACAGGCTGACCTGACATTCTGCACACCAGCTACTAATTATCTATCTAACCGATAATCTGGAACCAGCCCTTCTCCCCAGCATTAACGCTAACATAGAGCATGCTGTATATAAGATGTATAGATATTGTTCCTTATGTTAATTACACACCCATCCTCTCAGCCATGTGAGCCGAGATTGAATCTGTTGCCTTAGTTTTAATATGTTTTACATAAACGTTTTCGCTTTTTTTTCCACATATTTCACGTGTGCTGTTCAAAAACGCTTTCCTACAATGATCCCATGGTTAACTCCACATAAATCTAAAGATAGTTATAGATGTACAGATCAGCTACACTGTACACTGCTCATTGCCTCTGCTAACTACAATGAAGTGACAATATTTCTGGATGGTGCAGGTCTGTATTCACAGCTTCCGTCTGTCATATATTAATTACACTTAAGTAACAGAGATTTCAAGATTACTCAGGAATAGATTATTTGTTAGTAGCAGTATCTGGGAGAAGAATGAGTCGACGGGGATTTGGAAAACACCTCCGCAGTTTGAGTGGCTGTTGTCAAGTGTCACAGGTGTTGAAAATATTTTTGGTTTACCGTCTCTCAGACTCGAATGCAAAGTTATAGGCACAAGCTGGAGATACGGTTAGTGCATAATAAACTCCAGTAGCTTCAAATTATTAGAGCCATTCATTTTTATTTATTTTGTTCCTGCCAACAAGGCAGCATGAACAGAAATAATTAGATGACATCCCAAGGTCTATTGGAACAGATCAAATGATGGCTATGGCAGAAAGGTTCAGAATTTCAGATTTCATAGGGGTAGGAGCACACATTTAATAAAAAGGGCATCTACTGCATCGGTACAGAACTAATTTGAACTTTTTTCTAGTGCTGCACAATTAATCTTGCAGTTGCAATGTCAGCATGTGTAATTGTACGTTTAACCACAACAGGCCGTGCTATAATTAAACATATGTACTGTAGGCACGTGCGTGAACATGATAACCAGCTCTCTGATTGTGTGCAGTTTGTTCACTAGCTACACCCCTAATAAATATAGAGTCCAGCCAGTCTTGTGTCGGCTGTGGAGCCTGTGCACTGTTGCCAAGTTAGTTCCTGTGTCTCCAGATTTGGAGATTTTCCAGAACCCTTTAGTGATTTGTTTCAAAAAAGGAACAAGGAACAAATCTGGCAACCTTTTCACCGGACATTTCACTTCCACATTTGCCTGATTGTTGTCTCCTGTAACTCCATCACTGTCTGTATTCAGTGTTTGTTATTTCAACTTATATTTCAATCTAACTTGATAATTTAGGTTAAATTTAGTTTTCTTTAAGCATTAGCTTTTGTATTATGAATTAATTCTAATGCTTGGGTTCTCTTTAGTCTGCACAACAGTCCACATGAAAAGCTTTTAAAGTAGAAGCAGATTAACACGCTTATTAAGGTCATAATAACAGCCTAAAAACAATAATAGCTGTTTATGGTTCATTTTATCACAGCAGTATATCCCAGCACCATCCACCACAATTGCAATAAGACTTTTCCAGGAAATAGCACAGCCCTAATATTTACCATCATTAGTTATTAACAACACCTATCATTATCACTATCATATCTGTTTCACAATCACAATTAGGAATAAAAAAACAACATACACTCTTGTACTTTACAGTACTTCATCCAAATGTTTGTATACAACAGAGATCAGGCAATAGGAAAAGACATCCTCCAAATTTTCCTTTATAACTACAGTGGCACCTTTGATGCATTTAGAAGGGGGCAGGGGCTTGAGCCTCCACAGTCCCCCCTTTCTGCATGTACCTGCTTCTCTGAACGATTGCTACAATGATGTCTACATCCTAAACTACCTTTCAGTCCATATATCAGCTTGTATTATGTATGTAGCAGTAGAAAACACAATAAACGTAATGATTTTTGAAGAGATGATATTTGTCTGATTTAAGATTTTGCAGTCCTAACCTTAACCCTAACCTTGTTCTAACCTACTGTATGTTTGCAAGGGTCAGACAACATGAAGGTGGAGTTCTCTGAGCAACTTCTTGAACATTTCTGTCAAATGAGGTTGGAGAATTTTTTTTTGCTCAATTCTCATAATTGGCAAAGATAAAACTTTATCAGGAATTGTTCCAAGTGGCAGGGGGCTGTCATTTTGAGTAAATGTAAATTCCCCTACTGCATATTCATCACTGTCTCAGAACTGTTGCACACTGTGGCCTTGCATTGCATTGTGGGAAAAAAAAACAGCTTGAATTTACAGAAAGAGCAAAGACTTTTTCTGCATCACTTTTGAAAACATTCAGACGTGAAGATGTGGGCACCATCAGGCTCAGATTGTGCTTACAGTTGTGTCTATGGTGACATGCAACACATATCTTCAAGCCTTAATTCTTCCTCCGCTGCAAACTTGTGGTGGAAGACAGCCGAGTGCCTCCTTTGGAAATGACTCAATTTTTAACAGGCTAGAAAGGCCTAAACCCAATAGACTAACCCCAGAGAGAGAGAGAGAGAGAGAGAGTAGGAGACCGAGAGCAGAAGAGAGAGAGAGAGAGCTGCAGAGCACAAATGAAGTAAAAGCAGACTCCAACATTAAATATCAGACCTCATCTATGAACCTGAAAGCATTGTACATTCAATATAAATTAAAAAGCCGCAAGACAGAATGTGTTTTTCCATATAAACTGCTTTATATTAGCTACCATCAAACTTTCACTGTGTTTCAAGCAAAGAGTTGAATCTCTAACCAATGAACCTGCACTTAGATCATCAAAACTGCTTCCTCGCTGTGTGTTTTACTGTGCCGCCTGTGCCTTTTGTTCCTCCATCAGCTGAAAATCTGTGTAACCTTTTCAAGCTGTCTGTCACAGAGCAGACAATTGTCTGTTCCTCTGGGTCCACTGGGTTTAACATGCTATATCTAATGAGATTTTAATAAAAAGTATGCATATGGAAGGATTATTTAAGATCAAAGTATCTGATGATCTCAATGGCCAACCTGGCCTCTGCTGTATGTGTATCCTGACCCACTTAATAAAAGAAAGAGAGCCAGTGTTCGCAAAGGCCAACATTAAGACCATCAAACATACGAGCTATTGAACTGGAACATGTTAGTGCAGCGGTTGCACTGTCTGAATGATTTCCAAAAATGAGAAATTAGTTTTCAGTGAGTGGCTGCTGTGGACTGCAGGCAGGATGTGGTTTGGCATCATCTCGGTATAATAAGTGAGCATGGCAGCTTATGTTGCTTAAAAAAATGGCTACAGCTACAACATTAAAACAGGTGAATGGAATAACATTGATAATTTTGCTCCAATAATACCTATCAAGTGGTGAGACATCCGTTGTACACAGCATCCCAACAGCTTTACAGCTTTGGAGCCAGTGTTGTATGTTACCCACCTTATGCAGCAATGCAAAGGCTAAACCACTACAAGCAGCCTTACATGGCTGCCCTCTCACACTGTCAACAGTTAATCAGCCACATGCCGCTCACAGCATGAATGCAGGCTAAATGTTGTTCGTCGCATGTTATATCTTTGTGTCATCGCAAAGAAAGTTCATTTATTAAAATATAAGCAGGACATTTAACTGGCAGTGTGCAGAAAAAGCAGCACAAGTATGATTTGTGTGTCCCTATTAGCGCGTCTTAGCTCTGCTGATAAGTTAATCCGACATACAGCCCGATCAAAGAATTGCAGGTATGAACCACTTCAAAGGTCATTGACTGATGTATAAAAAAAAGGATCATTCTTTAAAACTTCAATCAACATGTATATAGCGCTCAACATGTCTGCAGTCGAGCGACAGGAGAGGCTAAAGGTTATAGCACAAAAGGAAAAACAAAAAAGGCAAACAGATAATGAGTTATATAAAAAAAGAAACAGTCTCATTATCTCTCCCTTGTTCTTTGATGAGTTCACAGGGGAGCTTATTAGTCTCATCACATACGTCAATTACAAATTCAGGCCCCCTCTCCCTGACAGGGGATTATTTGATTATTTTTACCTTATCTCGCCATCAGGTGATGTGTGCGGAACTGCATTTCTTTCATGAAAACTTTCTGATTATATCATGTCAACATTCCTGGAGGTATGCGCACTTTGGAAGGCCACCCACGGATGTGTCTGTGGGTAGGAGCGCTGGCAGAGAGAAGCAGGCTAATTGACTGTCATTGGAATATATAACAGAGCTCAGGGCCTGGTGAACAGACAGCTTCTTATTTATTAGAGTGGTGATATGACACAGTGATTGGAACCCTCTTTAAATAAAATCAACATGGAAGTTTCCTGTAACCCTTTCGGAGGATTTAACATCAACCACTCAGGTTGTTGTGGTGTGAACTGTGCGCCTTTCATAGCTTAGTGAAAATAAGGGAAATGGTCGGTGGGGGGGGTGGGGGTTGATCTAATCTGCCTGAGTTCAAAATCTCCTGGTAAACAAAAGCACCTTTGAGATTTTCCAAATTTATGAGGAGAGGAGAAAGGAAGGGAACGCAGAAAAACTCAGCACACATGAGGAAGAATATCGACTAATATTGTCAGTAATATCAATAATGCACGTCCTCTCTCTAGTACAACTGAAGGGCTGCTCAATCCCCACACAAGAACTGCATCTGAATGCTTTGCCATGACACTTCAATGTAATACAGAAAAAAAAAACAACATTCACAGTCACTGGGTTATGTGGTTCAAAACCATGGCAAAATTTTCAAGAACCATGGAAGACATTTTGGAGAACTGCCCATCAAGTTTCTTCTGTTCGGTGACAAATTCAAACCCAGTGTCAGACAAGGGTGGGGAATTATGGTTCCTGACATTGTAGACTGGTTCAAGGGATGTAGAGTGTCACTTCTATGGCACCAGTTGAACCAGAACTGGTGTAGGAGGTGGAGTAGTACCAGATATAGCCGGGCATCTCCACGCACAGCACCAGCTCTGTAACCCAACTCAAACCTTTTTAATGATTTTTGGAACCTATTGCACAAATTAATATCATCTGAATACATCTATAATACCTTAGTTAGTAGGGTCAACCACCACCAGAATATTACAAGCTTTGAAATTATAATTATTATCAGTTTTAATTATTTCAGCTTCCTTTCTGGGTCTCATTCGGAACAAGTCAATGGTCAAGTTCAAATTCTAATCAAGCAATTACTGTATGTGAATTGGTTATCACTTGTCCATGCCTGCTCAGCTCAACGTGAAGTGCACCCAAGAGTCTATCTGCTCTATTAATTTCTAACCCATTATCATTGTTGTGTCACTTAATGCAAAGCATTAAAAAAGGACAGCTGCATAATTTCATGGTGAATGAGATGAAGAAGATGGGGGCTGCACTAAAAAAATCTATTTCTCTATTAATCAAACAGGAGAAGAAGAAAAGGGAAAGTAGGATACTTGGGTTGTGAAGCCAACATACTTTGTACACACACACACACCCACACACACACACACACACACACACACACACACACACACACACACACACACACACACACAAAAACACACCTACAGCAAACAGGTAGTAAAGCTTTAATAATTTTCACTGTGATTAAAGATGCTGAATATACTCAAGGTTTTAAAATATTGATGTGCCAACACTAATATGTTTCAACTTGTGTATGTGAATATATTAAGGCTTTACCTTATTAAATAAACTGCAAGGAAATCATATTTCAGCAATCCAGATTACATTCAGATGAAGAGAAGAACATCCAGTTTGAATACAAACATAATATTTATGTTGTGAATTACGTTTATAAATGATATGTGTCTGTGATTAGTTTTAACATGGTCCTTTGTAATATTCAGTCTGAGACTATAACTAATAGCTCATGTGGAATAATGCATTCCATTTTCCATTACTGTGTGGTTAAGCACCAAGCATATGGAGAGTGTCAATGTTTCCTTGTTGTATACATATATATTAGTTTTATACAGAGGAAGAGAACAACAGCACAGAAGTGTGGTTGGATCGTAGGACTGGTTCATCCTCATAGGACCCCCCCCCCCCCCCCCCCCCTACCCCCATCCCCTTGGTGGAAAAAGGAAAATCATTAAAACAAAACATTCACTCAATATTTGCCCGTAAAAAACTGATGCTGCTTAAAAGACTGCATAACAGTAACAGTTGATTTCAACTGGAGGATTTTATGGCAGAGCTAAAAAATGATAATGAATGCCGTGATAAATATGATATTTTCCACAATAAAATGCTAACCTATTGCACTTACCGCACTTAAAAGCATATTTAGTTCCATTTATAGAGATCTGATTCCTTGCTCTGAGCTTTAATACTGATTTATGCTGCATACTGGCTTGTTTTAGGGGGATATTACATACAGCCCTGAGTTACGCTGGAACTGAGTGGTATTCCTCTGTAAGCAGCCATTTACTGGGATAACAGAGAAGCTCAAACAAAAATACTATAGATGCAACTGCACTGTGTACCAAAGAGCATTAACCCCATTCACATATTGCATACTTACAACATAACATGGACAGTCAAAAGTGAATTTAAGACAGTTAGGCTTAAAGGAATGTGAGTGTAAGTTACCTGTGGACTAGGTAGATAAAGATAAGACAACATTACCTTCTCATATCTAGAAAAAGAGGGATGTGGCCTACCTTTTCATTAGTTTATTGGACACAGTGTTGACCCTCAGCAGCTTGCAGCTGTATTCACTATGTGACTGTACAACAGTAGAATTTCAATATGCTGAAGACTGCATGCCAAATCTGGGGGTATTAGGAAAAAGTGAACTTTGCAGGCTGTAGTCTAATCTTCATGTCTCATTAAGGTTAGAGGCTACAAGCTATTTTCATTAGCCACTATTATAATAACACACCCCATAAGCAGAAAGCAGTTGAAACATGGACTTTCATCAATTTTGTGGAAGCTAATAACTTGACTTTAATGAATAAAAGTCAAGGTTTAATGTCTTAAGTGTACATGGTACACAAATTCTCCCATATCTTAATATTATTATATTCTGCATATTAATCTTCACCATAGGCTTGGTCTTGTAATTACCATACAGTAATTTGTGCATACATAAAGTGAAGTAATTCTTTGTTTTTTAAGTCATCCATTACTTTGGTTAGATTCTCTGGAGCCTGTGAGGGAAGATGCCTTCGGTCCCTTAATCATCCCCAATAACCAGTACAAAGGTAGATGCAGTATTCTAGCTAGGTCACTTAATAATAATAATAATAATTAGATGAAGACTGAAATTGTGATAAAGGACATAAAGAACTCACAAGTTATAGTTATTTACAGAAACATATAATATAGTTACATACAGTAGCCTGTTATCACTAGAGTACTTGACTTCAGTCATCTAATACAGCACAAACTGCAAATGATCTGCAGGTCATATAAGTTCTGCAGAAAAATACTTTCTTCAGTCACTTTCACCAAACAGACGACACATTTTCCCTTTGCTGTCATGCTGCGTTGTTCTCTTTATCTATTGTCTGTATTTACTACAGGTGTACACAATTAGTGTCACTACACTGGCTTTTGAAAGGGCTCAATGTGAGACAGACCGTTGTGATTTTTTTTTGTGTGTCAGATTCAAAATATGCTCTTGTGTTTGGAGGGAAATGCTGAAAATTAGAACATCACTGTGAGTGCAGTGTCCTTTATTTAGTGACATCAGCTTTGTCTGTGTGACAGTTGTGCCTTCAGCTGCACATCCTGGCTAAAAGCTACCAGAAACTGACTCTATAGCCTCAATGACACAGACAATTTCTTCTTTTCTTCATTTCGTCAGTGACGTCTCACTAGACGTGCCTGTAGAAAAAAGAATCCTGACTTCTGAGTGTAGTTTTATTATTGACTTACAGTAATGAGACATTAAACAGTCACTACTGTTGCGACAGAGTTTTCATCAGACAGTATTAAATTAACTACTGCGATAATTGCTACTGCCGTAAACAAACAGGCTATTTTATGTTGTGGTGTTTTAATACAGTGATGTTTGTGCACATAATAAACAAATCCAACAAACAAATATTATAACAAAAATGCATTTAAAGTATATTTAAGTGCCCAATGCAGTGGTTATACTTTACCGCCAGTTTCTAACTGAATTCTATAACTAAATAAATGGAATCTGATTTAGTTCTTAGGGCAGATAAAGTTAAAATAAATTATAGTGGGTAGGAGTGTACTTGGACAACAAACTGGACTGAACAAAGAACTCATCAGCACTGTACAAAAAGACTCAGAGGAATAATTACTTTCTAAGGAGGCTCAGGTCCTTCAACATCTGCAGCACCATGCTGAGGATGTTTTATGACTCTGATGTTCCAGTGTCTTCTTCTATGCTGTGGTCTGCTGGGGCAGCAACATGAAGGTGGCAGACACACTAACAGACTAAACAAACTGATTAGGAGGGCTGGCTCTGTTCTGGGGGTGGAGCTGGACCCTCTACATGTTGTAGCTGAGAGGAGGATGCTGTCTAAACACCTCTCAATCCTGGACAACCCCTCCCACCCACTACACAGTGTGTTGGTTGGACAGAGGAGCACGTTCAGCCAAAGACTTATTAACATTAAATGTTCCACAGAGAACCACAGGAGATCCTTTCTACCTGTGGTCATCAATCTTTACAATTCCTCTCCCCTCTGTAAGGGGAGGGGCAACTGACAATTTCTTGTCATATATCTGTTGTCATTTCACTCTGGACTATAATTCTTGACCTTCATTATTGATC
This sequence comes from Anabas testudineus, assembly GCF_900324465.2. Lineage (NCBI taxonomy): Eukaryota > Metazoa > Chordata > Actinopteri > Anabantiformes > Anabantidae > Anabas > Anabas testudineus. The sequence continues at coordinate 30,570,116 of NC_046611.1, forward strand.
TTCATCCATTTAATTCTGTACTTGTGTTGATGTGGATCTTTTCTGGTTGTGGTTCCCTTTCTTTGTCTGAGTTGAGAGCGCTTTTAACATGGCAAAACAGTTTCCCTCTGGGAGGGACAAAGTTGACAAAGTTTTGTGAATCTTGAATCTTGATTATTTTGTTGATAATGCTGCAGCCTCACCGAACAATACTTGACCAATACTTGATACTGTTGTCCCTCTGAAAAAGAATCTAGTGAATCGGAGGAAACTGTATTTAAAAAAATAAATATATTATTCAACTGTCTTGCTAGGCAAGATTCATCTAAATTAGTAGAACCCCACCTCCTTTCCAGCTTACATGATGTCTGCTTTAAGAATCTGTACCACGGAGCTACTTTCCTCTGATTCACTAGATTCTTTTTCAGAGGGACAACAGTATCAAGTATTGGTCGAGTATTGTTCGGTGAGGCTGCAGCATTATCAACAAGATATATTTGGTTCTGTAAAGCTAGAACCACATATAAATCCTCATTAATACAGGCAAATAAGATAAAACCAACAAAACAACAAAAGCTACTTACGTAATTCCACAGGGTTCTGTGCTTATACCGATTATTATTATTCTACATATGTCCCCCTAAATTTACTGAACTTCAATATTTCCCTAAATTTACATTTCTATGCAGATAACCAGCTATATTTATTTATGAAACCAGAAGAAATTAATCTTTTTAACCTAACTGGTTATTTAGTTTGGTCCTAAAAACCTCAGAGACATGAAATCTAATCATTACCCTGGATGACATAACATTGGCCTGAAGTATTACTGTGAGGAATCTTGGAGCAGAGCATTTAGCTATCAAGCTCCTGCTAGTGTGCGGGGGGACCTCTACTGATACACTGAGCTCCTCCTCTCCTATCCTATCCTTTTGTCAGTCCCTTCAAATGCCACCATTGCATGTCATCAACTTTTTCATATCTCTCTCCCGTAGTTGTGGTTCTTCCTCTTTGTCTCCCTCTCTCTTTACTTTTCTACCGGTATTCTCGACCTTGGATCTGTATATTTCCAGGATACAGCTACTGCCCAGTGCTTTTGATACTTGTCGTCCTTGTTTTTTGTTGCCTGCTGTTCTTTTCTTTCTTCTCTTTCCACTCACCCCAACCATTCGAATCAGATGGCCGCCCCCCCCTGAACCTGGATCTGCTCGAGGTTACTTCCTCTAAAGGGAGTTTTTCCTCTCTACTATCGCCTAGTGCTGCTCAAGGGGGTTATTGGGTTTTGTATGTAATTCTGTATAAGATATATTTTATAAGGTTTTAAGCCTTTAACATTGTAGCCTTGAGATGACTTATGTTGTGATTTAGCACTATACAAATTGAATTAAAATTAATTAATATGGCCCAACCACAGTACAGTATTAAGACAAGAATGATCCTAAGATTTGGCTACAGAATCTTTTGTATTATTTTTCCTCTTCTCTAAAAAAAGCTTTGCTAAGATACAGTAGGTTGTCTTTACAGCATTTTAACTTTGATGCTCCACAGCAGGGTTTCTGCATTTTGTGACCCAAGATTTACATGATATCACATGAAATCTGTTGTAGGCTTATGAATTCATTTATCTTGTAGCATCATTTAAAAAAGTATACCCCATACCGTATACCACATTTGTGTGCCTCCCACCGCCAGTACAAATTGCCTTTTCTTTAACCTCTTGGTTGCTGTCTTGCAGTGTCTTAGCTCTGTGTGGCAGCGTTGGGTCAAACTCCAGACTTCTGCTGTTGGCCTCTTTCTTTGCCAATTTCCAACATAGTGCTCCAAAAACACGACAGGATAACATTGCTGACAATGCCCTAGTCAGCAGCTGCACTATAGGATGTTGTCATTTCAAATAGTGACACTGACCTGGGGTTTGATAGATGGATGCAATTATTAGCAACACTCCCCCACCAGCACTCGCTCATCACAGTGAGTTTCACTGCAGGTCAGACTGCAAAGTCTTCTGTGTGGATTGTTCAGAGCCAAACCCTCATTACTAGCGCAGTAATTGGAGGGGAAATTTAGCATATTAGAAAAGTATTTTCTTGGTGGAATGATGAATGATAAGTACTTTTTTAGCAACCATCAACCGCACTTAGGATTGGATGTTTACAGTATTTTAATACCACTGACTAATTTTGGGGTTTGTGAGGAGGGAGTGATTTAGTCAGTGATGTAATCTAGTGCAGTAGTTTAGCACGTTTTTTAAGGGCTTTTCTCGTGAACACAGCACAATGCTGCTGCTGAAAATTACACTACAAGAGCAGAGAGAGTGGCAAAAAAGAACAATAAAGTTGTGAGCCAGACAGCAAAACAATGAGATGACTCATTATAAACAATGAAAACTCACTAAGACGCTCTATAGCTGAGTGGAGCTGTGAATTCAGCTGGTAATTAAAGTTCATTACTATACTCCTCTCACACTGACACATTGTTTTCACAATTCTATCTCACATATTGTCATTATACAAATATTGATAGTAGCTGCTTTAAACTGTTACTGTATGTTTTTTTTTACATAAAATAGAATCTAAAAAGTTTGTAAAACTGTAGTAATTTTTATACAATATCTTATTTGCGACATGGTGTAACAAAGACTCCTCCCTTACTGTATTTAGGCGATTCTTGTTTACAGTATCTGGCTCCACTGTCATTTTTTTTTTATTACACAGTAGTCTTGTTTATTAATAGCATAAAAGATTCTACTGACCACGTTATGCCTTGACCACAACTCACTCACAATAGTCAGCTAGGCCCCCATTGCTGCAGCCTATATAGCCACCTTCAAAAAGCATAATACATTTTCCCTTAGTTTTATTTACCATGCAGAAACGTTCTGCTGATACCAACTTGGCCTAACTGGAGGCTTGTCTTGCTCTCTTTATCTATAGAAATTACAGTTATTAAGAAATACATCTCTTCTTATATGTGCTTACAGCTACATTACAGTGTCAGTCATTAATTGTTTATTTACTGCTCACAAATCTTAATTATGCGTGCTTAAATAAAGAGGTGGTCGCATTTATTATGAGCCAAGGTTCAAATAATCTGAAAAAACTATTTTCTACTTACAAAAGCAGAGTCACATTTTGAACTACACTTCACAAAGTGTGGAATTAGTAAAGAAAAATGTTTTATGTTAAGGCCTTAAGGCATACAGTGTTCTACTGTGTTTAATAAAAGGGATAGCTTAGCTTGTACTATTACATGAAGGTATCATCCTCCATGAATAAAGGCCCAACTAAATACATAAGGCCATGTTGGGAAGATAATGAAAAGGAAATTCTTGAGGATTTTTGGTTACAAGTCACAATTCAATTAACTTACCTGGGGAGATTTGAGTTGTAAAAATATGAATTCTAAACAGAAATACAAATGAACTGGGTCACAGTAATTTGCTGGAGGGTGTGTGGAGGGGATCTGCATTCAGCTTTTATAGGAGAAAAGAAAAGTTTAAAAAAAAATATATAACCTAGTAACAGGAAGACAGACAGACACACACACATTTTTATGCATTTTTCTCCTTTTATGTTTTAGTTCTTTAGTATTAAGGGATGAGGGGGATGACTGCACCTAAATCCTGTTCTAATAAAACTACACAATTTGTCAGTGTTTAATTGCTGGTTTCATCTGAACCACATTCTCATTCTGTAACATGTTCCTTCCTGAATTTAAATATTAAGCCATTTTTATTTAAAGACGCTAATGAATTGAATTGAATTGAATTGAATTGAATTGAATTGAATTGAATTGAATTGAATTGAATTGAATTGAATTGAATTGAATTGAATTATACTGAAGACCAGAAAGCAGTATTTCACAAAAAAGTGTAGAAAAATATTGGGTGGCTGTACATAACCATCTAGACTCTAGATGGTTTTAAACTGGAGGGTTAAGCACATCTGCTTCACTCTAGATTCTAAAGTGCTTTAATCTCAAATACCGAGAGCAGGACAACCTTTCTCTAAGGAGAGAGGATGGACGTTCAGGGCACCAATAGTAATTGTCTTGCCTTTGGGTTCCATATAAAGGGTTCTGTTCACCTAGAATGTTTTGTCCAAAAAGGAAACCTCCCCAGTACTATGTAACTATGTTAAACATGAAAATGTGTGACATCTTATTCCAAATACGTTACAAATTCAAAGACACGTATCAAGTAAAGCCACTATACTGTATCTGTAACTGTATCTCCTCTGCAGTTTAAAAGATTATCAAGATGACACAGCCCAAAACTCAAAAGACAAAGATAATGTTGAAAAGAAGAGTTGGAGGAATTCAGTATTGTGGAGATCTTCTGGGTAAATAAAGTCCGACCAAGAAGGGGCGTACACTGTAAAAAAACAGGTAACATTAATCTCTTTTCCATCTGATGCAGTATCATCATTTAGAGCATGCACAATGCAAGACTTTAGAGTCTCAGACCCAGCCATATGCTGCAGGAAACCAGTGATAGTGTCCACCTTCCAGGGCCATGTCTTAAAACAAAATAAGCAAAAAAAAAATAACAAAAACCAAGAGACTATGATGTCACACGTAATATGGCCTACTTCATTGCAAAAAACATTATGTCAGGAAGCACGACAGATTTAAACAGCTGAAATAACCTTATAATATCTCTACATATCACTGAAAAGCAAAAAAGAAGCTTTATGCTTTACAGAAGTAGTTATTTGATTAACAGTATATGGTAATATATCAATATTGACTGATGTGAAAACAATTATTGTGATTTTTTTTTTCTCCGTAATGTTTAGCCCTAATTTATGGATTCCTTTCTCACCATACTTTCTCTCCTCAGCCTGTTTAAACCGTGGGATTAACTTTAGTTACAACAGCTGCTGTTTGACATTTTAAGCAGCAAACAAGTAACCTACAGGCAAGGTAGAGGTAGAGTGCAGGGGAAAAAAAAAGAATGAATAGCCAAATACACAAACAATCATATGTGGGGAACACTGCACAATGAGCAAAATCAGGTGAGCGACTAAGGTGTAGAGTTCGGGGCAATCAGTGGAAAAGTGGATAGACACATGTAAAATAATAAAATTCTTCTTTGTACTACACTAAAATGAATAATTCTCACCATTCTACTGTTATAAGATAACAGTATAAAATAAAATATCATGCCTCACACTGGTGCCCCTTTAAACTCCATATTAACTGACAGTGTGAAAATGAATTGGCCCCACATAACACATCCCCCACAAGGCTCCAAACTTGGAGCAGGCATCACAAATGAAATTATTCCATCTGTGACTCCTTAATATGGCGGAGAGCTTCAGAAACTTAAGTACTCTTGCCAGTAGGCTTGGCCGGTGATTAGGATGCATTGCATGGCATCTATCAACCTCCTATGTTAATCCGCTGACATTCTACAGATTGCCGCAAAACCTGAAATCTGAAAATACCAGCACAGCAGGGCGTGTTGGGATGACTCCTGCCACCCACACACTACTGACTGAAATAGTAAGAAGGTAGACGCAGGGAACAGAAAGCAACTTGATACATTGGTTGATAATTTTGAACTTCATTCAGAATGTGCTAAACTAACCAAGAACAGGTAATAAATATTGCTGTGATGTTTTTCCCTCATGAATACTTACTGAACACTTGAGTATTTACTTGTTCACCTGCCCCTATTACAATTCACCTGTAGAATCGAATGCAATCCTACTGATACCTTCCACACACTGTACAGTGACATTTGAGTAATTGTTTTCTCTATTTCTGCCTAGACATGACCTGAAATGTTATCAAGTCTTATAACTACATAAAAATAATAACATAAAGTAAAAAAACCATTAATTTATTTGTTGTGGGTAATTATCCAAAATGGCCTATTATCTATGACACGTGGCAGTGGTAGTACATGATTTGGGTCTTCTTTGCTTCCTTTGGAACATGGCAACTTGTTACAGTTCCTCCCTCTGCCCCTGTCTTTTGGTTTGGTTTTGTTTTGTTCTGTCTCACTCTCCTGCCACACCCCTGTATGGACTGCCTCCACTCACTCACTGGACTAATTACAGACTCAGTTCACCTGTGACTCCCTCTGGTTTATAAGCTCTCCTCAGTCCTCAGTTCATTGCTGGTTTGTTGCTCATTCATGTCCTCACACTACTCTGCTCATGTCTTGTCTGCTCTGTATACTCCACGAATCTGGTCAGTCCGTTTGTTCGGTCGTATGTTCGTTTGTTCGTGAGGCACCTCTCTGTTTTGTTTGAATTGTTTGGTCTGCGTTTACAGAGCATTTTGAGTTGTTACTTTGTCCTGTTGGTTTGTCTGCTTGTTAATGTTCTCCTACCTGGGCAGTGATTTTATTTTGTTACTTTGTACGTCTAGTTTGTCTGTTGGTTTCCTGTCTGCATTAGTGCATGGTTTTTCGTTATTACTTTTTCTAGTTTGCTTAGTGTGTTTGTTCCTGTGTAGCCTGCGTTCGTCTAGGGGTTTCGTTTGTACTTTTGTCACTGTTTTCGGGTCATTTTGTGTTGTTACTTTGTTGGTGTTTGTTAGTTCCTTGTGTCCCCTCCTTTTGTTAATATAACCTCCTTTTGTTCGCACCTGTTTGGTCCCCGTCCGTCCCTGTTTGTAACAGCAACTTGCCATCATTAGAAGTGTTTCTATAAGTTTGCATAATTTTAGGCTATAATATGCAGCAGTAGAGAAAATTTTTAAACTTTTAATGTGCTGTGTACTGTACTGTATTACAACTGTATTGTACTTGCTTTTACTTTTCTCTTGACATAACTGTGCATTGAATGTATGCGTTTTATGTTGTTTTGGATGTTTGGTAGCATTACATTTTCTTTTTATGCTACTATAAGAAATTAGGTATTATCAACAACGATATACTTAAATCCAGGGACACACCATTAATCACAAATATCCCCACATATTGTAAGCTTCACAAAAGACAGGAGTGGCTATAAGTCAGTAGAGATACTCTAATGTACAATCTAAAGCAATCAATCACCTATACCCTAAATCTAATACTCTGAGCCCGACATCTAGCATTGTTTTAAAATTACATTAACTATAACTTGAACAATACATGTAAAGCCATATTTCCAATCAATAGAGTCCATTTACTTACATTACTTAAAATATACCTATATGTTTGTATTGTCCCTACTGTTTGGATCACATTTTCTATATTCTCTTTGTGTGGTTATACTGTAGACCACTTATCTTTTTCCCATGCTGCACCTTATCCCCGTTTTGGTGCTGCAATGATCCAATTTCCCCACAGGGATCAATAAAGTTTCATCTCTCTTATCGAGGTACCTAGAGGTTTCAGTTATCTTAGCAGCTGTCTCATAGTGAAGGACACAAGTTCTCAAAAGGGAACTGTAATATCTGTTCGATCGCTTCAGGTGGAAAGGACAAATGAGATGCAACTCTGTCTCTACACTATTCCATCACGATGATACGTGAAAGATCTATTATTCCCTCCTTTCAGGAGATTAGCCCAGCAGTCTTTATGAATTAGTGACCTCTTCATTTACTGCCCACAGTGATGTACTGTATGTCAGTGATTACCAGTACAGAGCATGGGTACTCCAGGTTTTTGCTCATCTTTCCTATTATCTTGCAGTGTACTGTCACTTAATTAGGTAAATGCTTTCAAACTCCAAATCTCCTGAGTGTTAACTTCGTGTCTTGATCAATTCAGCATAATGTCCATTTTCGTAGCTGTAATTCTGTCAGTACAGCAAGAGTCGCATCAAGCTTTCCACCTTTTGTCCTCAAATACTGTTAAATGAAAATAGAATCTTCCTTTAAAAAAAAGAATGAACTCAAAAAACTAATTCAAAGTTTGTTCAAACCAAACTCATAGCTATTATTTGAGACTTGGTCATTACCTAAATACTAACAGTTAAATGAGAATATATGATATTGTGTATTGTATGTATAACAGCATTTTAAATGTTGTTGGTGAAAGTTTAACAAGGCAGTTGGTCAGTAAACTGTGACTGATGTCAACAGCTGGAGAGTATACTTAAGCACTTGTTCACATTTCTTAGCAATTGAAGTTATACCATGCAAGTTTCGAAAATTAAGTCAATGCTAGCATAAGGCTAGGAAGCTTAACCCCATTCCTCCCAACCCCCTCTCTCCCTACTCTGTTTCTGTCTGCCCAGTCCACCACCTACGTCCTACGTGGTGCAAATAAATCTACTACAGTTGAGACACAGAATCCACCTTAAGGACTGGTCCAGTCAGGGACCAGACATCAACCCAATGCTGTGGAATAACTTCAAAAGTACCATTCACACCAGACTGACGCAGTTCTGGGATGAAGGATTCCTCCTGAATGTTATTGTGCAGGTCCAATCCAGCTACAGGAAGCACTCGCTTAAGGTTATTGCTGCCAAAGGTTGTTCAACCCGTTACTAAAATGCGGTTAGCCTTATTTTTTCCACCATCACTCTGTATGCTTAATGGGCCTATTCAATAACGTCATTAAAGACTGCGACCACCAGGTTTCTGTCTTATCTGCATAAAGATATTGTTGAAGTCGCGCCGCGATTTGCGGCTTTGGTGAAGATCAGATCATGTCATCATCATTATGTCATAGTCTTCATTTGTCTATTGGCAAATTTTGTCTTTTCGTTTTCCTGTTCTAGTCAGTTTTGTCACCTCTGTTTATTTTACACCATTATCAGTCCTTTAATTCACAAATGTTGCTATCATCTACTAAATCAACTGTTTGCATGTGTTCCTTGGGCCAGTTAAACCAAAAATTTAAAGACCATAATTCAATTTAGCTATTTAACATCTATTTCTTAAAAATACACATTTTATCTGAAATTTAATCTAAACAAACTCATCCCAAGTTTTCTACAAGGTACTTGTGACCCCTCTATTTACAAGACTCACAATAGGTGTTAGCGAGTCAGTCAAGCATCAATTATAGTTGTTGACATTTGCAGATTTGTGCAAATATCAAAGGGGACTTTTGGGGGTTATTTTCAGTTGTGAAGGTAACGTAGATTTTCACGCTTGAGGCAGGGATGCAGAAATAGAGCATAGATGAATAGACAAGAGTGGACAACCAGGGGGGAACAGTGATAAATGAGCTGACAAATGTTGTTTGTGTAAGATCATGATAGCCGTGAGAGAGCCATAATCCACACTGGTGAGCTGAGCCAGAGGGCTGCATGCACTGAGAAGAAAGCAGGCAGAAAAAAAGGTAAGTGTGTGTGTGTGTGTGTGTGTGTGTATGTGTATGCACAAAGAAAGATGGAAAGACAGAGAGAAGGCAGAGACAGCGACAGCAAATCCATATCAGCAGACATCTTGCTAAAAGACAACCAGTGTTTCTCTGCACCATGATGAAACAGGCATTGTCACATACATGTCCAAACAAAGATGATGAAAAGTGCTACCGTTGTGCGTCATGAGTGCACCTCAGCACGTTCTGGAAACAGATCGTAGCAGGAGTCACTTTTCTTACAGGTTTGCGTGCCATGTCTACTTATTGTAAAGATCTGCATTCTACAGTATTTTTCACTACTGGAGAGCCAGGAGTGGATGTTCTCCCATCTCTGTGAAGATAAGATTATCGAGGAGCTAAACACATGTTCCTCAACCCTCCCACGCTGGTATGAATATAAAAATATTTTTCTTTCCTCCATTTGCCTGTTGACTGTTTTTTCAACCATTGCTCCGAACAGTGGCAGCAGTTGTCCAGTCACACTACAATCAAACATATACATATACATATACACACTGCCTGTCCAAAAAAAAAAAAAAGTTTGTTCATTGGATAATTACTACATGGATGATTGTTTCAGCTGGCAACAAGTTATTTAACCCTAACTGATGCAATGTGTAGCTTCTCATTTCTCAAACAACCATGTCTGAAGACATTGACATGAGTCCAGATTTACCCTGTTCCAGAGTGATCAGAGTTACAGGACAGGTGGGTGAAGTGATGAACCCATCATGCCTAGTGCTTACCGTACAAGCCTGTAGGGCAGTGCTATGAGATGGGGTTGCTGCAGTTGGTCAGGTCCAGGTTCAGCAACCTTATGTGCAAAGAATGAGGTCAGCTGATTACCTGAATATACTGAATGACCAGATTATTCCATCAATGCTCATTTTCTTCCCTGATGGCACAGGCATATTACAAATTGACAATGCTAAATTTCATCTGGCTCAAATTGTGAAAGAGTGGTTCAAGGAACATAACACATAACTTTCATATTTCATTGGCCATCACAGAGTCCAGACCTTGAGCCCATTGAGAATCTTTGGAATATGCTGGAGAAGACTTTGGCAAGCGGTCCAACTCTCCCATCATCAATACAGGAAATATTATTGCAACTCTGGACGGAAATAAATGTTGTGACATCACAGAAGCTTATTGAAACAATGCCAGGGTAAATGCATGCCGTAATCAAAGCAGTACAACAAAATATTAGAATGTGAATCTTTCTTTGGGACAGGCAAAAGCCTATATAGTATCCTTTGAACTTTTCATTCTGGGGCAGAACATCTATTTCTTATTTGGTTTGACGCCATGAAAACATTTGATTACGTATTGTTACCTAAACGTCTGTGAAATGGGTGCAGCCCCCTAGGCTTTCAAATATTTGAACAATAACGCACAAATATAAAATGATTTACCTGTGTAAATATATTTTCTGTACTATGCATAAAAACAAGGTCATATTAAAGCAAACAACATTTTAATAATATTTTTAGCAAGCTATTATGTAAAAGGAGTCATTTCTTGCACCACTGACTTGGAAAGTATAAGCCCTATTTCCACAAAAATTGTTAGATGTTGAGAAAACTAATTTGACTGTACAACTGGCAGTTTAAATTATTTTTTTTTTTTCACATTGGGTGAATTCATAATCTAAAACAACATATTTTATTCCCAACTGAAACTGATGTGTTTTGAATAAAGTTGGGTGGACACTGGGGGGGTCCGCTTTGTTTCACACAGTGGAATTTCTTCCCTCTTTGAGCAGTCGATTAATTGATTATCAAATTACTGCGCTGCTTTTGCATGCTTCATTCTCCTTTAGCAATAAGTGATATATTTTCTAACTGTATCTAAAAATATAGCATTGAGAAACACGAGTGTGCTTGTGTTTTTCTGATCTTTGTTAACAGTTTGTTTGCTCCCTGTGGACATTTACAGGCTCAGTAAAAGGCTGGTATTGGTCAACACCTAAAGAAAAAGACACGTTAGAAAGATTTCCTAACAATTACAGTTTGAGTAAATATTGAAATAGCTCATTTAGTATTTTTGTTGGAAGACACTGGGATGTGTTAAACAAGGAATAAACCTTATTCCAGAATGGCATTTTAACACAACCACCACACACCAATAGGAACTAGCACTGTAGTATCGATATTGTGCCTTTCTTCCCAGCTTGAGCCTTATCTACTTTGTCAGCCGAAACGGTTTAGGCAATTCAACCTACCAGCTGCCTCATTTTAACTCAAAATTGCAAGTTCTTGATAATCCCAAATTCTTTGATCAAAGGTTTTCATAATACCGACACTGATAGTCTCCTCTTGTGGACAAGCTACTGTAAGTAGTAGCTGTAGGCTTCACAAGCGTCAGACACATATAGCAGAGCATAAAGAGATGTTCAGCAGCACATACACATTTTAAAAGCAGGAGTGTGTTTCTTTTTATAAAGTCATAGCAGTGGTTTGGGGTTGAAATGTCATCTATGTATCAACCTTGAAAAGACAATAACTATACAAATAAAACTGAATTGAATTGAATTGAATTGAATTAAATTAAATGACATTGAAATTGTCTGACTCGATTCACAGCAGGAAAGCTTTAAACAAATGTCTCTGTTTGCCTCAAATGTCACCATGAGCTTTGTGACAAAGGGACTCCTAATTCATGGTATTAAAGGGATACTCCAGCAAGTTAACACTTGACTTTCACATATTTAGAAGATTTAAAAGACACATATGAAAAAGAAACACTTAAATCCTATCTCCTATCTCCAAAAGCACAACCATGAAATAGTAATATTTAGAAAAATGCTCCAATTTCTTTACTGTCTTAAACTTAATGAATGAAATGAAATAAAAAATTAATGAATACTGCATTGATCCCCTTGGGGAAATTGCAGTTGGACAGCTGCCAGACAGTTACAGAAGAATGCTAAAGTTCATGTGGTGTAGGATAAATACAAAGCTACATTGAGCAGCCAGTTGGCTTAGCAAAGCTTAGTCTTAGACAAGGTCGTAATAGTTGTTTCAGCCTGGTTTCCATCTTCATGATTTTTACTTTTATTTTTCATGCAAGTTCACTGCTACTTGGACCCACTGGACATTTATAATAAAAGTTATCACAAGTTCACTCAGTACTGAGGAAATGAATACAATACAGTATTAATTTGTAATGCTTGGTTTAAGCTTGATGTGGTTGTGTGTATGACCCTGTGTTCCTTCTATTCTATTCACTCTCTGTATGATACATCTATCATTAGCAACTAATATTTGCAGTTGTCATTAAACTTCAGATGGTTATTTCTGATCCTCAAAAGATAACCCTTCTAAGTTTGTTTTTTTTTTGATAGAAAAGTATGACGTATAGCAGTAAGTACATCTTTAGATTACTTTAGAGTGACAGGAATACATATCAATTAAATCTAATCTATAATCTCTAACCTAATCTATTAAAGGGGTGGAGGGTTTTAAAGCCTTTTGGTCGTAATGACCCAATGAACATTCCTCTCAAGACTTTTTTCATTTCATTGTATGTTTGTAGTGATTCATAGCTGTAAGGCCTAGTGTAAAACTTGGTTGATGTGGCAGGGACTCCCTCCTTTTGTTTTCAGCCATAACTGCCTTTTATTTTATCATGTTAACTTTATTTTGACAGGATGCAAAATGATTCTATCCCTAGGGTGATTTGTGTGGCAACATAATGAGGTGCTGAGTGTTTAGCAGCAGCAGCTGAGCATAGCAGGTAGAAATTAATTCATCAGCTGACAGGAAGGAGCATAGTACAATTAGTTTTATGCCTGGAGTGCTTCCCTCAGAGACTGGGTGCTGACGGTTTACAGCCAAGTCCAAACAGTCCATTTGTAATTTATGCTTCAGTGTTGACCCCTATCAGCACTGTGAAGTCCCTCCTGGCAACTAACACACATTAATTTAATACTATGCATTGTGTTCCAGCAATAAATGGGAATCAATTCAATTCAATTTGATTTGGTTTATTTATATGGCACCAAATCACAACAAAAGTCATATCAAGGCATGTTACATTGCAAGGTTTAAGACCTAACAGAATATAACTATGTATAGAATTATGCAGAAAAACCCAACTATCCAACTTGAGAAGCACTAGGCGACAGTTGAAGAAGAAAAACTCCCTTTAGAGGAAAAACCTCCAGCAGAACAAGGCTCAGAGTGAGTGGCCACCTGCATGTGCTGGTTGGGGTGAGTGTAGAGAGGAGAGACAAAGGAACAGAAGGCAAAAAAGGACAACAACACCAAAATACTGTCCAGTTTGGTTGGCCCACTAACTACGCACTGGAAAACTACAGCTCAGAGGCTGGGGATACCTGCAGAAAAGTACAAAAGAAGCACATCTACGGGATAGAGAAGACATAAACTTAAAAACATAAAAGTCGAGAGGAGAGGACGTCCCTCAGCAGACAAAGTCTATAGCAGCATAGATATTTCAGAGTTACCATAGCCAGCTCACTACAGTATAAGCGTTGTCAAAAAGGAAAGTTTTAAGTCTAGTCTTAAATGTAGAGAGGGTGTCTGCCTCCCGAACCTGAACTGGGAGCTGGTTCCACGAGAGAAGAGTTTGATAGCTAAGGGCTCTGCTTACCATTTGACATTTGGAAACTCTAGTAACCTGGTTTAACCTTTTTTTTTAACTTATACTGGTGGTGTGTTTTTGTATTGTGACAGTTTTTTAATATAAGAAGAAATACATAGAATACATAGAATAGAAAAATGTTTTAATATATCACAATATACTAAATCATGACCCTTGTATCGTGACACGTATTGTGTCACCAATTTCTTACAAACACAGCCCCATTGGATATAATTTGGTCATTATTGGTACAACTTGGGGTTTGGTTAGTATTTTTCCAAAAGTCTGACAGTTTTTAAAACTACAGGTAATATTCAGTGACAAGTGACAGCTGGTCTTCTTGGTATGGGAAGGTAGGAGATGGGGCACATCACAATGCATGGTAATATGAAAGAAATGTTTTGAGGAGGAAGCATGTATTGAGATTTTTATTTGATGGAGTAGTTTCTGGTGTCAATGGCGTTTCTGGTATTTCCATTTTTAGGTGCAAATTGAAAATGTGCACAAACATTGTGTCTGTAAACCACCTACACTTTAGTCAGTGTATGGTATATGTTGTGTAGGTATGATTAAATACAGTGAAGTGCTCACAGCCTTTAGAAAAACATTTTTAATTTCAGAAATTTGCTATGGTGAAAAGTTCTTTAACCCTAGACTTTAAAACCTTCAATATACAAGCAATTGTATAACATTCACACATAAGTTGACACCTCAACCATCACAATAACAAAGGTTTGGTCTACTTTGCTACTGATTCTACTCTGTCTAATCTTTTTCATATATGCAAGCTTGTCACATTTAAAAGAAGTTTTGATGACTTGGCTAGTTTCATCAATAATGTGACCCCAGAAGCCAATCTGTCCTCATAGTGTCTCTTCAGCACACGATGTAATACTCAATATCTCATTTCAGTTTGTTCACAAAAAGGTCAATAACCCTTAAGGTTCATAAGCAGATCTGTGAAAACACCAATCACATGAAGGAGAATACATTATTGAAAAAGAGGTCAGGACAGAGGAAAAAGACTGAATACAATTACGGTGGCATGGTTTCACTATGACAACCACAGTTACAGTATGATCCCACTCTGTTGTCAGAATAACAGTATAGTTATTCACAGCTTCCAAGTACAAATCTGTGTTATGTAAAAAAAAGGTGAGACTGAAGATGACACCTGTGTTTGTTGTTTGCTGTCTGTCATTCCCAACTATGTTTGTGCTGTTTTTAAAAATGTCAACTCTCTGTTGGTGTACAGCAAACATTACTGGATCTGAGGCCATCTGCCAACAGTAGAGTGCAGATTATGCAGGATGGACATAAAACGTTGCCCCTATTACTATCGGTAATCCCAGCACACCTTGGCTGCACTCCTGTGCCACCTCCCAGTAACAAATGCAATTGTTGCCATGCTAAACACAGTGGAAAAATGGCTACGCTGAAGGCCTGTTTAGTATGTGGTTCTGTTACCTCTCTGCCTCAGTACAGAGCAGCTCGTTTGCCACGTACGCTAGAGCCTGTCAACACCTGGTTGGTACCAATCGTTGGCCCGGGTGAGATGTTCCACCCCGGCTTTCTAAAATATGACTGCGTCCTCCTTGTTGGTGATTTTAATATTCACGTGTGTTTTCCAGACAGTGACTATGGCAGATGACGTTTTGAATTTTATTGACTCTTAATTTAGTACAGCGGTGCCTGGAGCTTTTTTTTGTTAACATTTCCTTGCCTTGCAACACTTTTAAAAGTCGAGCACCTGCTCAGCTATCTCATGTTATTAACCTCTACATTGCTGCCCAGTTCTCAGTCTTATTCAGACAGAACTGTATTATCCTTAGTCCACAGATAACTGTAAAGATGAGCTCAGCACCTGCTTTCACACTACATCCCAGTCTGTATTTGATGCCGTGGTTCCACTTAAAACCAGGCAGCGTAAAGCTACATAGGTGCCCTGGCTGAATGATGAGACTCAGGCTGTGAGGAGAGAGTGCCAAAGGTCTGAATGCAGGTGGAAAAAGGATAAACTCCAAGTGTCCTTTCAAATGTTTGGTGTATTGGTGTTCTCATCCCCCAACAGTAGAAGATGCTAAAAGGAAAAACTTTGCAGATATTATTATTTCTAACCATTACGGTTTGTGATGCTCTTCCCCCACACAACTTTTTTTTTTTTTTTTTTTTATGGTATTATTCTAGCCTCTGATTCTGGTGACTGTGTGGTCTTTGCACTTCCTGACATAACTTCTGCGTGTGATGCAGTGGACTATAATATTTTAATCTCCCACCTGGAACACTGGGTTTTTATAAAGGGCCTTGCTGTGAGTTGGTTCTGGATCTATTTAAAGGATAGAACCTTTCATTATTAACTTGAAGATTCTACAGTCCAACTGTGGGTTACAACATGACTCTATATTAGGCCCTCTCTTCTTTTCGTTGTATTTGCTGCTCCTGGGTTCCATCCTCAGAGGACATGATATCTCCCTTTGCTATGCCAATGACTGTCAGATCAGTGGCAACAAAAAGTCAACCTTTTGAAGTTAAGTGGTTTTCTGTATTCATTTGTCATAAAAGAACGTCATCTAAGTCAGCAGTATTAACAAATATAATGTGCCTAAAATAATAACACAAAAAGATTATGATCTTTCATGACAACAACCATAAAAACATCATAGTGCTAGTGAAAAAATATGTGAAGCCTTGGAATAATGACATCAAAAAATTAATCACTGGAAATGACTAACATCTGTGTTCATGTCTACAGTCTACAGTAGGTAAAACATTGAACAAGCATGGTGTCTATGACAGGACACCACGAAGGAAGCTGCTACTTATTAAAATGAACATTGCTGCATGCCTGAAGTTTGCCAAAGAGCACATTGACACTGCACAGCAGTATAGGCAAAATGTTTTGTAGACTGAATTATTTGGAAAGAACACACAGTACTTAATTTGGCATACAAAGTGCACAGCATATAATCATGAATCATTACCCCAACTGTAAAATATAGTGTAGGAAACATTATGATTTGGGCCTGCTTCTTGTTGTTATTTGTTATCTGTCTTATTGGTTTTATTTGTTGCTGCTTTAATTTTTTTACAAAGTAAGTTGAGAAAATGAACTGCATAACAGTCCTGAACCATTTGCTGCCATGCAAATCTGTACTGACTATGTGGAAGAATCTTCTTTCACTTTCTCTTTATTTCACCATTGAGCTTCACACTGTGTAATGACAAGGCAAAGGGAGCAGATATGACAGCACTGGATACATTTTAGGTAGCTAAATAAAGAAAAAGGATCTGAGAGGATGTTGAGCTCAGGTGCCTCTGAAACAGGTACAAGGTAACTGAGCCACACTCAAGAAAACTATTCAAATCAAAGGAGAAGTAGAAAGAGATAAATAAAGAAATCTCTAGAAGATACAGTAACTGACAATACACAGAGGGAGCAATGCACAGACTGTGGCAAACATAAAGCAGCTGCAGCTGATGAGGATAATCAGAGTAAGGAGCTGTTAAGTGGTGCAGAGGGTGAGTCATGATAACGTCAGTCCCTACAATATTATTCTGGCACCATATGAGAAACATTAAATAAATTCACACAGTATACAATTAGATTAACATAAAAAGTATCTATTTCATATTTATTTTTTTAATGGAAATGATAAAAACAATAGAGTTAGAGTTGTGGAGTTAGTAATACGATATTTAGGCAAAGCTGAACATTTAATAAATATACAAAATTTAAAATATTTAAATTAGTGAAATCTTCTTCTCCAAACAATGTAATATAAACATCACCTTCAGTGTTTCAGTACTTTTTAAAAGGCTTCACCAACCACATTTACATGTAAAAGACACACACATCACACAGACCAATAAATCTATTCATCAAATGCAGCCTCTTTGTAGTGTTTATAGAACATATTTAACTTAGATCCTGGTTAGATACTGCTAGGTTATAACATTGCATTTCTTCCACAGTCATATATACTGCAGTGTAACAGAACTGTGTATGTGCCATCAAGCATTACATGTGAACACTAAGTAGAACACAAAGTGTTCCAACTAAGTCTGCCAGAAACCTGAGGAGGGTCATTGATGATAACCTGAGCAGTGCTCTGGTCCTATCGTGATTTGACTTCTGCAATGTCTTACTGACGGTGTTACCAGCTGCACCATCAAACTCCTGCAGATGATCTAAAATGCAGAAGAACATCTCATTTTTGATCAGACTAAAAGGATACACGTTACACCACTTTTCAGATCTTTTCAGGTGAACTCCCTCATCCTGGTCTACAATCCCTCTCGCTCACTGTGCTCTGCAAACGAACGTCTTGTGGTCCCCTCACCTCACCTCAAAAGATTCCAGGAAAACCTTTCAGCTCTGTTGTTCCACGATGGTGGAAGGACATACCCACCTCTGCACGCTCAGCTGTCTCACTCTCAATTTTCAAAAACCTTTCCATGATATTGCCAGAAAGCTTTAGCAATCTCGTGAGACCAAAAGTGGACAATCAATTGTAGGCCACTGTAGTTTTTTTTACTGTGTTGCACCATTTACTTTAATTTCACTTGCGTCTGTTGGAGCATCATCTGCTCTATGAAAGAGCAATGATTTTTAGGTTGTTTTAGACAAATAAGTTCCATATACGTGTCAAATTAGTGTCCCATTATTAACCACGGTAGCACACTTGAGCTGATTTAACTAATACAATTAGCTGACACCCTTGTCTTGAGAAGTCATTTAGCCTTTTTCCTTTTAAACTATATATATATATATAAAAAACTTTAGTTGAGATCCAGGACTAAAGTGGCAGAACCACTTCTTGTTCAACTGTAACAGTGAATACATTCTATTTTTTCTGTATGTTAAAATGTCTTGACAAGCAAGACACAAGAAAAACATACAGGCTCTTATTGTATGTATTTTAAATGGAAAACGTACCATGATTGTAGGCCAAAATGACTGAGCACTCACAGGTAGTTTCGTTCACAGGTTCAGTCAGATAGTAACATACAGTATGTAACAGTGCGGTGCCATCCATCATGCCTGGAACATACAAGTCTATGCAGGCATGATGGATTTTTTCCCAGCTGCAGACCCAGACAAAGGAAAAGTTCTTCACATTGTACCAATGGGTCAAAGAACTGCTAAAACGAAAACTGACCACAGTAGGTAGAGTGAGGAAAAACAAGTCTGTACATCCAACTGCATTACTTGAATAGTAAAATGGGGTGGCAAAGTGGTGTGGCAGTGGTAAACCTAGGCTCGAATCCACCAGTTTGTCTCTATATGTGATAGCCTGGCAACCTGTCTAGGGTGTACCTGTCCTTTAAAAGGAAAAGGAAAGATAATGGATGGATGACTCTAAAAGGTCTTGTTAAGTTTAATTGAGAGAAAGATTCAATGAGAGAACAACTTCTTAGACCTTTGTTTTGAGAATTTGTTTAATTACATCTATTAATGAATGTAGTTAAGTTAGTACAACTTCTGAATGTTTAGTGCTACACAATTCAACTTCTTAAAAAAAGAACATATGCTGAACTCATTTCAGATAATGCTGTAAACTGCAAACACTCTATCAAAGGTGAAAAATATTACAAAGAAAACATGTTGGTGATGAGAAATAAGGGACAATGATCTCTGTTACTATGGCAACTACAAGGGAACGAAAACAGCAGCCATTCAGTGACACAAACAAACAACATTGGCCATGCCTGTGTTTCTGGTACCACTGTGGAGTAGTAGAAGAAGTACTCATAAATGAAAACTGAACTGAAATCATCACCACTGTGTAGATATCCTGTAGTACTAGTGAATGGCAAACACTAGAGTCTTTAATTAATTAACTTAACAATTAATCTTTACTTTATTACCCATTTCAGAGTAATACACTCCATTATATCATTAGACTTACTTATTGATACATTCTTGTGTTAACATCACTAATGAAGCTGGGATAAATGGAGCTAATTGCAGCTACTGTTTGTGCTGTCAGTTGCTTTCTTCTAAAAATATTAGATATGCAATGTAACTAGTAACTAAAAGTGTCAAAAATAAAATGTTTATAAATAAATAAAACGTTTTTTTTTATATATCTGGTTGAACCACCTTTGGCAAGTCAATCGACAATGTCTCTATTGGGTTGAGGTCTGGGCTGTGTTTCAGTTTCAGCTCTGAACCACTGCTCTATTCTTATTACACTGATTAGACATTAGGTTAGCTAACACCTGACATTACAAGCCATTAACACTATGATATTTTCATGGTATATTTACTGTCTTATAAAATATCACGGTTTTACAATATTACAGTAAATGGTATTGCATTATTCTTAACAGCAGTGTTATCAACCTTTACAAGGACCCTGAAAGGAAAGTGGTCCGAGGTGGCTATTTTGAACTGTTTTGTATCCAGTCATCCATTATAAAACAATCTGCTGAATACTTCCACCAACATATGGTGTGGTTTGTAAAAGTTCACAAGTTCTCTTAACGATTTTTAAAATAGTTGTCAATTTACTGCACAATGAATGATTTACAGCGATGAATGTTGCTGTCTGAAAGTTTACCTCACACTTACATAAGAAAGGATTTGTTATTGAAAATATTTCAATAAATGTTCATTCATTATTAATTAAAGTAATAGATAGGACCCATACTTTTCCTTCTTTTGCAGCTACCTTCCAGTCCACTTTTTTGCAAACTAGATATCTCACATTTGTTTTTGGGAAATCCACAAACCCACTGCTGGTTTTATTTCTTTTTCAGAGGCTGTAGACCTTTGTGATATTGCTTGTTTCTGCATAAAAGACCCAAGGTGGTGTCAGGTGGAGGAAGGAGTGTAAAACTTTGATGATGTTTTATTGTGAGACCAGCTACTGAGTTTGTTTCTGCTGGGAAACTCTTTTTCAGACTTTATTCAACTAACTCAGATACAGCTGTCCTACATTATGTTCAGTATGTTAATGATTACGGTTACATTCATTCATCTGAGCAATGTGATAAGCTGTGACTCTATGAAGTAAACTGGGAGGAGTCACAAAGAATGGAAGAAGGCAACAGGAGAGGCTGGTAAGGTTTTGGGGACATTGCCCAACCAGTAGTGTGCTATTATGCTTTCCCAGACCCCATTCTTATTCCAAATCTAACTTTGTCCAGTAACTGCTTCCTGCCCCAGAACCGCTGAGGGTTTCTCTGTTTCCCTTTTGGCTTCACATCACCCACATGTTGCAATCTTTACACTCATGCTGCATTCAAGTGTACATCAACTGGGGTTGAGTCTAAATCATGTCTACAATGTGAAAAACTAGTAAAAGCACCTCACAGTTCACCCACCAGTAATGTTTCGGTAAGCAATGTATATCCAGTGTGTATGTTATACATCACGTCAAACCTCACGTTAAATGTCACACCGTTTTATACAGGTGCCAGTTCCTGTATAAAATTACCACTGAAGCGTAAATAGCCAAAGGCACCTTGAAGAAGGGGTCACCTTCCCACTAACATGACAGAGTTTCTGTTTAAAGGAGCTATACACTTTTTTTCTTCTACTTCTTTGAACTTGAAACCACCATTATTACGTTACCACTATCTTTTCCACAGCTTCATTATGTTGGAATCCATCCTTTAAATAATTATTTATTACTAATGTCACCATAGGTTAATAACATAAGTTAATATGTTATATTCTATCGAGCATACCATGGAAGTGACAAGTGATGAAATAAATAAAGTCATTGTTCAATATCTGTTTCAGGCAGGTGTGTGATAATGTATCCGTACAGTACAGTCACCTATCACAAGCCAAAATGACATCCATTCAAACAAGCCCTGCTGGGCATGTATTTGTGTGTGCGTTGTGTGTATGTGTGTGTCCGTGCTGTGTGTGGCATTTGGTGTCTTTGCTTATCTGGCTGTGGAGAGAGCTATGAGAGCTCACTGTGTAATTGAAATGTCATGCGTACAGGAGAGGAGTTTGACTGAACGGGAGCCTTTAGCCATGCCCCAATGAGCCCACGACAGATGAGCAACAGCTTCCCCAATGAGAAGTGGCATTCCCCGAACCCATTCCTCCTCCTTCGTCCTCCTTCCCCCTCATCCGTCACCCCGTCTCGGCTCCTCCACTCTCCCACTCTCTGTGATTCCTCCCTGCCTATCTGCAGTCTAACAGTGATTAACGATGGTGCCCGGTAGTTGTTGAAATATTAAAATAAATGGTTGGCTGAATCAGGGTCTGAAGGAATGCCAGTGCATTTATCATTTTTATCTGAGGCTAAACTATTGTGTTATTGATGGTGGCGGCGTGCTTGCCTTTCAACTGTAGTAATGCAGGTGGCAAGAAATCTCCAGGGGTTTGATTGCTACTGTGCAGGCAGACATCGCAGTATATTTCATTTTCATATAATTCACAATGATTAAGAAATGTATTGCATGATATACGGTATTTGCAAACCCTCCCCCATCTCTTTCCATGTCTCTAATGACTGACAGGGCTCTCCACATAGAATAAAACAATTGCATTAAAGCACCATAATCATATCACAGCTGGATAATAATCCCTTTGCCAAAAAAGCATCATTTTCAAATTAGGCTGCCAATTGCAGGATGTTATGTGATGTTTACAAAATAAAAAAATACAATATATAAGAAAGTTTTTACATATCAACTTTAACTCCAAAGTGTATTTCTCTTTTTAATTTTTCCTTTTCTTTTTTTATTAATCAAAACATTTAAAACATGTTAAATAAGGAATTGTAAAACTTCAATTTCTTGCTTTGTGTCTGTCTGACCAGCAGGGAAGCTATCAAGCATGTAGCTTAAAAGCTCTATGGCAGAAGAAAGCTCCAGTTCAAGACGCGCACACACACACACACACACACACACACATCCCCTGCAGAGATAGTGAGGCCCAACTGTTCAATCTTGGTTTCATTGAGAAGAGTATCTTCGTCCGCAGTCTAACCGTCCTTCAGGTGCTTTCTTCCGTCTCCAGACAGGATCTGTTGAGCTCACTCAGAGTGACCACTGGGTTCTATAATAAGACCCTTCTTCCTCTATTGATCAGTTTGGCTGGGCAACTGGTTCTTGAAAGAGTCCTGGTGGATTCTTCACAGAGAATTACGGAGGCCACTGTGCTCTTGGGAACGTTCAGTGTAGCAGTTTTCTCTAGTTCTATGCCTGGTAATAATCCTGTCTCATCTGAAACATCTTACCAACTATCACAAGAAACAGGATGAAAGAGATGAGCCACCTAGCTCCTGATATTGTTTAAAAAAAGGAGGAATTATAATGCACCCTGGATTACTCTTTTTTTAATTAGTACAAGTAGAAAATATTTCTATTGAAAATATCAGTTAACTGTTCACTACCTTCCTTCTTAATGTGCTTTGCCAATAACATCAGATCTAGGCATGCTGCAGGGAATATTTGAGGTGTATATTTAATGTTGAGTTATATTGAGGTAACATGCAGTAAATTGGTTAAATATTGAAAAAGTCAGGCAATAGAGCGATTAGAGGGTGGATAATTCAGGCAGCAAATACATTCCTGCCAAAAGGTTTGCTGCTGCACAGCAACAATGTAAAAAAACAAATTAGTAATACATAAACATAATTTTTGGCAGATAGTTAAATGAATGGATTCTAATCACCTGTGCAAAGAATCTAGTCATCATCTTGAACATAAACACCTATATTGCAGGGGAAGTGGGGGGCTGGGCACAGGCAGACTGGAGATCAAATCTCCTTTATGACAATGATTACATTTTCAAAGGATTCTATGCAAGAATGACACATCCACACAGCCCATTAGAGAGCAGTTTCAAATACAAGAAAGAAAATCAACAACTGAACAACAAAAAGTGCCACTTTTTAGTCAGAAACCACTCTCTGGCTCCAGTGGTGTAGCTCTGTAGTGATGTTAACCAGCTGATTTGAGAAGGAAGAGAAGGAGCAGTTAACCTCAGAGACCACAGCTCATAGTAGTTTACAGTGACCGGAAATATTTCGAATATCTTGAAGGTCTCATTTTAGTCTGTATCAGCAGCGGCACTTCTTTTACAAACAACTTTGTGTCAAACAGAAGTTTGTGTTACTCTTACCTTGCAGTCCTGGAGTGTTATAAAATATGTCACAGCATCACTGTAGGGTAATCTGTCTCATATAGTGCAGACTGCAATGGAACTTAGAGGAGTTATAGAACAATTGAATCTTTGTCATTTTATCAGACAACCAGAAAAAAGTGTCGTCTCCTCATATCCTTTGCTTCCATTCCAGCTTTTACATCTGCTTCGCAATTCAAGCTCCACGGCATATCATCATTCTTCATTGCCACTGTTAAATGTGTAGATACAGTACTGTACAAATGTTTTAGGCCCTAAATGCATCGCACATTTTATTCCATAACATAGTGACAAACCCGAACACAAGTCAGTGATATAATGAGGTATCTCCAGAAAAAAAAAAGAACAAGGAGTCCTGCAACAGATGGTACAGCCTCCACAAAACCCTGACCACTAGGATTACAGAAGTGAGAGAAGAAACTGAGATACATGTAACTGCGGCAGGTTTTTAACATGCTAATAACAACACTGCCTTCAAAAGCTGTTTGCAAGTGTTCTGAGGAGGACCAGCAATGTATGAAATGTGAAGAGCGGTCACACCATTTACTGATTTGATTTAGCCTGAGGATGGACTCACATCTGACTGCCCTCTGAATGTGCTTTATTTTCAGATAACTGCTTTATTATAGTATAACCTTTTCATTGGGTGTGGAGACATATGCTGCTGACCCTGAGTTGAGAATCTAAGGGTCCTCTTAGTGGTCTTAGACTGAAGAACAGACAGTTCTGGATGTCTACCTCCAGCCCACAAAGAATCCATGTTGACAGCTTATGAGATTCAAACCTTTTAACTGGTCCTTCAAAAGGTGTTCGATTCCAAGATGTCAGTAAAATCAGTCAATTACAATTTAGGATTTTCTTTAAATAAGATTCTCTTAAACTGGTTCCTACCATCTACTGCAAAGACACAACATCAATGTTAGTGTCCAATTTCAGTTAGCTCTTAAGCACCTGTAACGTAACTGTAATTGTCTTTTCTCCCCTTATACAGTACAAACTTATTTTTTACTTTAAGTTAGTTTAAGCATCAGAGTTACAGTAGCAGCTTTAAACATTGCACTAGCTTAGCTTCTACAACACAATGAGCCAACGGTGCTAGGCAGCTAATTATTAGAACAACACAAACATTTGTAAGTGACACAAAATTATTATATAACTATATAATAAATAATATAACTAGTTTTGCTTACCGCATGTTTAAGGTAAAAGAATAAAAAAACAAAATAAAATGTATTTCTAAATAATTAATAAAATACAGTTTAACATATCATTAGTGGTAATAGCCAACTATTAAGAACTTATCTCACCTGGATAATCCACTTAAGTAAGAGGGAACGCCCACTGCAGTGCCCTTCAGCTTCTCCCACATTAACCTCAGTTCAGTAGCTTCTGTCACTGGCAGCACCAGCTCCACTCAACTGCAGTGCCACAAATATGTAGGTAGAAATGCCGTGCTTCACTTTTGATTACACTTTTTCTCCTCACACACCTGTCAGAGCTGTAACGTTGCGCTCTGCTCAACAGTCGTCGGGGAAGGTTGAATGTGAGCAGTTGGTTAGAGATTACACTGTTTGCCCATGATACGTTTGGAGACTCTTTGTAATAATTTGGAGTTATGAAAACCAACCATGGTTACCTTAAAATTAACTTCTCCATCTTTTAAAATACTCTTGCCATTGCTATTATTAATATTGAATAAATTAATATATCTTTAGTCATGCATCATCCAACTGAACATACAGATACAAGTTGCATTATCTTCACAGTCAAGGAAAAATGCAAAGAAACCTAAAACAAATAGGCTACTGTACACTGTACAGTGGATCAAACCGAGAACGTCTTGTTGTGAGATGGGAACAGTAACCACTGCACCACCCTAAACAAGACTTATAATAATAATAATGATAATATAAATCATATATATTTTAAAAGTTGCATTTAATTGAGCACAGGTAGACCTCTGGATTCTGATCAGGCAGAGTGACACCGCTCAGGATGGTAATGTTTTATGCTACAGAATTAGCGTACGTTATAGTTACAGGACAGTGCACAGAATAATAATAATAGTAAAAGAAAAAGAAAGAAATCCGATCACTTGTTGACTACTGCAAGTGCGATTTAGATTTTTCCTGGCTGATTTGACCTCAGGTTAAAGCTGCCTGGAACCATGTTCCAAGCACTAGTAAGAATGATCAGGGTATGATTTTCAAGGTACAACAAAGCTAAGTGGAGAGAAAAGAAGATGTCAATCAAGCATAGCCTGTGCGCACACACACACACAGACACACACACAGACACAAACACACACAGCCCTGAGAAGAGGTCTAAGCAGGAAAAATCCCCTGTGTGGTTCGAACATGTGTTTGTATATTAGTGTGATGAATAATGTTAATTAGAGCTCTAAACTATTTACTGCAGCTCTGACTGAGACCAAGCTGGATCGACGGCACTTAAGTGGAACAGTGCTTCAGTTAAAATGTCTGATGTGAAAAAGGCCTCAAATACACCTAGGCCTGATCCAAAATCTTTCCATATGTAATATATTATGCAATATATTTACAGTCCTCTGTTTCACTTGTGTGTTCGATTATTGTAAGTGCGCCAGGTGTCAGCTCCACCTTTACCACTTGTGTTGTTTTTATTCCTAACTAATCTCAAGGAAACATATATGTTGCAAAACTATAACTAAAAATGTTAGTTTACTATATTTTTCACCTTTTAACATGTATCACACTAATCTGGACTGAATTGGTTCATATTAACAGAATCAGTGGAGTATTTGTACGTTTTTCCTTTTACAAATAATTTTTAAAAGTGTCCAAAATGTTTAATTTTTAACATAGGGTGCATCTTATTGAATGTCTTGTTGGCAGCCTGAAGTTTTTTCATATTGTTAAAAGTGTCTGTTTCTGTTTTTATTTATTTTTTGTTCTTGAATGAACTGTTTTTATCATGACATTTTCTCTCCGTCACACACAAACAGGGAAACTATATTTTTGTGCCCTTGACAACAGCTTCTGGGTATGAAAAATATTCTGTGAGCGTTTTCCTAAACAATCACGGCATGGATTTAGCTCAGATTATTAAAAAAAGAAATGTATTCTTGTTGTGTGTGCTGAGTAATAACCAAGGGACATGTGCTTGGAGCTGATGACTGCAAATGCAAGAACTCAGCAGTGGTGTACTTCTACTAACCGTATCAAATACCTCAGGGGTTAGTATCACATTTTGCTCAAGTTATAAACAAGCTGTGCTGCACACACCTACATGCACCCACACAGACACAAATTTCCATGTGCTGCCTCTGTGTTGCTGATTTTCTCCTGACAGCTGTGTAATCTGCAGCTTGCTTTGACATCTGTGAGACCTTCACAGCCACCTAATCAGCCGCTAGTTGTAGACGTTTCAGAACATTTTAGTAAACTAAATTCAACAAAATACAAAATATTTCTCAAACCTTTGCATAGTACAAGGAATTTTAACCAGTCACACCTGAGCTCAAACTTACTGTCACTGTTGATGCCCAGTTTGCATATTCCTCTAGCACACGCTTGAGTTAAATGCCAACTTTGCACACAACATCTCACAATTAAAGAGGCAGATCACCATGACATTTGCTGAGTACATTCATTCTCATTCATTATGGGTTTAAACCTACTGTCGGCCACAATACAAAGTAAGCAGGTCAGGTCAAGCAGGTCAGTTGGGCTAGTTGACACCACGTCAAAACACTTTAAAATTCTGTTGAGATTAGCTAGCAGCATATCATACATGTCACATCATTAAACATAATTATTGTTTTATTGTTTCCTTTTTAATCTAAAGCATGTTAAAATTCACTATATAAATTGCAATTGGTGATATAAATTTGCGTTAGCACCATGTTGGGGTATCTGATGCAGTTACATTTTTATTTATTTAGTGCCAAAACACAGCAGAATCATCTCAAGTCATAAGATCAAGACTTTACAGAGTTCTGTAGAGAGAAACCCAAGCACAACCTAACCCAAAAGAACCTTTAACTCAGTGGTTTCGTCGGGGCCCCCAGGCCACTGCTGCTGATCCAGTTTGGGAACCACTGCTTTAACACTAGAAACCTCCAGTAGAACCAGGCTCACGGTGGGTGACCATCTGCCTCGACCAGTTGGGGTGAGTGGACAGTGGAGGGAGAAAAGGATGGCAGACAATAACAAGCAACAGACAGAACACGATCAGAGAGAACGCCAGCAGCTTCCTGGTGCAACCAGCCAGTAGGACCTGCACCACACAGCCACGAGAAGGATAAACGGCAAGGAGAGAGAAAGATCACCTTAACTGACAGTTAGGGTATTTTTCAGTTTCTATGTATGACTGTGTTTCATTTTAAGGGCTTTGAACTGAAGCTGATCAACTACATCTACAACAGACTATGTGGTAGTTTATCAGCAGTATAATTGCTCAGCTTTAGTTAGAGATGCAAAATTAAAACTGAGGCTGGGAAACTCTAAGCACTGGTACAGCCAAGCAGTTGTACAGTGTATTTAGAAATAAGTGTGTCACGAATATATCAAAATATTCAAAAACAGATGCAGCTTGTACTCACAGTTATGATACCTGTAGTTTGACAAATGTCACCAGAAGTGAGAAAACAGAAATGACTTGAAGTTATTTTAACCTTTTTTTCAAGAGAAGTCAAAGCAGCATGTGGCGCTCAGTGTGGAGGAAGACTGCTATCAGTTTGCTTTTACTTGTGACAAAAGGTTAAAGACACCATCCCATTATTTTCTTTTCTCAATTTCAGAATTTGAACAGCCTCATCTCCTATTTGTAAATTGGATGGACTCTGTGGTAAAGTCCTCAAAAATGAAATCACACCGACAGACAAACACACAGCGAGATGCAGTCGAAAGCCGCTCTTGGATTGATGCATTCATTAACTACAATCCTGAAATAAGCAACATGTGCTTTCATTTTTCTTTGTAGTCACAGAATCTCTTTGTAATCTTTGTTAAACTACTAGACACTGTTCTACGTCAGTTCTGAAACTGTTCTAAATTGCAAATAAACATGAAAAAAACACAGAAGTAATATTTTCATAGTGCAACTTGTCAAACACATTTATTTCTTTTATTATTTTTTATTAGTGGTCACAACATTAAACACGATGACATGATAGTGACTATTCACAGAGATGTCAGTAAGTTGTGAAACATGACAGCAAAAAATCAGCAATCAGAGTGAGGAGCAAATCTGTCAAACACAGCTGGTTATTATTGTTCAAATCAGGGCAGTTGTCAGGGTTGATGAGAGAGGGTTTTTATACCAGTGGGGACTCTTCACTGATGCCTTGTCAGCGCAGCAAATGCAGCTGAGGTTCAAATGCTCAGTAGAAATGAATCTACCTAAATGACAATCTGCCTCATCACATTTGACAGTTATTTAATCAAATGCCTTTCAGACTTTAGGGACTTTTCAGTTATTTTGAATGTTAATAATAATGATAACATAAAGACATTTTATGAAAACTGTTGTTGTGGTGCTTTATAGACTTTCTAAAAGAGCTGTTTTACTAACAACTCAGGAAGCGGTCGTTCCTGATCCTGAAGAATTTTCATTATTTTTCTACTCACATGCGGATGATGACACATATTAATATTACTTCACTAAGGCTTTCAGGTGAAACAACCTGAGAATTTTGTCTTTGCTGACCTCGAGTGGTTTACATTTACATTTATATTTAATAATTTAAATCATTTTATACAAAGCGACTTACAAGTGTAGGCAGAGTAAGTCCTGTGCAATTAGATTTAAACTTTTACAGGGAACATTTTCACTCATTGGATTATGTTTCAGTGCAACATACTTTCAAATGAAAGCATTGCTACATTTGGAAAAGGAGTTTTAAAGACTTGGTTCAGGAGGATGGTGGGAGGGTAGGGATCCAGGTTTACTTTTAGAGTTCAGTGTGTAGTTAGGTTTAGGTTAGGGGCAAAGGCTGTGTTTGTGAATGTGTCTGAAGTATTTCTCTATTCACCCAGACCACATACAGGCTCTAACATAACTCATTGCTCATTATGCTAATAGACAACATATCCCAGTACATACACAGCTGGCACTTGCACTTATGTTTTCTAGTTCCCTATAAAACATGCAGTAACTGTAGTTGCACTTTAGTAGCATAGAAATCTCAAGGTGTCAAGTTAGTGTTTAGTCAAAACTGCAACAGCAAATAGTATTTTAGGAAATTATATTGTATCTTTAAAATTAAAATGTCTGGCACTGTGCACTGGAGGTAATTAAAGGAGAACGTTCCTGTCCATGTTCTGGACGGCTCTAAAACGTGATTTAAATCACAGGACTATTTGAGAACATGTGAAAATAGTTGTTCAACTCAGATAGACACACTGTTCTCTTGATGTTTTCAACAAAGAGCCTTCAGAGCATTGTCAGTGTCGGCAACCTGATCTCCCAGGACCGTGAGATGCAATCAGCCTGAAGATGCACTCAGCTCCACCAGAAGGACATGTTGGTAATCAGAGCTCTGAAGCACCTATGTGACAATTAGCATTGAGACTGCACTTCAACCTCGTGTACAAGCTACTTCTAATCCCTCTAGAGCTGTCTGCACCCCTGTGTGTTCACTTCATATTATTTATTTTTCCCAAAGTAAACAAACTTGCAGTGACAGAAGACATTAGTCTTCTGGCACTCACACGCACTTGTGAGGACAAGGAGTGAGACTGCTGACTTATTTCCAGATAAGCAGAAAGAGACTGAGCATACCAACAGAATCTTGGCTGCAGTAATGAGTTTTCAGTGCGGTGTCTTAGTCCAGCATGTTGGAATTGAAATGGAACAGTGCCTATGAAGTGCTAAATCCTTTAAGGGCACTTGAGCAGTCTTTCCATCCACCATGTGTTGAACTGGTGTAACTGGTGCTACTCTGTCTGCAATGCTTTTTAAGACAATGCTGTAAGACAGTGGACCTCACTACACACACCTTAGTTTTGTTCTTCTCTTTTTATGCTTCTGCGCTGTCGACTGGAAGCGTCTGTCTGTTTGTCCACATGTCAGTGTTCTTCAGATAATGTGATATCTGAAGAACACCTTCAGGAACTTTGTTAGATTTTGGTGGTCAAATGTCAAGGTCACTGTGACCTTACTGTATGTATGTCCCCTTCTCAAAAGAGAAGTTATTTATTAACTTAGTGGGGCCTCTGTGTAACAGAGAAGCTCACAAAATGTAATCCTGTGTACTTCTTCTATAATTTTATTTTTAAATTATTCTTCTTCTTAGACAAACTTTCCTTTAATTCGTCCAATCTTGTCCGACAGCTTTAAGAAAACCCAGACACAATATATTACATAGTGTGGCTCAAGATCAAGAATAGCGAACTATGACTATGACTTTTGGTATGGATTTGTGTTACCATGGCGACATATTTCATAAAAGGAAAATTTTGTCCATAGCCAAAAATGCTGGAAAAAAATTATTTCTATCCCCCTCTCTTTGAAGCCAGATTACATTACCATACTTAATGGAAGACAAATTATTAAAACTGAAAAATATCTTTTATAAGATAATATTCTCAGTATTTCTGTAACTGTCATAGTTTTTGTCAGAATCACAGTCAGTTTATTATGGGAGTAAATGACGGCAACCATCAGACACCAGAGTGGGTGATGTCACATCTTAGAGTGAGGGCTGATTTTTAAATGGAAAATTTTCTCCATAAACTGTCAACACGGCCACAATTTTCACTCTTTGCAGCTTATTTCTTCACAGAATTATAGAAATACATTGTGTCTGTGATTGGTTAATTACAGAGTTGTACTGGAAGGCCAGAATACAGGTATATTAAGAGAAAAGGGGCATTAATTAGTTAATAAGAGTGTTTAACTGTTTAGTATTAATCCACTTTTACTCCCTTCACATTCATTCAAAATAAAAGCATAAATTAAATAAACGCTTAAATATCTTAATTTAATAAAAAGATTTCTGCTTGTGATTGTTTTTTTGTTATTGATTAACAAGATCAAATCACAATTTCTGTTGAAACTGTCTATTTTTACATGTCGTCCCAGGGAAGATGAATACAAATGTTAAGTATTAGTTTGAATAATATCTGTTAATTTTGACTATTTGACTAGTTTCTTGCATACACCTGAGCTCTGTTTACAGTCAGCTGTCTGCAGATCTGTCAAACCATCATTTTCACACCAGGTCCCAGTCATTCATCAATACATGTTTCCAGCAGACTTGTTCTATTAAACATCTAGCACTTTAAAATGTCACAGCCTTATCCTGGCAGGGTTCAGTGCCACCGGTTAAAGTGATATAGGACATTACTGCCTGAAAATAGAAATAAAAATAAATACTAAGCAATTCATATTTTATACAAGAATTCCATCGGCACATGGACTGAACATGGCAGCAAACAATTAACATTCCTGTACTTAAAATTACTAATATTTAGTATTAATTTAGCAATCCAGAATATGATGAGTCAAGACTGGAAACCAGTTTTTTAGCTATGGTATTTCTATTCAACTTGCAATATTTAATTAAGTTGTCTATTACTAATGAACCAGATGGGCTGGATACTGAGACGGAAGGTGAGGAGTCATCCATGTTTTGAGTAGAGTGTTGTGTTCAGTCACTGTTTATTTGCAGGGCAACTCACTGGACCTCATGTTTCACCTCATTAATGCTATTTTCCATCTGATCTCCACTGGGCAGCTCTGATCTGTTCATAAGATTCAGCACAAGCAGTAGTCAGGCTGTTCAGGCAGGGCAGGCTAATGTTTTGAGGCTTTACTTGTGAAAATAGTGATAAGACAAGTTTCTCTTAGGGTAAAAGCATACTGTTACTACAGACACGGAGGAAACAATAAAAACGCAGACACAGAGATTAAAACACAAATTGATACACATACAAGCACACACGTATAATTTATATTCCATAAAAAGCATCATCGCCATGGGATTCAACTGATAAGCCATTAATTTCCAGACATCTCCAGTGTGCAAGTACCGCCACATGCTTTTGACAGTAACCTCTTAATTCTGCCCGGTGGTCCACTCCACAGAATGTGATGATGCATTCTTCATCCTCATATAAATAAATCAACTCAACAACTACTGAGCGGAAGACATATCACTGGTTCAGATGTAAGAGTTTTAATCAAGAGCAAGAATCAAAGGAAATTAATTAAACATTTGTTACAAAATATTTACATGAATAAAGCAACGAAAAAATCTAAGGAGATTGATGAAACTACTAAATCTAGGTTAAGAACTGTCCAATGGAAGAAGGTCATGTGGTCTGATGAGTCCAGATTTAACCTGTTCCAGAGTGATGGATCAGGGTAAGAAGAGAGGCAGGTGAAGTGATGAACCCATCATGACTAGTGCCTCAGTAAAAGCCTGTGGAGGCAGTGTTATGATCTGGAGTTGCTGCAGTTGGTCGGGTCCAGGTTCAGCAATGTTAAGTGACCAAAGAATGAGGTCAGCTGACGACCTGAATATACTGAATGACCAGGTTTTTCATCAATGGATTTTTCTTCCATTTGTCTGCCATAGTGAATGGCAGTGTATTTCCTCAATAGCATTTGGAGTGTCAAAGCACTGCTGTTTTTTTTAGAGAGACAGAGACAACTTGCAAAAATATGTATAGCATAAAAGGGGTATTGCAAACCAATATGAAGACATCATCCTGACAGTGACATGTCATAGAGGCAGCTTGCCACTGTGGAGGGAAAACTAATTCCCAAGCTTTTCAACATCTCAGTTTACACCAGCCTGCCAAGAATATGTTTGCACTGAAAAGATTCCTTAAGGAACAATGGTCTTGCTTACTGTAAAGTTACTAGAAATCCGAAGGCAGTTGACAAAGTCATTGGTATTGTAATCAAAGTTGAAAGCATTTTTTGATTGTGTCAAATTAAGTCTAAAGTCATCAGATAATTTACTCCAGTCCCTGGCCCAGGTTCAAGCCATATGATTCTATCTAGGTTAGAGAAAAAGGAAAGTCACCAGTCTCAGCTGCAACTGAACAATGGAACTGGATGCTTATTAGAAGGCCACCACTATTCCTATTCCTAGGCTGCAGAAGATCAAACTTCAGTGACATGTTCAGAGGATACAAAACGTCTAGGTTCAGTGCTAGAAAAGATTTCCATCTCTGAATTAAAGCTGCTATTTCTCTATTTCTAAAACAAAAGCAGTGAAGCACAGATTGGATGTTATTTCTTTTATTGCATTTTCAAAAGGAAACCCCTCTGGTTGAGTCGTCCTCCACTCCTGACCACTACCACAATGAGAAGGGAGCAGCTAAGAGTTATATTTATCTCTTTGTCTCTCCTTCCCTCCACGTCTCTGCCCAGCACCACATGCTGATGGGGAAGATATTAAATGCAAGATAAAACAGGGAAACGAAGTGCTGTCACCAACACTGGGAGCTCTATGAAAATGACTGATCGACTTTCATCATATGGAAGAACTCCCTACTCTACTCTGAAATGCACAATAAACTCTAAACTTTTGATATGAGGATGTGCGAGTATAAAATGGGATCTGAGCTGTTCTATCAGAAAACACACAGTGAGAGTGAGGCTGGCTCTTGTAACTGCATGATTGGATCATTATCTTGCTTGCCTGGTATGAATAAATGATGACAGTAAGTGCTCTAGTCCCCCAGAGTATATTCATCATTCATTTGTATTATTATAGATTTTACTGGCTGAAATTGAAGAATGAAATGTTTGAATTTTCAGTGTCTGTTTATTTAATTTGTCAACAACTGACTGGTTATTGGGGTTGACAAGCTAAATGTTCTGTATATTTACTATTCTAAAGAAAAGAGAGCATTGTTAAAATTATTGTCAATTATATTAAAACGGAAAACCTTTGCCTCAACGCTAACTGTACAACCTTAACCTCCTAACCCCTAAACATGCTCGTTCACTAAACCTAACCAGTTTCTGTACAGCTAACCTGCATCTCGTTGCAAAAGTGCTGATATAAATGTAATATAAATGACAAAAATGACAAAAACATTGTGGTGCAGCTTAGTAGAGAAAATTTTAATTTATCATATTGCACACAAGCTTTACAGACCTTTGTCGTACTTTTCTTGTCAAAACCTAAGCACAGATGAGACTTGAGTCTGTAGAAGGACATGTGATTTGTACGTTCTTCCATTTCTTAATGGAGTTAATTAATTAACTCTTCATTCATTCAAAAAACAGGGCTGTTACATTACTGCATTATGTTACAGGCAGCATCACTTTCGTTTGTTTTGCTTCTGGGTTTCTGCTCCACCTCCTTGTTCAGGATTAGTTGACTATTTTGTATTTATGCTCTGGTCTATCTACTGTTCCTTTACTAGTTTGTCTTCTTTGCCTTGTTTTGACTCCTTCTTCTGTTCAACTACTCTTCAACCACCAACCTTGTTTGTCACGGTTCGTCTTCTTGTTTGTTAGTTTCATAGTCTTGTTTGCTTTTTGTTTTTAGGTCATTAAGTAATTCACTGCTCTGCGGTGGTTTTTGTTTTTACCTTTTCCAAATTTATAGCTTCCTGGATTTGGAGCAATTTTGTTTTTTCTCTCTTGTTTCTAGTTAGATTCTGCATTATTAGTTTTCTCCTGCTGTGCAGTGACTTTTTAGTTCATCATTTTTTTAGTCCTTTGTTCATCCTCCATGTGAGCATTAATTGTTTTCAGATTCTAATTTATTTAGATTCGTTACTGTTGTGTTTTCACCAGCTTATGCTATGATTTTGTGTTTAATATATATTCTAATTAATCTGTTTTGCTTTTGACTTTATGTTTGGCCCCTTGTGTTTTCACAATTAGGTTCCCCTGTTTCCTGGTTTGTCTCAGACTATGCTCCCTACAAAAACATAATTGCCATAGCGAGCTCCACTATGCCATGTTTATTAGAGTAACCATGACAGCTTCATCAACAGCCTACTGAACTGACTAGGAGTTGCAGTACTGCTTCTAGAGTTCTCCTAAACCCCTGGGCTCCATGGTTTTTATTAACAACTTGTAGCCCTTGTTTAAGCAGGCTATGCCTTACCCTGGGTAAAAGCATCTATACAGTTGAACCTGGAATAAGCACCTGAGGAAAAAGTTTCTGCATTCTTTCCAAGTCTTAGACCCAAGATGGTACGGTTCTGCTTAGTTACCAGGGTTACAAAGTTCTCAAGGTTGATCAGTCACTAGGTTAATTAAGGAGATGGGCAGTAGCAACTTTTCTCAGACAGCAGTAAGACCTCTAACCCACAATGATTCCACAACTTCACAGCTTATGATAAAAAAAAAATATATAATATATTTAGAAAAAGTGTTATGTTCAGTTTACTTTCATTGTTTTAGTCTTAAAGATTCTGTTTCATGCTTGTGGTTATAACTCATATAGAAAATAGGATTTCCTTTAAACTGGGTGACTACCTTAAATTCCTCTGTATAAATAAAGTAGTAATAAAAAATACAATCAAAGTGACAAACAAAAAGTGAAACCACTTGACAGAAAAAAAATAAATAAATAAAACGATTGTCATCTCAACTAAAATGTCTAGTTGTCAGTTATTCTTCCTGATTTTTTTTAGTATTGTTGGGTTATTCCTTTAAATGCGAAAAGTCTCAATATGCAGAAAACAGCGTCTAGACAAGAAGACTGCATGAGCAGCAACGCAACGGTCCAGCCAGATAACGCAGTTCCACCCCAACAGAAGAAAAGTCCCTCAAAATAAATCCAGCCTGCAAGTATCCAGAACAATTATGAAATAGTCCAAAACAAAAGTTCAAATAAAAGGTGCTCTCTCCTAAGTTGTGTGTCAGATCCAGACATAAACACCTGGAAATGAAAGCTGAAATGTTGTCTCATTTATCTTTTGATAATTAATTCAAACCCAAATGTTTTCAGCCTGCAGCAAAACTAAAGGATCTGGTCTCACTGCTCCAATACTTTTGGAAGGCAGTGTATAATTAAATATATCCCACCTAATTCCAGGCCAACACATTTTTGCAGAGGTGATAGAAGAGCAGTGCCATCCCTCCCCCATCCTGTTAGGGCCCTTAACACTTCACTTTTATTGTGAGCGACACTCAATTTGAAGTGTCAGTGATGTGTTAGAAAGGGCCACTCACAGGTAAGGATCCGAGCGGAGCGATGATAAAAATTGTAACAACTCTGGAATGAACTCCTCTCATCATCAGTTCATGTTGAACTACCTAATTAGCAGCCAGCCATAACCACAGACAATATGTGTTTCGTTTTTAGTGTAATGCATTTGAAATCAACACATCTGAAAGAAAGAAGCTCTACATGAAATGCTTGGTAGTACTACTAATCCCACTATCAGCACCTACACCATCATAGGGAAGTCTAGCAAAATGTTTTAAATAAAAATAATAATTTATTACTAACTTGTATGAAGTGAGCAGTGCAGTATGGGGTTTATGCTTGGTGAGATTTTCAGTGTGTTTTTAGTGTTAAAACACTAAATTACCTTCCTGTAGGTATAAGGGTTAGGTATTCAGTTGTAATGGTTAAGGTTAGGACCAGAGGCTAGGTAACAGACAGACATAAACAGATAAATGAAGCAGGCATCGATCTCCCAAAACTACAATCTTGTTGTAAGGCATAAAAAAAGGGTGCAATAATATTTTGGATGCAGTCTACTCAAGGGTGTAATTGTTTGTTGCAGTGTGCTGCTTACATTAACAAACCTTTGTTTGTTCTGGTGGCTGGGGGTGTTCCTCAGGATTTCTCAACTGTAATTACAGTTGCCAACACAGCCAACAACCACATTCACAGCGATCAGTGGTGCACCATAAATATCTGCCAAGTAACACACATACATGGATAATAGTAACAACAACAACAACAATAATCATAATAACTGATAATTTATTAATCTCCTTAGGGAAATTCTTGTGGACAACATTATAAAACATTATTTATGTCATGTCTTCTTCCCCTTGTTTTAAACAGTAAACATTTTTTTACAATAACAATAACTTTTAAACTTTAGTCCCTACAACAGGATTGCTGTCTCACATATTCAAAGACAAACAAATAATACTTGTACTAGAACAATTCAAGTGAATAAAGCTTTCCAATAAGTGCTAGCCCAGGGGTTGCAGTTTTCAGCATTTGAAGGACCCAGAGCTAAATGTTGAGTGAATAGTTATATTATGTGTCTGTAAAGCACATGTCTGTTTATGTCTCTCTGTTCCCACAGATTTCAACAACAGCTTAATGTAACTTCAAAAGTTTAAAGGAGGAAATACTCCGAAAACCAACACCATTACATCTACCTTTTGATCTAAATGCGCTTCATATGCAGGAAGCTGTGAAGCACTGCCTGACACCTATCGCCCATAACCAGCAACGCTGACACCACCATTTAAACCAACAGGTGGAATTATTGTTGTGGGTGCTTGGTGTAGTACTGCTGTGCCTGGGTAGAGCCATGCAGAGCTGCTTCCCTGGCTGTTAACACTTGCTAATGTAGACGTGCACACAAAACACTGATCTTTCAATAGGAATGCAATTCACACATGGACTGCACCAGAAGCTGCACCAGAAGCCGACCAGCCAGTCTGAGACTACGTCATTCAGCTGTTCTGTCTCTGCACTGGGGGAATGTGTCAGCTTATTTAACACATTTGATGGACAAACAGTCAGGCGTTGCCCTGATGGCCACTTAGGTGCTTGTCACTGTGTGTTTTTGTCTGTAACAAACTAATTAAATAAAGTACAAACTGCAATATCTTTATGGATGGTCTACAGTGTTTGGAAGAGGCAGGACAGAATCTGAAATGACATTTTCAACGTCGAGTCTGCCTGCTGTCTCTCTGACCTAAAATGAATCGCCTACCAGAAAAAGGAAAATACATTATTACAGAGTTCAGTTCAAATAAATGGCAGTGGCATCCAACTAGGGGCTATTTTCTTTGCCTGGCCCACTCTTCATACATCTGTGACTAACTCATTCAGACAAGACATCTCCTGTCATGCATATTCACAGGGCATCAATCTCAACAATCCTCTAACTCTAATGCTGCCCCCTCCCCCCTCCCCTCCCCACCGTTGCTTACGGAAATAGAGCTTTGCCAATACGAATGAGAGAAAGCCCAAGAAATGCATTTTAAGCTTTCTTTTCCCCTCTGTCCTTTCCTCACTCCTCCCCCTCCCCTTCCTTCTTCACTTCATATCCCACTAAACATTTTGAAATTTTGATGATTTGTTCAGGCATTTAGGGACAAACGTTAACACAGGAGCAATACTTAATGACTCAAATGGTCTGAGGTT
This sequence comes from Anabas testudineus, assembly GCF_900324465.2. Classification (NCBI taxonomy): domain Eukaryota; kingdom Metazoa; phylum Chordata; class Actinopteri; order Anabantiformes; family Anabantidae; genus Anabas; species Anabas testudineus. The sequence goes on from NC_046611.1 coordinate 30,609,371, forward strand.
TAGTTTGGGTGAACAGCAAAATAATTCTTGCTGCTGGAGTCAGCTTAAAAAAGCACCTTCCCCTGTGCATCCAGATGTTCCTGCATACTATTATGAATATACAGGCCAGAATTATATATTTCAATAATGAGCAATTTCAACTGCAGTTTCAGCTTTCGCTGTCAGAAATTCTGATCCCTAATTACACACATGGTGTCTTAATTCAAATCTTAAAGCCTGCCTCAGGTGACCTTGTAGAAAACTATACACAACAATGGAAAAAACTACCAGTGATTGGCACAAAATCACATGTTTATATCCCCTGAACTGCTTCAACCTCTATAGTAAACACAGTTTGATGCAAGCAAACGTAACTTTGCACTTTTTACTTTTTAAGCTTCACTAAGTCAGTAAAGATTGTTAACGGCCATTCTCTTCTGTTGGTTGAGTTCACTCTTACTTGCTATTTGTTTGCATATCCAGTCTCTTACTTAATCAACAATTAATGTACTATGATGAAGACAATGCTATTCATGGATATTTACATCTTTTTTCATTTCTTCCTCATCTGTGTTTTGCTCTTTCAGCAATAAACACATTTCATTTTTCCTTTTGTATTAGACATACAGTACATTGGTCATGTTGTAGATCTATGCTCAGTGTTGGAGGACCAGCCATCAGCTGTCCTTCTTTCAAACTTGACAGTTAAGATGCATAGTGAGAAATTGTCATCTCCTAAAAATAATGCTGGAGCGAGTGAGGATGCCCCATATGGTGAATACATTTCCTCTTCTCCTCTTCCTCTCTTTCGTATTCTCGTATGGGTGGTGCTAAGACATGAGGGACACCAGTCCTGAGCCCTGTTCGCTGAATGAAATCCACCCATGATATCTTCCTTTCCGCAGGAACCATCTACAGCCAGTAGTAGGAAGATCTTTCTTTGTCCAAGGTGCCTTTCACTAATGATACATGCTTGATGACCTCCCTGACTTTCCAGGCAGCTGCCAACAGAATGGTGATCCATCTTCCTCCTTCACCACTGCCCACAGTAAAAAGCTACATGCACATATGTGAGCTCAGGATAATAAGACATGTTCCTTCATGACTAGCTGGGATCCTATACTTGGTTAACTGATTGAACATAACATCTGTTAGATGGCAGGCGCTCATACAAGTCAAATCTATGTAATTTATGTGTCCTGTTTTTCCAATAGCAGCAGGTAACTTTACTAATAATAGTTAAGGTGATGTCAGCCAGCTTTCAGTCAGGATAGAGAGTACAGACTGAATTTCTCAGCAGCTTACATGCGTTGACCTCCAATAACCAACGTGCCTCTCTGTTTTTTTTTTAGCTCCTGAAACAATCTGAGGGTTTTAAATATAAGTAGACTGGAAAATGTGACTTGAAGGATTCTTGATGCTGGCATGTAGCTCTGCAACTGACTATTAACTTGTCACAACATTCACTGTCTAGAGTGGCTCAGATGAGGATAGAAGAGAGCAAAACGTTTTAATGTGCTAATAGAATAGTAAAGAGACTCCCTCTATTTCTGCACTCCACTTGCCACTACTGTCTTAGTGGGGTTACAGCAATTTCCATCTCCTCGGGAGTTTGGGATGTCTAATAGTCTCATTGCCCTTTGTATGATAATTGGGAATCTAAAACAGAAAGGCTTAGTTTTAGTCAGGAGCTGTCACTGGCACTGACCAGCAACTGCAGAAATTATTTTCTATGACTTTACATTTCCAAAATGCTGAAAGCAGCATTGAGACCTGCTGCTGTTCAGTAGAAATAAGAGATTTTCTGTTGTTGAGTAATATTGAATAACAAAGGTGACTTAGTTCTGGTAACTTATTCACTTGAAAGTCATGACCAAGTGAGTTCTGCTAACCTGTTAATTCAGTTTTTAATTTATGCCAGACTCCTTTACCAGCAGATACTAAGTAACACTCATTTAGAGTCAGGTTTCTGGCAACATGGCTAAAATAAATCCAACATTCAATCTCTTTCTAGATTAGCATCTGGCTCTTTAGCTGCTAAATGCTCCACTATCTTAATGCCACTGACTTTGTCTGTGTGCTCTTATAGAGACATATGTTGTCCACTTGTTGACAATATTAGTACAAAATGAACCCCTGTGGTTTGTTCAGATTTTGTTATTCAGCCATTGTTCATGGGTCTGGTGGACCCGCTGCATTTTGGGGTTTTACAATTTAATGTTAAAAAGCTCAACAAATGTACAGTTACATTTATTCATTTAGCAGATGCTTTTTTCCAAAGCAACTTACAAGGTTGGCAGGGTAAGCGTAAGGAGGTCTTGCCTAAGGACCCCTACTGGTGGTAGGCCACAGCTTGAATGCCAGTCTCCCAGGCTGTGATCTTACCACTACACCAACCCGCCGAATGTTTTCCTCATCTATTGGCAAACAATAAAACCAGCATATATGGTTAAATTCTTTTGTCCTCTCTGTTTGGGATAGAGTATGAGCAGATTGGTTTCTGCAAGAGAGAGGGTAAAATGTGTGGGAATGTGAGATCAAACAAGTGTCAGTGCTTGAATTTGGTAATGTTTTGGCTAAAAACACAAAAGTCACACTGTCTCTCTCACACACATACAAACTAACAGCAGGTCCAGACAGGACGGGGACAAAGTGAAGGAATAATTTTTATTTAATTCTGCTAACTCTGGAATAAACACATTCAATTTCTTGTAATTTATCAACATTAAAGATATAAATATTGATAAAATTTGTAGGTTTGGTTTAGTTTGGTTTTTAGTAGCAATAACTTACAGTAACACAGCTTTGATGCCAACCAGCAAACAGAAAAACACACAGCTGTTACATTTAACTACAGTGAAAACAGGAATACGGTAGAGAAACTAAACTCCAAACCACAGAGATTCAGGTAGCAGCAGAAGTACTATGAGCTGAACACAAATCTTTCTTTCTTGTTACCAGCACAAACAAATACGTTTAACCAGTGAGGATGCCGCTGAGGTTGATGAGACATCACAGAGTGACCTGTCGACTCTGGTAGTAGCTCAGCACAACTATCCTGTAGTATAGAAACCCATATCATCAGAGCTTGAATGAAGCAGACATCCATCCATTGATTCTTCATTTTTCTGCAAAGCTTCATGCGTAGTTCAAACTGACTTGTATTAAGACTACATGTGAGGGCTGATCTTGTAGTGTATATCAGAGCAGCAGTATTTCTAATACATGAAACGTCTCCCTGTGCAGATTCCCACGGCTGCGGTGGCTGAATGTTCAGCTTGGTGCCGTGCAACTGAGATTGCTGCATGAAAACAGAAAACTTAATGGAAACACTGAATGGCCTTTATTCTCCAACGAGGGAGCAGAAAAAAGAAAAACAGGCAAAGCAATTTATTCTTTTTGTGCTCAGCAGATATAACGTAAAATCAATATTCTCCAAACAAAGTGCTGCACACACTATCCCTGTTGTGCAATTATGTAAGTCAGATGCAATCACTGAGCAGTTACCTCTGTCCACTATTCCTATATGAACTCTAAGACAAAACTCACACCGCTTGGAAATCTGTCCAGCGGTTTGGCTGCTTTAAAGACACTTAATTCAACTGACACAGCCCAGGGCCAAACAAATTGTCTGACAAAGACACACACTGCAACACAGAAGGCAGCTCGAGTGTCAAGGCAAACCTGTCCACCAAGTATGATATTATATACCACAGTACAGGGCAGCACACAATAAAACAAACTGTATAACATAATCCAATAATCAGTACAACCCAGTAAACCTTCAACAGGTTCTAATTCCATGATGTTCAGTTGTTATTGAGTCTGAGGTGTTGATTCTCTGTGGTAATTAGTCAGTGGTGCTGCTGCACTGGATTATATTGTCAGGTGGTCTAAAAATGTTGCGCAGGAGACGAAAGAAAACGTTGAACTGAAAAGCACTGAGTTGAAGGTAGAACAGGATTATGTGTTGTCTTAGCAGATCCAGCAATTTATTTTACTACATTATTCTTACACTGGAATACATTCAAATAAATAAAGAGTGTTTTGACCAGCTGGAGTGGAAACGCAATAATGGCTTATTAGCACCATATATAGTTAATAAAGCTGTCACACACTAGACAGGGAGAGAACTCCAATGCAGACGCAGTAGAAACAGAGTTTCTTGCAACCAACAGCCTCACTTTGGCTGATCTGAACAGGTTGACTAGAAAGAAAGATACCGAGCAAAACAAGGTGGCAGTAAAGAAAAAGAACCGAGGATCAGGATTTACTGGTGATGGGAACAAGCCATGTTTAACCAGGGGTGGTGGCTAACAAACAGAGGGTCAGGTGATGAGGAGATGGGCAGCACGTGTGTACAGGTGGGAAGAGGGAGGCGCTTGAGGAAGGAGGTCATGAGATGGGACAGAGAAAAAAGAAAAGAAAGGACCGAACTCTGACAAAAGCTAATGTGAGAAGGACGTCGGTGTGCTAAATATTTTTTAATTGAATTGAAATGAAAAACAATAATAGTACCATGTGTTAGTCGCTAACTTTGTTTGTCTGCTTATCTGGTAGCATAAACCCAACACTTACAATTACAATGCAATTTTTAAGTATTTGTATTTTGTAATTATACTTATAATTATGAGTTGATGATTTCCAAACCACTATACACACACTAGACAAATTGTTCAGGGTCATGTATATAATAATAAGTAATCCATATACTGTATTAATAGAAAAGGCTTCAAATATATTAAAAGCCTGTAGTGTGTTCTGCTCTGTCACCTTCCAGTGTATTATATCTCACCTTGAGAGACACAGTAGACAGGCCTTCTTCCACTGACAGGTGAACTTGAAATCTGTCCTCTGAGACTTCATTCTTATCCTCTTTTCTATTTTTTATCCCATATTTAATCATAAAGTCTCTCAGCAACCAAGGTGTCTTTTTCAAAATGCCTCAACCAAAAAAAAAAAAAATCCTAATAATAATTAGGACATTGACACAATTTTCATAATTTTCACCCTGTATGCAAATTTGAAATGAAACAATCAAGATTTGCTTAAAGTGTTGAAAGTTAGCTTTAGTGTAATGCTTTGGTGTTATTAGCAATGACTTTACCTTCTCCTGTCTACAGTAGAAATGTCACGTGAATGTATGCCTGATGAAGATCTTGAAGGTTCAAATGTTGCATTACAATTTTTTGGATGCCAGTCTTTTATCCACCTCTGTGTTTTTCGCAGAAAAAAAAAAAACAACTTTATTTCACATATTACTCATAAGCAAAAGCAAAGCAACAGCAACCTCCCCCGTGGCTTCCATCCATGATCACTTCACCCCCTTTTTGTCAAGGGATGAGCACCACATTCAGCCTTGACTTGAACATTACAGAAGGGATTACAGTGTGGCTGAGAGCAGCCTGACTCAGCTCTATCCCCATGCGAATGTGCTTGGCCGGACTCAGCTCTGAGACAGACTAAAGTGCTGTCATGCACGTTTTTCTGTCTGAGGTACGCTTTTATTATGTATCAATATTTAATGATATAAACGCTCTCAGAAGACTACATCATCATTCTCCAGAGGCTTAGCTGGGTGTGCAGACGTGAGGGTTGAAGGCAACCTGAAAGCATGAGCTGTCAGTGATTTTTAGTAGAAATGTAAAAATAACAGCTTTTTCTTCAAGATTAGATGAAAAGTTGCTTTGGTGCAAAACAACAAAGACAGAAAGAAAGACACAAATTCTAATGTAACCAGTAAATGACACACATTTTAAAATATTTAATGTACACATTCACATGTAAATGTAGCCTTTCCTTGAATAATAATGCAGCATTATTGCATTCATGTACATTATACCTACATATGCTGTTTTAACAGGTATAATGTTGAGAACAGAAAACCTCTGACACTAGTGACACCTGTTATTCATTGCAAAGATAGTTACAGCAGACAAACACATCCATTAGGCCTGGATGCTCCATCACTGCTTTAATGCTGTCACAGTAAAAGCAAAGGTAAGAATAAGGCTATAAGCACTAGAATTCAGGGTTTAGTATATGTTATTTGGATATACAGTAGACTAGAACTAGAAACATTTAATGTGAAATAAAATTGTTAATATGAAATTATTACAATCAACAAGGTGGTTGTACATGTGCCAAATGATCAGAAAACTAGTTTACTGGATTTTCACTGATGTCTGAATATATAACACTATATCTACCATACCAGGTAGGACCCCAGGTGCAGGCTGTGCAAAGATGCCCCTGAAACAATCCAGCACATAACAGCAGGATACAAGATGCTAGCAGGCAGGACATACATGGAACGGCATAGCCAAGTGGCCGACATAGTGTACAGGAACATCTGTGTTGAGTACAGGCTGGAAGTCCCAAAGTCAAAATGAGACACACCTCCAAAGGTAGTTGAGAATGACTTCTAGATACAGACTGACAAATTGGTACTGGCCAACCAACACAACATACAAAGTAGTTGTGGACAAACAGGAGAACAAGGCTGTAGTGATAGATGTAGCAATCCCAAGTGATAGCAACATCAGAAAGAAGGAGCACGAGAAGATCGAGAAGTACCAAGAGCTGAAAGTAGAGATAGAAAAGATGTGGAAGGTGAGGGCACAAGTGGTACCTGTGGTGATAGGAACACTGGGGGCTGTAACTCCCAAACTGGGAGAGTGGCTCCAGCAGATCCCAGGAACAACATCTGAGATCTCTGTCCAAAAGAGTGCAGTCCTAGGAACAGCTAAGATACTGCACAGGACCCTCAAGCTCCAAGGCCCAAGCTTGAAGGAATAAGACCACTCCAAGGAAGGAGTGAGGAAGTGAGAAAGTTATATATATATATATATATATATATATATATATGTATATATATATCTTCTAACAATTTGCTCAGGAGCTATGAATAAATAACTACCCCTCTGTTTTTGAGTAGCTTTCCTAGATGTTCAAATCAATACATCAATACATACGAACAACGGATACATTCTGCAGGTTTATGGACGTGTATATTCCTGGAAAGTGTGAATCATTGAACCTAAAATGTAGACCATGCCTTTTTTTCACATCTGATTTAATTATGCCTCCACGTTTTAACAAAAAATTGTGACAACATTGACAACCAGGCACTCAGTAACTTCCCTTTGTCTTTTGGGACACTCTGATGTTCAGCCCAGTCTTCTTTTTATTTTATGTTTTCTACAACTAAACTGCAGTTCAGTTATATGTTTTTATGGGAATGTAATTGCAATCAGATTATGTTTTCTATAACATAATAACCATGTGTTCACAATGAACAGAAAAGACAAGTTGCAAATACATCAATAATTATCATGTCAATTACATGTACAACAGCTTTTTTTGAATTAAATATCAGATCTTCAACTTCCTGTTTTATTTCTGCTAAAATATCTAATCATGCAGTTCATGTTTTTTATGGTTGGATTCAGGCACTGGCTTAAGGTCGGGGAAAGATTGTGGACTGGCTCAGTAGAGACAAGTCACTCAATGCACAATAGGACCTTCGTCTGATCTAACCACAGTGTTTTTCTTACTTAAACTAAACCTCACTGACTATGGTCTGAAACCAAGTCTGTGGTTTGTCAGTTCCTCGCACCTCTTGCATCTCACTTTTCCTTAATGAATGTAGCACTTCATTTAAAAAATTCTGTTGGCTCACAACAGGATTACTATAAGATCTGGATTGCTACAAGAATAGACAGGGTTGTTAGTATTAGAATATTGGAAACTGATATTTGATAAGTGGGTACACAAAACAAACACTGAGCCAGTTTCTCTAGAGATCAGTTTTAAGCTTTGATATGACCGTGAATAAATGTAACTAGTAATACACGGCATGAGTAGCTCTCAGCCACTTTCATTTAGTCTAAGTGGCCCTCAGAAGAGTTTACACTCTGCCCTAAGGGTAGAGGACTTGCTTTTTGTTGGAAGCCTATGCTTGTGGAGCCTCTTATACACTGGGATCAGCTCCAATTCACAGGTGGTTCTCAACAGTCAAACCCAGTGAGGTTTGCATGGTTTACATTACATTTTGATCATGACACATTAAACTTTAGCTACAAACAGTTGCAAAAACATGTGGGATTGTAACTGCAGTTTCATCAAAAGACTCTGCAAATGCCTGCTAAAAGCCAGACTCTATGTAAAGGTTTCCATTAGTCACATGCTACTTGTTAATGCAGGTGCTAATGGCTGCTGTTCAAAGAAGCATTGTAAGGTACCGCTTTCATTAGGACAGTAAAGCAGTTCAGTGTGCCATAACATGTTTCTATGTTGTTCTTAAAAGAAACACACTATAGAACAGCAATAAAGTGCTTCAGTATTACTGGACATTTGCTTTTGTTTGTTATTACCATGTGGACAAGACACGGCTACGCCATCATCTTAGGTGAAGTTATCATTTGATTGCAGCATAGGTCAGTATGGCAAGGCAGATACGGTCGTTCTGAGGGGAACCCACCGGGAGCAGTTTAGCAATGATTTTCTGTCTTCACTGTGAGTTTGTTTATTTGGTCTTTAACCTTATAAACAGTTTAAAAATGTGGCAGAGGAGACATACACAAAAACTGAACAGTTGCCAAGAAAAATATTACACAGTGAGCTGCAGCCGGCCAGGATTATGTTTCTGTAAGTTCCCTTAAGCCATTTGTAGTGAGCTTCAGGACACTATGCTGTCCTGTAGCACAGTATTACAATACATAATCTAATGTAGATGAGGTACAAAATTCACAAGTACACAACTGGGCTAACCTTTATCACATATGCTTCAAAGTGTGTTTATTATTTTTCTGACATTAACCCCGTTTTATATTCACGTTATTTGTCATCCAAAGCAAGTTCATCATTGTTCATCGTGAACCCTAATGTTAAAGCCAGTGCAGAGAAATGAGCAGTGGTGGTCATTTTATGCCAATGTGCTCTGTCTTTTACGCCAATGTGTTTAAATCATACACATTTTAAATGTCAGAACTGAAAAAGGGATCTAGATGTATACATAAATACAAAATATCACCTGAAATTAAATCGAATGTAATGCAAAGCTGCATTCACACATTTAAATAGACCTACTCTCGTGCTCAGGGACACACAGCCTGGATGCTCCAACCAGTGGGGTGACTGTGATTTAGTTGGTAGAGCAGAACTGCATGATCATCGATTCCACTCCTGGTCATTTCTGGCCACATGCCGAGTACAAGACTCGGCATGTACAAGACCTTGGACAAGACACTGGAACCGTGTAGTAACACAATTGTATGTGCAGCAGTCCAACAACAATTTGAGACGTAAATCAGTTCAGAATGTAAAATCAATTTCAGAATGTAAATCCTCATTAGGATGATGGCAAAGACTTGAAACGTACGAAGGCGGAGTGTATGTATACAGTAGTATTTGGGGTGTATTAGAATGTGTGATTGGTAACAGGTATAAACTCTTCAATAATCAGTAAGAAAACTACAAATCGAATGTTAAAGCACAGACATGTTTTTAGTTTTGGTTTAAAAGCCTCCACAGAGTCAGACTGTCAGTTGTCAGTGAAGAAGTTATTCCAGAAGATGGGGACACAATGGAGAACAACCCAAACTAAAGTTCTGCAACCTGATCCAAACTCTGCTGGATTGTAGCTCAGTTTTTGTTTTTTTTTTTGTTGCCAAAAGTTTCCAAGGTTTGTGCTGAGACTGGTAAATAAACTCCAAATGACATGAACACTGCAACGTGAAGCAGGGAAGAGACAAAGGACCATTTCCACTGTAGCTTTAGTGCCTGTTTTTCAGGCACAGATGTGACACATTCAGCTTCAAACACCTTTGCTGTGTTTATCATTTACACCAGGTTGGAGTTGGTTCTGTGTCGTTTGTGTGATCATTTGCAAGGTGCACCTTCTTTTCTCATTGCTTACATTTCAGGGACAAACCTTTTAGGCATAAATGCCACAAACTGTTGGAGGCATGTTAACAGAGATTAATTTAAGTATTTATCATATGTCTGCTGATCTCAGGCAATCTGTCAATGTTGTAGGGAACATTTCTCCACCTCCAAAGGTCAGGTGTAAATGGAAAAGTTGTGGTTTGTGTTCATTAATGGTGCAACAAGAATAGTTCTTCCTTTTATTTTTTATTTATGGCTATTAACATCCATATTACCTTTTTCTCCATGTTCACCTGCTGCACGTTGCTCTGACTCTCCTCACCATTTGCATTGTGTTGTTTATTTAGTCTTTCTGTCTTATTATCACTCTGTCTCTTCTTTGTTTCTAATTACTTATAATAATAATAATAATAATCAGATGTCAACTATAGAAAAAATATAATGGAAATATGAGTCTTTTATTTCTTTAAAACTGCCACCCAGGTAAATATTTTAGACTCAGGATCACCATGTTAATGTCTGTTTTGAGCTCAGTGATCTCATTCTGCAGCTGAACTGCACCCAAGAGCTTTCTCTTGCAGAACACGCCCTGGAGGCCACTACCTGGAGCAGTCCAGGAGCTGACTACATAATGAGACTCCACTGAATGAATGAAAAAAGCAGCACACAAATGCAAAATGCCATTTTCTTAGTAAATGCGGCCCAGAGTGTTGATAATGTGCTGCAATAACTTGGCCAGGAAATAGTCGGTTATGAATGAACCTAATCAAAATGATATACTTGTGTAGAGTTTGGGTCTCAGATTTGGCTGGACCAGGCAGGTTCTCTGGCATGGGTATAAAAGACGTGGCTATATTTGGGTTTGTTTCTCTGTATAAAGACTGTGCAGATCTTTACAGCCATTTTATAACTGTCACACAACTACTTGTCCATTACAAGTTAGGAGAAGGTTACACATTTGTCAAGTGTGTCTTAAAGTAACAGTCAGCTGCCCATTCTGTGCATTCAGCTTTATTTAAGTCATCAGACATAACGCCTCCTCTGCAGAATTGGGGAGACAAAGCACCGCTTCGAAACTAGTTGGATGAAGGCAGCATAAAATTGTGGTCAGTTGTTTTGTGAGATAAGTCCAGTCTTTATTCTGCACAGCTGCACATAGTAGTGGATCAAGTAGCGTTTGTCCTTCAGTTCCTCATCACCCAGATGTTGCTGCAGGAAACAGAATCTGTGCATGTTAAACACATTAACCATCATACTACTAAAGCCAGGGTGCCAGTTAACAATGGAAGTGTTTTAAAGTGCAATGTAAATGGGCAAAGAGTGGGTGGGACACCTTCTCACCAACACAGTGGCATTTATGTGTAAAAAAGGCTACAATTAATCAAATAGAGTGGATATCCTCCAAACTGAAAGTCTTTTTTTATAAAATGTGTTAAACTGGAAGAAAAGTTGGAAAATAAAGGAATTTCAACCTAAAATGGTGAAACCTTGAACACTATCCACTAAAAAAAGACTCATTTGGAAGCGTGAAGCCTTTTATTGTCTCCTGATAAACTTTTTAAACACAGTGGAAGGACTGTGGCACGTCCTACAAAATAATAATCTGTTGAAGGGATCTCTTCAAGGCCGGTTAACCAGAGGACTGAGCACAGTCACCAAAACGTGTTTCGGAGTTCATTAACACAACTTTTGTTTAAACACAGACCTGAAAAACTGTGAACCTATCTTTAAATGATGCTTTTTCAGCCATATATAATAAAAATATATGTAATATGTGACACATCACATTTGCTGTAAAACAGCACAGGGCCAACACAACATATTACATGCCACTGCTGTTTGTAGCATTATTGATCACTACCAGGCTGCACAGAAATAGCTGAAGCTACTTTATAAAAGAAAATAATATGTAGAATTCTGTTTTACATAGGTGTATAATCATACACTATAACAACACATTGAAATTATGCACATATACTTTGTTTCCTGATGCCAGTTCTGCTAAGTTTAATGTTCAGCTGGGCATATGTCAGCACTGCATGAAGCTACTCACACGGGGACAGGTGTTGAGTCAGTCAGTCGTTCGTCTTACACCTCACAACTTGTTCTCCCTTATTACACAGTCCACCCTCATAATCATCATCCCACAAAATCCCACAAAAGTTGAGAAAGCACATTAAGTGGAAGAGAGGGAGAGTTGCTCCTGTTGCTAATTGGATTGGAGCTGGCGGGCATTGGCTTTGTGGCACAATGGGAGCAAATGAGAGTGAACATTATTATTAGGCACAGACACAGAGGTAATTCACTCAGATCAAATAGAATTTGCACTTGTATTTTTTTAAATTAAATCTATAGACTGGAGTGTGAGGGGGGCTCTGTGGTTCGTGCTACAGCCTCACAGCAAAGAGGCTCAAATTCAAACTCTGGACGTGTGGGTTCCTTCTGCATAACTCCATAGTTTGTTGGTTCAGATTTGCATTGAGCAGTACTCCAGCTGAAAGGCTTTACTGGGTGCCAGAAGGACAATCACATGTAAATACAAATAGGAGCTTCATACATCTGTTTTTAGACATTTATACGAGCTTATAATTGCAGATCCTCTTCAGTTATACAGCACAAACAGAACACTTATATAGATGTTCCAGTAATTAAACTCAATGAAAGACATCTGTGTATAGCAGACAAGGACATAATGAAGGGTATTGTAGTCTTATAGCACAGGGAAAAAGGGAGGTATGAGAGAAATGTTCTCAGTCAAATGTCTTTAGGCACTTGAACCTCTCTGCTTGAATAGAGAGTTTGATTTGATGCTATACTCATGTTTCATCTTTACCTATAACTATCATGTCAGGGGGCATGTCTGCATTTAGCTTCATAGTAGTTTTGTTCAAGAATATTCATCCTTCTCGTTGTAGCCCACACGTACTGTAACATAACTATACCAGCTCTGAGTATGATCCCGTGTCAAGTGGAGATTCTCTGCACGTAGTGATAATGGTTGTTGACTTCAAATTCGTTCTCAACTCACTCACTCACTTCGAGGCATCACTGCATCCAAAGAGCGCCCCATCCACAATACTCTTTCTCAGACTGAGTCATCTTCCTTTTTAAACTTGCACTGACACTCCACCCCTAGTCTGTGGGTATTAAACACTTCCCTTGCCTAGGCTTGAGAGAGGTGCTTGTTAGAAGTCTGCAGATTTGCTGATTCTCTGTGGTCAGCTTGGATTCAGTGAGTCACAGTGGATTTCAATGGTGACAAGTTTCCACAAACACACTAAAACACATCAAAAATATTCAAAGAAACAAATCCTGTCACAGCAATATAGCACAAAAAGAAACGTGTGTATATAGCTAAAGTAAGATGAAACACACAGGCATTGGTACACATGATGCTGCTTGACATGTGGCCAGGAGGGAGCAGGAGTTGAACTACTGACCCCGCACTTCAAGGATGACTGCTCTGCCAACTGATCCATAGTCGCCAAAAGGTGCCCTGTTTACTTCTTAGCAGTCTTCTTTCCTAGAGAGTTGTTCAGCATAGGTACGATGTGTATGTTTGAATCCTGAATCCTTAACATTAACTGGCTGTGTTGCATCACCAGTGTCACTAAATGAATCAGTAGCTTTTAGCGGTGGAGCTGCTCATCTGCGACGGAGAGCACTGTTGTTAGCTCAGCTGTGATACACAGTACATTACTTCCTCATTAACTGCATATTAAAAGACAGCAAGAACCATCATAATCTGGTAACTCATAAATAACTGTCATAAATAACAGGCTGTTATAATAACAGGCTGAGCTGGGGAAACGTCAGCGACAGTACAAATAGTGACATAAACAAACTGGGATCTGTATGAAAACAGTTACAGTGCACATTTGTCAACGTGTGATGAAACATATTAGCCTCTAAAAATGCCCCTACCCTGCTATTAGGAGAGAATGCTCTGGATTGTGTGTGCTTGTATCTGTGCTATGTAACAAGACACTGGAGAGAGCTAGTCAATTCATAATACATACCCTCCTGACAGTGTTTAAAGCAGATCTCCCTTAATTATAGCTATTAGCATGAAATATCAGTAAGAGGTTGAAGAGACCAAGGGCAGTGAAGGATACAACGTACACCCAGCTCACTACTTCTTTATTACTTAACATGCTACACAACATGTTGAATGGGGAGTGCCTCCCAAATTCTCTATCTCCCTCCTCCCTCTTTATCTCTCTCACAGTGGTTTATGTGGGACTTGTTGAAATATTCATGCAAGTTGCTCTTGAGTTGCATTGGGACTTTGTGTAGACCACTGTAGTCCTCTGGCATCACATTTCTGCATGCCTCACAAATATTGGAAATGGCCCATTATTGTCTCTTCTAAATTCTCGACAGCAAATGCAGTAATATATATGTACAGATATACAGTAAAAGCCCTAACCATGTAAGAGACTGTCATGCTGTTAAATTGTTTTGAATTTGTCTCTTTATATATATTTTATATATTTTATTTGTGCATCAGTAGAGATGGAAAACAATACAGAGGGCACTGTAAACAACCCTTTATAAAATCTCAGGATCATTGTTAACATAGTTTCATAGAAGAGAAGAGACATGACAGAGAGACCAGACATGACTACGTAATCTTCACCTTTAATGTTTGCATTTGCATAGTTTAGTAATATAGTGTAGTTTAGATCTTGACCGTAATTTTTTGTCTACCCAAAAACTGAGGATTGCCTCATTTCAGACAGCCCTCTGATGTGGAATGAATTGTCATGTGAAGGCAGAATAAAGACTGCAATGATGTTGTGTCTCAGCACTGTTTAAGTCACTCCCCTGCTCCCTGCTGGGCCGAGTTCAGTGTTCTGTTGAGGGGAGTGACAATATTAACTTCTACTTCTGGGGAAGTTAATATCATCCCCTGTTGGGAAGGTAATTTTGTCTCCAGTGGGGATGTTAGCAGTTTCGCTCCCCACCCCTGCTGTACCAACCTAGAGGTCAGGTAAGGTCACTGCTTTGTAAGTATATTTTGTTTTGTGTTTTTTCAACCTTGGCAGCAGCTACATATCATTTCAAGAAAGGCTTTGTGCAACAATTTTCACATATGCACTCGGATGTGTAAAACCTCCGAGTAAGTCACAACTACATTTTAACAAGAAACAGTAGCAGAACTTAACATGAAATCCCAAACATAAGGTACTACTGTATGCTTGGGTGCTTGTCTCAAGGACTACACACGCAAACACTCCTGCTCCATTCTTTTCACATGTTCATGGAGCAATCAGCTAAGACACCAATAGACATGATCCTCATCTTCATCTCAAAGCGAATCATTCATTCATTCAGCGAGTCTCATTGTTGGCTTATACAAATTACATAATCTGCAAAAAACATATTCAGGCTTTGTGAAAAACCATCACATATTGTGCATTGAACAATCAAGAAATGTTCTGTATTGCATGTGGGTTCTGTTGTGCTTGTTCCGTGCTGTTGTGGCAAATAAGGATTTCAGTTTTAGTGACCTGCCGAAATGTTGAGTGGTCCACATGTCTCGGTTTCTATTTTTAAAGTCATGCTCATCAAAACGGTTGGAAAATGAAATCACATTTGGCATTGTGTTAATTCCTGTTATCATCTGCCTCCTCACAAACTTTACTTATATAAAAACAAGTTGAGGCACAGCTGCTCAGGACCTGGAATCACTCTTTGACTGCACTATTCTCTTTGTCTTTCCATTTCCTCTTCCCCCTCAGGCAAGCTCGCGCTGAGCTGGTTTCTATGTTGCCCAGACCGATTCTTTTCTCAGCCATTCCTTTTGCTCCTGACTGGCTTTGTCTGCCGATGTGTGTGCCACCATAGCCTCCACTTTTCTTGTGTTTACTGAAGTGATGCCTGCCTAGGACACCTTGAGGTTATCTGGAACTGGATACTGCAGGTGTTCGCTTTGTGAGCCTCAATAAACTCCTTGCTCCCAGAGATGAAATGTGTGAATGAGTTCACTGTGAATGCACCTTTCACACAGTGCTGTTTAGACTGAGGTGCTGGACTTTGCTTTGGATCCAGTGCACCTGCAGTGCAGTTAGAAAAGCACACACAAAATGGACAAGGAGGACAAACACAAACCAGTAAGAACATCAAACATTAAAATGGACAACTTACTCTTAATTGAATCCTGGAAATATCCTGACTGGGGAACTGCTGCAAAATGCATTTATTGAATGATCTTGTAATCAGATTTGCAACTGGTTAACACATTTAGATTTATGCTCACTCCTTTGATTTATTGCATCATAAAATCGCATTAGAATTCTTTTCATTTTATTGCATCATAAAAATTGCATTGTCTTTTAAATGAACTACTCGCTTCATCACAGGTCTTCAGATTTATGCTGCAGACAGAAAAAGGCAGGGGGAAATGTTTGTCATGTTCTTTCTTTAAAGTCCTATAAAGTCCACTTATATAGTGCTTCTCTACCTTATTGGTAGTCAGAGCACCTTTTACGCTGCTTCTTATTCACCCATTCACACACACACACACAAACACACCGATGGCGGAGCATCTTGACAACTTGAGGAGGATAACTGCTTTACCTGCTGAGACACAGGTGCCATATGGACATCGCAATAAAAGCTGAAGTACAGAAAAAACAACACTTATGTTGTGTGTGACCAGATGCTGGATCCACAGCACATAAAGTCAGGAGAAAAACAAATGACAAGGATTCATCCTCTGTGGCTCATGATGTCCACCAAATAAAAGGGGAATTGATCTGTTAACTGTTGGTGTCACTTGATGGGAGATGGTGGCAAAGGATGGAAGACTGTAGATACACAAAAATCATGTGTGCAGTCACCGGATCTCAACCAAACTAAAACAACTGAATCATCAAAAGACAAAAAAAGGGAATATCTTATGGAGGAACAGTCATCCTGTCCAGTAGAGTTCCATAGACTTAGTAAATTGGTCCAGCCAATAAACAAAGCCTCATGGTAGTGATAGTAATCATTCTCTTGGATAACCTTGGAACTGGAGTTTTGCAAGATAAATTGTTTAAATTTAGTTATTGCGTCAACTTGATGCTAGATGTTGTTCAGGCTTCCTTCCGTGATCCGATTTCCTTCTAAGGTTCACTAATGACTTTGTCACCACCACCACTTCTATGGGCTTCTCAGAAATAGCTGAAGAAATTACATCTTTAGCTCGCTCGAAGCAGCACTTGACCAAGACAGGCTCCATAATAGCCGGTTTCAAGTTCATGAACGCTCACCCAGTGAGCCTCTTGAAAGCTTGCAGAAACCACCTGCTTCTAGTGAAATCAGTTGAAAGCTTTGACTGTGATTGCTGGGATATTATTACAGCCACTTTACATTATGAAACAGTGAATCAATTAAGTTAAACTTTCAAAATTGAGACAAATTGCATTTGTAGAGATTCAGATAACCTACATTTGTCATTACATGAGCATTCAGCCATGGCACTGTTCTCTGTGCTTCTTTAATGGTGCAAACATTCCAGTGCTTATACTGCTGCTGGAGTGAGCAGATAATTTGATGACTGATGAGAGCTATTGAAAAGCACTGGGTATGTTTCCAATATTTGCCAGCATCCGTGTACAGGTTGGCTGTAAATTCTGAGCTGCCGCACTTCCTATTAAAATATATCTGATGGCATTCACAGCATCAGTATTACTTTCACAGCTAATCTGCCACACTGATAAGGTGAGGAAGTGAGTGTCTTACAGACAGAGAGCAAGTGGGATGACACCAACAGACTCCCTATTTAATCAATGATCTGTACTATCTCAACCTTCTCTTTCAAACAGCTGCCACCTTACCGCCAACAAAAATCTGATATATTTGCATAAACACCTTATCATTTAATTACAGCTGAGAGTTCTCCAATCATGCCCCAAGATTGTGCTTTTGTGGTGGCCTCTGACTAAAACATAGTCTTTAGTCTCCTTTTTTAGTCACTGACATGCTATTTACCTGTTGAGGCTGTATATACAGTGAATTGTATATTACAGGATATTGGAAACAAGTAAAATGCATGGATGTATCCAATTAAATTACAGATGTACTAAAAGTATGTATATGCAAAAATCTAGTCATTTATAGTTCAAAATCAAAAATCTTTCGAATTTTCTAACTGTACGAACTAAGTGCTCTCTGTCACGTATGCATTAACAACATATACCGTGGCGGTTTGAGCAGGATCTTCCCTATTTTTACTTCAGCCGGCCTTGCAAGATTCTGCCCCAAATGTGGCTTGGGCTTCATCTCTGGGGATGACGCCGCTGAGTGGGCTGCATAGGACCAGAGCACGCTAGTTTTGCTTTGACACCCAAGGCCTCCTGCTACTTCTGCAGACAGCTGTCATTGCTGTAGTGCCTGCAGTGAGTAGAGTTTCTCACAATGTGCGGGGAAGACACCTGGCAATGCTTCTGCTTTAGACTAACCCATTCCTGTCTCGCGTGCTCCGGTCTCTGCCGAGTCTGCACCTGTGTTCCAGCTCCAGTATGGCAATATTACATGCTGACAACAAGGCAGGTGCTGCAGTTTATTTGCCAGCATGGGCGGCAGTAGCTCAGGTGATAGAGCAGTCATCTCCAAACCCCAGGGTGAGTGGTTTGTTTCCCAGTTCCTCCTGGCT
Source organism: Anabas testudineus (assembly GCF_900324465.2). Lineage (NCBI taxonomy): Eukaryota > Metazoa > Chordata > Actinopteri > Anabantiformes > Anabantidae > Anabas > Anabas testudineus. Next base: position 30,627,882 of record NC_046611.1, read on the forward strand.
ACTTGCTTAGGTGTCCTTCGACAAGACACTAAAACCCCATGGTAGTGCCAACATGTACTGTCTGGCAGCTGTCCAACCACAATTTCCCCAAGGGGAACAATAAAGTATTCATTATTATTATTATAATAGGTTCACTTCCATCGATCTGAGGGATGCTTACCTATATGAATCCTTAAACCCCCAGCACAGCAAGTTCCCGCGCTTCTCTTACCAATGCGGTTGTCTCCCGTTCGGCTACTTTCTTGCTCCTTGCACTTCTCCAATTGTGTGGAGACCACACTGAGCCCGTGTGCAGGAAGGCAATGCGGGTGCTATTTTATCTTGATGATTTCCTACTTCTGGCACGGTCTTGGGAGGTAGTGCTTCAGAAGATGTTAGTGTCCTATTGGTCGGTGTTTAGCATATAAACCATAAAGCCATAAATTGGAAAAAGAGTTCTCCCCTGCACGCTCCAGTTATCACCTATCTGGGACTGGATGTGAACTTGCCAACTTGACACTTGTGCTGTTTCCACAGTGGGATCTCACATTGGTGCTGCAAGAACTGGGCGGAGTGTGCTGGGCTTTGGGCCCTACTGGTCCCTGAGCTGGTTGAAGAAAAGGCCAATCTTCAAGGAAGGTTCTGCCTATGTCACTGCAGTATACTGTATGTTGTGTATGCGGACGTGACAAAGAGCACTTGGTTCAGACAATTAAAAGGGCCCGCTCCAGGTGAGCGTTGACAATTTCCTTTTCAGCTGGATTAGACCCACAGAGCGAAACCACAGGGAGCTTCGCCCAATTCACAGAAGCTTGGGTTATATATGTAACCAACACTTAGTGGATGTACTAAATTCTTACCTAGATAAAAAGCACTGGGCTAACCAACACCACGGTCTGTACTGTCTATATGATAGCTTGAACATTACTAAGTTTTATATTATGTAAAAATTACATTACAACAGCGATCACAACTGGATACAACTACCAATTGCTAATAAACAGGCAGGAAGAATGCAGAGGACAGGAGGGATTTAGCAGGTGGAGATTGATGTTAATAGTGAGGTAAATTCAGCCTAACACACTTCAAAAGTTATTACATAACAAAACAAAGACACCTGTATTTACAATCTGTAGACACATTACATATGTTCACAGATAATTAAAATATATCTTATGTATGTCTATATCTTTATTGCTTCATTGTTGTTTCTAAAATTCTGTAAGTTAGCCTAATAACTTCCTAATAAAATCTCTCTTACGCACTACTTGTACAAAATTTGTGAAATCTGTGATTCCAGCCTGGTGAGACTGTTTTATAAATGCATAACATATCTGGAAAATGTTGACTGATCAATAAGACCTCTAAACAATATACAACCCAAAATAATGTGTTGGCATAAACCATGGGTCAGCCTCTCATAAATCTTTTGTTTTCATACTATATTGACTTGTAGCACAACAGCAAAACAATTTTAACCACATTTAAGGCTACGATATGCACTTTTTAGGAATTAAGCTACTTTAACTTCCTTCCAAGCTGTCTTCCCCCAGTTTTGCTTTGCCGCGCTGTTCCTTCTGTAGCTCTCCAGGTGTTATATTATAACACTGCAATAATTAAGAGTACTACAGTGGGATGGCAGTTCGTAAAGCAGTCATTCAGGAACCTCAGTGTCAAAGGTTTGACTTCCCAACATGTGGTCAGGTTCTTTCCTTGGACAAGACCCCAGAACCCTGTAGTAGGACTATCAATACTGTCCAACAACCCAGTGGGTTTAATAAAGTACTATATGTTATTGTTACTTTTCCTTTTATTACTTTTACAAAACTCACCAGTCAACAGAAATAAATAACCATTTCTTGCTCATATTCTTGAGAGGAGAAGATCTCTGCATTGCAGTCAGTGCTGTTCAACGACTCTGTGTCTCAAAAGCCTTTGACAGAACCCAGAAGTGTTTTATACAACCTGAAGTTTATGTATGCTTTTCGTGTACACTAGGGTTTGAATGATGTACGTTTTGTCACCTGCTGTGAGGGTCCTCGAGACAACACGCATATGCACATGAGCACTCCTGAATGTGCACGTGTGCCAGACACGTACACACTAAAAGTACAGTTTGTGTCAACAGCCTTTCCACTGTTGATCACATACACGCTGATTTATTATTGTGTTTTGCTTTGACAGCCAGAGGAAGCTGCTATGTTTGTTGTTGGCTGAGCAACATGTCAGAGATTGCTGTCATGTTTTGTATTGTGCTTGAGTAGAATGTGCAGTTGTAATATGAATAAGGCGCATTGTCGTCTGCCAGCAAGCGGAAAATATAAATTGGCCTCAAACCTAAATACAGGTAGGAAACAAAATCTTGACCGCTGTCTCTGGTGTCCTGCATTTTGTACTTCCACGGCTCTCCTTGGCACCATCTTCATCTGACTTCCACACAGAATGCAGCAAAAAAAAAAAAAAACATTTTCAGTGAACACATGCCTGCAGCAGTTATGTTTCCTCCACAACATTTTAGTTAAACTGTGTACTTTAGTATATAAACATAATTTTACAAGACAGGTTCAACTGTGACCCAAAGCAACTTTTTAGGCTTCAAGTTTTTTTTATCCACTTATGTGTGTAAGTACATAATTATGTATACGGCTGTGAGCTCTGTCAAAACACTTCACAGTGCGCGGCAGTTGAACAGATCTAGTGTAGACACTGACAGAGGAATGCAGCAGCAGCTGCTGTTGTAGACAAGGTACATCCCACAGATTGCCAGATTTACACATCATACACATTACAGATGTGGAAAGAGCAGCACCAACACTTTTTTCTGTATCGTCAGCCATCTGTATAGTAGCGAAGACAAAGAAGAACACTGTATAATGATACGGCCTGGCCCGACACCTGAGCGAGTCTTTTTCTCTGTGAGAAGAGAACTTACAAAGTTCAGGAATTCTAAATGTGATGATGCCACAGATGCTGACTTTCAAGGCCTGCGTCTTTTAAGATAAGTCAGCTGTCACAGATGATATGGTAAACTTTATGTGCATATTTCTAAAAATCCTTGAAAAAAATGCATTTAGGTATTTATGAATGTGCAAGAGAACATGTGTATGATGTATTATTGATGCCTTATGGTCCCCGTGTAATCCAGACAGCATGTGGGTATAAAAATCCTAGTAAAGTGTACCATTCATAATGAAAAACCGTGTGGAGACAGCGATAAATAAGCAATATGGGAAAATAATGTTTATCTTTAATTCATTTTATTGGGAACTGATGTATGGTGTCATAATGCATAATGATAATAATGACAGAATCACAGAGGTGCAGGTAAAATCAATCATCTCATCCACGTGGCTTCTTAATGAGAAAGTGTGAAGCTACATTCAAATAATTAAGTAATTATTGAAGCAATCTTTCATTGTTTCATGTTCCATTATGTTTAAGTTACATTTTCGTTTTGTTGAAACAGTGTGACTAGTATCAGACAAACATGACGGCCAGTGAGTGGCATCAATGCCTTTGTCATACAGAAACTGCCTGCAGACTCTGGCCACATGAGGCCGGTCATTGTCCTGCTCCTTGAGGAATTCAGGACCAACCGCACCAGTGGTCCCTGGTGGAAGAACCAGATCCTCCTGCTGAGCTGTCGCCCTTCTATGGCCCTTCTGTTATGCCTAGTGTCCTGGCACTTCCATGCTCTTGGATACATCAAAAACCTACATGTATCATACTAGAAAATCAAGGACAAAAACCTTTGTGGAATTTTAACTCAATAGACAATGATTTTACAACATCCACTTTCACCAGATTTTTGCTGCATGATTGTTGGATAAGCCAGTGCTTTTTGGTTTCAGGCGAGTTTCGCATGCTCAAGAGGAGTTGTTTTGCATGCTAACAAAAAATAAATAAAATATAAAAAACATGTCCCTTTAGGGGCTCCATATTTAGGTTTTATTAAAAGTTGTAGCACTTAAAAACGTAGGTGTTACTTCAGTGCAACATTTTTTTACAGTGTAGTACTCTGGCTGCAAAATTAAACCGCGTAAGAACTGATATGCAAACGTCATATTTGTGATTGTCTGATTGATTTTCTTTAAAGTAGTTGAATTGGTTTTGATAGGCACGTGAACTTCATGTTCTTGCACATCAGAATGTTTCTACAGAGCGGCCTAAAATCGTAAAATGTACTAGCATTGTTAATAATAATAAAAATGTTTCTAAATGTAAATGTTCATCTGTTTTAAATCATTCAGTGATTTATAGACTTATATTCTGAAAAAGGTCATAGGTACGGAATTATTTTTCTCTGATAAACGTTTTGTACTTTGAGATAACTTGCTGTACTTCTTCAGGCTTTGCAATAACTTTTGTTCAATAAGTAGACATCAGTTAAAGAAAAAAAATCAATTCTGTCTCTTCTTCTGATTGTCTTGTTGAGGACATCATGAAGACAGAATGAACAGGAGATAAAATCACCAATGACCAGAGCTGCAATTGTTGAACAGCCCACACTAAATCCTGAGTCACAGCCCCTTCAATACACATTACCTTTGTAATACAGCATTAACTAGCATCCCTACATTACAATCCTGTCTACAAAACCATTACATGGATGCTGAATGATAACACTATAACCAAGTATAAAACATAGTCAATGAATACAGCTCATTTGACCATGTTTTGTACTAGTTTTTTTTTTACAAATATTTGCAACTCCCCAAAACCAACTGACTTCACAGACAATTAACTTCAAACAGAATGCAAAACACACTCCTCAGCTACATGAAGACATTTAAAACCACCCCTCTACATGCACTTGTTTTCTAGTAGAAAAGAGAGAAAATAGCCCTTCATGCATTTGACAGAAAGATTTAATGGTGAACTGGATTACAAAAAGTGATATACAGTATTATCTTTTCACCCAATAATTACATGTGCTTGATTTTAGTTTAGTGTCATTTTAAGAGAATATTAATACCTGCAGAGGAACTGAAATACTTAATCAACCCTGATTTGTTTCTGCATGTCAGCCCTACAGACTGCATAGAGGCCTGGAAACTTGCAGGGAGAAAATAGGTTGGCCTGGGAGGCAAAAGTCAGGACAAGCACTCGCTTCAGCTTTTGCTTCTACTCGTTTAAGTTCTTGCTGTGAATGTGTGGTAATAATTGAAAGTGTTAGCTCAACTAAACTGAAGCATATGGAAATATATAAGAGATGGGGACAAACATAGAAAATCAGAAAGACGGGAAGACAAGTTTGTGCCATCTGACTGTAAATTACAGCCCTGAGTCAAACATTGGTGCTTTCACTGTCAAAAAGTATGGACCTCAAACATAGCTTAGCCAAGAAATGTTCACAGTGACTTGAGGTTGTGAACTTTTTTCATTTTCAAAGCACAAAAAGATATTGAGTTTTATTTATGTGTTGCACTTTAACTCTAGTTATTTACATTCTGCCTTAATGGAGCAACAATTTTAGTAAACTCAAACAATATACATAGAATTTCTATGCAGGCTTAACCAGAGGTTAGACAGTAAATATTTGGCACTGCACTGAATCTTTCCCGCCAGGAAAATCAAGCGGCTTGTTGCCTCAAGTTGTTCGACAGTTTTACACAAGGACGTCAATGCTGAGAGCTATAATCTAAATTGTTGACCATTTAGTTGTGGGAATTATCCCAGCTGGCATGCCTCAAGTATTATTTCTGCAGATAAAGCCCCAGACATCTCCCGCTCTGATCAATGCCTACTGTGCATTCAATCATAAGCATGCGTCCATTCCACTCAAGGCACAAAGCAATTACAAGTGGCTGCAAGTGAATTGAAAGATGGAAGAGCTGTAGTGGCGGCTGCTGCAAATGAATTCACTTTTAAGCTCAAATTAATGGACCCCCTGGCTCAACTCAAATTCTATTTCATAATGTATTTTCATAACAGCCTCTTGTAAGCTGAATCCAGATCATATTTGTCAAACACTGCTACTGATAGCTGTTAGGTCTTGACCAGGTCACATGGAAGAAGTTAAAGGTGTGAGTTCGAAGACACTACACAGGTCTAAGAAGCAGGAGTAAAGCCAAGGGTAGTCCAGGATAGACCCAGGACTTTTGGAGGATTAGTACACTTGACAGTTGCTTTGACTTGTTGCTATGTTTGTGGTCACTGTGCACTGTATCACTTGCTGATGTGAAGTACTGTACCTCAAACAGTGGTTTGAAAATATTCTAATTTTTAGTGCCTTCTGTGTTAACCTGCATTAAAATATGAAAACATGCGTAACTTTCCTTATCAGTTCCAGTTTGTGTAGGGCATGATGTAATTTGGGCTGACAAGCTGATTGATTTATTGCTGAGCGGCCGCTATCGGACAGGGTCTGTCACGGAGGCAATACGCACTTGGAAAGCAGGTCATCCTGTGATGTGAGATGACAGTCACTGTTGTTACATGCAGGAAACATGGAAGCAGAGATAACTGGACCCATCAGCTGGTGTTATATTATGTGTTAGCAGATTGTCATCAGCAGCTCTGGTGCAAAGTGTTCAGGGACAGTATAGAGGTCCAGTTTGCAGAAAAGGTGCAGCAAAATTGTTGTGATGGCAAATTTGCAAAAACCTGAAGGGACTTCTTCTGTATTCTAACCGACAGATTACCATGAAATTTACTGAGCACCTCTGTGTGCACTCTGTTGTCCTGATATCTAATTGCCATCGAAAATGGCTTAAATGTCATTATTGGTTTAAACTAAATTCCCGACATGCACTCAAAAATGTTTGACAGGTTGATTCAGCCAAAATACATTTCTCACTTTTTTTTCCTCACGGAGAAAAAACACTTCTTGAAATGAATGACTAATAGTTAAGTGCTAAGAGGACTAAAATCCTCAGTATATGTATGTATGTATATATATGTATATATATATATATATATATATATATATATATATATATATATATATATATATATATATATATATATATATATATATATATATATATATATATATATATATATATATATATATATATATATATATACATACATATACACACACACACACTAGTAACAAACATAACTCTACTGCACCCAGATATGCTTTGTACTGCAGACACTTTTCCTTTTCACAGCATGCACCACCTCAGCCTTTTTCTCGAAGAACAATGAAAAACAAAACTCCACAAACTCATGGATCCAGCTCCAATCAGTTACTGTTCAATATGTCAAGTATCTTCTTTGGTACCATATTTATAAACATGTCAGTGAAGTCAACAGAGGAATACAGTTTCTTTAATCATCTCGCAATGAAGGAAACAACTCAAAGTGGATTGATCTTTATATTCATCTGCCAGACTAGCAAGATGCCGAGAGCACCAGCAGTACCGCCTGCATCTTCTGAATAAGTAATCAAACTTCAGTAGCTTACTCTGTATTTCCTCCTTATTGATAGCATTATATAACAGGTCCTTCATTCAAATCAACGATGTCAGCAGGGCCAAAGGACTGGTCTGTGGTCAGTGTGTATCTTTGGTATCTGAATATACACTTTTAGCGTATACACATTCCACTCATATATATATATATATATATATACATATATAAAGTGGCTCTCTGATTAACACAAGACAGGTGTGTATGGGGCAGGTGTAAGAGAAGGAGGGCTTCTTGTTGCATGGAGGACATTTACGTTGAGATCACTGGGAGAGATCGCTGTTTTGGTTTTGGTTTACCACATAATATATTTGTAAAAACTTGAAACATGGAACATGTATCTGACATTTAGCTAAATTGCCAATATTTAGCTTAAGTGAAAAAGCGTGTGATGCCTTAATCTAAATACTGCTACTACGTCAACAACGAGGGAATTGTGGGGCAAAAAGCTAATTAACATTCTCTCTGCTACAGCCTGATGTAAGAAAGTGTCAGATTCAACAGTTTCAACCTTTTAATTAAACCTTTCTTCTAAATTAAAACCATTACCACCACTCTTTGACTAACACTTCTGTGACCACTCCCCTTATTATACAAGCCACAAATCCGTTTCAGGACTGAATAGCAACGTGTGTTGTTCTCATGGGGCATGAGGAGGTATTTGCACCATCCAGGTTACAGTAAATGCTCTGAAGCTTACACTGGGAGTTGTTTCAAATACTGGGGCATCAACTTGTACTATTCAGAGAACTGGGGTTATGCAAATAACAGCAGGCTACAATACTATTGCACAGCCTTTCATCACTTATTCCACATCAAACACATGCACTGAGCTCTGTGGTAATTATATGTATGTTCAACTTCCCAGCTCCATAGAAGTGTAAGAAATGGTTTCAGGATCAAGAACTTATTTGACTGTGTTTGCCCTTCACTTACTTTAAATGCTTATCACTAAACATTTAATTGTTTCCCTGCAAGAAGCGAGTTCATCTGAGTGCATAGAAGGGAAAGCTGTGTTTACTAATTTAGTGTCTAAATCTAAAAGAAGGCATCTTAAGGGGCAGTGCTCAGTGAGAGAGTGCAGTCAGGGTGACAGTGTGAATATCAGCTTTTAGTAGCCCAAAGAAAACTAGGAAACCCATTTCAAAGGCAACTGCTGAATATCCCTCCAGTAATCCCAGAGTGAAAAATGATGCATAGACTTACACTTACACAGTTTGAACAACACAAGTGAAAGAACAAAAAAATCATACCATCCACATATTGCATAATCTCAACAATCTGAATAGAACTGATTCTTACAGTCTTGGCAGGAAACCCACTCCAGCTACCAAGAGACATGTTTTTATTTATCTTTCAACTCCATGTCTTTCTCTCCTCCTCCCTCCTCCTTGAGCCCATTGATTAGCATGATTAAGTCTCATCAGCCCAAATCAACAGCACCCCCCCCCCCCCCCCCCCCCCCATCCCCACTACCTCCTCTACACGAGTGGGAAGATGCTCATCAGACATGACTAATCAAGTACAGTTTGATGCTAGTTTTCAGCCAATCATGCGTAGCCTCTGGCACTGCAAATAAATAAGGCTGATTTTATCAGTCTAAATTTTTAATCAGATGTTTGAACTGCAGCAGTTATTTTCTCCTTGTTTTGCTGAGCTGAGGTGAAGAGGAGGTCAGAGTGACTTTGACTGGGGCTGAATATTGTCACTGTGCAGTGCCTCCTCTGTGATTAGTTTTCAGACAATATGCTACTGAATGTTTCAAATGTTTTACAAAACTATAGAAAGTGCTATGCAAGCGCAAAATGAAAATAAATGCAAGTTTTCAGCACAGTCTGCAACTGATAATAAATGCAGTAATGTACTGCGAGGACCACTTTACCTGTTGTCAACCATATGTCTTCTTATTACATGCTTTAGCTATACTCTACACTTGTACATGAAGCTGTCAATTGTTTTGTTTTTTAAATAAAACAATTCACTGAGGGTGCAGTAAGTCATTGAAGATTGTATGAAAGGCAGTTATGAAAGAATATTACGAAATAAAATTCATGTTAAAATGCAGAAAAGAAAAAGAAATTGGATCCTTTGCCATCATCCAGCTGGCCAGTTTGGCAGCATGAGCCTCTCTATTACTGCTCAAGATGAAGCTTTTAGTCAAGACTAATTTGTAAGTAAACACAGACTTCATGCTAAAAACGCTCAGTAACCAGTTCAGATTTTATAAATCATTATAAATTATACTCAATTATAGGGCAAACCAACTGAAAGACTTGTCTTAGATATAATCCAATTCATCCATTAGCTGTAACGCTATTACACTACACAGCTAAAGTGGCTATCAGCTGAATAACTGTAAACCATTTGTGGCTTTGTATATTTGGATATCTTTGGATATCTGCAGAATCTACAGAATTTATTCTCTTTGCATCTTAAAGATTTTCTGACCACTAGAATATGCTGCAGTTTTTATTACTGACGTTATTACTGAAGTATAATACATTAGTCACTCAGTCTTGTCACGCAACTTGTTCTTATCCTACAATATCACATAATGACTTAATGGCATCCTAATACCAATGAAGGTACACTTTGGTGTCAGTAGCTGATGCACGGGGAGTATCATTTGACGTCATGAAAATGATGGCGGCTGCAAAATAAGCAGGTACAGGTTGGGATAAGCACATTTTGATTGATTTAATACACAATGATAACTGGGTTAAGGTTAATCACCACAGGGCTACATTAAAAGATAAAATAAGTACTTCCTGGAACTTTCTTGTTGCAGCACACAGTCTCAACTGTGGTTACCTTTAGCATCAGTATGCAACACCAAATAACGTGACAATCCATTACGGTATCTGTAATGGGCTAGCATACGCTGTGTGAATTTTGGCTGTCCCAGGTGAAAGATGGCCAAAAATAGAAATGTTCCTGTACCCTAAGATATAGGATAAAATTCTGACCATCTTACAAAGTGACACTTGGAGGTTTTCCTCAGTCACTGCCATGATTAACAGTTTACAAGGGTATATGAGTTCCTCACAATAACCAGACCGGAGTAAAATGTACAATACATCTGTCGTCTAACTTCACATTTTAGTATGTGCTGAATAAACACAGGTAAGTTCAAGATTTGACCCAGAGGCTGATATACAGCATACCAGAGTGAAGTCAGAAGAAGAAGGATCAACACCAAGGGTCGAAACACAAAACTTCACTGCTAAAAGGTCTGGCCATCGCGGTGCTCTAGAAGGTTAAGTCTTACTTTTAAAGTCTTGTTTATCTCCTGATGTCAAAATTTATGTATGGAAATGCTGATATTCGTACAGTGAAACACCACAGTTTTTGCTCAGATTGCCTTTTTTTATGTTGGATTTCATTTGAAGATCTGAACAGCACTGTATACAAAGCTGACACTTGCATTGAACTTGCTTGACCTACGTTAAATTCAGTATGAAGTCATATTCTTTTCAAGGTTCTAGAAAAAGTCAGAGGGTCAAAAAAATCAGTATGTTTGTGGAGCATTCATATCTGTACTTGCATGGCCAACCAACACACATTAGTATGAGCTATGTTGCTACAGTAGTTGCTAAAAATGTAGTAAGACTTTCCTAAATCGGATCATGATACTGACAAAAGATGTCTATTTTTATATTACATTCATATTTAGAATGTTAACAAGTTTGCCAGATGATTATGCTTTATGTCCTTGTGTAAATGTCTAAGTTGTACTGATGTTGTTTTGCTCTCTAAACATCAGTTAATGTTAATTTAACTTTCATTTTTCTATCCAGTCACGTGTTCTGCCAACAAAATACCTTTACCATCCACAGTTGAAAACAATTGTATTAGGGCAACATTTAATGAAAAAGTAACTTTCTTTGTGTTTCATATTTCGTCCGTGGAGTAGACGTGGAAGTGTTTCATTTTTTTCAACTGTTAGTACATCATCAGGTTAAAAGTGATTTTGAGAAGTCATGCCGTTACACAATGTCACCTCAGGGTTCAATAAAGTTCATTTTACCCTTAACCTCTGTGATTGCTAACAGTGAACCCCATAAATACAACAGAAATCGAGAACACTGACATTTACCCTGACTTGTCCACCCACATTTGATGGCAGATTTCACACCAGCTCCATAGCTTCTTATTTTCCTGGCCAACCGCTCTCTCTTCACATTATGGACAGTATATCAGAGATATAAGCCATCAAAATGAAGGAGTAAGAGATAGAGAGAGAAATAGTATTAGGTAATGGACTGATCTCTATCTTCACAATTTGCCTGCAACCCTGGCTTAAGTTAGCTCAGATTTCTTGGCAAAACATTCCCTCATTCTTTCATTCATTTTCAGATGGCAGTTACTGCCTTCCATATAAAGCCTCTTGAAGTTGAGCTCTTTTAAGTGCTACATTAAAGAAATGATACACAGCCGGCCTGTGAAAACTGGCATGGTTCTCGTTTAGTATTTCTCTCTGAGATATTAAAATCCCACTATTGAATTTACCCTCCTCTACTCCTTCCTCGGCCCTCAACATTTGCTATTATTCCATCTGTTTGAAAGGCAGGGACCAGAAATATTCCATTATGCTGCCTGTTGTATCAGTTTCATGTGCATTCTTGGCAGGCAAGTTATGAATACAAATTTGGGGCACCATACTATTCACATTTCAAGAAGACACCCAAGGTAATAACGTTTCTATTTCTCCATCTGAGAACAATGATAGAAAACATCGTACTGCTTGGTACCTTGAGTATGTGTTATCACTTGACCTTTCCTTCCTATCATACAGTTTTAACAGATACTATCCTGTGGGTTGCAGCTGTTTGGGCAGGGACGGGACAAGCCCAGTGACCGGCTGATATGACGCTGAGACGTGGTTGGATGTCCCAGTGGGGCAGGGGTGAGATTTAAAATATTGAAGCATTTTCTCCACTGTTTCTTTTTTTTTCCCTGCCTGAAGATTGTATCTGCAAGCAAGACTTAAATCATCCCACGCAAATGAACTCAACAATGACTGACGTTTAGCAAAGCGCTGTTGGCTTCCACTCGGCTGTTTATCACCCTGCAGGTCACAGTCAGCTAGAGCCGATATCCATCATCTACATTCATATCACAGCTCCGAGGCCATTTCCATCAACATTAGGACCTTATGCTGTCTTACACATGCTAAGCTTTTGTAATGAAGGCAAAGAAAAATTCAACCTGAAAAATGCAATAAATTGATTCACATTCAGCTTTGGCTGAACAAACTGTAATTTCTGAAGAGGCAGTGTTTCTAAGTGAAAATGATATGCAGAATAAAGTTGATAAAAGTTTTACCGCAAAAAGTAGAACAAATCACCTCATGTAGTCAACTGAGTTGAAATTGAGATGACTATATGTAAATGTAGCTGTTAACTTTCTGCAGTTATAACCACATAATCTAGAGTAATGTCTATTCTCCATCACTAAAGATTAATCATTCTTATGGAATATTAAGTCAAAAATATGAATCTAGTTTTGCTGCTATTCCGAATGTGTAGCAAAGAGGTTTCAGTGACATAGAATAGTTCCCCAGGTGGCACCAAACTCCAGGTTGCAGCAAAATGGTACTTCACAAGTGTACAACAAAAATTACCCAGGGTGTTAGACGATTCTCATTCTTTCATTGGCAGAGGCTTAGAGTCTTCTCTTGACAATTTTAAGAGGAAATTATAAATACGGAAAATTAGAAACTAAGTCCTGTCATTTTAAAGCTGTCTTAGGCTGCAGCTAGTAAGCTGCTAAATGCTGTCACTTAGACTTGACCCCACTGTTTTTCCAGTTCTTTTCTTTTTAAATGTCACAAGATGTTTTCACATAAAAAAACGGGTTGCAACGTCCTTAATTACACACACACACACACACACACACACACACACACACACACACACACACACACACACACACACACACACTACTTTACCATTAAAGGAGTATACCTGCACATCAGTTAAACATCTGGGATATTGATCCGGTCAGTTAAGTAGCAGAAGGGATTGTTAACCAGTTTTAGCTGCTTTGGTGATCAGGTGAACACAATAAGACGGGGCAACAATAAGACGACCTCCAAAACAGGAAGGGTTTTACAGGTGGAGGTCACTGACATGTTTCCTCCTGATCTGACTTTTTTTTCACTGGTTTTGCATTTGGCTCGTGTCAGTGTCACTACTGGTAGCATGAGGTGATACCTGGAACCTAGAGAGGTTGCACAGGCAGTTCAACTCCTTCAAGATGGCACAGAAATATGTGCCAAAAGCATGGAGAAGATTCTAGGAGACAGGCAGTTACTCTAGGAGAGTTGGACAGGGTTGTAGAAGGTCCTTAACTCATCAGCAGGACTGGTATCTGCTCCTTTGTTCAAGGAGAAACAAGATAAGTGCTGCCAGAGCCCTTAAAATGACCCCCTGCAGGCCACTGGTGTGAATTTGCGGAATGTGTGCTTTTCACAGATGAGAGCAGGTTCACCCTGAGCACACAAGACAGACATGAAAGGGTCTAGAGAAGCCGTGGAAAAAGCTAAGCTGCCTGTAACATAGTTCAGCATGACTGGCTTGGTGGTGGGTCAGTGATGGTCTAGGGAGGCAAATCCATGGAGGGATGCACAAACCTCTACAGGCCATACAACGGCACCCTGAGTGCCATTAGGATCGACATGAAATCCTTGGACCCATTGTCAGACCCTTTGTGCAGTAGATCCTGGGCTCCTTCTGGTGCACAACAATAGTCAGCCTCATGTGGTGAGATTGTGAAAGCAGTTCCTGGAGGTTGAAGGAATTGATAGCATTGATTGGCCCCCATGCTTGCCTGACCTAAATCCAATAGAAAACCTCTGGGACATTGTGTTTCTGTCCATCTGACGCCGCCAGGTTGCACCTCAGACTGTTCAGGAGCTCAGCGATGCCCTGATCCAGATCTGGGAGGAGATACTCCGTACACTATCCAACGTCTCATTAGGTGCATACAAGAACGTGGAGGCTATGCAAACAGCTGAGTACAATTTTAAGTTGTTGCAATGAATTTTTGGCAAAATGGACTATCCTGCCACATCATTTTTGCAATCACTTTGATTTCAGGGTGTATTTGAATTCAGGTTGATAATTTTCATTTCTATAAAACAATATCCAGCAAGATTTTTTCCCACAATGAGATCTGATGTATATTCAAAGTGTTCCTTCATTTCTTGAGTAGTGCATAGTGTGTGTGTGTGAGTGGACGTTCACAAGCTTCACTCTTGTAAAACGGTCACTGAGATCACTAAGCGCTTTGTTGCTTTATGATTGCAACAACTAAGGGCCAAATGTGATGGTGTGCAACACACTCACTTAAAGTTAATGAACTCTCATGATGTAGCCAATTATTTCAGAAACAGTAAACCATCTATTTATCTTACATTTTAAAAGCGCCAAATATATTTGTCTGTCAGGAGACTGTAGTTAAGATTGTTTTAAACTTGTACAGCAACCGATGTGCAAAAATCAGCTTGTAACTGCTACGCCCAGTCATCAGAAAATAGGGCGTTTCTGTTCTTGTAATGGGACTTTCAAATAAATCATTCACAGTGCCAAGCTAAATTAAATGCAATAACTTTTCAATTGTTCGTTTTAACCTGCTGTGCAGATGGAGGAGGCCATTCAGCTGCTATGGTGCATTTACTCAACAAAATGTAACTATAAATGAGTTCTGCAGAGTACTGCCTTTTTAGTTAATGATTTTCAGTTAAGGTTTCAGAATAATTGAACCTGGTAAAAGGCAGAGCTTTGCAGGCTGTTGCCATATGGAAAAACGATGGATATGCTCTATTACAGTACAGCCCGTGATACTTATATCCTCTTCATTTTCCCAAAGAGCTGGTGTCTGTGTGCTTCTCTGCAACAACAGGAACAGCAGAACTGCGATGATCATGGTGGTGGTGGTTCGATTCCTGGCTCCTCCTGTCACATGTCAGCAAGATACTGAACACCAAGTTACCCCCGGTGAGTCAGATCAGCTGCACGGCAGCTGTGCCACCGGTGTGTGCTTGTGTGTGGAAATGGGTGAATGAGATGCAGTGTAAAAAAAGCGCTGTATAA
Source organism: Anabas testudineus (assembly GCF_900324465.2). Classification (NCBI taxonomy): domain Eukaryota; kingdom Metazoa; phylum Chordata; class Actinopteri; order Anabantiformes; family Anabantidae; genus Anabas; species Anabas testudineus. The sequence goes on from NC_046611.1 coordinate 30,643,376, forward strand.
GTGAAGAACATTTACATGGTTGTGATTTCTGGCTTATATGGATCCTGATCTCACACTGTTAAATGAAAGTTTTTGCTTTTGCATTCCGTCAGTTAAGCTCTGGTTGTCGTGCCAGGAGTCTCTGCTACACCTCCACCAGGATGTGTAGCAGATGATGTTTTGCTGAATGAGTAGTAGCACTAACAGTGGATCCTCAAAGAGCCATTGTTTTAGCAAATTTTGGAGCAATAAAAAACACAAGTTTCATAATTTCCCAAAGCTTACTGTTTAGGAATTGCATGCCTTTGTGCTAGCAACAGCCATAGCTGGAGGCATTATGTTTTTGAATTGTCATTTTTGGGTTAGATTCAGCCTATGACTCAGGGTCCCAGAACTGAGCTATAATACTGGTGGAAATGAAGCAGGGCTCATCTTAATATAGAAATGATGTATAGTAATGTATAGCAATGGTGTAAATTTCCTAAATCTGCAGTTAATCATATTACAAAAAGTTGATCATGCAGTGACCAGTGTTTTGCCTCATGGTATAGTTTACCTGTACACTTGTGTATCTCTTCTGTTACTTTTGCCCTAAAGGTTTATCGCATCTTATGGCTGGTGTCATTTCATTTGTGACTTGTCATTTATGTAAATTGGGAACATATGGTAATTATGTCAACAGGAAATGTGATCCAGTTGCAATTATGTTCCCCACAAACACTTGCAGTTGAATTGTATAGGAATATAATTTTTGGGAGACTAGTTGCACTAAGTTAACTAAAGAATGTTTTCAAATGGTCAATTCTATGCAATAAGCAACACTTTGAGGTTTAGAAGGTATCTAAAAAATATCAACAGAATCTGCAGATTTATATTTCATACAGACTGAGTGTTAATGATTTTGGTGACCTCATTGCCCCAAGTCTGTCTCCTTTACTTCTTCACTAAAATATAAAACTCAGACTGACTGACTGAAGTCGAATAAATCCTTTTTATTTTTAGACTGTAAGTGTTTCTCAAATGTCTCATAACCGGACAAAGTCTAAATACTAGACGTGATGTTTTGGTTTGATCTTCTTGTATCCAGTGATCCCATGTTCTTGTATCCTTCCTATATTCTGTGCAGCCATCCACTTTACAGACCTACCAAGTGAATACCACAAGAATAGCCTAAAAGACATTTGTGTGTTCTACGTGATAACAAAGTTGAGTTGAACACACAAACACTCAAATTACCCCCATACATTATTCTAGGACGTAACTGTGCTGTTTGCATTACTCTCTGGTGTCATTGGAAAGCTTTGTGTGTGTGTGTGTGTGTGTGTGTGTGTGTGTGTGTGTGTGTGTGTGTGTGTGTGAACGACACACTATGATTTCCAAGGTTAATGCATGGCAGAAATAGAACATGAGTGGGTTTGATAATCACAGGCACACAATGGACTGGTGATACACCATGTCAGCTTGAAGATGCAACAGCGTGTTTATGTATGGAAAAGACTGCAAAACAATTTACAGTTGCATAGCTTTGTAAATGTAAGGTAGAAGATGGATGTCCACACAAGAATTTAACAATGTATATAATCAAGCACTCAATTCAATGTACCCTGCTAAACTCAGTCAGTACATAAACATGCAGTGATAAATGCTTCAGTAATATGGAATAGGTCACATGGTCAGCTGATCCTGTCTCAAATTTCTCTTTCTGTCTGAAGCATTAAGAACATGTTTTGGCCAAATATTGAGCAACATTTGGTAGATTCGCTTAAGTGGACACAGATTTTGAGATTTGCAAAATCTGCTGGCTGACATTATACAGAAATAAATGGAATTCAATGGTTGTGAGAAACGTGAAAAACATGAAAAAGCTATACTTTGCAAATCGTCACCAAACAAATTTATTGTTACATTTGGTGCAGTTTTTTACAATCTCAGCAGAAAAAATGATGCTGCTTCTAGCAGCTAGATGGAACATTAAACAGTTATCTAGTATTTAAACTCAAATGTTTGCCAGGTTGGGATGAATGGGTGAACTAAACACAGGAATATCCACAGGAGACTGGAAGAGGGGTGTAGTGTGCAGCAACTCTTCATGCTGAAAAAAACATTGTAAGGTTAAGGTTGAGTAGTATATTTTTAGCCAATCAACAATAATGAACTATTTATTATTCCCTAACCATTTTCACTTAGTGCATTCACTGCACACCCCAAGGCCAAGCTATTCTCTTTGACATCCTCATGAGTGAACTTGATGACGTTGTCCACAGTGTTTATGTGCAGTTCACATTGAGGAAGATGGACGCTTCAACACTGTTCACAGTTTACAGGAAACATACAGATCAGTATTTACTTTTTTGACTCTCTGGGAGTGGGAGTGATCAGAACCCTACACCACCAACCAAGACAGAGGAAATGAGGCACTCTGAACCAATCTAACTGGAGCACTTCCACAATGGACAGGGAAGAAAACAACAGACGTAACAGCACTGTCATTCCTTATGTTGCAGAAATGTCAGAAAAGCTCAGGAGGATCTTCATCTCATCACTGTACATTTCAAACCGAGCAAAACACTGAGACAGAAACTGGTCGACCCCAAGGACAAATCACCCAGACACAAGTAGAGCAATGTATTATATGCAGTTTAATACAGTGAAGAATGTACAGATTTGTATATAAGAGACACCAAAAAACAGCTTCACAAAATAATATAACAATCCTAGAGTCTAAAAAGGTGGTTTGAGTTGGTCTAAAAGTTGCAGCAAAAAAAAAAAAACATCAGCAGCAGCAGGACGTGCTACTGTTCATCCCATTTTTTCATCCATTGAAAAAGTTAATATATTATTTTGTAGCTTAAATTGTTTTTACAGGAGGCTTGCTTGAAACAATTAGTGGTGTACTAGTATTATATATACAGAAATCTGGTGTAAGTTTAGTAAAACCTAGACAGTTGTTTGGTAGCATGTCAGCAGGTGGTCTGAATAAATAAATATATACATTTTTAAGCTTCAAATGTCAATATGCCATGCTGTGAACATTTTCACAACATAATCGCTATTAACACAGAGTAATAAACATATTGTTCATTTACATAAATGGCAAATCTCAAAGACATTAGTGCATCAACATCTATAATAAAAAAACAACCTTCCCAGAATACAAATTTGCTTTCTGTCCAAATATACCATCTTACTTATACAATATCCAGTTTGTTATCCAGGTATTCAGACTACAGCACTGTTAAACTCTTTTTTTATGTTTTGTTGTTAATGGAGATCACACAGTGGGCTGAGTCCAACAAGCTATCAGAAAACACAAAGCCTGCAGTCCTTTAGTAGGAATTTACAACCCTATAAAATAAAGTGTTTCCTAAAAGTCAACTGTGACACAAGATGGGAGGTGTTGGCCTTTTTTATGTATAGTTACTGTAAAATGATAATCTTTGACTTAATCATATGTAGGAGGCAAGACACTAAACAACCCCCCTGGTTTAAAGTCCTGTGCTTTGCTTACACATCGTTTACACTGACCACCTCCCAATACATGTGTGCATTACACAGAATTTAACACTCATTGGATTTCAAAAACTGTTCAAGGGAACATGAACCATGTTGCCTTTAAAACACAAAAGACTATCTCATATACAGTAGTATATTAACATAACCTACTAGAGGGTTGTAAAGTGTTGAAACATGTCAGTGAGCCAAGAATCTAGTCTTACACAAATGTTTCAGCTTGTCTCTAAAACATTCCTTGAACTTTGGATCAAGCCCCTTAAAACAGAATGCACTCCAGAAGTCAAGGAAAATGTACTTTTTCATCATTTCTGACCAGTGGAGAATATTGACTTGTCTTACTGTGTGCGTTTATGCATCTCTTTCATATAAGACCAGCTCTAACTCACAAATTGATGCTACAGCCCACCAAATCTCCCATTCCAGGCATGCCTGTATGCACAAATCACTGCACGCTCTATTATCTCATCGTCTTCAAGTACCCCCTTTGAGTGGGGCTCACTCTTCATGCCACCCGTTCTTTTTGCCATGCATTATGCACTGTTCCTCTACATATATTTATTTATTACTGTGTCTTTCAAGATCAAAATGAATGGCAAATAGGCTCCAGCAAGATAAATATTGCAGAAGAAGTGGAGTCAACTGAGGCCACCAGAGGGGAGGGTAAGTCTGAATGGAACATAGCATATCAAGGTGGATTTTGTAGCCGCTTGTCAGAGGCTCCACAGGTCATCAAGTAAGCAAGGTCTGAGAATGGGAGAAGCAGACAGAAACAGGGAGAGTGAGGTCTCATGAAATTCATTAGAAGCTTTATAAGCAACTCCATCCTTTTCGTATATGGAGAGCACAAGCAAGCAGTTTTAGAACAGCACTGTATTTTCGACCTTAGCTAGTAACTCGGTAAACCTGAAGAAGGTGTGAAATGATTGCACAAAGTAGTCAATGACAGATCATAAACTATATGTTAATACTTGGAAGCTGTAGTCATCGTGTTGTTTTACCTTAGCACATATTTCTCATGTTTTACACATAGGCCGTATGTTATACTGTTCATCTATAAAGATTCTCAGTCATCCAGGCCATGGTTATTCCAAAGGTCCTTTTTAATGGCAACTATATTAAAGTGCCCATATTATGCAAAATTCACTTTTTGGTCACTTTGGGAACAAACAATATGATATATCTGATGCATGTAGACATAAACTAAGAATTTTAGAAGTGCACTCCGTCCTTTTTCCCTCATTTTTATAGAAAGTCCCTGAGTGGTCTATTCAATGTTCATGCTCAAAATGTCATTGGCATTGTCGAGTCTTAGGAAGCCAATCTCTCCTCAAGCTCGGTCCAAACACCAACATCAACTTGCAGTCAACTTTGTTTTTGCTGGCTGCAGCAGACTCACTCTGCAAACAGCAAAACCGCGGCAGCAGAGCGCAAAGCACAGACAGAGATCAACTTTTGGATTAATGGAAAAACTCAGAAGTCTATCTTCTTCCTCCCATTTTCTCAGGATCTAAAGAAACTGTAGATTTATTTCAGAGTGCTCTTCACACGAGCAAGCAAAACAGTATGTGCGTGTGCCTGTGTGAAGTTTAAGTATAAATTTCAAGACTGAAGCTCAAAGGTGGACTAATTCTGGCTGTCTGTGACCCAAACCTGCATGTCAATCCAGAGTGTTGTGTCTATTTATTTATTTATTTTTGCTATGTGAATCCTTTGAATAATGACCTCAAAAAAGCTAATTTGAGTCAGGTGTTAGCATAAGTTAAGAAAATTAGTTTGGAGGTTTGAACTAGAGCTAGTTCAACTGACCAAACCCACTCTTTTTGAGTTTGCTCCTCACAAGAAGAATACGCTTATGCAAGCCATGCTTTGACTAAAAGAGCTTTTAGAGGATCCGCATTCAAAGTTCACAACAAACACTCATTAATGAGGTAAAGAAACAGCCCTGAGTGACAGCCAAAGGTTTAAAGGCATAATTGGAACTGGCTAACATCTTGGCTTCAGAAGAACAAAATCTGCCGTTTTTAGAAGTCTGTAATTCTTTGGGGCACATCACATTTGTTAATATTCTTGACTGAGATGACCAGATTATATTTTATGACAAATTTATGCAGAAAAACATAAAATCCCAAAAGGTTTGCCACTGTGTACTAGTTTCCAATGTAAACTGGACAGTAAACTAGCAATATACAATGATTTTTTAAAAAAGCTTTTCTTACAGTGTAGCGTGACAGTCTAAAAGTGAGTCAGGCTTTGGAATGGACAACCAACTTCACTTTCCTCTGCGTATTTTTTATTGTTAGGTGTTTTTTATTGCATTTGCACAAATTCTGTAGCATATCTTTGGGAAACTGCCCTGCTTCCCTGTGATATGCTACTCTACTTCAGCTAGCTACTAATGATGACAGTTTTTCTATAGTAAAATATTTCAAAAACTTTCCTTTAAAACTTCATAAATGTTGATTGTGATTGATTAATTTGCTGTGCTGTTTGCGATTGGACTTAAATCTAAACATCCAGAAAGGCATAATTATTTTATTGTTATGTGTGCCAATAGAACATTTTTATTTATTGCCCTCTGACCTCTTTTAACCACTACACAGCGATTATTGAGTTTGTTCGCCTCACATCAATCACAGTCTGGTTTGGATCAGCTACAAATCAAAACAGGCTGTAGAATGGACAATCTGCAGAAAGGATTACCTTCCCATCATCCACTGTACTCCTACAGGAAACTGGCAAGAAAAATCATTACAGACCATCGACATAACCTGTGTCAGCTTCTCTTCTCTTGTACAGTATGAAGTGCGCACACACACATATACTCACATTCAACTGTTACCCATCGGTCTTATTAAGAGTTAAATCAGACATGTTATGCAAAATTATGGAAAACAATACATGTGCAACAGTAAATCATCTTACTATACCGTACTGTACATAATTATACATCCACAACATGTCCTACTTGTAAATTAAGTTTATTGCCTGTTGCTAGCTGCTAGACATTATTACCATATATGTATCCTAAGAATTAGCACCACCAAGCCTGAGGCCATGATACCGTCAGAAAGCCTTGGATTGCTGTGTTCAGGTTGGGAAGTTGCTGCCACACGTAAAGGCATTCAATCACATATAAGTGAGGGCAGAACACAAGATCAGCCAGTAGATTGGTGAGACACAAGTAAAGCAAGTATCATACCAGGTGATAAGCCTGTAGGCGAAGCTTTCAATTTACCACCCAATCTAAGTTCCAACTGTCATGAACTTTTGAAAGTGACCAGAAATTTGAGACCCAGAATAAACTGCAGAGATTACATAATTCTAGTGTTACATAACACCATGAAACCCCCATAAGGGGCCAGAGAAAGTAGCTGTATTGCCATGGTTAGTCTGTAACAGCCTACCGAGAGTTGCTAAACACCTGTCGATATTTTATTTTAATCAGGAAAGACACAAATTAACATCAATGCTAAACCTTTATTTAACAGAGACTTTGGTATTGACTCTGTTGATTAGAGAGATGTATTGCGATGAAGCCCCATGGAGAGAAGCCAGATTGGAAATCCCCAGGTGAGCCTTAAAGAGAGCCTAAATGGGAAGTAGCCACTGGTGCAGTTGCAAAGCCACACAGACTGCAATGAGAGACAACACAGGTAAGCTTGTTTATATGTTCTCTAGCTATGATGATGATTGAATGCATTTCTGTGCACAGATTCCAGTGAAATGATTGTAGAGTGATTACAACATGAGGCTGCCTAACAGTTGACTTCCTGGTTGAACATTTCATCCTCAGCCTTTAGCAGAGATTAATAAGTGTTTGAAACAAGGCGTGTGTACTGTACTCATACAAACCAAACAAGGACGTGATGTGCAGCAGACCACTCCCAAAAGGGGTTTGTGCAAATAGCCACAAGGAGCAAGTAAGAGAGTATGTATTGTAAGGCTATGTCTACCTAATGAACTCAAGTGTTACAAACTAGGGCAAACGAGTACAAACAAAAGAGTTTTTTGCAACCCGGTCCAAAATACAGGGGACATGGGAAACTAATAAACACAAAGACTATCAAAGTATCGACAAAAACGCTGCTCTAAGGCAGGCAAAAAATATTAACCAACATACAAAGACAACAATACAAAGTAGCAATGAAAATTCACTGCACAGACGCAGGTGAAAAGCTAACTAAACACACAACTGACTAAACAAGAAAGTAACAACGAAAAACTACGCACAAATGCAGGAAAACCAACTTACAAACAAGAACAGCAAAGTCCAACAAATGAAGGCCAACAAACGTGTGAAGAGAATGATGTGGAAACCGGTCAACGAACAAACAAACAAACAAACAAACATGAGTGGCAAAGTGCAAAGAGTAATCCTACGGACGGATGGACGGACGGAGTATGGTGTAGAGTATGGTGTAGAGTCCAAGGAGCAACAAACCAGCAGTGAAACAGAAGACTGAGGGGCGCTATAAAGGGAACGGATAACACCGTTTGGTTTATTTATATGTCTACTAACGTAGAAACTCTACCAAATGTCTTACATTATCACCTGGCTAATAATATTTCCACTGTATGGTAAGCATGGTAGTATCAGCATCATGCTATGGTTGTTCATCTCTGGAGCAATGTTAGGAAAATGGTGCTCAATTGAGGGAACGATAAATGCAGCCAAATACAAATTGGTCCTCACACAGTTATTAAAAGTTTACCATTTGAATTAAACTTTGATATTTAAAAATTACACAATCAATCAAGACTTTACAAAAAGATGCTGCAGCTCTACAGCCATTGACCATTATTTTTGCAGGAGTATATTATTCTGTGCAAGTGATTATGTTCCATATATTATTTGCAATGATATACAATGATTTTGTTCTAGTGTGAAATGATGAGTTCAATCATGATTTTCACACCATATTAATGTCATATGCCTGGATGACTATCACAGTTTTAACTTTTTAAATTTGCAGCTTTTAGGCTTTTAACATCAGTTATTACACAAAATAGTTTTTAAGGAATCACCATATAGTGGGTATATAAATATAAGGTAGGAAAGTGACACAAGAAAGCTACTTAAACTGCAGCTAAACATTCCTGGGGTAAATGTATTCTTTTCAGCTGCTGTTTAAGACAACAAACACAGTTTTCACTGTCAGAACTACTTAAGAATTCACATTGATTCCTCTTGAGTTCATGCAAATCTGTACTGCAGTCGAAAGAAAGTCCAACGAATTGATATGCAAACAGATATCAACAGCGACAATATGTATGCTAAACAGCTTCAATATTTCCCAGACAATTTTGCTCCTGTCAACATGACCCCATTTACACCTGCTGTTGAAATGCACCCGTATCTGGACAGGGTATCTTGCATGTTAATTTAAAGACAGAGTGCAAACAGTTAATTCTAGCAGCGGTCTGAGTTTCAGAGACAACCAGGTGAAAATGCAATGAAACAAGTATAATGTATGCACATTTGGTAAAGTAGTCCAGTGTAATTGTAAGTTTAATTTTCAAGTTTGGTACATGAATATCACAATGTAGAAGGACTGTTATTATACTCAAATACACTTCAACTAACAGCTGACAGTTTTACATATGTAACATACAATGCCTTTCTGACATTTCATGTTGTGTACGTGTACTCTCTTAACTAAGCAACTGTCTATAATTTCATTAAACCACCTGAAAGAGAAATGTTGTCATAGTTTAAAAAAGTGAAACACTGACGTAACATTTTAAAACCCTATGTAGAAAATTAATAATAAATGACTGTACCATATGTCATTCCTATGTTATGTGTCTAGCCATCTAGGGGAGGTTAATCCAAACTTCATTTTTGCATTGGTGTATCCATAATTTCCCCACGGACAACAAAGATCAGCAGATCTACAGAGTTTAATATTATTTATTTATGTGCGATGTTGACACATTGATTGATCCTTCCAACACAAATGAATTTAATTTGATGGTGATGTCTAACCTAGTATTATTCTGTTTCTCTCCTTGCTGGAGGTTATATACCCTATATGTAGAACCAAATATCACTATAAGGTATTTATGGAGGAGCCAGGGAGGCTTAGTGGCTCTGTTCGTCAGCTAAACCTCTGTAGAAGTTGAGTGATGCTACAGGACAATGGCACAAAACTCACAACAGAATGGCTTCAGAAAATCCAAATCTGTTTTTTGGAGTAGTAGTAAGAGCTCAGACCTCAATCCAAAAGATGCTATGGAACAACTTGAAGAGAGTCACACACATGAGATGTCCAAAGAATATGACAGAGCTAGAGTTCTAGAGGGAGGGTCAACTAGTAAATAAAGGAGGTTTTTATGGTTGTTCTCAAAAAGGACATGATCAGTCTGCAATTAATGCAGAAAACCCTGAAAATCCAAAGGGTTCACATACTTTTTCTTGTTGCTGTATATCTTGAGTGGTTTTCTCACCTAAAGCAGATGCATCTGAACCAGTCTTGCCATTCTGCTTCTCTGTTAAATAAACAGCATAACTGCTGGTGTTATGCTGTTTATTTCTGAGAGCATGTCACTGTCAGTACAGTTTTAACGGGCGTCAGCCAACTGTAGGAGTCTAGTGAGTAGAAATGAGGATGATCTATCAACATCTGCAACCTATTAAAAGCGTCCTACTGTGCTGGACCACCCGTCACAAAAATCACTACACAGCTATGGTATATCAGAACACTGCGGCTGATTCGTATGTCACTTATCACATCTACTTCTACCAGACCGCCCTCTGCAAGTCCCACACACTGTGGGACACCTCATTTTCTCAAAATTTTCTCAACATAGACGAAACACAGTAATTCAAAACTGATTTTCTGAGCTTTACGAGTTGTATGATTACTTTCAAGTGCATTTTCGTAAGGGACGTAACCTCCTAGTGGGGTGCAAGTTACTAAATCTTTTGAAAGCTCTGTCACTGTCCTCAGACACACATTTTAAGTGAAGTCATGTTTCATGTGTTCAGAAACTTGACCAAAACACCTCCTTTTTATAAATCTAAGAACCAGAAAACATCTTGTTTCTCAAAGTTCGCAGATATTTAAAATTCCTTTCAACCGCTAATGAACTGATTTTAGTTCCAAACAGAGGCAGGAGGGAGCAAAACACAAAGTGAAATTACTTCAAATTGTCCTGACAGAATTGGGCCACGTTGTGTACATCAGTAATTAACACAAAACAGTCCCACAAAACAATTTCGGATTAATTAATACATTTAGGTGAACAGAATGGACTAATGTGCATGTTTAATGTGTAAATTAAAAGACAGTGGTTCAATCTAAAACCAAACAAGCATGTGCTGATATGCTACAGTTTGTACAAGAAAGGTGTTACTGTTACCACTGCATGAAATACTGCGAGAAAAATACTCACAGAAGCAGGATTCTAAAAGAATTTACCAAAGTTTTATGAGGTAAGAAATGCATTCAATAATCTGTTAGACCTCAAGGATCCACAAAGTGTGTTTTGCTGAGTAAAACAGAACATAAAGACAACTGGCATCCCTATAGGAGAGGTTTAGGATATACAGTACAAGCCCCACTGAACCAACTTGTTTCGCAACACAAGGAAATTCCGTTCAGTTTCAGTGGACTATTGAGATAGAAACACAAATAAAAACCAGCTTTGCTATGGTATTTGCCACTAAAATACAACTAGTGTCTACTTCATAGGAACAAGGGGGTCTTTGACTTGTGTATTGTCTCTAGAGGCCGACACCAAGTGGACGTCAACGCTCCTCATGCGTCAGAGCAGAAACAGTCACTGACTGCTCCGGGCACAATGACAGATCTGAGGGCTCAGTCTGCTCCCAGACACATATGTAGAAAGTTAAAATATTGCAGCTGTTTGAGGAAGAGAACGATGCTGTGTGTGGTAGGATGTAGCCTCTCAGTCCTCTTTGATTCCTCTTGCGAGCCTCTCGGGGATACAACGAAGAACCTGTGGGAGGATGGGGTAAGAACTCCAGCCGAGGCACTCGAACATGTAACATCATAGCAGTTGATGCTTAATGAAGCTTCCACACAGCCTTTACTGATCCCTCTGGACATTAGTGTAAAACTGCCCTGCAGCAGTAGAAGCGGGACTCTCAGCATTATCAACGTCTGACAAGCTTTAGGCGGACTTGATGTCAGAGTTTAATCACGTCAGCCTGCATCACCATCTTCAGGTGATTAAAAAGACTCCTGGAAATTAAGTGGCCATTTTTTTAAACATTTTATTTCATTAGAACATGCAGTAATGTATAATCAGATTTCAGGCTTTTCAGACAACTCAGAAATGCCTAGAGACGAGCTCTGAGATGCAATAGTGAGTTAAATTCAAAATTACACTGAGTCACCTGAGGGGCCAGCTGCAATTACAGGTCAAAGGGGGGCTGCATCATCGGTGGAGCACGACATGTTTACTGCTGCTGTGTTTGAAGAAAGGCTTTAGGCATTTATTGGTTTTCTGCAGAGGAGTCTTGTGGAGAAAAATTCAGGCCACACACAATTACATCAGAAATCAGTTTTGTTGTTAGAACTGGGAAATGGGAAACAGAAAAAGAGAAATGCGGTGGATCAGATGCTCAGTTTGATCAGAGGGGTTTTCCTTTAAAAGCTCAAATAAAGAAAGAAAAGATTTTGTAGCACTGCAATTTTGAATTTTATCTTTTTAATCAGTTACATTTTGTTCTTGACTTTTAGGTGAGTGGAAGACCATATGTATATATTCAGCACAGAGAGGAGTTTTGAGGCCACTCCACAGCAGGCAGCAGGTTTCTGAATGTGCACAGCAGTTGCTAGAAAACATGGCTACTCTTGGTTTTTGCCAAAATGCTATAAAACTGTTCATCTCAGTGCACTTTCTTTGTACAGCCGCCCTCTTTTTTTTTAACTTTATTTCAAATAGAATTCATACTGTTTAAATTCCATACATCTATAATGCAGATCCTGTGGATTTGACTCTCAACAATGGAAACAGAATTATCTGATTTTCATAGTTTGGAAACATTCAAATTTCCACATGTCCACTTGTGATTTTATTAAATGCAAATGAAGTATTTAATTTTATTCCCCATTTAAAGGCTCCTCCTTGACCTTTGTACAGAGCTTTTCATTAGGCTACTAAATGTCGGTTGATTTAATCTCTGAACATAAAAATGTGTTATCTGTGAATGTCTCTTAGGAGCGATACTTGTAGCACACAAGCACGCTCAGCTCTCGTGCATTTCTAACAGCAAATCTGCTGTTTTCTTTTCAAATGCTGGAGGTTACACAAAGACCTGGAAAACAAACAAGCAAGAATTCCTGAAAAATGTCCAACATCTGATCTACACCAACAGAAATGCTGATCAGCCACAACATTAACATTGTCCTGTGCTGTTCCATAACCTGTCGATGATGGCATTTTCCCATGCTGACCCTGTCCATCACAACAGGCTTGGATGGTGCAAACTTAAGTTGTATTAAGTATTTCCTGTAGAAGTTGTTTTTCTGTGAGTCAGTACTGGTAGACACATGGCTCCACACATGGTAATATAATTCCAGCAAATTCGGGGAAAAAAAGTATCCTCACAGAAAGATTTAAGGATACTTTAAAAAGCGGAGCATGTACTAGTGTAAGTGCATAAGATGTATTCCATGTAACTGTAATGTACATGTTACAAGGCACAGCCCGCTGAACCGTGTGGCATGTCTTACACCTCTTTCTCTCTACCCCAGTGAACTGTCTCTCTTTCCTATCTGCTGTCAATAAAAAATAAAAAATAATCTTAAAAAAAAACTTTATTTCATTTAATTCAACAGAACTGTTAGCGCTCAGGGATACAGACCATTGTGGACTGGATTCTCTGATGTGGACCAGAGCACATCTGAGCCCGATGATAATTTGGTAATCTGTTTTGATAATGCTTTAGATGTTTCGGTCCCTCTTAGGCACAGAGCCACTTCCAAAGTCAGTGGATCAATGACGGTATCTGCTGTATAAAAAGGTAGCGTAGGCAGGCTGCCTACGTAAGGTACCTAGGTAAGGCACAAAACACATCAAATGATTGTCAATACAGACAGGGCATCTTTTGAACAGTAAAGCTCCCACAGTATGGTCAACCTCTATGACTTGTTGATGAAATATACACTGAAACTCCTTCACTGAGCTATTTCGTGTTTTTTGTCTTCCACTGTGGACAGTTTTATTATTTGTTAAACAAAGCAGACGACATTATACTCAACTCATCTCTGTCCCATTCTTCTCTTGATGTTTTGCAATATAAATTATTCAGAAGTATTAAGCACCGTTGGCTCTTCTGTACTCACCATTGGTATTAATTCCCTTTCCTCCAGCTCTATCATTTTAAAATGGCCTCTATACAGTTCTCTTGGTGAAAAAATGTTTTGTGGATCTCAGTCCTGTGCAATGCCACAATCCCAATCTTTCTATGTGTGGACTGTTTGAATCGCTGTATCCCTGTTTAAGTTAAGTTTCAGTATTCCAGTGCATGTTTACTGCCAATATCATAAATCTGCTGTGCTTTCATACCACCAGAGTGCTGACATTGCTTCACTGACTTCCTTAGTTTTATCATCCTTCTATCAATTATTAAAGCACTACTCATTTTGATGTCACAAGGTCTTGCAGACCACAGGCTCCTGGTTGCACACCACTCAAAGTTCAAGACTCCCTTTAAAGGTTACATTATAAATCTCTTCTAAAATGCAAGTTATTCTCAAAGACAGCCTCCATTTTGGTTGCATTGAGATATAGCAGCTGCCATTTTAGTGCCTGGGGCCAAAAGGGTTCAGTTTCAATGTACCGCCTGCTGCTAAGGTGGTGCTCTTTTAACACCAGTATGGGTTGTATAAGACGGTAGGGATAAACATGGTCATTCAATTTGGAGAACCTGGAGGTTGCTTTGGCTACATAAATAAAGATTGACACACTTACTTACATGTACTCTATTTTATTTTAGCTTTAAAATTGCTGCTTTGAAATGATGACGCACTTGCATTGACTTGCTGAAGTGGTAAAATCAAAGCACTGAATTATGTTGGTGAGGTTGACAAGGTTACTAGAACAAAACGCTATTTATTTCTTGACAATAAGATTTTTACATTTGTATGCTATTCATGATATCACACTTATGAGGGAACCGGTTACTATTGAGTATCTTCAGCATTCAGTATGATTTGTCAACAAGTCATTTACTGCAGGACAAGTTACATTATCCTGTGAACTAATATGCATCATTTTGCACTTAATTTCTGTCAAATGCAAATTGCCTGGTGCTACTCAGATGAACTGCATCATCAATAAGCGAGGGCAATAATACAATTTACTTTTAGTCTGGGATGATACACTAGATAATACCTGGGCCAGATTCACTAATATTAATAGTGATGATTTAATTATTTATATCCGTTAGTGTACAGTCATGTGCATAATCTGAAGTGAATGACTAAAATTGCCTTCTGTGTTTGCAACTTTCTACTTCTATTACAGTACATTTCAGAAAGAAATACTGCACTTTTGACTCTACACTCAGTCCCAGTCAGCAGTTCTACAAAAGAGACTATAAAAAATGTATCACAATGTTTAATTTTAATAATCATTCAAAGCCCCAGAAGATAAAATTATACAATGTTATATCAAAGATTACAATGTCCAATCAACGATTAGAGAAAACTTCCAATACATGAGCACAAATTTGTGTAGCAGGCCCACTGTGATGAAAGAAGTCACAAACTCACCCACATTCCCTTGGTTCGGAACCACTAGACTAACTGTATATTTGCATATCTAAACCTCATAATGTCCTTTTTAACCTCTCAAGACTGACTGAATAAGGCTAAGAAACAAAGCAATATACCAATGACTATAGTGATGTTTTTATTTAGTAAATCCACGTCCTCCTTTATGTTACAAAACCAAGTGTTTCAACATTTGTCTGAACATCAACAGTACCCTTCATAAAAAAGTCGTTATCCGTGCTGGGAAATGTGTAGCTTAATTAACTACAACTAAAAATAGGCATGGGAAATAGACACTTCTCTCTGGGTGTGTGTTGAACGAGAATATGTCTTTTATCAATGCAATCCTGTGGAAAACATGAACACCACAAGATATGTAGGTCAGACTTGGTGAATGGTAAAGTGCACTTAAGGACATCCTGAAGTTGGCACAAGGAATAAAATCAGACCCTCTTGAGCTCTGTGGGGCACATCAGCACACTCGTTTTATTTAACAAAAGTTGAAGACATTTTCTATCAGAAAAGGAGGACTGAAAAGAATCAGGCTTTGGTCACACAATGAGACTCATGCAGCAACTGACCTGTGCGCCGCTGCATTTAAAGAACATTTTCAGACAAGCTGATAAAACCTGGGGGAATAAGAAGGTAAAGCGGGACAGAAAGAAAGAAATCTGATGAAGGGACACATAGGTATAGGAGCAGTGCAGAGAAAGGTGCTGGAGAGTGGAGAAGGCAAGATGGGCATTCAGATAGGATTGTGTGTTCGAAGGTAGAGTGGAGGCTGAAGTTTGGGCAAGAGTCAGCTGGGAATAGTCTGTTAGGAAGCAGATGTCTCTATTCCTGGAGGTGGAGTCATTAAATTGAACCATGACTTGCAGAAATTGAGAAAGTAGACAGGTGGACACATTGCTGAAAAGCAGATACCAAGAGAAGAAGATGTCATTTCAACAGCAGGGTGCAGCGTGAAGTAGCTTTTACATTTTGTATTTCTGTATTAAACCTAAGGTCCATTATTCTAATAAGAGACATTCTGATAAGCAGCTAAACAAATCCAGTTTCCTTCAGTTAGGATTTGGTACCCATGCTCTCCAGATGTCATGCCATGGCAATAATGCAAACAATTGGGCAAAGATCCAACTAAATTATCAAATAAAATAGCATCTTTTCAAACCACACAAAATGTAACCACACAATAATGCAATAAATACCCATCGTGACCCAAATTCCTTTTTTCTTTCACAGAGAAAGAGCTCTACACAGCTACTCAAGGTATTCTGAGCGCACACACGTGAGGAAAATTATGTTGAATATAAAACAAAATATGAAAACCATCACAATCGTGGACCAAATCTTTGACACTAGAAATTAATTTCCAATGATACTGAAAGATGAAATTATTTTCTTAAAACGTAGCCACTAGTATCATGGCATGGTCACATCAAGCTTCTTTGGTTTGATTAAAACAAAAACTTGGCTGCCTTTTGTGTCCGTTTGAAAAAATTCATGCAAACCAAAGAAGATACTGCTGTGTACTGGTGAATATTCTTGTGACTGACAAATTGCTATGCGACATGCGAACAACTGCACAGCTCGCATTTGCTCATGATTGTGGTAATTAACTGAAAAATATTAGTAAAATGAATGCACTTCAAAACTTCTTGAAAATACAACACTTTGCAAAGAAGACATGCTGTCAACTAACTATTTAACCAAAACTTTTAGACTTGAGCCAGATCGAGTTTGGATGATGTTCTCACCACAAACGTCTACCTCCAACTCTCGCACCATTAATTTAATTATTATGAGCTCTGGAAAGAAAGAAACCTACCACTCTATGAAGTTTGACTTTTTTTCTCTATTCAGTCGGTTCAAGAAATGACCTTCATTTGGTAACCATGGAAACATAGTCAAAAGCAGTTAAAAGCATTGTTTGTGGCCTCTGCAAACCTCTGTTCATTAGGTTAATCAAAAAGCAATAACACAGTAATAAAACAAATACTGTAATGCCATTGTACATAACCATAACTATTGTTTCTTATTATTCATAATCTGATTCATTTACAACCACAAATGCTAGCAATCCCTAA
The DNA here is from genome assembly GCF_900324465.2 of Anabas testudineus. Lineage (NCBI taxonomy): Eukaryota > Metazoa > Chordata > Actinopteri > Anabantiformes > Anabantidae > Anabas > Anabas testudineus. The sequence goes on from NC_046611.1 coordinate 30,660,702, forward strand.
GTGTATGCAAGTGAGAACATAAATATTCCCTTAAAGAGCAAAAGATTGCAGCATGGCCTGCTGCCATTCACTAAAATTAGACTCATTCATAACTGACTGTGAAAATATTCCAGAACTATAATGTCTGTATGAAATGAAGTAATTAGCTGATGTAAAAGCATATCTAGACTAGTTAAACCCAATCCCTAGTGTGCTCCCATCCACATTCCTGGGATTTTAGATTTCATAGTCTATAAATCTAAATCTAAATATAAGTCTAGTCTATAAATAGACTATTTGTAAAATTAAAGTAAAACTAAACATAGGTTACTGCTGTAGTCAAGATCAGTCGTAGTTTGAGTCTGATACACATCTGAGTCAGGGAATGTTTGAGTCAACAGTATTCTCCGTACTACTGTTTACTGTTGTTCATAGTGAGAGTCAACTGTGAAATCATTTGATATCAGGGGAGTCATTTCCACTATTGCGAGCATGGCCAGGCTGCATGCTCTCTCCACTACTCAGAGGTGAAAACAGTTCCTGCTCTTTATTTTCCAGTAACAATGATTTATTAGTTACTTAAATAATAAATAATTATTGTGCTCAATAATTATTTATTATTTATTTTTATTATATTTATTTAGGTTAGTGGTTTAGTGCTGACATTGGTATTACTGTAGTTGCATTGTTTACAAAATCATAACATTTATCAAAAAATACTTTATCAGGCATTTATTAGGGTAATTATAGGCGATCTGCAGGAAGAAATTAACATCAAGTTTTCAATCCATTCATACCATCTCTTTACAAAGGGTTTTAAGAGGTAAGGCATGATCAGCAGGTAGGTATAAAACAGTTAAATGAGACAAACACCTTTATTATAATTATTATTTAAATACAGTTTTTTTTATAAATAAATGTGTACTTTATCAGATTTTCCATTTATCATTTATCCTGTTAAGGGTTGAGTTAGGTTTTTGTTTTTCAATGATTTTAAAAGTGAAAAAGAAAAAGAATATAAGCATTAGCAACACCCGACATCTTGCGATTACCTTGAACACTTTCAACAACACCATTTGACATGAAGGGGCTGAAGAGAAGCTATGCAAACTGATGATACCGATTCAAGCATGCCACTGCTTCCCTATACAGTACATATACCACAGGTAGTAACAAATGATGCCTAGTACCAGTGTGTTTGATTTGCAATGTACAGCAAAATATGTTGCCAGATTCAGTGCGGCATCAAGGTCATCCTTTGTCTTCCACAGAGTTTGTGGGAAGACGGTGATACACCCAGCACTTCTTACCTTTTCTTCTTTGTGAAACTGGTGCACTTATTTTTAGCAGACAACAACACTGAAAAACACTTAGCTGAAATATAAAGAAGAGCCAGTGAAGGCCAGAAATACAGTATGTTCTTGTAGTATTATTCTTGTAGATTTACACCAGAAGATGAGCTTTCATCTGACTTTTTTTCTCCTTCTGTCCAATCTCAGTGTGTCTGTAATCAAAGCAATGATCTGTTTAGATTTCTGGAATAGCACAGTTCTCTGTATTCTGAGCGTGTTTTTCCCTTGTATGGACAAGAAGAGCTGGGCAGGCTGATGACAACAAGAGAAGAAGAGGCAGGGAAACTCCGTCTGGCTCTGCAGGCAATGAGCTATTGGAGCCCTGCAGAGTTCAATCAATAGCATGTGTACGGCAATCTGTTCACAGTGTTTGTGCCCAGATACTGCTGCTCTCAAACTGCAAACTGCTTTGTGTTGTAATGTCAGGGGATCGCATATCAATGTTTGCTTCTGTGTGAGGTTTTCAAAAAAATAAAAAATAAACATGTTTGACAAAATTTCTTGTTTCCCTTCTTACACCTGTGTGGACACATTCGGGAAATTGGGATCTGTGCACTTCATGTATGCACTTTTCAATGAATAAATCTTCTAATTACTGTACATTTCATTTGATAAAGGACAACTTAATTGCAGACAATCACAGCCTCACTGCTCTAAACAACATTATCTGTGGATCTGAGGAGGCAGAATTTAGAAAAAGGCTGTGCATGCATTGTAGTATTCTATTTTTTTATCCCTAAAAACATTAGGATTTGCTTTTTAATTTGAAATTACTTTGATTTAATTTGAAAACTTTGCTAATAAACTCACATAGTTTAGATTAGTTCAGAAGCTATTACCAAATGTAAATATCCAATAAACAACATTTTTGGATAGTTGTTTAAACACCTACACCTAGTCAAACTCATCTTAACACAACAACATCGAAAAAGGATGGCTTCCAATCCTGGATCTTTGTTATTAGGAGTATTAAGAATCTCAATGGTAAAGAAAAAGGTTTTCTTACTTCTGGTACCCAACTCAGAAGTTCTGGTTTCACTTATGGCTGTGAATAATTTGAAGAGGTCAATAGCTGATTAATTCCAGGAACACAACATCAGACAAATAAAAAGCAGGTGAATCACTGCATACGAAGCATGTGCCATGATTTTGTCCTATTGATTTAGCATTATTAGTAATATTTCAGTATCATTTAGATCTAGTGATACTAACTCAAATTAATTCCAAAAATGCAATGTTACCAAAGTTCTGTAATGCTGGCACACATTCCACCATGCATTATCCAATGTCACTAACAACCACAATAATCCTAAACTAAATGGCACCACAGACTTTTGTTGTGCTGATTTCTTATGTATCTTTGCCATTTCAGATATATATGGGCCAGTTGAGTAGACATTCTAACTAACTAAGAGACTATTACTCTTCTCTTACTACAGAGGCAGAACAAAACCTCTACATGTGTTAATACTGGGCCCCAACCACAATTAAGTCTGTGATTTGTGAATGTGCAGACACTGCACAGTCCTTAATACTTAATGACCCATTGGTCTGAAAAAAACATATATATATATATATATATATATATATATATATATATATATATATATATATAATTCTGAAAGGAACATAAAAGCAAGTTAAATTCAGCATTTTTAGAGTATAACATATATGGTACATATGGACATTGTAAGCTTTTTGATACTGAACCATCACGTTCAGCTACGCCTGCTTTATTCTTCTATAGTAGCCCTCACATGTCTTCCTGTAGACTGGTTCACAGCATCAATAGCAGGTTTAGAGAGCAACAGTGCAGACAGCAGCAGGGCTTATGCAAGCACAAACACATTAATTGTTGAAGATAGTGCACACACATCTGCTGTGTTCAACACAGATTTTGGCAGGAAGGCATGTCTGACTTTTAATTATTTGATTCATGGTGCATACCAAAGCAAAGTGATTCATGCACCAAATAATAATCACATCCCAAGGTACTGTATGGTGATATCTAGGTTGATAGATAAAGTATGTGCATAGTATATAAAAGAAGTGCAGAGTTGTTCCTCAATTCAATTACTAACAGAAATTAATTTGAACACTGAGGAAGATGACATCATTATGTCTTGAACTGAACCTCACAAACACATCAGGCACAGAGGACAAAATGGCCATTATTGTGTCTGCTGTTGAAAACTGTGACAGACTTTTTGTTAGTTTGTTTCAGGACTTTTATCAGTGTGTAGTTTTCTTTGGTCACAACCTTGACAGAAAGAGAAAGAATGCTGAGTGACTAGTTGATCAAGTTTTTTGTTGCGTACACATAAGTCAAAGCAATTGGCGGTGTGCCTGTCACATAGCTTCTTTGTGGGAGAAACGTTTTTGTAAATTGCAATGCAGTATCTGTAAATTATTGGAACACCCGGGTTCTAGTTTGGGCTCAGCTAAGTGTGACTGAAAAAATTTCAAATCTATGTCATTACAAAGCCTGCATGAAATTGTTCGTCAAGAAGCAGTCAAGAACACAGTGTAAATAGTAGAGAGAGGGTTAAGGACAGAGAATGAGCAAGAGACAGAGAGAGAGGCTGACACACAATTTTCAAGGACATTCCTGAACAATTAACTTGCGGTTTTTGCTATCTACCCCATTAGTCTTGGGGGTTTGGAAACAGCCATTGATTTTGGATGTCAGCCACTCTCATTTTATGGAAATGGCACTAAATGGCAGGGAAACAAAAACAAATTGAATTTACTGTGCTGTTACTTGTAATGTGAAATTAGATATGTGGCCATGTGTGACTGAACAAGCCAGCCACAGAGACGAGAACTAGCAATGGTGCAGTATGGGTAAGCTACATTCCACTTACATTTTATGAGTGCTTTTGCAAAAGGGAAGCTGTATTTGTAAGGTATAATACATAACTTTCTTTCTTGTTATTCTGTTGTTGCTGATTGTATAGTGATTGTACACTTAATGTATTTATACTTCTGTATCTTTAAGACTCAGTACATGGTCACTGAAACATAACTTAGGCCATTGTGAATAACCATACTCTACAACACGTACATACTTATGCAGGCTAAGAGGATGTTCAGGACAGCATCTGCCCAGTGTTAAAATAATTAAAGGGGCTGTATTAGTGGTGGGGTCTTTCTTTGGGTACAGTGGGGGACTCAGGTTTATCTGGAAAGTTATTAAGGCCACTGTTGTTTTACCTTATGTTATGACGATCTGTAGGCAAATATTCATCCATCCATCTATTGTCTGTACTGCTTATTTTCTTAGGGTCAGGAGTAGTGTGCAGGAGCCTATGCTATATGTCACTGGACCAGAGGGTGCAATTGCCTACTATTAGGTAATTGCCTACCTGTACTCTAACTGTATGACTTTGAACTGTGGGAGGAAACCAGCGTACCCAAAGTGCTTACTCAGGCATGAGGAGAACATGCAAACAACATACAAACTCCACACAGAGAATCAATCAATAATATGGTCATGCATGTGAAGTAGTGGATTGCTGGATGATGTCACTTTCTTACACAAGTTAAGCAATGTTCCACATGTCTGCTGAAATGGACTACCCTGTGTTTTTTTTTTCTACCTATCCACATACTCCAGGGATGAGGATTGACACTTATTGTCCATCACAGTCTGATGAAAATTACAAAGGATATCTTGTGACTGTGATTTTTGGGGCTTAAAAACAGGTCCCTGAAGTCCCCCAAATATTCCTGTACATGTCTGACAGAAGCTAATATTACATTAGCATTACATCATATCACATTAGCTTTACAGTAATGTAAGACTAAACAAGACACTAGAATACTGGGAATATGGTTATATCAGTCTCATGATAAGAACCTGACCTGAACCTGACTTTAAAATAAGTTATTCTACAATCTGACTGGTTTTCTAACTCGTGTTTCTAGTTACTAGTCTGCCTTCTTTACAGGAGGTTCACCAAATTCCCACATTTCAGCAATTACTTGGTGAGTAGAACTTGAGGGATGCTACAGGATTGTCTAGAAATAAGATTCGATGAGTATTGAACCAAAACCTTCTTTTTTAAATCTAAACGTCAGCACTTTGTTTCATTTCAAACCAAATGTGCTGCGGTGGCTGAAACTGTTACAGTCTGTACTACCTCTTTCTTTTCTGTTCCACACTAGTGCCTGTGTGCCTTTAATGATGAGTAACTGAAGGTGATAGTTCAGTCTACCACAGCGTCATTGCTGCTCAATTTTTACTCATGCAGTGTGTGAGTGCAGGCATATTTGTCAGCATGTGTGCGTGTGGATATGGATGTAATATTTACATGGGCTCGTCTTGCCAGATGTGAGGAAGCCGAGTGATGTCAGTATTTGCTGAGGGGCCTCTAGTCCCTCCTCAGACATTCAGCACTCTGACTGAGGCTGCGGGGATCTCTGCCACTCACTGGCCCAATTCTGTCTCTCCATCTTCCTTTTCTCCTCTCGCCTGCCAGAATCCCCAATGCAGGGATGAAGATGCATCACTCCTAACACAGTGCACACATACATGCAGACAGAGAGCTGTATAGGCATGAAGTACCATGTGAGGGAAAAAGAAGAGAATTCATTTGTAAATTGGGGGAAATCCAGTTACTTCTGCCACAGAAAAAATGGACTGACTATGAAAAGAGCCTTTACCATATTTAAAGAGTCAAAAAAAAGAAAGGAATTTAACGAATGACTGGACTTTTCCTGTGTTTGAATGTTCTTCTTGTGCCTACATCATCTTTTTAAGGATACTTCGGGCCCACCCTGATGAACTGGATGGGTGGTGTTGGAATCCCATGGGTACGCTGTTTCTTGTATCTATTATTCTCCAAGATGTTCGCTAGAGCCAGGAAGACTTTGTCATGCTGCCACCTGTACCTCCATTGGGTGAGAGCTGTGTTGCCACCAGATAGGATACAGGCCATGGTACATTTCTTCCCACATAGCTTGCTATGTGGGTTTTTTTCCAGCCCCCTCCTGTAACAAACCAGAGCTAAAAAGAAATGCTAAACGTGTGCATAGCCCTTCCCTTTATAAGCAGGACTGCAGTCTTCTCACATATGCCAGGTTGTGTTACTTCTACCGATGCCACACTCCAGCCATCCGCACCGTGTTGCTAACCTAACCTGCCTGTTGACCAGTCAATTCCTGTCTCAACCTAGTCATCAAGTCTTTGCCTGATTTGACTTGTTTTCTGCCCCTTTTCTGGATTGTAGATTTTGAATTCTGTCAGCCTTTCTGTGACTGTGTAACTGTGGATTATCCTTATTTCTAACCTGACCTCTGCTTCTGGATATAGTTGCTCTCTCTCAGTCTCCATTGTTCACAGTTCACTTCCAGTCTTTATACTTACCAAACTTGTATCAACAAATTAGCCCTACACACCTTCACCTTCCAGGACTCCCATCTCCTGGTATCCCCGCTCATCCTCTGTCACTTTCGGATCCTGTCTGCAAGTATGGTCAATTCGCCATATCTGCCTCATCTAACACTGTCTTTTAGATCCATGCTTACTTGTGCAGACCTTTGGTTCACTCCAGCCCTTCAACTGCCAACTTTATTTTCTTCATTGAGACATCATACCTCAACCTGGATCATCATGCTTATCTGGGAGCTTGTGGTCGTGAGGCCTTTTTTTTCTTTTGCTGATTTTCAGTTGTTTTTTGTTTTTTTTTGTTTTTTTCCTGCGCATTCCACCTAAACATCTACTGCCCATTTCCCCCTAGATCTTGTCCTGGCCTGTTCTTCACCAGTCTCTAGACACTCAACCACTTACAACAAAGGGTAACAACACATATGGCTCAGCATATTTCATACAGTTTACTGCCAGGTACAATAGTGTTTCACAAGATGAATCAAAGTCTGTTGATGTATTGACAGATGCATACACACATTCATCAGAAATCATCATCAATATATATCTAGTTCTAACATGTTATTCTGTTTGCAATGTGTACTATATTAAAGATGACAGCAAGAAATAGGTCTAGGATGGAATTTGTGCAACCACATCTGTCACAATAATGGATTGGATTAGCTACAACTTCATCAGTGTTTGTACACAAACATAAATTCAGTTTGAGAGCAGATTCAGAACACTAATGGCCTACAGCATTTTCATTTTATCCTTTACACTAGCTTTCTTTTCACATCATATCTTTTTTAAGTTTCCATGTCATGGTAACTCAACAAGAAACCTGAACTGTCAACAAAACAAATAAAGAAAAAAACCTAAACAATGAATATTGTTGTCTCAAAAGCCAAAGATTCACAAAATGCACCAGAGAAAAATGTCTAATGATGTAATGCTGAAAAACAAGCCAAAAGTTCAATTCGGACCAGGAGGAGGGATTCCACTACAGACAGATACGACTAATGTCATTGCTTTCTACTAATATCTTGGTGCAAAAAATCAACAATTTTCCAATCCACTGATGCATGTTTGTATCTTGACAGTATACAAATACATTAAATATCTGCTTTAAGACAGAAGAAAATGTGCAGCTTACTCAGTGCCATAGCCTCCACTGAGGTCATTCAGGCTGTGCCTTTAATTTAGACATATTAACTCAACGACATGTATGAGGAAACTAAACCCAGAGGCAACCCAGCATACTCAAACACATGATCTCATGATCTGTGAGGTGCACTGTCTCTAATTTACCCTTTTCGATAATGCCCATAATTTGATGACCCATAAGAATATACAATAGCTTAACTTATGGTGATGGTGTTAATGCTTAATAAGCATTAAACGTACATGTTACTAATGTCAGATTTTTGCTTGATTATAAAGCAGATGAGCATATTTTATAAGCAATATTTTGGTAGAACCTGATGTCTGATGAAAAAAGCAATATGATTATTCAGCACATAGAAAACTGCATGTTGTACTCAGCCCCTAAGCTTAAGATGAAACAACAAATTAAAAGGCACAGTGAAATATTGCATTCATTTTCATTTTTATAAACTTCCATTTTTGGCCTTAAGGTCCTGACAATTTCCTTCAGATTTCATGGAAATCTGGCCAACATCATTCACTATACATTTATCAATAAATAAATAAATAATAATACATTTAGCAGTGTTAATGAGATAACACTTAAAAGGGGTGTCAACAACTTTATTTTTAATTGTTATTTACTGTGCATTATTATTTATAGAATAGTGCAAAGACTTAGTGAAGCCAAGCAAACAGGCACACATGCAGATAGGTGAAGAGAGAAAATTGTGAATGCCTGCGATCAATCTTGCCCTTTATAGAGGTAAAAGCTTTGAGGAAAATATGTCAGCTTCAGTAACAGTGGTAGTGTAGAGTCCATACATCAGAGGCAGCTGTCAGCCTCTGTGTCAGTCAATTGAGTGTTAAGAAGGTTCCATCCATATGCAACCTTTCTTTGCCAGTGGTTGACATGTCAGTTGAGCTGGGTGAGTCCTTGTCAATGCTGCAATTTTCATAAAAGCCTGAAATAACCCTCACTGGGGGGATAATAGAACTGAGATGTGATGGTTATGTACTGTACAACTTCTGAAACTAAACCTCTCCTCACAAAGCAACCCCTTGGCAACCTCTGCCAGCATTGGCTGTGAGTCCCAGGCCAGCTGTGACATATGCCTTTACTGCAGGCATACATTATCAAATCCCCCATCCCTGCCCTTGAACTCCTCACTATGGCCAGCATCACAATAGTCCTTCATTTTCCTCCTATGTACAAAGCACAGCACATCCAGTCAGTGGAAGTGATTACAGAGTACACAAATGCAGTAAGCCTTCAGTGTTGTATCTTTGCTCCCTGCAGCATTAACAATTGCACTCATGAGTATTTCCAGAGCAAGCCGGAGCCCAGTATGCCTGTAGCTTATTCTGTTCTGTTCTGATGGGTAATATAGTAATGAGTGAGATGCTCTGAACTCAAGCTCCAAATCTCCCTAACCTGTTATCTGCTCTGTCAATGTCAGACTGCTCTGGGGGCGTCCATTAATACTACAAAGCACCGCTCAGTATCAGATCCCCCTCCAACAAGTAATTTTTAGTTAATGATCTTATTACCCCAGACAATCAGAATTTCATGCTTTCAACTGAAACATGGTTAGATAACAGTAGTGGAGCAACAGATCTCTTCTAAGCCGGTGCTTTAAATTTGAATAGTAGAAATGTTTTTCAAGAACTCATCCCAGTAAAAGCAGCTATAACTTTGCCTTTGCATCACTCTGTACTGTTAGGTCACATATTTTGCTATTAGCTTTACAGAAGACTATTATTAAATATTATTATTTTCAAAACATTCATTAAAATGTTTTGAAAACTGAATTGCTGCCACTTATTTCATATATTATCACACAATGCAACACAAGAGGATTGAAACTGCAGTTATGCTTAGTCTGTGAAGCTATGAGTCAAATCATATTGCACGTGAAAGAGCAGAACCTGCTGTTACATAATAAAAACCTATGATGCTAGAATTACACAAACGTAGTACTCCAGAGGGCAAGTAGTGTCTAAAAGCTCCTTCACTAAAATTAAAAGCACCACTTAAAAATCTTTACTCAGGTTAAAGTACTAACTACTAGTGCATGCTCTAAAAAAACAAACAAACAAACAAACAAACAAACAGACGTACTCTTCTTGAAATTGATGTTAATTCTACTCCTGTGATCTAGATCTGTTCATTATGTACCCCACCTCACACCCAATGACACCGCAGCCCTTTACTTAAAAAGTAGTTAGGATAATGGATGGATGGGTGGAACATCAAGTGCAGTGTAGACCAAAGGTTAAATTCCAAGAATTTACATGTCCAAAAAGTAACTAGTAAAATAAATTTAGAGGAGTAAACGTATAGAATTTTTCCTCTAAACAATAATGGCATAACAGTTAAAGTAACAGAAGATAGAAACAGAAGGACCTAAAAATGAAATGTACTTAGTTACTCACTGGCTTCAGAATGGCAAGATCCTGTTTTCTTCAAATGTAGCCAAAGATGTGAACCAAACAGGTCACAAACAAGCAAGGCAGATAACAACGAGCTGCAGGTGAAGCTTTGCAAACAACAATATTTAAAACAGATTGTTTCTGCAGAGGAGCACGTCTATCTGTTTGTTTGTTTGTTTGTTATTATTTTAGAGCATGTACTAATAGTTAGTGAGTGTTGGCTGGTGGCCTGTACAGGGAGTGTTGATGAGCTAATGAGCTGCAGGTAGGTCTGACCAGGTCTGGAAGAAAGGATGGGAAAACAGACGAAAGGAATGCAGACAAGAGGGAGTAAGTTTGTGACTAGGTGCGACAAATGTATGTACTACATCTGGAAAGAGAAAAACAAGTGCAGTAACAACACAAAGGGCATACTGATGTTTCAGAAAGTGCAGTTTGTCCTATCTGGAGTATAATTATGGATGTGCTGATAACAGAACTGCCTTTCAATGTGGTTTCTCCATTTTATACATGGAAAATGTCAAATATCCTTTTGGAAATACTATGGCCTGGATAACTGAGAACCTCTACATACATGTAATGCTGTGATATTATTCAAAATGGTTGTAAATAAGATCACAAGAGGGCAGTGGGTTCAATAGCTAAATGTTAGAAGTCAGAAGCGTTAAGCAAAGGGGGGGCATTCTTAGGATTTTACCTTATTTCACTTTGTGAGGAGTGGAGTGGAAATGGCTACTCATCCTCTGAAAGCTCTACTAACCAAGAACACTGTGACATTTCACAACACTGAAAACACTTGCATTGTGTAGTTAGCAAATTATACATATGGTAGCTGTGATTAAGTTGTTTTTTTTTTTTTATCTCTCAAAGAACAAAACATGATGTATTTGTCAAAGGGTGGAAGTTTTGGATCACTTAGACCCCATCTAAATAGCAACATGAAAGACAGGTTGGTTGGAACAACAATAACCCACAGGTGGCCATTAAAATGTTAATTACTTAATGACTTGACAGAATCCACAAGCCTGCTACTCCAGCCAATCCATACTGATGAAGCCTTTCAAAGAGAGAACTTAAAGCACATCCAGTTGCCACTCAGCAGCCTGTTTGGCTTAACCATGACCTGGAGGACTCTTCACAGACACTTCCTCTCCTCTGGTGTAATTTGGCTTCTGACTACTCCCCTAGCATACATTTTTACTTGCACTGAACTTAGCTATATAGACGTTATTTACTGTGTAAGAGCTCTGCTATGTCTGATGCACTGTTATATTTACATTGCTTGTCAGAGCTCTATTATCCCTTTGAAAATAGACTTCTCTTCACACCAGCCCTGAATCTTTTTACCCAGAACTTGACTCTGAATGCATAACCCAAGTTCAGCTGAGGCTCATGTGAGCTTTAGTAGATCCTCAGATTAGCATGACTATTGTGATGTTTGTCAAACCTTCATATAAGGTTCAGACAGCAGAAAATGCTGGAGCAACAAAAATAATCCAAACATGATTCAAAGCAACAACAAACAAATAATTGTTGTCCCCAAACCACAAACTGTAAAAAATACAGCACTTCACTTACAAGTTACAGTAACCCTGAACACAACTTGAGAAATCAAGGTTGATCAATAGTAACAAAACTACACATAATACCTACAAAGTACCTCTCAACAACTGTTGTACAGGAAAACAACACAAGATAAATACTTTAAATAGTATGTCTGTAACAAACCGACCTAGTGTAGCTTAGAAGGACTTATGATGCATCAAGAGTTTCACCCAACCATTGTAGTGCATTTCTTTTCACAGAACAAGTTACAACTACCTCAGCTTTAGCTTAGGTAGGTAACATCAAGGTAACATCAACATTCACACACAGCATATAAGTTCTGTATTATACAGTCATACTTGTATAAAAGCATAAAGATTCAGAAAGAATGTTGTCTTGTTTGTAGTTAAACTGTAAATAACCCATGATGCATATAAAAGGATTCATGCATTGTGCCTCCATAGCACTCAAGTTGGTTTAAGAGGAAATCTATTTTACACATCAAAGTCCTTGTTTCCAAGAGAGTTGGTGGGTATTACTGAATATGAAAAACAACCTCCTGAAATCTGATAAATGTCCACACATGATGCCACTTCAGCAGCACTGGTTGGGTCTGAAGACTAAAAGGTTGACAATGATTAGAAATCTGGGGTTGTGTGAGTTGGAAAGAAATGAGCTTATCAACCAGCTGGTCGAGGCAGATGACCATCCACCCTGAGCCTGGTTGTACTGCAGGTTTCTACCTCTAAAGCGAGTTGTTACTCTCCACTGTCGCCCAGTGCTGCTCAAGTATACAGTTATATTTTGTAAGGTCTTAAACCTTATGCGCTGCAAAGTGCCTTGAGATGACTTCTGTCGTGATTTGGTGCTATACAAATAAAATTGAATTGAATTCAATTGAATTGAATCAGACCTTCTGTAGCACGCTCAAGGCTCAAGGCTACAGTACATTAGCTGCTACCAGCTTAATACACTCAAATCTCTGGATGAACCATTGGCACTCAGGTTGCATTGCAAGTAATGTAGGTGCTAGTTTATGAGGGAGACAAATGTATGTTATATTGGATTTGCTGCTGTCTATTTTGATCTATTTTTCTTTAACCTGTATTGAGCCTGACAGTGTTCTCGGAGTTATAATCTAAATTCATGGAGGCAAATTCCACATTAAATTGTAAAGATTCCTCTTGATCCTTTATCCTTCTTTCTCAACCTTTTTACAGACACTTGCTCCACAACCCAACTTAGGAAGAAACTCAAAGATGAAAACAAGACTGATAATCACTTCATACCTGATTTCTGAGACTTGGCACATTTTTCTTATTCGTTTGCTTCTTGCCTTTGATAATTTAGCTACTGTGATGGCCGCACTTGCTGCCACACAAGTGAACTGTGGGTAACCTCAGGTATTGGTTTAGATTTATATACCTTAACCATCATATTCAGTTTATACATTTAGAAAGATTAAGTTTATACCTGTAGAATGTAAAGCAAGACAACAGTCAAAGTTTATTTAATATACTTTATTTAATTTGTTTGCCAGTACATTAGTTTCTATCTGTAGCGCGCACATTTAGTTATCTTCTGTACTGTCATCCTATGTTTGATAATTCTTGCCTGTGTTGATTTGTGTTATTTTGAGTTACCAGTGCAGAGGTGGCCAAGGCTAGTTGCTGTTGCTGCTGCTGCTGCTGCTGCTGCTGCTGCTGCTGCTGCTGCTGCTGCTGCTGCTGCTGCTGCTGGTCATCTTCTCAGGCCGAGGACAAAGGACGCGGCCCTGAATACAGACCTGTTTTATACAGGAAGATGGCTCATTGGACTGAACCATAGCCTACCACCTGTGAGGGGGATTTAGGTTGGCATGTTGTATACTATGTTGGTCTATGTTAAAATTAGTCCTTTGAGGGAGTTGCTTTTGATTAATTGTTTAATTATTTACAACTGAAAAGACTTACTGTTATGTTAGTGGGTTTTGGGGTTTTTGGTAGTACTAGTTGTTTGTAGTTACCCCCTGTGTGTGTCAAATGGTCTGATCAGCCATTATATATGTTCCCTCGTGTGTTCCTTTAGGTAGGTCAGTTGGTTTTTGTTAGTCTGTTTATTCAGTTAAAGTTAGGTTTGTCTAGTCTATTTCGTTATATGTGGTTTCTTTTGTTGACCTCTTTTATGGGCCCTAAGACTTCTTAAATATTTTGTGTCATTTTTCCCTCACATTTTTGGATAAATAAATTCCTTTTTTGACAATCTACCTGTGTTTCCTCTTGCCTGGCTGCTTGGTCCCTTACATATGGTGTCAGAAGTGGGATCAACTGGTTGAGGATACAGGTGTTTTTTTTTCCTCTTTTCTCATCATGACTCGACAATTTGTGCTGTGAGCCATGCAGCGTGGAGGAAGAACAAGAAGTCAAGCAGAGAACAGAGACCCACACAGTGGACAGGGAAATCACGTGGATCAGGAAGATGAGACGGAGACTGAAGGTTGTGGAGTGGCTTCTACTACTAAAGGTGAAGGAGCTGGAGAGCCATCACTGAAAGACTTGGCTGGCATCCTGCAGGCCTTCATGGGGCAGCAGGAGGCCCGTGAGTTACGACTGAAAGAGGAAGCCATGCGACAGGAGCATCGGCTTAAGACACTACAACATCAGTTCCAGCTCTTGCAAATGGAGGTGCAGGTGCGTACGTCTCCCATTCCAGCAATCTCTCCAACCGTGCTGGATCCCTTGGAGACTTCCAGTGTGGATGACCATGCTTCACAGGCCCAAGCCACACCTTCCCCAGAAAATGTTTGCCAACCCCATGCGGCCTCAGGTCAGTCTCGATTTTCTGTTGATCCAAGATTAGAAAAATTAACAGAAAGTGATGATGTTGAACACTTCCTGATTACATTTGAAAGAATTGCGACAGCATGTCGGTGGTTAAAAGCGGACTGGGTCTTTCGCCTAATACCATTGCTCACTGGTAGGGCCAGAGGTGCCTACGTCAACATGGATGTGGATGACTCTCTGGATTATGATAAGGTGAAAACTGCCATTTTGCAAAAATATGACATTAATCCTGAGTGTTACAGGCAGAGATTTCGCTCCCTAGATGTTGGATCCAGGGAGAGTCCCAAGGAGTTGTATGTGAGGCTAAAAGAGATGTATGGAAAATGGATCCAACCCAAAGGTAAAACACTCCAAGAAATCGGTGAACTCATTATACTGGAACAATATTTGAGAATGTTATGCCCTGAGCTGCAGGTTTGGATTAAGGAACATGGACCTAAGTCAGCTGCTGAGGCAGCCAATTTGGCTGAAGTGTTTGTGGCTGCACGGAAAAGGAACCAACCATGGAGCAACATCGCTTGGAAGACATCTAAAGACACTCGCAGGCCTATATCCACTTATCAACCACCGAGGCCAATGTCAGGAGCGGGTAAGACTCCTGTAAAGGAGAATCAGCAGGCCAATGCACCAGCAAAACTCTCTGGCAAAGCACCAATCTGTTATTTATGTGGACAGGAAGGTCACATCAAACCATTATGTCCAAAGAATCCAACTAAACTCACTCAAATGTGTTTTGTTCCACGTCAGAATCAGAATGTGGCCTGTAAGAGTAACCAGTTTATGAAAATGATAACCGTAAAGATCAATGGAGAAAAACTTCGAGCCTTGATTGATACAGGTAGTACTCAGACTCTTGTACACAGGCAGTATGTACCATCAAATGTTGTTTGTACTCTCGAGACCATTCCAATCTGTTGTGTACATGGTGATGAGAAGCCATACCCCACTGCTGATCTCTATGTTGAAGTGCAAGGGCAGACTTATCTACTGAATGTGGGAGTTGCTGATAATTTGCCCTTTCCAGTGGTTTTGGGCCATGATCTGCCAGTTCTTGTTGATTTATTAGGCACAGAACACCACTGCAATGTTGCAGTTACCAGAGCACAAGCAAAGCATGTGCAGGAGCATTCTCCAACTCTTAGTGCGTTGCCTTTTTACGCTGCTGAGCTGGAGATGCAACCCGGGAAGTCTCGCAAGTCACGAAGCCAAAGGAGAACAGAAAAACTTAAACGCACTGCTGTAGATTCATCGGTTGCGACTGCTCCAGACATGCCTTTGGGCTTCCCGTTACCTACCAATATAATTGAAATGCAGCAGAATGATCCGACTTTGTCCACCTGTTTATTGACTGCAGGGGAGACGGGGCTAGGGACTGAGCCTGATAACAAAGAGGAATACTTTCTGCAGAATGGGATTCTTTATCATCAGCAGGGCCAGACGAAGCAGCTAGTGGTCCCTCAAGAAGCCCGGGATATTATACTTAACCTGGGACATTCTATTCCTTGGGCTGGCCACCTGGGGAAACACAAGACCACTGCTCGAATTAGGCGCCATTTTTACTGGCCAGGCTTGCATAGAGATGTTGCCCAGTTCTGTAAGAGCTGCCCTCAGTGTCAGAAGACTTTTGCTAGAGTCCCTTCCAGAGCTCCATTGCACCCCCTCCCAATCATTGGGACCCCGTTTGAACGCCTGGGGATGGACATTGTGGGTCCAGCGGAGAAAAGCAAAGCAGGAAATCGTTACATGCTGGTTATCACAGATTATGCTACTAAATACCCAGAAGTGTTCCCACTAAAATCTGTTAAAGCAAAAGCTGTAGCATTCTCATTAGTTCAGTTCTTCTCAAGAGTGGGTTTTCCCCGTGAGATCTTGACAGACCAAGGTACTAACTACATGTCTACACTTCTGAAGCAGGTTTACAAGCTGCTGGGCATTGTGAGTGTACGGACCACTCCTTATCATCCACAGACAGATGGACTGACAGAGCGCTTCAACCAGACTCTTAAACAAATGCTCCGTAAGTTTGTGAATGAGACTGGATCTGACTGGGATCGGTGGCTTCCTTATGTTCTCTTTGCCTACAGGGAGGTACCTCAGGCCTCCACTGGCTTCTCCCCTTTTGAACTGCTCTATGGGCATGAGGTAAGGGGACCGTTGACCTTACTTAGAGAGACGTGGGAAGGAGACCAGGATGGGGTGGAGCCTGTTAATGTGATTTCTTTTGTTCTTCAGATGAGAGAAAAACTACAGAAAAGGAGTGAATTAGCCCAGGCACACATGAAGGAGGCCCAGAAATGCCAGAAAACCTGGTATGACAAGTCAGCCCGCCAGAGAAGCTTTGAACCAGGTCAGAAGGTCCTGGTTATGCTACCTACCAGTGACAGTAAGTTGCTGGCAAAGTGGCAGGGGCCTTTTGTGGTGGAGAAGAAACTTGGACCCACCACTTATAAAATCTCTACTCCAGGGCGTAAGCAATCCAGCCGTGTTCTTCATGTGAACCTTCTGAAAGAATGGATTCCAAGAGTGAAGGAGGGTGCCGAGGTGTTGCTGATCCAAAGTGTGAAAGAGGAGGAGGAAATGGATGATCAATACCTGCCGTCACCAGAATCTTCAGAGTTGGATGTGAGTCATCTTTCTGAAGAAAAGCAGGCTCAGGTGAAAATGTTGCTTAATCCAGAAATATTTCAAGAATACCCAGGCCGCACAGAACTTGTGGAACATGAGATTGTGTTAAAGGACAAGGCAGCTGTACGACGCATGAGTTATCGGATACCAGAGCGTCTTCTTGTGTCACTGAAAAGGGAGGTGGACCTTATGCTGTCGCTAGGGATTATCAAGCCTTCAAAAAGTGAGTGGTGTAATCCGATTGTTTTAGTGCCCAAGAAGGATGGAACAATCCGATTTTGTATTGATTTCAGGTATCTTAACTCTATTTCTAAGTTTGACTCATATCCAACCCCACGGATTGATGATCTCATTGAACGTTTGGGAAAAGCAAAATATTTGACCACTATTGATCTCTGCAAAGGATACTGGCAAGTGCCCCTAACAGCCCAGTCCCAAGAGCTGACAGCTTTTCGAACACCCTGGGGGCTCTTCCAATTCTCAGTTTTGCCATTTGGGTTACATGGGGCTCCAGCAACTTTTCAGAGACTGATGGACCAAGTACTCAGTGGCGTAACTGCATTTGCATGTGCATATCTTGATGATATTGTTGTCTACAGCACCACCTGGGAGGAGCACCTGGGACATCTGAAGGTGGTACTGGAACGTTTACATTCTGCAGGACTGACAGTTAATCCAGCGAAATGTACTCTGGCTAGAACAGAAACTGAATACCTTGGTTTCACCATTGGAGGTGGGTTGATTAAACCACAAGTTCATAAAGTCCATGCTATTAAATCATGTCCTCTTCCTCAAACTAGGAAGCAGCTCAGGTCTTTCCTTGGGATGGCAGGTTTCTATCATCGCTTCATACCAAACTTTTCTGCCAGGGCTGCACCGCTAACTGATATGACTGGCTCGCGGTGTCCAAACCAGGTGCAGTGGCCAGCAGAAGCAGTAACGGCTTTCCAGGATATCCAACAATCCCTGAGTAAGAGCCCAGTTCTACACAGTCCAGATTTTGAGAAGGATTTTGTTTTGCAAACAGATGCCTCGGAAAGGGGTATTGGAGCTGTGCTTTTACAGGGACCACCAGCAGATCAACATCCTGTTGCTTACATCAGCCGCAAGTTGCTCCCTAGGGAGGCTCGCTATTCAACCGTGGAGAAGGAAGCTTTGGCGATCAAGTGGGCCCTGGATTCCTTCAAATATTACCTCCTTGGGAGGGAGTTTATGCTGGAGACCGACCATAAGGCATTACAATGGCTGGAGAGGATGAAATATACCAATGGACGGATTACCCGGTGGTACTTGGCTCTGCAGCCATTCCGGTTCACAGTGAAGCACATTCCCGGCAAGAGCAATGCCACTGCAGACTATCTTTCTCGCTTTCCCAGCGAAGACTCTGAAGGGGAGGGGAATGTGATGGCCGCACTTGCTGCCACACAAGTGAACTGTGGGTAACCTCAGGTATTGGTTTAGATTTATATACCTTAACCATCATATTCAGTTTATACATTTAGAAAGATTAAGTTTATACCTGTAGAATGTAAAGCAAGACAACAGTCAAAGTTTATTTAATATACTTTATTTAATTTGTTTGCCAGTACATTAGTTTCTATCTGTAGCGCGCACATTTAGTTATCTTCTGTACTGTCATCCTATGTTTGATAATTCTTGCCTGTGTTGATTTGTGTTATTTTGAGTTACCAGTGCAGAGGTGGCCAAGGCTAGTTGCTGTTGCTGTTGCTGTTGCTGCTGCTGCTGCTGCTGCTGCTGCTGCTGCTGCTGCTGCTGCTGCTGCTGCTGCTGCTGCTGCTGCTGCTGCTGCTGCTGGTCATCTTCTCAGGCCGAGGACAAAGGACGCGGCCCTGAATACAGACCTGTTTTATACAGGAAGATGGCTCATTGGACTGAACCATAGCCTACCACCTGTGAGGGGGATTTAGGTTGGCATGTTGTATACTATGTTGGTCTATGTTAAAATTAGTCCTTTGAGGGAGTTGCTTTTGATTAATTGTTTAATTATTTACAACTGAAAAGACTTACTGTTATGTTAGTGGGTTTTGGGGTTTTTGGTAGTACTAGTTGTTTGTAGTTACCCCCTGTGTGTGTCAAATGGTCTGATCAGCCATTATATATGTTCCCTCGTGTGTTCCTTTAGGTAGGTCAGTTGGTTTTTGTTAGTCTGTTTATTCAGTTAAAGTTAGGTTTGTCTAGTCTATTTCGTTATATGTGGTTTCTTTTGTTGACCTCTTTTATGGGCCCTAAGACTTCTTAAATATTTTGTGTCATTTTTCCCTCACATTTTTGGATAAATAAATTCCTTTTTTGACAATCTACCTGTGTTTCCTCTTGCCTGGCTGCTTGGTCCCTTACAGCTACATACAGTACATTTCTTTACCCTGTTCTCAATCATTGTAGAAATTTCATAGTAATTCAGTACTGAATGACAGTCAATGTGCATACGGCATTAGATACATCAACAGTGCTCTATTATATGTTTATTGTACTGTCCTATTCTATTGCACTTTGCTGGGAAGGTCTTCTTTTGAAGTAGTTCTCGTTTTTTTAACAAACTCCAAAAATAAACAAAGTTGTGTATATAAGTCCGGGATGAATTGAATGTGGGGTGGTACAAATGTACACTACCCAAAATGTTAACATGGGAGGGGCTTTCAACAAGCCTGGAATTAGAAAAAAAGGTTGTTTTTACTGTATCTTCAGAATGTATGGTTTTAGCAAAAGCAGGTACTTTTTAACTATTACTGTTTGAGAAATCCATCCATTATCATAACTGCTTTGCCTGTTCAGGGTCGCAGAGGTGCAGGAGCCAGTTCCCAGCTGTCCCAGGTTGTCAGTCTATCACAGGGCTGACACATAGACAAAGACAGCCATTACTACATTCACACTCACTTTCACCATGGAATATGGACAATTTTGAGTCACCAATTAATCTAATGACTATGGGAGGAAGTTGAAATGGAGAAAAACAATTGAGGCATGGGAAGAACATGCTAGAAAAGGACACCTAACCATTCTATAGGTATTCTTCTCAATACATGCCACCCCTATTGTTCTGATTATTCACTCGCACCGTTTTTTCTACTAGTTTACTAATAATACTAAGGTTTAAATGTCCAGGGGACCTAGCTGTCTCATGTTAAAACTCACCCTCCTTCAGTGATATCTTAAGATGGATGATTGAACGTCACCTTCAACTCAGTGCCTGCAAAACTGAACTCCTGGTGATCCCAGGCTTTCACAGCACATTATATATCTTATATCTGCCACACTCACACAACAAAATAACACTTAATCTATCTGATGTTATGTTATGTGACCTCATATTTTCTGATGAAGTCTTATCTGACTACGTTACCACCTTTTTGTACAGACATTAGTTACCTCTAGAACTCCACTACTACTGCAGTAAAAGCTGCAAATAGCTGAAAACCTGGTCTTTGACCAATCATAGGTTTATGTCACTCCACTTTCCAGTACACTTGTTGACTATTCTATTACAGAAAAGTCTTAAAATGACTCACTTCAACCAAAATCTTCCTTATCACTCAATCTAGCTCTTTTTTAAAAAGAGGGTCATTATTTGCCAACTTTTTTCCCACCTTAAGAGATCAAACACACTGCCACCACAGAGCACACTGCCACAGAGCTGCGTATACAAAACCATACATAAAAAAAAAATATATATATATATATATATATATTGTGTGTGTTTTTTTATTTAAATTAGTATTAAACACCAAACAGTATGCGGAAAAAAGGCAAAATATGTTCACTGTATCACAACGCTCTCAATTCGTAGGAGCCAAAGCTAGCTGTTACCTTGTGTCTGCTTTAGTTACAGAAGGTATTAAATGAAACAAATGCAATGTGACATTCTCAACTTTTTATTTCATTTATTTGCTTGGAAAAAGACAGACCATGCAATTTTTACAATCAAATAATTACAGGCACAATACTGCTAAGTCACAATGTATTCTTTACTGAAACCACATAGTTGTCTCTGTCTCAATTCAACAGTGCTGCAGAAAATCAAGGTACAAGGGAATCCAGGACTAGTGGACAGGAAGAGCTTCCTGTAAGAGTTTTATGATGTAAAGTCAAGAGAAAAATTCAATGTTCTCTAAACCTATAGGCAGCTGTGTCCTCAGGACAGATCCCAAGGGCACAGGGATTTAATCAACTGAAAGAATAGGCCCTAATGGATCCTCCCATCCAGGCACTGGTGGATGACATTATTGATTAGACTAGACTAGAACAGAACAGACCAGAATTTGTTGTGCACTTAGTCCTACATTAGTTGAACAATACAGTATGTAGATATCAAAGTAAAACAGGAAAAATCAACATACAGAAAATGACTCGTGAACCCCTTTAAGATCTTGTTATAAAGGACAAAAGCATACAGTTTCATGTACCAACTGACATTGAATAGGTAGCTAATTGGATGATTATTTTTGTTCTATTTTAATTTGAAATGTTCAAAATAACTTTATATAAATTTAGAAAACTAATAGTTTCAGTCTCTGTTCTAGTATATGATATAAATCCTGATAGACCAACCCTGTCTCCATAAAATGATGTTACTGTACAACTAAATTTTATTTATTTAGTGTAGTGAATGTAATTATATAATAATTATGTTGTGATGATATGCACTTTTTGCATGCATGAAACATCGCATCAGATTTATTCATGCAAAGTGAGTTGGGTTGGATTCAGGGTGTAAAATGTGCAGGACTGAGTTTGAGTCCAGATTACCATGTCATGCTAGGTTTAGGCAAAAAAAGCACTTTGGTTAGGGTTAGAGAAAGATCGCAGTTTTGTTTAATGATGACGCAGTGAGTGAAATGATTTGTACATTTTTCTTTATTATGTCAGTCCACACTTTTTGCCTGAACTTAACCAAGTGCTGTGAGTGCCTGAATCTAACCATAAAAACATTTAATTACTGTACAGTAGCAAAACTGAATGTCTGCGTCAGAGATACTGTACTGCTGTCTGTGTACATTGAATTTGTAGTGGCATGAGCAAGTGAGATATTCAGATATTAGTCATTATCAAATTAAAATAAATGAGAATGCTGCAAAACGTAATAATTAAGCAGAAGTTGTTGAAGTTCTTTAATTGGCTGGAGAGCCTAGCTCAAAAACATTTAGAAGCAAATAGCTGTGAGTATGACAAGAAGCTTTGGTAGCACCTTTTCACAATAGGATGGGTTTTAAAGCATACAGTATTTCAAAATCCTATTTGGTGCACAGTTGGAGTGAGAGACAAAGTAGTGAAGAGCAAAGGTGACAGATTTGGGAAAGACTTCCTTCATTTCTGTAAGAAAACATGAGGTTTGAAACGAGTCTGTAATTACAGAGGCTGAAGGAGCCCAGAGTGCTCTGTTTCAGAAGAGAGATGACAATAGCAGGGTTAGAGATAAATGGAAACACTATTATATAAACTTAACTAGCTATAGAAAGCGGGGATGGGATTATAGGCAATATGCAGGTGATATTTGGAAAAGCACATCATCATTAATGAAAGAGACGCCATTGAGTGCTCTGAGGAGGAAATACAACGTAGATTGTAGAGAATGCGTTGCTGCAACACTGTGTTCTGTTCATTCTAATGAGAATGAACGCAAACCCCACCCCCAGGCCTCCCCTTCTAACGCCATTAAAGACTTAACTTTATACTCTAGGGAAGTGTTGTTTCCATCTTCCAGCTGATTAACGCCTTACCTTGCTGTTGGGTGTGGTCACATCCAGTCATGTGTATCAGTGATAGCAGTTACTGGCACAGGTAAATCAGGCATCCGACTTTGGAGGGTGGTGAAACACAGCTTTTCAGTTCGATCTTCAAATCCTTCTTGAATTGTAAGATATAAGTTAATATTTATAAGACAATATCAACATATAGCTTTTTCCCTTCTATCTCCTATGTCCATCTATAGTAATCCCCCAGGTTCAGCCCTCTACCACTCTCTCTGCACCATCCGACAGCTTCTGCTCCAGTGCGTTCCACCCTTTGAGCATCTGGGAAAAGATTTATTTCTCCAACAAAGCTTACGAAATGCCCAGGCATTGTCCTCCTGCCACTTCACTCTTCTTGCAGTGCACTTTGACAAAAATGAACCAATACCCACATGAGGCTCTTACTACATACTGTATATTCCACTGTCTGCTTTATCTTGCTTCGCTGTCATCCCTGTGTATCGAGCTTAGGAAGTGTTCAGCTAAAGAGGCAAGAGGTAAATCCTGTCAACACCTCTAACCTTGCACACATCTCTCAGCCCGTTTTATCTAGTGTTCTGCAGAATGATTTCAGGTAAGCTAAGACTAGCAGTGCTCAGTTCTCATTTGGGATCTCCTTTTTGCATACAGATAATAGACTAATTCAGACTAATGCTGCCATCTTATATGTTACATCCTAAAAGAAATTTTGGTCCCAATAATGCTCAGTATCAAGCACCTTCCAGATGACACCATCAGGTACAGCAAAAGGTAGTTAGTGTACAGTGGGTCCATCTGCAGCTCGATAGCAGTGTGAATGAATCAAAACAGTACAGTTGTCATAAAAGCAAACAATAAGTTGAAACAAATAACAATGAATGTATAAAATAATATAGTGTTGTGTGTATTCAGATCCTTACATATGCACCATTGTACTGTGCCAAAGAGCTCTATTGTTGTCCAAAAGTGACAGAGGTACAGAAACATGTTTGTCTTTCTGCACTTCCATCCAGACATTCTTCTTCTATTGGGGTACAGGTGTAAGCATCAATATGCTTGTGTCTGCCTATTACTAGCTATTTCACTTTGCAGGAATGTGGCCACCTCTTAGGCAGCTGCCTAGGATTCAGTGGCTCACTAGGAGGCTCCCATGTCTTAGTTTTCATTTTTATTTTTATTTCTTTATTTTCTTAGCATGCTGGGTCAAATCATGTGGCTGGATCTGGCTGCCTGCAGAGAGTTGTTTTCTAGTTGGCTTCTTATTTTTTGTTTATGACTAAGTCTTTTCCACCTTAGTAGATGGCTGCCAACAAGCATCTGTAAGTAGTTTGGATGGTGAGCCCCAGTGAAAAACTTGCCCAGAGGGGCTAAGGCTATAAAGCATACAAGCTAAAGCTTGTAGTGTAATTTACTGTCAGAAGTGTGACTTGACTTTAATCTTTAAAAATCAAGTTTACTCAGTTAGACTTGATAGTCAAATATTCACAATAAAATAGATTTTCTTTTATTGATGTAGCCTCAATACTCTTGTCAAACTGTTGCACATATTCCTTTATTTCATGAACATACATTATTTTGACTCAGTCCCACATACACTGTTGCCCAGACCACCAAATGTGTTTTACCATTAAAAATAGGTCCTAAACATGAGCTGTTTCCTCCTGTTTGAGTAACATTACTAATGGTGACTAGCTGTTTTTTTAATTATTGTTTTTTTCTTTTTTATATAAAAATAGATACACCACATTTGAGAGGCGATATTTTCTTTAGGTAGGAACCAGTGGGCTCAGGAGTAAGACAAACAGACAGAGAATCATTAATGTAAAAGAAAACAGGTAGTTCTGTTTAATGTGAATGAAACTAAAATATGTACCTATTCCAACAGAAGTCCAGATATTTGGTGCTAGTAGTCCCACAATTAGTGAAATGGAGATGGGGGAGTGCAGTGAATGTGTCTCAAGTGATTACAGTATAAAGACACTGGATGTCTGTCTGGAAGGTCCAGGCACTGGTTAATCAGTATTCCTGACTTCCATTACACCATGAAGACACAAGAACACTCCCAGCTACTCAGAGAACAGGTCATTAAAAATCATTAGTCAGGGGATGGATACAAAAAAAATCTCCAAGGCACTGAACATCACCCAAAGTTCAGTGAAATCCATCATCAGGCAATGAAAAAAATATGGCAAATGTCTAAATCTGCCTAGAACAGGTCGTCCACACAAACTGAGTGACTGTGCAAGAAGGAGACTAGTGAGGGAGGCCACTGACGCACTGAGGACTACTCGGAGGGAGTTACAAGCTTTATCAACTGAGATAGAAGAGACTGTACATACAACAACTGTTGCCTGGGTTCTTCACTAGTCAAAGCTTTATGGGAGAGCGGCAAGACGACACTGTTGAAGAAAACTCATGTTAAATCACAACTTTAGTTCACCAATAGGCATGTGAAAGACTCCATGGTCCAGTAGAAGAGGGTTCTTTTTGGCCATCAGACAAAATGCTTTGCTTGGCGCACACCAAACACTGCACATCACAACAAACACAACCATCCAACAAGGTGAATGTTCTGGAGTGGCCGAGTCAAAGCCCAAACCAGTAGAAACTTTGTGGATGGACTTGAAAAGGGCTGTTCACACCCGATCCCCACACATCCTGACAGAGCTTGAGCAGTTTTACGAAGAAGAATGGCAGAAAATTCCAGTGTTCAGATGTGCAAGTCTAGTTGAGACCTATCCACACAGACTCAATGCTGTGATTGCAGTCTAAGGTGCATCTACTAAATATTGACTTGAAGGGGTTGAATATTAATGCAAACACTATTATTTTTATTTAATCGACATTACTTTGTAGAAATCTGTTTTCACTTTGACATTAATAAGATCTTTTTCTGAGATATTTACGTCAAAGTCGCCAACTTTTATTCACCACGACTTTTTTATAATGTCAATAAAATGATGAAACAATCAAGGGGGTGAATAGTTTTTAAAGGCACTGTAGATGAACTAGACAGTTGGCTGGAGTGGTACAATGCTGACCTAAATGAACAAATTATTAATAATAAAAAAAATGAATAGCTGTGGAATGTCTGAATCACGCTGCATCTGGGGTGCTCACATCTGAGCAGATCTTTTGAAAAGCGATGAATTGATCTGATAAGGAATGTGCGCCTCAGACAGTATTTGCTGCTGTGACAGGGCTCTGCGCAAAAGTGTGTAAATTTTAGACAGAGCACACGGTGACTTTTTAAAAAAGAGGGCAACAAAAAATGAAAGGGCAGGCCGGATTAGGCCTGCAGGCCTTAAGTTTGACACATGTGGACGAGTACATTGTGTCATGAAATTTCATGGACAAATATCCAATATAGCAAAGCCTTTATTCTTTAATGTGCATTCAATCTGCCACTTTCATTTTTGTTCTTTTACAACCTGTTAGTTTTTCTTTCTTTGAAGATATTATACTGTATCTAATTAGTGTGATGGCAACTAATTATTTTGCATCCTCTTTTACTGACCTGCCTGTGTAAAATATGGCCTCAACCAGCAATGCTTATGTTATCACAGTCCTCCATACCACGGAGGACGTCTGAGGTTAATTTGTGCAGAAGATTTTCAATTCACTTTATTCAGAGGTTATAATTTGTGTGAAGGTGCTCAAGGCTATTTCTCCATTTGCTAGAGCGTGCCATGCTGCATCAAATTTGGCTTCCTATGGCTTCATTTACAGATGACAAGTCAAGTGGAGGTTGTGCTAAGGGCTGCTGGTGTCTCCTTTTCTCATGAAAGCCCCCCTTCCCCGCCATACAAAAACAGCTTTAATACATTCACACAGCCTGTATGACTTTTCGTGTGTTCATGTGTATGTTTAATATTTCAGCTGTAGCAGTTTGGAAGCCATTGTGTGATCATAGCAGGTTGTGAGAGGGCAGGCTGCACAGCGAGAAAACAAAGCAGCCTCATTAAATCCTGCTGATAGAAGGTTAGTCACTATATTCATGCAACAGAGATGTTATAGCACACAAGCACCAAACCTTATTCCTCTTTTAAAACTGAAAATGAATGAAATTATTGTTACAGAAAACAGGTCTGATTGAAGTTGTCTGTGACAATAGCATTTATATTATATAAATACTATGGATCCCATAATTATTACATAAGAGATATAATATTTATAATTTCAGAGATATAATACATATATGTTGCAGCAGCATTTTTACCATCTAGTTTGTACTTAGTGGGGTCATCATTTGTTTTCCAATAGGATAATGAACCCACACGCACACCTTTATGTTATGGTTATGTAAGAGCTATTTGTCCAAGGAGAGAGATGGAGTGCTGCATCAGATTCATCCTTCCACCATAAACCGATCTAAACCCAATTGGATGAGGTGGTTTGGGATGACTTGGACCAGAGAGTGAAGGAACAGCAGCTAAGAAGTACCCAACTCTGCTGGGAACCCCTTCAGGATTGTTGGGATGTGAAAAAAAGAGTGTGCAAAGCTTCAGTATTCATGTTGAAACGAATCAAAATGATGTTTCCAAACCTTTGACTGGTCGTGATTTGTGTCACATTTTGCATCTATAATGCTAAACACTACAGGATTGCTGCATTTGTGGCAAATGTGGTGAGTACTGATGCGTTTTCACATTTGTAAAATGCAACAAATGAAATGGAAAGCATTAGTATATTTTTCTTATCTAATACTCTAAACTATTGTATCTTCCTCTGGACCAAATTTTATCCAGGAGCCTGACCATTCCAATCAGCTTATGTTCTGTTGTTTGAAAAGTGATTTCAGACGTGGACACTGTTCTGAGTGTACAGTAAGCTTTAAACATCCATTAAGCAGAAAAAAAGAGTTTTCCATTTGCCAACTCATTAATAGCCTTCTCACAAATGTGGTCTAACTGTTGACCTGTCCTTATGAAAAAGCTCTTAATATCTACAATTCTGAACACACAACAGCCACAACATAGAGGTAGAACATGGTCCACTATACTCCTCATGTCACTGACCTGGACAAAGCAGACTTTGTCAAACAAGGCAACAGAACAAAGATTCTCAGCCAAACAGAGATGCTTTAGCTTGACAGGCTCAATCTCTGTTTTTTGCTGGTGGAACCTCATCTCGCAAAAGTTAAATTCAATTATTACACTATGTCTAACTTACACCCACCATGTCTGGGTGCTTAACTTCTCTTGATTCTGCCACAGCTGTGGAAAGCCTGGTACCTTAATGGGTAAATACGAAAACAAGTAGACACATTGCTTTCACTATCAGTTTAACTAAATTCATACCGAATATTATGACTGTTAGCTTACACATTCACACATGCTCACACACGCAAACACAGACAGACACTCACACGCCCCCACACAATACCATTTAGGTCTAGCAATGGAAGGAAAGGAAACTCATTTCTCTCTTGTAAATATGAAATCTTGAATGTGTCACTCTGTCTTGTCAGCCACCCAGCGTCGAGCATCTGCTGACGTTGTTAACATTACACGTCGGCGCTCAGTGACACACCAGTCTGCGTGAAATAAGGGACAGCATTTCCATAATGTGTCATTTCATCTAATCACTAAGGCAGTCATCTGCAATCTGGCAATCTGCACTTTATGAGATCCACTCCCCTGGCGCTAGGAGGCCAACGGGCTGGGAGGTTTCCAGTCAGAGAGGGGCACACCATATTTTACAATAGGGTTCCCTAGCAACAGCAGTAAGCATCAGCTGCATTTTTACATTCTCAATGGAGAATTTAGCTGAGTGACTAAGTGTGCGTCAAGACAATGACTTTCTTTTCCTGTGGTATTAAAATACAAGGAGATTAAAATGTCATAAGATCATGGTCGAGTTGCCCTCACATTCTCACAGCCAGATGTAAAAGGAAATGCAGTCTGAGATATGGAGAAAAAAACTGAACAAGTGAAAAGAGACAAAATCATTTTTGAAGTGTTTTTTTTAAATGCACAGTAACATAATACTATACAAGGCTGTTCTGGGTGGCATTGTTCATTTTATTTCTCTGTTTGAGAACAGAAACTGTTTTATTTTGCTTTCTATGTGCTATTGAAAACTCTTAATACAGAACACCAGAGAAAATCAATGTACTGGATTAAAAAAAACTTTATGGGGACGAGGACATTTTCTTCATATGTGTTTTTACTTTGTCTACTTGCAGTGCAGCATTGTTTTTAAGAAGTCAAGGCCATCACATTCTCACTTACCTGCAGTGTAATTAGAAATGGAGGTGCACATTCACCTGCACAAAGTGTGCAGCACAGTCCAATGGATTAAATACATGTTGTTGTTGTTTTCTAATATATTTTAATATTTAAAAAAGCATATTCTGTTTTATGAGAAACATACTTCAAGGATTCACTCAGTGTTTTTTATTTACAAAGATGGACTGTAAAATGAATCCTCTCGCCCTTAAACAATTGCAACGGCAACAACAATTCTAAAATTATTCTTAATGTAAGAGAGCTTCCATAGAGCTAAAGGAACTCCATCATTGATGGATCATTAGTCGCATGAATCTGATTTGTTTGATTTGAATAGGGAAGAGTGGTCTAGTGGTCATTGTTGTCTTTGGTGTAAAACAAAAGCATCAGTAGTTTACTGTATTTTAGACAGACGGCAGATCACTGTTACACTTTGGTTGCGGTAGGTGTGCATCCATGTTAAAACAGATAAATAAAAGCAGATGTTAGTTTCTACGACCTGTCATCATTTCTACATAGAAGACAATCAGTCTCAATCTAGCAGTCTATACAATCTGTGTAGTGGTTCTTCATTCACTTAAAGCTTCACACTGTGAATGTGTATTATTAGTTATTATATGAGCTGTGACAGCTTCCAAAATCCTGGTGTCCCACCCTCTGAACTGCACTCGAACGGCTCCAGTGTAGACGCACAGAGCAGCTCTGCTACAATTCTCTAGGAGGATTTTAAAGGTTTTAGAAAGACCTTTGGGTTGCTTTGGCTGGATGTGTCACAACAATGTGTTTTCGATGCACATGCGCTCCCTAAAGCACATATGTGTGCTTAAATAAGTCTGACTAATAGATAGATTATTCTCTTACTAAACCCACTGTGCTCATCAGAACACAAGATAATGTGTTGATAGAAATGATGATTCTGTATGGGGGTATAAAAAGAACAGCAGTTAAATGTGCAGTGTGTCTCTGTGTTGGTGCTGCTGTATTTTTCTCTGTCTCACACTGACATAAAGAGCACTACAGTTTAAGTGAAGCGGCCTGGGTTGTGCCCCAAAAATCTCATAGCTTTGAGGAGTCTCATGGCTGCTGCCAGCCAAGAATTCACACTGACAGAAAACTCAGATGTGTTTAAAATCAGTTCATTTGATGATCATATTGTGTGTTAATAATTAATATTTCAGTAACATAAAATCATATAGTAACTTGTAATATCATACTAGTATTAGATAAATTTACCTTTAAAAACAACTAACATTGGTGCAACTGTGTAACATCCTGGTGAAAGGAAAGGTAAACATCTTTGTGTATAATGTTATTAACCAAAAATGTACAGCACATTTAACAATTCCCAGACTTTTTTTCTTTAAATAATGGTATCAAAATACATTTTATATAATGATAGCAACAGGAGAAGCCAGTGAATGAACTATCAGCCCTGCAATTAGTGGACAATGCACTCTCCCTCACATCACACCATTCAGACTGTGAAGTGGTTGGAAATTGAACCCAGCTTGGAATTGTTAAATTGTGGGATGAGACTGGGTTCAAAATCTCTTCACAACAGATGCCATATTTTGTAGTGCTTGAAGGATAATTTAACAGTGCCTTCATTTTACCATGTTTCCTTTTCTCCAATTCTGAAATAACCACTTTGTCCGCCTGCTTTGGAAGTTATCAAGTCATTCAATGGCCATTATCTATTATCAGCATAGGTATAGGTGTAATAGGTACCTGCTCCACATGCTAGGCTCAGTATGTAATTTTCATACCATATTATGTGTCAACCCTTTGTTGTCATTGTTACAATACTAAATGCGGATCAACAATTGCTGTTTGACACTACAAAAGTTACCATCATGTTATATACTGAGCATGTGTGAAACATGTCTGTGCAGGTATCCCTAGTAGTATGAATAGACTGGTGTACACATCTGTAGTGTTTATTCACAGGGCAAATGGCTACTGTGAATTAGCCTTAACTCTCCTGCTGACACTGACAGTTGTGTTTGATGGGGACACAAGCCGGAAGCCCCAGGACCCTTTGGTATTGAATCCAGCGCTGTGTGGTGGTTGCCGAGAGTTTTGTCACATGATTTTAAATCAAAATGTTTAAAATGGTAACACATTGAAAGATGATGAAATGTCATCTGTCATCCGAACTGAGCTACAGGCTCTGTAGCTTTCACAGATGACAGACTCCAACAGTGCAACAGTACGGCCTTTGAACTTCAGAAAAAAAAACCTCTTTCAAACCTCTTGCATTCAATATTTCAAACGCTATACAGTGGCAAATCAGTCCTCTAATTAACTCTAAGTACCCTCTGAACACCAAAAATACTTTAGCTAATTATTTTCCATTGATTATTCTAGTATACAATTTATTTGAATGTTTAGGCATTGAAAGGTGAAAGCATGAAGTGCAAATATTGTTTGTAATGAAGAAACATATCAAGTGTAACAGTGTAATAAACTATTGTTAATTTGTTCTGTCTACAGAGAAATTAGTTGAATTGAACTAAGCTGAATAAACATCACAGTTAATAAATGCAATTTATTGTTGATTTTAGTCTGTGAACAATAATGAAACGATGAAATATCACAGACCTTAACTTTAAAGTTGCTTTGCAAGTTAAAAGCATAAGGCTGGACCTTACCTACATTTTAAATGGCTGTAACAATCAGCTTTGTGATAAACAGAACAAACAAAGTGAAGTGAGGAAGTGAAGAAAAAAAATGATGGCATCTGGTGGAATGGTTCTGGCAAAGAGCAGAAGGACCAACTGAATAAAACCATAAACACCCCAAAATAACAGAACTATTTACTGTTACGTACTGAAAAAAGGGCCTTGATTAATAACTGAATTAACATTTTTTCATTGTTTCACAAATTCTCCATGTTTAACTGAAATTACACAAAGCACAAGAGGTGTTGCTGAAAAAGTACAGATTATATTACATACTGTGTTCCTGTTGGGGCCGAAAAAACAGGTCGCTGAAGTCCCCAAAATGTGCCTGCACACTGTGCTGAAAAACCTTGTAGATTATAAAGTGACAAGTCTGAAAATGTGCATGAACAGACCCTTTAAAAACGCTTGGGTATGAAAACAAAACAACAAGCCCTTACGGCTAACTGTATTCTGAGATGGATAGGAGGAAGAAGAGACTTCTGTGTTTGTCCATAAATGCAAAAGGTGAGCAGTGTCCCTGCTTTGTCCTCTGCTGCTACTGCTTTGCTGTTTTAAGAGTAATACTGCTGTATTGAGGAAAAACAACGTCGGACTGCGAGCAACTTTCTACTGAGAGCAAACTTTGAGCAAAGACTCTACAAAACAAGAAAATGTTAAAAAAGGACGGAGTGCGCTTCTGACATACTAGTGTGTCTACATGCACCAGAGATTCATACAAATGTACCAAAATGACATTTGTCCAATAATGAGGGCACTTTAAAGTAAAGAACACAGTCAAATGTCAAACAGTTTATTTATTTAGTTATAGTTAAGTGAAAATATTGTGTTTTAACATTTTATGCTTGTCTCAAGATCTGAAATTTATACAGATACACATCTGAGCCCACAACAGACCTTGTAGGTCAGTCACATATCAACAGTGACTCTTCAGTGAGGAGGGTTTTACCAGTAGGCTCTCCCTCCTCCCTCCAGATGAATCCATTAATGACTACATCAGTGCAGTTTCCACACTACTAGCTACACAAAAACAAATAAAGTGCATCCCCAGTGCCTCAAACAAAGTGATGATTACATTGTGACTTTGACATTTGAGGCAGCCTCTTGCCAAGTCAGCCCAAAACTCATTGCTCACCCTGTTCATTACCTCCCATAATGACCCTTTTCTCAGACAGCGGGGCCCAGCTTCGGCCCAGGGACCAGGCAATAATCCCCTGCATTAATTAGATGACCCCTGGAGACGTCTGCTGCTGCATTGGTGGGCACAATGACAGGATCTCTGCTTATTGTTTATGGCTGGTTGTAAAGAGTCCAACGGTGGGAGAGATCAGGGAGAGGAGGAGAGTAAGTGAGCAGGGGTGATCGACTGGGGGCCAATCAGGCCAGAGTGAATGGCAGTGATGCAGAACCATCTTTCCTCAGCTCTAACACGGTTTTGGTTTTAAAATACTATTTTCAGTTTTTAAACAATACAGAAACACAAACAAATACAAAATCCTATGTGATACTTCATGACTAATTCAGAGTCTTACTGCATGGTTAAATTTTGGCTCAGTCTTTGCTGACTTAACACACACTGAATGTGGAAGCCAGATATTCATGATCTGCATTAAGCAACCTTGTGACCCATTGTGAATAATAACTGGTCTCTGCAGCTTTGTGGGGCATTTTAACACCTTTCAGCTAATTGTTTTGGTTTTATAGCCAGCAGCTTAACTCTCGTTGCCCTTAAGAACCCAATCCTCAGACTAACACAGCTGTTTTTAGTTAATGCAAACCAAAGAAACATGATTCTAAATGAATGCTAATGTTGCTTGCTAGTAGTGTGAAATGGAAACAGTTTGCACTTTTTCACTGTGCAATCTCAGTTCTCTGGCCATGACTCACTAAGCCAATATCAAAGAACTAGAGACTACATAGACGACTGTTTCATTGCATCATGTTTCCTCACACTGCTTCACATTGCCTTTGTCTGGGCCAAAAATAGGTGACCGATAGTGGCTGTAGTCATAATGACAAGCAACAGAATAAAACAAAGCCGTATTTGGCAGTGGTTAGTTATTATTTTCACACTATTCTTGTTCAACACAAATGTATTATAAGAAGTTGTAAATGGCACTGTGGTCCATTATTATTCTTCTGCAGTGAAGCTGAACAGCCAATCAGACTGGTCTATCTCACCTGATTCAACATACTGACTCATGTGTAAAGTCACACTGCAAAAAGAAGGCTGACCGACACTCAGTGATGGCCCAGTATTGGCTGACAGACCATTTACTGAAGATACTGATTTTACTGACTGGTTGTTCTCACTTGAACTCAGTAATTCTGCTCGCTGTAAGACTGAGAAAACAGGAAAAGCTCAAACATGTTTGTTTAAGTTGTATAGTGTGAGATAGAAAATGCCCAGTAAATCTAAAAAGACTTCAACACTCAGTTTGTTCAGAAGGGTTGTTTCTTGAAGCTGGATCTCAGATGATAGTTCTGCACCCTTTGGACAGCAATCGCTATCACCAAAGATTTAAGAACCATTTAGATAAGATTAAATTGTTAATGCCCCGTTTGCTTATTGACTGTCTCCAGGATTGATTGTCGTCAACAGAACTCATTGGTGCACCACTGTTAAGCAGCCATATCTTAGATCTCACATTGTGTGTCAGATAGTGCAGCTTTTAGCCATCACATCAGCATGACAGGATCACAGGTCTGCAGCTGATACCGGTTGTTAGTATAATGAAATTGGTAGCATAAAAGCAGGGCAGGAAGGTAACTGTAACAGCAGTGTTGAACTGAATGTGTCACCTCCTTGTTTAGACTAGTACAAGACTACAGTATGATTTGTATAATGTTCAGCACACTTAAAGAAATAAAGCATGCCACTTGTGTGGTCTTTGAAAAACTGTAAGAAGAAAATGTGTTTCTCACAGCTTTGGGCTTCACAGTGCAAATCATACTGAAAAGTGTGTTAAGTGTGTAAAACAACAAATGTATTTTTCTGGCAATTGAATTTGGGACCATCGCTGAAAGCTAACATATCCTTGAAGAAATGAATACGAAAGCTTGGAAAATGGTAATTGGCCTCATTGTCCAGTTTTGGCTGAGAGAAGTGCCTGAGGCCAAATTGGATTTAGCTTTTGTAAAACATGTGTAACCTTTGTGCTTCCGTGCACACCCTCAAGCAAAGAAAGGTTGTAGAAAAATAAAATAACACACAAAACACTAGACAATAAATTGGTAAAAATTAATCACATGCACCAAGTAATATTATTATTAGTACCAAATTTAATATGCTGATCTTCATTATTTATTCAGTTTTAAATTAAATTGACATTTACCTCTTTCACATATCAGATGTAAAGTTTCACTTAACACAAACAGAATGCAGTGGGATTGAAAACACTGGAGTTCTTATACTCCTGTTGCTCGGAGATCTGAAATGAAAAAGTCATTGTTCACACTGTGCAACAAAATAAATAACTTAATTAAGTTTAATAAAAGGGCAGTGGCTTTACATAGACAGCAACAGTGGCACTAAAATGATTAATGATTCATAATCGCCGGTTCTAAAAATAACTGCATTATCTTAAGTTGAAGTGGAATGCTTTAGATGTTATTTATAGGGCAAAGAGAATACAGATTTAACCTTGATAATGAACATAATGCTTGTTGAATGTTAAACTGCCTGTCCCAAAAATAACTACTGGAAGATTATTGTTCAGCTGACATTAAGTCATTTAACCCGGACTGATGCAGTGAGTAGCTTCTTCTTCTAGCTTCTTTCTTAAACAACCATGTCTGAAGACACATTCTGTGGTTGTGGAAAGGATGTTAATCTGTTTCAGAAGGGTCAAATTGTTAACATGAAACAAGCAAAGAAAACATCTAAGGAGATTGATGAAACTACTAAAACTGGGTTAAGAAGAAGGTCATGTGGTCTGATGAGTCCAGATTTACCCTGTTCCAGAGTGGTGGGAGCATCAGGGTAAGAAGAGAGGCGGCTGAAGTGATCACCCCATCATGTATACATTCCAGCATATTCCAAGATGACAATAGCAGGATTCATCGGGCTCAAATATTGAAAGAGTGGTTCAGGGAGCATGACACCACAGAGTCCTGACCTCTACCCCACTGAGAATCTTTGAGATGTGCTGGAGAGGATGCTGTGCTGTGGTCCGACTCTCCCATCATCAATACAAGATCTAGGTGAAAAACAAATGCAACTCTGGGCGGGAATAAATGTTGAGACATTGCAGAAACTGATTGAAAAGATGCCACGGTGAATGTGTGCCAGAATCAAAGCTAAAGGAGGTCCAATGAAATATTAGAGTGTGTGACTTTTTTTTCAGCTGCAGCGTATTTCATTAAAAGGCCATTATCATTACAGGAATAATAATTGGACCCTGTCAGCAGGGCCCGACTGCACCTACCAGTCGTTCAGAAGGTGCATTTCATCACTTTCCTCTGAAAAATTTTGGACAAAGTGCCTGTTGTCATCAATATAGTAGCATAAGTTACAGTTTACAGTATAGTAGCATGTAGTATAGTGCTGTATACTCTAGTATAGTAAACAGCTCCTATAACTCTCAGGAAACCAGCATCCACATAAGAGTTGTGTTTCGCTCATTCAGTACGATCTGTATGGAAACACACACATGAAAACCTATGTTAGGACACTGCAGCAGCAAAGGCCGAATTACACTTATGCGATCACAGCCACCACAATCGCTTTCAGGCTTGATCAATTACTTTGTGTTTGCTTAGTGTTTCTATTTGCATTTTCACCTTCCTGCTTTTTTTGCATTCAGGCAAAACATCCCACTTTGTATATTTATCAAGGCTAAGGTGCAAAATACACAATGTGCACTATTTTGTGCATTTGAAAAACGCATCCCTCATTGTTCACCGTTGAACTTGTAACATAACATTATGGAGTTTGGTCCAGAATTGTTCCACATGTGCCTCATAAATAAGGTTTTTGCAGAAGTCTAAAGTTTTCAGCCCTTGTTCAGTTTCTTAAGAACTTAAGATTTCTGAAAACCAGCATCTGCAAAAAACGTTTTGAGTAATCAATCAAAAAAAAAAGAAAAATCTTTGTTACTATAGAGCAGAAGTGAAGCTGATTTTAACCACTTTACTCACACGCTCTTCATTAGTTGATTACATTTAGTCATTTACTTCTGCAGGAAGTAAGTTCTAGCTAAAGCTGTGAAATAAATGTTAAGTAAACAGTTCAATATCTTCCTTTGAGTTGAGTAAAAGTAAAGTACTTGAGTAAATATGCTTAGTGCACAGTGCAGACTGTACTGATATAAGGAGCGTAAGTGCAAAATGTGTAGGTGAGATGACATTTGGTCTGGCTGCTGCTCAGTTAATAGCAGTTGTCCACGAACCCCAAGACAATAGTTGGAAAAAACTCTATAACCATGTACATCTGCTGCAGCTGGTCAAGTTCATAAATACACATCTGTGAACTGAATTACTGAACACCAGATCTATATCAAGTGTGAGTGACTGGAATCCAATAGAACACCAGTGGAATATTTAAAAGAGACAGGCAAAGCAGCACAACTCCATTTAATTATAGTTTGGTCAAACATTTCTGGTTTTCAAAGTGAATTGGCTTAAGTGATAAGATTACTTAATACTTTTGTACATTTCAGTGATTCTGACTGTAACTGAATATTGACTGTGCACACATCACCTGACTTTGGAAGCTTTATGCATAATTATATGGAGCTCTATTTACATCTTATTGTTCAAAATCAGAACAACAATACAAACGCAAGCTACTGCAGTGTCCTCATCAGTTCATTCTCATGATAGGGGCAAAATACTCAGTGAAGCAATAACATGGAGCTGAGATCTTGAGAAGCTCTCTATGACATTTGATGCTATGTCCTAACATAATTAGATGAACTCAGAAATCCCTCTTCACAGGCTAATAAAGCACCAAACAGAGTTTTGACACATTTTATGATTACATTAAATGAAGTAAAAAAATCTTTATGGCTGCACCTCAGCACAGACTAAAGCCATTAATTGTTCAAGGCTTCACCTTGCGGTAATGAAGTAGAGCAGGGTTTAATGGGCTCAGATTTCCAAATGTTACAGCAGCATCAAATTGGAATGTAATTATTTTGGCCCAATTAAAATATGATAGGATTTTGTTCCTTTGTCTGGTTTGTTCTTGATGTTACAAGGTGGGTTCAAAAGCTCTTCAGAAGCTTTGTGCCGTCTGAGACTGATCAAGGACAGACAGGGTCAAGGATGTGAAGCATCCTGCAGTCTCCTCAG
Source organism: Anabas testudineus (assembly GCF_900324465.2). Lineage (NCBI taxonomy): Eukaryota > Metazoa > Chordata > Actinopteri > Anabantiformes > Anabantidae > Anabas > Anabas testudineus. The sequence goes on from NC_046611.1 coordinate 30,698,903, forward strand.
AAAAAGTTCCCCAGCTTTAGTTTGAAAACATCTTTCAGTTTGTTTCCTGTTTGGCCTTAAAGCCACAGTCTTCTGACACCTGTCGATCAGAAGCAGTATTGGTCCAGATGGGCTACCCTTCTCTATCCATGATCCTGTTGCCCGGTCACCTGTGGTCCTTTCTTTGGATCACCAGGATCCAGGAATACCCCTTATGACCTCCTGACCCGGTCATCTTATTTCACAATTTTTACCTTTTACCACATCAACCTCAAGATCTTAATGTTTGCTAGCTACCTAATATAGTATCTCCCATAATAATATATATATATATTTACATAACAATTACTGATCACAAAGAAACACTGATCCACTAAACTCAATTGAAGACACACACATATATACACATACTGTGTGCAACTAATCATGAAATGCTGGGTATCATAAGAATAAAATAAATAGCCACCCCCATGTGTGAGTGAAGATTTTTCAGCCTTCAGCTCTTGGAAGTTTTACCTACAGCCCAGTGTGTTTTTCAGAAACCAAGTGGATCTTTTACAATAATTGTATTTTCCATTTATTAGATATTTACCCAATAAAGCAATCAAATTACTTATTTCTCTTAAAGATTTCTAGTAGTTTCCAGGACAGCCAATGTGTTTACATCTAATATCTACTGTCATTACACTATTAGGAGATAATCGTTAGAGGCTGGAAAACAAATGTTAAGGAGCATTTAAGAATAATATCATAAACACAAGGTAAAACATCTACCACAGACTGAAGAACAGACACCTGAAGCCTCCAACTTTCATTCTATAACCCAGCCTTTTAATGCCAGTGGCACATGGCCATCAGTAGAACAATGATCAATTCAACCGCGGAACGTGATGGAGCTGGAGATGGCTTATTGACGTGCTCACCTTGTATGTTGCAGAGCTGCTGATGGTTCGATGACAGATTGACTTGTGGGTCACTGGACCCTTGTAGAATACTAAGAAGTGTAGTTAACCTTTTCATGGCTGAATTGAACTCTTTTGCTTGTGTTCTTCTAAAATGTGCTTATCTATAAACACATTTAAATTTACTGACTTAGTGACTTGCAAGATACAAGACAGGGTGAGTGTAAGGAGGTCTTGCTTGAGGACACCTACTGGAGGTATAAATTTGTGGGCTCCAACCAACTATCTTCAGACTAAGGAAGCTACTTGGATGAGTAGCTTCAACCTAACAAGAAGGAAGTTCAGCTGCCTGAGTCAACTTCCAGTTAACTTCACCTGGATGACTGAGAATCTTCACAGACACCATCTACTGGAGGTGGGACCCTGGTTTCCCACATAGAGCGTGACTTGACTTCACATGCACAAAACTCTTTATATACAGCTCAGGGTTTTAAAGGCTATGATTTGATGTTAGTGGAACAAACTTCACAGGGAGTGTGGCAAATTCAGATGAGTCACTCTACAATAATTGTAAGTGGCTTTCTTAAAGAAATTGAATGTCTCATGTAATTTACACCTGACTAAATTGTAATTTTCTTCACTGCAACATTCTCTACATTATATATTACAGTCTTTGTCCTCCACTGTTTTAAGGTGAGTCACTGACTGGTGAATCATCTCTGCACGCTCCCGCAGAGCGCACACGTACTGTATACATGCACTCAATCAGCCATGGATGTTGAAGTTCCGGGGCCAGTTGTTCAAAGTCAGTACTGTGCTCCATGTGGTTATTATTGTGGCATTTTGCCAGGCTGTCCTCCCTCTAGTTTTGCCAGCATTCAATCAAAAAGCAAGGTTCCAGTCTGCAATCTTGCAGGGCATAATTACCATGGCCACTGTTAACAATCAGTTCTAGATACAAAGACACTGGTGCTGTGTCAGTGCGTGTAGGTGTGTGCTGATCAGTCTCAAGGAGGGAATGCTGCTTCTTGGTTGATAAAATTGTTTTAACCATTACGTCATTTCTACCATACCACTGTTATTGTGCTTTGGAGCCTATTTGCTACTACTAACTACAGTTTGCTGCTGTCAACACATCTCCCTGACAGTAAATAAATATATGTACTATGTATCTGTTTGTGTTTTACGTGTGTGCACGAGAGAGTTAAGTTGTGCAGTGACGCTATTCACACTAAATGTGTCATTTGAGATAATAAAGTGATTGTTTTCACTGTTTCTTCCTGCCTTTGGATCAGAGGATCAGAGTCCAGCTTTCAGTACACAAACCCACTTTAATGGGCCGAGTTTGGCAGCAGCTCGGTATCAGTCACCTGCTCCCAGACTGCAAATGTAATTTTGGCCATGATTGACAGGTGTCACACACACAGTGCATCACAGTAGCTCGGTTATCTATTTAGGCTATCTAACTATCTAGTATACAGTTTAAAAATCAGACACCTGATGCCTACTTTCCTTCCACAGTCCAGCTTTTTAGTGCCAATGTCACCAGACTGTTTCTACACCAAGTGCCCATGCTAAACCCCAGTCCACTGCTGAAATACATACAGTGCAATATGATACCAGATCCACACACCTCTGTTTTAGCTCCTTTTCACTCCTTGTACATATACAGGTATTTAACATCTACATAAAAACTGCGGTATCTTCAGTATCGTGTTCATACATATTCTGTTAATCCCTAAAACAATCACAGAATTTGGTTTGGTCCACACTCAAGTGCAGCTGCTGTGTTGAGATCTGCCCAAACAAACTGCACCGGAGGAGAAAACAAACCAGCATCCAACCAAAATTCATTTATGCAGATTTTAAAGTACACTGAATAGTCTCAGTCGAGGGTATTTAGAGCACACCAGAGTTGTACTGACAGCTGTGACACTGCCTAAATGAACTAAACCGAAGGCTAAATACATCACAGTTAGTTTGAAGTGAGCAGGTTAGGTGTGAAAGCACCTCTAACCTGTCTTAAGATAATCAAGACGGATCCACCACAGAATAGAGTTTTTTTTTTTTTTCATTGCATTCAACATTTAGCAGTAAAATGCTGGACAGACTCAAATCCAGAACCACTTCTGTGCAGAATGAATGATTAGACTCAAAAAATCTTTGTCCTGATTCTAATCAGTGAAATAGTGACTGAATAGAGCCTTCACTTGTACATTACAGCCATTTTTAAATTGTAATTGTTTCCATGAGTGAGCCCTTATTATGTGCTCATTACTCCACACGATGACAGCTGGATTGAAATTGCTTTGAATTTATTCTGCATAATATTAATAAAATGACCTTAAAATAGTGTGAACAATGTCAGTGGCTGTTCAGAATGGTTGTGGCAAATGGCTTTTATAAAGTGTGTGGGGGGGGAAATATCTGTAAAGATCTGTAAGATTAAAATCATCAATTTGACATGTGGTGCAGATCAAGAGTAAGTTGGTTTGATCTTTTAAAAGATGTGGCTTAAAAGTTACATGCATGTCTGTCAACACTCGTGTTCTCATGAGTTAATCAGAGTGGATGTTAGAGCCAGATGTAATGAAACTCACTCCACGCACTTCTGACATACAGTATGGCTCTGATGGAAATAGGACAGACATGAGATCCAAATGATCAACAAAAGCAAATGAGTTCATCCTTGGGCCAACTTTAAAGAAATTCCCTAAAGTTGTGACAGAGATCTCATGTTCACAGACAACCCAGAAACATCTTGCTTCCAGCCACGGCTGTCGCAAGAGCAGAGGCACAAAAAACAAAACGACCCTGACAAGTAAAGCACCTGTGTGCTGGTCCTATGTTTAGCGCCTTGACGGACTGTCAACAACTGTTCTAACATTTCAGAAATCATATTAATCATTTTCAAACCTGTAGAGGTACTAATGTTGTACTAGAGTGCATTATATTAAGAGGTGTTTCAAATGTAAGGGGGCCAAACATCAGAAACACTTCTTCATTTAATGCACTCTATTACATTACTACACTTCTCTTTTATCTGCTAAAGCTTTATTCCTCCTTATCAGAGTCAAGGGCCTAAGGACAGGGCGTGTTGTTGCTAAACACTTTCGGAAAGCCCTCTGAGTCAAGGTTCGCATATGACTTTTTGAATTTAATTGACTTTGCTTCTAAGTGGATGTAAAGCACTTTGAATTGAATTGAACCCACAATGACCTCAACGATAAACATATAGCAGATTGCTTCCTGACAAAATAAAAACTAAGAAATTATAACCTTGTAAAAGTAGAATTCATGGCAGAGCTGCTGTATTGTGGTAAAACGTGTGATACTGAGCGTATAATGGGGTACATACTGTAGACATGTCAAGCTAAGAAAAACTCAGATACCATGATCAGTGACATGCTCCTTTAAGTCCTCAATCACCAGTTGCCGTGTAGAAGAGTTCCCAAACAGACAGGCAGAGTATAATTTGGGAACATAGTGTCAATCTGTGACATCTGCAATAATACTGATGGGAACTGTCCTGTGTAAAGAATGATTAAAGCTTTTGTCACATAAAAAAGAATCTTGCCTAGGGTGAATCTTTCACTTTTTGTCTGATTCACTGAATCCTCAGGTTTAATGGACAGCAGGGTATGCTCAGCCTATACTGCCGACAATCTTCCATCTGTTTATCTGATGCTGTAATAGATGGGCTGTGGAAGTTTCCCCCCCTTGTGTAGCTGCAATCAGTCTCCCCATCACTACTGATAAGACAGCGTGCCAAAAACACAACCTCACAATGGCAGCAGGACCTCACAACAAACTGGGTTAATGATGCAGGAGGACTGCCTGTCACCCTCTGGACTAACAGAGGTCCAGCCTCGTGTTTGTCTGTCTATCAAAAGAATTTAGTCTGCTAGCCTGCTCTAGTCTGCTGGCCTAATAGAATCACACATTAGAACTGGCTTACAATAAAGGAACTTTGTTGACTCTTTACTTGCTTGGATCTCTTATATTCACTCATACTTGGAATCAAAGACCAAATGAAAAACAAATGATGACAGTGCTCATGATAAGTTGCAATATTTAGGTTTTTATGATTCAGTGCTGGTGATAGGCTCAGCTAGACACATTATAGTTTTCTGTCCTTCACACCTCCATCCTAGTCTTAGGAATCTGATATCCCAGAAATTAGATTTTGGTGATCAAAGGTCAAGGTCAGTGAGAGATAACCTTGTAGAGCTTTCGTACTGTCTGTATTGACACTACAGATTTGAACATGTTAATATCACCTTTCAGGAACAAGACTCAAGTTAAATCTTAATTTTTACTGGCATTCAATGGGCAGGTGTGGAGTCAAAAATAAGCAGGTGATAAACAGAGTTCCAGTCAGTTGAAGCTAAGGCAAAGGTCCAGGTGGGTGAAGAGAAAAGATGAAATCACTCATGTGAGGCACAAACAAAGGCTGCAAAACTACAGCATTTAACACACAAGCAAACAGCTGGGGCTGGAAAACACACTGGTATAACTGCGACAGAGCTAATCAGGGGAAATGAGCAACAGGTTAGTCAGAGGGGAGGGGAGGAGTCAGCTCAGGTGGGAACCAATGAGCATGCAGGATACAGCAGGAGGAAAGTGACCAGAAACGAGGTGATTATTGTTAGTGTGTGGTGACAGTTTTTGCTTAAAACCTTGCTTTAAACTAATAAACTAGATTGCAAGAATACATGCTCGAACTAACGCAGTATCCTGTATAATAAAAAGATTCAGATGCTCTCACACTAAAATCCCTAAATATATATTAATAATGACATACTTTATTTATCCCCTTGGGGAAACTGTGGTTGGACAGCTGCCAGACGTATCAGCACTGCCACAGGGTTTTAGTATGGTGTCCAAGGACACCTCAACAAGTGGCCAGGAGGAACCAGGAATCAAACCGCTAACCCTGGGGCTCTTTTTGGTCTACACACAGCCTTTCTGAATAAATTTGCAGACACTGTAAACGACTGTGAGCAGATTCAATTATTAAAATTAAATGTACCTTGTTTTCAGTTCGGCTTAATCATCATCTTCCTATCTCATTAGAAGTTACCTCAGATGAACTGAGCAGAAAAAGCACTACAGTGCATGTGCACTAAAATGTTGATGCTAGAAGTTTATTTGTTTATTTATTAACACCTTATTAACATTTACAGCTCCAGATGGAAAAGAACAATTTATTAATGAGGCCATTAATGAATGACTACAATTTAGAGCTGCACAATTCATGACCCTTTGTTAATGATGTTCACCAGCAAGAAATGTCAGAATTTGAAAGCCCCAAAGCTGATTGCATTAATGGCTCAGTAAATTATTTATTAATAAGGGAATCATTAACATTGTGAATAATGAATAAAGTCAGCATGTAAATCCTCATCCTGACAGATGCATTTATGGGCTGTAAAAGCTGTTGATAGTGCTGAACGGACTGACAAGAAGACACACAGTAAGCATGTGTGTGCAGAAAAGTAAAATGGGGTCATGGGGCATGAAGCATAAGGTTATAAAAAGATTTTGCAACATAGTAGTTTACATACATTTGTGTGGTATATTGATATCCAGCCAACTATTTTCCGTACTACTTAACTTTGTTATTTTAATTCTAATTACAGCTAAACTCCTCTGTAAGCACAAAAATGTAAAACGTATAAAAAAAAATAAATCATTACACCCCCTCATTTCCTTCCACAGTACATATTACTCAATATTACTTAATTAAACACACACAGAGCTGAGACCTCGGGTTTAGAGCATGCAACACACAAAAATTTTGTGGGCTTGCTGAAATCCACCACAGTGAGCCAGGTAATTAGCATTAAGTAAGAAATTGTGTGATTTTCATGCTGCTATTAATTACTTCATCACATGTATCGGCTGGGAGAAACCTAATGCCTAAATGTGCCCCTCTAACTTTGCCGAACAGATTATTTATCATCATGGGTTGTAATTATACCTGGGGCTCAGCAGATTCAAATGGATTTGCTGCAGAGCTGATAGCATAAATGTTTGATGAGATGTTTTCATTGATGTGTGACTGGCTTTGCATTATAGCCCGAGAAAGGCTTCACTCACTGATAGTGCTTGCCTCATTGATTGTTGATAAGATCGAGCAGTGGAGGAAGAGAGGCTTTTCACAATATACTGATTCCACACAAAGATCTAATTTGTCAAAGGTCAGCAGTGTGAAACAAGATGTGAGCAATTACCATCTACAAGCCGGCATTCAATCAAACGGGCCTCGTGGGTCATTAATGTACAGCTCTATGACAGACAACACAATGACCTTCTATGTGTTGGGACTGGTCTAAATTCAAGTCAATTTCAATTATATGGGGCCAATCACAAATTTGCCATCTGCACAACATACAACACCCTCTGTGGTTAAGCTATCGATTTGTCAAAAACATGCACACCTCAGGAAGAGCGCTGGAGAACAGCAGTGAGTGTCCTTTACACAGACAGTAGCGACAATACAATATTAACATTCTCATGAAGTTCATGGTTTAGGGTTAGGGTTAGGGTTTAGACTCCAAGAACCTTAGCAACAGCTGTTATGCAGCAACCTTATAATGGCACTTTTGTGTCACTGTGGTGTGGTTGGGACAATCAGCATCAACCGCCTATGTTGTCCTGTCCTCTTCTGCTTACTCTGGTTTGCTCTTGGATCAGAGCAGTTACTCCTAAGTGTTAAAAGGAGCCAGTAGATGTTCTTTAGTCATCTGATCAGGATTTATTGCATGTTCCTCCAATTGGAGCTTTTCCAGCAACATTCAACTGGTAGGAGATAGTGGATTAGACTCGTGTTGGAAAGATTATACGTCTCTGGCCCAGGACCCATCAGGTCTCAGAGGTACAGCTGAGGAATAATAATGATGCCATCTCAATTGCCTTACTGCTGTAAACAAGCAAGTTGCTGCCAGCAAATTTCCAACTTGGGAACACTGAAGATCTTGAGATATTGCTGCCATTGCTGCAGAAAAGGAAAGAGGAACCATGACTTGCACCAGCAGGTGGATGCTCGGGATGTCTATGCAGAACAACTTGAGGACATAGCAGAAATATCACAGGGCTAACATACAGACACAGACAAATTTACACTTACATTAACACCTGTGAGGAGAATGTGCTAGGTCCCATATCTGACATCAGTAAATAATTATAAACAAACAAACTGTGTAAAGTTTGCCTGCAAAATGATGCAGGCAGCAGGCAAGCAAACAGTCAGTCACACCTGTCAATCAACAACCTAAAATCCTATTAGTAGCAACTTTCTAAATGGCCACTTATGACAGTGATCCAAATTAAGCAACTGAGACCACAATGACAGCATCCTTCATTAGAATCGTGCCTGCAGATGTTGTAATTGCCACACAATTAAAATCCAATATTTAGACAGGAACTAAATTAGTCAAAGTCACAAACTAATTCAAGTATGTTTGAACGGTTTGGATCCTGCTTCGTTCATTTCTTTCTTTCCACGCATACCCACACATTTACCGATGTACTAGTAACATACACACATACATACTACAACATAAAAGGTTAGAATCACAAAGCCTAATCCGGAATAACTGTGGTTTATGCGAATCTTACCAAACACAACGACAACAAAAGCAGATTAAAACAAAAAAAAAGAAAAAAAAACAGCGTCATGTAAAATAATGTGTGAGATGTGTGTTACTGAGAAGATCATATTTCCTTTTTGTATTTATGTCTATTTTTTCCCCTGAAACAGTAGATCATGTCTTATCTGCATTGCTATTTTGCAACGTCAGTTTAGCTACAGTAGCACTAGAGCGGCTTTAAAATCGAATCGAAGTTTTTAATACAAATCAAAATCACAAGTTAGTTCAACATACAGTGAAACACGCTCTGTCCTTAGACTCGTGAATCAGAAAAGTAACTCCCCTGTAAAACCATTTGTCATTAGTAGAGCCACATTGTAGATGCTCATCCTTTAAAATAAAGAATATAATCAGGGATCATGTTGAGCAACTTGTGCCTTAAGGTCTTTGCTGACAGAGTCTTCCCCAAAGATAATCTGCCTTTAACATTTCACAATATGAAATATATCCTCTCATCCATCTTCATAAATGTCTGACTCCCTCGGTCATCGAAGTCATGCACCACCTGCAGTTGCATTTTTTGGCTCTTTTAATACCACTTCTGACTGCTCGATGTCCAGCAGCTGGACTGAACGCTCTGCACAGCCAAGTGGTTCTTTTTTCCTCTTCAGTGACACTGAATAGAGTAGAGCTCTTTTTATTGCACCTTTCATTCCTCAACTTCTGGGCTGTTATGATACTCACAAATGAAAGTCTGTTGAGGTACAGGTGGTCAAGATTAAGCCAAAACGGGTTTTGCAGTTAAAAGACATCAAGCATAATGTTTGAGCTTCGGTGTTCTGCTCAACTCGCATCTTCTCAACTAGTTTTTACAAGATTTTTTGTTTGTTTTTATTTTCAGACTTCTTTTAGGGAGGGTCACCTGAAATCCTGTAAGAACAGGATGTTCTCATGTATCCCTCTACCACAGCAAACACGGACTGCAACCAGCTGCTCACACTGTTCGGCTGTAGTGCAGCTTTCACAGAGTTTAGGTGAATTCCTGAATGGAGAACTGAGGACACAGATGTTAATGTTAATGTTTGCCAGAGTAGAAAAAAATATCTTGCATTTTGCTTTGAATGCGTCAAATGTTAAGGCGTGTTTGAAAGTGGTCAGTGGACATGATTCCCAACCGATGTGTGCTGTGATTTGATAGGATCTGCTGTATAGCACAATCTCCAAAGTAATTAATAAAACACAAAGTTCAGCGCCAAGTGCTCGGCCTGCGGGTGAGGGGGCACGGTAGCTCATTTTGTGGGCATGTTGCCACGATGCCAACTCCAGGCCACAGTGGCTTCGTAACATGATGGAGGCAGACAAGGAGAGGCTGCTCGTGAATGGAACATTAACTTTATAACTGTTGATAAGAGCGAAGTTCTCTGCATTTCCTTAGTGTAGTAACTCATATTTTGGTTGTTATGACTATGGACAGTGAAAAAACATTTTTGGATTCTGAAATAAAAAAAGCCGTTCAACTTTAAAGTATATGTCAGTTGTTCACTTTCTGCCGAACTTCATTTAAACTAAAATATTTTGAATTCTTTCACAGCAATAATTGTTTTGATTAATTAATCACAGAGCATGTCATTAATTAGAAACATTATTTTTTATTTGCTTCACAGTCCTAATCTTTACTTTATCACACAGTTTACAAATGTATCTACTGAGTGGACTGGAACAGACCTCAGGTCAGATCAGTCATCACGGTCACATCGTCAACTGATGGACGCACTCCTTCATCTCCTACATGACTTTCTCCTCTTTGCATATCCTTTACCAATCTAATTAATAATACATTGACTAAACAAAGGAAACCGCATGTCAACCCCCTTGGGTTTCAGTGTTTTGTTTTTGGAACTGACCTTGACCTCTGACCTGCCCCCTGAGGGAACCAATAAAGTACAGCATTCCATTAAACATTCATTGGCTTTTACCACGTATCACACACACCGACTCACCGCAGGTAGCTTTTTTATAAATGACCTTCTGCCTGTGTCTTAGGTTTAAGAACACTACAGTCTGGTCTCACAGACATCCCAGGATGCTTCTCAGCTAAACTGCATTATTAAAAGGTTATTATAAGTATGCTCCTTGTGTACGCTACTTGCTCACTGTACAGTATACTACCACTACACTGTCTACTGGGTACTTACTGGGATCTTATTGATATGCTAGTTGTTTTCCTCTGCTGCATATTATAACAATGCAACCTTGGGAAGCCAGATAACGAGAGATGAGACAATTTGGTAGAAAGCATTGTTATTATGGCAGTCACATTAATGAACATTACTAAATTCAAACGCAATTAATTACTGCTTGCATCATCACCCTGGAAAAAGTGTTTAATTATTTTTTGATGCACTCTGTTGCACTCAGCGAGCCTTGTGGAGTGTGCTCAGGCTGACAAAATGGATGCTGGCAGGGAACCAGCTAAACTGTGGTTTCACTGCCTAATGGCTATTGTACTGGCAGGGCAGATGGTATTTCTTGACAGTGGAGATGCACTGAGGTCTGCTACAGCAGAGGTGCTTCGTTTTAAAGGCTGTTTTTTTTTTCTAATGATCAATGTTTGCATACGAAAGTGGAACATCAAGAGAACACAAAGCACTGTAGTTACAGTATGAGTGTTCTTTTCTCAAACATGAGGTTCAAACAAGACATTAGCAAGGATTTAAGAAATTTTCAGTCAATTGTCCAATTCCCCTCTCTTTCCCAGAAGTCTGCACAATGCTTTATCTATTCAGTTATATGATTAGTGAGGACTGCAGCTTAGACCAGCAAAGATAGAAGAATCCCCGCGGTCTACAGCTGCAGTAAGTTGGAAGTGGGAAGTTGTAACTTTACAGCTGATCTGCCTGGGTTGCCTTTCAGGATAAGGTGCTGTTGTGCAATTGTAAATAGCTGACATTCTAGGACAGCCTTTTGGGATATGTTGGTGGTGCTCAACGCACAATGACAGTAACAGATGCAGGGTGATGTTTAAATGAGGAATATGCAGTTTGATCAGTGACTGGGTAGCTTTTGTGGGAATTCCCAACAGAGAGTGAACTTATGACGAAGTACGATTTCAGTGTAGGTCTGCTCGGTCTAAAGGTTGGTACAACTGAGATTTTGGGCTCTCCTAGATGATTTGTCTTTGGCCAAAACAATTGTGTTATGTCACAACATCGCTGTTGTCATGGTCTTGCAACCAAATATAGCCTGAGACAGAATTGTGACAGTGTCAGAACATTTAGGAAAACTGAAGGTATTTTCTATCTACTACTAATAACCAACTGGAAGACTTTCTTATTTACAACTGTACTGTATTGACTTGCATCATAGTCATTCACTAGATGTTACCATTGCAGGTATAATGTCATTACAACAATTGTCCTCTCTTGAACATGACAATGATAATGTTTAATTAAAAGCAACTCTCTCAGTCTTCTAGTATGGGCATCTTAAGAAATGCTAGATATCCACCAAGTTCCACTACTTTTTATCATCATCAGAAGTGATACAGGACAGGACCTCTGTGTCCTCAGTAGTATCAACTCACCCTCCAACCAAACAACATGTGCAACAACTGTTTTTCAAGAAGAAAGGTTTTTGCAGAGTGATTAAGAACAAACTGTCCCCGAAAGAAGATGACCATGTTCAAATCACACTTTCCAAGCAGCACCATGCAGCTTTCCCTTCATCTCCTAAAATTACCAGGAAGTTTCCCTGTTTTTGTCTGACCACTGTATGTGAGGTGAAGGTACCTCAGAGTCCTCCATTACTACTGCACCAGTTTCACCTAGATCACCCAGATTCAAGCAAGGGTTTGTAAGTTCCCATTTGAGAAACAAGAAAACAGATGATGCAACATTATTATTGATTCACATGTAATGGAAACTGAACTATAGTGTTTTGTTTTTGTTTAGTTTGTTGTTGTTGTTGTTATCTTTGTTATTTCTTTTGTGCTTATATTATGTTGATAAATGAAATAATGCATCACAAACACCCAGAATAGCAGCACTGTATTGAATAAAAGTCTTTAAGAGTCCAGATTTAAGATTCAAAAAACTTTATTAATCCCTGAGGGAAATAGTTTTGCATTGTTACAGCTGCTCTCAGTTCTAAAGGAAATACAAAATACAAAACACTCAACTCGAGAAAAAAGAAGTCTTGTCTGTGAGTTTGCTTTTCAGGGACCAAGTGCATCGTGTCTAGTTAGTTTAAACTTAGTCTATCAAAGCAGCAGCTATGGACTGACCAGCACATGCTCTCAGAAAGGGTGAAGATGGAGTGTTGTCAGATAAGGACAGGCCTTCCTGAAAGATAGGACAGGAGGTCCTCACAACTGCTTCCTTAGAATCTGGTTTTGTTCTACATCATTCTCATCAATGGAGCGCAGCCTTATCAGTAAAGGATTGAATGACTGGTCCATATGATTTAAAATGCATGACCACATGGTTCGAAGTAGCAGCTCGCCTTGAGGAAGGACAAACACTAGATAAGGTGGAAATTGCAATCTTTGAAGCACAAAGAAAGAGTAGGAGAGAAGTGATGACAAGGTTGGTTGCCATTTTTCAGTTGCTGGCCAAGAGAAACGGTACCTGAAGACAATACCCAGGCAAAGCTTTCCTGGAAAATAATGGTTCCACCTCTTCTATGACAGAAGTGGAACTTATGATTAAATGTTTTTGGAAAGCTGTGCCAACCTTATTTCATGTAGTTGATAGTTCAAATAGTTGATAGTTTGTTTTCAGGGTTCAGTGTCTGGTCCAGGGACACTTCAACATGTAGCCAAGAATCAGGGGGGACCCAGGAGTTGAACCGCCCGACCAACCACGGAGAGTCATGTGGACAGTGCAGAAGCTGTGTTGTAACCTAAGACGTGGGTGCCTTTTTGGAGGCAACGGGGAATGGTCATTATAACCGAGACAGAACTGTTGTCTGAACAAGTCAGAGCTTTCCATTTCAGATGGTGCACATTTGGTCAGACATCTTATCAAACATTCAGCAATCCAGCAAACGGATTCAGTCACAGTCCCCCCCCGAAGCAAAAAAAAGCCTCTGTGTTCATTTTCTGGAGTATAGTTTATGTTTCTGCTCAAAACTCTGCGAAGGTGATCTGTGATAACTTACACAGAGCTAAGTAATAGTTTTCACCCGATGAGACTTTCAGCGATGCACTGAAACAAAACTATGAAGCTTTCCATCTTTAACAGAGTTGTGGATGTGTGTGTTACATCACTTCAGGCACAGTTTCAGACTCTATGTCAAATCACCAGGGAGGCTAGAGTGCTGTTCAACTTACCAAAACCTTCCTATGATAATCTTCAAAAATATCAGTGTGCAAAATAGCTCCAACTAATGACTGACTGCACATCACAAACACATTTCCTCTGTTTATGTTTTTGTCTGAGCTTTTATCTTCTCACTGGTGTGTTAGCTTCTGCAGCCAGACCACTCACAATTTTGATGGAACGCATTAGCTGTGTTTTAACCTTTAATAACTTTTCTGTCAGAGCCATATTGTTGATAACTCCACAGAGCACAGGCTGTCTGTGGTGCTGAAAGTAATGGGCCACAATTTGACTCACCTGCTTCATCTGACTGAGACTGACATTGTAAAACTGTCAATTTTGTTCTTCCTCCATTTGGATGATAATGGTCTGCACCTACATAGCAATTTTCTACCTTATCCGACAAAGTACTTGACAATTTATCTTTCAAATATACTTCTCCTGGTGTTTGCTCCACATCTGTCCGGGGAAGAATAAGAATAAAAACAAAGTAAGTAATAAAACACTAAAACAATGATCAAAATATGGATTAAAACTAAAATCTATCTGTATCTAGATTTTCATTCAGGCATTTTATTGAGCTATTTGGAAAAATGTTATATATGAAATACTGGTAGTGCTGAATTTGCATGTGCATGTGCAACCAGTAATTACAATGTATAATACTGAAGGTGGGGAGCAGTGTGTAAAGTCATGTGTGACAATTAAATTAGGGACATGCAACAGGTAAATCAATAAATTATATCACAGTGGAGAAATAAATGGCTTAGAAATACCTGAATTATACCTTTTTTGGTTACCTGCTACCTCCTCTAATATATATAAAAATATCCTTCACCCTTTAACACTTGTTCACAGTTGAAACCCAAGGCTAAAACCAAGAGCAGTCATTTAGAGCCAGTTATCCACAGTCAGTCTCATAGGATACCCCTGAGTAATATGAAGCACCTGTCAGTCTCAAGTTCCAGTACTTTTTTTAGCCTATAAAGTGATGTATTCTATGTATAATACAGTATATTTAGATGGATGTATGAAGCAATCAAATCTAAATGTTAGCTTATATTCATCTTTTGATCTTAAACCCCAATGTCTTCAGTGTATCGCCAACACAAAATGGGCTGCATCGTTCCAATACTCCTGGAGGGGACTGCAGCACACATGTCTTGTCTCTGACAATCTACACTCAAGCTAGATCAGCATCAACATAACCTGTTCAACTCCTGACAGCTATAACTTGTAAAACTCTGTAAATTGGATGTGGATCACTTTTTCTCTCATACCAGACAGTAGGATGATCGTTAATTCTTTCTTTCTTCCTTCTTTTCCTTTCAGCTGTTCCCTTTCAGGGGTCGCCACAGCGAATCAGCTGCCTCCATTTAACCCTATCCTCTGCATCCTCTTCTCTCACACCAACTAACTCCATGTCCTCTCACTAAATCTCCTTCTCTAGACCTCCTACCTTGCAGCTCCAACCTCAGCATCTGTTCACCGATATGTTCTCAATCTCTCCTCTGAACATGTCTAAACCACCTCACTCTGGCCTCTCTGACTTTATCTCCAAAACATCTGACATGTGCTGTCTCTCTGATGGACTCGCTCCTGATCCTAGCCATCCTCGTCACTCCCAAAGAGAACCTCAACATCTTCAGCTCTGCTACCTCCAGCTCTGCCTCCTGTCTTTTCTTCAGTGCCACTGTCTCTAAGCCGCACAGCTTCGCTGGTCTCACCACCGTCACCAGTTGTACGTCCAGAATGAGCTGTTTATATTGAGTCATAGATTCTTTTTCTGTGCTTTTCTGACCTGGTAGTTTCTGTATAGCCGGGCCACTCAATCAAGTGTGATAAACTGACAACACACAGCTCTAAAGAAACACATTAACTCCGTCTTAACCCTGTTTTTTTTTTTTTTTTTGGAGCCATAGTATTGCTCATACCACACAGTGATGGTCTGTGACTCACCTGTTTCTTCCCTGGACAGGAAGCTATCAACTACTAAGCCTTAATAAGATGGACCCCTCAACCCAAAGTTAGCCTCATATTACTGAAAGAAAACAAAGAATAGGTTCAAATTGATCTTACAACAACAAAAAAATAAAAACAGAGCAAAAAATCAAATAATGAAATACTAAACAAATGAGAAGTTATTCTAATTCAAATTTACATTGACACTGATGACAGCTAAATAACAAGGAATTTGAAACTATAGGCCGAGCTATTAGGAAGGGAGTAAGATATGAAATTTACATGTGACAGGTGGGAAACTGTACACTGTCATAACGGGAATAAAAACAACTGATGAGCTAATTTCATGTAAAAAAAAAACCCTTTCTGAGGATCAGACAAAATCAATACGAAGATACAGCCAAACAAATCAAGTGGGCATTTTCTAGTTGGCCTTTTTAGCATAAAATTGGATCATAAAAACATCATTTCTAACTCCAGCTGAACTTCACAGTCTATTTTACAGGGAACACAAGCGTGGGGTATGTTCTCTATCACTTCCGCTGAAATTTCTTTAGAGATGTGTCTGTGAACACCATGGACAGAGGGAAAGATTACAGCGACTAGTAGACCTATTAAAAAGTCATCATGAGCAGGCTGGCATGTCTCATGAAATCTTCACCTGGGAAACCTTCCTGATCATTTTCCTTCTATTGCCCATCACCTCTTTCCATCCCCTTTCAAAATAAAGGCAGTAAATGAACAGAAATATTTAAAAACAATTACTAATTGACTATAATAATGCAAAGAAGAAGAATAACACTAATGACACTACTGCTTTTACTGCTACCACTATTACTACTGTTACTATTAATAATGTTAATTAAATATTATGACAGGAAATGAAAGAGTGTCAAACATTCAGAAACTTCATTGTGTTTTCAGGTGTAACCAGCAGACAGCAGGGCCCAGTGATTATCTAGCTGACTTTAGATCAGTCTCTTTAATACCTCTGCCCACAGACACTTCTGTTGATGGCAGAGAAAAGTGCTCATCCCCAAAGGATGATCCCTGGCCGGCCTGTGAATCAATTAAGATCAAACATTAGGAGTGGCATGATTTGTGCCCGTTGCAACAAAGGGCAGAGTGTTCTCAGTCTGTCTCTGTCCGGCAGGATCTCTTCTATCTTAATGACTCAGGAAGTCGCGTTTGCCCTGCACTTGTAGGGTCGCTGGTCCACCCCCACCCCCCTTCCTGTTTGCTCCAATCTAATACTAGAATATTGTTTTATAGCCCTTTAGGCTGCTGTCGGAGTGTCTCCTGACTACATATGCACTCCACAGATGGACACACCCACACTAAACACGCACACTCCTTGACATTACTGAATGTTATGGCTTCCACTTGGGAAGTTTCTGTTTTATTTAGCGGAGGGTCTTCAAAAGACATTTCATGTTTTTGTTTTTCTTTTTGAAAAGTACAGCACATGAAACAGTCAGCAAACTACAAATCATGTGGAGCTTAATATCTAAAAAAAAAAAAAAAAAAAAACATCCACACAGAAGTCCCTCATAAAAATGCGCAGTGCGCGTTTGTCGCAGACCTGCGCTGCGCATTTTCAAATCAAGCGGTCAAGGTGACAGCAGGGGCCGGATGAGGACTAGATTTGCAGAGGTGTGTGAGGAGTGTGTGGATGCCACACTGATCCACTAGACTGACGTCTCACCGGTAGCGCAGACGAAGACCGCAGCCCGGTTATTTTACAGACTTCAATACAGCCAAGCGGTCGACGTCTCTCCTGCGGAGAGACACAGAGAGGAGGAAAAAAGAACTTCAGCAACGACAAGCTGTAGTTTTGCAGCATGTTCCACCTTCGGCAATCTCCGTTTAAACGCACTCGCTCAGCAACTGTTTGATTTTGCTGGTGTGCAGGCTATTTCCTTTTTTTTTTTTTTTTTGGGAAGAGATTCGTCCTTTCCCCCTGCCGGCTGATGTAAAGAAAACCTCGCTCTCTATATTGGAATGATGTGGACCTCTCATGATACTGTTGGATTTGTTTTCTTAGCCGGATTTTGTGTGCAATTCGGATTCTCCCTTGAAGGTAAGAATCGCACAGTTTTCTCCAGTCTTATCTCAGTGTCATGGTGTCGGGATTGCTGCCCTGCATGATGGAAGCTGCTCGGTCGGAGAAAGTGTTAAAAGTGCGCAGCCTTTGGAGAGGAAGCTGTTTGGAGGAAAACTGGAGAGGTTTAAAGTGGATTCCAGGGAGCACAGAAAGGGAAAAGAGAACGATTAAAACGAAGACGGCTGCGTTTTCCTGCTGGTGATGACGAAAAAAAAAAAAAATAAAATAAATGCAACTGGTGATTGTTTGAAATCAAGTGGTTGCACATCATGAGGAGCGGAGAGAGCGACTGTTCTGTTTGTCTCACATCCTCTCAGCTAGAAAATTGCTTTTGGACTTAAAAAGAAATAAGTTCGTTTGAACAGAGGCAAAAACAAATGCGCGGGGAGCCGCTGGTTTCAGCAGCACGGACGCTGCTGCGTGCAGCTGTCCATGGTCCTGAAAGCCCCTCTCCAGAGCGGGTCTGCCCTGCCTCAGCTCTTTCAAACTGCCTCTCTGCTCTTTTTTTTTTTTTTCCTCTTCACAGCCGCATTCCCCAAATCACCAACACACGCGCGCAATAAACCTATTAAAAGTCTCAAGCGGCTCTAGTTTCTTACACTAGATGGAAATTGTATGAAAGTTTGCGTGTTCAGACGTCTTCATCTTATTCTCTGGTCGCCTCCACTCTCCACCAGCCTCGAGTTCATTTTTAGACTCCGTCAAACCAAACTCGTTTATTATTCTTGTGCGTTTTTTTTCCCCCCTTTCGTCGTCGTTGGGATTTACTTAAGTTGTTTTAATGTTGGAGGTGTCACACAGCTGGACAGCGACCATGTAACTACACAAAGCACGGAGTGTTAGGGGAACAAACATCTATTAAAAACATCAAGAGGTCGTAATGAAGTGTCTGAATAATGTAGCCGCGGTGCGGCTGTGCGTTATGTAAATTCCCAAATGAAGACGCGTCAGTATGTATGACATTAAATGGGGAGGGGGGAGGGGGACGACCCCCCCCCCCCCCCAAACACACACACACACAAGCACACACCTCCAACCTCCAACGCCATCTCTTTCAATTAAAACAAGAACGCAGCTCTATCAAGCGCTTGGTTCCAGTGGCACAGCTGCTGTGGCCGTGTTACCCGCGTCACGGTCACGGCTGCTGATCATTCCTTTTATTTCCGTGTGGAAACTGTTCTCATATCAACCCCCCCTCCACCACCTTCCCTCCTTCCCCTCCTCCCCCCGCCTCTCATCTGCAGGTCGCTTCACGGATCTGCCCTCCAACATGACGGTTAAAGAGGGGCAAAACATAGAAATGGCGTGTGCTTTCCAGAGCAGAACCGCCTCGGTCTATTTGGAGATCCAGTGGTGGTTCGTGAAGGCGCCAGAACCCACTGACGGCGAGGAGACCGCCGAAGAGGTACACTGCTCACTCCACCGCCGCCGCCACCCTCTTTCTTTTCTCTTTCCCCCATCAAGAGATGTGCAAGTTATGTTTTAATCACACCCTGCCCACGCATTAAGGGACTGAGGGCATCTAACCGTGTGGATCCGCGCTATTACGCACAAGCACCTTATGTCATCAGCTTCGCGCTTGTGCAGCAGCCCTAAGGACAATGTCAGAGATTCGTGCTAGAACTTTATTCATGTTATCTTACAGGGGACAGCGTGTTAGAACTTCAAAATATCATCAGCTGCTGCTCTGACGTGATTACAAATTGGTTTAAACTTAGTTTTAAACAAATGGAAACAACTGTCTAACGACGCACAGTCAAAATGATCTGCTTTTCTTAAAAATGACTAGTTTGGCTTTTACAATCCCCTAAATGTGGGTTGTGCAGCTTCGTTTTTGGATTAGATGTCTCTTCCTTCCCTCAAACAGTTAAGATAATCCCTTTGCACACTGAGCAGGGAGCAGTGAAGGAAACATAGGAACATTAATCAAGGACTACTGTGAAAAAAAAGGAAAAATGAGCTTATTCTGGATATTAATTACATGATAAATGAAGTAAATGAGCCTGACTGTTCATGAATGGATAAAATGTGGCTGAATCAATAAAGCCAAACCATATTCTTGTATATTGCCTCATTAAACAGTGCATTGGAAGCACGTTGGCATTTTGTTATGTATTGCTGTTGCATTAGCGCTGGTTATGACAGCTTCCCTTGCTCCAGTTAATGATTAGCTGCTTAGTGAACGACAGCAGCTATATATGTTCACTGCATTCAGGAAGATGGAGATGTGTTGCCTGTGTATTGTATGGCAGGTAGCTGCATGTCAAGATTTGGAAGGGTTGCCTTATTGTCATGACAGACATCAAACGGTGCTCTTTCTATTCCTGTGACAAAGACGTAGAGACGTGTGTGTGTGACAGAGGGTGGTTGGATCTCCATGTGGCTTTAATTATTGTTCAATTGTTGCTCGGCTCTCGCTGTGGCATCGGCCAGGCTTTGATGTGGGCTTGATCTCATGTGACTCTTGGATGTTGGGCTGAAGTGGCCTATTGATGCAGACATCGCATTGTTACCCACATTTCTTATCATGGAGTGCTGTTTGAAATGAAAGCTGCCATATGTCTGCGTATATATATGTGTGTGTATGTGTGTGTCCTGCAGCGCTGGATTTTGAATGGGGACAGAGTCAAGGCTGTGTGAGAGTGAGAGAAAGAGCTGCTTCTCAGGAGCCAGCTGGTTCACTGGACATGTAGAAGAAATGACATGTCTTTGAATATAAGCTGCTTTAAACACGAACCTTTGAAAGGGTGACGTGAACAAAAAGGAGTGCTGAGAGAAAACAGGGAACAGTTTCCTATCAAAACAATGCAGCAGAAGGAAAAGTAAGAGTCAGGGTTGGATGGGAAGGTGGGTGCTTCATCTTTAACTCAGCGATCCAGGATCAGTTTTCAACTTTACAAGCATTCCACTGTGAGACTGTGCTATTTTTAGCTGGCAACCTCCTTTATTCAAATGTAATCTTTTTTAAGTCTAACTTCTGAGTCATGTCACAAAGAAAAACATCAGAAATAGCTAAACCTCCCTACTGCGTTTCTGTGTGCATCCAATTCCAGAAATAAACATTAATTAATGAGTAGTATAAAACAGCCGTGGCGTTCGAAGTGTTCCTAGGTCCACTCGAGTGTGCAAGATCACACAAACATATGGATTCTTTATTTCCCAGCTGTTTCGTATCAGTTCTTGCATTCACGTGCTGCCGCGCCGCTGCTGCAGCAGCAGCAGGCTGCTTAATTCAGCTAACAAGGATTTTAACTGCAAATGTAAGGAGTCTTTTTCATGTATCACGCAGCACTGATCTTTAAAAAAATTCCAATCTGTTACTTTAAGTGACCGACCTAAGGCTGCAGTTTCTTGGTTTGGGGTGAATTGCAATTCACATATAGATCTGTGCTGAAGCAAAGACATTATTAACATATAAGTCACCAGTTCCTCGTCTCTTTCATAATACAAAGGCGTTGAACCTCACATAAGTTGAAACCTTTTACTTCCTTTTAAGCAGAGAACTTTGGGATCTCCGCTGTGCCAGTGCTCGCCAGCCAGCTAATTTTCAACCTCGGGCCTCTGACAAGGTGTTGAGGGAGTCGAGATAAATCTAAAGATGGCTGTAAGAAGACTGCCAGGATAAGATGGAAGAATAGAAAAAACTTTTTCAAATGGCTCTATATTCTCAGTAAAAGTGTAAAAAAAATCTTTCAGGTGTCTGGTGGAATGGTCTGTCTCAACTTGCAAGGGCAAAGGCAAAGTCTGTTTTTTTTCTATCCCAGACTCCTGAGGCGTTGAGTACAATGTACTCCTAGGTGGATGTTCAATAGGCTAATCTTAGCTGCACTGATACGGTTGCTCCAACCTGTATTAGCAGAGAGGGCTTTTACCATCAGAACAGTGTAGGATCTGCCTCTCGAGCTGTTTGTTGTAGCTGCGAAACATAAAAGGAAACAGTTGCTTATGGTGGAGATCAGGTGCTTTTGTCGTGTGCAGCTTCTAACTGACAGTATTCTGGTCGTGCGCTCTTTGTTTGACCACTGATGAATCATGATTAGACAATGCTTTAGTCCAAGACCATATTATCCATCATTTCGACTTCATATTTTTATTATGGGCTTATTTTGAAATTATTTTATAATTACAAAAATTATTATTTCTCTTATTATGTTATTGTTATTATTTCTGTGTGATACAGTTGGTTTTAGCCCCTGACCCCTTGCTGGCGGGTCGAGCTATGATTGAAATGCACAGTGAGTGAGCAACATCCCGGCCTTCCACCACCTCCACAGGCTACATAAACAAACTGTAGCTTCACAAATTCAGGAGTTTCCCTCTTTTATCCTTGGAAATGTCAACTTTTGAAATGCAGCCACAAATGTCTGAGCAGCAATCAGATCTGGAATACGACGTAACCAACCTCTCTCCTCTCCGTCGCTCATTTGTATGGAGTAAATGTGATTACTGTTACACCTGCAATGCCACAAGTAAGTAAAGATTTTGAGGAAGAACGTAAAAATACTGGTCCGGTCGATGTGACAGGATCAACAGAGCGGACAAAGACATGAAACTTAAACCCAGTCATTATTACACTGAAGTTCCAACTAAAAAATATAAAAATGCATTTATTCTTTTCTGTGTTCAATTTATAATAAATCCCATAAAAAAGACGAGAGAAGAAATCAATACTTTCTGCCTTTACTGCCCGAAGCCCGTTGGTTCCTAGAGGAAAGAAAAAAATCCCACAAACGCAGAGTTTTACTTTAAAACAGTTCTCAGTCACCCATGAAACAGCTGGGCATCAGGTTTTAAATCAAAGATGACAGAAACACGAGGAAATGCTGCAGTTGTAGGAGACTACTTTCAGTGTTAGGTGAACTAGTGAGGATTTGGGGCAGCAGGACAGGGTATCTGGGCCTAGATTTAAAAAAAAAAAAAAACTACAGGGTGTAATAAACAAACATGTCACCCACTTTAACCGAGCTGGTCCTTGAGGTGTTTTGCAACAGCGATTCCTCTATGTCACAAAGGAATAAGGTATATCCAGCCTTGGATACACACATAATACTTGTAACTGCATTGGATTTATTGACTATATCTCTATCTACAGTTTTAATCTATACGTCTGCTCTAAAGGTGCAAAA
Source organism: Anabas testudineus (assembly GCF_900324465.2). NCBI lineage: Eukaryota > Metazoa > Chordata > Actinopteri > Anabantiformes > Anabantidae > Anabas > Anabas testudineus. The sequence continues at coordinate 30,721,889 of NC_046611.1, forward strand.
ACAGTGGCAATTTCCTTCGATTTAACACACTGTCTGCTACCTGTTTACATGAAGAATAAAAGAAAATAGTAGCACTTTAATTTGTGCCATCTTCCCGACACACCGTTTGGATTGGAGGACAATTCAAGACAAGTCTGAGGAGGAAAATCAAACATGCCAACAGACAAGGCTGCTGTTTGGCTCCAGCTTCCACGACAAGTGGTAAATGATTCTCCTATCACATTAAAAATGTTATGCACACACACACACACAGGCAGAAACTTAATATTCACACCTCCACGTCAAACAGGAGTCATGCTGCTACACTTGTGATGTTGTTGATTCAAAGAGGAAGCAGAGGAGGAGGCTGGTGCTGCGGTAGAGCCGGGGCATCACTCCGGATGACATTTTAACTGCACGTTTTTTTTTTTTTTACCTCCACAAACTGAGGCAGCGAGGGTCATGATTACACATGTTTAGGTTGTATTCTACTAGGTTTTTTTTTTTTGGTATGTGTTCTAGAGAGTTTGGATTGTAACACATGCAATAATTGTGTGTGCCTTTATTCTATGGACTTGAGGATGGATTTTTAAATTAGGAGCAGAGGCAGTTTGCCAGAAGTCTTATTTAGTACTTCTGTCATTTCCGAAGACATTAGTGTCACAGAAAAAAAGACATTTTTATTTCATTTTTATATGAAGGCTATATTTTTGAAATCAGCTGTCCAAGATGACAGTAATGAGCTGGATGACGTCTTGAGTAAGAGGTGTAGTGAGTCATGCTGTTTGGTTTCACTGTATAGTCCACTGACCATCAGCCAATTTTGTGCACAGACTTGAAAATGATGTTGCTAAAATAAACTTCGTGGGTTTACTGTAAGTTATGACCCAGGTCTGATTTTAAAGGTATCTCTTCAAACCAACAGGTCAGAATTAATATAAATGATCTTGAACCATAAAAACATGGTATACTTTAGTGTCCTTATTATTTTATCATATAAAAGCAAATATAAAGTCTGTGGTATTAGCTACTGAAACATTGTGTTCTGCATGTCATACTGCTGTAAAGTGAAAATATGTTTAATGGTTAAAATCCCATGACTTAGAGCTTTCACAAGATGTATGGGACATCAAGGATGTGTTTAGATGTGATCCCTCATGACACTGGCATGTGTGGGCATCGGGTTCAAGTGTGAATAGTACCTGAGACCCGCAGCCCTCAAAATTGTAAGTTGATTGTTGTGTTGAGAGGAAGCATATGGAAAGACCCCAGGCAAGGAATACAGACCAAATTCCCATAAACATAGGAACTTGTGTAGTAGCAGGCTGTCAGCCTAAAGTACTTTAAACATTTAGTTTCATTTATGCATTTTATTCACTTTTAAGTCAAAAGCTGTGACTTTAGCAACAAACCCACTATAAATCCACATGCATCATCAGCTTGATGACACAAACAGAGCTGTAGAGGTGTTCCATCTGTCATTTACCTTTCCTTTTGCTTTTCTGTGTACGTACTATGCTTGAGTAAAGCTAATAAGCAGTAATAGTAAATCTCCAGATTGAGGATATTAGTCCCAGATCAACACCATCTATCCAGTTGATTTAACCACCAGACACAAGTCACATCTGTAGTTACTCCTGTAATAAAGAGGTGAAAACCTAATGTGCTTCCACCAGTGGAGGCAATAAATACACCAACAGTAAATACGTTTATCCCGAGGCTGTGGATTTCTGCTTCGCTGTTTTGACCTCCATCATAGAACCAGAACACATAGACGGAACAGAACACGGCCTCCTGGGTAATGGAAAGGGGTGAAAGTATGTCAGATGTGATGGACAAAGCCTCATTTCCATATATTTCAATTTAAACATACACTATTGAATCCCCCACTTAATTTTTTTTCAGCTTTGAAACCTAAATCCATCGTATTTTGAAGAGGTGGATTCAATTCTTCCTGTGGTTTGATCTCTCTTTTTCATTCAGCTAATCCGCCCGCTGTTGTTGTCCATAAGTTCAATTTATTGAGTAAATCTTTACAACCCTGTCCACCAGTAATTCTATTTGGTGTGGGATTATGGTTGGATGTTAGGGGGGGAATGGTAGAAAAGCTGAGTTCTATCAGTGAAAGTAACTGATGTGATCCTTTGAGCCAACGCTCAGTGAGTTTGTACTTGCATATTTTTATTCATACCTTGGCTATAAAAGCTGTTTAGACTCAATTTAATGTGTTCAGTGGGTGGGATAGAAAAAAAAATGGTTGTATATCAGAATTATCAGAATGGATACACCTTGACAGTATGAATTTCAAAGCTGGATCAAGCGAAGGCTCAAAGAATCAGAGTTGATGCCGGGGTCTCAGTGTAGCTGTGTTTCATTTTGCATTTTATTCCTCAAATACCGAGCGCTTGAATGGCTCTGCTGCTGCCCGATTCAAATACGGATTTACCTGACCTGGGATATGTTAAACGATGGTGTGATGCCTCTGTAAAAGTGAGATGAATTTAAAAAAAAAAAGAAGATGAAATAAAGAGGCTACCCTCGGCCGGGCTCGTGAGACAAAATACCGATCGCCCGAGGCCTGTGGTCAGAATACAAACGATCATTACATAAAACATCCAGTGGTGCACTTTGACCAAAATGCACTCAAGCCACAGCAAGCTTTACTTCTCTTAACAAGTGAGTTTATAAATCCAGTGGGTGTAACAGCAAGGAAGCATAAAATCCATTGGCTGCCGTGCTCTCCGAGTGACCTTACTGTCTGCCTCTCCGCCCCTCCATCACTGCCTGACTGCAGCCTCCTCCAACACTCTCACTGAGATAACGGCACCATGAGTCAATATGATGCGCCAGGCGTAGTCCTGGTAACTGCTCTCATCAGCCCTGTCACCCTGCTATGCACACACACGTCTGTAATGATTGTAATGGTGTTCAAACGGTTTGCGGTGAACGCAGGTTCTCGGCGGGAGGCTGCTGCTTGTGTGCGAGCATGCATTGTGTGCAACACACGAGACAGCCCGTTGCTTTTATTTTCCAATAGTGGACTGCTCACTGTCAGGCTCCACTACAGACATCAGTCATGGGAAGAAGACTTACTCTGAAATGAGGCTGCATTACTGCATCATGCTGCTGATGCACCAGTGGTGTGATGTGCTGCACCAGTATCACTATTTCTCCAAACAAATTGCCCAATTATAAAAGGACAAGTGAAGATAAAAATATGATAACAAGTAAATCACAAGTCATCTAACAGAAATCTCAACTTTTCCCCCTCATGCAATCAAAAATCAAATGGAAAAACAGAAAAGGGATTTTTATTGTTGGCTTGTCTGTCATCTGTCAGTCATGCTGGAATGTTTGCTGGGATGAAAAGTGTTTCATTAGCAGTCATAAAGAAGAAAAGAAAAAAAGTCACAGCTTTGAGCAAAAAACTGGGATCAGATCCAGCCCCCACTCTGTGACCCTTATCGGAATGAACGTTATAGACAATGGATGGATGAATAATCCAAATGGACTGATTATTGACATTTGATAAGGATGGGAGCTTTTTTAAGTGTTACATCTGAGAAGTTAATTAGCTGCCTAATTAGCCCGTAAATGCAATGTTAGCAGGTCTCCAGAAAGAAAAGCATTATAAGCTGTGCTCATGTAAGTTAGTCGGATAAGGAGACAGTACCTAGATGCTTCAGTGGCCTGATGATTAAAGTTTGTGCACATACTTTGACTTGACAGCAGGTGTACATGTATTCTAAAGTGAAAATTATGTTTGCACATAGCTAAATTAGCAAAAAATGTAGTTAAAAATGTGCAGGATATTGTTTGATTGTCTTTATGCTATTTGGTGGTCTGATGCCAGTCGTTGTCATGCCCATACATATGGTTCAGTAGGGCGGCTACTGCTACCTCTTAGCCAGTTAATTCATTAATTTATTAGTTGGTACTAATTGTGAAATCTAAAGGTCATTGTGATCATGACAGTAAAGGTCCAGCGCATAATAGCCACCCAGTTCACCCAAATCATAAAATTAACAATTAATTAATAAACTAGTCAACTTCTTGTATTTCGAAGCGTGCTTTTCTTAACTTAATCCTCTCAAAATATCCTCAGTTGGAGGAGTTATCTCTGGAAAATAACTGAGATAATTTTAATGGATGTCTAAATTAATAAAACTACTAGTAAATCATAGTTGAAATGAAGCTGATGTACAGTAGAAGTAGAAGTCTAAACAACCACCTACGATGTTCAATGAAGTAATAAATCAAAATTAACCAAACTAAGACACAGTTTAAAGAAGATCAAATTTAGTTCTGTTAAAGTACAAATTCCATTTAGTTACTTAACATAAATTTTTGATCCTATTTTTTAAAGTTGAAATTACAAATTATATTTTACAGTGCATATGAATGGGCTAAAAAGAAGAGATAACAGGCCAACAAGTATTTGGATGACACCTGGATTGAGTGAGGTTGGTTTCTATGCATCTATCTATGCATCTATCTGTATGATGTAGCATAAAAACAAAGAAAGGTAATAATGGTATGACTCTTCAATGACTTTCTAATTCGTGGCAACTGCGACGCTCTATGGCACAGAGGAATGAGAGGTACGAGGCTTTGAATACATACTTGCTTTCTCTTCTTTGAAAATCAAAGTGCTGGAATGACTCATTGATCTGTCATGCAATGCAAACATAATGCATTTTGAAATTTGAAGGTCACAGAAAAGATTTTTTTTCCTCTTTCAACTGCTCTTGGATTTTCATATTTTTAATTTGGTCTTACTTTCATCGTCTGCCTTTTCTAGTGTTATGAACCCCCTCCTGCAGTTTCTTTGGTTTTTGTCTGTGACATGACTGCACATAAAGGAGCTGTGGTTTTCAGCATTTTAAAACATGCTGAATAAGTAAAACTCACTTCGAAAGGCATGTGTTAACATTTAAATCAGTAACTAAGGTTAGTAAATAATGCTGCTGTATTTCTATTTCTGAATGCCTAGATGCTCTCCTTCTTTCTAAAGTGCTAGTAAACCCCTGATGTGGGACTTTAAATGACTATGTTGTGGGAGACAGGGCGGGCTCAGCCATGCTGGATCCATTCATGCGCCATGGAGGGATGAGTTGATGGAGGGATGGTTGAAGAGACAGGCAGATGGAAAAAACATATGGGAGGTTTCATGCAATAAGGATACAGGACATCTCCGGGGAAATATGTGCAAGAGATTCATATGTGCATGAAAAGCAAGGCCATTTACTGACCTAACACAGCTCCACAGCTCTGCCAGACTGTATGGCATGAACACAGCAGACTCACGAAGCAGGAACGTGATGTTTTATTGAAGCAAGCTGCATGCTTCTCACCAATGATGAGGGAAGCAGAGCTAACTGTGTCTAATTAACTCAGTGGCTGATTTCAAACGCATATTTCAGGTGTCACTAACATGCTCACGATGACAGAGTGTTGACATGGTGTTTAGTGTAGTGAATTAGGTTAAGGGCTTAAGGGCTAGAATTAATGAATGTGATGAACATTGATTGGTTTAATGATATGATTCAGCAGTAATAGGCAGGTGCATTTTTTTTACACAAAAAATGTCTCTATCTAATTCTGTTCTTGTTCCTGTTCATGCATAATTCTCTGTGCTGTTTCAGTCTGTCATGTGGAGTTGATGGCCTGCATTATGTAAATTTAGTTGCATGCTCAAGTCTCAAGGAATTTGTGTGCACTTCTATGTAGATAGAGAAACAAGCAGCCAGCTCTTTGAAAACAAGCCTAAAATAAGTGACCTGACTCTGAAAAGCCCAACACAGGCAACTGTATATACCATATATGTAGTGTTTTTTTTCCACATAATGACAAAATCAATCTAAATGATTAACTGCTGTATTAGAGACAGTGATTGCTTAAAAAGTTTCCCTGTCTTCACTGAAGTCAAGCAACAAATCTCCCTGTAATGAACTTGACACGCCATAAAAAGTAATAACATCATCCTAAGCACGGCATGATTTCACTGCAGCATTGTTCATCACAACCGAGACACTGAACATAAAGAAGTTGCACATAACAAACTTCAGGTAATTGATGAGAACAGTGCTGAGTTTATTTTATAATTTATCATTTTCACTTCTGCTGTGTTCAACTAGACTGACATGATGTTCATGTATTTCACATTCAATCTGCAGCTCTTTGAATCGTCCCCATTTGAGATGGAACCGGTCCTTTCATCCCTCTTTCTCCCGCTCGTTATATTTTTTTTCAGGTATTTTACAGCGAACTAGTCAAGGATGAAAGGGGAGCTCCCATATGGAACCAGCTAAAGAAACTCCATCATTGATGGATCATCAATCAGACTTTTTTTGACATGTTTTGATTTAAATGGGCAAGAGAAGGAGAGAAGGATCATGCAATAGGACAAACTAGACTACTTTCATTATTACACTGGTATAGTGGAGTGAGCCAGGACATCTAGTAGGACGCAGCCCAAATAGTAACGACACTTTTGGAAAAAAGCCCAAAAATCTGCAACCTGCCACTATCAATATTTATGACTTTCCAAAATACAAGATGCTTATAATAGGCAGGTCTGGCAACAGTGGCAGACATCTGTGTGCAGCCCAGTATTTTAATTCCAATAGCACACCAACTGCAACTCAGCTCGAAAAAGCAACTGGACACTGCACCCATGTACTAGAGTCCACATTACCTTCTCTACATCAAACATACTTATGATTTCAGTTTGCTTGTAATGAAAGTTCATACAATCCATTTCTGTACAACAACCTGCATGTATCTTATATCTTTCTTTTGTTCAAGCACACAAAATGTCAAAGCGTCAACGCTTTGATGAAGGGTAGTGGCCCCTGCAAAGGTGGTCTACGCTTATAATCTTATTGGCTGCAAAGTCAGAGAGTAATGGAAAATAATAGTAGTGGATACTTGGCTTAAGATTATGAAGGAATGCAGAACCTTAAGCAAAAGGAGAACAGGTGAAATCGAAGGCTGAAATCATTACAACTGTGCATAACTAAACATGTTTTTATTATGTACATTTAGGGTGTATCCACATTTTCTGTCTTTTCTGAGTTGCATAACCCTAACCCTCGTTTATTACTGTTTTTGACTATTTGAAGTTACTTGTTATTATTTCAGAAGACATAAATCAGCTTCATTGACATTTCTTGCACTTTTATAGTATATAAACACATGAATGCTGCATACAGTTTACTGTATCCAGAAGGGTTTGACTCATTTTCCAAAGTGCCACCCTTCTTTGTGTTTGGTCACTCATTAAAAAAATTTTAGACCTGCCCCTATTTCCAAGAATAGAGAACCATAAATAAAACTGAAATTCAATGGAATGCACATTAATCACTGCTGCTTTTCACATGTCTATACTGTACATTCACTGCAGCCAATGTATTTATGAACAGCTTCCCCATAATCCACCATATTCCTTTTGGTGCTTTAATCAGCAGCAGTGACGGCAGAGAAGGCTTTCTATGTATCACAGTGGGACAGGAAATTAAACATGGATTAGGGAGATGGTTTATCTTTTGCTGTTTGATGGCAGAAGCAGATTATAATACACAGGTAATGATGGATGTTGTGCCTTTAACATTATGGTAGTGAGTTTATACACACTGTCTATTTTCATTCGCACTCATGTTGATGTGAATGCACACGCTTTACTTATTATTGCTGATATGGCAGTGAGGATTAGCTTGATGCCTTCACCTCCACACTGCACATTATCATTTTCTGGTGTTTTTAACTTCCACCTCAGTAATCTGTTTAAAAGACTATTTAAATTCCTGTCCTGCTGGTGGGAAATCTGAACCACACAAACGCCTTTTCTTCTCAGGTGGACTCAGACTTGTGAGGCGTGGCAATGTATTTTTTTCATCTTGCACATAAGGATGCGAAATCTACTGTCACACATACATTGTTGTAAACAGCACTTTATTGCTTTCTGGTGTCAGCCCTGGTAACTGCCTTGCAGCCTGTCCACAATCAGACGAGAGCAGGGCTTGATCTCCTATCAGGCGTTTTCTAACAGGGTTAGAGAGATAATTCAATCAGTGCATCCTTCGCTGTCACTGTTCTTCTTGACCCTTCTGTTACACTGTCACCAAAAGGAAACTGAATCCATTCTGTGTCACAACAGCAGGCGTCAGTGAGAAGAGTTTTTCAAATTGAATCAGAGGCTCCTCCAGATGCCTATACATGAAACCTTCAATGTTAGCTCAGTTGTAATACTCCTCCAGCATTGCCTTCCCCGTCTCTGTCAGTCTGTGCAGTGTTATCAGATGCAGATGCAGGGATGCAGGGATGCAGTTTAGTTTATTTGAAACTCTGGTTAATCGCAGCTGTACACATGTCCATTGAATGTGGAAAAAATAGTGTTTGATTGGCTTCGTGTAGGGATAAGTATCTCTCCCTCTTGGGTGTTTCTCTCAAAGATAATAACCCAGCAATACTTGAAAAACTGTGAAAAAAAGCCCCACCATCCATTTCACGATAAAAAAATATTTAAAATCTATTTCCTAGTTGCATCACAGTTCTGTATCTGGGTTAAAAATCTTTTTTATCATTCAGCAGACGGGCTTTTTCTTTTTTTTCATCCAGATGGTCTGAAGAGTCTTTGACGATTCTGAAAATAGCTTCAGAACAACTGTAAGTGTTCAATGACCTTCTGGGTTTTTCCAAAAATCGGCATTTAATTATCTCTCCAATACACGAAAAGCACAAAGCGGGGCTGTGTTGGCTGCTAGCATTACTAGCCCTGGGTAACTATTACTGTCAGTGCACTCATCTTTTCAAATTGATAGTGAGGCTTGAGGTATGTTTTGCAGACTGCAGTGTAAAGATTTCAGGCAGCACTGGGTGGGTGTGTGTGTGGTTGATCTTTCCCTCGCTTCATGATGTCTCATCTTGAGTCGAAGGTATCAAACACAAAACTGAATCTTTCTCTTGTGGTATTTTCTAAGGGATTCATAACAATGAATAATATAAGATGTTTAAGTTTAAGCGCTGCTGTTATGGCTTAATTTCTGTAGCAATCTGCATTATACTTAAGCATCATAACATACATTTGCAAACTATGCTGATCACAGAGGATAAGAAAAAAAGAACACGCTTTCTGGGACAGCCCAAAATAACTCACTTCTCTAAAGGGACCTTTGGAGATGCTGCTGTCTTTCCTTCCAGGGAACCACTAGTTTCAATTCCATTCATACTGAGCTTGGAACATTTTCTTTCACATACGCTGCTGCATCTTCATGAATCTTTAACTGCCTATAATCTAATAAAAATTGAATGGAAGCTGATAACAAAAGAATCTCCTAACAGTAGTAACACAGTTCAGATTTCTTAATAACGTTATTACATTATGTGCAAGTTGTGCAAGTATAGTACCTAACAAAAAAAACAAAAAACAAAAAAAAAAACATGAGCTGTACAGCATGTGCACGATATGAATGGCTAAAAGAGTTTGGGATCACTTTGATATTTTAATGTTTGCAATCACAGCCTGGCAGACCTTAGGCAGTCTATTCTATTGAATTTTGATTTTTTTTTTCAGTTTTACTTTCTCAAGGTCCCCTCCACTCTGTCCAAATCTCCTATTTTACCACCTCCAAAGCACTCAGACCATCCTGCTGCTGCCTCCACCATGCTTGACTAAAGTCATTTACTAATCTAAGAACTTGTCAAGAGCATGATCCACATTAGCTATGATGTTCTTAATCAACATGTTGACAGATTATTTAGTCAAGTTGAAGTACCTGAGCAAATGGTTTGTCCAAAAGTACTACATCATTGATTGTGGTAGTGTGGCATGGGATGGGGAATCTGCGCATTTATCAGTATCAGTGCAAATATCAGTAAAATATGTATGTCACATCGATACAATGTCTTTAAATTGTTACAATTTAAAGACATTGTAATTTATAGGATTAGAGAATAAAAGCATACCATGAATTAAAGCTGGAACTGTATGTCCCTATGTTCTTTTGATTCTCCTTTACTTCCTGCTTCTGTTTCATCCTCATACCGCATTTATTTCTGCTTCTTTCCTCTGTTCTCTCACTTCCTCTTCTCTGTCTTTCCTGGTCTCCCCTCTCTTTTCTTTCTTATAAAGTCCACTGAACAAGAAAGGGAAGGACACATTGCAAATCGGTGCAGTGCATTACACTGCAAAATACTGGTTAATGCGGTAAAACCAAAAGAGCAACGAAGATTTAACACTCAGACAATTAATTGCTTCATGGATAAGGAAGCACTGTGTGTGTGTGTGTGTGTGTGTGTGTGTGTGTGTGTGTGTGTGTGTGTGTGTGTTTTAGGTAAATGCAAATACAATTAAAGCCTAGTTCTTTTCTGATCAAACAAAATATGTTTGTTTAACGTTGTAACAGCACACCTCCTGCTCTTTGAGGGGTCACTTGCATTTGTCTAACTGTGTTGATTACATTACACTGCACAGGTACTTACCACCTCACCATGTAGCTGCATTTAATAATATTCTCCATTAGGTTATCTATTTATTCTTGTTATGGCCATAAGTAACTGCTTTAATCACTTTTACTTTTCTATAATATTAATTTGACTTTTACGTTGTTGTTCTTGAGTGTTGAGTTTAATTTATGACTTTCAATTTGGTGTGACAATCAACTAGATGACTCACCGCACATCTTGAGTTGTGCAATCCATCAAAGTGAACATTAACTCATTCATATCACATTCACATTTTGCAATGCTACAATCCTCGCCTCGTTATCCCGTGCAGCCATTTCTAATTAATTTGTGTTTGAACTGCATTGACAATGTGACACTGGAAAACATAATACGAACTTGATATTCATGTAATGAATTACACACGTTTCAGGAGTCTGCTAATTGATTTTTACAAGAAATCGGTGTGATGGACAAAAAAACCCTATAAAACTTCATTGCATCCATTTATAAATGTGAACATATTTAATGTCAAGTGCTGATTTTTTCCCTACTGGTGGTGCTGTGGAGTTTTCATGATTCCACGTTGCTCTAGTAAAAGTAAAATAAAAAAACATAGGAGAAAAGAAAGTTCTTTATGTCCCACACATAAGGACATTAGTCTTCATGAACAAACAATTTCAAAAAACTATATCTGGTAATTATGTAACAATCAAAAGAATAACTCTCTGAATTTCTTAAAACTGCTTTCACTTTAACTTCACATCATAACGACAGCAGATTATTCCCAGTGGCAGAGCTGAGGATGATTTGAGGTTTTCACTTACAGGACTCGTGGCCCATAATGTTTTCCCTGAGGAGCTAAGGTCTAATGTAGTGGACCTTTATTGGCTATAATGATTAATTTCTCTAATGGCTCTGAGTCTTCTTACCTGTCTTCACTGAAATATAGATGACATGTCTCCTGCCAGATGTTAAATACCTCCTTCACTCCATTGTTCCTTATTTAGTAGAAATTAAACCAAGAACCATTTCTGCTCCTTTCATATTTTAGAACAAATGACCAGAAGTGATTTATCTAAAATAAAATGGCTGCTGAGGCATAGTAGGTGGAGCCATATAGAGTGAGGTTGTGGCAGAAATCTTGCTCTCATAGGTTTCTGGATAAAGATTTTAATATGCCCAGCCCAAACAAAAGTCATAGTCTGTGTAATTATCTTTGGCTTTGTCTGGCCACAGTGGAGACACAGTGGAGCCACAAAATAGCAGAAACCACGACAATTGTGCCTTGTTCTCTCTGCAGCCTAAATATGTCTGGGAGACTCAGTGAGACTGATAAAAGCACTGCATAACTAAAATTACCAATGAACTGTAAGGAGGCTGGATCAAAACAATGCTGGGCCTTATTAACTGTCCAGTTTCTTCCATTGTGGGCATGGAAACATAATACAAATACATATATCTGTTATATTAAATGTTGTGTGTGATATCATCATCCAGATTGGCAGCATGTAACACACACAGACAACGTGTTTTATCAGCTGAACTCACTCTATCCCATGAATTAAGAATGCATAATGTCCATTATTGATAAATTACCCTAAATATTAAAATCAACATTAGGTTCAGACTTTTAATTCAGTTTCACAGTACTCCAGATGGTTGGTGGAACATACTGTATGTAAGCTACACAAAGAAGATGATACAAATGGTGGTTTAAATTCAACAGGTTCTCCAACTTTAACGCCTAAATAGGTTGTTTGTCTCAACGCTCTCATATGACCAAGTTACTGTTTGCTGCAGGTGTTTTTTTTTTTTTTTTTTTTATGGAATCCATTTTGATGTCAGCTGTCAAAGTGGCCGCTACTGCAGTCCTGTGCCTCGTTGTGCCACACATCCACTCCACCCTCCTCCATGCAAACTATAGTTGGTGGCCATGTAAAATTCACTGCAGTGAATAGATGCTGTCAAACAATAAAACATCTGTGATTTATGCTGTTGTTACAAATGACCCACAACGTCATATTTCAAACGAAGAGTTTCTGTAAATTTTATGTCCACACTTTTAGCAAGTTTTACCACCAGTCCCTTTTTCATCAATCTTCCCACGTTCACAGATGTTGCACGTTAGTTTTATCTCCATATGTTAATAAATAATGCAGCATGGCCTTAAAAGTTTGGCTAGCACGTTCAAGTATTCAATCAGAGAACCTTCAAATGTTCTCCTTTGATTTAAAGAAAAGAATGAGGGAGAAATAAAGGTTAAAGAAAAATAAAAAGTATTCTATTAAAGTTGGTCTTCCATTTTTAATTTCTACCCAGTTACAAATCAATAGTTTTTCGTGATCATCCATACAAAGGATTGTGGTATCCATTCTTCTAGCATTTAAAATCTGCATTACATAAGAATCTGTCCTCAAACCTAAATGACCAGATACCTACATATGCTTCATTTGTTGCTTCTCTGTCGTGACCTGTAGAAGCTTTTGTTGACACAGCGCCCCCATGGCAGCAGTCCTTTGTGGAAGTTGCACTCTTCTGTCACCAGGCACCAAAATGACAGCTGTCTCTTTAAAACTAATTCACAAACTGTGAGCTTCCTTGAGGTGGTATTGTGCCAAAAAGTTATTTTGTGTTCCACATAGTTTTTATTTCACAGCCATGCAAAATAAAGGATTTGTCAATCAACAGTTTCCACCATGCTGCCTTTTCTTTTACATCGTTACATAAAACACTACAGATCAAATAAACAGGCAAAACAGACTTTTTTTATGTTACGATCTAGGAGTTTTGGCTGCTGTACGAGACATTGATCGAGCTTGACAATTACTATTTTTTTTATCTGCTGATGACAGGTACATCCTCAAATGAGCTAGTGTTTGTCAGAAATCAGGAGCTCTGGAAGATTTGCACACAGCACACATTTGCTTTCAAAGGGCTGTACTTATCCACTCTTGGCACCTTTGACGCTGGTACATGCATGAAAAGATGGATATTGAACACGTGAGAATTCGCCATCGTTCATTGTGCGAACCTGTGTATGCACCAACTTGGAAACAATCCTAGTTGAAGTGTTACAGTCAGCCTTGCACAAAGACCGAACATTATAGATTCATCCTGTCAGTGAGCCTGGACATGATTGGAGTACAGCTCTCAGCTTAGTTTACATTCACAGGGTAAATAAAGCACCATGTTCATTACAGATGCTTGTCTAGTAACAATGCTCAAAAGTATGGTGATGCTGGCAGGCTGAAGGACCTGCTACGTATCATTAAAGCAACCTACTGACAGTGAAGTGATAAAAAAAAACCAACAACAACATGTAGGGGCTCAGTGTGGAGTGTGACTTCCTCAGACAGCATCCTCATCAGTCAGTCCTGTCCGTCTGCCGGCATTAAACTCACTATCAGCTGTGATGCTGATGGACAAAGCAGCAGCACAGGTGAACAGAGTAAGTTTATCTGTTTTTCTGTTGGACTAAGATTTTTACAATGAATAAACCTGTTCTTTAATATTTATGTTATTGTTATTGTTTGTTAGTGGGTAAAGCTGTTGATTTTAATGATTATCTTACATCATTCTTGTAAAATATGGCATAAAATAGATGACAGAACATACTGAGACTGATTTGACCAAAATAATCAGGCACTGCGGGACCATAGTTGAACATCTGTCTCTGATTACAGCCTTTAGCCTGGGCAGAGTTCATTTTAGTCTGCCCTTACCAGTGGTCATTTGGGCAACCCATCATGTTGAATCATGTTGTGAAACACAGCTGTGTGACTGGTTGTTTAACCCCAAGACCCTATGGACACATTCAACAAAAAGACAAAAGAAATGAAGTCAAGTAACACACGCAGATGCCTCTGTACACAGCTACAGAGATCACTCGATGGTTTAATAGGTGCTAAAGTCATGTGAATCATATGCTATGTCCTTCACAGTCAGTGGATCACAACCCTACTGAACACCTACATCATGGAGATTTGCTAGGAATTGCTCTTAATCACCATCAACAAAACACTTCTAAAATCTTATTATCATCCGTCCAGGGTAGTAGACAGAGAATCTATGATGAACAGACCTGAAGCTGGTTGCAGTCTGTCACTTCAGTCATATTTGGTTCTGGTTTATTTGTCAGCCATCTGTATTTCCACCCATTCTGTGCATTGTCTACACTGACAACAAAACACAAGAGACAATGTCTGGTATAATTAGTGTGCAGCTAATTCTGACTTTTACAGTTGCTACATTGTAATCTGCCATTTTCTAAGTTAGTATTCACAATTAAGTAGGAATTCTCTTTGCATTTATTTATGTGTATTTATTTAAGTGTATCAAATTAATTCCAAACAGAGGCATCCCCAGATTTGCCTAAAAACCTCCTCAAGTCTCCTTATAAGCCTCAATCCCATAGTCTCATCCAAAGATCTCATAATCTCATCCAAAAAGCAAAAGGTGGAAAATGAAATCACACAAACATGTTTTAGAACAACATGCAAAAAAAAAAAAGATATTAGTGAAGAGCTTAAGGGAAAAAAGTCCGAGAACTGAATAACTATTACCAACTGAAGAAGAACGAAGGTGTAGCTGGAAAATTTGTGATGTTCCCCCCTGTGCTGACTTGTACAAACTCTTTTTCTACTTTCTTTATTAATTCATTGTTTAAGCATATGTGATAACTTAATATTCTGACAGTGCTGTCATCACACCACAATGGTTTACATATGGTTGGCTGAATAAAAAAGAAACAGAGTTAAAAAGAGTTCTGTCTTTTAATGCAGGCATAAGATGAATGGCCACGTCACCATGCAGTTAGCCATTAAACATAGTGTTTTGTGTGGATTCAAAGCCATCTCTATGCTGCCAGGAATAACATCTTAGTGAGGAGGCGTTTGGAAAGTAGCGTCCTAGTGGATGGAAACTGACCACCAGACTTGGCCCAAACGTGTGAGATTTTATTTTAATAGTACATTAAGATTACACACGTATTTTCTGTGAAATTACCAAGAATGTCACCTTCAGTAGTGTCCTGAATGCTTTACTTATTTGCTAGTTGCAACAGTGTGTCGAGCTTCAAATAGTCAGGGGGATGTTATTTAAAATTTAAAAAAATTTAATTGTATTTGGAATAATTTTAAGCGAATAATGGCTACAATGAAGCAAAGCATCATGTCAAAATGAATAAATGTAGGCAAAAATCATTTTCACCTGCCGTTCCTTGGAGGACTAGAAGAGCCTGAGCACATTAAAGAGTGTGATTAGATAAAAGTGCTGTCAGTGCTGATGTGTGTCTGACATTGATGGGGTGGATTTCATCGGCAAAAGACTGATTCTGACAGACAGCGAGACAGAACAGGCAGAGGCAGGTAATGAAGGTAAAAGTAAGAAAATACCAGAAGGGATTATTCCGGGCTGAAAGACGTTAAGAATCTTCTTGGGGGAAAAAAAGAGCATCAAAATGGCTGAAAGTGTGAGAGGTCTGTGTATTATGTGTCTTATAGTACGGTGGTGTATCTACTCCCCTGCAGATAGTTTAAGAAAGATGAGAAATAACCGCTATGTGCGCCTGTGTGCACCAAAACAGGATGAGAGAGAAGCAGAGAAATGAGACTCCGTTAGGCTTCCTATATCCAGGGATAATAGAGCTGTCACAGTGTTTTGACTCAGGGCATTGATTCTCTCTTTAATTGCTTTAGGCCTCTGCTGGCTGGATAGCAGTGTGAGGACATTAAATGTAATGTATTGTTGCACTAGAACAGTTATGACACTGATCACACACTGATATGTACTCATGTGTTGTCAGTGCCAATAATCCTTTTATCGATTGGAGCCGCCTCCAAACAATTACAGTGATTGTTTAGGGGCATAACTCAGACATAGAAGTCCCCCGTTTATATTCAGCATGGATATTTCATCGAGTCAAACTAATGATTTTGTGCACCTCTGCCCTCATCGCTTAAAAAAAATTGTGTTTTTGACAACAGTTTTAGCGAGATAGTGACTGTGACTCGAGATGCATCTCCACTCACAGTTCAGGATCAAATGCCAGTGGTGCACAAACCTGTGGTCCTTTCCATTTGAGCAAAACACTTTTCTACTCCATTCAGTCTTTTTTTTTCAGTCAGCTCTGTAATTATACTGCTGCCAAGAATCCACCGGTCCATTTACTGCAACAGTCTAAAAGCAATGTCATAAGAAACATGTTCATACCAAGTGTCATCCAATCATGTCTAAGAACAGACGAGTGTTCCTATTGGTTGCACTTGAAGGTAGTGTAAAAAAATGGGTAAGATGGGAATGAAAATGCCCACTTGTCTCTGTTAGGGCTAGCTTTCAAGCCCAGTAGGTGTAAACAAGTCGATAATATATAAAACCCAATGAAACTGGCTGCTAATACCAAGCTCAAACCCATACAGCAGACAAACGCATGCATTGTGATCACGTGGGCTTTATGGTTGGTTGTGCAGTTATGCTTCCATGATTACGCAGATATATGTTTCTACCACATAACATCATAATCAGTTATCATATATAAAAGGTTAGGAGGTTATGTAAAAAATCTGAAAACAGGGCTTAACAGGATAATCATCTGTTCTCACGTGGCAAACTAATGGCTTCAAAATATGGGCATGCTCAGTGCATATTGGCTTCTAAAATTTATAAAATGTCCTTATGCAGCTTTACCAGGTCCAGAAGGCTGTAAGATGTGAGGGGTAAAAGACAATGTCATCATCACTTTGTCTGAATCATAATGACACATTAACACAGAGTAGTGGAGTTGGAAAAGCTGTAAAATGTATAATTGAAAAACTGATTGATGATTTATATATTACAAAATTAATGATAGTTTCAATTAAAAAGGTGAAACACAGTACGTGCATATTTAAAAGGAAATTGTTCAACATTTAGTTAATGCATCTTAGTCTAGGTGTTAAAAACTTATTGAACTGTAGCAGGTTCCTTAGAACGATGTAACTCAGCAACTGCGACAGTGCTGAGTCACATGTCACAACGGTGTAATTTGTTTCAGGAGACACTGACAGCCGCAGATGTTCAACACAATAATTTGGCTTTGTTGATAGAGCTGCCAGATTGTGAATTGGTCATGTGGATTCATATTAAAAGGCAACGAATAGCAACACATTTTATCATTTCGCTTGAGGTGGCTATATAACCAACATTCACCTGAGTTTTCCCGAGGTCTGAGAACAGGAGGAAAATGTTTCGTGCAGTCACTGAAACCAGCAGATAATTCCAGTGCCCATCAATATCTTAAATAGCAAATGCATCGATTTCACATTTGTGTTTCTACAAGTCAATAAAAATACAAGGTGCAAAAGAGCGACTTTGGAGTAAATTGAGGGCATATTCTTTTTTCTTCTGAAGCAGCTATATTTATAGTTTTATTCCAAGCCTAAATGTCTGTGTGGTAGGTGCAGTGAAATAAAATCTAGATTGATCTCCTCATCTGACTTTGGGTAAGATGAAAATCAATGTGTATTTCCTTAAATGTCAGACTGTTTGTTTTAAATGCAGGCTACAGCCATGTCAAACTTTAGCAACCAGCAATGGCAGCAAGAGAAAGCAGCAGGTGTTTGAGGTTTTGGTGGATTTTATTACTCAGAAGCAGTTATTATACTTTATTTCCTCATTTCACACTGTGTCCAGGACCAGCCTCTGAATCAAGGTTTGTTCTGCATAAAGTAAAGTGAATCAACGATTATCCAGGGGCCACAGCCCTGCCTGTTTTCCAACTATCTCTGCCCTACAGGTTACTGCTAAATTTCTAACCAGTTTTTTTGCATTTTCACAGCCTAACAACCAGCTCTCAACCAGGGCAATTTGATTCCATGCTGGCACCATTTCTTTGCTGGTCTGAAACTAAGAACCAATTGTGTCAACAGCAGGGAGCTGGATTATTGTGACCAATGGGATCAACTAAGGCTTTGTTGTGAAGATAAAAATCAGTGATTGATAAAATAGAGTTGATGCTAATTAGCTATCTAACAGCTGAAGCTAGAAACCAACTTTAAACCAGCCCTGGCCCTAAATATCCAGTAGATGCAGAGCAACATAAGCACCTGATTAATGGCAGTCCAATATTCTCTGTTAGAAAACAACAGTCTTTAGTTTGACAGACACTTTGAAATCTGATATGGACATTGACACTTGCTTTAAATCTGATGGCCTGTTGCTCCTGTTTGCTGAGGTGCCCTTCTGAATTAGAATGAATAGATAAATGGTATTCTTATAATAACAGCTTGCAGACTCCCGCTGCTCTTGTTAATTATAATTGTAAAACTGCAGTGTCATCCATTTTGTTCAATCTTTCCTCACACTCGCTTTTTTCTTCTTTCTTTGACTTAGTCAATTTAATAATGTTGATTTAATCAGCAGTTTCATTTGTTTGCCTGAGTCCAAGGTTAAGCCATGTGATCAACCCATTTTTAGATGTTGGTTTTATTTGACTTCATGACAAAGCCATCATATAAAAAAAACAATTTTATTAATAATTATATTACATTAAATATAAAAAACAAAAAAGCTGCACCTACATTCAGTATCTGTATGTAGAAAATCTGTGTTGTTGTTATGCATATTACATTTACGAGTAATAATTGCCCATTCCAATAATAATAAACAGTTTAGTACCGTTTTCATCATGCTGCAGTGGATATTTTGGAGCTCATAATTGCTCGACACTGTTAGAGGCTGACTGTAGACAGTAGTTAGCTAAGGTTAATGTAGCTTTCTAAATGAAACTCTGCGTTGGTTGTTTGTTGCACATTGTTTACAGTTACACTCACTTAAGAGGAGGGAGCAAAGACAAAGAACTAAATGGGGCAGTTAAGAAGAAAGCCGAGCTGTGTCTCAATTCTGCAAAACGTGGCAATTATAACCATATTTTCACATTGTATAGAGTGTTTACACTGGATAAATGTTTAGATTAAGCATGTTAAAAATGACTTATTTTAATAAAGCTGCTAGCAGCTGGTAAAAATGAATTCCTTGTTTGGATGAGGGTGAATGCTGAAGTGTCCAGTTTCAGACAAATATGTTCTTTCAGGTATTTTCTATGTATAAACATACAGTGACAGTTATGTAGTT
Organism: Anabas testudineus; assembly: GCF_900324465.2. Taxonomy (NCBI): domain Eukaryota; kingdom Metazoa; phylum Chordata; class Actinopteri; order Anabantiformes; family Anabantidae; genus Anabas; species Anabas testudineus. Next base: position 30,741,422 of record NC_046611.1, read on the forward strand.
CTTTAGAATACCTACAGGCTGAGTTCCTAAATAAAACAATAAGAAAAAGATAAAATAGCTTGAGATTTGGGTACGTGCTGTACAATAACAATATGATTGTATTTTCCAAAAAACCAACATGTTTGTTGTTTAGAAACTGGTTTTCATAGCTGATGCAGCACAAGTGTTTGGTTCATTGGCAGTGCTCTGGTCATTCTGAAACAGGGACTCTGCTAATTGATTCACTATGTTAAGCAGCTACATTTTAACTGCAGTGTCTGCCAGCTGTTTGGTATTAAGCAGCACTGGCTTCATCAGAGCATTTCTTCTGAAACGAGCTGCTTGTTGCTGGAGGTTAAGTGAGTGGTGAGTCTGAATCAAATATCTAAGTAGGGTTAAAGTTGTTAACTAAAATAATGAGCTGAACAATTTAGAAAAACTCAGAGCTGAGGAGAACTGCAGAGATTGACCATACAGTAATTCTCTGTGGATTAGTTATTACAGGCAAGCACTTTCACCTGATGCATAAAATGATTGATTAATGCTAATTTATATCATTAAATACCAAAGCATGTTATTTTTGTTTGTGCTTGATTAGGATTTCTGTTTAGGGCATTTACATTATTTTATGTTGCACAACCATCAATTAGGTCCCAGGTTTTCTACTTTCCTGTGTTTATGAAGTATATCTGCAAAATACTGAAAGTGTATCACTACTTTGCAAAGTGTTTGTGCATGCATACAGCAGCCATTTTAAAAATGAATCCTTCTTTAGACCAGAAAGTGCTTATGATCAACAGCTGTCACAGTTGGTGACCTTTGTCCAGTCACATCAAATATGATCTGGTGTACTTAGCATCGAAAGTTGACCCTTTTTGATTAATGTGATGTATAACTTGTATGATGTGATCTATAACTTATATGATTCCATGTTGTTGCAGTCCTTTCCAAATATTCAGGTCTCCCCTCCAAATTTACAACAACTTGTTTCTCTGAAACTACACTGCAAACACAAATAGCTATTTAGAGGAAACATAATTGCAACCAGATTATATTTTCTGTTAACATAATGAAAATATGTTTACACCTAACATAAATGGTTAGTTTAAAATCGTTGTTGTTGAATATAGCATTAATTTATTCAGACAATGTAGCAGTCAGTTTTACAAAATATCCAATGTTGTGGTACAACAGCAAGGTCTGGGACCATAGTGTTACTAAAGTTTTTTATACTTGTGCTTAGATACTCACAGCACACACACACACACACACACACACACACACACACACACACACACACACACACGCACACAAAAGACTTACAGGAGATCTGCTGTGTTGTCTCTCAGTATGTCCTGTGACCTGCAGCCTTGTCATATTACACAGTCATTTGACTGAATTTTAATATCAAAAATATCTCTTAATGGAGCTTTAATATAAAACTTAACTGGTGTGGGTCAAGGTCACCTCAAACACAGCCTGACACTGTTTTTATGTCACTATTGTCATTATGTTTGGTTGCCTATTCTGGCAAGCTGCAATAAGCTCATTTAAAGCCCGCTTCATCCTGTGACACTACCTCATCACCCGAGACTTCACATTCATTCCACCCCAGCTCTTCACACCTAATTTTAATGGCCACTTAAATCTCGACTCATCCTGTGGGTTTTTGTTTGAATTACTTTCAGCTTCTGAGTTTTTTGCTTTCTTTTTTTTTTTTTTAACCTCTTTGTCCTGAACAATAATGGCACCATGGCAAATGAACTGTCTAGGAAAACTGGGAGCGAGAACAAAAAGAAGAGGATTGCTGTTGGTGTGGAGGGGTGGAGGAGTGTCAAAAGCTTGTACAATATTTGGATTAACATTTAGGCAATTTTCCACAGCATGCTTGAGATGATGAAGCGGCAGCACTTTTGCATTCAGGGCCTGAAATTACACTCACAGCAATGCTTTATTTAAGTATTATTTGTGAATACCACTTACATAAACCCAGATGAGATGCCACAACACTGACATGTGTGCTGTCAAGGTGCTACGGCAGCAGGGAATGTGAATTAAACAAACCACATTGCACTGCTTTCTGTGTGTATGCAGAGAAAACTGAAGAAATAATTCAACTTAGGGTTTTAAATTAAATACACCCACACTGCAGACATTCTATTGACAGGGCTCTATCAGTCTGAGGTCAATGACAGCCTGAAGGGCAGCGTAGAGGAAGAAAGGGAATAAATTCTTTACATCTCAAAGTCTGTGTGTGTGTGTGTTTGTGTGTGTGTGTGTGTGTGTGTGTGTGTGTGTGTGTGTGTGTGTGTGCGTGGAAGGGATCATGAATGACTGATCCAAAATCCTCAGGTGGAAGCAGACAGAAAGCATTTTGGGTCAGTAAAGAAAGTCATTTCAAACTGTCAATCAAAGAGAATTGCTGACATCTGCTCGAAGATGGAGGTATCAATCACCCAGAGTGCAGCGGGGTTTATACTGGTAATGTTGTGACATTAGACCCAAGCTGAGGACTGTTTACTAGAGATCATTCTCTGGCCATGCGTGCTGTCGGGTTCAGATTGGCTGCAGCCTGCAGCGTTTTACCCAATCAAGAATTTTCTAAATCGAATCTTATGTTTTCGTTGTTAGGTTAGCTAGTTCCTGTTTCTTTTTTGTATTCAGATACATAACATACTGTACATTAATCTTTATCTCCACTGGTTTATTATGGTTATAGTCCAATGAACCTGTTACTGCCTCCAATGGCATCTAGTATGATTACCAACATCACAGTCAATAAAAATTGTGTGTGTGTGTGATTTCTGATCATGCAAGAATAAAGTGTATGGAGGCCCTAGGGCAAACACTTGCAGCTTGAGGGCGCCAGGTCAGCTATTGTTTTAAAAATGTTTCCAGTTGGTAGTCTAGTCTTCCAGCAGTAATCTGTATTCTTTATCATGCTTCCATGATGAAATGTGAATGCTCTGTGCAGAACCTAACTGATGTAACTGTCAGGTGAACGGGTGATCACACTAGATGGTAATAGATGAAACAGCACGTTTAGTATCTCCACAATTACTGAACAGGCACATAGGCCAGACCCTCACCACGAGGTGACTTAATACTTCGTCTATTATCTTACAACTACAAAGTGACACAAGTACACAGAGATCCAAAATGAAGTGATAAAAAAGCTAAAAGAGACACAGCCACAAAGAAATGCAACAAAAACAATAAAGAACGAACACTTAAATTATCACAAAGAGATAAAAAACAAGTATCAATGTTTCTGTGTAGGTGTGTGTGTAGAAATAGATGTAAAACAACTAGGAAAGGATTCTAAAAACTAGATTGAGATGCTAAACAACTAGTAAGACAAGTTAAATGACCAAAGGGAGTCACTTTCAACCAGCGGGTCTTGCTCAAATATAGGACTGGTTGAGTGGCGTTGGTGCAGGTTTTCACATATGCTACACACCCCTTGTATCATCGTCTATGAGTACCACAGCGGCAAAAGAAGGGCAAGCATACTTTCCCATCATTATGTCCCTAAAAAACTGTGCAGCCAAACAGAGTTAACAGGGAAAACTATACATTTAAATTAAATTATTTTCTTGAATGATTTAAAAATAAAATTCTTCTTAAATAGCACTAAATGAAGAAGTCAAAACTGTGCTCCAAAAACAAATGAATCACTTAAAATCAGTATTACGATGTTCATTTAACAGTACGAAAAGTGCATTTGCATATTTGATGCTTTCCTCGGTAGAATTAAAAAGAATTCACCAGCACTGTGTTTCCAAACTCAGGATGTTAACTTTATTATTCCCACATTTGTTTTACACATCAGTAGCCCCAACAGCAAAATAAAGACTCTGCCTTCAAATACTGGTAAAAATCTTGTAATTAGTTGCATAATTATGTGTCCATGTGTTTAAAAAGTCAATTGGAATGATAAATATGTAGGTAGTTGGATTGCACATGCACACATTTTACCTAGGTCATCATAGAGTCTGATGACCTAAGCAGGCAGGGTGAGCTGGGAGATACAGAGCTGCCGCAAAGGCTTTTATTGTGTTGAAGTGAGTGTGAGCTAATAAGACAGTTTCCTGTTGATGGACACTTGGGAGATAAAGGTTTTAGTTTTGTTAAGATAAGGGCAGAGAAACTGATGGCTGCTGACAGCATCACCAGGCTGTTTCCAAGAATGGTGTGAAGCAGGACAAACAGCAACCAACGCCACAATGCATTTCTATGCAGCTTCTCCGCTAATGTCTCCAACAACCAGCTCTGCTTCTGTTGCCGGATTACTCAGTAACAGTGAAGTGTATAGGAAGTGTTTAAAACAAAAGTGATAGCTAAAATTTGACATAAGTGTGGCTAACAAGGCAAACAACAATCAAACAATTAAAATAGAGCCCTTAGCCCCATATACACAGATATGGATTGAAACTGGAAGTCTCTTGCTTGTCTCTCATGTGTCTTGTTACTGACATTCACAGTGCTATTAGGCCAGTTTTTCCTCCCTGTTTATAAAGTACGAGCATGCAACGAAGTACTCAACTTAACTCAGCATTATGCCAACGGTGCTACTCAGCGGGAACTGGGCTTGCATTAGGCTTGAGGTCCTTGATGATATTTTATCTCTCATCTGAATGGCTTCTGAATGGCTGGGAGTCCAAGGTGTCAAACCCCTGTGGAGTCATTAGGTTGTCGATGTTACATGTGGATTGTTGTGCCAGTCAGCCAATCATCTGTGTCAGTCAGTGCATTTAGATGCACTCAAGTAACCAGGTTACTGAGAAAAAACAGAGAACATATAGTATCAGATTGACACAGCACTTCTTCTTCCAGCGCAAACTGTCTGAATTAAAGAAATACACGGGAAGAGTGACATCTGAGGAGCACTTTGTGTTGGTTTCAGTCTAAGTTAGATTCTGGGTGGACTAAAAACAAGGCAGCATCACTGCGTGTAATGATCTCTCCTTTCATCCAGCTACACTTCTCAGCTAATAGTAGTAGAGTGGCGACATGTCAGCAGCCCTTAAAATCTAAAATGTGTGTTAAGAGGGATTAAGAGTCTTACCAATATGGAGATACAGTGGTGCATTAATGCAGAAGCCATAATAAGTTTTAAAGTTAAACAGGAAGTATTACATTGGGAGCCTAAATGCAGGTATCATGCATTCAAAGGTGATGCATTGGCCAAATAGTGTAGTGTCGAAACTGGAAAAGGTTCATTCTTTAGAAATTTGTAAATTTGATGGCATTTTGTCCATTACATTTAAAATTTTCTAAAATTATGGTACTAGATAAAAGATTAGCTGGTCACCAATAATTAGAATATAGAACAGAATTGAGCCCTTGGGGTCATGAGCATCCACAGCAGATTGCATAGAAATGAGCCATTAGAGTTTTGAGCTACCTTGTCATGGGCCAAAGGGTTGTCAAGAGGAAATTTTTACCTAATTGCAGTGCTAGAAAAAAGTCATTAGGAGTAGGCCTGTGGGGAGATTAAAATTCACAACACGCCACAGTCTGGCTGGTAGCTGTGGTGGTATCATTCCTTGGACCAAAGTGTTGGGACAGGCCAACAGATGGACTGGTGGAGCTGCCATATAAAAATCCTTTCTTTGAAATTGTGCTATACCACAATTAATCAATACTTTAATCATCACATTATTAAAATACAACCTTTCTTGCCATAACTGCAAACATCTGCAATACAGTCCATTTTTTTCACACTTTATGTCTCTCCATCTGCTTTCCCCAACGCCCCCACACCTCCAGAGTCTCCGCTGACAGATGTGATCGTTTACCTCATAAAATTGATTAAGACACTAATGCCTTCCAGTGAGAGAGTTGTAGGAGTTGTCTAAGGTTGCTTCTTGGATTCAAACACTACCCATTTTCCAGGAGCAACATGCAATTAAACTTTACAGAAAGAATGGCTGTCTGTCAGCTTGATGGGCACAGGATTTGTGGGTCTGAACTGGAGAGGCTCATCCCCAGCAATGGCTGAACTGCCTGAAAGCTTTAACGCCGGCAATAAAGTAGTCCCTGCTCTGATTTATGAAAATGTTTTACAAATAATGTTTTAATGATGTAATATAACCCTGATATACTTTATGTAGACAGTTAATTCTTGCATGAGAAATCAAGCTCTCTTTCACAGTCTTTTAAAAGGGATGTGACATCCATCTGCAATTTCTTTCCCTCCATACTTTCATTTCTCCCTTTTAACTCTGGGAAATTTTGTGATAACTATTTCATTACCTTCTGAAGTCAGACATCTGAACTTCAAAGCTGATATGGATTCATGGCTAAGTATTCTGAAGAGACTCTCTCTCTCTCTCTCTCTCTCTCTCTCTCTCTGTCTCGAACTTTTTATCTGTTTAAAGAGGTCTATTGCTTATAAAATCAAAGCAGCAACTGCTGGAGCACAGCCTCTCAATAATGCAGCACACACACACACACACACACCTTTCCTGGCTATGGTTCACATGAGGAAGGGTGAAAAGGTTCGACTCTACACTGATTTGAGGCACCTCTGGCATTATTGCATTAACAGCTTCATCACCGTAACTCTAGGCTTGTCAGGATATTAGCATGACTTCATCTTGTGTCAACCTTGGAATAAATTTTACTCCGTTTTGAATCATACAATAATTAAACCTGTAACCTAATATAGCAACTGCTAATACTACCTATCTGGCAGTGACAAGAAAATCCTGAATATTTGACCAATGTGCCAATTAATTTCCGTCAAATTAGATGATATCTTAAAGTGTTATTATACTCTGCATAGGTAATAACTATCACATAATTACAGCAATTATTCAACATGGATGTGACAAAATGTGCTAATGGAAGACAAGACTCTGAAATGACTAATGATACAAATCTCAGTGAATTTTACAGAATGGGTTTACTCTCCTTTCAATGTGTTGGTCCCTGTCTGTAGTTGGGCCTGACTCCAACAGGGATTACAGTCCCCAGAACAGGCACTGTACATACAACCTGCAAATGTTTGTTTAGGGCAGAAACACAACAAGCTGACACCAAAGAACGAGAGTTGACTAAGGCCAACTAGCCTCTGGTTAATATCAAGGATCAGGGTCTGCTTCTAGAGCATTTAGCCAGCTTTTGCTTTTTGTGTTTATAGCAATTAGAAATTATTCATCGCAACTAATAGAGCAACTTCATAGCTCCACTAGCGGTTAAAAACTCCAGAGGGTTCCTGTAACGGTTAATGGGATAAGTGACTGCTTCAACGTTGTTATGCCTTTTTAAATTGCCAGTAAAACACATTGCATCAAATCAGTAATTAAGGGTAATTGTGTTTTGTATCTGTGTATATTTTGTTAAATCAGTTATGATTAATAAACATCACTGTATCAACAGCACAGTATTTCTGATTGACATTTCCACTCTACACAGTCTACACTGCAATTACTACTGGTGTCACCATGAACTGCAAAACCCAAGGGTTTTACTGTGGATTCAGGCTTGTTATATTTTGTTGACTTTTGTTTTGTTGACTCAGTGGTTGCAGAGTTCTGCAGCTGTACTTTTCTGTCATGAATATTTGATTTCACACCATAAGAAGTTAAGTGATACATGTGCGTACCATCACATGTTAGTCTGGCAAAGCTGGCTTATACCAATGCTTTGTGATAAAGGAGTGGGTGAATTTGATTGAAGTGACTTCAAGAAAGCTGTATATTATGTGATTAATACAGTATATGTTTAGCATTTGTGGCCTTCATTCATACATAAACCTTTTATACACCTAATTGAATGCATGGATTTCACGCTAGTGTCTTTGCATCAGATTTTAAATTGGAAAACACATTAGCTCCACTAAAAACTAAATTATTCAGTATCCGCTGCATTCTGTTTCTAAGTAAATTTGGCACTTAAAAGTCAAAGTCAGCTTTATTGTCAATTCAGCTATATATCTAGGACATAGAGGATTGAAGTTGACTAATGGAGGAGGAAGAAAGATGTTATTTCTCCTGACATCATTTTAAAAACCTGTTACTCCTGTCCAGTGTGCCCCTTACACTGAAAAAGCACTGCAGCACACACCCAACAGGAGGCTTCTGTACACAGAAGAACAGTGTGCTGGGGACAGACTGTTCATAACTATTCTCCCATTGTCCTGACTCTGCCGTTCATTTGCCCTTACCTGTATATAAGAATCACATATGAGTAACCAGGTTTCATGTTCCATGCAAACATTGAGTGGGTGAAGGATCACTGCAAGCACAAACAGTGCTTTCAGTGACATTGCTTTCTCGTCTCTCAAAAGTCTTTTACTGGCATCCTTATATAGAGCATCAGGTTAAAGTGTGAGGTTTGTACCTCAAACAGTTCAAAGGAGGACGCTACAAAACTACGATTGGTTAAAAGATTTATTTTAAGAGGCTCAGGTGGGGAAAAGCAAAACAGAAAACAGGGGCTCGTAAAAGGTGAGCAGGGGTTTTAGGGAGTTAAACAGGTAAGTCAGAAACAGGGGGGCTGTGAATACTGGGCAGGAACTACAGGGTAACTATATAATGAATATAGGAGAGAGACAGAACAGGAGGTGGTAGAGGGAATAATTCTGGAAAATGCAGTCCAGGGTCAAAGACATGGTAAGTGTAAGGGTCAGATGTTGAGCTGAGGTGGGGGAGAACCGGAGAGAGGAGACAGGAGAGACTGGAGAACTGAGGAAAAGCTGAGGGGGTTAGTGAGGGAATGCAAACAGTCCAAATCCAAAAATCCTAGAACAGACAACAGTTCAGGCCAGAGATACATTCAGAGGAGACTTACAAAATCCAAGGGGAGAAGACAGGTAAACGATGGTCAGCAGGTCAGGTCAGGTCTGGTCTGCTCAGGCAAAAGAAAAAAAACAACAGGCAAGCAGAGAGGTGGCTGGAGAATGACTTCAATGATGAAGTGGTACAATATGTCAGGGGACTAAGGGCTGAAGGGCTGCTTATCAAGGGAGGAGGAACACAAGGGTAACAGATCTGGGGGATTAGTGGCAGAGAAGAGTGGAGAGTTAATTAGTCCATATATGGTCGGAGCAGGAAGCTTGAGCTGATGTGTAGCAGGGTGTGACCAGGTAAGAATGAGTGTAACTGTGTGAACAACAGTAATTCAGTGGAACCTTCCAGTGCACAAAATGCTGGGACACAGCAATATGATCCAATTCAGCATAAATCATAGTTGCAATATCAGTAACACTACATGTGTGCAGATGGGGATAGTGACACTACAAGTTAATGTAAGATTAATGTGAGAAGTGATCAGTTCCTGGCACTTTGATACAAGTAGTCATTTTATCCAGGTTGATAGACAACTGTCAAAATATGCATATTGCTAATGTCTGTATTATATATTTATATAGAAGAAGCAGTTTGCTTTTAGTGACATTTAGCAGGTGAAATCACCTCTAGAGAGCTGCTGTTAGGGGGGTATTGATAATTCTCATGTTAATGATTGTCAAAACCCTATCAAAACTTTCCACAAAAGATTCATACTGACACTCTCTTGCTCTCTGCCTGCTCTCTCACCTGCTCTTCAGTTTTAAAATGAAAGACAGATAAAATTTGGTGATGCTTAAAACATACGGACATATGAATAATAGTTCATATAATAGTTCATATTTCGTTCTATATGATATGAAGGATCCCTTCTCAAGTCATCAAACTGCCCAGAAACAGCCTTGTCCGCCACAACACATAATTGGTCGCTGCTACAGCCCCCCCCATGGTGCAGTCGATAGTTGATTGGTGTTGTTTGGTTCACCTTCCAACTGGCTGAGTGGAATCAGTATGTCGTGAGGAAAAGGCTTCCATCATTAAATCTCAATGCAAAAGCAGAGCTTGTCAACTGTAGATTGGTTTAGGCTTAAATGTACGTTCAGATTATATGCTTAATTCTGGTCTATACTTCGAAGCATTTAGTGCTCTAAAAATGTAACAAGGCACTGCCATTATGAGGCAAATGGATGAGAAGCACATTCAAAGACAATAAAAACAAGATTTAGCTACCTTAATTAAATTTGTTTCTAGGGGGAGAACACAAATATCAGCCCAGGTATGGCATAGTCACTTCAATCAGTTCAGCAGGCATAAGCAGAAAGGATGGATAGAAATGCATTTTTAGCAGTTCCATAACCATGGTCAGATTAAACTACAAGATCCCGGAGGCAAATATTACATGTTTGACCCCTGTTTTTGGTCCTTTTATCAAATAAAGATGTCCTAAAAGACTGTCACCATGTACATTTCAAACCACAGACTAGCTGAAAGAAAATGACAATGGGTTCTTTTGAAACACTTCCACCAAAGACAAACGATGCAACATTTGAGACTCAAAATGGAGATCTATCCAAACTACACATGCATAAGTTATCCAAACTTCTACCTAAACCAACGCAACCCCAATCCAAACAGACCAGGATAATCACACTCAATCGTAAATATAGTGGACAAGAAACCATTCTTCCCGGTTTTTGTTTGGCAGTGGTTGGACGCCGTCTCCTTGCTTTCCAGTCAATTCTGATTGTTGAATTGACAGTGGAACCCATTGATGAGAGAACCCACTTTAATTGGCTGTGAAGACCAACAAACCACTGTGCGTAAGGCGAACTGAGGAGATGCGACAGTCTATCTACCAGGTCTGTAGTTCTTTGATGTTCGGATTGGTGCATCACAACCATTAGACATATTGAAAGTTTTGAGACAATAAAATGGGATCCTAGCTGATCTGGTTAGACTGTATGTAAGTGGACACAGTCTGACCTGGGTCCTCGGTTTGTGTACTCTTGAAAACCTTTAGAAGACTCAAACTCTGGTTGTCATCCAGCAGTGTGAATTAAATAAAATCATTCTCTCCAGTATTAAAAAATGATAATAGTGATAAAAGTGGGTTTTAGTACTATCCCTATTTCAGTGGATAAGCCATCCATGCAGTTTTACTTATTTTGAATCTCCTGTAACAAAGGATTACTGTATCACAGTCCACAGATCCTGTAAATGCTAAACACCCATCAGTGATCAATGACAGTCAACATATGAGAAATGGGAGACAATAAACCACAAGGCCTAGTTTTGTCTATTCGGATGCACATTGTTGGAAATGATAAGTGCCAGCAAACCTCCTCAGAGAAAAGGAAGTACTGAAAGCACACATTTTATGAGCAGAACAGAAAAATACAATGTATGAAGCTACCTCAGAGGCAGATATTTGCAATTTTTGTGGGAAGTGATAGATGCTGCGTCTCTCTTTTCCCTTTGGTATACTACACTTGCTATGAAACACCACACATTGAGCTTTTTGGTAAACTTGAGCAAGCTGTGTGTGGTATAATGCAGTTTGAAGTGATCAGTAGTGAAATATTTACGCCGTTTGGGTATTGAAACTGCATCTCGCAGCTTACTAGATGTACAGTTATACTGTATATAGTGACAGCATGTGGTGAAAGATTCAATTCACTATTTTAAAAGAGACAAAAACATTATGATAAAAATATGCCAGACATTTGTCCTGTCTTCTCTCCAGTGACTATTGGCAGCCAGTGATAAATCAGGAATGTTATATATGTAATGCTACAGGGACCAGAAGGTACACTACTTTATGAATAGTGGCTTTGAAGATAGTTTGCTTGTCTGGAAAAAAGGTTTGGTTAACTCAATATACTTAAGTTTAGAAATTGTACTGAATCAGAAGTTGTATTAACTTTTTTTACAAATGGTAAAACTAGATAGTCAAAGAAGTGACACTGTTTACTCTGATTTTAATTGCTCATCCTGTTACAATAAGCCACTATGATTTGTGGCTGTAGAAAGTCTAGACATAATCAAAATAAATTCAAGTAGACCATTAACCTAAATTTAGCCTCATTTTATGATCATTTTACACACAAAATCAACTTGGTTAGGTGGTTCAATATGTTTACCTTGTTTGGAAGCTGCACATTATCATAAAAAAAAAGATTGATTTGTGTAATGTTAAATACAGCATACTAGCAGCAGCCTTGTGTTTTATGTTCTGGTTGTTTTATCTGTAATTGAAACCGGACTTATGTTTCTTGTTAACACAATGAGGATACGTTGATAACTTAGTAAATAGCAAGTTGCAAAGACTGTGATAATGAACATATGAGTAAAATATAAACAGGCTGCATATTTATTTTCAGCTTAGAAAGTTTTCCATAATGAGCATCATCTCAAGCGTCTGATAAGCTTGCTTTAATTGTAGCAAAAAAGAAATAGCCAGGTTTACTGTGTTTACCTTTTGTATTCTGCTGGTGTGCTGTACTGTGTCATGAGTGTTGGGATTTTGTCTCTAATAGCCTGGAAACAGCATTTCTAATTAACAAACAGCTCAGTAATTGTTGAGCAGTTAATGATAAAAATGATACCACACAAGGACTAATGTGGGTCTGGCCGCATACTGCCTGCTACACTACCATAAAGACTGAGGAGCCAGCAGACGTTTTTCAGCTATTTTGAACTGTGTGGGCTGAAGACTTCATTAACAGAAACCTGTGTAAACAACTGAAATCAGAGGTTGAAAGATGTTCTTCCCACTGTAGGTGGCCAGCATTGTGTTTACACAATGTTGTGTTTAGCACAAGCTCGGCTAGAACATTTTTCTGTAGCTTTTGGTGAGTCGGCTACACAAGGTGTTTCTCAATTTTTCTTGTAATTGATTCTTGAGTTCACGGTTTGTTGTTTGGTGTGCTTGTTTTCTACCCTCATAGTGACCATCTATGGTATTTGGCACCATCATTCACTGCTATCTTTGTCATAGGGTCATTTTTCATTGGCAAACATTGAACCACAAGGGCCCAAATAAGGCTAAAGCATTCCCTCCTTTGGAGTGCCATGAATCAGGATGTACATCAAAGAGCATGCTTTTGCTGAAATCACTGCAACCACTTCTATTTCTCTAATTTCAAGCATAGCCTTGTATATCAAAAAACTGCCAAAAGGTTTTAAAAGTTTGCTTTTTTGCATCACTACTTCTCTTGCAGTCCCAGAGAATGCATCACCCTGGTAACTATGACTTTCTGCACATTGCTTTACACACAAATTCTGCACAAAAAAAAGTGGTGACAGCCAAGCTACTTCTACGCTTCCTCTCCTGCTGACACATATACTGCTAATTGTCATTCAACTTGATACAACTCGCCTGTGTGGCTGCATTTGTAATTGTGATCTAGTTATTTCAAAGCCCTTTTTCAAGTGCTGCTCCCATTGTTGTACCACCCCTGTGGCTCTTTTTTAACAGGCCCACACCATTACTGTAAGCAGACTACAGCCATCTGTAGTGCTTTGAACACAAACTCTTGTGGGGTACGCTTAGAATCTTTTTAAGTTTTTTGTGCACTCATTAGGGATCTGTCCCGTACACCTCAACCATATTGTGCTAAGATCATCAGTAAGTGGGTCTGAAATATAAAGTGATCTAATTAGTTATTCATTCAACTGAGATTGCTGAGATGTTATAAAATATCTAGAAAAGAGGAGAGCTGACTGGCTACCCTACATAAAGAGAAGAATTAATTTGACTTGTAGCACTAGGCTAAACAGTGATGTAGAGGAGACCTGCCTAAATCACAGTGAGTTAGACTGTAGGAATTTTCCATTGTTGCAGGCTGTAGCGTCCCCCCTTTAGTCCAAATTAAGTGCTATTCTCTGTGGTGGCACTGATGGAAAACCCTGTCCACAGGAAGAGAGAAATCTTAAACTTCTCTAAAACTGTCCCCTTAACTGCAGCAAGCGATGCACATTTCCAGATAGACCACTGGCTGATGTCGCCTTTGAGGTTTTCACTTCAGTTTCTGTTGTCAGTCGAAGCTGCCAATGTACAGAAGTGACTAGTTGAGCTTTAAAAACTCCACTAAAGCTGTCACAATTCAGTGTTCTCCTCAAATGTCACCTCGTGGCTCTCATTAGGCATTCCTGTTGCGAGGAGTAAGTACTTTGTCATTCTGCTAGCCGTCGACTAGAATTGACATTTCACTCAGTGTCTCTCACTTTATTCAGTATTCTTCTTAGGCTGCCTTTCCCTCTGTCCCCTGATTTCCCACCGTGCCATTTCACCTTTTAGTCTCTCAGGAAATGGATTAGCCAGCCCAGGACAAAAATTAAACGGCCAAATCAATTAGGGGTCCTTAAAGGCGCAGATTCATTTTCATGCTTGTTCATCATGCCCTTTTTGCACTCGTCTGTCTGTACCCTTGGATTATTGCACTTTTGCTGTGTGCCAACAAAGGTAGACATTTGTAAGAAGGGACAGGTACTTAAAATGAAGACATAAGTCATGCAGGGTTTAGTGTACCAAAGTATCCCATGTAAGTTCAGAACTATTTATTGCTTTTTTTATCATGGTGATGTACAAATCATGACTCTACATCAGCTAATTGCTTCATTAGCTACATGTTTTTTGTCCATCTATCTATTCATCTATTATCCTAACAGCTCTTCCTGTTAAGAGTTAAGGGGACAGGTCGTCTATCACATAGCTTACATATAGAGACAAGAGGCAAATTGGAGTCACCAGTTAACCTAACTGCATGTTATTTGCAGGAGGAAGCAGGTGGGCAGGTGACAATTTGAAAAACAATATGTGATAACTAAAGTCAAAGTCATATTCCCAAAACTCATATATGGCATTACAAACTGTATATACTTGAATTGCCTCCTTAGTTAGTTGTCAGCCATATGGTAGAGTGATGTTGTGACCTTCTAACAGATTAGCTGCGATAGCTAATGGATGGATGGATTCATGTTACAGATGAAACTGACTTTCAAGTTCTTTATTATTATTATTATTATTATTATTATTAATATTACCATTTTAAAATCTGAGTGAAAAAGTTGGACAAATGCAAATCAAAACAAAAAATGCAATTCTTATCAAAACATACTGATTAAAATGTCCAACTGAAGACAAAAGACAAGTGCACAAAAATAGCTGCTTAATTACAGTAATGAGTAGTTACAGCTGCAGGCAATAATACAGTGACCAGGCTCCAGTGTAGTGCTAACTAAGAAATAAAAAAAAAAAAGAATGATCATGTACTAATGAATGGTTTCTCATAATTTTCAAGAGCAAATGTGGAGTTAAAGGTTTCTTGTAAATTTCTTAAGTTACAACACTGCGGTGTTTGGGGCTTTGGTGTATTCTTTGCAGAGATGATAGTTTAGATTAGATAGATAGGTTGATAGAGACACTTGTGTTCATTATATAATGGAAAGGCATTTTCATGCAATCATGCACATCAAGAGAAATTAATAAAAAAAATCCAAGGTTAACCACATTGTGAAGTTTTAATAGAGAAAAATGAAAAAAAAAAAATGACTTTGAAAATATTTCTATTAAATATATACTTTGAGAGTCTAAATCTTAAAAAGCAATTCAAACCTTTTTCAGTGAACAGAGTTGCTATTTCATTTACCAGCATGTTATAAAATGACACTTTTTGTGCATCAGTTTTAATGAAATATGAAGAGATGATGGAAGATCTGAAAACAGCTCCATAGTTGCAGGCAACTAATTGTACTAGCAAGCGCTGTGGGATTTTGATGCACTGACGCAGGGAGAGTCAAATGCGGGCCTGAGGATGTCTGCACAGCTATTTGTGAAAACAGTAGCAGAAAAGAGGACAAACCTCCAATTTCTGACCTCAGCTTTGCACACTGGGACTGACGTGTCCTCATTCCAACACTAATGTGGCTGCCAAAGTGTGCACGGGTGTCATGGACGCAGCTGAGATGATATTAGTGATGCAGTTCATGTGGTTCTAATGGTATTTTTAGTTTCACTCCACAGAGCCATCTTGTGCCTTTTGTTTCAGCTTTGAGACCGTCTTACTGTTCAGTATAGTCCTCTGGTTCCTTTAATTCCTGTTACACTGTCTTGTCAAAGGATCATTTCTCCTTCACTGGATAAAGTAATGGAGTAATTGTACACAATTTCAGTACTTTCATGTTTTCTGCACGCATAATTGCAGGCTTTACATGTAATTAACATAGCTCTTGTCATAAACCAATGGGCTGTGAAGGGGATTAGTGTCTACATGTGAGTGGGACCCCTGTCAGCTGTGGGATGTAATCAGGGTTAACAACTAAGCTTAGGCCTAAAACAACTTCAAGCCCAAGTCAGTGAGCATTATAATTAGGAAGCACTTTGCAGGGCGTACTACGGTGTTTTGTGTCCTCTAACTCTACACCTGCATTGACCTTACTTTGTTCTGACAGTGTTGGCCACAGAGGAGTGCGGCTGGGCTAGGGAAGAGAATTGGAATTGAAAGGCGTGCATCATTCATAACTCATTATTGGATATGATTAAGTCGTCCCATCTGTAATGGATCACACATCAAAAGCATCCATCACAAAAGGGAGACGTGTCATTGACTGTCAATACGCTGCCAATTTTCAGATGCCTTCCACATGCAGTGTTTACTCTTCTTATGCTTTAGCTTTGAAGGTTTATTGCTATGTATTTTAAAATTGGTCGCCCTCAATGTGGGAGACCAGGGTTCGAATCCCGGCTGTGGGCTACCTCCAGTATGGGTCCTTTGGCAAGAACTCCTCACGCTTACCCTGTTTTGTACCCTGTCTCCTTGTATGTCACCTGTAAGTTGCTTTGTATAAAAGCATCTGCCATATGACTAAATGTAAATGTGCCTTATTGTAGCAAGATGCTAACCAATCATACAGATCCAATGATTTCTACATTATTAATACGTTGTGCAGCTTCTTCTTTATTGTAATTCGTTCACTAATATGTGAAAGGCTGTGCAGAGCATGACAGAGCTTAACAGAGGAGCATATTGTAGCTCTAAACATTCACATATTTAGTGGAACAAATGATGCAATTCTCTTTGTTAGCTCTGCCATGGGATGGAAGGAACAGTTGAGCAACTAATTTGCTGAGGTGCTAATTAGCACAGCATGCAAACATACCTTTAAAGGTCACTTTGTTAGATACTGGTGTGGGCTTTACTGTTCACTACCACTAACAACATGACATTTTGCCCAGTACGTGTTGTAAGCTGCAGCGCAAGTCTCTTTACTTTGCCTTTTATTCCCTGCGGTGCAATACTACCCCCCCGAACCCCCAACAGCCTGTCAGCCAGTGCCAATCATAAATGGGCATGTACATGTTCCTCCAGCTGGCTTCATGAAAAGCGGCATTTCTGATGCTTCACCCCCAAATCCTTTTCTTCCATTTAATAAAACACAAGGGGGAAAAATGTGAAGAATAATCTGTGATTTTACTTGTACACTTGAATCATATTATGATCTTTGAGCTGAAAAATACCAAATTTAACAAACACCACAATTTAATCAATCGAGTCATATGATTAACCTAAATTAACCTAAATTATTAATTAACATTTATTTACACTCATGGTCAGGGATCAGTGGACGATCAATGAATCATGAATAGGCCACATATGTCATCACTCATAAGCAAATATTAAAGCCAAAACAAATTCTAAAAATAAATAAAAATAAATAAATAACTATAAGAAAGTCAGTGTTTCCGAATCAGCACTCAAGGAAGTAATCTGTCTGTGTCTCTGCTCACATTTATAAAAACATCTCTACTTTGTACTTTTGTTAGATAAATAAATGTTCTAGTAAAATACCAAATCCCAAATTGCTTTATAAAACAACTTCTATGCAAATTGTGTTTGTATATATGTTCCAATTAAATTTTTACACAATGTTCTACACAAATATTGGCTATTTTAACCATTTGGTAAATATATCTGTAATCAGTCTTGACTATTTGCTTATAATTAATGAGCAATGTCAAGGACAGAAAATTCTGAATGGAGTGGCCATTGATTTTTATAGGGTGACACATGGTAAAATATATATCTGAGTCACAGCAGAGTCAGAGTTTGGTGGACAATGGTTCAATCTTTGGTGGCACTACTGAGCACAGATCTAACTAAAAAAGCTTTGTTCCTCCTCAAAATAAACACAAAAGTAATTAAGGTAATTAATTTGACCTTTACTTGCTCTGACTAATAAAATGGTCACCCGGCGTTCTCCACGGCAGCGCACAGACAGGCTGTTTGTTGCTGCTCCCTCCTTTTTCTGTGGCTCATCACTTGTGATTTGACAGTCTCTTAAGATGATGACATGTCTTGTTTTTCCAACTCTGAGTAATAGAGGAAGGATTTGCTCTCACTCATGACAGCTGTGTGGTTTTTTTTTTACAATATTCATCAAATCAAATCATTTATGACTCCAGCTTCAATGCTGCCTTTTGCTGATGTATTCTTTTAACTCCAGCTGAAGTAAGAGAAGAAACCAATCCCCACAGAAACCTTTACATTGGTAAACATGATCAGTTTGTGATGTTCAGTGCGTACAAGCTTGCGTCATCTACCGTTACTCCAGCTCACGATGTCCCACATTTCTCAACAACATCCCTCAGAGAAAGGCCATGATCTCATTGCTTTCAATCAAAGCGGGTAAAGTGGGTACTGTAGATATAATTAGCTCCAGATTGGGGACATTCAGTTGTGGGTTATTTGTCTTTCGCATAACGCGTTCTTGTTACATGCTGCAGTGGGATATCTGCCTCTTTCATGATGGATTTCTCCTTGTATCATTACTGAGCATTAGTGAAAATGGCAGCTTCACAAACAGAGCCTCGTTCTTTGATTGACAGACCAAGCATATTGTCTCAAACCTTTGGGACATTTTTCCCTATGAAAACCCAACTGATGCTGCACTGGAAATATCCTGACAGCATGTCACATTCTGCTCATATGGCCGATTATATAACTGTGCAGGAACCATTGCCAAGGTCCCAAAACGTTTATTCAGAATATTGATTTTTCCACATGGTTATGGGGATAAATACGATGGCATTTTGTTTGCATTTAATGCAACAGTACGCATTTTGATATCACAATCCACTGGTTTTCTTTATCACTCTAAAATACATTGTGGTAGCCGCTGCACATTTGGCCGTAAGGCTCTTTATATCTTCTGTATATCCGACAGAGCTCTCACATCTTACTTTTGTCCAGATTGTTTCTCTTAGACATACTTCAGCTTGTTTTAACACCAGTGTAAGAGTTTGATCGATTCAATCAAGAAACCATGTCCTCTCGTCTCGCACCATTTTTGTTCCAAGCTCTTAAATTGTTCCAGATTTCTTCTGTCACCTGTTGTTTGAAAGATCTCAGCTCTACCACTAAAATCCAAAACCAAAGATTAATACATATTATTAGATTTATTTCCAGATGATTAGACTGACATTCTCACACACTAGTGGTCTTAAAGCACAAAATATACTTTAGATATGAATATATTAAATAAGAGTGAGAGCTGGGTGTTGTGTTTCATAAATGACTTACTGGATATTAAGATAGATGATACTAAAATGTAACTGCAGTATTATGAGAAGAAGAGGTAGGGACGCAGAGAGAAAGTTTCATTTTGCATGAATTTGTGCATTTAAAGTGGTTGTGAATTACATAAAGAAGCAGCGTGTTACAGCCGGCTGTGTCGTTCTGAAATTCAGTCAGTTAAAGGTTAAGATTAATAGCCATAATGGCAGTGCCACATTTGTTCACACTGAAAGTTTTTATGTTAATTTTGTATGTTGGCAACAGCCACTGTGCACTTTGTGCACCATCAGACAGTAAACAGGGCCCCATGAAAACAAAGCACTTCATGGTAACTGTTAGTTTTATGGAAGAAAAACTGAATTATCACTAAGTATTCATATTCAAGTGTATTCATTTACTCATGTATTAAACTGAAGTATGATTCACAGGCTAGGTACTAAGTACAATAAGGCGGGGGTTACTGTACTTGCTTCTTTACTACATTTATTTTACCTGCTATTATATTAACTAATACATGATGATGCTTGCTTATGGATAAAGTAGGAGCCTTTACCAGCTGCGGCACCAGTGACGCTGACATATGAGTCCTAAACTTTTATCTAGTGATATAAAAAGTATGATGTAGGCTACTAGATTATTTTAGTCAAGTGCAAAGCAGAGTACACTGCTGGTTTAAAACAGTAACTCAGTCTGACTGATGGCAAGAGAAATCAGTTTTTTTGTGGAGTACTTGGAAGTTCTAGTACTTAGTACTTCAACATGAGTAAAGAATTTAAAATTCTTCATAAATTGGAAGTACTTTCTTTTTAGGTGCTTTCCCATTTCTTCTTGTACTGGGTTCGTGCACTTGTTCAAGTACTCAAAAGTACTCAAATACCCATACTTAGTGTGGAAAAAAGACATATCAGTGTCCTCGCTATGTCTGTCATTTCTCTTGAATTGATCTGAACGTGATTTGTGTCTGAAGAGAGGACATCATACAGGCATTGCAGTTAAACATAGTTTCCTATCATATGAGCTGTAAAGGATAATTTAGGTGTCTTTTTGTGTGTACTTCAGTACCACTAATACACTGACATTGTATGTAAACTGGATGTGAAGAGTTTCATGTGTCATATGAAGTCCATGACCTCCGGGTGTTTGTGTTTGGAAAACAGATGGCTGCTGGATAAACTCAATTAAAAATAAATAAAATAGGTCAAATTAATGTGCTTTCATTGGCCGTGTGTCCATCGGGGCTCTTTACACAAGCTCTTCTCCCATCGTGGCAGCGCAGGGAGGTCTAGTTCACTTTAAAGTTGTCTTTATGTAACATTAATTTACTCTCTGCAACTCAATGGAGCTCTTTTGATGCACAATAATTGTGGAGCACATTTTGCCCAAAGTCAATTTGAGATTTGCATGAAGAATGGCGGCGTGTCACGATGGAAGCGTTTCTCAATAAAGAGACAAGTGATTGAAATTGAGATATTTTGCAAGCGGTTGGAGCTTTGGCTCACAAGAAATAAAATATAAATGGGGAAATAATGGAGGTTTACTCCTCCAATATCACTGGAAACTTGTGCAGTGCTGTCACAGACTCAAAAACTTACTTCAGAGACCATTTGTCAGGGACACATTAAGACAAAAAAAAAAAAAAAACAGCCATTGTTGATGTTTTAAAAAAAACTACTTCCAAAAGATTTTCTGGTGATTAATGGTTTAATACTTAATACTACTTAATACTAATAACACCCACACATACATGCACACACGCACACACACAAAGTGACAACGTAGTGGCAGATTAATGTCTTTTACCGCGGATGATAAATGCCAGGATTCTGAATTGATATTGGACATTCATTATGTCACAATTACCGTAATTGCATTTGAGTGCTGGGTGACTAATGGGTTCACACTCATAAAATACCACCTAATCCTTTAGTTTTAGTGCCAGCGGATGCAAGGAGTCAGCGTGAATAAAATATTTTAAAGTGTTTGAAAGGTAGAGTTTGAACCTAGATGTGGATTTATTCTGTGTATGCATACAGCTGACCTGGAGTCAGAGCAGGGAGATAAAATAAACCTTCGTATCGTCATTCTTTTTGACCTAACCCTCTGCCTTCCCTAACATCTGTTAGCTCTTTGCTGTGTGTGATTAGTTTGTGTGCTGTTGCTGCTGTCTATCAGATACACAGTGGGTGCATTGTGCTTGGCTCAGAGTGAAAAGGCAGAACATTAAAAAAAATTCTAGTAGAATTAAAAGTCACCATGTTGTGATCATTTTTCTGTAATAATAAAGTATTGTGAATGAAAACTTTCAGCAAACATGCTAACATATCTATGAGATCTCTAAAGCCGTGTTATATGTTCTAATTCCAGGAACACCTCTCACCCCCTGCATGACTGTGGGGACCCTGAGCAGTTCCTTCAGCAATAGTAGATTATTCTATTTGTGTTTGTGTTTTTTTTTTTTGTTTGTTTGTTTTTTTGGTGGCTTTTTCTTTCCTGCCTCCTCCTTGCATTAATCTTAATTTTGTCAATCGAGCTGCTGTGGCATGTGAATTTCCCCACTGTGGGATCAATGAAGTATTATCAAATCTTATCTAACTTCTATTCACAAATTACCTTTTAGTTAGTAGCAATAAAAAGCAAATGTTTGGAGTTACATCCTAGTGAAATTCAACTTTAAAAAGTGAAAAACAAAGTCTAGTGATTAATGAAATACACTAAGTAAGGCTGTCTGACCTAGATGCAAAAGCAGCACAGCTAGCAGAATGACTGGAGCTGTCAAAATACAATATTTCCTCTTTACATTACAGTTAAATAAAAGTAAAAGTAGCATAAAATGGAAATAAATCACAAATAGTGGACACATATTAAAATTCAACTTAAGTACAGTACAGTAGGGAATGGTAGGAATGGAACTGCTCTGCTGGTACTGCTGGAAGTACAGCTGCTGCTGCACTGCTAATGTGCTGCTCATGCTACGGCTCCTGTGTAGATACAGTGTAAGCTCTTGGCAGCCAGGCCAGAAGATTGCCGAGGTCATCCAAGTTGGTGCTTAACCAAGATTTATGCATTGTCTGTTGTGTGAATAAACAAGGCATTACATAGCCATGAGTTCAACTAAACTCACAGTTCAACATAGTGTATAGTATCTGCAAACACACAGAGATAAAGCGATATGTCCACGCACTGGTTTCCATGCAGAATATTTGCCGTCTCCAGAGCACTTGTTGTATAATTGCATAACTCCAGTGTTGGTCACTAAAGGCAAACTGGATGAGAGAGTCTAGGAATGTGGTAGGAGGTAAACTCAGGAGACATACAGCATAAAAGACTAAAAGCATTGTGAGCCAAGGTGCATGTGAAACTAAATGTAAAGGGGAAAAAACGAAAACCAAATAAAAGCAGTATTACATGCACACACAGGCATCCTCCTCTCCTCTGGCTGACAAAGTGCAGCTCTTTAAATAGGTCCTGCAAGCTACGGAATAATCACTCTTAACTGAACCACATTTAAGCAGGGCTCTCTCAGTCCCTCTCTCACCTAAAACAGGAAACAAGTTGCATTAGTCAACATTAATACAAACCACTGCCAATATCCTTCACCCTATGCTCAGAATAAAAAATAATAATAATATATATTCCCATCCAGTTTATTAATAGAGCACACAAAGTTGTTTACAAATTGCTATAAGAGTCACACTGTGTGGAAATGGTAAAAATAACAATGAAAGGCAACGGTAAAATACGGGACAATATCAAAGTAAAACAAATATAACATAGGAAAGAAAGAAGAATAAAAATAGTAATTGCATTAAAATACAAAGAGCAACGGAGGCCAACTGAAAGTTTTAACGTACACGTGTCAGCAGAAAGAAAGGCAAATATTTATTTACCCATCTATTCGTTTTTCTGCAATAAATGAATATTACCTTACTATACTGCTTATTTTGTGCTATAGTGGTGTGTTTAATGGCATACTGGAATGACAGAATCCATGCCGAAAGTAACCAATTTACAGCATCAGTGGGTGAGATACAGGCATTATGCACATATTGTTGACATACAGTGACGTAGAGAAGCAAGGAGGCGCAGTACAAGTGAGGGAATTTAATATGCTCAGTGTTTACAAAAACAGTCAAGTAATGTCAAGAAGAACATGAAAAGCTTTGGAGTGGCAGCCGACGTGTTTTAAGGTTGGCATTGTGCCTCTGCATCAAAAGTCAACTTGCAGTGATGAAAACAAAGTGACAAAAACACTGTGGAGTAGGATGTTTCTTCCACGGGATGATGTGTTTGAATATTACTTGTTAAAGAATTTATTAGACTAGGCCTTTGATCAATCACAACTGAATACACATGTCATGTGTTGCATTTGAAAACTTGCTGTGTATGAATTTCACCTGCTGTCGCACTGCCATCTTAGTTCACGCTCTTAATTTTTAAGTTTTTTCTTAAAAAACATCTCCAAGCACAAGTTGAGATAATCCTGATGACATCATTACAGTAATGTTTAGGGGAAAACTGAGGCCATTCACTATGACTGATCATGATGTATAAAATCTGTGGGATTTACTTTAATTAGATCGTCTTAAAACATCATATAGTACTTTAGACCTGTGAACTCATTAATAGACTTAAACTGAACATTTTTATTTTTAGACCATTTAAGAACTTACAGATAAACTCAAGGCTGACATTTAAAATGGGTCAGGGGCAACTTAGACAGCACTAACTGCAAGTGAAAGCAACAACCAAGACAGATCTGAGTGATCTGATCCCTCGAACCACTTGC
The DNA here is from genome assembly GCF_900324465.2 of Anabas testudineus. Classification (NCBI taxonomy): domain Eukaryota; kingdom Metazoa; phylum Chordata; class Actinopteri; order Anabantiformes; family Anabantidae; genus Anabas; species Anabas testudineus. The sequence continues at coordinate 30,765,556 of NC_046611.1, forward strand.
CTAGGGGACAAGTTTGGACATATATGATCATTAAATTAAAATTATAGACAAACAATATGTATGTATGTCAGATGTCCCAGCATGCAATGTTTGAGAGTTTAAACTTGTTAAATAATCTCTTTTTTTGTATTGGGAGAACCCGTTCATGATGGTTACTGTGTTTTACATGATAAATGTTAAATTGGCTGATTGTTGTTTCTTGACTCTTGAGATATATAAATTAAAGCAAATCTGTAAACTCGGAATTGTTAACAGAAAGTTAATTGAAGTTGTTTTCTCAAGTTCAGGTAACTTAACTGAACACAAAATAAAATAAAAAACAAAAGCAATTTTATCTTCATTGTTAGATTAGATCATTGTTGAAACAGATTTGAACTTTGTAGGGAGGAAATGTTGTTTTAATAGCTTCATTTTTAAGGGTCAGTTTGACCATGTTACTGCAGTCAACTGTAGCCACCGCTACAGTACAGGATGTGTACAGCAGATCACAGTAGAGTCTTTTTACTCAGTGGAACTCCTGCATCTTCGTCCTCTTCAGGTGACATATATAGACTGCACACCCAGCCAATATAACCACTGTGAACTTTGTAAAAGAGAAGGCTGAAATTGTTGTCTCGAAACAGTACTGCACCAGAACTGAGGACGATTAATCCTGCCTCACTGTTAAAGGCATGTCCTTGATACAATAGGGGATACCAAGTCCCTTTGTGGAGTCAAGATGTAAGAATCATGCATACATGCAGACAGGGAAAGCTATGGCTCTTAATTCTGACCATTAATCACATGTCGGCTGAACATCCTCCAGAGAAAAGCTTTCAGTTCCTCCGAGGTAATTACAGCACTTGAAGGAACGCTTTCCCCAGCAAATGTTCATAAGTAGCCATCTTATCCATCTTCTGCCCTTCCTTTTCTTTCTTTTTTTTTTTTATTGTGGTGGGGGGGGGTCTCAGTTCCATGTCCTCTGGAGAAACGTCCTCCTCCTCCTCCTCCTCCTTTAGAGACTTTTGTGCTGCACCGCTCTTGCTCTTCTCCAGCTTTATAATCAGCAGACTTTTTTTTTTTTTTTTGGGCACACATCCATTTGGCATCCGATGTGGGATAAATAAATTATAGCCTCTAAAATCAATGCCCAGTCTATGATGTAGGCTCTAGGCTTAGTACTTGCCACCATGCTAGAATTATGCCACCGGTGCTCAAACAGAGGCATTTCATGGGCCCAGGAGCGATGGCATACAGTGTTTTTTTTTTTCTTCTTTGAAATTTTTATTACTGAAAGGCTATTCCCAGCCTTCTGACATTTTATTATTTGTCATACGTTTTCATGGGTAATATGACTTTTACTGCCGGGACTGATGGGGGTTTAGAGGAATAATGTGTCTCAGGAAGCTGTTGGTTTGTCACACAGCATCCAGGTTTGAACCAGTTTTTCCTCCTTGATTCTTGTCTGGAGTTGTCTTTAATTCCTCTACAGAACCACTCAAAGATTCTAAAAATAAATCAAAAACAGTGGCAAGAGTGACATCTTTGTGCATTTATTTTTAAAGGCAGAACAGTAGCAAAACAGTCACTCAGTCTTTAAACTGTGTGTTGATGTTGGAATGAAACATTTATAACTGTCAGTGCATAGATGTCTTTTCTCGAAGTTGTCCCATTGCAGATTTTAGGATCTTCGACACCAGACTTGCACAAAATTCATTTTTCAATGTGTCCTTACTTTGCTTATATATTTTTTTGTCTTGCTTTCTGTGTTGGCAGATGGAGATGATACCAGAGCCCGATCCTGATGACGAGGGGACAAAAATAAGTGTAAGTTGAAGAGCGTGTCATGAACCTCAGTTATAGCATATTGCTCCTCGACTGTGCTGTCGTGACCCAGGTTGGCAGTGCTTCATTCCAAGCAAACACAACAGCAGCTGATTTCCTTGAATAATACACCTTTAACCAGAGAACGGGGCTAATCAGTGAAATCAGTGGCAGTGTATTATTACTGTCAGGAAGGTTCGCTTCATGGCCCAGCAACTGGTGAACCCCTTTTCCTACCACTCTGTATATGCATTCTGATAGAATCAGATCAGCTTTCAGCATTACTGCACATTGAATTGCAGTCCTCTTGAGAATGACTTCCAAATAAACTACTGTGCACAAGTCACCATTAGATTAGTTTTTACCAATGCAGTTCACTGGAATTTCACTATTTTCTGCATAATTTGTCAATTTGTGATCTGATCTTCATCTAAGTCAAGAGCATTAACAAATATAATGTGCCTAGAAATAATAACACACAACAAATTCTGTTATTTTATGTTTTATTGACAACAACCATAAAAACCTCACAGTGCAAGTGGAAAATGTGTGTGAACCCTTTGAATAATGACCTCAAACAGGCTCATTGGAATCAGGTGTTAGCAGAAGTTTAGACGATTAGTTTAGAGGTGTGGACTACATCTACTGACAAAAAACATTCTTTTTGAGGTTGCTCTGCACAAGAAGAAGAAGTTTATGTTAGCTCTGACTATGACCAACTAATTCCACATTCAGATTTTCACTAACTTTTTAGTTTTTATGGTTGTTCTCAATAAAGACATGGAAGATTTTTTGTGTTATTATTTTTAGGCACATTATGTTTGTTAATGCTCTTGACTAAATGAAGATCAGATCACAATTTGTGACAAATTAATGTAGAAATCCATGAAATTACCCACTGTATATCTTATATTTCTAGTTGCATTCCAATAAAGATTATAAGACAAAGAAATAAATGTGCATATGGTTAGAATAGCAAAAAACAAACAAACAAACAAACAAAACAAAAAACAAGTCTAATTGTTGTCTAACGCTTACATAGTGACTATGCATGTTTAACTGAAAAATGGTTATGTAAAACATGCCATCAAACACCAGTATTCAGGTAGTAAACAGTCCAAAATCTTTACTATCACTCCTGGTGTAGTAAGTCCTGTGTGTGGTTAAGTTTATATTTTTAGGAGACACGATTGTCTACAGAGCTGCACTGTGAATAAGAGAGTGACATGAACCTGACAAGACCCTTTAGTACCCAAGAGTTTGGACAGAAGTTCAGAAAATATGTTTAGGTTTGACCTGTAGTGTAAGTGTTCCAAGAGGCATGCATGAGGGAAACATCACAGAAACCTGACTGAATCAGACAGAGGTTAAGATATGAAATACAAAATGCATCTCAGGTTCCACACCAAACTCTTCCGCTTCCTTACTTATATTAACCCAAAACACGCAGCAGTGTTGATTTGAAATGAATCACTTCACGTGGTTTACTATGCCTTTACTCTATCTCGTAAAGTATGTTATGTAATCGCATAATAAAATTAGATTGTGGTTTTCACATTACATCATTTCACCACATCCCCAATATACATCTGGAGTTCAGTGAACAGTCTTGGCTCCAGTGCCACTACTTTGAAAAGAAAGTCCAGAACAGTCAAGGTTCAACATTCATTGGAAGGACAACCTGCAGAAAGTTATGGCCCAGAGATGAGAATAACTGTGTGCTCCTAACAAGATATATTTCACCTGGTACAATTATTGCCATCTCTGTATAGGTTACTATATACAAGTCCAACTTGCTTGTCAATGTGATAATATTCAAGTGTCATATTTTAGGACTCCTGTAGCATATTGTAGAATTAAGTGGCATGATATGTCATGAAACCTTGTGGGATTATGTCATACTGTCCATTGTTATGACACTGTGGTCTCTTTTAATTACTTTAACAGACAGTGAAAGTCCAGGGCAATGACATCTCACACAAGCTGCAGATCTCCAGAGTCAGCAAGAGTGATGAAGGACTGTATGAGTGCCGGGTGACACGAGCTAACTATGGAGAGATTGTGGAGTACAAAGCCCAAGCCTGGCTCAAGGTCAATACCACAGCCAGGCCACGACGACCTTTGCAAGCCCCAAAGAAGAGCTCCCCGATGCACCTGACAGACAAGAAGCCAAGAAAGTCCAGCTCACCTCAGGACAGCATGAGTTCAGACCAGAGGATGGCCTCCACCTCCACCTCTCACACATCCTCCAACACAGCTAAACACAATCCTGGCTCAGGTAATGCCCTGGGGGAGGGTTACATAACGAAGACACTGTGGAGTACAAAAAGTCTCTTGTAGACAGAGTTTTTACTAGCAGCATAAAGTTTGGTCCATAACCTTCCTGATTTGTTGGACATGTTCATGAGCCACTTATTGAGATTAAGAAAGGTTGTCTGGTTGAGATTCAGGACAGATAACAGCATCAGTGTGCTATTATGTGGCAGTTAAGTATAAAATAGTGTTTTTGGAAAACAGACCCCCTTGAGATAAAGTAGTCATGTTTCAAGGCAGAATGATGCATCACTTGAATCATCTACATTTTTGTGATTGGCCCTGTGGCCACAATAAGAATGGGACATTGAGTACATATGGGTCCAAACAGCTTGAGACTTTGTGGAGAGTATTTTCTCTCCCTGAAATATAAAGAAAGAACAATACAGGATGATGCAGAACTACAGTGTATGGGGCCCAGATGTGTCCAAGTAAATCATTTGATTTAAGTGTTTGGTATTGATTAACCCATTCAGCATTGTATAATACTATAGCATTATACATTATACTGGACAGTTCTGGGACCACTGTCATGTGTGACTTTCAGGTAAAATCACAGTAAGCTGACATCTGACTGATCGCACATTGAAAAGGTCATGACAAACCATGTCAAAGTTGAATCTGCTTGAACCCACTCTCATCATTCCAGGAGCTGCCATTGTTCTGCAGAAATTGGAACACGAGCCTCAAATACAAATCTACAGCAGTACACGGCTAGGAGGAAATAGATATGTACTGAACAGTTTGAATGTGATATGCACACACAAAAATGCATAGGTTGAACAATTTGATTTGTTCAATTTTTCAGAGCTGTTGCACTCTATAGCTAATGTTAGCTGCTCCGTTGTGCAGCAGTGTTTCAGGTTTTCTAATGTTGTTCATAGAGGTTGCATTAGTTCAGTAAGGTGTTAAACATAACATAAGAAGCCAAGCAGCTCATGACAGCACATCCTGTCTGAGCGTTTATCAGAAAATCTATAAAATCTCAACAGATTCTATTTGCACGATTTCAAGAAGTTGATTGTCTCAAAAATGTAAGCACAGGTTGTTTTAGGGATTTGATTCAAAACATATTCTGGTCTTATTCTGTAAGCAAAACCTACCACTGATTTTCCTTCTATCTTTTGGACGTCAGCATAGTAAAGCTAATTAAGGAAATAAGTCTTGAATCTTCAAGGATGTTCAACTTGAGTAACGCTATGGGTCTCTGTGTACCAGGCTACATTTTACCTGCAGGTGTTGTAAATTCACTCTCATTAATTCTTGGCAATATTTTATATTATCTATCAAACTATGTTACTATTGCAGTGCTCCTTCTCATCAAAAATGGTCCCACAGTCCACACAAAGTCAGCTCTGCTCTGGGCTCAGATAACCCTCTGCACCCTGAAGCAAAACACAGAAAGATATTACTTGCCAGTGAATAGAGGTAAAAAGTTGAATAATCCCCAGGGCTGCGGAGTTGGAGATTATGAAGCAGCCAAATTATGCTGACAGCTGTGTTGCGGTGAGTTCTCTGTGCAGTGTGTCTGACACTGATAAATGCCTCTCCGTGGCTGCTTAGCCACCTTCTCAGGGTGGGAGAGAGGTGTTACAGCTGAGGGCGACAGAGTTCTATTACTGCTGTACTCAGGTTTGAGGAAGATGAGCAACAATAGGTAAATGGGCTGAGATGAAATTAAACCATGGAGCCCAGATATGTTCTTTTCTGCATTGCTGCATCTGTAAACAATGAGGCACTTTCCAGATGGTGGAATGTGGCAGTGGCTGGTGGAGCGACTGCAGCAGTAGCAGGAGAGTGGTATGTTCACAGCTACTCCCCACCAGAGTGTCAGCTGTTGTTAGATCACAGCTCGGCCTTCATCGTTCCTGGCAGTATTGTTCTCTCTAAGCTCAGAGGTGACCGGAGCTGAATGAAAAAAAAAAAAAAAAAGAGAGAAAGAAACGAAAGAAAAATGTCCCCTAAGCCAGACTTGTCTCCCAAACCCTGAGGCCAGCCTGGTTCCCATATGAATGAAAAGCAAATATGGACTCAGCTTGATTGCATAAGCATTCATCCAAACAAAAAAAATCACTGACCTTGTTTTTTAAGAACCACCATATTTTTTTAAACTGCCTCGAGTGTGTATGTCTAAGGAAAGAACACCAATGAGTCATCACTCCAGTAGGTGGTTGGGAACAGCACGACTTGCTGTTCATGCTTACATTCGTATTGCTCAAGCAGTTGCACGCAATGTCAGTGTGCCACTTCATGTTCACATGGATGCTGCTATTGGTTTTGTCCTTACTCTCGCAATTGTCTTTTGTTTGCACCCTTAAATGTGGCTATCCATGAGCGCAAATCTGAGATGGTCTGTCTTTTGCAGTGACAAATACATACAGTACATTTACTTTTAGAATTTACTAGTCCTTCTATCAGGTCTGGATCAGGTTATGGATCTGATTTACACAAATGTTTTTGGAAATTTCACACTTTCCTACATATATACATATAAAACCTTGAATGTATATTTTCCTCTTTGAAAAGGAAGTTGTTGATTTCTAGTGATGTAAAAATCAAGTGGTCAGAATCTCTAATGAGTGTACCAACTTATAGTTTATTATTTCTTACTATTACTATAGCCACAGCAAAGCATTTATTCTGACTGCATTATGTATTGTGAACTGACTTAAGGTTCTCTCAGCCACCTTGGTGTTCCCAGAAAAAAAAATGTGTTGTGGTATGGAGGAATTGAGTCTTTCATTATTGTGATACATTTTTAACTTGTAGTTTTTGCAGTTTTAACCATGGATCTTTACAGTTTTATCATAATTTTAGATAAAGCTGTATGTGGATATGTTTGGGAGTCTAACAGTGTACTATTAGGAGAGTGGATTGGTTAGTTGGATTAACTTAGCAAGCACTGTCATTACAAACTTAACCTCCAGCCAAACTCTAAACAAATAGTAGCCAGAGTTCATAGGAAATTGTTTAACAGTTGTGGAAGCTAATCATTTAGTCATTGATTTTGGTTGTTGTGAATGTATATATTAATGCATAGCTATGAATGGATGTTTAATTTCCCAGGAATGAGATCCAGATTTGTGTCTCCTTCAGTCAATAGAGGAATTCAAAACATGCTCCCCTGTCAGTCAGCCCAAGTGACATCTTACAGCACATAATATTAGCTTGGTGTAACAGGATGTAATAGACCAGGAAAATGTTAATGTTTTGACTGACGGCTGTGAGCCTGCACTCCTGATTTAGACCTTCTCTGATTGGTAAGAAAGGTGAGGCTCGCTCCAAAAAAAAAAAAAAAAGTTTCTACTAGACATTTGTTTAGTGATTTCAATATGCACATAAAACAACCTCAGTCGAAATATTATAAATGTAACAAAATATAAATAATTAAAAAAAGGTTAAAGTTTTGAATGATGGTTGATCAAATGTTTTGTAATGCAAATGTGTAGATTCACCAGTAACTAAAGATGTGCTTACTATGATTCCTCATAAAAGATAAGGAATGGGAGAGATATATACCACTACTTTACTAGAGTAAATGCAATTACGTTATATTGTATCACAATATTTTCTCATGGCAAAACGTAGTTTGGCAAGAGCTAAACCACAGGATTTTTGATTGGAAATAAAAATAGATAGTAAAAGAAAACTGAATGATCAGCAAAACCAGCCATTAGTGGGTCCCCACATTCAACTTTAATCAGCCGCATGTTCCCTGTGTCAATTATGGCTATATGGTTTGGAAAATGGTGGCTGTAATAGTGGCTAAAGCACACAGAACTGCTACTTCCACAGTGGTGAATTGTAATTTTGGAGCTTTTGCATTGCACAGCAGACTGTGCTATCATACTTACCGTCACCCACTGTTGAATAGTCAGGCTGAAAGGTAATGACATCCAGTTGTATTTAACCAAACAGTCGGCTAAAAAAACAGCCGTTGCTCATTCATTCATTTGAGTATATCAATCAACAAGCAAATACATTTTATCACAGAGCTACCAAGTAAGCAGACAAGCAGAGACACTCAGCCATCCCGTGAGCTAGCCATGAGCAGCCTGGATAGGCAGAAGTAGATGGCACTGGGCCAGTTTGAGCTCCCTGTGGAGGTGCTGTGGTGATTCACCTCCCTGCCTCAGTAAACCTGAGCGCCTCGCTGGCCTGGAATCGATATTCCACATAGCCATTTTATCGAGCCAAAAACATTTTGGCAAAATGTAGACTGTTGTGTTAGGTTAAGTAGGACAAAATGAAGGGTATTCAGTGTGGATCTATTCTATTCCAGAATACACAGAGAAAGCCTGAAAAGGTCTCTACTAGCCGAGTCACATCCTCTCATTATAACAACAGATAATTCAGTCTCTCAGACTGCAGAACATAACCAGGATGGAGAACATGCAAACTCACAGTGGCATCATGTACGGTGTTCTAAATCCTGAGACGCCTTATAAAAGTCAGATATCTCCGAATCATATCTCCTATGAAAACCTTTTTCAGCAAGCATTCACCTTTCCTTCAGCTTCCCCTCTTTAGCTGAATAACCCTGCAAGAACCGAGCTGAAAATCCATCCCAAATGACTTGAAAAGACACGGTGACCTTATCAAACTAACTATGACAGGAAGTGGATGGGTATGCTTTTAGCTACAGTGATGGATAAATGAAATAACACAATCACTGCGGTGCAAAAAAAGGCTGAGTTTTTGTGCATTCAGCTGTAGAGCAGGACCTTTTTTGCATTTTATTTCCTTTGCTCAGCAATTAAAATGCATGGTAGTGCACATAAACAACAATAATTTACGATTGTTCTTCCTTTGTTGTTTTCTAGAAATAGCATTGGAACACAGAAGACACTTTTACCTTTAGTATGCTCGCTGGCAAGGTTAGTTTTGAAGTGAAAAACAGCTCACACTGAAAAAATAGCAAAAGGCAATGGTTGTGATTTATTTGTGAGAGTAATAGATTTAGATATAGCGTTGCCTTTCAGTTGTATGTGGATGGCTTACATACATCTTCAGTGCCAGGGACAGAACCAACAGGAACAAATCTGACATCAGATGTATGCAGTGCAAAGTAAGAAAAGTATTGTATGTACAGACACAGAAAAATTATTGGTACCCTTCTGTTAAATAAAGAAAAACCCACTGGTTTGGTCACTGAAATAACTTTTTGCTACTATTGTCACTTTCAAATTATTTCAGTGACCATTGTGGGTTTTTCTTTCTTTAAACGAGGAGTACCAACAAATATTTTCTATCTGTGACTAGCACTGCGGGGAAAACTCCAAACAAGCATAGTTTTTGTTTGCAGCCATATTGTTTAAGGTCATTATGTCTTTTTATGGCCATTCCGTCTGCCTTTGATGACATCTGGTATCTCCTTGATGTGGTTTAGCATTGTTTAGTGTCTCCTTGTGGTCATTTTGTGTTTTCTTTGTGGTTGTTCCACATCAGCGGTGTCTCTTCGAGGACATTTTGCCATATTTGAGATATTTTCCGTGGTTTTGTGGTTGTTTGCAATGATTTTCGGTCTGCTTGTGGTCATTTTGTGTTTCTTGGCTGTTATATTGCATTATTTGTGTCCCTGTGAAGACATTTCATACCTCTTTGTAGATGACTGTGGTCTTTTAGAGGTAATTTTGTGTTTCTACATGTTTGGATTTGTTTAGAGTCTTATTTTAGTAGTTCCATGTTCTTTTGTTTCTGCGAGATTTTGCAGGTGAAGACCAGGGGCCCACTTTGAGTTGCTGGCTCTCAAGATATATGAATAAACTAATTTAAAGAAATGATGAAAGTTAGTACATTACAAACAGCTAAATTAAAATAGAGGAACATCTAAGCTAAAGGTGAGCACAGTTGAGCACAATACAAGAGGAGATATGAATGCACAGCCTTTAATAGCAGTGGCAAACAAAAGTCTTCAGCAAATTGGAACACACTTCTGGTTTCCTTAAAAAGACAGATACGTTCAATATGTGGTCCATAAACTCTGAGGGCTGCTGATCCCTGGGGACGATAAGCAGACCTGTCCCAGATAAAAGGTATTGGTGCTTCATAACAGGTAGTAGACCAAAATGTTTTTGGGATTTAAACCTTTTGGTGCTTTATAAATATAAAGACAATTATTTGACAAAGACAAACCTTAAGAAGAAATACGAACTGAAGACATGCAAGGCTGCTTACGAGCCTGGTTTTAATAAGAAGCAACTGCATACATCAATACAGTCAACCTTACATAATTAGTTTTATTAAATATAATTTAAATATAACTTATTTTCCTATGGTTATAGTAAGCAGTAGTTCCAAGGTAGATGTTAAAAATTAGGTCTAAGCTGCTCTATGACTGCTCCAAGGGTTTGCTGTCGGTAATGTTAGCTAATGACTTTAATTATTTGCCTCCCAAAACAATTACATTTATAAAATACTGCTTATTTCATCTTTTGTATGTTTAGTGCTGCTATAACTGAGCTCTCTGTAGTTATGTGCAGTTTTCCTTGGCAGTTAATACTGGTCTTTAAGAGGTCTCTCCAAATAATTCTTCTTAGGTATATGATGGTGGGCAAAATTTAATAAATGCTTCAACCATCCGGATTAGTCACAACATAACTTATTCTTTATTCTCCTGTTAGCTTACGATATACATTACACTGAATAAGAACTGTGGAATTTGGCTGCCATCACTTGATTGTTAGGGCTTTAGGAAAGGATCAATTCATGGCAGGTATTACCAGGAGGAACAGATACTGTATGAAATACCTCCTTCAGAGTTCATACAAAAACCTGACTGTTCTAATTCACATTTGAAAAACTGCGAACCTATCCTTTAATTTTGTGGCATCTGTCTGGAGGTGATTTCTAACTGTATTTCTGAGCTCCACTTCCTCCTGATAAAATCTTCTTTTACTGTTTGTGTTTTCTCAGGCATCACAGCTGAAAAATTGCTTTGCAAATACCAGATAAAATAATAGGAACAACTACTCGCTAATGTATTGATAACAATCGGTGTGTGGGGTGTTTCCACCACCACATTCTAGAGGGAGAGTGACCATATTTAGAGTTGGTTCAGAGAATTTTAAAAGCACATCTGGAATATGTCAGAACTGACACTGGAGAAATAACCCAGTACAGCTGTGCGGTATGCACTGACCCATCAGGCTGTATTAGACCCAGAAGGAGGTCATCATCACCCAGCACTGGTAGCCCTGCCACTGTCGATTTCTGCTGGTTTTGGTTGTATTAGATATGACACGCTCTGACGGCCTGCCTGGAACTCAAAATGTGCAAATTATTGAATGCAAAATTTGTATCTCATTAGTGTGTATGTAAAATCAAAAAGTAAGTAATTGCTTTTATTAAATACTACTGTAACACCTTGGTATAAATAATAGGTTTGAATTCAACATAAACTTTAAAGCATCAAAATTCAGTAAAGTGCATTAACCAAAGCTGGATAAGGCTAGCATCATTACACTGTCCTGTATGTAAGCAGAGATCAAAACCAGCAAAAATGTATTCTGTATCTCAATAGTGTTGCAATCTGCCCACTGGTTCCTACTGAATACACAAATCTTCACAAACACAAAACAAATGTGTTGTTTCTTATGAAAAGCTGCTCACTATGATTTTTCAGTAAAACAGTGCATTTGTTGGACTCTTTTTAGAGGCAGATGAATCCACATTTACTTCTCTAATGTAGGGCAGCAGGATAGTGTGTACTGTATGTGGAACTGAGAGAAAATAAATTACAGTGTGTCAGGAACATGTCACTAAGTGCAACAGATCATCCCATTGGTGAGTATAAAATAGAGTGCTAGAGATGCTTCATCAGTTTAACACAAAGCCATTCATCCTGCCCATCTAAGCGGGTATTGCAAATATTTTTGGCAGTTAGTCTATCTGTGTACATTAATGGTCAACAGTATGCCCTTTCCTTAATCTTGGCATATGTTATCTTGGTTTAAATAATGACACGCACACACTCAATGATTTGCAGTTGAGCAAACAAATTAAAATGCATTGTCATTTTTAACCTATACCATGTGGTAAAAGAGTTTTGCAGAAAGGGAGAACTTCACTGATGCAATCTGCAAAAAACATTGACCCCATGCACTGTGTGAATTAACAAGTTAACTCTGTGTTCAGATTGTAAATAACAAATTACAGCAGATAACAAAGTTTCATAAGCATGTACTGTGGGAACTGACTAAGAGCAACACAGCAGAGCGTTGCTGACTACTACACTATTCACAGCTCAGTCATTTTTTAGCCATGGTTTGGACCTTATCTTGGTGAAGGGTATACAGTATTGCAGTAGTCGTTTATATCACAGTTTTGGTCTCAGTTTCAGATCTGTTATACATCTAATATTTACTAGCAGTAATTAATAAAACTATGTCCATTGTTTTGGCTGAATTGGTTAAAGTAGTACTGTTAATCCATCACAGCTGGATTTTCTATTTAAGCCTGAATACTGAACATGACTCAAGGGCAGGAGTCTCAACACCTGACAGGGTTCAAATGAGCACATGCTGAGCCATCACAATGCAACACTCCCAGAGCACGGCACACTGGTCGATGGTAGAACCAATCTGTGGTAATGATAACGATATCAGTTCCTCTAGCAGCTGGTCTTGCATGGCAGGAAAAAGCCAAAAAAGAACATATTTAGCTGTGAATGGCTGATGGACTGTGGACAAACAGCATCCAGTTTTGTCTGTTTGCATGAATAAACCAAAGTATGGAAAATTCTCAAGCGACAATGGCACTCAGGGGATCACCAAAGTGATTACAATCTGAAGGGGGCTTGAAAGTGTATACCTAATTTAATGGAAATCCCTCCAATAGTGGCTGAGACGCTTCACACCAAATCATAAATTCCACCCTTATGGGGGTGCTAGACAAAAAGTCAGAGGATCACTCAATCTTCTGAAGAAGGTTTCACGACAATCCAATTTTCAACATTTGTTAAGATGATGGACCAACAGACAAAGTTACAGATCAACACTGCCATCTTTAGATCTATGTCACTAGCAAGACTAAAATGCACATGGTGTATTTGTATCATAAATACGTTTCCTTCAGGTTTTATCACATTGGTTGTGCAGTGCAGGAAAAAGCTGACGGATGTTGTGCAGGTGTTTCTGCACAATTGTGTGAAGCAGCCTGCTGTTATGTATCACGGCTGTATCAGAAAACAAACAATAACAAACTAAATGGGACAAGGACACATTCTCCATCCCAAGATTTTTTAGAGATTTTCAGTTGTCTTTTATATAAAACTGCATCCTTTTTGTAAAAAAGACCTTTTGGTTGATTGGATTAGGGAAGATACTTGCTGTTTCCATGTACTAGTCTCCCAGTCTGTGCCTCACTCTGACTCTTAGCTCGAGGCTGATTAATTATTCTCTGTGTGAAGGGTGTTTTGGCCCAGAGTGACTGGTGATCCTCTGTGGCACTCCTGTTCTGTAGACCACCTCAAGCCAAATGAGATGCGGTGGGGAGGAATAAAGGGTCAAAGCCCTTCATGTCTGTCCTCACTCTCTTCCTCCTCCTACAATATCATTCCCTCCTTCGTTCCCCAATCCCCAGTATAGCCCAGAAACTCCAGAGATTGGCTGCAAGGAACAAAGTGTCCCCATGGACTATTTCCTTCTTAGAACTATTGCCCAGTGTGACACAGGACTCTAGTAAATGTCTATAAGATTTAGGGGATATTTCATTTTTTTGATTTTCCAAGTCCGGCCTTGTTTCACAGGATTCAAGCTCTGTACATCTCTTGTTTCTCTCCTCTTTCATTCTGTCTCTCTCAGATCCTTTCTTTCCCCGTCTAAGACATTTCTGCTGATGGAGAGTAAACTCCATTTTCTTTGTGTCCACAGAATTCTGCTGCATAGTATTGTGCAACTGTCTTGTACATCTGTTACTTTGCTCTCATCATTTCAGGTTGGATATCCGCAAGACGAATCAAACAGGAGGGTGAGCAGGCTGTGCTCTAGTTTGCACTTGTTATGCTTAGTAAACAGTCAGAGCTGCCCGCAGTGATGATAGCAGCCTGTCAGGGCCAAGGCGACAGTAGCTGCCCATGTAAATCCTTTTCATGACAGTTCAAAGGCTGTTTACCTTGAGTGGAGTTACACTTGTTGGTTTCTGGTTGTGTGGTAAAAACAGAGGTATTCATGTGGAATACACAAGTTGATAGTCCAATCATTACATACACACGACCGATTTTATACCTTGACAGTTTTGTTTGCATGCTGCATCACTTTCTTCCAGTTCCAGCTCTGCAATACTAAGAGCACTCTTGGAACAATGCTTGTGTTTGAGTGAATGAATGTATATATCATGGTAGCTTCAGTTTAAGATTCAAGCTCTGCACTTGTGCACGGCTTTTGTTGTAAAGCAGAAACTCATCAACCCAGTTTTCTGTTTTGTGACATTGGATAACAAAAACGTGTTGGTAAATGTCTACGTGTTTAGTCACTGATGGTGGAAGCTGTGAAGTTTGGAAGTATTTAGTAGGAGTAAATTGATGAATCACCTGATCTTAGTGTTGTTGTGATATATTGTGATATTAAGTTATCTGTTGTCACCATACCCATAGTTCAGGTTAAGTAGGGCACCTACTACCTACCAGTATGCCAGTAGGTTCATTATCATCAATATGTGTAGGAATTCTGTGACATCAAGTGGGTATAATAACATTTATGGAGTAAAACCTGATCTGTCGAAAATAATGTAGTGTTCATTATGTGTTATTAATCCTCCTGTCCTTCTCTTTACAGGTACAAGAATATCATCCAGCTATGGACTGGCAGTCCTCCTTCTGGCGTGTGGTTTGGTGAGGGATGCCTTGTTATAATTTGAAGAACTAACATGGTTTGTGCCCGGATCTCTCTCTCTCTCTCTCTCTCTCTCTCTCTCTGTCTCTTTCTCTGTCTCTCTCCCTCGCTCTCTTTCTCTCTCTCTTGCTCCTACTCTGTGTTTGCTCTCAAAAGAGTGAACGAGAAAATTGCCTGTTCCGCCCCCCTCCTCCTCCCCCCAAAACCCACCCACAAACCCTCCCTGCCTCCCTCCCCCCACCCGCCCACCATGCAGACAGCACAGCTGGCCCTCATCCCCCAGCCACTACTGCTCTTGCACCCAGCACATTGTTATTAGCCACTGTAAACACGAGCCACCTTTAAACCCGCTGGATTACCTTTTGTACAGACGTCGACTCGACACCATCTGAGGTGCAACGCTCCGGTGTGAAAATGGACTCTGTATCGTGTTGGGAAAAATCTCACAGAAGACTTTCTTATGGCTCATTGCTCAAAAGTAAACAAGAAAAGAGGAGAATCTATATTTGTGTAATATATATGATTCTAGATATATATCTGTTTTATTTGAAACACCTAGAATTACTGTATGTAATGTGCTGTAGCTGACACTCACCATATTGACCATGGAACTTCATTGTGAATAGATACTCTGGCCCTCTCAAAGAAAGAAAAGTCAATTGTACAAGTTAATTTAGACTGTTAACATGAACCATCAGGTTAAGAAAAAAAGGTTAAATTTCTCATTTTCTTTCACTTGTATTCACCATCCAGACGACCAGACTTGCATATTTTTACATCTTGTTTGTGATACATGTACAGGTGTGCATGCTTATTGGTCTGAAGGCTTAACCGAGAGGAACACATGTTATTTGAAATGCAGAAGTCAAAACTTGTGTTCAGTGTTAACAGTTTGTTGAATTTAGCTTTATTTTAATGTGCTAGCTTTGCTGTGAAACAAATTGTCCCTTGTCATTTTAATTTGTATCGCATCCTGAGTAGGAATAAAAAAAAAAAGGATGTCACAATTTGGGAGTCATTCAGAATCCTTATATAGTATGTGACCATTGGATGATTACATTTAATTGACCTGCACCATTTAAAAACACCATGCTTCAGTAGCTGTGTAGCCCCAGTGCTACATCTCACTATTACTGAGGATGAAGGAGTATTTACCCACTTTGAATTCTGTTGAATGACTATTGCTAGTTTGTGATCATGCCAACACACCAACACTCACATTCACATTTACCAGTGGATGGTTAGAGATGAAATGTAGTACAACACAGAGTCGATTATATACAGTATGACCCATGTTTGGGAAAAAGAGTTTAGTTTTGTTGAAGGTTTTTTTCACAATAATATATTTTTAGCTTTATTTCTCAGATGATGCTTCATAGAAATTTCTATTCACACAGAGTATTTATGAGCAAAACGCTTTGACAATCTGACACAAAAACTGGCTTGGGGGTGGTTTGATTTACCTTCAGTACATTCAGCGTAACTTCAAGAATATAAGGGATTCTTTTGTTGTTGTTAACTTTTGAGCTGAAAAAGAAATTGTACACCATCCATTAGAAACGCAGATAAGATAAGATAAACCATATTAATCTCCGAAGGGAAATTCATGTCAAATTCCATGTCATACTTTAAAATATTTATGAATAATAGAGTAGTTGGTTTATGTCTTCAGAATCATTTCTCATCAGCGTAAGCTGCAATCATCATTACTTTTTTTTAATGACAACCCCCGAACACAATAACTCCATATTTACACTAACCCCAATGTGATCCAACATACAACATAACTATCTAGTTCCACGTGTTAGGGTATCCAAACATCCACACATACAGATGCAATTGTCACTACTGTGCTGTGTGTTCATACAAAGTGAAACGCTCACCACACATTTAGCTCTATTTTATTCCCCTGTGCAAACAAAGCAAATACCCCCTTCCTTCCCTTTGTAGTTCTACTGCGTTCCCAAAGAACTGTGGAGGGAAACCTGTCAATTCAGCAATGATGTTCAGAGGCTGACAGAGCATGTCGTGTTTTGGGATCAGACCAGGGACATCTCCTGATCAGCAGCTTCCAGCCTGGCTATGAGATGTGTGGGTGAAAGAGGGTAACCCTGTCTAATCCCTCAAGTTGCAAAAAGCTTTTGGGTATATTTGGACAGTTAATCTAACATCACTGTCATATATGTCACCACTGTGACTTGAAATCTTTTTTTATTTTCTTTTTGAGACATGCTATGGAATGCAATTCAGCTTACTTAGTTCCAAGATAAAACTACAGCTTATTTTTAAGGTCTTGACAATGGAATTTGGAGGTTGATTGTACTTGTGCTCAAGCACTTTGGAGAGAGTGTGAACGGTTTTGAGGAGACATAATTTGTCCAACTCTCATGTAAAAAGTTTCAGATATGTACAAATTGTAAATGAAATAATCAGCATGTTAACATTTTTTTAAATCAATATAAAACAGCAGAGGCCACCGATGTTCTGTACTCGTAACAATGGTGTCATGTTCTTATGTTCAAGTGTTAACCTAAGTCCAAAGTGGGCCTTCATTTCTTTAAAAAGAACTTGGGTAAAATGTATTTGACAGAAAAAAAATGTATCTATATATATTAGAAATGCCTCCTTTCCAAAGCTTCCATCCTGCTCTGAGAGAGTCACTGAGGATTGAGTAACAAAGAAGGAGGTTTGATTTGTGTAAGTGATCAAAGATTATTGTTAGTACAATAATTTAAAATGAGTCAAGAGTTTGGGTTTTGATGGAGACTAAAGTGCTTACCAGCAACAAAGTCTCCATTACCAAAGAGAGTTCACAGTGGCTGCTATGGCAGTCTCTTCATCCAGGGACGGTACTTCAGAAACACCACAGTCATTTTTCTGTTCTGTTTAATATGCCATGCTATCCATCCACTCTAGATGTATTTGCTTCTTCTAATGTATTTCATTTCAATGCAGTCCTGTCTGTTTGTTGAGCTTTCAAAAATTCTGATGAAATATAATTCTCTTTTCTTTGGTATTGTGTGAGGCTTCTGTACTGAAACATTGCAACAGTTTGTATTATAATGACAATATCAGAATAATATTTAAATAAACCATTTTCACAGATGAAATTCAAACACTGAGGGATTCCATCTGTTTGGCTGGTAACATACTGAGCTTTATTGAGTGAACTGAAGAAAGTGCTGACAGTGCCAAAAACTGGCCCAGTTTTCAACTCAGAGGAAAGTTACTTCAGTGTGAGCTGTTTGATAGCGCTGTTACACTAAATCAGTCTGCTCTTAATTTATGCAACCTCCCAGAGACTGAATAGTGGAAAACAAAAACGGAATAGGATTGCAGTAACACAAACCTAGAAAAACATTATGTTTTAACATTTCAGTGGAGGTATATGCAGCGTAAGGTTAGTAAAGAACATGTAAACAGCCCACTGTGTCTTCTAAGAATGACCTTACTATGCAAATAACTTAACCAAAACTGTAGCTTAACATCTGATATTTGGGTAGGAAATAAATGGAAATGTTAGAAATATGCTGTCTGTTCAGCAACAAGATTTCTGGTACTTACCATTTTTGTTAAGTAAATTAATATTCTTATTATGTTAATGGAAAGCTATATGATTGCAAATACATTTCATACAAAGCATATTTGCAGTTTAAGTTTAGTTGTACAGAAATGTGCAGGAGATAAGATGGAGACAAGGTTGGAACAGCATAGCTATCTCAGCGTTGGGCTTAGACGGTGTAAATGCTATGTGGCTCCACACTCCACCACTCTAACATGGTGTTTCATCAGCTGATTGGACAGCGTGAAGAGCAATGCATGAGGAGTAAAAGCACTGCTAACAAAACAGAACAAAACTGCAAGATTGAACTTGTCAAAGCATAAAAAATGCAATCTGATGAATGTTGGCAGTTCAGTCTGTCAGTGTCATCAGGATGAGATGGCCTGGACCTGGCCAGGACTGGGACAGTGCAGACCATGAAACATAGAGGTGAGAGTTTGTTGATGTGGGCCTGCATTAATGCAAAAAATTGTATGAAAGACGACATTTGTAGATTCACTATAAATTATGAATTGTGCATCAAGATACTGAATGAAAACATGACTCCCAGTCTCAAAATGTTTGGTTTAGATATTGCATAAAAATGTGTCTTCCATAAATAGTTAGCTCAGCTGTAGCTGAACAGTAAAAGCACAGAATTATGCAAAACAGAATAACTGATATAACTGACGGGGGCAGAGCAGCAATTTTGCAGGTGATACTGAAAATTAGTCTTACTGCAGGGTCTCTTGGTTTTGGCAGTCAGCCTTCATCAGTGTAAACTTCAGAAACAGGAAACTACCTCTGTGTTGGTAAAAATGGGCCTGTCAAATCTCATCATCCATTCACCAGTTTGAAAGACAAGATAGAGGAATAGAAAACGAGGAAAGAAGCGAATGAAAAAAAGAAAAAGATCCTCTTTAGAATTGAGGAGTGAATTTGGCAGTGGCGGCTCAGCTAATCAGGTTTACTTAATCAGTGAATTCAGAATGCAAAGCAGGCACAGTAGCAAACGAGAGCGAAAGGGAGGAGAGATAGGCGAGCAACAATACAAAATTAACCCTCAGCTTGTGTTTGTTAATTCAGCAAGTAATGACACAGTTATTTATGCGGAGGCGAAAAGAGAGCAAACCACCGGCCTGCCTCTGGCACTCTAATCAGGGCACCAGTCCTTCTGCTGCACAGAGAAAGGCGTGTGGACATTATTGTATGACTAAGCCTGTCTAAATTTTGCATATTCAAATATGTTGTGTCGATGAATCACAGATGGCCAAGATCTGTTTATCTTTTTATGTGCCTTCATCGAGGAAAAAAATAACCGAGACAAGCGGTTTACATTTTTACATGCTCATGAAATATACATGCGTACATTGTAGAGACAGGATCCATGCTGTGCCACAGAGCTGCTGTGATTCCAGACTTAATGCAAAGCACCCCCACTGGTAGCACTGCGTGTCTACGGCAATGTGTTCTGCTTCCTCACACCTCGAGGATGACATTGTACATCAGATGAAATGGGGACGATCTAACCGCAACAAACAGTGGGGATTCAGTGGCCTAAAGGTTAGACAAGTTGGATTTTGAAGGATTTCAAGAGAAATAGGAAACGAGTTGTGCTGTTCCTCCCATGAACAACTCTGCAGAAAGCAGTGACTTGATCTGCCTAAAAGTATACAGTAAATGTTCACAGATGGTTCCTTCAGGGTGCAATGTTGGTTTTACCTCTCGCATATCTTGTAATCTAAGGATTGTCTTCAAGATGACACTTAAAAAATCACAGTGTTTGATCCTTGAGTTTTGTTTTTTTTGTTTTTTTTTTGCCCAGATAATTATCGCAGTGGTGAGCAAATGCCAGATGTGCAGTTGTGCCATTTTTCATCTTAACTGTTCACTCATAGGAATATTCACTGGTACAGAATACGATTTTCTTCCTGTATTTACTTTCTTATTCTCTACCCAGGTCCATTTAACCAATGAGTGGACAAGAATGGTCTCGTTTGTCCTACAGTGATATATTTTGGGTTACTTGAATTTTTCCGTGTTTGAAAGGAAA
The DNA here is from genome assembly GCF_900324465.2 of Anabas testudineus. Classification (NCBI taxonomy): domain Eukaryota; kingdom Metazoa; phylum Chordata; class Actinopteri; order Anabantiformes; family Anabantidae; genus Anabas; species Anabas testudineus. The sequence goes on from NC_046611.1 coordinate 30,786,098, forward strand.
CTTAACCAAGGTGGAAATAGACAAAGTTAACAAAACAGTCCACTGATTTGGATCACATTAAAAAAACTAAACATTTCAAAACAACCCTTAAACCTGTCTTCAGATTCCTCTAGTCTCAGTGAACAGAATGTGTTTGTAGTGAATATTCCTCTTCTAACATAAAAAATAATTATTATAATAAAGCAGGCAAACAGCTCCCTGTTTGCCTGCTTTATTATAATAATTATTTTTAGCGTCCTTTGCTCAGTAGGTAATCCAACCGTGGTCACTGACCTTCAACCTTGTTACAAATGAACTGTACAAAAAAAAGAGTCCTCAGGCTTATGTGAATCTTTTTCCTAAAGCTAAATGTTTTGTGTTAGTAAAAGACCCTGCTTCTGTCTTTGCTTCTGGGAGACAACAATCACTAGCTGTAGGAAGTCCTTGACAAATGGTTTGTTTGAAATATTTGAACAAACTAGCACTGCTGTCATGAAGTAAGGTCAATCTTCTAGGGAAGCACAAATATCCTTCACTAATTTTCAGTGAGATATGTCAAGAAACTGACTGTTTTAGAAAGAGATTTGATTAAAAATATCTCTGCTCTTTCAGGATACTCTCAAAGAAAGCTGCATTGATGCTTGTTGGGAGAATTAATTACACATTTATCACATAAACCAAGAATACCAAAGGCATGAAGAGCAAGTTGGGGGTGGATTTTGCACAGAACAATGTCTTTTCTTAAAGCATGGTTCAGGTTCCATGTAAAAAGCATCAAGGTTGCAAGCCTATTTACACAAGTAAGACCTGAAAAGTCCCAGACCTATCTTTTAAGAAGAAGATGTAACAAATCTAATTTGTAAATCTGAAAAAAATGGTTTAATCAAAATCCATGATTAGGAGGATTTTTGAGTTGAGATGCAGACAGAAAACTCAACAGTGAACATTGCAGTTACATAGTTCTGTAGCCATTCAGCTAAAAGAGTCTATATGCACCAAGCAGTTTGTAAAAAAAACAAACAAACAACAACCTATGGGCTAATTTGGATAACCTCAATGACTACGAATGTCATGCATTCACAAATGCTGACCAGTACTGCGGATTTAACGAGGAGGAGGGTCCTCTGACACCAACTTATTGGTATCATGATCTCCTGGCTGGCAAAGTGCTAACAAGCAATTCTGCTCAAAGACACTTTAACAAAGGCAAAGAAATTGAAGGACATTAACGTTTAGTAGGGTTTCTGTTGCATGTGTGTGTGTGCGCGTGTGTGTGGAAATGGTCCTGCATTATTTATTTGCACTCATTAAAAGTAATCAATTGAAACTGGCATTGATGTAAGGGTCTTTATTGGGTATTCAGGAATTTGTCACCGTAATGCACTGTGTGACTTTCTAACTCTAGCTTGATTGTTTTGTCCCACAAAACACCCAAAGGAAGGGAAATGTGTTAGCGTGGACCCATCAATGCTAAGCATCCCTCAGTGCTGTGGGATTTATAAACCCCAAAGGCTTTGGAAGGAAATCATTGGCATATCAGCCAAAAATATATTGCGGCAAGCTTAGGATGCCTGTCAGTGACTGAATACGACAACAACGGCCATGACACCTCAAAGTGTGTGAACACAAAGCTGTGAGTCGAACCAAACATGAGAGACAGATGAAGCATAAGGAAGGCAGTTATGAAAATATGCTGCATCGCTATAAGTGAGTAGGTGTGTTGATTAAAAAAAAACGGAGCCCAAGAGAATTGAGTGTTGAATGTGTGTTGACAGCATGTGAGGCCTGCTTCATTAAACTATAGAATAGGGGAGAGACGTGTACTGTTCTCCTGAGCACTTTCCCTACATGTAAACAAACAAATTAGTTCCAATTCACCATTAATCATAGCTTTTTAAAAGACGTGTGTGCACAGTACATTCTGGCGCCTTTGAGTAGAGCAAAGAGAAGCCGTAGTTAAAAATGTCTGTATGCGCTGTACAATATGCCTTCACGCAAACTCCTGCTTTCTTCCTCAAATACTTCACAGGTTGCCCATGGGGGCCTGAGTGAAGGAGGTGAACTGCATACACTAGAGGATGTCAGAGTGACACCTTCCCGTCAAATCAATTCAAGGTTGTTTTGAGGCATCTCAGGTACGGAAAACAAATCAGTGACATGAATGTGAAAATAGAGGACGGGCCCTTCTCCTGAGTGCTGTTTGGTTGCCCAGTAAACAAATTCACTGCCTAAGTTCAACCAAAATGATTGCCATGACTTATGTTTATCTTTGTCATTGTGTCACAAATAAAGGTTTATTATGACATTTTGGGAAATGCATTTTTTGCTACTGTATCGGGACAGATCAGTTTCATCCTGAATATGCTTAGACTACCTTAGCATAAAGTCTGACCACTGGGACAGCTGCTATTCATTGTGAATGACGCCTACGTTACCCTGTGCCCCTGCAGATTTCAACAGATTCCAAAAGTAACTGAGCTACACTACTGAGTTGTTTGCTACCAAATTCCATTATGTGAAGGACCTGTAAATCTTTGTTAAATAATGTTCCCATGTGTTAATGCACATGCGAAGCAATGCTCTTGATACAAGTGTCAAAGAATCTTGCTCAGCTATCTGCATCCAACATTAACTATACTTTTTCAAAGGAAAACAGACGTTCATACACGTCAAAAATAAATAAATAACACAATCATTTTGCAGACTGTGTAATCTCTTGACCTTCAGTAGTGCTTCTCTCCCTAGCCCCATTGTGAGTAGTTCCCAGGGGAAACAAAACTGCTCCCGCTTTATCTAAAGTCAACTTGAACTTAACTTTGTACACATTAGACATATTACACAAACACACACACTAAATTAGTCCACACAAGGTGAAATATTCATATAAAATATAGTACGAAAATGCAGTATCAGTGAATAAACAAATTACTTCATTACATCAATTTTATAGAAAGTTTATATTTCTATTCTGTACACATATGTTTCACAGATGGGATATAATTAATATTTTGGAATGCAGAGTTTGGTAATCACCAAATATAATAATTTTCATTCAAGCCAAGACATTCTACTTACCTTGTGGTTCTTGTGGCCTCCTGGTACAAGCCTTGCTCTTGTGCAACCAATCCTGGGGAGGGTAACAATGATTCTGCATTTGTCTGATGGTCAAATGGTGAAATCCGAATCTTTTAAAACTCGGTCCAGACTGGTGAACATCAACAACCCTTCTTCTAAGGTCTTTAGAAATCTCTTTTCCCTGTGTTGTCAGGATCAGATTTTGATAGTTCCATAGTTCTTTTCTTAAAATTAGTCAGGGTACCCCCGGCTCACAACTGAGTAGTTTCTGCTAGTTAACGTGAGCGACTTATAGTGAGACCTGTGGGGTTTGAGCAGTCAGACATACTAACACAAGGACAAACCAAACAACAAAGCCAAGCAGAAAAAGCTTGGGGAGAGCGACTGGTTGCAGCCACAACAGGTGCGTTGAATCTCACTGATGACCCAACTCCACACACCGGGCTTTCGCCCAGAGAAGGTCGTCGCAACCGGGACAGCACGAATGAGTAATGAGTCCAACAAAATTCTACACAGTCTGGTTGGGTGATGGTTGTGGTAGTACTACTGAAAAGAATCCAACACTACTTTAAGCTCTTGTATTACCAAAGTATTAGTCGGTGGATGTTTTAATCTGTGAAATCAACCCTAACCAAATAAACATATAAATTGTTGTTTAAAAGTGTTGAAACTGTTTAACGACAGCATAAAAAATACCCTTTTACATGGTATGGCTTGAGGGCCAGACACGACTGAGCAATGACAACATAATATTCTAAATACAGTCTCAAGGCTAATTAGCTTGTTATACAGGTAAGTCACTGTTATGATTAACAGTTACAACAAAAATAGCCCAAAATACCAAACTAAACTCAAAACCCCAGCCTGGGGCTGCAGTCATTTATCACAGATTCTCATCCTGTATCTGTCTCACTGTGAGACACACATGTTTGAAAGGAAAAGGAGCGATAAGATGATGAAAGAAGCCTTTTCATGGAGAAACATTAGAGGAGTGGGGGAAAAATTGTGTTTCACTTCAGAACTGCATTCAGCACAGATCAAATCATTTTAATTAGATGACTGGAATGAGTCCACCTTGGTTGGTGCTGTTGTCTGCAGTGTTGTGATGCTGCAGAGTCAACGCAACCTGCTGCGTAAGATCAGTTACAGTATCCATTCAGCGGATTTGCAGTAAGTGGAATGAAAGAAACTCCCGTAAGATCATCTTATTTGTCTAAATCCCAACGTTCTTTCAACATTGTTGTGCAGTGACACAGTAGATTTCTTTATCATTTGCTTGTAATCGTTCTATGTCTCAGCCAGGCTTAACTTGCACATGGGCACTTAGCTAATGGTTATAAAAAGTCAGAACAGACATGAAAATGGGCAAAGGTTATGCATAAAAGGCCCATGCTTGCCACAGTACTTATTAAGTATGGCTCACCAATGAAAATACTTAGCAGCAGGGAAATTGGTAGGGGTCTCCAACTGAAATACCAGTTCATCTTTCCTTCTCTTCTTCCTCGTCCTGTGATTACTGTAGCACAATGCCCTTTGACTCAATACAGTCTAAATAAAGCAGCCATTTAAAGCCACAGGCTACCGGACTGGTGAAATTTCCTTTTTTTCTGTTCAGTCCTGAATCAATTGGAAATAATAAAAGTCAATAGAAAAGGGAATACAGTAAATAAGCTCAAGGTGCAGAGTCATTTCCTTCTGTCAAGTGTATTAGATAAATGTGATTGATTTGATAGTTTTGTTGAACCAATCACAACTTTCTGTTCCAAAACAAACTTTCCATTATTTACCTAAGAACGGTCACAAGGGGTGAGTTGTCATCATTTGCAGAGGTTGGAAGTTGTTTAGTAGATGTTCTCAAGTATTGTATGGAGACTTCTATGGCCTCGGTTTCCTGATTTCCTGATTCCTTGTGTGTTTCTAACACATTAGGGGTTGTAGAAAAGAAAACAAAACCTATTGGCATGATTATTGATTGTCTCTGTTGGCCGCAATGGCGACATATGCCTTTGCTAACCAGTCATATGGTTTTTACATATCTGTCCAAACTGATATTGAAATAATCTTGTGCATGATTCAAAGCTTGATCTTTGTTCTGAATGAAATTCCTTCTTCTGGGATATAACATTGACAAGAATGAGACATACGTGGGGTCAAAATTACATTGTCCATTCTCCTTTGACCACCAAAATTTAAACAGTTCTTCCTTGACTCCTGTGACCTCTGGAGGTCACTCTCTTGTTCAGTCTCAGAGCTAACTGTTTAATGAGCTGCTGGCAACTGCAGTGCACATTTGCACTTTGCCATTTTTCTCATTGATTTATGTCAACAGTGTCAGAACAGTGGAATACAACCAGAAAGACAATATTTAGCTAAGTATAATGGCAGACTCTCTATCCAACCTTTAAAAACAGAACATTGGTCCCTTAAGAAATACATGGTTGAACAAAACTTTGCACAGTCTGTTTCATTTGAAATGAAAAGACAAAGCAGTTAACACAGATGAGAAGCAGACTTAATAGATGCATCTAGTAAATCATGTCAGCTCTATCTTAATTTGTTTGTAATAATTACAACACTGTGAGTAGGGTACATTTTTCTCCTCCTTTGCTTAGCTCCTTCTCCACACGCACACACACAATAAAGCTGCTACTTCATAATCAGGGCCGTCATTTTGAGGAACTGCTGCAAATGCCTTTTTGAAGAACTCCATCTCACTCTCTGGCCGCCTGTCTATCACCTCGAGTACGGCCTATTGCTCCCTCGTCTTTATTCCTTTTAATCATTGACTTCATTTCAAAGATAGGAGAGCTGACATTGGGAGAACCTTTCAGTCCCGTTCTGTGATTCTCATTGACTACTATTGTAATAGATGTCATATTGCAGGATAGAGGACACGAGCTAAATGGCTCGAGCTGAAAAGAGCAGTATGGTTCAGTAACCTGTGCACTTGCTGAGCTGTAATGTGTATCATGAAGCCATTTAGGGTGTGTTCGAAAGTGCACACATGACATCATCTGCTGCAGACGTTAGTTGTCTTCATTTCTGTGATAGAATAGTTTCAATCACAAAAACAGTAACTGAACGAATACTTGTGTACATGCATATTAATGCAAGTGAGGGAGAGAGAGAGGGAGAGAGGATGAGAGACATTGTAGCTGGTCCTCACAATGAGAAGCGTGTTTAAAGAGCAATTTTGGAGTTAAGACTAGATTTTAGGTTTAGAGTAAAGTTTAGGGTGAGGCGGTTAGTTGTTATGGTTAGGGTACGACAGTAAGCCGGTAAATTAAAAATGAATCTAGAGTAGATTAGCATGGCCTACATGACAGTAGGGGGCCAGGGAATGCATTATGTCAATGAGTGTCCTCATAATGACTGCCATACGAAAATGCTTGTGTGTGTGTGTGTGTGTAACTGTTGCTATTGATACTGCCAGACACGTGAGGCTGGTAATTTAGCAAACCATAAGATTGATGCCATGGGAACATAATTAAGGATGATTCCAGTGTGATTCGAGTGTTTGCTCATTTTTTACACTTAACATGTATTCTGTTCCCGCATGAGCCACAATTAAACCCACTGCTTTAATATTCATGACCGTTCAATTCTCAACTGCATGAAACAGCTACTAAAAAAGATATCTCATTCAGGTGGTATTAAACCTTCAGTACCAGCTTGTGTACACAGCTAGACTAACGTCAGAAAAAATACTTTTTTTTTCCAGTGCATGGCATCCATGCACTTTACAAGAGCTTGTTCAAAGTTTAGTTCACACACATTAAAATGGCAATTTGATTAAAAATTGAAAATTCTCTTCCCATGTAAAGAAAACCCATTAATTATAGTGAGCCATACATTTCCATGTTTCAAACCTCAGATTCGAGACGACTTCAAAGCTTCTTCCCTGCTGTTTCATGACATTTGTGGCGTGCAAGAGAGGTTAGGCGGAGTGACCTGAAAAAAAGAGCGCTGCAACTCTTTGTCTGGCTACAGGGATAGTCTAATTAACATTTTAATTAACACAAAATATTGTTAACTCGGGGCCATCCTCAGAGCCACGTCTGGAACAGGCTCATTACATTCGGCTCTGGCCTCTCTACTGCTGCCCTTCTATGTGCTACCTGTAAAATGTCATCCTCCAGAAGAATTAAGTGATTTCGTTGAATTAAATTCCCTGGTGTAGTACTGGATGGTTACAGTTAACAGCAAGTCGGATTTACAAGTTAATGACGTTTACTTTAGATGCATAAATTAAAACATGAGCAACGCGAGGCTGTTAAGTGCATCATCTCGAATGTGAGCATTCAAACCCTTCTGTGTTAGAACAGCATGTTGTGTAACTATGTAGATTGATGTAAGTTGACAGCAGGCCAGGAAGGTGACAGCCTTCTGAAAAGCAGCCTATGAATTTTTGTCCTGAAAAGACTAAAAAACAAAAATTGTAGCTGAAGGACTGCGGTTACATTATTTACTTTAAGACTCCAGCAGTTAAATGTACTGCAGCAATGCAGCAAGATGGGGTTTGTATTCAAGACAGGCTTTCCAAACAGCGTTGCTGCTATGTATTACTGTTTGATTTATGACACTTAATCCGTAAATCCTTAACATTTGCTGTAATTATCATTAAAGGCACAGTTTGCCCACAATAAAAATGATTTTCTCTCTATCCATCGTACCAGAAAGTGATGCAGTGGATTACTGAGGCTTTTAGATAACAGCTCAGTGAAATCAGTACAAGAACAGTTGCTTCAGAAACTATATTTGACAAATGCGACAGCTTTGCTAATTATCAGATTACATGTTGTCATTAATGACTTTCATTATCATGGTTAACAAATCATTTGGAATTCATTTAGACAGAGAGGGGCCACAGCAGAGAGAACAGGATAATGCAAATCAGCGTGATGAAGTCCAACTACAGCATCCGTGTCACACTGACTGACACAATATTAAGAGTGGGTTCATGTTAGCGATCAGTCTAACAATTGTGCATCTCAAACCAGATAAGAGTCTACACCCGTCGAAGAATGAGGATCAATGTGGAATACCTGCGCACCTCTGTGATCAGGCTGGTTTCTGGGCTGACTGAAGGCTGAAGCATCTTCCTCAAGCATCTTCATCAAATTCCCTGTCATACTCCAAACTGACCGAGATACTCTTTTTCAACAAAACATTTGTCCTCTTCTAAAGTGGACACTCCCTCCAAACTAGCCGGTCTGTCATTCAGAATCAGTTCTGTGGACCCTGAACAGAAAATCATGTTTCTCTGTGTTTGTGTAAATATGTATGTGAAGGAGAGGGACTGTTGTCTAGGGATGGGGTGCTTTGGTACATGTAGAGATGCTGTGAGAGTGAGATGCAAAATAAATCTCTTTATCCCCACTGTGTTTATGTATATACAAATAAGTTTTTTGCATTCATTGTCTGTTTTTACCATGGTTGGCTACAGATTGTCCAGTTTTATTGCTTCAGGGTCTGCAAGGCTCAAATACCACCAATGTAATATAAATGTATAAGAGTATACACAGTAGACTGTCTTGTCTGGTCTGCTGAAGTAAGAACTACTTTAGAAAACAGTAATGGTTTGCAGACAGTTATGAAACAGGAAGCGATGGAACAAGTACAGTATGTCTTTTAAATAAACTGTGAACTTGTTCCATCAGGGACAGGGCTACAGTAACAAGCTAATGAGTTTGCAGATTGATTGGTAGTAAGCCCATTAGCTTGCATTTTCCTCAATTTTATACGGACAGTGGAGAACAAAGGTGAAAAGGGAGGAGTAAGCAGAAAATATCTGCAATAGCATTACAGTGTGCTGCACAAATGCAGATGGAGGAAGAGCAGATTAACAAAAAGAGAAGAAACTAAACTGAGAGCAAGAGAGGCATTCATCACACTTCCTGATTTCACTTGTAACATTCTTGTCTTATTCCCATAATGTGGGAATAAACACCTTTAACAGTTAGTCTTCTATGTGGTGTTATTGTTATGGATAAATCTAAGTCTGCAAAATGTCTAACAAAATGATAATGCCCCCTCTAAAGAAGAAGGAGAAAAAACAGAGCAAACCCACACATTCACAACACTAACGAGAAAAAACTAAATTCTACTGAACTCAAATAATTCAATAATCAGTCAGCTCATCAAAGAATTTAATTTCATGAAGTATTTACAGCATGTGAGTGATTGATGCATGCATCAGTTTACATACATATAAATAGGCCTACCTTTAACATTCTTTTTTTATTATGATTTTTCTTTGCTCTGTTTCTGCTTTTCTGTTTTACAATAGAATAAAAGAAAACTGTGGAACTGCAGAGAAAAAAAGACACATAACCAGTGGCTGGTTTCTCCCACCGTCATCTTGAAGAGACTTTCCGCTTCTGGCTGAAGGAAACTGCAAACACATTATTTTTTTGTTCCCCAGCATGTGACTAATTTTGGCTCAAGATAATGGAGCAAATAAAATAATCGACTGATTCACATAAGCTGTTGTGTTTCCGAATAATTGTGATAATGTTGAATGAACACAGGATCAGTACATATTGTTATTACTGTGGGTCACAGCCTGGGTCGGAAAATGTCATCTGTGGCTAAATACAACACTGCAGTGTGTGGAAACATCATCACCTCAGGTGGTCATGTCATTTCTGTGAATATAGAACCTAGTAGAAATGCCACTGCCATGGTTAGAATTGTAATCACTAGCGCTATTTATTCAGGTCAGTCCAGACACTTGAGTTGAAAAGCCGACCCCTCACATGTCCCAGCAGTGGCTTGCCGTCAGTAGCTGCAGTCAGACAGCACAGCGATGGTCTGAGGGAGCAGGGAGGGCAACTGGAAGATGAATAATTCCTGAACTTGGCTTTGGTTCAAGAGATGCTCTGTCATACTTGCTCAGACTGCACAGCTGAGAGCGGGTTCATGGAAGCCACAGCGATGCTAGATAACACAGAACATAGAGTCAAAATGCAGTTAGTGACATAGACATTACAGCCACCAGGACTTGCGTTGGCTGGTTTGCAAACCTACTGCAAAACCGTGCTATCCATAATAATAGCTTGACTAGCTTGATAACCATGCCATCCAGACAGCATTGGCCTGTCACCTATTCTTATTATTCCATATGTTTGGCATATTAATATTATATGCCACAGTTAAGCATTGCAACCATGACAATAAAAGATGTGGTTTGAATAAAAAAAAAATTCCAACTGCAAGCTTTCTGCTTCCAAATCCACACTGTCTACACATCTTGAGTTGATACAAGGCTTCTGTAACAAAGCATGAGCTTCCTTTTCAATTAATTAAAGAAATGCAACCAGAAATCTGCAATAGCTAAAATAATTTTTACTTTACAAATCTTTAAAATGGTAACTTGTTGTGAGGTAATGCTGTTTTCAGCTTTGCAGCAATGCATTTACACAAAATCCGATTGGGTTTTAAATTATTTATTCTACTCAACGAGGAGAATAATTTTTTCAACCCAAAACAAGAACACTTGTGTCTATTTTAATCATGCAACGGCAACATCAAATTCAATGCACTGCTCTTGTGTGCACATGCTTTCTGCAGTCACCAGATCAGAGGGTGTGGTGATCAATAGGTACATCCATCCATTACAGATACTACTTATCTTGTCAGAGTCACTAGGTTGCTGGAGCTGATGCTGGCAGTCACTGGGTGAAAGGTGTAGGGCTACACCCTGGTCAGTTTTTCAGAAGGCAGAAACAGACAAGAATCTATTAACAATTTAGATCAACTATTTACCTGCTTGTATTTGAACTGTGGGAGTACCGGAGTAAACCCATGCAAGCCTGAGGAGAACATTCAAACTCCTCACAGTAAAGCCCCGGCTGGCAGATCTAGATTCAAACCAGGGACCTTCTAGCAGCAACGCTGAGCACTCCTCCACTGTGCTGCCTTTGAGTACACACTCAGGCAATTTACAGCCAATTGCAGTGGCAGCACTTCCCAAATTGGATGCTGTAGACTTATCAACATATGTGTCCTGCCTTCAGAGGCCTGCATTTAATGAACTGTAGAAGCTTTTCAGGAAGTACGAAGCAGCTGTGGACAACAGATACTGTTGGAGAGCGCAGATATTCATTTATAAATCAGTGGAGCAATATGTTGTTTTTTGATGCTCATGTAAGCGTGTAAGCTGCTTTCTGAGTAGTGTTTCAGTAAAATGGAGCATTGACCGTGTGTTTTCAGAATTATTCTGTTATTGCTGCACATTTGTTCCAAGTAGTTTGTTGGCTCCCACTGATAAAAATCACCACAGAGGCCACAGCAAAGGTCACAGACAGACGTCATTCGGTGTCGTCTACTCTCAACATATTTCCGCCGAAATACTAACAACTCACTTTGCACTCCCTCATAGTAATGATCCACCCACCTCTTTGTGCTTCCCCTCCCACCCATGCATTGTGTGCTCTGCATTTGGCAAGAAGATACCACACAGATGCTTTTATTTATTTCATTATTGTTATTTAGAAAATCTAAATCTTAAACTTCTGTTTAAAACCAACAAGAACCAAAAAAATGATGCATTTTAGTCATGATTTATGTTTCTCTTGCAGTGACTTTTTTTTTTAGAAAGCATTTCTACTACCACAAAATGACATTAATTACTTGCCCACTGTGTGGTCTCCTAAAAGAAAACTTTAAATAGTTGAAAAACAAGGTGCAGTGAATGATTACACAGTTTGAAGTCACAGTTTACCATTTGTGGTGTGGAAAAACAAAAATGCTTCCTAAAAGAAGAATTACCACAGCATTCTGCTGGGATAATTAATTCAAAGAAAAACTGTCATGTGCAAGACTTCTCCTCCTTCCCTTCATGCTATTTGAAATGTCACTTTCAGATACTCAGAGAAATAAGGGCCAGAGTGAAAAGTGATGATGATATGGCTTCTAAACAAACGCCTCCAACTCCCATTGCCTCTTCTGACGCACATAATGAACGGATCGCCGCCTCGTGCAGAGAAAAAGAATGTAATCCACCCAATAAAGATGTGTTTACAATGGCACAGTGAGACAACATGCTATTTTCTCTTCTTCAGATGCCTCTTTTTCATTCTGCCCTGTATTCTTATGCTGTGACGAGAGGCGCTGGAAACAAGCCGGTGTCATTTCCCCATATCATTCGCCTGAGGCGCTGACTTCAGGGATGCTTCGCAACTGTTATTATGTGCAAAATTTGGTACACATTCAACATGCATTGTAAGTGCTCATTAGTATTCCTTTCAGTTGTTGGAGAGTACAGAACTTGACTGTTCATTTCCTGTGGTTAATAGACAAAAAGGGTTTGGGCTGATGTATAACCAACAGAAATAACTTCAGCATTATGTGTTTTTTACTGTTTATTCGTGTACTGCAGCACAGTTCGGCCGACTTTCTTTCTCTGAACCGAATAGATTTAGTTATATAAAGGAGGAAGGCTGAGGTCTCAGAGGAAATAAAGAAGAGGGTCATGAACAAACTCAGGACCACATTAAAAAGCCTCAGTAAGGCCTCCATCCATATGCACAGAGGTCCCAGAGGGCGGTGGTAGCCATACCACTGGGGAAGTGTCCTGTACTCTGCTCTGGTTATCAAATAGAAAGGAAGAAAGCACTCAGCGCCATGGAGACTCAGTGGATTTTTTAGTTCCTCTTAAAGTATGTAATAGGTATTCAAACAGCAAAAAGCACAGAGTATCCTCTGGGCAGGAAAGTCTGAGTTGGCTAACAGCTGCTAAAGCACTTTGCTGTTCATTTGCAATCTTTGTGTATGTTCCCATTTCTGATGTATTGAGGCTTGTAAAGAATGAACAAACCCACCATGTGTGTTCATATCTACACAAACACACAGAGAGAGACAGAGCGTATCAAAATGGGTTCCCAAATTGAAAATTAGATGATTTGAATGAATTAAATGTTGCAGCTTGAAATGAATTCACTGCATCAACTTATTATGTGAACATCAACTTCTACTATTACTATCAATTACTAATAATTCAATTAGTATCACAGGTGCACAGGTGATCAAAATTCCATCTTCTCACATGTCACAGCAATGCATCCAATAACCACAAATGCCAACCAGCTTGTGATATTTGTGGTTTGAGGTTCCATGAAAACCATGAATGGCTTGAGAAAATGTCATTTACTGGTCTGTCTGAGAATATTAAGTCCTCTTGTTGACTATCAGACTGTTTGTCCCTACCTTCTCATAAGACTTGCAGAAGCACTTGTTGAAAGAACGCTGCTGTGGCACCAGGCATCTGTTGAAACTACACCCTGTTCATGCCAGCCACCTGAATGGCAGCTGGCTTTGACAATAACCTTTTAATGGCAGCTCAGTTGGTACAGCAGTTGTCTATGGACCCCGGAGTCAGTGTTTTGATTCCCAGTTTCTCCAACAACAATTTAAATTAATAAAGTATGTTGTTATTGTTATTAATGTTTACTTAACGAGTTCGTACATGTTGCTCACCTGTGACAAGTATGTTGGCTGTGTTATCTGCGGGTCTAAACAAGAGTATAAAAGGGCAGTCTCATATTAATCTAATAACTTTGTATCTTCCATCTCCTACACTGCAATTATCCTTTGCAGCATCTTTCTTTTAGACAACACACATAACACCTGTTTTCCAAATTCCATTTGTACCACTCACCATTTGTTTGCTTTATATGCTTTATTTTCTGTAACAGTTTTCTGCAAAAAGCAAATAATCCAGGCCACCAATCAGCACAATCCATACTTACTGCTACATATTTAGACATTGGTCTACCAGGCAATCAATGGATGGCTTCAATTCAATTCACAGTCTATTCATTTGATAGGTGACTGTGGCAGGCTCAGACTAGAATTTTTTGTTGAGCCGAGCTCTCCGGAGAGCTAGTTTCGAAATTGCTTTCTGTTTATAACATCCTTCATCCTCACCTTTTATCATCACCTGTGAAGACGATTTAAAGAGACGAATGGGCTAAATCACAGGGAAAACTTCTGTGCTACTGATCGCTTGTATATCTGTCGTGTAAAAGCAAGGGATTACTCTTTGAGTTTGCAACTCTTTTCTCTTGGAATGATTCCTAATAATCTGATGCTATGTGTATGCAGTGCTCTATACCTCTTGTCAGAGAATAATAAAATAAGGAAATGGGACCACTAAAAAAGTCAGTGTATTTGGTGCTGTCACTAAATGCAAAGAGCATCATTTCAGTTGCAGAGCAAACCTAATTATCCTACTATTCAGGACCCAAACCCTTTCCCTCTCATTTTATAGTTCATTTGAAATGAGGTCTCTTATGTCTTAAAATAACCCGAACCTGAGAACTAAGCAGTATCTCTCCTTCTAACTTGAACTCCAGCTGCGTTGCTGAAAGGATTAGCATAGTGTGTTAATATAAAGCTCAGTCATTGTGTGTGAGTGCTCCACCTCCCCTCTTTCAAATAAAAGCTTTGCTTTTCAAATAAAAGCTTTGCTTAGCATTTATGCAGAGATGCTACAGTCACATGCACGTATGTGCTGCATTCAAATCAACTTGATTTGTCCACAGAACATTAGATTATTGATCTTAATAAAATGGGTAGAAAGGGAGATTTCTGCTCTGTTGGGACCTTCATTACTAGAAGGGATTATGTGGGTAGAAACTGAAAAGGCAGCAAAACCATCTGCAAGTTTAAACTGCAGGTGGACTTAAAGCTATCGATAGTAGCCATCGATCTGACACAATGATACAATATGAATTAATTTACAAATATGTTGAAGCGAGCTGAAACCGTATTTTGCTCAAAGTTGATGTTTTTCATCTTCAAAGGTTGTTGAATGAATTCATCTTACTTTACACTAAGTAATCAAGTATACTGTCTGACGATGCTGGAAATCAATTGTGTATAGCTTTTCCAATTGGATAGGGATAATTGAAAGTTAGAGATAACTGCGCACATTTTAAGACAGCCTCTTAACACTAGAACTACGACAGACAGGTCAAATGACTCGGCATGCAAAACTCGGCATAACATGTAACGACCGTCTTTACATAATAAAAGCAGCTGTCCACAGGGGGCCAGGTTGGCATTTGACCACCCTGCCGGGCTCCTAGGTATGACCAGAAAAGTCAGTAGTTCTAGTTAAGTTAAGTTAAGTTAGTTAAGAAACACATCCACAGAGTCACATACTTCCCCTTTCGACAAGAAGAAGAAGCTCTCAGCCAAGATAGAACTTGTGGGATTTTCGAGACAAACTAAATCAACTAAAGCATTATTGGGAAGATAAAAATTAGTGTATCATTTATTAGATTTGTTTAAATGCAGTGTTTATCAAATAAAGTTTATCATGTTTAAGTATGTTGTATTTGCCAAGAGCCGACTGAAGAGTGAACAATGATGAGCGAAAACATTTGAAATAGGGACTATTTCAATTAATATGTTTTAAATGATTAGCACAGAAAGCTAGTTTCTCAGGGACAGGTCAGAGTGAGGATGGTCTATAATATAACAACTAATTTTTACGCATGGTAAGTGCACATTATTCGTACAGTTCAAATGAGCCAGATGTCTGGCAGGTTTTAACAGGGTTTTAAATGTGTTAAACGAAATGAAAGTCAAACAGTGGGATAAAGTTAAATTGTTCCAGCAGGCTACAACATGTATTAGAGATTTACTGGTGAGAAGATGGTGAGGGATTAAGGTTGTAACAATATCACATTTAGCCAAAGGTAAGTGAAATAGAATTACGCTGATGATGTTTAGATAGCAGTAATATACTATCTGTGTGTCAAAATCAAACCTAAGCCATAACTCAATCAAACAAATGTATCTGGGTTTAAACTTAGAACCTTGGAAACTGCCAAAGCTGTTGCTTACTGGGGAAATTGTTTTCTAAATTCATCATTACACTGGGACATCAGGACAGGAGGTATACACACCCTCTCACTCCCATTTACACACAAACACACAATACTCATGGGGGGCCCTGTTATTGCCGAGGCCTGTCAAGCTCAGGGACTGTGGAATATCCATCGTGCACTTTGCTTTGGCGAGATCCGTCTGAGGTAATGGTAGCATGTGTTTCGTCTTTTCCTCCGCATCTGTCTGAGGAGGGACGTCGATATGATGTATGAAGCTGTTTGCTGAGGCTGAGCTGAGAAGAATGGAGCCCTGCATCACTTAGCATCCCATTGCCAGACGCAACCCCGCCATTACACCTCCCAGAAGTATCAGGCATGCCCCCGCTTGAGTAATTTTGCCATCTGTTGACAATGTTTACACGGCGGGTGATTTGTCATCACAAACAGCAGGGCAAAAATTAACAAGCTTATTTATGATCTGAGTTGCATTTTGCACAATGAAAATGCCATTGGTCATGTTAAACCGTCAGGTTACCATTACAGGTCTGAGTGAGGCAGTGGCAGAGATGCCTTATGTTGCTCAGAAGCTCTCAAGCGAGTATCTAATACCTGTAAATAATAGCTACATTTCCAAGGCATCAAAAATATGACACTATTGATGGGATATATTAGTTTGAAGAATTCAGATGGACTTTTCCTACAGCGAAGCTCAGCGCCTGGGAGCACAATGCTATTTGCACTCTACCAAAGAATGTAGCTGGGAAAAGGTCAAACAACAAATTGAAATCTTGGCCCAATATTAGATGTAGAGTGAGAGCTGAAGTGTGGAATGACTATGAGAAAAACAGCGAGGCAGAAAGGGGATGGGAAAAAAAAAAGAGAGAGAAAGAAATCATGCACAGTATGTCTCAATGGGCATTTGAAAATCCTTGCAGCGTTGTAAAGTGTCTTCTAAGTTGTGGGATTGCTCTCAAATGGTACATTCCTGAAGGGAAAGAATCTCATTTTGCATGTATAACTTTGAAAAGGTCACACGGAGAGCAGACAGGCATGAGAGAACTTGTGAACCATCAAGACACAAGAGGTCTGAAGAGAAGATCAGAAAGAGAAGAGACACAGCTCAATGTTCCTATGTTCTGATATTCTCATAACACCTTAAGTGCCTGGAGACATTGCTATACCGCGTGTGTGCATGTGCATATGCAGCTGCTTGTGTACTCGCTCGTAAATGTGCTGTATTTTTGCTGTCATGCACAAAGACGAAAAGCACAAAGGGAACTAAGTGAGCAGAGGGAGGAAAAAAACTCTGTGATGCCTTATAGGTGCAGTTTTCTCACATTTTTATGTGACATTTTATAACATGATGGAATAAAAACAGTGTGAAACTCATGGTGGCTCAGGTGCTGAAGCTAACCCTAGGACCCTAAAAACTTTTCTTTTTATTAAACAACTGGGTTTGTGTCAAATTTGAACATTTTTGTAAAAATGTCTGTGAACGTCCAAATAACAAAATGTTAAATGACAAAAAATCTGCATCTCTCAATGTTTTTATAATAACAAGAGCTCAAACAACTGTGTGTATTGTGAGAGGTTTAACTCTCAACGTAGAGGTGGCATACCTTGATCAACCCACTGGTCCAGCATCATCAGTTGGATTTTCTCGGTGTAAAAACGCTCTAATAAACACTGTCTCCCTCTTTAAGTCGTCTCTGTCTATTTGCACTGCACTTTAAAAAATTTCCCATGTTATAAACATTTAAAAAGTAACTTTGGTAGTGTATAAACACTAGGATTTATTGATTGGTCTTATTTTAGGCCCTGACTGACAGGATCTGGATTCTAGATTCCTCATTAACATGAAGTAGTCAAACATGCATTAGGATACTGTACAGTGGAGCTGTATCCATGGTTTTCTGATTGCGCAGACATTGATTTTGCACAGCTTGGCAAGCAGAATGAATTTCTAGCCCACTAAGCTCAGAGGCATTAGTTACAGTTTGGGTGTCATCTGGTCTGAGATGCAAGAAAAGCCTCATTCTTTTCTTGAATACTCATAAAAAGAAAGGTGTAAAAAGGCCTGATCGGTTAGCTGCCTGAGGAGACCCGGTTCCAAAATTCCTGAAGCCTTTTGTAAGCATTAACAGCAGCAGAATGTTTGATTTCAGTTTATTATAAAGTCTGACTAATATGCAACTTTGAAGTGTGCACACCATCTACAAAGGGCTGCTGAATGTTACTCTGTTGCAGGATTTGGTCTGCTTGTCGTTACTGTTGTAAAATGTATTTCTGTCACATGGTGAATATCTGCTGGCAGATAAACCCAAGAAAATAGGAGTCAGCTTGATGAAAGAAAAGCACATCTGCCAGCGAGGTTCTGCCTTTCACAAATTGGAATCTTACTGAAAAGATAAGTCTTCTTTTTTGTAGCTGGGATAAGCTGTGAAGTGGGCTTTTCATCATTCTTTTTTAAACCCCCCCCAACACTCCCCCACCAGAGCGGGAACCAGGCCTCGGCTTTCCAGAAGTCAAAGTTTGTCATAAGGACTGCGGCACGTGTAACAGATGTTTCTGTGTGGTGCTTGTCAGGAGAGATACCGGTTCGCGGTGAATGCTATAACAACATGTGCAAGCCTTCTTCACAAAGAACAAATTCTACCTTCAGACAGCTGGCAACTTGTAATAACTGTAAAGGACATTTTAATCCTGCATAAATCTGCCGCATCTGTACTTTGTAAATGAAAAATGTTGTTTTGTTTTCGACAGACCTCCATGATAATCCCATGCTAATTAAACCCTTTTCTTCTCCAAGTTGCCAAGTTACATCCTGCTGTGGTTATGAAACATGGATACAACTATGTGCAGCACTGGTGACTTCACTCTCTCATAAAGGTTATGAGAGATGATTTATTACCTACTTGGCATCCTGTTGCAGTAGTAGCAGGACTTTTGATGACTCACTGACCCAGTGTTACAGCTATGTTGCTACTATGACACAAAGCCTGTGACTGTGCCTCTGTGAGACTGTGGACAGGAAAAATGCAGACTTAAATGTAGAATGAGTGTCTTAAACCAATTTATGACTCAATGCAATCTACAATGTTCATGTGTTTCCATTCTATGTGATAAACAGACAAGACACTTGGACTTTTAAAACACAAACTGACTGATGTCTTTACTGTCACTTTTCATATTTTACTTTCTATATATAAATGTGTTTCAGTTAGGGCTGTCTCAATTAGGGATGTTAGGACTACTGAGGTCACGAGTCCAGATTCCCTTGACTCTAGCTCAGTCTTCATTATGTATCATTTTATTAGCCACAGGAAACGCTGCTAACAAGCAGTCAGTCAGCAGCAGAGGACACATGAGGCACTTTACATCCAGTGGCGTCTTTATTGGATTTTGTCATGTAAAGCTGCATATAGTACATTTTGGCGGTGATCTTGTGTGTGTTTGGGTTAATTAGATTAAAACGAGGTAAAAATAAAAATCTCTTTGATATTACTAACACCTGCAATGAAAGCTGCATGTATTGCTTTTTGTTTGTATTGCATTATCCAAGCAATGATGTGTAAGCTGTTCTTCCTCAGTGATGATCAATAAATAGATTTTTTATTATTGAATTCGAGAACTGAATTGACTGCTCTGTAAATGTAATCTATGTAGCAAGTAAATTTGTATGACAAATGTAAAAATGATGCTACGTAAAACTGTGAGCCCTCAAATACTGACTACATGGTTTGTTAGTGTCCTCATGTTATCTCAGCGTTCCACTGCAGTGGGTTTGAGTGGAACAGTTTTATTTTTAACCATAGACCTCCAAGTTTAGGGGCTCAAATGCATTTAGACAAGCAGTGCCATGACCAGTTATTCCCTCATTACTTAAGTCGACAGAGAAACGCTTTAGAGTATATTTGTGTGGCATTTGCATTTGGAATCTGCTGGCAATAAATGCTAGATGTGGACAAATGAACAGGTTGATCTTAGAAAGGGAGAAAATAATGAGCTCAGAAATCTGAAAACAACTGACAACAGAAAACAACTGTGGTGGATAACAGAAGAATTCTTTCCCTGGTGTATCTCTGAAAATCAACAATCAATACTTCACCAGAGTGAATACAGAGGATCTACCACAAAAATGCAAGTCACAGAAGGGCTTGAGTTAGCCAAGTGTTTGGAACTGTTCATCATTCAAAGCATACCACCTCATGCGTTGTAATTCATACATGGTTCATCCAGTATTTTTTTTTTTCTTTTTCCAACTGCCTAAATTAAAGCTGGCAGTCTACACTTTAGAAATTCAAATCCACTGTGGTGGCATACAGAGCCAAAATGATGAAAACCAAGTCACAGACAGAAATACTTACAATCTTACTTTGAGGCTTAAAAGAATGTGTTACTATGTGAATGTGCAGCTGCGCTAGTGGCATATATTGGCTAGTAGACTGATCAAAGTAGACTGGCCAACTTTAAAGCACCGTTAGTGTTTTTTCCTGAAAACACTGAGTCACAGATTGCTCCTGGTGTATGCATTAGTCACTTGCAGGTTGTTTTTTGATAAAAGCATCTATCAAATGAGTAAATGTAAATGGCTCAACACTGAATGGAATCACACCAGAACACTATCCATAATGAAAAGCTCCAGCGGGCTAATTAGTATTTTAATATACATATTCAACATCAGCATAAACATGCTGTTTGTCTCCGGCATCTCATGAACCATAAAAAAACATGTGAAAATAGTGATCAACAAGTTTAATTTGATTTACTTTTATCCTTTAACTCTCCAGGCGGAATCAGAAGGATGTCTGCTAAGTACAGAATTAGTGCAAATGAAAATAAACACATTAATCAATACCAAATAATTAAGAGAGATGCATAAAATATGGTAAAATAAAAGATAAAAATAGAAGATAAAAAGGCAAATACAGACAGGCCACAGCTGACAAACAGTCAGCTTGTGTCAGATGTATATAGGCTATATAGAAACGTTTTATATAAAAGGAAGCTTTGGTGTAACGTTTGCTACTGATGTCAGCTCATATATTGATTTGTGTGTTAAAAGGTGCAGAGAATAACATCAGAACATATACAGGTAAAATGCAAGGGTCAGGGCTCAACTGATCAATTGAAAGTACTGAAGGGTGATCTTTCAGTCGCTTGCCCTCAGTTTCTCCTGAATAATGCACTAAGATCAGTAGGCACTCATAAACACACATGAAGGGCCAACAGTGTGTTGTTGTTAAAAAATATATTATGAGGAGGGTAAGAGGTTTCTTCTGTTGGAAAAAAAAAGATGCGTACAATGACGTGAAAAAAATGAGCAATGAGATCAGGAATAAAGCCAAAAATTGAAGGAAACCAAATGACAAACAGGAGAAATCAAATAAAAAGTGCAATAGCTTGAAGTGCTACCTGGACAAACGACTTAGTAAATTCAGCGGCTGAATCGAAGAGACAAAAAAAGCTTATACTGTAATGGTGAAATTGCTGCTTGACTTGTCATTGGTCAATTTTAGTCTCTTAAAATGGGGAAGTGTTTCTAAAAATGGCTGTAATCCCTAAATGGTTCATTGAATTAACTGTAGTTAAAGCTCCTAAATTCAAGCTTAAAGTCTACACTTGACGTCTCAGTTGCTTAATTTTAAATCCAAGGTGGTAGTCTAAAGGTGCAAATGTACAAAAGACTGTATGACATATATGAATTTAAATGCAGTAATTTGAATCTTTGACTTCACCTTAATAAATCATACTTAGCCTAAACCGTCTGTTGCTCTGGGGGGATATTTACCAGTCTAAGAAAACAATTAAACCTTAGCTTGAAAATGACCAACTCTTGGTGATCATTTTATTGTGAGAGAAGTTTGTTTTTGTATTTTATTTTGTTAAAGAATGTTAGACTAGGTTTCCACCTGCCTACCAGTCTACTACCTTGCCTACATTTAACTAAGATAATATTAATTTTATAACTGAATCAACTATCTACTGTGTTTTCTATAATAAATCTCACATTTAACAGAATCATTTATATTGTTTTCTTCTTTCCTTTACAGAAAATATACAAGTTAGGTAATTAACTTCATTCTTCCTGTAAAACAGCTGATCTAAGTGAGTCATAGCAGGGTATAATGAATTTGCAAAATTCAATCACAGATGGCATTTAAAAGTTTATTTTCTATACAGAGCACAAAATAAGGACACCCCTGGTCAAAAGCACTGAAATCTTAATTACAAATCTACAAATTACTCTCCATGATCGAGACAGAAAAAACAGAAATGACTAACACTAAGTAAACTACAATGACAACATCCCTGTTTAAGAAATGTCTACAACAAACGACAGCAGAATACATTCTTCATTAGTGAGATTTATGCTCTTGTTTTTTATCTTATCATTGGTTCATTCAGTATTGATGTTCGCAAACTCATACTGTATCTACTTATAAATGCCATCGCTCGTACACCTGTGGGACTGATGTGGCCTCTCCAACTCCCACCTCTATGTTTCTTGTGTGCACTATGCTCTCACGGTGGTTTCCAGAGTTGGTTTCATCTGAAGAATGTGCTGCCAATATTTATCAGGCTTCTTTTCAAGTTCTTTGGCAAAGTTTAACCCTGCAGTTTTGCGCCATAAGCAGTGGTGTTTGTCTTGGATGCTGTCCACAGAGTTAACTTCATGCAGTGCCCTTCACACTGTCTGATCAGTCACTGAAACACCAATTTCCACAGATAATCTATGTGCCAAGTAAGAAGCACTTATGCATCTGTTTTTCAGAACAAGGTTACATAAATAGATAATTGTGACACTGACATTTTTCTTTTCCTTCTAACCACTGCTGCAACAGTTTTGCAGCTTACATTCAGCGATGCTCTTGTAGCCACTCCCATCTTTATTAAGTCTCACAATCTGGCCGCTTACAGTACTTATTACAGTGCCTTAATATGTGGAGTCATGTTTTATTACACACAAGGCAATATGAGAAGAATCTCAAGTTTATAGTAAACCTCTATAATCTAATTGTGGGAACATGATTTTGTTACATTTAGTTTCAGGGCCTGTAGTCCATCGAAGCTATCTTTGAATAAACATGTTCTGATACCAATATTATCAAATGCTAAAATGAATTTGAATCACCACATGATCAGGTTTTGTATAGCATACATAATCTCGACACACTTTTTTTTGTAAACAACAATGTCCTCCATACAGTGTTTAGAGATTCTCTAATAGAGTTGTATATTAAAGGAAAAGTGTGCTATTGAGGAACTTCCAGACTATCTGCAGAGGTAACAGATAATCAGTCACTATGACCACATCTTTTTTGTCACTTAGTGGTGCAGAACGTACAGTTCCTAGATGAATTTTACACACATTTGTTATTAATTTCTACAGCAGTGAAGTGCTTTTTATTTTCAAAGTACAAACTCATTGCCAGAGAAACTGGAATTTGTCCTGTCCTGTGCAATAAAAGCTAAAAAACCTTTTATCTGACACAAAGAGTTTGATGAACAAAAGAAGTGTAAGACAAGGCAAAATTAGACTGAAAAGATAATAAAAAATTCAAAATTAGCAGGGTTAACTGGTAGCAAGTGAGGGTATCATGATCGGGTATAAAAAGCCAGAAACCAAAGATGGATAGTGGCTCAGTTCAAAAAGCATATTTCCCAATGCAGGAATGCAAAGACTTTAGGTATTTTACCATCTACATTATAAAGTATATATTGTTGTGAAAAGATACTACAGGCCGCCATTTCGGTAAGAAGGTGTCTCTTTCTTTATGGTCCTATCACCCATTTACACTGAATCCTCTGTAAAGGTGCGGCAGAGTTCATTTTACAGATGCCGGCACCCCAGCTTTGGCAGCATGATGTTTAACGTAATGTCCAACATGACATATAGTCAACACACACGCCTTCAATTCATTACTAGTCAATGAACTGTCAGGTGCTTTTAATAGTTTTGAACATTACTAGTGAGTCACCCCAATTCGGTCTGTTTACTTTTACGTGTTTCTCCAACAAAGCCAAATGTAAAAGCAATCAGTAACGTAGTGAACATGCACGGCAGCTGTAGTTGACTTTGAATCATGTTGGAAAGTCTGTCTCTCCCCTGTGTACGTGGAAGAGTCTCGTTGGAGAAACAACAACAACAATAGAAGCTGGTCTCACATTAAATGTCATCAAAGTCTCACATCCCCCCAACACCTGACGCTGCCTTGGCTCCTTTACCAGATGGTGGGGCAAACTCACCTCGCTTCTGACAATACCTCACGAGGTAGCTTAAAGGAGGATCAGCACTGACCTCCCACGCAGGTTTGGTACCTTTCATATAGCACGGCTGCATATTGGAACAGTATATGTGCCTTGAATGTGCAGTGTAAAAGGGGTTAGTGACTCAGTGGCAATTACGCATAAAGGCAAATGGTAGAAACGACTGTTGAATGTACATAAACTTTGAGCCCCAAGGCAGTATTGCATCAGAAACTCTTGCGCTACCGTGCTGAATATAGCCACATGGTCTGAGAAGAACATCTGAAAACTGCTGTCACTTAACATAGTCTGCCTCTAGAAATGCAACTCTGTTACACAGATGCCGCTGAGATCTCTAAGCATGACCCAGGTGAGAATAGTGGAGCGTGTTCTATGTTCAGACAGGTGCATGTTTCAGCTTGTTTTCGAAAAAAAAAACTTGAACTTGAGACTCAAGACTACATAGTTTTCCAGGAAGTCAGTGGATATTTTAGTAGGACAATAACAGGCTTCATTCAGCACATGCTAAAATACCAATAAAAGTGTATGTGTTGACCTAGCTGACCTACCTGCACCCCCGGAGTGTATGGTGCATTATGACAGGGAAAATTAGGCATCCATGACCGTGGACTTATACTGTATATATATATATATATATATATATAATATTCCACTATTTTTATTGATTATAAGTGAACATGATGTAACAGTGGAAAACATGCCTCTGTCCCAATGTCTTAATGTGTTGCAGGCGCTGAGGCCCTCTATATTAGATATGGAATTTGTACTGAAAATGAAAAGCTCAATGCACAGTGTAGATGGGATCGAAACACAGTTCTGTGAAATGTTTTCATTACAGTGACAATTTCCTGAGAGAAACAAACATCCTTTGGTTTGTGAGGGTACAAAGTAATCAGTAGTGCTTTAAACCTTCCAAAAACAGTCATCTAAACACCGTTTGAAATCCGGAAAACTACATGATCAAGGCCAGAAGTTGTGTTAAAAAGATGTTTCTTTAATTAAGAAACGTCTGCATATTATTTTATTTATCAAAGACCAACAGCGGTTTGAGTGGTGAGCTGGTTTGATCAGGAAACGTCTACTGATGTCGAAGTAGTGCCTGCAATCATTGCGCATACGTGGTATCACTCTGGAGCAAGCGTTGCTTCCCTCTCATGTAAAGACGAGTGTCTTCGCCTTCATGAAAATTTCACCAACATTTGATGGAACGAGGCAGAGAGTGAGAACTCTGTGCCTCATCGATTCTGTCAGAAGTGTCTGTATGCAAATGCTTCTGTCAGATAATCTCCAAAGTCAACTCTTGATATTTAAGCCTCCTGACAGAATGTCAGCCTTTATCTCAGACACTTTTAATACCTTCTGTTTTACTATGTACATGATGCCGCACTGCACAACAGTAAAAAGAATTGAATTGCTTATTTATTCTGCTCATTTTCATGCATTTTACATTCGGTTTGTGCAAAATGACGACTTTGCTTAAAGTTCAGAGTAAGCCTGATAGACGTGGATTTATGTGCCTCTTGGTAGAGATCACACTGTCTAGCAGGCTCACAAGATAATTTAATCAATTCCATTTTTGTCCTGATAGTGATGCCTAATAAGTACAGCAATCAAAAATAGAAAATAGTAACCCTACAACAGGACAAAACATTTATTAGACATTGTTCTGCAGCAAAATTAAAACATTATTTAAATATTTGTCTATAACCAACTTCTAACTTTAAATGGTAAATCATATTATTTACCATATATTATTATCTGCGCTTACATAGTGCTTTTCTACCTAACTGGTACTCAAAGAGCTTTTACACTGCATTTCATTCACCCATTCGCACACACAAGCACACATACCAATGGCAGAGCCACCATGCAGCTGATTTGACTCACAACTTGGGGTTCAATATCTTGCCCAAAGACACTTTGGCACGTGACAGGAGGTGACAGGAATCGAACCACCAATCCTATGACTACTAGACAACTACTGTATCTCTTAAGCCACAGTCACCACAAATGTATGTCTAACAAAAAACAACAACAAGCAGCAAAAACAGTTGTTGTTAAGAATATCACTTAGTGTGTTCATTTGCACTTCTACATTTGTGGTGAAAACTAAAAGACAGTTTAATTAACCTTAATGGCAAATAATAATGATAATAAAATGATATAGTATATTTTATTTATTTATATGAGACTGTTGTTAGACAGCTGCCAGACAGTACATGTCGGTGCTATTGTGAGGTTTTGGTGTCTTGTCCAAGGACACCTCGACATGTAGCCAGAAGTGAGAATCAAACTGGGAACTGGGAATCAAACATTTTATAGCCAATTATAAATGGGCCTGTTTTGTACTTAGTAAGTGAAATATTGAAACCATATTTGAAGGAATAAAAAAAATAATAAAATTCGTATCCACAACATAAATAGAAAGTCTGACTCATACAAGAAATATGTAACACTGTAATGCCCTTTTCTCCTGAGGCAGTGTAGGCTAACTGAAACAAGGAAACACTGAGCGCTTCTACCAACTAGATATATTTTTATGTGATGCTCTCAGACTTTTTATTCCAACATGTTCTTAAAGCCTTGCGGCCCTCACTAACTAAAAACAGTATGGACTCACACACATACACATAAAAAAAAAAAAACAAGAAAAGTATCAAAGTATCAAAAGCCTAGACCGAGATTCTGTCTGTCACCTAACCATAAATCATTGTGGTGATCAATAATTCAGAAACCTGTATGGGCCTTTGCCCCAAGCGTAAACAAATCACAGACAACAATGATGCAGACGGTCTTGGTGAATCAAAAAGTAGGCTGGTTCATTTTACAATTAAAGATAATTTAATTATATATTGAAGGTCCACGCAGGTAAGTCATGACAGTAAACACAACACCACACTACTACTACATGACGTATGTGTTCAGATGACTAAAGTGATGCAGAACCAGACGTATGATCCTTTTTATTTCACATGTTCTCATCCCACGGGGTAAAGGGTATCTGTAACGTTTATATGAAACATCTCACTGGGAAGTGAGAATGGGCTGTTCTTCTGTAGAAAAAACAGATGCCTGTGGTACCCAGGCTACGGTAAACACCACGGACAGGGCCTGTGGTCAAAGATTACCTTTGACTGCAGGCGCAAAATACACTCAATTTGAGTTATGGATTATACTGTATATTACATAGTTAATGCTAAATTCATACTCTGCTCACCATAACATGACCTAGTTGTCAATTCATTTAGAGGTATTATAGATATATATATTTTTTTATTTTTAACATAGCAGCTTTTACATTTTTGTACGAGGTGAAGTGGGAAAATCCTCTCCCTCGATTCGTTGTGTCGAGGTTTTGATGCAGGTTAGTGTTCATTGTCAGACACCTGATAGTACAACATGTAAGTTGTTGGAATATTCCCTAATATCTCAGTAATTATACTAGTCATAGAGCATTTTGTTTTAGAAAGATGTTTTTAGCGTCCAGCTTCATGCAGCCTGAGCCATTCCTTCTTCATTTCTGTCACAGTGCAGCTGCTCTGATCACACCTCACTGACAGATCTATTATTAACATTTTCTAATTGTTAAATTAGTTCTGTTTAAGCTGATTTCTGCCAACTGTGACACCCCACAGTCTGAAATTCTTACCTTGTCTGAGATTTTTGTGAAAAAAACCTCCCCACAAGCAAAAAGGAATAGGAACATTATGTGGCAGTTTTAGTTTATTCTAATGATCAAATCTCATGGTTGCACACATCTTCATGGATAAGCTAATAAACTGAATTAACTAGTCTGAAAACTGTGATTTAAGAACATTTTAAGACAAGAATACATGAATGTTCCTTCATGACGTCTAATGTCTCATTTTTTCTCGAGTTGATGTGACCAGTCTCACTGCTGACCATTATCTGTCACAACATTGCTGTGCTCCCCTTTCAATTTCACTACTTAGTTCATCATTGAATATTTCTTTCTCAGGAGTCGCGTGTGGTAGTCAAATACCATTTTGTCAGCGTAAACCCTTGGCATGAGCTACATGCTTTCACTGAGATAAAGCTTTCACAATCAAAGAACTTCGTTCTAGAACCACAGTTTTGTGCTGAGATACCAATTTGTTCACACAATAAAGCTTCAATAGAGCAGTTTGGAATGCAGCCAAAGGACATAAATGGGTTTTTTGTCATTTGAACAACTAGGCATGGCACAATATGAGATTGTGAGATTCAGATTTCTCCACTTTTGCTTCTTGTGGATGTTTCCTTCAAGGATGTTTTCTGTACCACATGTACAGTACATTCTCTAAGAAATATAGAACCATCTTTTATCAACTGAAATGGGTCCTGTCGTGGTGTTCTTGAAAAGGTTTTCTCAGGAACATCAATAATCTCTGACTGAAATAAAGACAACAGAAAGCCCCTTACTTACAGAACAATGAAATACTGACTGAGGCTTATTACATCATGTGAAAAGCAGCGACAGCGACAGTTGCCTTTGCAATGAAAAAATACAACACATCATTGTAATTCATTTATACCAACACACATACATTACAATATTTTTGCAGCAGCCTGTAAACAGCTTTGTTATTAACCCTTCCTGTCTATAAAATAACATTGTACAGTAGCTTGATGATAAGCAGGTCTGAATTTACATTTTCACCTTGATGGTGATAAATTTGTATCTATCTGGATGTCCCACACCTATCGAACACATGTAAACAGCATTTAACATACTGTACTGTATCTATTAGACTAAAGGGTAGAGATATTTACCTGTCAGCACAATTGTGTCTTCATACTTTCATTTTCATATTGTCTTCATATTGCACATATTTTGCAGTTAGACTCTGATTGAGCCATACTCTAGAGATAGTGCTAGCTAACCCTTACAGTAATGGGTTAATTCCCACTGCTTGGCAAACAAACTGTAGAAAAGTTTGCAACAAGAGTAAGACATAATTCATCACATTAACACAGAAAACAAAGATATACAGGTTTGACTTAATTAAAAAGTGTCTCCAAGCAGACTATTTATGGCAAATCCTGCAGAAAAGATCATATTCTGTCTTCAATTAAGTTGAAAATCCCAGGGGGCTTCTGTTGATGCATGGATTCCTCCAGGCATAATAGATCTTCAGGTTGCACCTATGGCTATATTCATCGTGCTGCCTGAGCGATCAAAGCAAAGGTGAATGCTCTTTCTATACCCAATCATGATACCCTCACCTAGAATCATCCGTGGTCTTATTTGAACATCTATATCTATAAATGTTTAGTTATTTTTCATAACTAAACTTGTGTTTGCAGGTATGAAACTCTAAATGTCTTTGCATTTACACAAAAACATTCACACTGAAATCATTTCTTAGTACTTTTGTCAGATAAAGGGTCAAGCACAACATTAAATCACAGATTTGAGTTTGTATTGCATTCTAGAAAAAATATTTTCTGAAAACTGGGTTCGACTGGAAATATGGCTTGGAAAACCTACAAGACCATAACCATGCCAAGCTGTCAGTTTCTAGCAAAATAATTTATGGGATAATAAAAGATGAGAAAGGTTCACCTACCAACTGCTTATGTCTGCTGATTTCTCATTACCACTGTTCTGTAATGAACGACCATTCAGTAAGACTTTGAATGTGAAATGACAAGTCTAGATTCCTATATTCCCTGCTAGCAGAACTTAGATTCTACTGAGTGTACACCTAGACTAAGTGAAACTTAGATAATTGCCTGGACTGTACTGCATATGCAATAGTAATTGGTGGTTTCATAGTGTGTTAGAACAGCAGGAAAGACACCTCTCTAAAACAGGATAGGAGAATAACCTCCCACAGTCAGGCAGAAGATTTCAGCTTTACATCAGGTTTTTGATTTCTAATGTAGTGGATCCTCTTACCATGCTGCAGTGAGCTTCCCATTCTCCATCTTGCCTGTGATTTTTATCTTCACACTAGACTGACATAGCACTCAGAACAAATGACCATCAAGGAGGAGAGTGATAACCTCAGTGATCCATCATTCGGTTTTTATTGCCAGGGATTTTCAAAGAGTTTTCTCTTGTGTTGATATTTTCCACACCTGTACACACGCCTCTTCCTGTTAACTGTTAAGCCATGCATGTCCTTAGATAATGTAACATATTTGTGTACAGCTTCGTTGAATCTATGGCTGCCACATTATGCTCAACCTAATGTGCTGCACATCTACCTTCTTGCACACGTCAATCATCCTCCAGCAGCAAATCCACGAACATATCACCAACAGCGCTAGTGTGAACCTTAACGCTTGTGTTTGCTTTAACATTGCAGTATGCTGTATGAGCTTGGACAACATATAGTGATGGAATGGAAATGCTGACAGAGGGACTTTGTTGAAAAAACAGGTTGATTTCACTTCAAATCCAATGCTGGGGAGAGAGGAAGGAAATTTCTAGTATTGTTGTAACAGAAGATCTGTGGCTACAAATTTTTTGGGAAGAAAAGCACAAACCTGAGGAAACATTAAATGCACCACACGGACATTTAGGTAACCCAGTGCTGAGATTTAATACTGCTGAGTTACTGTAGGCAGTGTAGCACAGCAAGGTGCATTGTTCTGCTTGCCGATCAAGTGTTTAGCTTTAATGAAATGACCTCAGCTAATGTTTTACCTATGACAAGTGACAGACAGAGGATTGTTTCATTGATGACAGGTTTAGGTTATAGGAGTATTCATATAATTTGTAATGTTTAGAATCTACATTTATAAAACTAAACATGAATATATTAATGGTCAGTTTGTCACAAGTATTAGTTATTGCTAATTGTTAACACATAATATTCTAATTTGAGTGGTAGTTTCGCTTCTATGTGACTTTTTTGTGTTATATTTAGTTACAATTTCATATTACTGACAAATCTGTAGTGTAATTTTTATCAACTTTTACCATTGTGAGCTGATTGTATATGCATATATATACATACACATATAGTCCAACGTTGCCACTATGGCCTACATACACATCAGAGACATAATACAGTAATATGCTTCACTCGTGCTGGATGTCAAATGTGTGCTTCCTTCTGTGGGATTTGAACCATCATAACATCTCCACCCCCATCTGTGCATTTTTCCCCGATGACACCTGGCCCCAGCAGACTGTCTTCCTCTGGACCCCAGCTGTTCAGGAATCAGGATGTATATGTAACTATTATCCACTGTGAATTGCTGTGTTTCTTTACATGCAGCACTTACTGAAGCTCCTGTGTCCTTCATGCCAATTCTCTGACCAACTTGTAACTAATGCATAAATAATGTGCTCAGGGCGGATTTAGTGATCTGGGAGTTCCAGGCAGACCCAGACATGGGTCTCCTATGTCTTTTAGGTAAGATACCCTGCATCACACTGCAAAAGATCCCAAGCATTGGTGTTTGAATCGACTACCTAACTCTGTAAAGGAACTCATCTGCAACTTTCCACGCATATAAAACAGACTGACATTATTAAATGCTCCACTGTATTTTTAAATATTACATTTTGTTAAATTTCCAGGTACAGTAGAGTTTCTGGCGACCTGTGCCAGAAATACAGGTTGCCAACTCTCTTTTGGCATCACAGTCTCTCAGGCTGTGCTATGTTCTTGCACTGCCTGAAATAATGTGGTGCCAAATAAGAGGAAGCTTCAAATCCACTCCACTTTATGAAAAAATATAGGAAAATCAGGCTTTGTCTCTTCACACAGCAAACACACATGCAGCACCAATATTATTCCATAAACCTTTCAGTTTATTATTCAAAGGATTCCGGCATTTGCTATAGTGGCATTTTATGTGCGTGGACGTGTTCCCATACAGGATATAACCTCTGCAATCATTAAAGGAAATAACAGATTGAGAAAACACAGTTCACTGTGCCATATATTAGACTAACCATCATTTTGCACAGATAGAATGGACACAATGAAATGAAAAATACAATTTATATGGAAATATCATGTGTCGTTTCTCCATTTGTCTGTTATTACATTTGTATGATCTCTCTCGGATGCATGTGGTACTTCATATGGAATCTTTTCCAACTGGACAAACGTGTTACTACATCTTTTTTCTGACTCCCTCTCAGCTGAAAGTCATTTTCTTCAGCTGTGCTGGCTCTTTTTGCTGCTCGTACACCTGTGTTTGCCTTTGTGCGGTCTTTTAGTGACTTTGTCTCTTTATCGTGTTAAATGTTACTCTAATGTGTTTTCTTGAGTTGCGTGAGGGTTTTTTAATTTGCCATCAAAATCCACTTGCTGTACTTTTTCTTATTCATTTACTTTATGATGATTTGCTCCCATTATCAATGTTTACCCTTGAATGACTTAAATTACTTAATTTGACCCCTCATATTACTCATCTGTGCTCATAACCATATTTTCACAGGGGTGTCATTTATACCTTTTTTTACTTTCACTGCTGAGCAGCCGTTTTCCTCTAATGTTTCCTTGACTGTCCTAACACACACATGCAGTATATCTAAAAAATAATGGGTGGTATGGGAATTACTCTTAATTAGTCCTCATTCTAGTAAGAACACTTTTTGTGTTTTTCCCAATATGACTTAATGATTTCTGTCGACAGAATGTTTGTGAAATCTTCATTATGCCTGTTACGATTTGATTTGTTCACAGCACAAACTAATCTGAGCAAACTGTGATTCTAATTTTAAAAAGTCTGATTTAAGGAAGACAAACACACCGCACCGAAGTCAGGTTGAAAAAGTAATTGAAAAACATAATTCATAAGAAGAAAACAGCTTTAACTTGTGGACAATGTGGAAACTAAATAATCCATTAAAATGACTATCTATTCAAAGCTGGGGGAACAATGATAATGTCTCGACACTGAGGCAACTGAAGGGTCAGTGTCTTCCCAGGAGATTGAACCACTGAACCTATGATTTGTGGAAGGTCCCCTTTTCCTTCTGAGCTACAGCAACACCGGCCATTACTCTTTTAAAGTGTTTTGGGTCTGTGTGTGTTTGTGTGTGTTTGTGTGTGTGTGTGTGTGTGTGTGTGTGTGTTTGTTTGTGTGTGTGTGTGTGTGTGTTTGTATACAGTATTTTTTCTCCAGAGAGAAAACATAGTGTCACTTGATGTTAGTGTGAGCTGGAGTCAAAGACTTTCTGACTTCACATTTAAAGGCTGGAGTCTATTAGCATAACACAACCAAATCTCCACTGTGGGTAATATAGGCACTAGTTTACTATTCATTAGCTACTCCGTCATAAAAACTCTTATCTACTGCAAACATGTTCTGTAAAGATGATGACTTTTAAACTATAACCTTTCTCTAACCTTAACCAAAAAAGGATGCTTTTGCAGCTAAAGTTTAGCTGCATGGGAACATGCCTTCATATGTGTGTATGTGTATTACTATTGTTAATAATGTTATTACAATTAAACCAAAAATGAGCAAACTTGTTAAAATATCTTTCACATTAAGCATCACATCACTCAGTCCTGCGGTAAGCTGGTGAAACACTACTAGCCTGCAGCAATTCAACTGCATTGACACGTAATAAGTGGCCCTAAAAGCCACATTTCATTAGCAGCCTTCCCCCTCAGAACACTTCATATGTCGTAATTGTTGTGGGATTTGGCGAGGCAGCGACGAAGGAGCGCTGAAAATGAAACTGATCCTCAAACAAGAGACCAGCTGTCAGGAGCAGCTACTGGGGGCAGGGAGTTGGTGGCAGCGATGGTGGTGGGGCATGTCACCAAAGACTCTCGAGGAAAGCAGAACATCTACTGATGGAAGTCTCACTTCATTAAGCGTGTCTCAGACCACTGCTTTCGTGTCACTAAAGCTAACTCGTGGTTGCCCTGGTAAAGCAGAAGCCACAACAGGGTTGTTTCAGGGTTGTTTGGATGTGTGCATGAAAAAAGCAAGCGGAGCGAAGGAATGCAGCAGTCACACTTCAAAAGAACACACTGTGTCCTTTGGAGCCACTTATCGCATCTAATGGGCAAAAAAAAAAAAAAAGAAAGAAAAAAAAAGTCAACGGCACTACAGCCTGATTAAGAAAGTCAGGGCATGCAGTCTGCCAGTGGAATGCTGATCAAATCAATTTGTCTAATCAGGCCAAATTTACTTTAATCAAAAAGACACTCCCCACTTCACAGCTTTATTTACGCTGCGTTTAACCAACTTACTGTAGCTCCCTGAGTACATCATCTTAGCTCATTGAAGTAGACAGGTACTGGAACAATTTAGTGTTCAATAAAATTCAAAATGAAATCTATACGTTTGTCATGTGCAGCTAAACAGCTGAATGTGTTTAATTAAAGAAACGTCTTGATCGATATGAAGATTATTTGCAAACATAAAGGCGTAAAATAATTCTTTCACACACACTTTCAAAAATAATCTGGTCTTAAGACCAAGCTGAGGGGATGTTACAGCGCTGTTCCACCACGTGGAACCAACTAAACTCAACTCTGCTCACTTTTGGTAACCGGTACTTCACAGTTTCCACTGCAAATAGCAACCTCTAAGTGTAGCTAGTGTTTGGGGCAATGCCGCTTGAAACTGCTGTGACACACAAAGGAGGAGGATATTGAAGGAACGCTGTGTCACACCAACTAGATGAGACTGAAACAGTACAGTTCTATCCACAACTTTTGACCCTCTGTAGCATAACCTATATCCAGTCTAAATTCGTTCTGGCCATTCAGGACATGCAGTTAAGAGAGAATTAGAAAGCCACTGAACCCCTTCCCCCTCTCCATCAACAACTGTCTGGATTCCCTCCATCTCCTCCTGCAGCCAAGAGCCAAGATTTGAAACACGACCTGCACACTCGCGCCAGAACTGGGCGCACTCTGCGAAATGTTGTGGAAAAGATGGACGTATGTGGCTGCTTGCAAACGTGGCCATCAAGGTTAGACAAGTAAGGGCATGAGAAGATGAGCGGTTGTTCAGGATAAAATGTCCATGTGCTCAGATAGATCAGGTCTGCTCTCTCCTTCTCTACTAATGAGTGCGCTCCCCCACGAAACACACATACACACACAGTTTTCTTCCCTCCTGCTGCTTCTGTCTTCTTTTATATACACACACTCACACATAGTGCATCAATAAACCTTGTTATATTTATCTGGAGACATCCTCTGCCAACATTTACCGTCAATGCATTGTTAGGTGATAAATGTTTTTTTCCTTTATTTTACAGCTTTCACAGCGAGACAGATTTCTATGATACTACACTAAATACTTATGTTACTAACATTAGTGAACTGCAGCTTCTAAGTTCTCTCACAACAGGTCCATGTGACTTGTTTGTTAAAATTAATTCTCTCTCCAATTAAATCCAGGGAACCTGAATTGAATTAATTTCAATTTTAACTTCTGTCTATTCTCATGAAACTCAGTGTGAGTTTGAAAAGATGATTTATTTTATTATTATTATTTTTTGTTAAACCACACCCTTTCCACCCCAGCCTTTCTGGAGCTACCTAACCACCCACAGTACACAGGATGGACTCCACAGTGAGACAGTGGAGTAAAGAGTAAAAAGCTCACTCATGATAATAACGATCAAAACGGCACGTACCGAAATATGCCCGAGCTCTTCATCTGACTGTGAAACACCCTCTAGTTTCAAACACAGCCCTCATCTTTTCATTTCCCACCTTGACACATCCCTCTTCCTCCCTCTCACTGTCTCCCATTCTGTCCTCGATGACTGGCTGTCTGTTAGGATTGACTTATGACTCCAGCTTAACTTCTGGCCACAGTAAATGTCCTGCTGATAGTTTTGCCGTAATATCCCAATTTGTCTTGCTGGTCACGGTGGGCACTTGTGGAAGACAAGTGCATGTGAAGAAGGCCCAGAGGAGCGGGGGTGCCAGGCAGGTGAAAGATGACAGGCAGCGTGTCTCTTTCATTCAGCCAGAGCAGCTCGACTCGCCTTGCTGAGCCGAACAGCAGGTACAGACACAGTGGCACTTCACCTAAATTAATAGCTGACCTGCTCACCGCGTTGCAGAGTGAAGAGTTATGGCCTGAGCGCCACAGCAGGACAGGCAGCAAACATGGCTAACAATAAGGTGGTGGGATGTTTGATGAGGGGAATCAAAGCAGAGGCCAGGAGGTTAAGATGGATGGATTAGCTTTGTTATCAGAAAGGCCACGGCGGTGCTGCACCAGCCGTCCTCACTGGCTTATCCCCACATCCAACTGGCTAATCCAATTTCTGGCCTTCTGTGTCTCCCTCCTCCATATTCAGTCAGGTTTCTAAATTCGTGGGAGTTGACTCAGGTGTCACAGCTGAGAATGTTGCAGTTTCCCGATAACAGAATTGAACGTAGCCATGATCCTGGTGCACTTCATGAGAACAGTTTATTGAACTGAAATGTTGCTATTTAAACATTGTATCTCTATTTTTGGTAATATTAAATATTTAAGTTACTTTAAGCCTTTAAATCTGTATGGCAGCCTTTTCAATATGTCAAGTGAAACATACTAAATTAACTGAATTTAAATTTAAACCAGTGAAGCTGCAGTTTAGATGCATGATTTTGAATGGACGTGCAGGCATTTCTGACACATAGCACTGATGAGAATGGGACATTCCTGTGATACTGGGATCAAAAATGAAGAGACATCAGGACACTGTGACCTTGACCTTTGCCTGAAGAATTGATTATTATTATTATTATTATTATTATTCCTCCATGAACTTACCTAACAGTATAGTATTTAAAAGTATTTGTATTAGCACGTTTAACAGTAAATATTTCAGTCAGTCTGTATTAATTTTCTTTAACAGGCAGATTTATACTGTATATTTTTCATTAGCAGAGCTCAGGCTTTCTGAACTTTGCCTCATTTTTTCACCTCTTTCAATATCTCAGAGGGATCTGCACACATTTATTCCATTTGATTTGCCCTCAAAAGAGCTTTTAAAAGCATATTTGGGATTTTCCATGGACATGAAAAGAACAATGTAACATGTTTCAAATCCCAGAGAGGATAATTAATTTTGAAGAGAGAGTTTTTTTTTTTTTTTTTTTTTTTTGATCGAGCCAGGTTAGTCATGCAAGCATGAAATCGATATGACGTGTAAATCAAAAATTAATTAGGTTTTCTTTTGTTCTCTATGAACAATCATTTCAAATTGATTGCAGATCTGGTCCAGCTCAGATCCAGGACTGCTTTACATAATACATATAGCACAGGCTGGATGTAAAACAATTTACTTCTGGGGTTAACCAGGCTAATGACATATTCATTTTCTGCAAGGAGAAGCTACACAGTGCATCAGCTCAAATGAGCTTTCCATTGTCTGCTGGCACCCACAGACCACTCTGAGCTCTGTCTTGGTACAACAAAAGCTGCAAGGGCTCAGATTTAAATGATAATGGGGTTGATCCCTCATATTTGAAACTATGGTGTAAAGCTCTAATTAATAGCTTGTGCCATCTGTTCAATGCACTGACGCTTTTTGAACATTCATAGAAATAATAGGGATTTCTATTCTGTTACAGCCCCGAAGAAACTGACTTCAGTTTTTATATTCTATTGATCCCAGAGGGGGATCTCGCTTTTTTTCTTTTTGCCCTTTTGCTGTGGTCAGTGGTCAGGGTCATCAACCGAGTAGCCCCCCCTTGAGCTTATCTGGGTTCATGCCTTGAATGTAGAAAAACAACCCATGTCAGTCACGTTATGTGAATGCTTGTTGTGAGGCTGGGATGGCTCACTGCCATCTTTTACAGTTACTGAAAGCAGAAATTTCAAATGTGGTCGTACTTCCATAGGTAATACAATAGATAAGTAACTAATACTGCATGTTTAAAAAAAGAAATTAATATTTGTCAAAGTCTTTTTTATTTTATTAATTTTTTTGAGACAGCATCTAAGGCAGAGATTCTATTAAACACCTATGGAATCAAAGCTGCAGCAGTAACCTTTAAAAGTCATGGGATGATAAATCACAGGTATCAACAGACTAGCCAATCAGGCAAAAGAATATGCTCTGCCCCATTCTTTTACATGTCTCTGTCATTGTATTTATTCATATAAATATGTAAATTGAGATACAAAAACTTGGACAAATTTCGAAATTATAAAAAAAAAAATGTAACTAAAAGTAAATTCTGCTGCTGGTAGTTCAAGTTCATCACAGCAATTATTTGACAGGCAGAAGTGCCAGAGTGCCATACTGAGTGCAGAGAATGAATATGCAAGAATAGAGGCATAATAATGAGCATGTGCTATATTGTTGTAGAAATGAATAAATAAACATGGCAAACTGTATAGAAAAAATTATAATTTGGATTTAGGCTTTCTGAAGTGCAGATATCTTGGATCTAAATAACTCGTGAGATTAACTTGAAATCTCTATATATAATAAAATACAACAGTATTCTCTGAATAGCTTAAATTCTTTATCATTTTGACTCCTACAAATTTTCTTTTTCTTTTTATTGTTTACATGTCCAACATTTCACTTTTGATAAAGACAGTACAAGGCCTGATCTCAATCATGCCTAGGAAGTATTTTGCAGTTTGATGCATCTTGTTGTTGCTAGGCAATTAATCACTACTGCCAATCACTTAGAGTCTGGAAAGATAAGGAGCATAAATGCTGGAACATGGTTCTCTGCTCTGCACTTAGACAAATGTGCGCTAGAGTAATTTAGAGATGTTTATGTGGCTGATTATTCTTCCCATAACTGCTTTGTCTGTGTAGATCTCTACACATGTGAGATGAATGCTAAAAAAAATGCATATTGCATATTATCATGCTCAGAGACACTGTTGGAGAGCTCTATTTGCCTGTACAAACTATAGTGTACCTTTAGGTTGACAGTCTACCGACTCAGACCAGCATCCTGTTGTCCCACAAAGGTCCAACTGTAAGGTCCATCTTTGTTTCAGTCATTCCATCTAATATCAGCCGGCATCAGAGGTTGCACGATCAGAGGATGAAAGAAGTGTGTAAGGACTGCACTTTAACTGAGACTAATGAAAACTAAAACATCAAGCTCTCGTTTTTTCCCTCCAAACTTTTATTTTTCAAAAGTTCAAAGGTGTCAGTGCAGAGATGTCTAAATGCCACCAGCGTGGCATCAGAGCGAAAGCAGTGAGCTCTGTGTGCATCACTGTGTTTTTTCCCTAGAAAGTTTATCTGTCCACTACCATGGCTCCCCCCTGATTCTTGCCACATCCAATTTAGACTCTGTCTAGAAAGCTGCAGGGGCGGCATAATCACTCCAAGCTCCGTGCTACACAATATGACACAGGAACTGCCCAAGACATTTTTACTCTCAAGTGTGGCCCCACACACACAAACACATTTAACACAGCAGAAATGCAAAGGAGGCTGGGGGAGTGTGTGAGCGAGTAAAAGCAATTTAGTACAGTGTGGAGGATGACAAGGTGGTGGTTTGAAGGGGGAGCTAGAATATACAAACCCAAATCCTATATGAAGCATCTACGCTAAAAATACACTTAATTCAGCAAACAAACCCAGATGTGATTGAATATCTTTGTATGTACATCTAACAACATAATACAGCTGTAACAGTTCTGAAACGGACATTGAAGCCATGACATACATATCTATGAAACAAGAACAGGGAAGGTCATCTGTGTTATGAGATGTTCAGGCACAATGCAGAGTGTAAGTAATCTGTCTCCATCCCCCAGAACAGGAAAAACAACACTGTGGCTCAGAATAAGAGGTTTGAGTCTAACCGTTGATTTACCACATACAGTATATGCATCTCTGCTTACCGCATTACAAATCAAAAAGCTTTTAGCAAATTAACCTACATTTGGACAACTCTGCTTCCAAAAAGTTACATTTTTACACTGAAGTGCAACTGCGAATGTGTAGCTCAGTTAGAGAGCAGTGGTCCATAAACCCCAGGATCAGTGGTTCACCTCTTGGTTACTTATTAAGGTGTTTTTGGACAAGAAATTCCCCAAGGGGGTCAATAAAGTGTGCTGTTATTATTATTATTATCATGTTTTTTGTAGGGAATGTACACTAATTGCAACTGGAATATTTTGGAATATATTTTTATAACATTACATTAACAGAACTATTAATCTAATGAGGCTATGTTGACCATTTACAAATTATTTTAAGTCCTTAAGTTCTCCTGCCAGTGTGTCAGATTTTCCAGTGGTTGTACTATTATAATTTGTGATTTTGTGAATTTGTATATTGTCCGTTATATCACAGAACACATTATGTTATGTTATTATGTTATGCTTAGGGAAAGCTTGTGGTCTGTCTAAACACAACTTAACAATGACTTCACACACACAACTTTTATTTACCTTTGAATATTTAGTCCCTAGGCAGTTACTTTTTTTCCCAAATAAACTTACAAGTGAGGTACAAAGCAAGCAAAATATCAAAGCCAAGGAGAAAGGTAAAATTAAAGTGCTCTAGGAAGAACTGTTTTCGTCTTATGAAGTGTAAGTGCAAATTATTATTATTTTTTTTTATTTAAGTGCAGAGAAAACCATAATCTTTCCCTAAGAAGTTCACTTTCGAACCACCCTGTCACCTGGTTTCCATTAACACTTTATTCATTCAAAAAATATGTTGAATCAGAACAAAATTCACAAACTAATACACACTGAAAAAAGTACCACCCCAATTCTAAAAAATGTGTGAAAATGATGCCAGTAGCATGTCTCAAAAATGTTGGGACATTGGCAATAAATGACTGGAAAGGTAAATGGTGCTAACAAGTAAAGATGGGCAGAGATTTGCCAACCTGCGAAAAGCTGTATCTACAAATTGTCAAACAATTTTAGAATAATGTTCCTCAACTTGTTCAGTACAGTACAGTACTGGAGAAATATATGTGCATTAGGGACAAGGCCGAAAGGCAATATAATGCTGCCACTACTGCATTAAAAAAAAAGCATTATTATGCATTGACTCGGGAATACTTCCAACCATCACTGTCTGTAAACATTAGTGATGCCCGTCTGACACCTATGTGCTGATACAAGCTTTAAACCTGCAGTTGCATTTTCTGTGAATCATTGCTTTAAAGCTTGCTTTGGTGTGGAAAAATTCAAGTGACCACTGTCCCTTGAGAGAATCACGTGACAGATTCAAACCAGTGGATAGTGCATCGTAATGCAGGATTCAACAGGTTCCTTGGTGCATAAAAAACAGTATTTAGTCAACTGACCAATCAATTAATCTTATTGATTACATTATTCACACAAACGCTAGTTACAATCATCGCATAATTATTAAGACATTGTTTTGCTGTCTCATTTTGCCACTAGATGTCACTGCAACAAATCTGAACAAATGAATCCATTTTCAAGACAATTCATGATGTGGTTTAATACTGGTTCATTGCTAAATTTGCACATCACTAATAAACATTTAGCCATGCCATCCAAAAATCCAAGTTCAATCATGCGACGAAGAAGTCGTATTTGTACAGGATCCAAAAATGTTGCCCTCTTCTCTGTGCCAAAGTAAATATAAAATGGTCTGTGGCAAAGTGGAAAACTGTTCTGTGGTGAGACAGATTTCAATTTTGAATTTTTTTTTGGGAACCATGTATGCTGCTGGTATGGGAGTGCATCAGTGCCTATGGTAACTTGCATCTTGAAAGGTGCCATCAATGCTGATGCTAAAAGATGTCTCTAGGTTTCAGAGTAAAACACGCTCCCATTCAGACAACATCTTCTTCAGGGATAGCCTTATTTAGCAGGATGACGCAAAGCCACATACTGTATCTTTGACAACAGCATGGCTTGGTAGTAGAAGTGTAGAGTGCTGAACTAGTCTTCCTGCAGTTCAGACCTTTTATTAATTAGAAATATGTAGGGCATGATAAAAGGCAGAATACAACAAGAAGACCCAGGACGATTGAGCAGTCCAATATCAGACAAGAATGGGACAACATTTCTCTTCCAAACCTCCAGCAACTGGTCTCCTTAGTTCCCAGATGTTTACAGACTGTTGTTATGTGTCAAGTGTTAAATGAAAGGGGACACATTTAACATGATCTTATTTTCTCTCAAAATGTTACATTTTCTCAGTTTAAACAATACAAGTTTGGATTGTGATTTGCAAATATTCCATTTTTATGTAGATTTTACACATGGTCCTATGTTTTTGGAATTAGGGTTGTATAGCTTAGAACTTTAGCTAGGTACGGTAGATTACAATTTTCCATAAACTGAAAAACAATGGAAAAAGTGCAAGCGGGGTTTTGACGTCAACCTATGTCCTTCAGCAAATGGAACTTGTTCAGATGTCACAGAAAGTATATGCAGCTGAGATCCTAACTCCACATCCAATGTCACTGGAAATGGACAAATGCTCTGAAGAATAAACAAGTAATTGAACCTTGAGTTTAAAATGTTTTACCACACACATATCTCAACAAGGTGAAGAAACTCTGCTCCAATGAAACCTAAAAGAAAATAAACTCACTCATTCTTCCATACAGATGACTGCTTTTTTTCTCCACACAGACTGTTCTGAAATACCTAGTCCATCTCACTATTCATTGGGTAAGCTGCTTATCCTGTGGAGTTGCAGGGAAACTGGAGCCGATCACAGTACAGGTTGCCTAAATCACAGGGCTGACAGTGACAGACAACCTTTCCACCTACAGGCAATTTAGAGTCACCAATTAAACTGGATTGTGGGAGGAATCTGGAGTCCCTGGAGGACAGCCATGCACACAAAGAGAATATGCAAACTCCACAAAGAAAAGCTGTTGCATTTGAACCCATGTCCACTTCATTACTGTGCTACCCTATAGAACCTTACAAATTCATCAGTCAGTTGTCATGAAATATGGTTGAGACATTCAAATTAAATTTCCAGTTCCACTCATAGTTATGTAATATTAGTGCTCTAATATTAAATTGCTATTATGAGTTTTTCATGGTTCTAACAATGTTATATTTTAGAGCCAGGAAATGCAGGTAGAAACAACATGTAAGCTCCATAGGTCTATTGTAAAAAAAATATTGTGGTTTGGGATTGTGTTGACCAGCAGGATGGCTACAGAGGACTGACACAGCTGAGTGAATACAGGCTGTGGTGAGATCATAGCTCCGGTGCAAGACGTGGGAAAACACAGCTGGGAGTAGAGGAGATGACATAAAGCTGAGTAGAAGAGATAACAGAGATTGGCAACTGTATGTGGGAGCAAGTAGTCAGAGTTGGGTCGAGCCAATCATCAAGGTGGTAGATCAGTTGAGAGAGACAAAGATTGGTGGTGCCAATCACTCAGCATCTGCCACGGGATGACTAGCTGCAGAGTGCCCACCCAGAAGAGACAGCACAATCACTAAATAAACAGAGAAACAGGCACCAGAATGAAGGAATAAGTGGGGTCCAGTCTAAAATCCAGTATTCTTCATCCAGATCCAGAGTTTAATCCAAAACATCCATCCAACATTCAGATCCAGACTCCAAAAACCTCAGTCAAACATCCCAATCTAAATCCAGAACACATTATGAACAGAAACAGGCAACTTACAGAGCCAAAATGGAGTAAGTAGGGATGGGAGTCAAGAGGCTGAGCAGAGTAGATCACCAAGGACAAAAAACTTGCTGGAGAGTACTGGATAAAAGCAAATAATACTGTGGCAATGGGAAAATGGAACCGGACAGGTTAAATAGAGCGAGAGAGAAAGAGCACAGGTGCAGTGAATGAGCAGGTAATAACTGCACTAAACCATTGCAGCATGGGGAGCAGGAGGAGCAAAGAGGTAAATTAACACTTTGTCATCAGCTATTCATGAGCAGGATCACGACATCAGAAGCGTAGACGTGGGTTACTACACAGAAACGTGACTGATTAGCTGTGTGCCGGGTATTTCCTTATTTATCATGGCTCATGGGCTGCATTCATGTGTTATTTTGTGCAACATGTCATCTCAACAATTCGACTCATAGTGATTTTCCCATGAATCCCTTCATACCAATTTATTTTCTAAACTTGGGCCTTACCCTACATACGGTACA
This sequence comes from Anabas testudineus, assembly GCF_900324465.2. Taxonomy (NCBI): domain Eukaryota; kingdom Metazoa; phylum Chordata; class Actinopteri; order Anabantiformes; family Anabantidae; genus Anabas; species Anabas testudineus. The sequence goes on from NC_046611.1 coordinate 30,830,264, forward strand.
TTATCAGTGGTCGTGCCTAGTAACCATTTGCAGTTTAGGTTTCATTGATTCATTTAGTAATTTCTCTTTACTTGTAATAACATTACTGGAAGCCAAAATATCTACACAAAACCACACCTTTTATTTAGCCGTCTGTATTTAAAAACAAAACTCTCTCTCTCTAGAGTCAGTGCAGACACTTGATTTCTCTGAAATCTAAAATCATTCAGTTCTAACCTAATCCAGCGTGTCTTGGCTCAGCAGCCTGCTGGCTGGGCCTCCAGTCCAGCTGCCAATCAGTGCAGCAGCTCATTATCAGAGAAACCACTGATGTGAAACAAGACCCCAAACAGACTGCTCACCAGTAGGATGGAGAGACAAACAGGGAAGTGAGTCACTGAACCTAAAACTAATGGGTTTTTACTGGGACAATATTAATGGATCACTTAACAAACTTTTTCATTGCATCAGTACCTTCATTTGAGATTGATCCTAAATACATTTAAGCTACTCATTTCTCTAGTTAATAACAGAAATCACAATCCTAGATTAGTTTCTTGCCCTTAATGGCTCCTGAATTCTTAAGACTATGCTGCACAGTAGATGATTAGATCTAAAATTAGTTCCTCATCTCCAGCTTCTCCTTTAGAACCTTGACTTATTGTCTAAGCATGTAGTCTATTTCTCCTCAAACCTCAACCAGCTGCATTCCCCAAAGATCTCTGGCCAGTCTTACACTTACAAAACACAATATTGTTATTTAATTACTTATAACTGGTTCTGTCCCAACTACTTTTTAACTGCTTTAGTTAAGCTTCTACCTAAAAAACATACCTTGATCCTGAGTCTGTTAATAACAATTGACCAAATGATTGCTAACCGTCCATTTTTCAAGAACTGAAGAGACTTGTGTCTCAGCACTTGTCAGCCCACATATCTAACAGGAACAACTGTACTTTTTCAGTCTGCTTTCAGGTCCTGTCACTCTACTGAACCTGTACTTACTTAAGTGGCAAATGATCTTCTACTCACTGTGGATTCTGATGCCACCACTGTGATTCTTCAGACTTGATTGTAACATGTTGTTTCCAGACTTGCCATATAATAAGCAATACTAGTCCTAAAAAGACCAAGAATTGTAATGAAAGTCATTCTCACACTGGGCACAGTTGTGCCATCTCCCTGCTCCCCATCGGCCTGCACTTTGCACTTAATGTTCTGTGCCCTGGCACTGATGTCATGATTGTGCACACCTTTAGTAGCCGTTTTCATTGGTTTTCAACAAAAAAATATACAAATAAAATTCAGTGGCAAGAAATTTGAAATTTTGTGATTTTCTACATCAATTTGTCACAATACATGATCTCATTATCATATAAGTCAAGAGTATTAACAAATATAATGTGCCTAATGTGTGAAATAATAACACAACAAAAAACAGATCTTTCATGTCTTCATTACGAACAACCATAAAAACCTCACAGTGCGAATGGAAATAGTTAAAAATAACTGGTTAACCCCAGGTCACAAGGTCATTATTCAAAGGGTTCAGATACTTTTTCCACTAGCACTATGGGGTTTTTCTGGGTGTTCTTAATGTAAACATAAAATATCTGAATTTATTTTGTGTTATTATTTTAGGCACATCACATTTGTTAATAGTTGGCTTAAATGAAGATCCACTAACATTTTAAGACAAATTAATTCAGAAAAAAAAACACAACCACAATTCCAAAAGGTTCACTTTTTCTTGCCACTGTAAATAGAAGTAATAGGGGCAAAGCATGCTCACATACCACAGTGAGGTTCATTCATTAATATTGCAATATGTTTTCTTGCTTTCTACCAACCAAATGAACCAAATTAGGGACTAGGCATCATTTTCTTCAAATTACATTGTTTGTATATGTTCATAGTCTATAATGCAATAATTGTCAAAAATGAAAATCTGCTGTTTTGTTCTTTACAGATAAAATCTATTTTTATATGTATTTTTATATAAAAATACAATTTGACTTGACAGTTCACCTGACCCTGCAGCTTTGTCAGGTGTTGTGTCACATGTTTAGCTAAATGAAATTAACACAGTACAGATAATTATCGTGAACCGCTAGCAGAGGGGTAATTATGCAGTGCGATGACAGTGCTTCAAGACACACACAATGAAGCTGCATAATTTAGAAACAGTATGTGAAGTTTTTATCAACAGCTTCATTTGATGTCTTCATTTGCTTTGAATAGGTTTTTCTGTGAACGTTTATCTTCTTTTTGTTGCTATGAGTAAATCAAACTTAATCATGGCCAAGAGTCAACATAGACAGGGATAGTTAACTCTGGTTATTGTTAACCACTTCAATAATTAAATTTAATAGACCCACACAGTTAATAACACTCACAGTTAAAACACATTTTTTATGACTTATCAGAGGATAAAAACAGTGAAACATGAATGGCTGACCCAAATTTTCCAGCAGTCAAAAACAATACTTGTGGAGACACTTATCTCAAAGTAACAAATGTGGTTTAGTGGCTTTAGAAGAAAAATCACAATGGGATAAATCATCTGAATCTAAAAACAGAGAGTCACGAGTTCATGTAGTTTGTTGTTTGTGGAACTCAACCCATGGTGGAAAATAAAAATCATGATATGTTCTTTTGACATCTCTGTTTTTAGGGTCACAACTTCATGAAAGTGCAATACTAACTTTAACCCTATTAATAAGTACCAACGTTGGATTGCAGACAGTACATTTTTTACAGAGTGCAGTAGCACAGAACAGCAAGAAAAAAACTAGTGTGAAGGATGGTGACTGGCAGCTTCAGTGACTATAATGTGTCAGCAATAAGGATTAGTAACATGCTCCTTCATCACCATGAGCATGCACAATAGTTTATTTTGACTGAATCACACATTCACCAACCCACTGCCAGAAATCCTCACTAGACCACATAATGTGGATTAATTTGTATAATTAATAATAAACAATAAATAATAATAATCCCAAACAAATGAATTTCTTTAACAAACAAAACAATGTATGTATTTTTATGAACTGACCATTTTGTTGAAGGAACTTAATTTCTCTCTGTTCTGGTTGCTTTTGCTGCACTTATTTACATAAATGTGGAAATTTTCACACAATTTCATTTCATAGATTGAGACTACTGTCGACTTTTTTCGCCTCAGGTTCTGATGCCAGGACACAAGAACAAAAGAGATAAAAAGGAAATTTCAACAACCTCAGCTTTAGCCTCAAGTGACAGCATGAGATCAGCTCTGAAAGCTGAAGCATTTCTTACCCAGAGGACATTCACGGTGTGTAACCTAACAGAATTTGTCTTTATCAGTGGTGGTGATTGAGATGCTGAAAAACTGCTTCATGGTTGAGGACACTGCCTGAAGCAGCCCCCTTTACATACATACATGTGATTTTATTTACAGTAGCTAGAGTCTTGATCTGGGGATCATAGTGTGAAATTCACTCTTTGCTTTGACTAATGACTTTCCCTAATCCTAACCATGTTTGTCTTAATGTCTATTTTCTACCAAGTTTAACAATTTCCAGCTAGTTCTTGTACAGTATGCATGAATAAACACATTTAGGAAGTTACCTTGAAGATACATCACTTTTTCATGCCAGAGGACGTGATGGAGGCCGCATGTCAGGCCTGTTCTTATGACAGCAATTATAAATGCTTAGTTAGATAGGATCAGCTATTGGCAGGAGTTATAGGTCTACAGTGCAGAAAAAATGAGTTTACTCAATTTTGCTCTGCTGTTAATTTAGATGTTGATTTGTAGCTTGCATAAATAGTGCATTTAGCATAAAATATAAGCAGTGAATGTGCCAACACTTGTAAATCTAATGTGTACTATTTACACATCCAGCTGACATGGTTAAGACATGTTTTTAAGCTTTCAGGCAGGTAAATGCTCCACTGTGTTAGTCTCTCTACTGTTCACTTGCTGTTCTGTAGCCTGATAGTGAACAGTAAAGGAGGTTTATCACCATTTACTGATGAAAACAGCTGCCTGCTGCTGGAAACAAGGTTAATGAGAGTGGGGAGACTGAACTAAAACCAAGCTGAGGGGAACAACAGAATTGGCTAATAATTCTCTGTGGGTTTGTCACAGTTAGTGAATACTTTCAAATTTTGCATAATCATTTAAACCACTGTTTGTGTAACATCTTAATTAGCTGAGCTTTAATACAGTGGTTTTTTTTTTTTTTACTGAGAGGTTTTGCATTAGACTCACCATGTCTTTTTTTGGAGAGATGCAATTCTTCATGATGACCATCCTCATGTTGGCTCATATTTTTACAACGGTACCCTTCAAATGGTCTCATGTTTTTATCCAGATACTTACAGTTTTCAGAGACTTGTTCTGTCTCAGGTTTTGATTTTGGCCAACAGGATGTCTACATATGAACATTTGCTAGTTAGTGAGTACAAATTAAGTGCTTTTGTGGTATTTGGTGCAGCAGCCTTAAGGCAGCTGGCTTTATTAGAGATGGCTACCTGGATAACACAGGTCACCTTTTGCTGTGGGATGATGGATATGGAGGTGGCATCGGCCCTCAGGGGACACAGATGATGGGCTCTTTCTTATTACAGGGCTAATGGGAGAGAAAGCTGTGAAAAGGCATCAATCGTTACCCACTGCAACCACCAAGGTCAAGGAGGTCACACATTAACAAGCTTCTCTTTCTTCTGAGGTTTCTGTCTGTCTTTGCTTTTTTTTACTCTTTCTTTTCAGTTTTTCTCTTTTCACTTGTTTTATCCTTGGTTTATTTCTCCCACCTCTGAGGCCTGTACATACTATAATCATTACACTAAGCCATTAACTCTTCACTTAAGATTTTATGTCATTGTCTGATTACTGCATTTCCATTACAGCTAACAGGTAACCGAGATGTTAGAGTTCAGCATGTGTGGTGGTAAAAACATTTCAAATTTAGCAAAACTGATTCACAATCGTCACATAGCAACAGTAGGTATGCTTACCACTTCTCCCCAAGGTTTTCTGAGTGTTCAGTGTTGTCACTGTCTTTTAACACATACAGTACATGTGAATGTCTCATGTAGATGCAATGGCATTCAGTAGCACTTCTCCATTCATACCTTCTTTTTCATCTGTCCTTTTAAATACGTTACACACATCTGTTCACTTTAAGACAACAAAAACACAAAACTATACTAGTGCCACCTCCTTGAAGAGCACTTTCTTAATCTGCATTCTATGTCACAACTCAGTGGCTGTCTTGAATTATTGAAATATGTGAGTGACCTCCAGCATGCACTGGGATGGTTTGTAGTTCATTTTGAAGGAGCTAGGATGACGGTCAGCACCTCCAGTTTGGCAATAACCTTGATCCAGTTTGAGTTTCACATAAACTACATAAATGCAATTGCAATATAATAAGAATGCTACCAAAGAAGCAAGATTACATCTAGCTAGGTGTACCTTAGATGCAAGTCATTCAACATGACTGTAGTATGTGACTTTTTGGAATATTTTTATATTATATTATCTAATCTTATTTATATATATTACCATAACATATAGCGTTTGTTGTACTCTAAGCATACTCCCACATACGGTGATACCACTTTTGGAGTCAGCTGCCAAAATGACTACCTCTAAGTGTTACACCTCAGCAGGTGTAACATTTCTTTTTGCAGTAAACAGTGATTATCACTTGACAACAGCAACTGTGCAAAGAAAGAGATTTGGTTGTAAATAACCATCTGTTTAAGGTTTAGGCATTTAAACATGGTTATGGTTAATAAATGACTGCTTTCTTAACTTTTATAATGTGATAAACATGATGTTCATAACTAATCTGTCAGGTGTCTGGTTACAATAAAAGCAACAGATGGTTAATTTATACTGAACTTAAACTGCGGAAATATCCTGTACCACCCCAACCTCCTTCTGACAAACCTTGAGGGTGTATATGGCATCCTTGTAATGTTTATTATAGTTGCTAGACACTCTTAAACAGTAATACATAGAAACTTCTGTTACAGCATCAATATCTGAAGCCTAAGTTGGCTTGGTTTCAAGTCTCATTCTACAACTAGCTTGATCCCCAAAAGCATATTGTAGCTTTGGGGAATAAAGTGACCTTTAAATCTGCCCTGTTGACTGGAAGGTCACCAACAAAAGCTATGTGTAGTTGCAGCACATCTTCATTTGAAAGAAATTATTGACGTCTATTATTGCCAGTGTTCCTTTTTGCCGAGGCTAATTTGTATCTAGATATAAATAACATGTCATTACCAAGTGTAAATGTGTTGTTGAAAGAAAGCTCTTTGTGTAGTTCTGTAATCCAACAGGAACACCTCCTTCAATTTAAAATTACATGGCCCCTACAGTTTGGTTAAAGTGAGGGATAGAGTGAGGACATTGGTATACCTGCCACAAAGTAAAATTAACAAATGGATTTATGTTTTGTTGATCACAGATTGGCTGCTACCAGATAAGTCTGTTCTTCAAGGTGAATCTTTAAGGTCTACTCTATAATATTTGTGAAATCAAGAAGCAATAACTTCATTATAGGCACTCCTTTCTTGTTGTAAGATATCAGTATTCATTTCTTTAAAGCAATGTGAGTGTAAGATAAAAGCTGTCCTTTAGCTCTGTGCAGCCTTGATTGATTCTACGACACTCCAGTATCCTGTATAATGAGAAATAACTCTAGGAGAATATCAATGCTAAGGATCCCAGAGGTGGTCAAGGAAACATCAGTGCTAAAGTCCTTTAACTCTGAGCACAGTACAAGTGCTGCTATATGGTAACATTATTCCATCCACAGCCAAACACTGGTTGAATGGTGATATACTGGATCAGGGACAGGCCTATTTAACTTGGCCTTTGTGTAATGAAGTAATAAAGTCTGCACTTTTTAAGCTGAATCAGATTGTAACTCCTACTCAACAAGCATTGAGTATGTGTACTGTATGCAGGGTATGCTCTAGTGAGTCTATCCACAGAGTAGCTTGGAGAGTTGTTCTCCCTCCTCCCCACTGAATCTTCATAACAAATATAAAGGAGGTGGTGACACAAAGTATTAAAATGTCTTAACTTTTTGAAACAGTCTTTACACATGAGAATACAGCCATGTAGAAACATTGTGCTGGGCTTTGTACCTTTTCACAAAGGTGTAATTTTGTTGTTTGAATTGATTCAATGAATGGTTGGAATAAAACACATACATTGTAGAGTACAGGAGAAGATTGAATTCCCCAGAGCACCTGTCTACAATCTACAAGTTTACAATCTGTTGTTTAATTTATGGTCAATATTCACTATATGCTGTACACCTGTTCCTAGTTCTAAGAGAATCATTTTGTCATTTTTGGTGTATGGAATTACGGTGAAGTTTATTGATCCCATTTTTTTATTGGAAATGTCAGATAATGAAATCATAAGTTGTTGTGGTGTCATGTTTTTCATAATTCTGCAAAACACAATTTCAAGATCAGCCACTGTACTTGAGATGTGCATGTTATGCAATCGACACAGCCAACATGTCGGCCCATGTGTCACTTGTGCGGTACATTGTAAGCGCTTCCCGAGGCATATTTTTAGGCCACACTCATAACCACAGCGAATGTGTACTGGGCTGGGAGCGCCTCCAAAACATCACTTCACTTTGTGTAGAGACTTTACATTTAAAAAGTAATGGAGGGTGTAGTGTGAGCAGCCTGCCAGCTGTGTGGAGGCGTTGCGGGACTGCACAGTGTGTAGGTCATTTGTGCTTCAGAAGTTCTCAAAGGTGTGTCAGCTGTGTAGACACGACATCAGAGTGTAAAGTACGGCCGCATCTGCTTCTTCTTCCCTTGTCTCTGTGTTTCTTTGTCTTCCTTTGTTTTTACTCCCAGGGAACCTTTATGTATGTTTAGCAGAGGTACATATTGGGTTCCTTTAGTTGAATCCAGTGTTCACCCTCACATCTGCTGTTTGTTTTCCCATTACCCAGGAGGTGTGTGAGTTTGCAGTCATAGCTATTCTGGTTCTCTTCTCAGTTTATTTGAGTGCATTTTTAACCTTCTCCCTCCATTCTGGGATTAATCAGTGACGGTGGGAAGTGCTGTCCGTCATCAGTCACGGATGACACTTCGCATAGGTACCAGACTGAGAAAGGATATCTCATTTGGCAAATGAGAGCTATGAACAAAAGATTTTGTCTCTGTTTATGCTTTTCTGTCTAGCCTCTTCAGACGTTTAAACCACAGCCTCGTTGTTTCCGGTGCAGCCCTGTTTGTATTTTTGCATCAATCTCCAGCCCATTTCCTGTCTTTAGTTGGAGCTGTTTACGTGTGTCAAAGAACCTGTCGCTCTTTCTTTCTGTAGAGACACACTATGCGAGAGGGAAGCAGTTCACTTCACAATTCACTGTTAAGCGAATCTCACACACAGCAGGTTTTTACCAGATTCACTGGACTATATATTTGTTTATAAAGTCATGGTCATTGAGTCATTCAAATCACTAACCATCTTTTATTTACTTTGGTTCGTGCTGACATTAATGAAAGTCTGTTTCAAGTCTGTAGTCCCACTGCAATTCCAATCTCCTCCAATTTTCTGACATGTCATGGCATAACAAACAACTGATTTAATTACTTTAAAGACTCGTAATTATTCATCTGGAAGACAACTTCATAGTTTAGCACAACAAGTTATTCAGTGATGAAACCAGCAACTAAAAATGGCTTTAAAAACAAATTACATCTCTACAACGTGTAATCTCAAATCATTTTAGATTACATAAATAGTGAGCATATTTTGCCATTATGTGACAGTATGAAAGAACACGCTAAACATAAAATTACTCCTTACCCCTGTAAACAGCATTATATTGGTGACAGTAGCTCACCTGCACAATGTCTAGCAGAGACAATATTTATTGTTTTTGATACCTGTAGCAAATCGAAGGCACATTTGGCAGGTGCTGAGGTTTATTTCAAGCCATGATACATCATGTGTTGAAAATGTGGTCACATGAAAAAAACCTAAATGCTGAATACACATTGTGCAAGTGAAAACATACATTTTGCTTTAAATGTAAATCTGGTACAAGTCCCATTGATATCAGCGCCCACCCACTGTGGCTTTGAAAGCCTCCTCAGCTGCCACAGCCGACGCATCTCATCTCTCCTTGTCTTATTTCTATCCCCTAATGTAGCCGCCGAGTGTCACATGGGATGTTGTTGTATAACTTATTTACACATTCAGTTTGATGTCTCTTGCTTTTTCCTGATAAATGTGCTTTGTGTACCATAAACAGCACAAACACACTATAGCACCACTGATAATACACACTGCTGCAGCACAACATGCACTTGCAGCACGAAAATAAAAAAAAAACAAATAAAGTGAAAACTACTTGATAATGCATATACATGTGCAAGCTTGTTGTGTTCTATTCTGTTTCTGCTTTAAAAGCTTCTGTGTGTAGGACAAGGGTCAAGTGCACCCACTGGCATTAAAATGCAGCAGCATAACAGCCAGAAGCACAATAACTGAAGTTCAAAATGCTGTATAGACACCAGGCAATCCATTATCAAGTCCCTCTGTGTGTTTGTTTTACAAACAGACCTGAAGCTGCACTGAAGTGAAATGCCATAAACTTAGCAGTATACCACAACAATTAAATAGGAATTATGTATTTCATCATTTCTTTTTTCCCACTGAGAAAGTTGAGTGGAAAAAAGGGATTTTTGATTTTCTATGTGCCCAAAGTTCGCTCTACTTCAATATATTTTATAGGGTAAAGACTCAGTTCCTCTTTTGATCTTGCCATTTAATGCTAATCCTCCATCTTGTGTGTTGTGTGTTGACAAAACAGGCTACGCTACGTGGTTGTGAGCGTTTCTACTTCAGCCCTGGTGTGTCTCTGCAGCTCTGTATGCAACACAGTTGGTGGTGTAGTTGACTGTTTTGCCACTGTGTGCTACAAACTGAGTTAATCACAACAGCTACTTTTAACACCAACTATTGATATTCTGTTTGTAAACTAATTATTTTAAAATGTCTAACTCATTTTATGACTAGAAAGATTTATAGCCCAAGCTTTTGTACAAATTATTTATTAGCACACTTTTTAGATGGTTTAGACAAAACATAAACTAATTATATGATGCATGATGGTGATGGCTACACTTTTCTTTTCTCCATGCTTAGTGATATTATTCATAGCAGGAAATAATAGCTTCTCAAGAGAAAAATCTTTCTAACAAATGGTGAAAGTGGTTTCTACTCTTCTTTTGTCAATCAGACCCACAGATACCACAGATCCAGATGGTGGATTTGATCGTAAAACCATAACCTGGGACTCTTAGTGTACTGCTTGTGATGTGGTTTCAGATAAATTTAATGGGTTGCACTGTGCCGTCCCCACCAGGTTCCTAATGAAGAAGCGTGTCTGTCGATGTAAAAAGTCTTGCCAAAGGATGGTCTCATGTGTCCTCTCTTTTCAGAGATGATATAAAAGACTTGGGATGTCCTTCAACATGGAGGACCAGAACAACTTCAGGGTCGAGTGAGCACTGACTCCAAATCAAGTGGTAAGAGAAATTACCCAGAGTGCATTACTTATAATTACCCATAATGCAGCATAAGCATAAGTTTTTTTTTTAGTTATTGGTTTGTAATGTTTTGTTGTTTCAGTGAAATACTTGTTTCCTTTACTAGAACCCCGACAAAAGACGACCTCACCATCACTCAATATCGATGGAGCACTGGGCTTTTAAAGGGCCGTCTCATTTCACAGGGGAATATTTCAATCACTTGCCCTGCTATTTCAAAGAGCAACTTGAAAATGTGAAGGCACTCAAACACACAGTATAGGGGTATAAAATCTGAAACAGGATTGTGTCACATTATTTTTTTTTAGGGGTTTTAGCAATCACATAACTTGACAATGATAAGATTGGACAGACAATTAGCATCAGTTGGAGTTTAATCAAATTATTTTATATTCTGACCAAGCCCAAAGATTACGTTTCCACTATATGGTAATACAGCAAAATGGCTCTTGAAGTTGTTTCCTGACATAAAATAAACATTCAATCAGTCATTTTGACAGTGCCCAGTCAACTCACATGAACCAGATATTCTACAACGTCAGGCGTGATTAAGCTCAAATTAACTAAATTTTACTTGGTTTTGCACATTTTCATCACACTACAGTCACATTTTACGCCTCATGCATTTTTAAACTTCCTCAAGATTCATTTTCCCTTTCTCTGTCCTTGCAGGGTTAATAGGCTGCTGCAGGTGTCCCATTTAAATTTTCAGCTATGGTTTGTAGCCTGGATTAGACGTAAATGAAAGTGAATAAATGATTTAATCCACTAATTCAATTAAGGGCAAAGGAGCCAAACAGCCAGTAATCCACTCTTGTAAACCAGTGGTGCCTGCTCTTTAATGGAGGCTAGAATCAGTGCAGAAATGACCACTCAGGAATCATATTGGCTGGTTGATGAACAGCACCAACAGAACCTGTTTTTTCTTACAGTACTTACTGATTTTTTGTGACACTAACATTTTGTATCAGTTGGAACGAGGCAGATATTTGTTGCACAGGATGGACGTAAGGTTGCATACTTTCGTTATTAATAATTTACAGCTTACAGTCTCATAAAGTGCACCAAACTAATTCATATCAACCACAAAGATCTTGCAACTTGCTGGAGATACCTTTTTACATGTATTGTCCTTCCACTTGCTATTGGCAGACATCTGTGACAAAACATCATGAGATGTAAAGTGATCATGTTGTTCACATATTGAAGGAAAATGGAAAATTCCCAAATGTAATTAGTGTGAAGGTATGGACAATATTTTAAATGCTTTACAGTTTTCCAGCATTCACTTAGTTGCTCACTTTTCTGTTGGTGATTCAGTGAAAAACATTTGATGGACATCAGTATGCTCTGTGCAGGAACTGCATCATTTAAACACTGACCACGCTGTGTGGTGGGAGAGAGTTGTGACTGATGAAGACAGGCCGGAGAGGGGGAAATGACAACACAGCCGCTCTCTCAGATCCTCCCGTAGCTGTCTCAAGAGGAGAACGAACATGCATGTGTGGGTTTAAATTGTAGATCCTGTTTTAAATTTGGAGAACTGTTCAGTTCAGTTGACTAATCAGCTAGGAACACGAATGACCAATCAGCAGCCAAAAAGAAGTGTGAATGAGCTATAAATGGGCTGAAATGACTAATTACTTATCTGCCATTCATTCTTAAAGTTAAATTACACCGGACTGTTAAGGTCACATTTCTTTTAATAAATAAATAAATAAGAAATAAATAAAACATTTGGTAGCATTAGGATTCACTCTTCTTGATACTTCAAATTACAAAGTTCAATTTACTGTGTAGTATTCAAGTTAAGGAGCACTTGCACAAGGACTTGGGCAGTGTATTCAATAAATTTGGGTAAGATATCACTGACATTGTAAAGGACTAATGTGTATGGCAGAAGGATGAAGAGATGTAATCAGCAGAGCTAAGTTGGTTGTCAATACTGACCCCCTAGATTTCAGATCAAAGTGAACAGCATATGAAGTAAGAAAGTTTATTTTAGTTTTAACCAAATGAGAGCTAGCACTGCCACAGAGCTGACAGTATTTTATGATAGACTTCAACGTTCAAGTGTCTATAATTAATATTTTATAACAACACCATTTGTAAAGTGAATTATGATGTGATACTGCAGCTTCTTTGACTTTCGAGCCATTTATAGTTTTGGCTCAGGCCACATATGTATAGTCATCTGTCAGAGAAAAAGCTCTAAAATCCCACCGTACACAGACACGATCAGAGACTACGAAATGTGTGTAGTGGAGCATTTAGAGTCAGATTTTTTTCATCCTCGTGAAGTGGTCAAGACCAAAATCAAAAATAAAACACAACCCTAATAAACAAACGTAAGCAAACATAATAAATAATATCACCCGGAAGCTGCTCAGTACAATTGCAGTGAGAGCTGCTGGTTACTGAGAAGATACAATAGAACAGTTCAAGGATTTGTTCAAAGAAACTTCCAGCACAAAGCAGAGCATAGGCCAAGGGCTGAAATACTAAAACTATATTTCTAGAGTGAAGAAATTCTTTAAATACAAGGACCTTTCTGCCAACTCACACACATGTACACATGTCCAACCAGTACAGCGCATTAAATAGTAAGATGTCATTAATATTCAAACACGCATACTGTGCATGTAAGTAATTGATGCCCTATTCTAAATACCCAAAGAGAGAAAACCAGATTTCAGATGCAATCCATATGTCTGCACACGGTGGACATCATGTACTATACAGTCTGCCATTTCATAGTTGGGAAATGTATTTCCTTTCTTCATGAAAAACTCTTTTAAGCCTGCCAAGATTGTTGTCTTGTTCTCAGGAGGAACTGATCTGTATTCAGAATTTCTTGGAACAGTTTCCACCTCTGATAAAGTGTTTTGTTCCATGAGATTTTGGACAATGTGATTAAGCAAAACATAGCGACTTCTCTATTAGAAGCCTGGAACAGCAGTGAAAAATAGCTTCTTCTCTGTGGCTGGCGCTGTGGGCTAAAATAAAGCCACAATCAAAGGGTCTTAAAATACATTCAGAGCAGAGATTTGCTTGACAGAGTAAGAACAAGATATTTAGTATTACTGCTGACTGTGGAGTTGAGAAGTTAGGCCATCTTGAAAAAGATACTCCAGTTGCAAAAGTGCAAAAGTCTAAAGAAAAACCTATCCCCTATCCCTAACCCTAAGAAAGAAACACGTTTTATTAAATAACATATGGAAATGGCCTACTAATGACCTACAGAAGGTGGGTTGAATCAGTTACAAAATTACACAATATTCTTAAAGAGGCTTACTAATTCCTTTATAACTATTGTGTGTATAAAAAGTTGCTATTTTCCTTTTTATTTTACATTTTTATCCATAGCGCCCATTACATATTTTTGTATTGGCTAAATTATTGCTTTACTTTGAATGGTTGAATGTTGAAATACCAGGCAGATGGAATCTAAATGCAGACATGCACATCAAAGCTGGCTGACTGTAGTTGTGAAATAATAACGGCAGTAAATTCATTGACTTACTGAATGGTGAGATGGACAGACACTAAGCAAGAGTTGCTGAAGAAGCTGAAGTAAGAGGACTGGCTAAGGTCAAAGTGAGGAGGCAGGTAAACTAAACAGAGAGGCATAATTCAAGAAGTGCTGGGCGTAGTAAAAAAAGTTGTTTAATTAAAAATTAAAAAAAAAAAAATTTAAATGAAAAAGGATCCAGTAATAACATAAGACCAGAATAGCTGGTATACAATATATATATATATATATATATATATATATACATATTTGATTATATTTTATATATTAATTATACTGACTATTACTCAACCTGTGTTTAGCTGGAATATTGTCTGATTCTTACTGAACTAAAAATTGATGATTATCCTGTTAATTGACTTGTTAATTGAGTCGAGTTATGACCATGTGTTCTGTTCGTGTACGCTGAAATGCTGATTTGAATTGAATCTTTGGTCACACTTCAATGTCATTTTATGATACCTTTAAATGACCTGAATTATTATTATTACTTAATGCTATGTAGAGCATAATATTGACCTTATTCCAAAACATTTGAGACTTTTAACAATATTGTGCAACCCTGCTTGCATCTCCATAACTGTGCAGTAGATGATGTACCTTTTTGTTCTGTCAGGGTGATGTGGCAGAACAGTTTTTGTGCAAAGGGCAAGAAAACCAAAGGTCAATCATGGCCAGAGGGCAAACATGCACTCATACACTGAAGCCCCAATTGCCCTTTGGGCTTGACTGTTACAAGAAAAGATGAACTCTCCATATCAAATACTGCAGCTGACATTCAGTCAAGGCATCCCAGCATCCACAGCAGCTGAATCACATGTTCTCCGACTTCTTAGTAAGGAGGGTTAATTCCTAAGTCCTGTGTCTTGGGGGCGTTCATAATAATGGCAGCTTATCAGGGGAGTCCTCTTTGTTCAGAGCTAAAATTACCATGTAGCCCCCAGCGTATACACTCTACAAGACTGAAAAGTTAAGTTGAAAACTCATTGTGAACTTGCTTTATTGTTGGCTGATTTAAAAAAAAAAAAAACTCTCCTGGAAGTTGTTTTGACAGCTCAACCAAATTCCCTCCTTTAATTACACAGTCACAGCAGCAAAACAGAGCTTGTTTTGCTGAGAAATGAGCCAAAAATCACTGGTTATGTTTTGTATTCACGAAATCTGATGACATTTTATAACCTGTTAGGATTTTACATGCACATATCTTTACACCTTTATCACTACGAATGAATTATTAATAATCTGTTATTATTAATAACAACCAAATGTTCAATTCCCCATACCAAACATTCATGACTAGTATTACACCTGTTAGTCTGTTTTGTTTTTTTTTGCCATACTAGTGTTTATTTTGACAGCTAACCAGTACTTGGTTATTTTTGCACCAAATTCAAGACTCGACACATATACGGCAGGCCTGAGAGGAGTCCTCCAATCCCAGGTTCTTGCCAGTTCAACAGATCAGTCAAGAAGACAAGTGGTCAAGGAACCACAGCGCTGCACTGTGACACCCATCTGCAAAGTCATCACGATCCCAGATTAAAACCTATTACCAATACTGATTGCTATAACCCAATGAGGCATAAAATGTAGTTTTTTTGCAATCAAGGGCAAAAGAGTGATGGACTTGAATATGGAGCCAGAGTGGTGAGAATCTCTCCAGCGGGTGGCACGAAGGGAGGTGGCAATGTCTGACTGATGCTGTTTTCCTTCCTTTTATTTAACCCAGTTATGTTAAACACATAGGCCTACAGAGTGCAGTATATACAGCATGAATTATGCAGGAGTATCCCTTTAACATTAAATCACCCTATACAACTAAGACCTATAGGATTCATGAATGCATGAAGAGCAATGAAACTGTTTTCAGAGGATCTGTGGTGCCTCAAATGGTGCAGCCAAACACACACACACACACACACACACACACACACACACACACACACACACACACACACACACACACACACACACACACACACACACACACACACACACATGCACACATGGCCTGAATTCAGTTGTGATGACTGGTCATTAGATAAATGAATGAAATCATGTGTGAATAACTGGAAACTCATATGGTCCAAAGACTGTTTAATGTGGGTCAAGAGACAAGGCTGGTGCCTGATAATGATATATGCACGAATGCTGCAACAAAAGCTGCAAATGCAGATACATAATGATTGCAATTTCAAGATTTCAGATGCACAAAATTAAGCTCTAGATATTGTAAAATAGGTTAAGATATACTTTATTAATCCCAGAAGGGAAATCTAGAATGAAATGTATATTACAATATTAAATAATACACTTTAAATGATGGGTTCACCAGTTTTAAGCAAATGTATGTCTTCAGTATGTAATTACTAAGAATACTAACAACACTCTAATTTAGTACATACAGTGGTATCAAGCAATGGGTGCGAGGGTGAAGGTGGCGATTTGGGGAGCATCCAGAGCAGATCCTAATGAGGATCCCTGTTATATTCAGTGGAGCCTTCATGTGAGGTCAGGGTCATCCTCCTCAGAGACTGAGTATTAATCGTTGTTTGTTTGCTTCTACATTTGGTAACTGTTATATTTATAACCTCATCACTAAAAAACTGAACTGAAGTATGTAAACTCTTTTTATTAATAAATAATGTTGACCCCCCAAACCTCTTGGCAGCAATAACCTCAACCAGGTGCTTCCTGTAGCTCCAGACCTGAGCAGTGTTCAGGAGGAATTTTAGCCCACTCTTCCTGCAGAACTGCTTTAGCTCTGTCATATTCTTTGAACGTCTCATGTGTGTGGCTCTCAAGTCATTTCATAGCATCTCTATTGGTTTGAAGTCTGGACTCCAACTTGGCCACTACAAAAAGTTAATTTTGTTTTTCTAAAGCCATTCTGCTGTGTACTTGCTCCGGTGTTTTCATTTATTGTCCTGTAGCATCACCCAACTTCTACAGAGTTTCAGCTGACGTACAGACATTCTCACATTATGCTGAAAAATTACTGCAAGCTGGCCAGGCCCTGATGCTTCTAAGCAGGCCCAAATCATGATGTTTCCTCCACCATACTTTACAGTAGGGTTAATGGGTTTTTTTTTTACACCAGATGTAGTGCTGTGTGTTCTTTTCACATAGATCTTAGTTTCATCAGTCCCCAAAACATTTTGCCTATACTGCTGTGGAGTGTCAGTGTGCTCTTTGGCAAACTTCAGGCATGTAGCAATGTTCTTTTTAGTAAGTAGAAGTTTCCTTCAGGGTGTCCTTCCATAGACACCCTGCTTATTCAATGTTTTACCTAACGTAGACTTATAAACATAGATGTTAGTAAGTTACAATGATTCCTTCAAATATTTCACTGTCACTCTGGGTTGTTTTATCAAAGCTTCATCAAACTCAAACTCAAACTTTGTTTTTTGTCAGTCAAAGTAGCTCTAGTCCTCAAAATGATTTTCTTTATATATGCTAACACCTGACTCCAGTTACCTTATTTGAGGTAATTAATTCCAATTCAAATTAAATCAAATATATAAGTCACCACCTTGATTTAACTCAGCAAATAGGTAAGAGAACCATTGGATAATTACTACATGGGTGATTATTTTTCAGCTGGCAACAAGTTGTTTATCCCTAACTAATGCAGTAAGTAGCTTCTCATTTTTTAATCATCCATATCAAAAGACACATCTTGTGGTTGTGAAAAAGAAGTTAATCAAGCAAAGAAACCATCAAAGGAGATTGATGAAACTACCAGAACTGGGTTAAGAAGAAGGTCATGTGGTCTGATGAGTCCAGATTTACCCTGTTCCAGATTGATAGGTGCATCAGGATAAGCCAGGTAAAGTGATGGACCCGCCTGCTGTACAACCCTGTGGGGGCAGTGCTATGATCTGGGGTTGCTGCAGTTGATCAGGTCTAGTTTCAGCAATGTTATGTGCCCAAAGAATGAGGTCAGCTGACTACCTGGATATACTGAAGGACCAGATTATTCCATCAATGGATTTTTTTTTCAGGGAGCATGACACATCATTTTCATAGATTGGCCACCACAGAGTCCAGACCTTAACCCCATTGAGAATCTTTGGGATGTGCTGGAGAAGACTTTGCACAGCGGTCTGACTCTCCTATCAGTAATACAAGATCTTGGCGAAAATTTAATGCAACTCTGGAATAAATGTTGTGACGTTTCAGAAACCTTATCGAAATGATGCCTGCGAATGCCGACAACAAACTGACTCCACAGCAAGATCAGACTTTTACTTAGGCCTACAGCAAAATTAAAAGATGTCAACATCTGTGATGCAGCACAGAGCTCAACATGAACATTATTCAGTATAATTTACTTCTACATTCCCACTCTGTGTCGGAGATGATTAATAATCATGAATGATTAATGAAGTTACCGCTGTTGTGGCACCTGCAGAAATGCACACAGAAACTGTGGAGATGTTCTTATGGATTTTTTTACAAGAGTTCTATAAACTCACATGGAATAATTCTACAAACAGCTGGAAGCTACAAACTAAGTCTGTTGTCCCTGGCTAATGAAGCTCATTAATTAATATTGGTGCTGAAATGCAGAGAGCTGTTAATGCTCAGATGTTATCCTCTGCACAGATAAAGTTTGTTTAATCAAAAGGTCTGATTAACAGTTAGACCTACATGTGGACAAAATCATGCAGATCCAGTGATTTGTCTGAAAGCTCTGAAACAGCTACTAAATGGACCAATAGCCATTTGATTCCTTCTATACTGGTACTACTGTATAAACTTGAGAGAGAAAGACCTTAGTGACATACATTTCATCGCTGATTCTAATTTCAGGCAGCTTTGCTTCCTTGTTTTTCCTATAAAATAACCAATTTTTTTTTTTTAAAGAGTCACCATGATGCTTGCTCTTTGGTTTAAGCTGCAGGTTTACAGCAGCTGCAGACACAGATGCATTCACTTCAGCAGGGTTGGTGCAGACAAAGCGTCCCACCTAAGAAAAGCTCACACAAACAATTAGCATATGAGTAGCTGTGACTTGCGATGGGGGTTAAAAAGTTTAAAAAGATATGGTGTTGCTATTTTACCCCTGGTCAAGTCAAGTCAAGCCAAGGGAGAGGTGGAAAACTCTGAATGTATCTGTCCACATCAGACTGATGTTAACATAATTCACGATTTAATAACTTCGTCTATAACACCTGTTAGTCTTTTAACATAACGTCTCGATGAAGTTACAGATTTACAGTGTTTTATTGTTATTGTGACTTAAAACAGAAAAACTAATAACTTTAGGCAGAACCCCAATTTGGACTCAGTCTGCTGGTATGAAAGTCCTGTTCTCAGCCTCCTGGTCACATCATGGTCACCACATGTTGGTCAGCTCTTCATTCATTCCCAAAAAAAAAGATGAAAAGGAGAAATGTTATTGCACTGGGCGCCATGCAGCACAGATACTGTAACTCAATCTGAATCAGTCTGACATAAACTGGCCTATATGAACTATATGAGGCCCAAACGTGGATTAATCATCAGCTTAAAAATAGAACTTAACACATGACTAGAACTATGCCTTAATGTGACTGTGGCAATATAGAGCAACCACTTTGTTTGCAGAACCAGAAACAGAAATCTAGGCCACGTAAGTTCACCACATTCAGATTTTCTACAACTACTCTGCTGCTTTCACTATCAAATGCATCACAACACATAGGTTTTGCATTCAACCGTGAAATAGGAGCGCATGGTACAAATGTGTTTCCTTGAATTAAGTGTGTTTCCTTTTTGTCCTTGTTGCAAGGAGTACATCACCAGGCTTCTGCACAAGCTATTTCAATAAGATGGAAAGAATAAGTTTTACTTTCCACAAATGACCAATCCCCCAGAAACCTCAGGAGGGGAAAATAAATGGTCCATTGAAATTGGGATACCCCCACCAGAATGGCTGAGTCTGCAATAGGTACAAGGCAAATGATAAAATGGACAATGGCAATGAGATTAATAAATCAATAAGGAGAAACATGATTAGATAGAGTGAAGCAATAGGGTCGATATGCTGCCTAGTGACATCACTGTGTGTGTTACTTGTCTGAAAAAGTGGACAGTCAGTTTCACACAGATTCAGACGCAGACAGCGGAAAGGCAGTGAGTGTAATGATGCAGAGAGACAGATTGGTAGTCTCACACTGGTTTTCCAATGAACAAATCTTGCCATATGTTACACATTAAACTGAGCTAAAAGAGGTTGGTCGTGTCCCATTTCAGGTCCTGTCTTCTTCAGTATCCTCATGTGAGGCCTAGTCGGGTCATAGACTGTTGTGTTTCAACGACTCATTTAAACAGCTGTGGGAAACTTTTATCAGCTGTATATATGTGTATCATATAGTTGCAATCCTCATGCAACCCCCACTGCAAATTAGGTGTACTGGCAACATTTGTAATGAACAAATCAAACAAAAACAATTTAAACAGCTGAAGAAGTAGTAGCTACAGTAATTCCTTCAAATTCAACACAAAACTTGACAAAGTTGAAACTTTGAATGATTACTATTACAAATATTACTATTATTATATTTTCTGATGATTACTGTGAGTCTCACAATCTTTGTGGAGAAATTAAATAGATATGAGTTAATAGCTAATGACTCAATAAACTGTTATTGCTTGGTTTGAACTACATACACTAGTCCTACAGTAGCCAATGTAAGTAAATTGTGTTAATAACATGTTATTGTACATAGGTCCTATTGTGGAATCCATTTTCTGTCTGCTCTAATGTGAGGCTGTCTGCACCTGCATATGTGTGTGTATTTGAATTATGGTTTACCCATGAAAGAAGCCTTACACTGTGGCCGCTCATTGCTACTCAATGCCACTTGCCACACAGTGTGGATTAGAACTGCTTCTTTCCTCTCCCCAACACGTTGCACTCTTGGAACTCACAATGAATCTAGCCAGGAGGTGCTGACCCTGTGATAATCACAACTGACAATGCTGTTATAAAGACCACTTACTTATGAGACGACTTGCTGGGCACAATGTGACATTGCAAAATAAGCTTTGTCCATTCAGAATGTCAACTGTCGTCACTCCAAGATGCAGGCCAGCGTCAACAAATCAGGAAACGGGGCAGAGGGGCGCTTCTATCACCAGATCTCAGATTAGATCAGAGGACACTTCAATTATGAAGAGGCTTTGGGGCACACGTCTGCCAGCCTGAATGAATTAGTCTTGCAGCTGAATCATGTGACTTGCTCTTGCACTCGGTGATGAAGGGGCTTTTTGCTTATGCAGTGCTCTTTCTGAGAGCTTGTTTGTGCCACAACTTGATTAACATAAATGTATTAGTTAGTGAGATGAAATCCCTGTGCTCTCCACTGAAGCAACCAATGCTCAAAAAATGTTTAGATCCCCTTGAATTGCAATTTTAGAGAATCCCTCTCTTCTGTGCATGGCCACACATACAGACAGACTCATTTTTATTCTACGGGTTCCGAGTTTTACACAAAAAATATGGTGACAAACGAAGTGTGACAATAATACTGTAATTGGGCACCAGATGTTAAAAACATCTGCCCTTTTTTGTCTGAAAACACCCTCAGCCAACTGAGGAGGGATAGTTTTCGATCAAATTATTGGGATGAAAATATATGCACTGGAAGGGCATTTTCACACTGAACAAGTCTCTCTTTTTAGTAGTATCTGTAATGGCATACTATGTTTAGCAGGCTGCCTTATTATGCAGGGATCAATGCAGAATGTTCCACTATTTTGGATGCGATTATATTTGTTTGTGTAATGAAGCCATCTGTTTTCCATTCTCTCTGTACAATTCCATTAATTAGTGCCACAGTTGATATTAGAAACACAATATTGAGAGATTGCGGGAGAGTAAGTCTGGAGAGATGACAAGATGGCAGAGAGGGAGGAGGGGAGACAGAGGTAGAGCAGGCGAAGAAGAAAAGAAGGGGAAAAATGAGCATGGCTCGGAGTGATTACAAATGCAGATGGTTGTGAAGCTAAGGCAGATGGCGTGTCAGATTGATTATTGTCACCAGCGCTGCATGATAGATACAAGGCGAACACAGAGCTCTCCCCTCTTTTGAGATGACACAGAGTGATAGAGACGTGTCAGCTCACAAGGTTAATCTCAACGTCATTCAAGCTGTTCCGAACCATTTAGACCCATCCATGTGTGCCAGCCCATTCATTCCTGACAAGGCGATTACACCTGTAAATAAATATGGCGCTTGCGATTATGCAGCGGACAGGTGGGATATTGCGGAGGCACCAGCAGTGAATGTGTTGGCCACGGTGCTTTACCGCTATCTCCTTGCAGCAGAGTGGAGCATTCTCTCCGGCCCCATCATTTCATACCAGTGGCATTTTAGCTGACCCGCCTGGGAACAAAACCGGTTTATGGCTGCATCTCCAGGGTGAAATATCAAGAGCCAAACGACATCTGACAATATGTTGGAATGAAGCCAGCCTGCATTTCTTATTGTATGAGAATGCTATCCACTTTAACTCCCTAATGTTTTACATGGTTGACGGAGCACATACAGTATGGTATGTTTCTCTCTCATAAAAAGACCATCATTAAGAGGGCAGCTGCCATTACTCACTGTTATTGACAGATGGCTAAGTAGTAGCATTTTTTTTTTAAATGGCTGTTTGCTTTCAGTTTGTAGTATTGAAAATTACTCGAGATCAGATGTACAGAAGAAGACGTAAAGAAGAAGTAAATTATAGCTGTTTTGACTGTTATCATTTACAGGTCAGTTGTGAGTTTTTTTTTTTTTTTAATATTCTAGGGAGCTATACTCTATATATATATATACTCTTCTACAGAAAAATTTAGTGGATACACTAGATTGACCATGTGTAGGTGAGAAAAAAGAAAGTTGTGAGAGGAAATGGGTTTCTAGTAGAGCATTAGAAGACATTCTGGGACTTATTGACATCTCCTGTATGCTGTTGGACTGTCTCAGCCTCTTACGTAAGTAGGGTAGACACCAATGACTTGGAAACTGGCTTTGATATCTTTGATTCCAAAAGAAGAAAAATACAAGAAACAATACAGCTCATAGGCCTACTTCTCTCTTAAAGATTGATTAAAGACTATATACACTCCCCTCCAAAAATATTGGAACAGTGAGGCCAGGTACTTCATTCAACATTCAGATCAACATTTCAGCTTTTAGTTCCAGGTGTCTGGATCCAATCTACAACTTAGAAGATAAAACCCTTAGTTTGAAATCACCTATTTTTCATGTGAGTATTGGACTTAAAAAAAAAAAGAATAAGACTTCATATTTAGCTGTAAATCCTTTGCTTGCAATAACTGCATCAAGTCTGTGACCCATTCACATCACCAAACCTTTGCAGTGATGTTTTACCAAGCTTTCACTTCAGCCTCTTTCAGTTGTTGTTTGTTTTTAATGGTTACTCCCTTCAGAAAATACATGCTTTGCTCTTCTGCTCTTATTCTAGGGACTGACTTGTCCAGTCAAAACCTTCCTACCTTCTTGCCCCTGATGAATTTCTTTGTTGTTTTCAGTGTGTTTTGGGTCATTATCTTGCTGCATGATGAAGGATCTCCCACTCAGTAATCCCTTTTTTAAATTGGCAGACAAAATGTGTTCAACTTCAAGCAGCAAACTTCAAGTTCATTTTGCTGCTGTCATCAAATGTTACATAATGAATGATGACTGAGAGTGTCCAAGAAGAAGCCATGCAAGCCCAAGCCATGACATTACCTCCACTGGGTTTCACAGATGAGCTTGTACTGTATATGATAGATTGTTGGCCATAATTTCCCACCTAATTGACACTGACCAAACAATGTCAATACATATTTTAGAGAAATACAATATGGGATGGTACTTATTAAACTCAAACCTAAGCTCTAGCATACTTAAATACTCAAAATGACTGATCTTTCCTGCTCACTGGTTAAATGCCTCTGGAGCAGGAACAATAAAGTAAATACAGGATCCCCTCTCCTATATAAGTTGCAAAGGTTGCTGCAGTATGCAGCATGATATCAGCATGATATCATGAACCAGCTTCAGCTTCACACTTTATAAGAGAGATGTGCTGTCAACTAGTCATTTAACAAAAATAAGCTGATAGGGCTGACTCAAGGTAAAAGGAAATTAAGGAAATTTAATCAAGTCATTTGGATACCCTGTTTTTATGATCATGCACTTAGCTAAATGTAGTTTTGGACTATGGGCTCTCTCTATACTTCAATTTATTATTGAAGCAAGTATTTATATATTTATTATTTATTTATTATTCAATTATTTAATCAAATATACAAATCTAATGTTCGAAATACATGCACAACTGTTTAAATGGACAGGCTATTACATACATTTTAAACCTGTGTAGCTTGATACAATGTTTTGATTTAGATGGCAGTACAACATATTTTTAATCACCTCCTATACATATTTTGAGTTTCCAACACCTGAATGAAACCTGCTTTTTAGATAGACAGGAGTTTTAAACAGAACTGCAACATAGACTAATATCAAGAACTTAACTCTAGCTTTCCATGGATAATTTTTACCTATGGGTATTAAACATGACATTACAGATGCAGTACAGAACCTCATCTATTTTAAAACATGATCTTACTAGCCCTAAAATCAGGGTAAACTCAGGTTGTTTATGGGTTACCATATGTGTCCACAATTGTTTCTGCTGTCTTCAAGTAGCCAGCGGTAGCAGCTTTTGCATGTTTAAAGTAATGGAATTTGTATGAGATAGTTTGACCCATATTCTGTATTACATATGGTGGGTACATTCTTCAGTATATCTTACACTTTTCATAACGTAACTTGGTAACATATTTTAATAATACTCAGTTTACATCATATTACTGAACATAATTGAAGATTGATATGGGAAAGATTCCCACGTTTACAACTTGGCAGAGTTTAATTTATAAAAGTGGTTATATGATTTACAGATGTATAATGAATGATAAATGCATTTCACAAGTATTCATGATATTTCATTTTGATAATATATAACAAATTACAAAATACAGTGTTTGCCATGCATGCCTAACTCCTCCTAGCCAACATTCTAAACTGGGTGGATGGATGAAGGAAGGAATCTAAAACATTTGGGAAGTGAATTGTGATTTTTTCTATTTTCTGGTTTTCATTAGGGCATTTAAAGTTGCATAAGAAGCACCTTTTTATTTTTAGATTGCATTTTGAGGCAAGTCAAGTTCATTTTAAGGGCTTTAAACCCCAAACAGTTTATTCTGATGGCATGGAGGAGGAGGAAAGTACATTATGATTAAAACCAAGTAGTGCAATTTAGCTAAATTGCTTGTGTTCTTCCCAAAGGATAGAGGGTAAAAGGAGGAAGAGTATGAATAATATTTTGAATGGATGCATTACCCTGTGTGAAATTCAGACTCATAAAGGCCGTATATAACAGTGTATCTGATGTGCTGGGTTTGTAATAAAGCTAGTCTTGTTGGGATATCAACTGGCATTTGGACCACAGTTGACACTTGTACTCTCCTGTGAATTAGAAATGAGGGCAACACACACTTTGGCAGTCAAATTAACTGAATATCTTCATTCTGTCTGAAGAATAAAGAGCAATAATAATGGGCAATTTATAAACAAATCAAATTGTTTCATCTGCACAGAAAAATCAGCAAAGTGTAAAATCATGACAGTAATTAATCCCCCTGGATTTTTACATAGAAACATCTTTTTCAGAATCATGTCTGCCAACCCACATGGTTTATTTCAAGACAATGTGTCCATTTGAATACGCAGTGCCTTGGGCTTTCATGTCAATCCAACTATCTACCTGAAGTGCCGCTTTATCTCAGTCCATTGAGGTTAAATGTAACTGCATCAAATTATTTGGAATTACCTGCATACAAATGTGTATAGAAATGTCTAAAATAGGCATAACTAATTGGTGTGAGGAGTCAACAATCCTGGTGTACAATCAATGAAACTGGTGTGGCGGTATTGTCTGCTCATTGTTTCTATACAGGAAGCATTTAGCATGATCAGCACCCACATATGCAGCAGCTTTCGTACTGTTTAAGCAAGAGGCTTTCATGCACAGTACAAAGGGTAGGTCACACACATTTTGGAAGCATTCAGAGAACGATGAGAAATAGACTTGACGCATAGCTATAAGGATAACTTACTTTTACCAATTAGCCTTTATTGATAGTAAGCTGTAGAGAGCCAGTAGGAGCATGTAGACACTGATTGATAAAATTGATGTATAACAGATATAACTGAAAAAACTAAGCAACTGGGGGAGAAGGGCCTTAGAATAGAAGCCTCTTTTAAGCGCAAAAAGCCAGCATGGAGTTGGAGAGAAAAGCGCCTGAAGGACTATTAGACTGTTAGGAAGAAGATTACCTGATCAATGAAACTAAAATTTAACATTTGGCCTTAATTTTAAACATTGTGTCTGGAGGACAATCCCATCACTGAAGTATGGTGGTGGCAGCATCATGCTGTGGGGGTGTTTTTCAGCAGTAGGGACTGGGAGACTGGTCAGGTTTGAGGGAAAGATTAATATAGCAAAATGCAGAGATAACCTCAATGAAAATCTGTTCCACAGCAGTTAGGGCCTCAGACAGGGCTAAAGGTTCACTTTCCAACATAACAACAATCTAAGCACCCAGCCAAGACAACAAGAGTGGCTTAGTGACAACTCTAGAGTGGCCCAACCAGAGCAACCCATGAACATATCTGGAGAAACCTGAAAATGGCTGTCTACCAAAATTCCCCATCCAACCTGGATGAGGTTAACAGGATTTGCAAAGATGCATGGCGGAAAATCTCCATACACCATGAAAAGGATGACAGCTGACAAATCCACAGTGGTCAAGCTCCGTAAAATTATAGTCTTGAGTTTATGTAGATGCTAATGTGACATTTTAACTGTCTGTTATACAAACATCAGGTGAATATCTTTTAAAGTTGTCCTTCTTAGTAGTACAGTTATGTTCCAATGTTCACATCAACACTTGATTGTGAGGGATCAGGAAGTACTGTGTATGAAAGTTCAAGTTATTTCTTTGATGATGCACTTTGCTCCCCACTCAAAAATAAGCAAAACCTACAACATAAATCTCAAAATTTACATTTTATAACCTTTTTTTTAACACAGATGAACCACTGATGAGAAAAACTACAGAAAAATGTTTGCACCCTAAGCACAACAGCCTGTGACTACTGAACACAAAATATTTTATGTGTAAATTCACTGATCTTACCAGGTCTCTTAAAACCTTTAGATGCTACAGCAACAAATGTATTTTTTTCACAAAACAAGGAGAAGAAAATTCAGATTTGCCTGGAGGTTTTAAAGAGTTATTAAAAGTAATTGTTGCATGTGTTAGGCATTTTACTCTTCTAAATACCTTCTAGGATCCAGCTGAAGGTCAAAGAGGAAATAATCAATGCTGCATTATTGTTTCTACAAGAACAAATACTTGTCCTAAAGATGCACCAGTGAATATGAAGTACTTCCATCAATAGGCTGGAAGAATTTTCCTTTTAAGTGACTTTCAGCTGTCATTAGTGTCAAGCTGCAGCAGTTCCCATGTCAGCTCTCCCTGCAGGGGAGGTTTTTGTAGTAGTTTCCTGCAGCATCGTCTGGGGCCACACTTACAATGGCAACATGGGTCTTTGTAAACAACTCTCTTGTCAGCACTCTGCTTTTACACGCCTGCTTCACCAGGTTGGAAGATATGTATGACACTATTCAATCTCAGGAGAAAGGAGGTAACTCACAGAGTAGATTTGCACCAATTTGTAATTCACTCAATATAATCTATCTACACTGGTTGCTGATTCACTGTCTGCTGAATGAGGGTTAGTTTCTATGTGTGTAGTGCACCCTTTAGACCTGTCTTTTAAGCCCTGAGTTAAGCTTTGCTCACGCAGAACATTTTCATGAGGAAAATGTGTGTGTGCGCGACTGGATGAAACTCACAAGTTGCTCCTTTTTTTATTGAAAATACTTACTTAAGTTACTTATTTACACTGTATGATTGTTAAAAACAAAATGGCATAATGGTCAACCCAAACCAAAATCTTCAATTACACCTGACTTGCATACATTTCATCACAGCAACTCATAATGTGACTCAGTAGTGGGTGTTGACCGACAACTGCGCATGCTCTTGATGAGTCAGTGAATGGTGCCCTGGAGATGGTGCTCAATGCGTGGTGCTACTTTGTGCCATCAGATGCACTAATATATATTGTCTCATATGTGCCCAATTGGATTTAGGTTAGGGGAACCTGAAGGCCAGTCAGTGCCTTTGTGACCCAGGAACTTTTCCACAACTTTCTATGCACTTAAATCTTACAATTAAATAAATAAATAAAAATAAAATGTTGCACTTGCACATCATAAAACTGATTTTCTTTTATCTCCAGCACTTTACTTTAAATTTTTGTCCTTTACTTAGATATTTTGCCTGCCTTGTGCCTCATCTGTAAGTTGCTTTTATAAAAGCATCTGCCAAATGACCAAATGTAAACTACCTACATACTTTGGCCCTATGAGATTGGGCATTGTTCAGCAACAGGAGGCATCTAGGGCCTCACAAGGATTCTAATAAGAGTTCACAGGAGTCAGTGCATTGTTGGCATGATGTAGTCAGTGTGGCTTTCCAATAATATGCCTGCTGAGACTACCATTGACCCACCACCAAACAAGTCATGCTTAACATTGTCACAGGCAGCATAATGTCCACTGCACCATCTTCAGACTCTTTTACTTCTGTCACTTTCTTACCATGAACCTCCTCTCACCTGTGAAAAGCACAGGGCGCCAGTGGTGGACGTGCTTTTTTGTGTCCTACGGCAAATAAATTTGAGGGTTAGGGTTAGGAGGGTGTAAAAAGTTTCAGTTTCAGTTTTCATGAGTCAATCGCCATATTTTAATTCATTACCCAGCTATCCTAAATACATTCAGGGTGTATCCTTGTGGTCTAACAAATTTGTTGAAAGTATTTCTTTCCCAATCAAACTTTAGCAAAATCCTAAGTTGTTTATAATTATGCTAGCAGTCATTTTTTTGTTTCTCATAAATTTAATTGTAAGTATGAAGACTACGTTAGCCAAATTGAGAGCATATCCAAAAGTTACTCTGTTTTCAGTTTAAAATAGTTTCTTTATCTCACTATACCTCCACTACAACACAAAAGTGAAAAGTTGTGGCCACATTAAGGAGCCTAGAATCACTTCCATTTTTTCCACAGTGTTTAACATGGGAACCAGCAATGCCAGATATGCTAAACAACACCTTTTGTATCAGATAACCCCCAAAAAATGATTTTGATTTATATCTTCATGTGACACGTCATGTCTTCCAGCCTAGTTACTCACATTAACAGAAGTTTCATTATAGTACAAAAGATTTGTTGTTTAAGTAAGGCACAGGAATTGATTTAAGATGATACTTTCCTTGAAGAGCATGTAAGAAAATAGCTTTGTACAAGTACATATGAGTGCACATATCAGTGTGAGTTGCTCTTGACTTTTTTTGCAAGGCCTTTTTGAGCATGAAAAACTGCTCCTATTAGACAGCACATCTGTTCCTTTGCTTCTATAAATCCTAACATCTAGGGTTATGTTTTCAAGGTGATTCAGATCACATTGTTTTTCCTAATGAAAGATGATACGGTGCACTGTAAAGAAGGCTGTACTTGGTTTGAATGTTGGTGTTCTCAGGTAGCCAAACACAGCAGTTGCAAAGAATAGAGTTGAAATATGCTAAGAGTTTACTGAGATGATGTCTAATCAGCTGAAATATGTTGAAATACCTGCATGAGAATAGCATGGGTGTATAGCTGGTTTTAGGCAATGGGTTCAGTTAACAGTCCAGTGAAGCAACACATTCAAAATTAGTTCATCTTTCTAGTTTTTCCCATCGTTTTTGTCTCATTTTCTACAAGCTCACCATTTTCTGAACTTCATGGCGTTGTGTTGGAGAATTTTTGTACCTTCCATTCATTTCTATATAATATGGAAGTCAATCGGCAAACTCTTTAGTCTTCCCATGGCTGGGTAATCCATCACAGTGAGGTAATGCAGTATGAAAATCAATGGGGAAATCAATGAGCAAACTCTTAAAACTTAGATTACACAAGTCAAGTAAGTTTCATTAGTTTTCTCATTGATTTTGTCATTGAAATAGATGGAAACATAGCAGTAGCACAAACATACCCAAATACGTAGAACCAGCATTTAAAAATACTTGATAGAATTGCAAAAGTGCTTGATAGTGACACTATAAAGCATGTAAAGTAATATAAATACAACAAGTAGTGGGTGCTAGTCATAGGCAATAATAGATGTTAGATAATTGTTTTAAGGATACTTTTAACAAGGTTACACAGTATTACCTTAGATATTATTAGTTTATTTGTACTTGCCATAAATCCTGTTCTGCTATAGTTGCTGC
This sequence comes from Anabas testudineus, assembly GCF_900324465.2. Classification (NCBI taxonomy): domain Eukaryota; kingdom Metazoa; phylum Chordata; class Actinopteri; order Anabantiformes; family Anabantidae; genus Anabas; species Anabas testudineus. The sequence continues at coordinate 30,860,829 of NC_046611.1, forward strand.
AAAGATTTAAATCACATCTGTGCAGAAAGGCACCTATAAGCTCCCCTACTCTGAGCTTTTAAGCCCAGCCCAGACCTGGCTCAGAGAGGGCACAACAGAGCTATGAATGGTTAAACACAAGTTTATTTTAAGAGGCTGGAGTGTAGTGAAGGATCCGATGCGGATATTCTGGGTAATGGAGTTCTGATACACAGGAGCGAGGAGGCAGGTCAGAGGTGAATCCAGAGCCAGAGTGTTGGCCGGTAAATGGAATCCAGAGTCTGAGAAGCAGCAAGTGTGTGTAGCATGTAGCCGAGGAGAAAAGCTGAGGGGAGAGGACTGAGGAACAGCTGAGGTGGTTACTGAGGGTATCCAACAGGCAGCAATCCGACAACACCTACACTGTTGTGCATTTCCAGGTAATTTAGTTAGAGAATGCAAACAGTCCAAAATCACAGGTCAAGGCAGGTAAACGATGGTCAGCAGGTCGGGCAGCAGAAAACAATGATCACCTGATATAGTATGATATAGTAAAATGATATAGTACAATGATATAGTAGAATGGCAACAGAATGAGAGCTGCAGACCTGCTTAAGAAAGGGGGAGTGGAGCACAGGTGAGTCAACTCAGGTAATCAACAGAGAGATGAGGGGGAGGGGCACAGAGAGCAACTAGTAGGCCATATATGGTCACTGCAGGAAGTCAGGCTCGAGACACTTGCTTAGACTTCAGTATTTTTAAAACATCAGACTTTCTATGTTGTACTTATTTTACCACAAATATGGACTTATAGGCCTTTTTGAGAATATCTATATGTAACTAAGAATGAATTCATTCTTAAAAGTCTGTAAACGCAGCTGAGAGAGATGTTTTTTTTACTTGAAAATATGTCTACATAATAAACATTTGCCTGGTAACAAATATGGAAGGAATTGAACACAACCAGACCTCTTGGACTATTCCCAGATTAATTGCCAAGCAGGTTTTCACATGTACAATTAGCTTGTGATGTCTAGAAAGACTTCTACTGTAAAGGTAAGGAAAGGTTCTACTGTAGCAAATAGTTTAAAAAGTCATATGCATATGTCAACAACCGAGCCATACACAAAAGTCAAAAGCAACTGATGTCAAGCAGGTACCACTGATACATGGAACACCAGCAGTAGGTTAGGGAAAGAGGAGACATAACACTACACACTACAAATTGCTAGAATTAGATGAGTGACACCAATTTACACCTCGCAGCATTAGCATTAGGCCAGGTAGAGACCAGAATGCACTCTGCAGATTCAGCTGCTTAAATGTGCTGTTTGGTCTGAATAATAACGATCAGTTCAGAAACTGCCCCACTCAAGGAGGTTGGCTACAGAGAGGCCGTTCACCTTTTTGCTTCACAGCACTGGTTCGTGTGAAGTAAATTTCATCATCTGTCCAGATGTGTGAAGTTTGAGACCACATGGACTGTCAGGGAGAGGAAGGCTGAGCACAACAAACAAGCAAACTGTTCACTCTCAGTTAGTTTGGTCCGTTTTTGCCTTATATGTGGCCATGAGTGCCCAAGGGCCATCATTCCATGCAGTATGCAGGCCACAGTCCTGAGTCATCTTACAGCAACAGCTACAGCAACCGTAAGAACAAGGTCCATCTTGCCACAGGCTTTTAGGATATTGAAGTGGTAAATCTGCTTTGCATCACCCAATCAGATACACATCATAATCAGTAACTCCCACTTGCTCAGGACCTGTCTCTGTCACTAGGCCTGTAATATACAGCTGAAAGCGCTAAAAGCACTTTATCTAGCGGTGAAAATTGTCTCAGCAAGGGGGTTTCTCATGCAGGTGCTGCAATTTTCCTGTGCTGTCTGTGAATAATATTTTCCATGCTGTTCCCGATTTTCATTCTTATGGTTCTCCCTTGTTTTCTTTCCTTATAACCATATAGTGTACCGTAAGCTATTCACAAAGGCCTGAATTTATTGGTTGCCTGCTGGAAATAATAAAGAACCCAGACATTCATTCTAATTATGTCTATTCACATGTACATTCACTGGCTTAATTGTTTCATTAAAGCCCCATCAATCTAGTCATTTGGGGTGTTGTAAGGGTACGAGCTGGTCTATGCACGGTCAGTGGTATAAATGATTTGGTCAGAATCTATCTCTGGATAACATGACGCAAAGCTTGAGTAATACGTTTGCTACAGTTATACACAGAGAAACGGAGGCTGTTTTGGACAGTACTCGGGGGTTCACTCAAGTTCATGCCAGTTTTATTCTAGAGTAGTAGAATTGGATGGTGATGGATGTAGTTCAGTTGGCTTGGAGGTAGATGGTAGATGTTCTGATTTTGTGAGCTAGATCAGTGTTTCATGTCGTCCCATATGACCATCCACAACACACACACCTGCCTGATGTGAATACTCTGTGAAATCTGTAATTAATCTCTCAATCAGTGTTCTGTGTGTGTGCCGTGCCATGTGTCAGCGGCAGGAACCACTGTATCAGGACCCTGGATAAAGACTTCATGAACACCAGACCCAGACAGCGCCAGCTATTTGTGAACACCAGACAAAAACCACTCACAGCGCCAGACTGTCAAAGTTCAATAATAAAGAATCATTGGATGACCAGAGACAAATCAAGTAGACATTTCGCATCTAACACCAGAGACAGTCATTTATCAGAGACAGAGGTTATCACCTGATGACACAAGAGCAGCTGATGCTCTCATTGGATGTGACATAGATATTAGCAACACTCTCAGAATTAAACTGATAATGTAACAGTTCCAGGTGTTTCAGTTATTGGTTGTAAGGAAACGCACAGTCTTGCACCAGCTTATTTGTTTTGTTTCCAGCATATGAACCAGGACAGCTTCTCAGATTCCTCTTACACTTTTAGTTGTTTCAAAATGCAGAACAAAGCTTTGGTGAGGCAGCTTTTTGGCTGCAAACAGTTGGAATAGTCTAAAAGAGTTTATATTACTTTAAATTATTAAAAGATTTTCTATTTTATTTTCATTTTGCTTGAACTGCATGAACCTCTGTGCTATACAAATAAAAATAGATTAAAGATTATTTGAAAAACTTTACAATCCAAGGTAAACATGTCTATTGTCTTAATACAGTATCTGTCATTGAATGCACCATTGTCATGAGTGAGCATTTATAACTTATTAACATGCCAGTAGTGCACTTCATGATGAATATCAGAGTAGTCATCAGTGATAATGAGTTCTCAGATGGACTGAGACTTGACATCCACTCCCACTTCCATGTAAAACAAGAGGATCAGCTGTCTCAGGATCGCGGGCGTGTCCATGGAAACGGAGCTGGATGCCCCTTTTACCTTGAAGATGAAAACGGCATAGCAGATACCACATACTCACATAATTATAATCAATTATGCGTGAACTCTAGTGTTCAGACAGCACGTGATTTTGTCATACTCTGACAGAACACTGGAAGTCACCTTATTTATCTCATGTTATCTCATGTGTCATTTCAAAGGGTATGTATTGTACTAACATACAGTATAGTGACAATAAAGTCAGCGTGAGGCAAGTGTCAAACACCGTGTCAGGAGATAGATGGTAATGACAGAAAGAAATGGGTCACTTACAATCTGGCTGGGTGTACAAGCTAATAGTAGTCACAGTGTTGGATAACATTATGACCAAATGCACAGAGTTTGTTAATCTTTCATCTCACTTCATGCAACCTGGTGCAAAAGGCCATGAACATATCACCTCATTCTTTTTAGGCCTTCCTTCTCTCCGGGATCCTGAAGACAAAGCGGCCCCATTTTGTAGCTCATTTAAGGACTCTTACACTCTGTATAATAACCTCGCTCACACTACTTCTGTGGCAATTTCATGGCCTGTTGATCCTATTTTGGGTCAATTTCACTACCATGATGGCACACATTCTCTAATCCCGACTGACAAAATGAATGTTCAGATATAAAATCAAATATATGGACTGTTCTTGTAAAAATTAGTTTTTATTTTCATTTATCAGGCCACACAAATTTAACACACACGAGGAGATTTTTTTTTTCCTTTTGTATTCACAGTGCCAGCGCTCTACTGGGGTCAGAAAAAAACAAGCAGAAGACAAAGGTGCATAAATATGAATAAAGGCCAGCTGTCAGCCTCTTAACGAGGTTAGTGAGTAATGGGCTGCAACATGGTTGTTTGTAGCATGTGGACAACTTCATCTAACCCAACTGTCTCTATTAGAACCTGCTGCTCCTAAATGCTGGTGATTCATAGGAAATCTAATTATTTCTGAATGGTTTCATTTATCAAAGGCTTAAATGCATGTGCTGCTGTAACACATCAGTAATGACACAGCTTGTTTTAGCTTTTCAATGATTTGCAAGACTGCCGTGAAATGTGGCAACCCTCACTCACGTTTCAGCACCAATTCCAACTTTTACTGATTGTATTCAGGGCTACAACAGATCAAGCCACAAGCTACATTTGTGAACTGCTGGTCCCTTAATAGCTGATCCACAGCCTAGGGTTCTCTTACAAAGGTTTAATGATCCTGTCAAGTCATTAGAGGTGACATAGTCCTGACTGTCAAGTCATCTGGACTTTGCGATGTCTTGTTAGTGGAAATCATGTGTGACTACTACTATTTCATACAAAAACTGACATGCATCCACACCAGTGTCTTCAATTACCTCTACATTAAAATATCAAAACAGGTACTGCTACTGAGCATTTATAGAGGACAATTGAGTCACAAAAAACAAGCAAAGAAGAAACTGTATAGGCACTTTTTTGTCTGGATGAACAATGAAGTCAAACAACCTTTAAGGAGATGCTGCACTACAGCCGCCATACTGTAGCTTTGGTTACCATTATAACAGCTGTCTCCAACCCACCTCTATTTTCCTACTACAGCCAACAGTGCAGGCAATACAGTGTACCCAAAGTTGCTGTGTTTTTTTTAAATACATAATCCCAATATTTCCTTTCTGCTGCTGATTAACTGGATCTGGTGTGTTCAGCCAATCAGAAGTTGCAAATGCAGGGATAGTAAGAAAACTAGCAGTGCAGTTCCTTTCTAGGACCATGTTGTTGTCTTCCCCCGGTATAGCAGTTAGACTGTATCTCACTATGACTTCAGATCTGGAAGCCTCCCTCATGTGAAAAGATCCACTTTGAACTCTAGAGTTTGCATTAGGTAGTGGACCTGTTGTTATGGTACAGTATTAACTGAGTACAGTCATTTCCACAGAAGACATTTTTTAAGAATTTCAAATTTTGTGATTCCATGTCATTCTTATTCCCATTTTAATCCCAGATACTTCCAGATACTAATAATCAAACTATATGGTTACTAAATTGTTGGTTTGAACCAGATAATGTCATTTGAGGCTGCTAAAAAAAAAAACGGAGGGAAACCCACAGAGAAAAAAGATCTGTGGTGCCATCCAACATGCTGGTCACTGTGCAGACTCAGCCTCTTTTCATTTGAAAAATCTCCTCAGCAAATGATCCATGGTGACTGATCTGTGTCTTCATCCATTATAATAAACCTAAAGTTTGCAACTCTGCCAACCTGTTGATGATCTGAGCCCGGAGCACATTAAAAGCTGTAATTCATGGATAAAAAAAATGTTGCTCTTTCATCAATCAATCAGTCTCCAATTAAACAGCACTTCATGATGGACTGATTAATGTAAAATAATGAGGAAGACTTGCTGCTGTGTGTAAAATGACAAATGTCGGGCTTGGGAGGGGCACTGCAGCTATCATGGACAAATCATAATGGACTAATCCATTAACAATGATTCAGCAGCAGGGGTTCATTAACTGAGGTAGACGTGTGCAGGCCCAACTTTTATCTTCCCACTCAAGTCTCTTCAGAAAGACACATTACTCCTATGCCGCACTGCACGAATGCCAGCAGAGAGTCAGTGTGTTTCTTCATGCACTCACTGATGTGTTTATGTACATGTGTAGTACGTGGTATACACAAATGGCAAGTTTTGAAAGAATTACCAGATGGCTGTGTTCTCAGGGGGAGATTGCCAAGGTTAATGATAATGAAGAATTAACGGGATTGATGTGTAATTAGCCTGATGGATGGAGTCACTGGGAGTGCATATTTGTGAGAATGTGTGTGCTCATGCACACACGGAGGAACGATCTGATGCCATTATAGCACACAATTCCCTCAGGTCTATCACACTCAGCTCATCTTCAGACATGCAGTGTGAGTTTTATGTGACAGGGACAGAGTTTAAATGCAATACTTTCATACACAAGCATATAAACACATGATTAAATTACATGTCAGCTCCTTTGAGCATGACATGTGACACACAAATCAAGGGTCTCACCTCTATGTGAGGACCTTGTGTATACCACTGGTAATTTTCTGCTGGAGCATTGAAACACTACACTCTGGGCTTAGATGCACTTATTTCATATCTCAGAAATCCATACCCACACCGTTTAAATGATTATTGATTTTGAAAAAAATCCAGATGACTTACTGTTAAAGCTAGACAGCCTAGCTGTTGTAACATAATAGTGCGAGGCCCCGGTGAATCCATTTTTTTCTTTTCCCGTCTCACCCACACAGCCACCTCCAACCAAGACACTTTCCTCTTCTGTCTTTATCTCGCTCTAATCTCCTCTGTGCTTTCTCCCCTACATAAAGAAGTCTGTACTTTGATAAGGACCTCCCTACGTACTGTAATTGTCTCACTTCTGAAAGAACCAGAAATTTCTCATTGGAAAGAATGAGCCACATTTGCTGTACTCCCATACCTTTTTGCTTTGGGCTCTATTCTCCTGCAGAAATTAAAGACATTCTCTCCGTGGTCAGTTGCTTTCAAAATCTTGATTTTTTAAAAGGTTTTTGTTGGAGTTATGCTCTTATGCATCTTATACTTTGTAACTTCTTATAGCTCTTTATCTACATGATTCCATGTTTATATCACACTGGTGACACCCCACCTCTATCATCACCCTCACGAAAGTTTAAGTGGGTATAGGCAGCAATAAGCAGGTGTTTGTGTTGTCTCTCTAAAAACAACTTTTTGATGAGTTTGTTGTCAAAAAATAACTTACATAAGTTTCACTTTGCATGCTTTAAAAGATCCTTAACGTATCACAAAAGCAACATATCATGGTCATCTTGGTAGCCTAAAACATTTTCTTTCAAAATCGTGTTCTCTATGCAGTGGATTTGACAAAGGATTCTGTATACAGCATTCACTGACTTAAAAACAGACTGACCATATTAACACCCAGTGGAACTCATTTACACCAACTTACAGATGGTTGAGTCAGCCATTAAAGTTTTTTTTTTTTAAACAGGGTGACCTAAAAGAAGGGTAAACTCTAAGAAATAGAAAAGAAAGTGTCGAAATGCAAAAAAGTCTAGATGCTGCAAAGCAAGATCTTCTGTGGTAATGCACTTCAACTCCAAAGCCAGCTGCAAGAAGCACACAGCAAGTAACCAGATTCAGAGTCCACAGCCATGGGGACTGGTTACTTCTTGACCAACATGAACATGATTGCTACTTTGAAGAAGCAATCTTTCTAAAAAGCGGTTTGGTTTTCCATTCAAACACTAAGAGACCTATGTATTGGAGCTGGTTGTTGTGATTGGCCTGGTGGCTCAATGGTTCAGGGTTCAAACGCTGTCACAGACACCAGGTGTGTGCTTGAGCAAGTCACTTCACACTAGCTCCGTGGGCGCTGTATGTAGCTGCCCACTGCTCCTCCCAGGGGGATGGGTTAAATGCAGAGGACCATTTTCATTGTAACATGGAAATGTGACCTATGACGATTAAAGGCTTTCTTCTCCTTACTTTCTATGGACAATAGTTAAATTTAATAAGAAATGTATTTACCTTCAGGTATTATGGTTCATGTCTTTATAGCACTGAATGTAGAATGATCTTGTTGGTCTTAATAATCCCACCACCAGAATCTGACATAAATGATGCTTTGTCATCTTACTGCCTAACAGCCATGTTTTTTGGCTACTGATAAACAAAGAACTGATTCTAACTGGCAGGTCACTGGGTCCAAACCTGCCCTTTTGAACTGGCTTGATGCAAAGGGGATATGAGGGAGGCGAAAAACCTGGCAGTTTAAGCAACATGTTTAAGTGATCGGACATAATGCTACACTGGAGATTTGGGGAGACTCGAAGCACTGCCACAATGTGGAGTTGGATGAAGGCAGCAGTATAAGTCAGTTATTTGGTGACATAACCCAACCAGTCATGTATTATTATGATGAACCAGACCCAAGTCTCCAACTCCAACTCCAACTTTATCCAGTAATTCTTTCCTGCTGCTCAGCTGCACAGAGTAGCAGTCTGAATAGCATTTCTCCTCCAGCTTGTCACCATCCATAAGTTGCTGCACTAAACATCACATTAAACATCAGACCGCTAAAGCTGGGGTGTCAGTTACCAATGTGAAATACACAAAGTAATTTGAATACAGAAATAATAATAATAGTAATACTACTACTACTTCTAATAACAATAACAATAACAATAACACTAATAATATTGGAATTGTGAATGTCTATTGACAGTCCATCTATTTATACAATATATTTCATTGCATTAATACAAAAAAATCACCAAGTTTCTTACTGTAGAATCCACCTTCTGGGAAACTTCCCCTCAGCAGTCAGTAGGATTTACGTTATCTTCCTGGGAGGACCAATTTACACATTGACAGATTTAGAGTTAACAAACAAGGGGCATTCATATAATGACTCATCAAAGGAAATTAAAGTACCTGAGTGGAAACAACAGACCATCATCTTCTGTATGGAATGAAAAAAAGAAGAACATCACAACATAATGAGCAGAGCATTAGTAGTGTGTATGTTTAGCACTTCCGAGAAGAATGTACCTGAACAAACCACTTTTAGAGAATGAACAGCTTCCCTAATCCTGATATTAAACAAACAACTAAATAAATCAATGTTTACACTTATTCATGAGGAAGTTCACCATTCACAGAACGACCTGAACTAGGAGCACATTGCTGGTGCAATGTGAACAGCATGTTGGCTGAGCAACATCAGCTCTGGTCACCCCATTAAATGGACATTATCAGTTGTGATCATCCCCATAGTAATGGTGTAGTCTGGGCAAACTGTACAGGATGAAACCCAGGATGTTGAAAAGGGAGACTGTGTTTGTGGAAACTGCTTATTTAAACTCAATGTTGTTAACTTGGTGTAATCACTTGACACATGCAACACTGGGGTTTTTATAATAAACAAAACCAAATGTGCATGGATTGTCCATCCACAGACTCACATAATAATCCAGAAATGTATACTAACTTCAAAATCAGTTACAATAACTCCACTTAAAAAAATATATAACTTGTTAGTGATGTTACAGACTTTAGAAATTCACCAGTCTACAGTTTGGCAAACAATCTGTAAATGGAGACACTTTGGGACTGTGGCTGCTCTACCAAGAAGTGGACGGTCAGTCAAAATGACCTCAACAACACAATAAACAGCCTAAGATCTGAAAGCATCATTGGAACTGGTTAAAATTTGTGTTCATTAGTCTATAGTACATAAAACACTAAACTAGCAGAGTGTCTATGACAAGACACCATGAAGGAAGCTGTTCCTTACTAAAAAAGGACATTGACATAAGAGCACACTGACACTCCACAGCAGTATTGTCAAAATGTTTTGTGAAGTGATGAAACTAAGATTGAACTATTTGGAAAGAACACACAGAACTACATCTGGCACAAACAGGTTACTGCATATCATCATGAAAACATCATCCCAACTGTAAAGTATGGTGGAGGAATGACTTGAAGAGAGTCAAACACACGAGCTGTCCAAAGAATATGACAGATCTAAAACAGTTCTGCCTGAAAGAATGGGCTAAAATTCCTCCTGAACAATGTGCAGCTCTGATCCACAGCTACAGGAAGCACCTGGCTGAGGTCAGTGCTGCCAAGGAGGGTCAACCAACTATTAAGGTTTATATTTGTTAATACTCTTGACTTAGATGAAGATCAGATCACATTTTATGACAAATTAATGCAGAACACCATGAAATTCTGGTTCACATTGCCACTGTATATAATAACACACACAATCCTACACACATTTCTGTGTTTGAGGGAGACCAACTTCAATATAAGTCTTCAGCTTACTGTCATTGACTGTAAAGATTTTTTGCAAGGTATAGGTAATCCTTGTGTTGGTAATTATGTTAGTCCTCAAAAATAGGTGTTCGGATAGCATTACATGCCTAAATACTCCCCACAACATAAGAGTACACCATTATCAATTGTTTGTAATGAACAGATTTCTATGTGCAGTGTCTATGGTTGATTATAAAAATTTAATCATAAAACAAAACAAAACAAAAAAAAAAAACAAGCTCCACCCTGTCTGGGATAACTCTCCATTCTGAAGAACTAAGCCCTGCTTCTTGCATCTTAAGGTGTGGAGGTTAAGCTGAAGTAGTTTCTGCTTGGATGAACATACTTTTGTGGAGGAAGGATATCACTGTCCATCACATGTATTTGTTCATTCATAGTGTGCCAAATGTTTTCCCTAGGTGACAGGTCTAGACTGCACGTAGGCAAGTTTTGCTGTGCTGTTGTAATACAAAAAAGATAGACAGTTGTAAACTAGAAAATATATGTGTCCACTCAACACACACCTTGAATCTAGGAGCATGATGCAGACAGTGCTTCTAAGTGTAAGGCCTTTCTTATTGCTTTGACTTTCTCTCTCTCAAGGTCAAAGTTTTGATTTATAACATATTGAAACAGGTACATTTGATTATTATTAAATCATAAAAAGGCTCATTTTGAATTAGTTGCCACATTTAAAATTTCTACATTTCAAAAAGTTGAGACAGTGGCAACAAAAGACTGGCAGAGGAACTTGAGTCTAATTGGAACATGTCAGTCATGTCAGTCAGATTCAGAGAATACAGAGAAATGTCTGTGAACAAGGGACAAAGCTGAAAACTGATACTGAATGGCTGTGATCCTTGGACTGTAGGCAGTGCATTAAAAACAGATACAATTCTTGAGTGGAAATCGCTGCATGGGCTCAGGAACACATCTGAAGCCCACTGCTCACAGTTGCATCCACAAATGCAAGTTGAAATGCCAACAAGCAAAGATAGAAACACAGAGAAACAAGAATCACAAATGCCATTGCCTCTTCCTGGAAATGATGGAAGCCATGTCCTCCATGTTAAATAATAAACAAAACATTTAATTTGTCTTTTACAAACTGTATTCAAACCATCCCAACTTTTTGGAAACAGGTTAAAATAGTAAAAAATAAAATAACTGACATTCCCATAGCTGAGGCTGATGGGAATGTCAGTAGGCATCCAGACTTTTGGATGGGAATTTGTGGGAATATATCCAGTGGCTGAAATTTCAAATCTTGTAACATTTGCAAAAGCCTGTGAAATGTGTTACATAAAATCTCAAATGTCTTCAGTATAATTTTAATGACAGTGCCTGGGTGACATATTCAGAGCTGCAAAATGGGTAAAAAAAAAAACTAAACAGGAAATATGTCAACCGCAGAAGCATGTGTTTGTGTGTGAGAGAGGCAGAGCACAAACGTGACAGAAATAAAAAAAAGAGCAGGATACAGTTCTCCAGCAGTAGCAACCACCTCTGCATCGCTACAGTAACAGAAAAGCACCAGAATGTTTCTAACACCTTATAACCTGCATGCAAAGAGGAACTGGTTAATTCATATAGATGCATACTGTTGATATACTGAGACATTTTATTATGCTAGCTGAAAGTGACCCTTCTTACACAGCTATGGAATGTTTCCAATGTTGAACACACATATAGCTATAATTATTTTTTTAAAAGTAAGCGAGCAACTGTTCATATCTATTTATTTTACATTTTGAAACACTTAACTGCATATATAAGCATGCTGTGAGCTTTTCAGGCTGCTCCCCTGTCTTGATAAATGCTTATCATGACAATAAGTACTGGTTTGCTGTAGTTCTATATACTTGTTGCCATGGTGTCATCTACAAAGAGTCGTGCCTTCATTCAACAATTGTGAGCTAATGGAAACATCGCACAAAAGCATTGTCATTATGTAAAAAGAATTTGGCACTGAGTTGTTGCTGTTGTCCCCATGTGCTCCAACAAGCAGTGATGTAACCACAGTGTTGACCAGCCTCTCTGTTTTAAACTCCGGCATCTTTAAAGCATTATGATGATGACTAATGATAGAGGGTGGAAGGGTGCAAATTGCATGCACCCCTAAATTTTTAGAGTGATGAATGGCTTTATCATGCAAGAGCAGTGTATTTCAGCACGGCCTCGTCATCCCAGAAAGACAGGGCTGTTTTGAGCCTTTTCATGTCTCAATCGCTAAACTCATCTCTATGCCAGAGCTCAGCAACAATGATTGATGCCAAAGCAAAGGTGGGAGTTGCAGCTGTTCTGTTTAAAAATGCATCCTCCATTGATATACTGTAGAGAGGAAAAATCCCAAGTTCAAGATTTGAGAAGTACATTTTATTTTCTTTCTGCTCTATCATGTAGCTCAAGGTTCCCTCCACTCACAAATATGTTTCCTCATATTTTTACTTTAGCACCTGAATATGTACAAGCATGACATCACAGATATTTTGGAAACTAATCACAGTCTAATGACATATGCAGGCTTGCTACTTCCACACATGCATTGAGAATGGGTTGAATGCTCAAGGGTTTTAAAATCAGCCTTTGTGCAACATTTCCAAAAAAGAAAGGGCTCTATTCTCAGGCCCTGTGCTGTTTTTACATATAGTTCCTATGGGACAGGTCATTGGACATCACATTTCTTTTCACTACTATGCCGATGAGACTCAGTTGTATCATAATAATAAGGTGCCATAAATCCAGCAAACCTCTCCACTGTCACACCTCTTGCAGCCTGCCTGGCAAGCATGAAGTCCTGTATGACTAGTAACTCTCTTATGATAAATACTGATAAAAGTCAATTAGTAGTTCTTGGTCCAAAAACAATTTATAAAGCAGGTTTTATCCTCCATGAACTTTTACTGTGCACAACAGACCACAAGATCTTCTCATTTCTGTAACCTAACAAAGACATAGCTAAGATCAGCTCTTTCCTTTATTTGTTGAAAACCTTATCCAGGCTTTTGTTTACAGTCATTTATTGTTTTGTACAGCTTGATTCAGCTGTCCGCCCTCTAACAAAAACAGAATGGCTGTAGTTCAACTAAATACGGCTGTCAGAGTTCTCACAAGACCGACTGTACAACATGAGCATTTTTCTACTTCCTTACACTGGCTACCTGCAAACTTCAGAGTGGAAGCTTCATTACTTGTTTTCAAGGCACATATAGGCCTTGCACCACATAGCATTGCTAATCTTCTCTCTCCTTAGCCTGAGAGCTGCTGAGCACCAGGAGTCATACATTGAACTCTGAAACAGTGCAGTTCAGTGTATGACTAGTGTAGTGTAGTGTAGTGGACATCACAAACGTGGCTGGATAAGAGTTCTGGCTACTATGCAAGGAGACTCTCTCCAGTAGGGGTCCTCTGGCAAGAGCTCCTTACACTTACCCTGCCTTTGCCTTAAATCTTGCAAGCTGCTTTGGATAAAAGTGTCTGTTAAATGTAAATGTAATGTAAAAACAGCCTTCCACTAGGAAACTGAGCAAATAATGTCAATGTCCTCTTTATTTGCTAAAGCCTTGGTTATAATGAGTTTTGCATTTTATTTTACTTTAACTTTGTCATTTTAGTTACTAATGTATTGGGTTTTTATTTCACTATTATCACAGGATCAGAATTTGAGAAGAGACAGCGGGTCAGTATGACCTCGCTGCTTTTGTAAGGCCATCATTGATATGAGCCAGGAATAACTTTAAAAAGAAAAGTTTTTACACGGGGCATGTCAGACCCTGCCGTCTTTCCACTGAGCCATATTTCAGGTTTTGTATATCCAGGAGCATCACAACAGCCGCAACTGAATCATTTGACGGTTTCACAGAGTAAGAATTTATTGTCTCATCTTCTGTTTACAAGCCCAGTCCCACACGGACCTATAAAACCACACTGCAGCTACTACAGGTCAAAGTCAGCAATTTTCTAAGTAAAATAGAGGCTGAGAAACTGTTGAGTTTCCTGCCAACCTATAGCTTTCCTGTTAGTCTCTACTCCCAAGTCATAAAACAAAAGTTGTGCTCAGCTGTTGAGCCCAACCACTGATATTACATGATGTACAGTATAGTATATCACAAAGTCCACAATGTGCAGAAGTATTATAGTGCTTCTGACAGATATTAAAGCATGTCTGCCACCAGTAATTTACATGAGACATGCCCTCAATTCATACACTCCTGAAGGTTAGGCTAGGAATTGATTTAGGCAAATCAATATCCTTTTATTTAGTATAGTGCTCTTAAATGCCGACTGTTGCCTTGTGGGGAAAATATCAATGAGTCCCTATAATGTTTCACAGCACTCCAGTTTGATCCCTGAAAATATTTATCAGGGGAAACCATTTCACTACACAAGCGTAACAAATGGATGTGTCAAAAGGGAATGCATCACCAGGGCAGGCTTTTAATATAATTATTAACTTTGACTTGCCCTCATTTTTCAAAGGGTTAGGACTGAGAGACAGCGTAGTGGCAGTTTTCTTTAACTTTGTCGAGGGACTTTTTTGGCTATAGTGAGAAACATGTTGCAGTGGTTTGCTGCTTCGTAGAAAGCAGGTCCTTGGTTTGAATCCCGCATTGGCTTCTTTCTGCCCTTGTGTGGCTTTTCTTCTGGTTTCTTCCCACAGACATGCATTTGGTTAATTTGTGACTATCAATTGCCTGTGAGTGTCAATAGCTGTCTGCCCTGACTGGAAACTCATCCAGGGTAAAGTCCACCTTTTGCCCTGTGACAGCTAGCATCAATTCCAGTACCCCAGTGACCCCTAACAGTGTAAGTCATTTAAATAACGAATGGATTTCTGCTATATTAAACACTGTGCCTGTTTATGATTTTAAATGTGTTTCCATGACTGAAAAGCTTCTTTAAGATGGACAATGTGTGGCCACAGTATTTCTACTATAAGTTTATAGTTTGTCGAACCCCTTCCCCCAATAGAAATTATTAAATGATACTTTATCAACCTTATACTGTATATGCCACAACACATACTGTAAACATACATGACCATCATTTGCTTACTACTGTAAACTGACTTTCAGTCATTTTGATAGATGAAACCTAAGTAGTGTAAAATCTATCAAGAACCAATGGAATTCTCAATGGTGTGGATACAACTCTCAAAACCGTTCTTTTAAAATAACATGTTGCAAACTCTGCTGTACACAGACGTGAATTTGTTTTGTGCTTTAGCCTGGCCTCTGAGTGTCCTCTCAGATTTCTTTCCTAAAGTGCTGCATGCATCCACACTTTGACATAGGGGATCTCAGCTGTAATAGTGAGTCAGTGTAGAAAAATGTTGAAAGGCCAAGTAGAAAACTTTATACTCCTTTGTCTCCCCCCTCCCACAACCCCCAGCTCTCACACATATACTGTATGTGCCTACTGCTTCTACCTTCCTCTTTTTTTACCCACTACACACACACACAGCTGTAGTCTCACCTGCGTAGAAAGGATGTTTCATTTTGTGACCTGTGTTATTTTCAAACCATACTGGATGTATGGTTGACACTTTTAGTGTGTAATAAACCCTGTTACATTTGAATAAATGGTGGTGATTTTGGTTCTTGCCATAATAATTATCTGAAGCAATCCTCTGCCAACAAAGTACTTCAATTTCCTTCATTATATTGGTGTGTCACTAGTGTTATAAATAGTTGTAATATATTCATAACAGAGTTTAAAGATTGAGATTTTTTATTTATTTTGACACAAATGAAAGCACCCTTTGACTTGTTGCATCCACCTTATCGATGTATATAGATAGATTGGTCTATTGGGTTGAGGACACTCAAAAAGGCAGATTTTGTTTTTCTGAAGCCATTCTGTTGTGTGTTTTGGGTCATTGTCCTGTTTCATTACCCCACCTTTTCCAGAGTTTCAGTTGATGTACAGAAATGCTCACATTATCCTAAAGAATATTTTAAAACACTTAGGAATTCATCGTCCCCCAAACGCTGCAATCTGTCCAGGCCATTATTCAGCAAAGCAGGCCCAAATCATGATGTTTCCTCCACCATACTTTACAGTTGGGATGTTGTTTTCATGATGACATGCTGTGCCCTTATTTGGTCCAAATGTAGTGCTGTGTGTTCTTTCTAAATATTTTA
The DNA here is from genome assembly GCF_900324465.2 of Anabas testudineus. Taxonomy (NCBI): domain Eukaryota; kingdom Metazoa; phylum Chordata; class Actinopteri; order Anabantiformes; family Anabantidae; genus Anabas; species Anabas testudineus. Next base: position 30,877,125 of record NC_046611.1, read on the forward strand.
ATATGGTTTCATCATTCCACAAAACATTTATAATAATACTGCTGTGCAGTGTCAGCGTGCTCTTTAGCAAACTTCAGGTGTGCGGCAATGTTCTTTTTAGTAAACAGCAGCTTCCTTCATGGGGTCCTGCCATAGACACCCTGCTTGTTCAATATTTTACCTAATGTAGACTCATGAACAAAGATGTTAACTAGTTCCAATGATGCCTTCAAATCATTGGCTGTCACTCTGGCTGGTTTCCTTACCTAAGTAATGAGTGTTTGTTGTGTTCCTGGGGTCATTTTGACTGGCCGCCCACTTCTTGGTAGAGTAGCTACAGTCCCAAAGTTTCTTCATTTGTAGATTGTTTGCCTAACTGTAGATTGCTAAATTTCTAAAGTTCATGAAATCACTTTGTAATCCTTTCCAGCTTTATGTAAATCAACAGTTCTTGACTGTAGATCTTCTGCCTCTTGGTGAGGCATGGCCCACATAAGCGTATTCTTCTTGAAAAAGTTGAGTGGTTTTTGTCAGTCACATTAGCTCTATTCCACACTCTCAAAATAATTTTCTTCCAGGTATACTAAGACCTGACTCCTATTAGCTTTTAGGAGTTTTTTTTTTTTTTTCAAAATTCACATACATACATTTTGTGTTATTATTTTAGACACGTTAGATTTGTTAATACTCTTGAATTAGATGAAGATTAGACCATATTTTTCGACAGAGAGAGGGAGAGAGACAGAAGAAAAGACGAGCAGAGTAATGGCGATGGTAAAGAAAAGAGTGTTTCCAGTCAAAAAAAGGAGAGAGAGGCTACTGTCAGGGCAGAAATTGGTATGTCTGCCTCCTCTGTTATGGAGATTTCCCTGTATGACTGTTGAATGTCAGAGCAATATGACAGCTCCAGACAGAGGCTTTGCCTCATTGATTCTGAGGCTGACATCAAATCCTGATCCTAAATTCATGCTGTACACAGACAGAAGCACACTTTCTAACAAAATGTTGCTGTTATATTGGAAATGCATTAATCACTGATGATCACTTGAAAAGGGAGAGTGTACTGCAAACATTTCCAGCTCATAAAGTCCATTTTAATTTAATTTAATTGTGAATGTTATCTAGAGTGACTTCTGCAGACATCATCCTTTCGAATGAAAGGAGACATTTGGCAGCAATTAGATCAACCAAGTGGTTAACTTACCTTAAGTGCTGTACCATAGAAGGGAGCTGCAGGGCGAAGGCTAAACAAACGTGATTCTGTTGAATCTTATTGTAGTGAAATTGATTTGCATTTTGAAAGAAATACATGTTTTTAATTAATGATTTTTAATCAAAAACATAAAACACAGGTACAGAATAAATAATTAAGCTCAAACAACTCCTGTGACTATGCCCATGACCATATCCACTTTTCTGTTAAAATATTTGTAATTATTAGGTATTTTGAGGTGACAGGTGACCACCAGATGAAAGCTACCCTGAGTTTTGTGAGCTTAAGGCATATCGTTTGCTTTTCAGCCATACTAGAAGAATTCTAGACCCCCTCTCGTCCATCCTGGACTATCTTAACAAATTATTCATGTTGCCAAGAGAATTAATCATACTGACTTTGATGATCTTATGCACTTTAATGAGATTGGATTTGACAGTGGACTATCTGGACAATTAAAATAAATCGGACACAGTCATTCAAATCATCTATCCTATTGACTTTGCTGATCCCTTGATACCATCCAGGTAATCGCCTTTTTCTGACATGTCTTTGCTTTTATTTTAATACTCAAAACTGTCACAAGTAAATGTCATGCATTCAAAATGTATGAATTCTGTGGTCTGTTTGAACAGTCCGTAAAGTGACAGCAGTGCTGGCCATAGCAGACCACAAATGGAGAAAAAATCATCTTCAGATTGTCTGAGCAAGTAAATAACTTGGCATAATTAAAGGTTTCTCCAACACTATCCGTGATTCATGTATTTTCTTTGCCACTGATCAGGGGCTAACCAATCCCAACACACTTCCTAGTAGCCATACATTTGTCCAAATTTAGTGTCAGTGCCCCCAGTGCTAAAACTCTGCAGGATATAGTTAATGATCTTTGTTCATTCCCATGCTGTTTTGAAATCCTGCCCGGCGACGTTTAGATCATCACAGCACTAAGATGGTGATAATGGGTATGGCTCCCCCCTGAGTCCCCCAGGTTTAAATTCATGGATTGCTGTTTTTTGAACCGTACATGCTCCGTATGGTTCAGATAATTTGTATTAAAGCTCTAGCAGGATAGCAGTATGCACACAACAATCATGTTTATTGAAATTTGGTGTATTAAATGACTCTCTCTCTCAAAGGCAGAGCAACACTTAAACAACTAATGTCCAAACAAGATTTGGGGAAACTCTTTCCCTAAGCCGTTGGTAGAGTCTGTGGTGGACAAGAGGGGTATTACTGAGCAAACACTGTTGGGTGCTGCTTTCTTTAGCTTGCATAATCCTCTGTCTGTTTTTTGGCTTTCCCTTTTTGTATGATGAATACAGGATAGTGCCACCTGTTGGTATAGCCAGTTATTTCCTACTGCCACTTGCAATGTGTGGCAATGTTTACACATCTGATCTCTTTGAATACTATAAACCAAGTAGGAGTCCTGGATCTGGGAGAGAACCTTTCATGGCACACTACTTTTGGTTGCTCTGATGCAACACGGATGGAAGTGACTTCATGATAATCTCAATTCAAACTACTTAAAAATCTTGTCATGTGCCTTTAATTAATTGGTTTATCTACCACATCATTTCTTCTGTTGCATTTGAGACAACTTACAACCTTTACTCTACTGTAACTGCACTGTAACTGTGCTTCGGGTATACTATTGTATGTATTTTATTACATTTGATCAATTTCTTTTTCTGTCAGTGTAATATTGTTAATTGAGTTTTTTCTGGTTGTTATTCATATTCACTGCATCTTGTTGTTCAGTGTTGTTTTATTATTTTTCTTTGCCTATTTAAAGTCTTATGAATTGCCTGTATTTGAAATGTGCAGTGTAAATAAAGCTGTTTTGCTTTGCCTACAAAACAACAATGCTATCTTTCAAACCTGGGTCCATCAGTGCCAGAAAGAGTGGCTGTGTCACGGACTGTGTCTTCATTATGTGTTTCTCTTTAGCAGCTCAGACTTTTATTATTCACTGGCATGCTTCAAAACATTTCCATTGGAAATGCTATGAAAGGATGTTGGCTGACTGCTAACTGACAGTAATGCACACAAATACTAAATGCGCACACAGAGTGCATTGCGACACACACACACATACACAAGATGTTAGATGACAGTAATGGTATGTAATGAAAAGCTGTGTATGGTTGGAGTTGGGACTGGTTGTCACCTGTGTGACTGAGAGGCTGTCAGCTCTCTAAACAGACGAGTTGTGTTGATGCGTTGCTGTCAGCAGGAGTCTGGAGAGGGTAAGGTGGGATAACTGCTGCAATGCTGAGAAGGCCATCGGTCTCTGAAGGGGCACGGTTTGTCCACAGAGAAAAAGACTGTTCGTGATATGTGTTTAAAAATCAATGAGGCAGTTAGACAGGCAGAGGTGGTGATCATACTTCATCTCTTCTCATGCCCCGTGATGGAAGACAGTTGGATGAACCATTGAAATATGAGTGAAAGAAAACAAACACACACACACACATGCTGCATCTGTGAGACCAGTATTTCTGACTCCTCAAAAAAAAAATCTTTTCTTTAGAAAGGTCATTTGTCAGACACATGCTTTGGCTTGTTTTAACATGGGATTCTGAACATTTTATCATACTTTTCAAATGCACTTCTTCGAGAAATAATTCTTGTCTTAATTGACTAATCCTACTACTTGGCCTTGCCACACCTTTTCTCTGAAAGAACTCAGGGCTCTCCATAACCACAAATAGAATGAGTGAATCACCTTTTGGATTTGAGAGACATTTTGATTACTAATGTCATTAGTAACGTGTTGCTGGCTGGACTGCAGAGCACACTCTATACTGTATGCATGGTTAATTTGCAGAATGCAGAATATTGGCATCAAACAAAACATGCTGAACTCCTATCTTGTCTACTACTGTTCTCATGTGGATGGTGAAAGCAGGCAGAAAAACAGTACGTGGACAAACACATAATAAGAGAAACAGCAGAATATCAGGACAATTGCCAGCATGTGCAATATGGCAGACATGTAAGTGTGACCTAATTAAAACTGAGCAGCACAACGCAGAACAGGCATTATAAAGTCACAAAGGCCCTCATCTGGCACGTGGTGGGGATTTGCTTGATTGCTTGATTAACTCTCACACTGGACCAATCAGAGAAGAGCTGGTTAGCACTGTCTGATTCTCCCATATGGGAATAAAACATGACTCTCTATAGAGGGCATAACATGCAGAATAGAAATAGAATTTGTCATATATTATGTGTTCAATGGGCAGCTCAGTGATTCAGGAGAAGCCTGTCAGAGGAATCTACCTCATTTGCTTTGCTTTTTCAGTCCCAGAGGACATTTGTCTTAAATTGATCTTAGCTATTGCCCCATGTTACTTGTCCAAAGGCAGGTTTGTTGTTTTGACTTTGATAATCTTTAAATGATGTGATTTACCTCTCAAGAGACAAAGCTAGCTATAAGCAGCAAGACCGAAAATGAGACATGTTGCAGTGAGATTAGAATAAATCAATATGTACATAGTGCATGTGCATGTGCATTCATGATATTAAACTGTTCAAGCTTTGACTGTGCTCTGTTAATGTAGTGATTTCATGGCACCCTCTTCTGCTGCACAAGTGTAGCATATTCACACAACAGTGGTGGGTGGAAATGCACATTAATACATTTTCTAGAAATGAGGTTACAATTTGCGTTGCATTTGGATGGAAACCTACTATACCACCAACATACAGTATGTACATATGTACATATGGCTTTTCATTCAGAAACTATGACAGAGTTTAGTAGTTTGGTGTAGATATTTCCATATCTCTACCCACATCACTGCCCACATCTCTTTTTCAGCAGTTCTCCTGTTGCCGTCACTGGCAGTGCGGCCATACAGCACACAGTGTTGTAAATGAAGTTACAGAAATAGAAACTCTTAAATGTTGGCAAATTTGCTGTGCAAATCCCTCAGAGATTCCAGAGACTGTTTGGAGAATCCCTGGGAAGAGAGAATAGTTTCACTTACAGAAAGATCACCAGGTCAATAAATCAATCAATAAAGTACTAACTCAAAGGAAGGATGATCAGGATAAAGGATCACAGGGCCAGAAAAAAAACATAACAAACATAACAAACAGACATACAGATATAGCAGAGCTCTTTAAGTCAGGCTTGAATTTCCTCTCTTATCCACTGCCATCAGTGGTGAGTCCTGTCTATTTCAGGCTTCCATGAATAATAAGAAAATATACTTAGCTGAAGTGTTGTTATTAAATATATTGTGTATTTTTGATCCACTCTGGCATTTTTCCATATTTAATTATTGCTAGTACAGCTACTACTGCTCCATCATTACTCCATCATTCCATCACGGTCACCACGGTCAAGGAACAAAGGTTTTCACACTCAGTATGAAATGTTAAACCTTTTAATAAAACAAATCTGGAAGCAATAGAAGCTTTCAAAAGACTCAGATCCACTGAGTTCATGACACTGAAGGCGAAGCATTTGCTTATGCAAAACAGCATAAGTGTCTTACGCAGGCATCCCCTCGGCCTATAAACACTGCTTTTTAAACCATCTTTTCGTGATTCACACCAGCAGTGACCTCAGCGCTACAGCATCTGTCAAGGAGTTGCGCAGTTGCTGACTTTGGCAGTTAACAGGCCGGATGCCTCCACTAGGCTGTGCTGCGTGCAGTGTGTGTATCTGATTTACATGTTATTGTTAGAGTGATAATAATAGTAATGTTGCCTGCAGGACCAGTACCATATCAATAATGTAGTAATTTATGATTAGCAGCTATGGTTTTCTCTGTCTCAGGAATCAGAGTTTGGAAACCATTGGAAAAAACAGCATTTATAATAGTTAATATTTTATCAAAGAGAGAGAATAAAAACATTTGGACAGGCTGAAACGTCAGTCTGATTGCAGGATAACAATGGCCATGATTTTCGCATAACCACAAACCTGGGGGCTATTGATTTTTGTGAAACTACTCATGAAGTTGTGATAAACTGCTAAAATATTGTAATTATGATGAAGCGAGATGCAAGGAAGTCAATAGTTTGTTATTAAAAATGGTGCAATAGCATATTGCATCATAATGAAAGCAAATTAATAGCAGTTGAATTCCCTGTTTGGGCCGCAACATCAGAGAGGGAGGGAGAATCTGTTATTTTACTAATCACGAAGGATTATCACAGCAGCCAGATTTCAATGATCATTACAGTAGATTTGACACTGTGGTTTTCGCTGATGACTTTATTGACTTCAATCCTGTCCCTGCACTCTGCCGTGGTGCTTTTGTTCTCAGGTATTCCCTGATGGACAGTGTTGGCAGTGGGAAAGCTGACACCCCCAGCTGCACCTTTTACTCCACCTGCACATCAAGAAGGTCATCCCATTCAGCCTGTTCAGTCAGTCTGTGGTTCTACATTTAAAAGAATGCAGGTGCTTTAAAAGTAACCTTTTTTTTCTCACAACTTTCTCAGGTGAAAGGCAATTTTGATGCTATCCGAGGGCAACCACAGCATAGTGCTCCTACAATTCAAAAATAATCAGAGAACTGAGAGCTTTTCCTTATTATGACGAGCAAAATTGTTCTGTTTAAACAAGGAACGTAATTATCAGTCAGCTAACTTATCAGTCACTGTAGCTGTTTACACCACCACTATCTATCAGGTATCTATCAGGAGGTGCTTAAAGAATTCTTTCCCTGTGTCAACTGGTATGAGAATTATGAAAAGAGAACACAGCTGTATACACCAGCTGTATTATGCCTCATATTTCAAATGTCCTGAGGAATTTATTAAGTCTTCCAGCAGGCTCTAATGTTTTCAGATGTACATTGTCAGGGAGACGTTAATGTCCACTGTGGTCTCCACCAATTCCTGATGGAAGAAGCAATTCAGCTGCTGTTTGCTCTGCTCATTAGTTAGTCGCTGACTTTATCTGTCTGCAGAGTAGGTTTTTCTGGCAAACAGCTACTTGCTGCAACCACAAGTGTCACATGAGATGGGTGAGATGAAACAAAACAGAAAAGCTGAAACAGACTGTAGAGCTCTAAAGCAGAGTGAAGCTGCAGATTTGGATGATAATTCTCTGTAGGTTAATCGTTATCAGACGCACCTTGCACATTGTCACTGTGTTCACATTGTGTTTTGACAAATTGGTGGTATAACAAATTGATTATAGCTGCTATAAGTGGAAATATTCTGGGTACACACAGTTATTTTGAAGATCTTTATATATATTTTTTTTTCATGCTGCCTAATTACTGGTTTATTTTCCCAAGAAAAATGAGCAGATAGTTACAGAAGTCCTTGGAAAACAATTCACAAAAAGTGGGTAAACTCTAAGGGTTTAAATCAGGCTCAAAATGCATTTCCAAAGCTTATGTTCTCTTCACCATGCTTCTGATTATAAACTAAATGAAATATAAATAAATGCATGAGATGAATTACGTCTGTGAACAACAGCTAGGTAATAAGTCATGCATTCATGCTGATCTTCCAGCTCATCATAGGGGTTGTTTTGAAGCGTTTGGGATATCTTTGGCTGCACCTTGAGCTGAGGGGCAGAAAGAGATCATCCCACATTCAAATCCAGCAGGTAATGCAGTAGTGTCAATAAAATGAGATTAAAGTGCAAGTTTGCACACACAAACACACACAAAAACACATGGAAAAAAAGGAAAGGAAACCCACGCATGTAATATACATGTACACAAAAAAGCTTCACACAGACAGCACAGTTGCAAAGGCAACACACACCTAGTTCCACACGGAGAGCCTTGTATCCATCCAACTGTTTTTCTTTGAACAACATGTTTTAAAAAGAGATGCTAACCATCACTTTCATGCAAGCACATGCTAACCAACACATATTAGCATATAACATTACATTTAGTCATTTGGCAGAAGCTTTTATTCAAAGTGACTTACAGGGAGGGCGGTGCAAGGCAAAGGACCTAAGGACCCCTACTGGCTATCGCCAGGATTTGAACCCCAGGCTCCCACATGGAAGGTGGTGATATTACTACTACGCTGAATTGACACAGAAATAAGTGGATATTTATTTGTTAGGAGATATAGTTTTGATTTTTTGCCTTTGAACTAACTAAATGTGTTAGATTTAGAGCATGAAATGGCTTCAGGGAGAAGAGTAAGGGCTGTCAATACACAAGCTGCAGGACTTACATGCCAGGCAGTGTATCAGCATTAACTGCCCAATCAAGCATCATGGCATAATAAAGATGTTATTTATACAGTGTTTAATTGCCTAAACCAAACAAAATGCTGCAGGTATTTAAATAGCTATCCATAATCTTCATTTATAGCTATCACATTGATGTAGTCTGCACTAATATTCCTTAAATCATTTTGTATGCATCAGGAAAATCTAATTATTTAAATGTTGATGAATGCAAATGTATAAACGGTAACTTCGAATAAATATAGCACTACTAACTTTACATATCACCTCCCCCAAAGAGTTTGTTATGTTACTGCTCATTTAAATGTGTTGTTCAGCCTATTATGTGATGAGATTTAATTGATTATACTTTTAAACACTTTTACACACTACAGATGGACTGGGAGCTTGAAGGTGCTGCGCAGTATCTTAGCTGTCCACCACTTTGTCCATGACTACTATATCCGATTGGTTAGTCATTACCAGTTTGTCAGTCTGTATTTGGAAGCCCCAAAGGATGTTAGCTTCATCATTCTCAACCACCTTTGGAGGTGGATCCCATTTTGACTCTCAAATTTTCTGTCAAAACTCGGCACAGATGTTCCTGTACACTGTGGTGTTCCATTTTCACCTGCTAGCGTCTTGCACCCTACTTTCATACACTGGATGGTTTCAAGGGAATCTTTGCACAGCGTGCACCTGGGGTCCTGTCTGGTGTGGCAGACCTCAGCCTCTATTGATCTTGTAAAAATCCACAGCAGGAAACCCGAACCTACCTTCACCTAAGGTCACGTTCAGACAGACCACGGTATTAAATGATAAATCTCAGCTCTGTTGTCACTTCAACGAGACAACAGCTGATGTTGTACCATTACAACCAAGCTAAAAGTGACCCAGACCCTCTAACAGTCTGATATTATTACATGTAAGTTCTAAAACAATATTCAATAGGTGAAAGCTACATTACACTGAGCTTGGTGAACCTGGTGTGACGACAGTAAAAATAAATATCTTTTTATAATGTTGTAGCCCCTAGACTAATATCTTAGACACCTAAATAACATTACTTGTTAAGTTTAGGAAACTATGCACAACCAGTTTTCAATCCAATCTTTTGTTTTGTAAAACTGTTACAGATGTGATCTGTTTCTTTTCTTCATTTGGTGTTGATGTCAAAACTAATCATTTACAGTGTATATTGTGGTTTATATTGTAGTTTGGTTGCAGTGTACTATGTACAACGTGCTTGTGCTTTGATCAACCAGTGGTGTTTAATCCTGTTATTATGATTGGAAAATGAAGTGTCATGACAACTGTTTCGTAGTGTGATTGGCTGAGGGGCGGCAGTTGGAGAGGTCAAGAGGTCAGCAAGGAGAGAGAGAGAGAGCGTGAGTGGGAGCGGCACGCTGCGCTCGAAAAAGAAAATGTAAACGAGAGAAACGCCGACAATAAGTAGGAAAAGTACAGTTTTTACGGTGAATATTGTGCTTGTTACTCCGGCTGTTGCACCCGCTACAGTACAGTGAACCACAGTACGTAAAGTAGCCGTTCTAACGTGCACTCTGCAAACAACGATGGTGTTGTGTGATTAGCATTGCGGGCTAACAACCAGCTAGCCTGATAAGAGACTTTTCCAGACTTCCCAGATATCGCTCCAGGTGACCAGGAGAAAACCTGGCGGTTCCTCTGGCAACGAGAGAGAAGGTCACATCTCACCTCACGGATGAACTGACACCTGATGCTCACTGCGGTTAGCTGTGAGCTAAGCTAGGGACTGCTGCTAGCTCGTCCCGACAGCGTGGAGACGCATTGGACGGACACGGACATTAACACTGACTGTCTGTGAGTCTCCAACTTTGATTTCTGCTCGCTAGAGTCAAAGGGCTTCAACGTTTTTGGCCACCACGTTCACAAGCGTCGACCAGACCTACAACAGGGGGTTTGAGGTAACATTTATTTTGCTTATCTGTTTTCTATTTGTTCGCCGGTGTTCCAAATGTACGAGTGACCACGTTAACTTGTGACCAACTTCCGAATGCGTCGCTTGTTGCTGCTAATTACATCAGCTGTTGGAAACAGGAAGAGAGCTCGTTAGCTGTCCGTGTCGATGCCGATTTGATTGTTTATCGTTGTTTTATTAAAGCTAACTCGTAGCTAACGAGTATTTCGACAAGAACATGCAGCACTAGTCCGACGCAGCATTAACGTTGTTTATACTGTTTAACGGGAGAGTCTGAAATCAGAGGATCCTCAGTGGACTGAGGAAATCTCTTTGTGACTTTGGTCTGTTTTCACTCAAACATCAAACCTGTGCGTTTTGTCTGTGGAGCATTGTTTACATGAATAAATGCTAACTACACAAAAGTGGTTTGTTCAGGATTCGAACCCGCTTCTCATTGTAGGAGAAAGTTCAGGGTCAGAGGTGAAAACCACTGATCCAGCAGATGATCAACGCTTGTTGTCTGTTTGTTTGTATTCAAACTTCACAGCATCCAGACACACGTCTCTCTGAACAGCAGCAGCAGACACATCAACTTGTGACCACCGTGTCTGTGGATTCACACAACTCCAGCTTCTAATAATGTCTCTGTTCAACACTGACAGTGTTTCTCCCTCAGGGTTGGTCTGCTGGTCACTACATTAACGTGTTATGTCCAAAAAATTCAATAAATAAATCTCAAACGTTGTTCGTAGTTTCGTTGTCGTTGTTGTTGTGAGGTCTGTTGTAATCAGGAACCATTCCTGTATATTTCACCGCTCTGTCCTCATGAAAATCACAAACCGCTGCCTTTTGTCTGATGGTCTTCGGTACCAGTCACCCTCAAAAATATGTATAAGCAAAACACGATTTGTGTCGTATTTGATACCGTGTGCAGCGGTGGGAAAATGTTGGACTTGCAGTGAGTTAAACCACTCAGCCAGCACCTCCACCTGTAGGACTAAAGGGTGCACAACATGAACTCATCCCTCATCCAGCCCCTGGTCACAGCGGCTGCTGCATTAACTTGTGACCTGATTGTCCGCGATGAGTTTCAGCGTATTCATCACAATGTAGCATTGTTCGCAAAACTAACGAGACATTAGATGTTCTCACTCTCACTATCACTATATTGTCAGTACATATCGGATTCCTGCCTTAATTCCATTTCGAGTAGACTAAACGTGTCATGAGCAACAGAGAGTTGAATGGGAAGTGACCAACAGCAAAGACCGAAGTAACACTGTGACAGTACCAACAGCAGCACATATTAAAGTCTCTAGATTGGTCATGCAGTTGATTCAACACCTGGTTCTGTGGTCTGTAATTCCAAACCAACAACGTTCAGGTGCAAACTCTCCAATTTGACTGAGGCAAGTTCCCGAAAACCATTGATCATGGTATCTTAAACCTAGCAATGACACAATGAACTAATACTTGGCATGCATCTATATAAAACTCTCACATAACATCCCAAAAATAAATCCTGTAACTACATGACAAAAGCCGGTACCTAATAGTCAATCTCCTTCGCATACTAATACTGGGTGGAGAATATGGAGGGGAAAAAAGATGGGGCCAATTTGCTCATCACCTGTAATGAGAGACATGTATATAATGTGACCAAATGCTACAATAGCTGTGGAAGTGAAGAGGAGTTAACAATAAAGAAAGCAAGAAAGAAGGAAAGCATTGATCCAAAACTAGTGAAAGAAATCGTTGACTTCAAACTTAACAATAAATTGCCGGAAGGTCTATCAAAACATCAGCGATATGTCATCAAAAGGAGATCTTCAAACTTTGTGCTACAGGATAAGTGGAAAGTTGACAACATCAATCGCAGAAATCCAATTTGTCCTGTCACACCGTGCTGTTGCATTGAGCTGTCTTACTTTCAGATGGAATGCTTTACTACACCTGCAGGAGAAGACAGGACAAAAGAGAGCACCTAGCCAACGTAGTCCTAGCAGCTGCTGAAGCAAGTGCAACATTCAATGAATTCAACTGCAGCACCATTGGCGGACACTGTGGTGTAGATAAAACACACAACGCAATCATTACCTGCTACTACTGGCCGGGGATGGAAGCAGGCATCCGCAAATGGGCAAGTTAAAGACATCACTGTCATCTTCAGTCTACCATGCCATCTGTGTTCAAGCAGCCAGTTAAAGTAACAATGTTAGAACAAATGAATGCAATCCCCAGTGACATTCAATATGTGGTATATCAAGACATTTCTACTGAACATTCTAATAATCTGTTACATTAGTCTGATTTGCAAATGCATATTAGTGAATTTCATATGGTCCTTAGGTTGTTCAGTGCCCAGATTGCCAGGCAAAGAGGGCCAGTCTGAAGGAAAAGACACAGTACAACCCAATAGAGGTCAGTGCCTAATGAGGCCTCCAGTCAAATGTGTCCATGTACTGTGAGCTTTCAGTAAAGATGTCTAATTATCAGTCAACCTCAACAGGTGAGTGAGCCGTTTGAACTAGTGGGGATGGACCTGATGAAGCTCACCGAAACGGAGGGTGGTCATCTCTACATTTGTCATGGTTGATTACTTCACAAAGTGGGCAAAAGCCTAACCTCTAAAAAGTAAGACAGCAGATGAGGTGACCGCTTGTATCCTTGACTTTGTATACAAATTTGGTGCGCCTCAAAGACTGCTTACAGACCAGGGGACAGAATTTAAAAATCAGGTAGGCTAAGATAAACGTCATTATCCCTAAGGAACATCCAGATCATCCATGTTGTACTGTACGACCTGTATTTTGCATGAATTTAAGGTGAATGCCAGACTCTGTGATGCATTGGGCATTAAGAGGAGCTTCTGTGCCCCTTACCACCCCCAGACCAATGGCTTAGTTGAGAAATTAAATGAAACTATCCAGAGGTATGTTCCTGGACATGTTGTTCAATTGGCAGAGATATAGACTCAACACAAAAGCCTAAGATTACTCTTGAGAAATGTAACCGTTGCCTTTGCGTGTCATATAATCCACATAACTGGGAAAGGTACCTACAACCCACAATGTTCGCATTGCGGACAAAAAAGCAACTCACCACACAGTACAGTCCATATTATTTAATGTTTGGAAGGGAGGCAAGATATCCATCTGAGGTTCCACAGGAGTATCAGGTAAGGGGCTACAATTGTCCTGTCCTAGAGTTGTGGTCATAATTTGGATAATAGGTTCAACATGAAAACACTTCAGTTCACAGATTGTTTCTTTGCTCTTACTGTTATAGGTGACGACAGAAAGGGTTGATAAATTGCTGACAAATGAGAGGGCATTTGAAGGCTTAAATCAGGCATCCACCTACAAGCAAGTGACTGACAACATTCAAAAGTCACAGGACAAAATAAGAAAAAGGAAACTTGAAAGGGCCCTTGAGGAACAATTTCAGGTAGGCGACTGTGTCCTTAAGAAAAATATTAGAGAAGAGCAGAGAAAGGGAGGAAAGATGGATAAGGACATTCTGGGCCCATTTAATGTCGTCAAGATGGAGGGAAAAGTTGTCACACTTGCCTGTGGCAAAACAAGAACAATCGCAAACATGGACCAGCTGACGCACTACATAGAGCCAGAGGAGAGTATCCTGGAGAAACTCAAACGGCTGAACTCCCTCACAGCTTCTCCCTGCCCTCATCCACCATGCCACCCTTCACGCCCAGCCAAACCACACCTTTCAGTCAAAGGAAATCATCACCTCCATCATCCACCTGCCTGTGTCCTCAATGATGCTCCACCTGCCACAGCACCAGGAGCACTGACAACAATTCACAGTAATGCCATTTACATCTCAGAAATGACCCACGATGACTTGATTTACTTATGACTTTTATGTTTGACAAAGTTTTGAGTTTTATGTTCTGACAGATATCTGGAACAGGACGAAGGGAGAGATCCTGTGGGCCAAGCAGGGGCCATCTAAGATCTTTACTGCGGATCTCCTCAGTCTGGCACCAGGACAAGAGTTGGAGAGTGAGGTAATTGTGGTTCCTATGTTGTGTTTTGCCTCTTTTATCCAGGAACATTTGAGTTAATATGAATGTGGTTCACAGATTATAAATGCCTACCTCCTGGCTGTTGCCAAGACAGTTACGAATCGAATAAAGGTTATTGAAACGTTCGAGATGACTGCTATTTGGAAGTCAAGGGGCCTGAGAAAGGTGAGTGCGTGTGTACCGTTTTCAAGGAGGTCTTTTATCCATCTTTGACTAAACTGTTAATTTGCAGCTTGTTGTCACAGACTGGGACACACTGATAGGAGCTTTGTGCAAGGACAGGCACTGGACGCTGGTAGTAAGTAATGCAGTTCCTGCTAATATATCAATAACTTGGACTATTGTACACTAACGCATTTTATCCCTGAAAGGCCATGTATCCCAAGCAGGGACTGGCGTTATTCGTTGATCCATTTGGAGCCACAGCCAGCCAGATCAAACACTGCAAGGACACAACAAGGTGAGCAACTCCAAATGCATTTCTCTACACTGGTTCACTTAAGTGTTGCCTAATGTGCCGAGAACTGCCAACTCACATGTTGTCGGTATTGTATGTTAATTGGACATTTCTTTTCCTTAGGGCTTTCTCATGCAAAAGAGATCTCCATGTGTCGAGGTGGAGTTGCAAAACCATCTCTCATCCTCGGCAGCAAGATTCAATATCCTGTGGAGTGTTTGTCTGCAAAGTAAGGTGATGTACCAAATTGTGCATTCACAATTGAAAAAGGGTCTTAAATAACACCTCAGTATATTTAGGATTGCTGAGCTGCTATTGAAAGGGGACAGTGTGGAGTTCCCTGTGGAAGACATTGACTCCATACGGCCGGAAATGGCCACAAGACTGTTAGAGGACTCAGGTAGGCTTAGAATATTTGTATGTGAGCCACACCAAGTCTTTTGCATTTCCTTGACTCTAGTAATGCCTTGTCTTTATAGACAACCTTGTGGAACTTTGCTGTGCCTGTGGGGAAAGGGACACCTTTGATGGACTTGTGGACAACTGGGTAGGGAACCTTGAAAGTCTCTAAATGGTCTGCACTTGACCCTGAACTTTTTCCCACAATGAGAAGCGGGTTCGAATCCCGAACAAACCATTTTTTCTTGATTTATGTTATTGTAATGTGGTGCGACAGAATATTTGTGTAGTAAGCATTTATTCATGTAAACAATGCTCCACAGACGAAACGCACAAGTTTGATGTTTGAGTGAAAACAGACCAAAGTCACAAAGAGATTTCCTCAGTCCACTGAGGATCCTCTGATTTCAGACTCTCCCGTTAAACAGTACAAACAACGTTGACGCTGCGTCGGACTAGTGCTGCATGTTCTTGTCGAAATACTTGTTAGCGTCGTGTTAGGTTTAATGAAACAACGATAAACAATCACATCGGCATCGACACGGACAGCTAACGAGCTCTCTTCCTGTTTCCAACAGCTGCTGTAATTAGCAGCAACAAGCGACGCATTCGGAAGTTGGTCACCAGTTAATGTGGTCACTCGTAAATTTGGAACACCGGCTAATGTGTGTGTGGGCCAAAAAAAAGGTGTTAAAATAAGAAGGCCATACTAATCAACGTTTTCTTTTAATTTTAATAGTTTAAAAGTTTTATTTTGTTCCTGTGTTTCTTGACTCTGAGATTAAATATTGTATACCTATTTTTAGAGGTTGAACACGGTACCTGTGACAGAAATCTGGTGATATTTTATTTGGCTCAACAAAAGTACTTTTATTTATTTTCTTTTAATTAATAAATTTGGCTATAAATTGTATCTATCACAGAACAGTTGTTGACCCTGTTTCTCTGCCATGCTCTGCTGTTAAGAAAGAGGGGGTTGATCTTGTGTTGAGGTTCCATGGTTTTACCACCCGATTTAATTGTTTTCCTGCTAACTGTGAAGAATTTGATGCTCTGGGATTAAAGGCGTTCTACTCAAATATACTAGAAGGCTTAATTGAGCTTTAGGTTTGATCAAACACTCAGTTGTCTCTAACTCAGATGTTGATTTTTGCTGAGCGTCATGTCCCTCTATGCTTTGAAGTTCTCCAGCTATCTGTGACTCTGACAAATAACGTAACAGACTAAGCCATACTAGCAGGGCTACACACTGTTGGTTTCTCATTTTCACAGAAGGTCATGTTCCAGTTTATTTTTTATAATTGTGCATGGCCCCAATAAATTCAGTTTTCAATTCAATTCAGTTTTATTTGTACAGCGCCAATTCACAACAGGTATAACAAGTTATCTCAAAGAACTCTACAGTGTAAGGTTTAAGACCTTACAGAAAATATTTATACAAAAAAAATTATAGAGAAAACCCAACAATCCCATTTGAGCAAGCTTTAGGCAACAGTGGAGAGGAAAAACTCCCTTTAGAGGAAGAAACCTCCAGCAGAACCCGGCTCATAGTGGGCGGCCATCTGCCTCGACCGGTTGGGGTGAGTGGAAAGAGAAGAGAGAAAAGAACAGCAGGCAATAAGACAGCAACAAGCAGCAAGAACATTGGGCAGATGAACTGGATTCTGGAGATGTACAGCTCCAGGCCGAGGATACCTGCAGAAAAGTACAGAGAGAGGGAGACAGAGAGGAGGAAACACAACTAAAAGAGAGAGAAGACACAAAGTTAATGACATGCAATGGTGGCATTTAAATAGATAGAGGAGAAAGGAGAGAGGAGAGGAGCTCAGTTTATCAGTAGAGGTCCCCCAGCAGACTAACCTATAGCAGCATAACTAAGAGATGGTTCAAAGTCAATGTAATGTATAAATGCAAAACCCAATGAACCTGCAGTAACATCAGTATTTAGGTTCACACAGCACAGAAGAAGCATTTAAATTTTTATTTAAGTTTATTTTTGAAGTTTTATGTTATTTAAGTTTATTTTATTTGTTCATGTCAAATTAAAGTTTAGAGTTACCAATTAAGCAATTGAAAATGTGGGAGGAAACCGGAGGACCCGGGGTAAACCCACGCAGCCATGATGATTACATCATGACTGCCCATAAAGAAACACTGCTGCAAACAACACGGTTTGTGAACACAGCTTGGTGTGCCTCTGAGACACGTGGTGCTGACTAGTTATTGGTCTGGTCTGTAAATGTCGTCTTGTCTTTGGACAGGACAGCATTCACAGACCAGACTATCTCTGGACCTGTGCTGCTGACTCCATGTTTCAGTGCACTGAGACATGGAGTCAGCAGCACGGGCATCAGAGTGCCATGAGTCGGCACACGTGCGCAGGTGCAGCTGTGTTCACTAAGTGCCGTTTGCAGCAGTGTGAAGAGGGGGATAGAAACGGGAAAGAAAAGAAAAGAGAAGAGAAGCAAGTGAAAAGGAAAATGGTGGAGACTGAAGAGAAAGGAGAGAAATGTTAGAGGGGGTGAAGATGAGGGAGGTAAAGAGGAAAGAAGAGAGAGACGCCTGCAGGTCCAGTTGACTTCAGACTTCAGAAATGCAGACGTAACCTCTTGGTCCACGACTTCTTCTTCTTCTTCCCCTTCTTCTCCTCCTTGTTGTCCGGTGTTTTCTTGTCCTTTTTAGAGGTGATAAAAAAAAATCAAAAAGCAAAAGGTTAAAAAACTGTGAGAAGAAGTCTTTATATCAAAGACGTTTTGGTTTATTCCTGAAGAGGTTTCAACATTAAACAGTAGACTTGAATAAAAAATAAAGAACAAACAAGCCCAGCTACTTTAATACATCACAAAGTCTTCATACTCTACACAGGTCTGCACCATGAAACTGCACTGATGTCCCACTGAATTTCAACCTTACCTTTGTGAAAATGTTGCAGATGAAACCCCACAAGCCTTTCCTGGTCTTTTCCTCTGTGGTCCTCCCAGAGGTGGTAGGTAGGTTCATGTCGTCATCCTCCACATGGTCTTGGAGACTCAGTGAGACTGGTTGGATCCTCTGTTGTCTACTGAACCACATCGGCCACAATGACTGCTTCCTCTTGGTGTTTCTATGTGGCGTTGTTGTTGTTGTTGTTGTTGTTGTTGTTGTTTCTTCCTTTCTGCTGACGGTCGGTTCCAAATCTTTCTGTGTCACAATCCTTCTCCTCACTGCATTAGCTCGTCCAGTGAGGAAGGATTTCATCGTTGTAATAGCTCCTGCCAGTGTCTTCTCTGATGTTCTTTTTTTTGACATCTGGGATGTGGGAGGTGCAGTGGTGCTGCAGGATCCACCATCCACTGAGGCTTGTTTGGCGACTGATAGTACAGAGTTGACCTCGTGCAGTACCTCAGCCTCCATTGCCTCTGTAAATTCAGGTGAGATCCTTACAGGGGTGTCTGCACCGAGGACCTCACAAACAGCCTCAGTAAAGGAGCTTTCCACCAAACTTTGGAGGTTGCAGTTGAAAAACTCCATCAGGTGCTGTGAGGAAATGGGCTTCTTAAGATCAGAGGTGTCAGATGTGGCAGCTGACTGATGGATTGACAGGACGAATGCGATGACTGAGTTTGAGATGAACCTCAGGATGTCCATGCACATGTCAAGCAGTTTCTCCTTCACATCATTATTGTACACCCCTTCACTTACTTCCCTCCACTGTCTAAAAGGCAAGAAACAAAAGGTTAAACATGGAGATAATGTTCCTAAAAGTTTTCAGTGTATTCAAGCATCCACTGGAATTTTGGTAAGGAGATAGAAAACCTACTCTTCAGTGAGGCAGTGGAAAAATCTCTGGATTATGGGAGAAAGGACACTGGAAGGAAGTTGCTCTTCATCTGCTGATTCAGCTTCCTCATCACTTTGTTCCTCATCTTCTGAGGTTCCTTCTGGAGGTAAATATATTTCCATGACGCGGTCTTCGATGTTTTCTGCAGAAGAATCTTCAAGTGGCTCAGTAAATAGTTGATGTAGATCAAAATCCTCATCCTGCTCCTCTTGACCCTTGTAAAATTTAAAGAAAAACAATTTGAGGAAAAGTACAAATCAGCAACAAATGAGCAAATTTAGCTGAAGTGAAATCAAAGTTTAGTGATCTTACTGTCAATTAACATGTAATCTTACTTTTAAAAGGTTGGGCATGTGCTTGGATTTTGGAGACACACTTTTTTCCTCTGCAATGTCGTCCTCCAGGCAGTTTGCAGCAAGCTTTTTATGCTGCTTTTTGCCAAAGCGTTTGTTCCATCCTCTCTTCATGCTTTTAAAAAACCTCTTTCTGGTGAGGCGTGAAGAGGAAGCTGATGAAGGCAACTTAGTGGAGAGGCTGGAGGTTGGTTCTTCCTTGTCTCGCTCTTTCTCCAAATTATCTGGATAAAGAGGACTTTCAGTAGTGGATCCTCCAGCCTCAGTCTTGTCCAAATCTTCTTTGTCTTCAGTTGTCAGGGCCTCGGAACTCTGAGAGGAGTGAGAGATCAACACCTCATCTACTTGACTTTGTGATGGAAACACGTCAGTACAAGCAGGAGGTGTGAGGTTCCTCATCTCCTTCTCAGTAGTTTCCTCTTGCTCCATAACCAGACTCAGAGAAATGGAGCTCAGATCCAGCTTCTTACGCTGCTTTTTGCCGAACCGTTTCTTCCATCTTCTCTTCATGCTTTTAAAAAGCCTCTTTCTGGTGGGTCGTGAAGAGGAAGCTGATGATGGCGACATGGTGGAGAGGCTGGAGGTTGGTTCTTCCTTGTGTTGCTCTTTCTCCAACACATATAGATGAAGAGGGCTTTGAGTAGTGGATCCTCCAGCCTTGTCCAGATCTTTCTCATCTTCAGTCAGTATAGATTTTACTAGTGTTTCCACCTGGGGACTTTCAGTTCTGGATCCGCCAGTCTCACTCTTGTCCAAATCGTCTTTGTCTTGATTTGTCAGGACCTCGGACTTTTGAGAAGAGTGATGGATCAACACCTCAACCACCTGACTGGGTGGTGGAAATGAGTCAGTGCAGGCAGGAGGTGTGAGGTTCCTCGTCTCCTTCTCTGTAGTGTCGTCTTGTTCTATAACCAGATTCAAAGAAGTGGAGCTCAGATCCACTTCAGAAAGTCTGGCTACATGCTGCTGTGAGCCCTTCTTGCTCCTCCTTCTGCAGCAGCTTGTCTTGCATATTGACTGTAGCCTTTTGTATAATGACTTGCCAGAGGTTCTCTTGGCTTTTCTGGCAAATCTAGTGGATGCCCGTGTCCTGACAGCTTTAAAAGTCTGCTCTATCCAGGTATCTTTGTCGATCGTCTGGGCTGTGATGTCGGAGGAAGATGAAGCAGCAGAAGCCGGTCTGTGTTTGGAAGTGTACTCTTCCTCCTGGGACATGGCTGCAAAGTTGATTTCTTTGTTGTCCTCATCCCAGTTTTGCTCAGCAAACATTTTTCGCTGAGCAAAAAACGTCTCCAGGTACTGCTCCACCTTCTGTTCGACCACAGAGGTTGAATCAGAGTCGTCTTGAGATGTGGCACGTTCCTCTGCATCCCAGCGGCGGATTAACTGCATCAGCTCATTGAGATCTGAAGCAGCCTTTTGGACCACCTCTAAGGCAAGCTCATCAATGTTGTCTAACACCATGGTGCTTGAAGCTGAAATCCTAGTGAAGAAACACAAGTCGTGAAATTCTTAGCTGTGCTGTCAGTCACGTAAATAAATGTGATGGACTCGTTAGTAAAAGCATTTTAATGTGTGTCAGTGGCTTCCTCTGTGGTGCTGATTTATTTTTCATATAGTCTCTTGTATTTACTGCAGCAACATCAACATGACAACTTTAAGCAACCTATAACTTGATGTAAAATAGGTAAATAATAAAATGCAACCAGAGCTGAAACTTTAGTTACACTGTAAACATGACAGGTTTCTTCCTCCTGTTAACTGCTGCTCAGCAAGAACACTTACATTTCTTATTTAACTTTCTTTTGAACTTTCTTTTGAAACTTTCTTTTCATTATTACCAGTAACCATAAGGATTAATAACAGCTTGTTCACTAATGGTTCATTTCTCATAGCTAGATCAGCAGCTTTTGTGCTAAACTAGAAGTCAGAGTGTAGGACTTTGAATAAATCCCATTTTTCATTAACTTGACTCAGTGAGTATAAAGAAAAACTTAAAAAACTTACTTTATTTTGAAAACACATAATCAACCACAAAAAAGATTTTCTTACATTACATCACTTTAAAGAAAAAGAAATGCCTGTCTCTCACAGAGTAAAGGAGGTGCCCTTTGACACCTGTGACAAATATAAGCTCTCGTTACCACACACGTTATGTTTGGTGACGTTTGTTCAGATACAGTATCCTGAATGTATAGTTTTCATCTGTTCTCTGTGTAAAGCAGATGAACAGATGCTGTCAATCACTGAATAAACTCACTAACATTTGACCTTTTCAAGTTTTCAGTTGTGCAAATTGTGCTAAACTAGAAGCAAGTAAACGTCTTAGCTGCAAACTAACATGTAGTGATGCTTGTGGAAAGAGCATTTACCTGTCTGTCTTCAGGCTCCTGGCTTTATTTGTTGTTTTTCTTGTACTCTTCTTCTCCTCTTGTCTCTTTAAACACTCTGGTTTCAGGTTTCGTCAGTGTGTTTTTGTCTGGTGATGAAAAGTTTAGCACAGATACTGTGTGTTTTCTCTGTGGATCTGAAATCTGAACTGAAACATGGGTCTGTAGAATCCTCACACACTGACGTCACAGACCTGAGAACTGAACACTTCCTGTGTTCTAGAAGCTTCAGAACCTTCACAGCTACTTATCAATAATATTTGTATTGATTCATCTTCACACTTTTCTCTGTCTGTTTTTGCCCAGTTCATATTAAAAAGGACAATTGTTGGTTTACACAACTGATTTGATGGGTTAAAAGATAATATGGCAGAGTGTTCAGTCAGTCCTCCAGCAAAGACTGTCTGACAGTCCAGACAGTGTAAACCAGTCCTGATAGTCCCATTTTCATAGTATGAAGAAAACCAATGCATTAAACTAACTCTAGTAATTCACCTTTAAGAGAAGCAGCATACAGTGATTTACAGTGAGGTAGTAGAAACTCGATGCAGAAATATTTGACTTGAATAATATGGTTAATTTTACACAAATTAATAATGTTTCAAAGTATATGGAAATGTGTATGTGTAAGTATGTGGCTTATAAAAACGGTACTGATCACAACAGGCTCATGAAAACAAAAATAAATGCAAGAAACACCAAATCTACATATTTAAAGCAAAAGTTTACTGGAAAGCTAAATAGTAAATATGGTAGCAATTTACAGCTCAGTAATAACAGGGCAATAGAGGCAAACGTCTTAGAAAAACGGCAATGATGGGGTATTATCTTAGTAATAAGTTCATGTGCTCAGAAAAAATGAATATACCAGTGTTGTAGTAGTTACAAAAGTAATAACCTTTTTTTTGTTTGTTTTTTTGTTTTTTTTTGGTTTAAGATAACACAAGTGTGTTAATATCATTAAATGAGTAACAGTTTTCCTTATCTCTAATATGAATGAATGTTAGTGGTGCCCGCTATGGCCAGTCATCATGTCCAGGCATGGATCCACACGTCACGTTGACGTTACAACAAAATCGTAATCAAATTAATGTAAAAACGGAACATTCAAATGTAAAGTGTAGACAGATATACTGTCCTTCAGAACATCAGGAATATAAATTGTGCCTTGAAAAAAGAAAAATTGTTTAGTTAGACTGAACTTTATGTAGTCTTCTAGTGTACATTGTTTAAAATGTATCTCTTTAACAAGTATCTCTTGATTTCCTGCTTACTGGTCTGATAACTTGAGAGTTTTAAAAGTTTTTAATAGAACCTGATTGGGTTTCGAAGTTATTAAGACGAAGCTGTACTTGATTCAAACTTTACTTCTAGTAAATTAAAGTGTAGTTGATTATTGGTTTGTGCTTTCTCTTTGCTCTTGTGTTACTGTTTAACTTTGTACTATAACTGGCTTTCTGGTGCTGCCAGGTGATCAAACAGTGCAGTCAGCTTCTTTAGCCAATAGGTGTGGATCATGTAAGCCCTGTCTTCTCTATGTATGTCTTGTATTATCCACCTCCTTCTCCCATATGCTCCTCCAGTATTGCTCGGTTCCCAGCCTTGGTGGGTGTGTTCTCATGATATTTCCCTGTCACTTCCATACCTCAAGTCAATTTAAGTACTTTATTGAAAAAAACTACTTAATTGCTGGAGACTATATTTAATGTATGTGCAAAAATTCTCTTGATTTTAATAGAATCAATTTCAAGTAAATACTGTTTTGTTACTTGCATTTCCATCACTATTGTGATTTGCTGATTTTCTGATTTCATCTCCAGTCTCTGCTTATTGTGCATATTAGCATTTTGAAAAGCTTGAAGTGCATGTGCACGCATAGCTGTAATTTACATCAGATTTCATCAGTGTGAAAAGTGAAAATGAACATGAATGTTGCAGCTTAAATGTCTAAAAAAATCCACTCCTGATTGGTTGTCTTAAATGTTCATTGTGTATCCAACAAACACAACAAATATATTGTGAGAATATATAATAAATCAGTTAAAGGTGGAGGTGGAGAAAGCAGACACAGATCATTAATGCTCATTTAGAAAAGAGAAACTCCATGAAATTTTTGTTTCACTGCAACCTTGATTCTTGTGGGTTTCTCCAAACAATCTGTGGGGCTGTATCTCACATTACATCACAACTGGCAATACAGCTAAGCACAGGTTCTTGCACTGTTGCACTGCCACCAACACAACTTTAAATTTCCTCTAAAATTTCAAATGATTCTAATGTTTGCTCAGCAATACCAGGGCAAGCCAAACTATTTATATCACCATGAGCAAATTCTTTTATCTTCATCGTATATGTTTTTCTATGGAAGTACACTAGATAAAATTTGCCTATTTGTCTTTAGAAGAGTTGATTACAGTGTTTTTCTGCCTTTAAAACCCAGGCTAGGATCTAGGATTCGCTAGGCTAAACTAATCACTAATCAGTTTGTTATACCTGAATGCAATGTCTTGCTTCAGCCTCCTGTCCTCTTATTTTTATTCTTTATATTTCAATCACTGTGGAACAAAAGAAATCGTGGTAGTGTTTCTGGAGAACATACAAAGAAAACAAGTGTCATACATCATAAAAAAATGAACAAATAGTCAGTCAGAATAATTTACAATGCACAGTGGCACATATTGCTTATTGTAAGAGATGTGGTAAACAGTGCCCTGTGTGTCAGCTCTGTTTGTGACTGTGTCATTGTCACAGATCATTGGTCTACACCAAGTCTAATTTATTCACCAATCCACAGCAGAGCCATCTAACACCATTCTAACAGTCTAACATGACATTCAGTCAACAGTGTGATATGAACAATAGCCAAAGCAGAAGTTTGTTTTCTCTTGAAATGATGCATCATTTATAAACACTGCAGCCATATTTTTCACCCTTGTATGTATTCACATCCTGTGTGTTGTTGTGAATGGGTAGGGAAGCCAAGCAGAGATGAATCATGTGTGTCCTGATGATGTCTGCGCCTCCTCCTCTGCAGGAGCAGCACGGCAGCAGCATCAGCAGCAGTTGCAGTCTATGAACCCTCATGGACAGAATTAATAGGACACATGTTGCCCAGGCTGCCTGTTTGCTTGGCTATCAGAAAGAGCAAAGCAAGCCTCTCTAAATAGCACCATCACGAGGGGCTTTTCTGTAAACATATGATTTACTGATCTTCTCATTAATCTGGGATTTTATTTTCCTTTTCTTTTAAAATTTCATTACATTTTTCATGACACCTGTTGTGTCTTCTACCAGGCGAAGCAAGTGGATGGAAACGAAGGAGAGATTGTGAGGCTGCAGCAGGGACCAAAACATGCAATACGCGGAGTGAACAAGATCTGCAATTCAAATAAGAAAGCAAATGGTTGTAAATAATTAAACAGGAAAACACTCAGAGATGCCCACTTTGAATGAAAGTTCTCCACTAAGCATTACAGTGTTTGTTAGACGGAATGCTTTGAAATAATGTAATTCTCTCCAGGAGTGAAAAAAAGACAGTAATAGACGAGCAGAACGCATTTCAAATGTGATGCCAAGCCATGGTTTTGGTCATTAGCATTTGCTAATATATACAGATTGCAGGAAAACCATTATGGGGGTGTCTGGCATGGAGCCCAAGAGAGCCACCCTTCTCTCCTCCACATCTATCTAATTCTCTACCACATCTGCCTCCTTTCCTTCCTCCTGCATCGCGCTCTTTTATATATTTTTTTTCTATCTCAACCCTCCTTCCTCTGCTTTCCAATTCCTTTCCTTTGCTCTACGCTGTTGGAGAGCTTGATGAAAGAACATCTGCTTCCCTCTGGGAAGTCCTTCTGAGCAACATGACAGCTTCCATCCCACTGCTTAGGAAGCGAATACAACTGAAAGCAGACAGAGACACAGGTGTCAACAACATAGCACTGAAGTGTATGGGAGTCCCTGAAGCTTGTGAGTGTTTTACGAAATAAAAAACAAAATATAAAGTTTTCAGATTTGAAGAGGTTCTGGAAACGTGGTGGATATTTGAAGCTGAAAGAAGAAATGTCCCAGCTGCAGTGTTAATTTACATACATCCATTTACTCCAAAGGGATCAAACAGCTGAATTAGAAAATACCTTTTTTTTTTTTTTTTTTTGTGAGATTCTCTGTACTTATTTTATGATACAGAGGTAAGTAAATTATCACAATCTTAACGCTAATGAATATTTCTGTATTGGCAATTATTTAAACTATGACTTAATAGGTTATTTTTATCAGCAGAAGAAAACAACCAAGAAACATCTTTTAATGTTGGGAAACATTAAGCAGCTGTAGTAAACATAAGAAGATAAGATCAACTTTATTAGGAAAGTAGGATGAAGGATCTGTACTTTCAGTCCTGCAACACAGTGAGGTGAGTCGTCCACTGCAGATACTTCTGTGGTCCATTAGGACATGGTCGGTGTATCGTAGAATGGTCTCTATCTTTAACTGTGTGTGTTTCTCCACTACAGCCTCTAGTGAGCCCAACCTCAATCCAGTCACTGATCAAGTGACTAGAACGTTTGCTACTGTAGTTTAGTAAAACATTTGTAGCATCTTCCTGCAGATGTCTAATGACCTAAGTCGTCTTAGGAGGAAAAAGGTCTCTGCCCTTCTTATTTTGCACATTTGTGTGAAGTCACTTGTCCAACTTACTGTCCAGGTGCACAGTGGCTGGCACCACTTCAACATCCTCACCACAAATGCTGACTAGATGGTTCAGACATTGGAAAATCCATCTAAACCATCTCCTTGGTTTTAGAGTTGTTCAGTAGGAGGCAGTTTTTGGGACTGCAGACACTGATGGATTTTATCAGTCCTCTGTACTCCTCTTCCTGTCTCTGAGACATGCAATGAGCTGACAGTATAGATGCACATACCTCTGTAGGTGACCAGGGTGGATGGTTGATTCAACAAAGTGGACGACTTTACCACAGATGACCAGAATTCAACTCCAGCTGTCTGTGGACATTATGTAGGAGACATCACATAACGTAAAGGAAGCAGTTACCTAAAACTAAACCATGACATTTCTCCTAACCCTCGCCATGTTTTATGCTCAAACCCAACTAAACCAATATGTTTACAATCCAGTGGTAATTATGCGTGTAAAAATATAGATTATTTTGGATTTAAAGAAAATATCTGCACAAACAGCAGCCACCATTTTGGGGCATTTACCTGACTTATATTAATCAACTCTTTTTGCCATAACATTTTATAAAAGGTCATAACATGCTTGTGTTGCTAGTAAGTGGCCAAAAGGGGGGAAATAAATTATACATCTTCAATTGATAAGGCTACATCTCTATTTCTTACCATTGACAAAAGTAAAAACCATCTGTTCAAATAGTCATAGAACCAGCTGCAGCCAACCTACAACCTGTACTCCACCAAATACAGCACATAGAAAAGTCAGACCTTTATATGTAGGAGGTACATTTCTTCCCTCTAATAACTATAGCAAGTGGGTAGTTTATTATACAATTATGTGGCTGCAATATTAGTCCCTGGATACGAGGCAAGAGGGGCAAGTGGGGCCAAGTGCCACCTTATGGCACAAGAACAAATGTAGGAGTTTAATGGTCTGAGTGAATTATTATAATACCAAATTAATTCATGACAAACAAACACCCATTGGTTGCTGATAATGGTAATATTCTACAATTTCGTTTTTTGAGGTATTTAAACTGTGGTTTTAATTGTGCATGGCTGGAGTGGGCTTACTGGAGATTGCCCCACACCCACACTGTTTAAGTGCCCTGTCTGTGGGAAAAAAAACAATATGAACTTTCTTTAGCAATGAAATCAGAAGACACAAATTAGATGCCTGGTGGGGCTGATTGCCCTGAAATTGGACTGGGTATTTGCCAAGTACAAATGCTCATAGTTAACATTTTCCTAAGAGGAGAGCAACTGGGTTATTTTCTTCAGAAACTATTTAAAAAGCATTACCTTGTGCTTGTGTATGTCTAAAATAGATGTTGCCATTGCTGATGATCAAGCTGTACATTCACCCTGGTTCAAATGTACATGTTTAACAAACTAAATAGTAAAATAAAGCTTCCTAAACGTCCACATTGTCAATATGCATGATACATGTACATCTAATTTATGCAGCTGTTAAAAATTACACACTTTAGCAAAGACTCAACATACTCAAAAGTACAAAGCAGCACAGTGATTTGAGCCTCCACTGGCTGTCTGTCAGGTAAAAATGACATCAAGGCCAAGCATGTGTAATTGATTTAAAAATCAGTTCCCTGTGCTGGGTGTGGCTTCTACTAGAGAAAGACAGGCTAGAGACTTAAAACTATTTTTCAACATGATATTTCCATATTTGTTGAAATGTTTATTGAAAACATTGCATGATTGTACAAAATCATTATATACAGAGTTCTATTAGCATCAACCTCATTAAAAGATGAAGGAATGCTAGATAAACTCAAATGCTCCCACAAGATGTCTTTGGTTAGGACATCAATAAATACATTTTTTAAACAAGTTAAAATAGCATATAATATAATAACATATAATAAATCATAGCAAAACTGCATGAACATCCCAGACATTTGAGGAAATTACTACACTTGTCGGACCGCCTTTAGCTTTGATTCCAGAACACATTATAATATTATTATATTGATGATGGGAGAGTTGAACCGCTGTGCAAAGTCTTCTGCAGCACACCCCAAAGATTCTCAATGGGGTTAAGGTCTGGACTCTGTGGTGTCCAATCCATGTGTGAAAATGATGTGTCATGGTCCCTGAACCACGGCATCTCCTTAGATGTTTTCTTTGCTTGATTCACTCCAATAATTTGACCCTTCTGAAACAGATTAACATCTTTTCCACAACCACAGGATGTGTCTTACGACATGGTTGTTCAAGAAATGAGAAGCCATTCACTGCATCAGTCAGGGTTAAATGTTATAAGGCTGATTAGAATATGAATCTGGACAGACATGCACATACAATTGTGATGGAGTTATTCTAGTTGTTGGTGGTGAACGTCACACCCAAAACTAGAAATTTAGTGTTTCACCTAACACACAGCTGTGTGAATCTGATGTCATTTGTACCTAACAAAAATACTGTTATTGTCTTTTGTAATGCAGTAAAGAAGAGTTTTTTAAATGGGACTAGTCTATAGACTTGTGAGTCTTTGCTAAACACACAATATGTTCACACTATGGTGACGTCAGTGTTTTTTTTTTTTTTTAGGTCAATATATTGCATTGAATAGGACACTGTATGTGCTTGCTATACAAAAAACAGTCAAGGTTTCAACACCATGTAGCACACATTATGAGAGATATTTCAAGAAAAACTGGAGTAGAATGTGTATGAATCCACTGCCTTAAACACATCAGTCTAAACTGCCCAGTCGGTGACATTAAACATTGGCACTGAAGAGAAAGCAAATTACATGATGCCATTAAAAGTGCTCCTGCAAAATCTCATTCAGTGATAAACCATGTGGAAAACATGACAGAAAGGCAATTTTTGTTTGTTTCATGTATTCATTTGACAGTCATTACTGTCTCCTAGTTGCTCGATGCAGATCTGATCTGCTGATATTTGTCCTAAAGTTGATTACCATGTCCTTGTATGATTTCTTGATGACAATAAAGAGTTAACATAATGAGCCATATAGCTATATTTGGCAGAGTAATGGGTTTAGGCTGATTGATTGATGGTTGTGAAGGTAAAAATGAGGTTGATTGCAGATTGCAGAACATTGCAGGTGACTAGTAGAATCTCGTAATCAGCCTTTGTACATCACAGGGCAGCTGGCAAGTTCTAAGCTTTTTCAGAGGTTGTCTATTTTCCTTGTAGGCTGATCAGGAAAACTCAGCCACAGTGTGATATGGATGGCATCACAATTTCCAAGTCCAAGTCAAAATAATACACAGGTGCCAGGACACTAAATGGGGTTTGCTTGCTCTGGCCAAGAATTGATTGTTTTCTAAAGCTCTTTGAGTGGAAGAGATGAGCGGTGCAAAATGCACAGTCCTTGTTCTGTTCAAAAAATAGTCATGTGTGTACAGTTTTTAAAACTAATATGACAATCCAGCAGACAGGAAGATACTGTATCTGTTTGATGTGATTAATTTAGAGTAAATATTTTTAAAATGAAATCCCCTTTTCTCCAAACAGTGTTTTCCTGTTGAGTTGCAGTAGAAAGATATGAACAAAAAAGGTAATTTGTTTGAAAAAGGCTGCAACTTTGGAAGCTATCCAAAGTAATGCATCTTGGAAGGTTGAAGCCTTATACTGACTTTGATTAAACTGTATTTTTCAATTTTGTCATCCATGATTTGCATAGAAGGCATCATTTGGAGAGATGTCAGGTTCTAACCTCTACAGGTTAATATTAACAGGCAAAAATGTTAAAGCAAGGTAAACCTGTTTCAGTGTCCATCTGAGCACCTCTTTTAAAACTGACTTAAACATTTTGAGGCAGTTAGGCTCATTCAACCTGGGGAACTACACATTATAATAAGGTCACTGCTCAAAACGTCCTGCTTCTCATGCACCTTTCATGGAAAATCTTATAGAAATGGGGAGTTCCTGCTGAACAGTTGGTCTGTCTGTCTGGGGTCAAAGGGAAACGTCAATACAGAATTGAAAATGCACACTACTCACTCACTGACTCATGCTCAGTTTAAAGACTGGCAGTTGTAATTACGTTACAATGCCTAGGCGACTCTGAGTAGCATGGGACTGGGAATTGGTGGTTAGAGATCCAAAAAGGCTACACAATGACCATAAAATTCGACTAAACAGATAATATTCCAGTGGTGGCTGTGGGTGCACGAACATAGCACTGGCTACAGTTCAGCTACTGTATCTGATGGACTATTCTAGTGTATTTTAGTGCTCTTATCTCCCTCTGTGTAAAAGATTAAACATTTAATTGCAACTTATGTTATTTTGAAGTAGTTATAATGAAAACATATCCCTCATTATGTCCAGAAGGATACTAAAGATACTTAAGTCAATGTTAAATAAGGGTTTAGACTTTTAATAGAGCAGAAAATGAAAAGAAATCCAGTGGATCCCTTTTCTATTTCACAAAATTTCTGTACAGCAGTGACTCAGTTGGTCAAGCAGTCATTCAAACCAACTAATTGATTCTCAATAAAATGTCCTTGGACTAGAAGCTGAAACCTCATAGCAGCACCCATTTCTATCAATGCAGCTATCCAACAACTATTTCTCCATGGGGATTACTAAAGTAGTTAAAAATTAAAAGAATAGAAAATGGAGTGTAAGTCACCTGTGTTTCACCCCATATTCCTTTTGGCATAAATGCTGTCCCACTCCTTCAGCAGGTTAAATGTGGTTGCACTTTCTTTCTCCCGAAAGGTTTCAGGGTCGCACATTGTAAAACACACTCCTGATAAGGGATGTCCAGGGATGTGTGATGTATACTGGGATCTTGCTGGTCAAAGGTCCTGATTGATTTGCATTAATAAAAGAAGGGTAAAGAGTGCTGGTGAGTTCTGGTTAGTGGAGGAGATTAAGCTGAGCGTTGGAATATGTGTGCAGCACATGACCTTTTTGTGACGTCTACCCTTTTTGGTCCTACATTTGACCCCTTTTTATTCATTCTACATTGCATACAAAACATTCTGGAACAGTATGTACCAGTAGCCCTGCTGTTTATCATGGTTAACGTTACAGTCATCAGGCCTGAATATGGTGTCAGCCTCTGTGTACACCACAGTTTTGAGTTACCTCATACTCATAAAAACATTCTCTGTCCCTGGATATCTGATGGTAAAAACATAGTGAGTAGTTTGCAGAGGACATAACTACTATTTCCTTGTATTTTATAGTCCATTTAAGATTGAAAGCATTTGACATTTCGTTTCATTCATCCTCAAGGCAGATAAGCTATAGGATTTCAAAGCGTGTTTGGATGTTTAATAATCTATGTATGGTACAAATGGGAAATAATATATACAACAACAACAGTGAGCAGAGCAGGTGCTTTACACTATACAGGTCCAGTAGGTCCTAGTTCTTACTTCATTATTCCCACAAGCTGGAGGGGTTTACAGCAAACTGAATTAAACTCAAATATCTAGGCTTTAGCAGACTATAATCGTCACTGAACAAAAACTTGGATTTTAACATTAAGTGATTTAGTAAAAAAAAACTGGCAGGTAATCTAGGAATAAATTGAATCCTGATTAATGGCCATGTCCAAGTATTTTCTGACTTTCTTTCTTTTCTTTTTGACATCTTTAATATGTGGGCTCCTTGCCCATCTTTTGCTTTGTTGCAATTAATTATTTATAAGTTCAGGACATAATTTGAGGTGACAGCAAAATGAGAACCGTTTCAATTCATTTTGGCAAATGAGCACCTGACTGCTCACCAGAAACAAGCAACAGACAGATGCTTTCTTTCTAGGATACAATGAAAAAAATTAAATAAATAATTAGAAGCTTGAAAAATGACTCTTTATTTAATATATGCACTTGGTAACTCAGCCTTGTCCCCTAAAATGATGTTAAAGTACTAGTAAATGTATACTGTCAGACTTGGGTACATGAACAAATGTCATGCAGCCTCTTCAGTATTCATCATTCTGAAGAATTCAAAAGTGTTTCAAACTGTTTTTTAAGTTAATACTACAACTTCACCCAAACTAGTGTTAGCATCAGACTTGAAATGCTGTGCTCCACCTAGTCCTTGCTCTTCTATCATCCGCTACACACAAAAATAAAAATCTGAAAAAAGTTAGTTATGGTAGCGTTGACTGCTACCCTCTTTGTGTTCCAGTGAGTCCTGTTGCAGCTTCTAGCCACCACGCATAAAGAAAAAAATCAGTTACTTGTTAAGCACTAAATTAAACTTAATGAATTACAAACAAAAAATCTGTTTTAGCATCAAATAGTTTTTGAAACTTCACAAAATCTTGAGTATTTTAAACAACTTTTGTGTCTTACAGGATGTTTCGTTCGCTTCTTGAAGGAAATGTACACTTCTTCAGTCTGAGGGATTTGTCTCGTTAATTCTTTTGTTTACAGCTCGACGTTCACTCGTATTATTATGAATGGGCTGTGCATAATGCTTTGCTTTGGAATCAATACTTGTCTTGTGCATGTTTTTAATGAATACACATGCATCTCCGGACCCGGTTGAAAGGGCTGCCGTCAAAAGTAATCAATACAAAACCATGTTTGCTGTAACTCGCGTCTGAGCTCCTACAGAAGAAAGCGGGCACTTTCTTTGTCTCTGGGAGAGGTGAGCATGATCTGCTGACTAAGCTCCATCTGTAAAAAAATAAATAACACAAAAGGAAACCAAACTATGCAAACTAGCTCCTCGCTTTGTTGGATCTGAATTGAGCCTTTGATAAACAAAGGCTGCGGAGCATAATACAGTGTCTGTGTTAATGTCCTTGCTGGTCAAAGTGAAACTTTGCAGGACTTTTTAAATCACTTGGACCATGATCAATAGCAGTGTTCACACAAGTCAATATTTGTATCACTGTTTGGATTTGTTGAGGAAGAAACAACACTTGTATTTGTCTTTGAATTAAATTTGTGTGTTCTTGCCATAGACTCAACTGTTGTTGTGATATTGACGTAGTGTTCTACCACCAACTATAATCAAGTACAACAATGGTTGGCATCTGGGCAGAATACAGTGCAAAGAGCTATTATATTTACTGTCAAATTTCTCTTTTTTCACAATGTCAGGATTTCTCATGACTCTATAGCTGGCAAGTGTAATACTGCACATCATTTAGTGGGCAGACTTTTCAAATGACAGCATTGGAGCTGAGGGTGGCAACTGATCCAAATCCATAGTATGCATCGAGTTCAGGCAGGCATGTTTAGGTTGAGTTTGGTCAGGCAGGTCAGTGTTTAGGATAAATAGGTGTCATTGCAGATCAAAGTATGGCCACAACAAATAAAAAAATGTCTGCGTTTTTTATGTTGGGGGAACTAATGGTTAGATTAGGGAGCCATGCACGAGGGCCATGGCTAGAAAAGCACCACATAAACTGAACTGCATCAGGCTTGGGATGAGTTTGGACATGAAACACAATATCCTTGTCAGCTCCAGATCAGCTTTGGACAGTGGTATGCTGCCCAATCAATCCTCTAGTCCAGATGCGTAAGATGATCTTTGTTCATATCTGCTTGATTAAGTTCTGTAGCCCCAGTTATCATCATTATGACCATTTAGGATATTTGAAGTTTTGATGGTAAAAACCAAAAACTTTGCTTCTCACCATCAGAACTCAAAATATCAGTCTCTTTAGCTTCTATGTGGTCCATTGTGTCCTAACTGTTTGTGTCTGCTGTTTGGTGCAGAGTGGGTAGTGGGCAGTGGGTCTATCAGAGCTATTTTGCTGAAAACGTGCTGCTGCAGTAATGGAAACTACTACTACTACTGAGGTGCACACAAGAACTGTGTGCTGTTTATTTCTGTTTCCTTTCTGTTTAGTTCAGCTTCTTCTTCATCCTCCCTGTAACCACACAGTCTCACTCTCCTTTGCTTTCCTCACTCCACACCTGCCAGGCATCAGCCCATGGACCAGCGCTGACCCTGATTATTCCTTCACCTGGTTCTTGCTGGTTAATTGGCTCATCTAGTGTATACACCACAACAGTCAGTTTGGATTTGCCTGCAAACTAAGTTCTAATCCCTGGTTTTCCTTCGGTTAACTCCACATTTTTGGTTCACGTGCTTAGGTAAGGTCTATGCTATTATTACCATTCACTTATCAGCTGCACCTGTCTGTTCACCCTGTGTGTGTATTTGGATACTCACACACAACTTGTGAATAAATTAATCATGATGTATTATTATAGGATATTAAAAGAGTTTATTCACTTCCATGCAAAAATTTACACATAGGACCCAAGTAAAGCTAAAGCCCAAACATAAAGATCCACCTTTACAGGTATTTTACTGTATGTGGTGGAACATAACATATCCCAAATGTCCCAAACCAGGCTCAATGAGCTAGACGAAGAGGGAGATCACATGTTTTCGCAAGCAAGTATAACCGTGTAGTAGTGATCAGAGAGAAGACATCAGCAACTGCGGTGAGCTGGCCGTGGACCACACAAACTGCTGCATACAAATACACACAAGAGGAACTCAGTGGTAACGTTCACACAGAGCGAGACAGAGCTAAACATGCAAAATCCCCAGTTTGGTCCGGCAAGATCAAACAGTCACGCTTGTTAGCTATAGAAGAACAGATTTAGCTAAAAACACTCGGCTTTCCTTTCGGCAAATACTGTAACACAAACGGAGGGAAAGCAAATATGTCTTTAAAATGTGTTGTCGCTTTGTCAGATCTCATTAAGATTCACACACAACCATATTAACGATGACAATAAGGCCACACACAAAATGGAACTTTAATGATGTCATTTCTTCAGAATTCCACCTCACCCACCCTCTCTTTGCACCACCTCCCCACCTGCCTCCTTCTTCCTTACACAGCAGTTTGTTTGTTGTCTCCCTTCTTTTCATTCCATGCGAAAATGACTCTATAGAAAGTGCATGAGAAAACTAATGAGATCAATTGCCTTTTTTTTTTTTTTCTTGCCGCAATGCAGAGAAATGTTGTGATTATTGGGGCAGAGGGGGATCGAGGAATTGAGAAGGCTGGAGTGGAGGGTGGCAGGGGGTTGGCGTGTCCAGCGTGGCCCTGACCAGCTTTTTTAATGATGCTATAATTATATTTAGCATCAGAAGGTGGCTGAAGGGCTACTGGTAATGTAGCATTAAGGCAACCTCATCAGGCTTTTACATGACCTGACAGTTTCATTAAAGCCCTGCCATCCCTGTTTTTCAAAGTATTTACAAAATAAATCTTTAAGACCACCCCACCCTGTGAATGTAGCCTACTCCCCCTTTTCATGGCTGATTCAGTTTGTCTATATGCATATAAGCTGGAACGACAGCACTGGCTAATCGATGGAGACGGCTCAACAACTTTCTGTCTCCACCTATCTCCCTCATTAGTGTTTAGGTCTCTTTTAATGTCAGCCTCTTATCTATCAGTGTAATGGTTAGGCTGTTATTGATTCTCTCTTTATGTATCTGTTGCAGGACTGCAGAGATGGGATGGTCAAGCTTTAGCTTAACGGAATTCTTTTTTTTTTCTTTCTCCACTGAGGACATGTAGGAGAGCCTGGATTTCAGAGAATGGAAGACAAGTGATCAAGTTTTAAACGCATACACACACACACACACACACAGAGGAATGCACTGGGTGAGAAATGCAGCAGATATTCAGATACAACTACTATGACGGATTAATCAGATGAATCAGATAATGCCTCTGACCATGGCTGTTGCCAGCACAGGTGCATAAAAAGTATATCAAATCAACATTTGCTTTGACCACGCTTTTAAAACAGCATATCTCGTACACATATCTCTATATATCACACATATCTCACATATCTCAGTGTCTTATGTTTCTTCTCTTTTTGCACTCCATGAGTTTGAGATCAGGACTCTGTGTGGGTTAAACCATCTGCTGCAGGACTCCCTGTTTTTATATCTGAAGACAGTTCTTTAAGACTCTGGCTGTATGTTTGGGCTGTTTATTGTGCTGCAAATTAATATGACCTATTAAGCCCCCTGATGGGACTATGCTAAGCTTTAGGCACATCAGATATTTTTTGCTTCTTCTTAAACACATAGAGGACCTTGTTAGTCTAGGCAATAGATGTCATACTTACCAGCCTTATGTTGCTCAAAATAATTTGTTGAAAAAGGAGGAACCCTGATAACGTTGCCATGGTAAATAGGCATTATTCAAATGCTAAACTCATAGTTTCCTGTTTGCAGTTACCAATAGATGTACATGCATGATTAACACAGAAAATAAATTCTCATTCAGGCTATGGAATTATAAAGATCATCTCTTTTCTTTGATTCTTAAGAAATGTAATATGTTTTTGATCAGGTGGTGAAAGGTACAAAGTTCTCTTCAAGGCCATGTAACTTTGAATTTAAAATGTGTGTCTGTTACTGTGTTCAGATTCAGTTGAGAGTTGGGACGCACACCTAGGTTTAAAAATCTCTGTACTTCATAAAAACTTCTGTGGCATTGAAATGAACAACAAAAGCTTAATTTCTACATCACAGCAGTTTCTGGGACATTGAAAGAAGTGCTGGGGGACCAGGGCATCAGTCCAACAATTGGGTCCAGAATATAAACTATATACTATATTATATATACATACAGTTTTCATAGTAGACCTTTCTCTTAATACAAATAAAAGGGTGGGTGGGTGGTGCATATAGCTACAGTGTGTGTGTCCAATTAATAGCCAGCAGTACCTCAGAGAAAAAGCTTTGGAGCAAAAAGTTATGCTTAGTGTTTTAGCTGGCCTTTGGGGGGTTGTGGAAAAAAAATCTCCTTCCAATTAGGATATTCTTAATTTGTGATGGCGAAAAAAAAAAAGGTTATTGTGCAAGTGTTGTACATAAATATTTACGCTAATGTTTTTGACTTACCAGCAGATGTGCACCGAAGACACAGTCTAGGCTGTGCAATTGGCAGCAATTATATAGCCTAATAAACTTACAGCTGTGTCCCATAAGGACAGATGGTGCAACATGACTTGCACCAGTGTTGTTTGATCATGTTTATATTAAAAACCACATATTTTTTCTAAATCTCAACAGATCCGTAATTGAGAGGATTCCACTGTGAATTATTTGCATTGTATTTACCAGCTAATTGGTGTATTTGAGGATTTACTGTATTTCAGTTGGACCTTTAAAATATATTTGGATGCCCACGTCAGATGCTAGATTGCTGTTGAATTTTGCATTTCTACTGAGATGGCATATGGATACATTTTAATGCAAACACAATTTTAGTCCACATATTTTTGCTCACCAAAATTGCGCTTGATCACCACAGACGCCATAAGGATATTTGATGTTGTTGCACCCAATGCCCACATACTTGCCTTTTCTGGAGCTTTTAGTCTACAATTCAGTGTCAAGTACAAGCTTTTGTGCTGAACACAGTGTTTCTGTCTGTTTTTAGTAATCCTTTATGACATTAGGCATTAGGTCAAAGGTTCTACTTGTAAAATAGAAACTGAAAGAATGTACAGTAGTTGGCAGAATGGGTTGAACATACTCACAAAAAAAACTCTTTTTGTAGTCAGTGTGCCATGAAATTACTGATCACATTCACATTCTCTTTCAGTTTCTACCTGTCTGTGCTCAAACTTAATAAAGGGGATGTGTTGTACTATAGTATCACTGTACTGTACTGTAATGACAGTCCTGAATGAAGGACCCGGGTCTGTTTTGCTGTACGCGGTGTGTGGAGTTTGTATGTTCTCCCCATGTTTGCGTGGGTTCTCTCTGGGTACTTCGGCTTCCTCCTACCTCTAAAGACATGTATATTACATTAATTGGTGACTGTATGGTGTGAATCTGAGTGTGAATGGTTGTCTGTCTCTGTATGTCAGTCCTGTGGTAGACTGGCAACCTGTCCAGGGTGTACCCTGCATCACTCATAATGACAGCTGAGATAGGTTTCTGCACTCCTGCGACCGTTAAGAGGAAAGGTGTTTGTGTTACTAAACAAATGAGACTCCACCGTGACACTGTTTTATACAGGGGGGGAAATGTTGTATTAACATACATTTTGAAGAGACAACTTCTGTTGTATCAGTATCAGAATGTGTAGATCCACAGTGAAAACACTAACGCCAACACCATGACTGTAACAGTAAATTCATTAGCCGATGCCATTATTTTCATAGGGATCTGATCTAATTAGCATTTTTGTGTAAACAACAGTTAATGTTTATCACACAATAAAAAGCACAGATCAGATCTTGTGCTATTTTATATTATGAAACCGCACAGGAACCTCCAAAAGTTTTGCATGGCCAAATCATTATTTGTGTTTACTGTACACCAAAGACATTCAAATCAGCAATGAAAAGGTGAATATAAGACACGTAAGTCACAATTTTGCTTCTATTTCTTGGTATTTTACATCTATATTAAACAACATAAAGATATGTGATGTTTCTTTTACGAAAAAGTAGTTTTTAACTTTAGTACCAGATTCAGTTCTTCCTGTTGTTGAGTACCACGTACATCTGACATCTGTAGGAGTCAATTTTCATCTTATCAACACTGTCAAGGAAAGATCTGGTCATACTTGCAGCAGATTTAACACTTTCTGGATCGACCACTGCAACCGTACCTTCTTTCACTGAGAAACAGGAAGCAGTGACGATCTGCAGTCCCCTGTTTATACAAAGTCAAAATAATTCAATACTACCCCATATTTACCTGATATCTTTATATATTCAGTCTCATTTCTATAGTATTTCCACTGCAATAATTTATCACAGAGTGGCACTTCCTTGTAATGATGCTTTAAATGTAACTCTCCTCCAAACTTTCATTGGTAGACGTTTATTGTGAAATATGTTTTGTTGACTGTAGCTTAACGTTGATCAGAAGGTTTTAAATGCAACCACACAGCCACTGAGCAGCTTAGTCTCATGCTGTTATAACAAATGTTTTATATTTTCTTTTTGACAAAATAAGGAAAAAACATTTAA
Organism: Anabas testudineus; assembly: GCF_900324465.2. Taxonomy (NCBI): domain Eukaryota; kingdom Metazoa; phylum Chordata; class Actinopteri; order Anabantiformes; family Anabantidae; genus Anabas; species Anabas testudineus. The sequence goes on from NC_046611.1 coordinate 30,916,536, forward strand.
CATTTACAGTCTTTATCACTATGACAGCCGCAGCAGCGTGTCCTCACTTCAACTCTGTTCACAGTGTTCATATTTGTTTCACTCTGCAAATGCAAAAGAAACAAATATTTCTAATTTTACACATTACATTATTGTTTCAGAATCTGAGGACAGATGCACAGGTGTCATGCTCCTGTCTGATTTGTGCATTTGCTATTTAACCCAGTAACCTCTGCACTTATAAAAAAAAAGTAAAAGAGCGTAATAGCCTATTTTTTTAACACCTCTTGAAGAATGGAGCCACAAGAAGATCCATTCAAGGGGCTATAATTCCCATCACTTCAAGGTGAGAGAGTTTTCTGTGTTAGCTTGTGTTCACATTAACTGCTATATTATACGCAGTGTAGCAGAGCAGCTGTACCGTGTGATCAGTGCTTTAATGAACAGGTCATGCGTAGTCGTTCAACTTTGAGTGAGGTATCAGACTGACAGTTAGATAAACTCTGCAACATTTGTTTATTTCCTTCAGAGACTATGCACAGACAGAAGAGCTAGTGATTTTGTCACTGCATACATGTTGTTCTGCTGTGCTTGACACATTATTTTAATGAGCAACTTTTGTACTGTCACATACAGGTGTTAATGAGTAGCAACACCTCAGCCAGTGAGCTCGCTGGTTTTGTACTACACATGCTGTGTTTGTGCACTTACAGTAATTCAGTCCATGTTTTATTGCCATGTCCAGAATGCCCCATCAGAATCATTATACATATTTTTTTTGCACGACATCTGTCAGCAGTTTCAGCCTAAAATACTGGTATTCATATTTACCCTATCAAAACCAAATGTATTGCTTAATGCACTGTATTTCTCAAGTGCTAAAGTTAGTAATTCAGACATTCAGACTAAAGAAATATTGTACTGTATGTGGTGCTCTGGGCCTCACTTCAGGGGCTTATTCCCCACACACTCTGCGCTTGTTTGATGAAACTATCTCATCAAACACCTCACATTATTCTTTCAGTTTCTGCAATCTTCCATCTGTTTGTCTTTTATATGTTACAGACGCAGGCATCTAACCTCAGGGAATAACCCTAATCCTGCCCGGTCCTCCCTCTTTATTTGTGGGTAGCCTTAGGGGTAAAAGAAAAGCTACTTTTGACAGACTTTTAATTGTGTTTGCATTAGATCACAAGAAAAAAATGAGAAATGGGTTGACTTTTGGTAGGTCTCTTGTGTTTGTCTTTCATTCAATCAAATACAAATTTTTAAGATGTTATTTCTGGTTAATTTAGCAACAGGCCAGCATGGTTTAAACCTGTCGGTTGGTGTTCATGTGTAGAGTAGACATGTACAGGTCCTAATTGGTTGTAGTTTAATACTAAAGGTAAACCCTGTACAGCAACATGTTGAGAAACTACAGAAGAAAAACAAGTGTAGCAAAACATATTAACTTTAATAACAACGTTAATAATTAATCTTTTTCCATTATGTTGTGAGCAACCACCAGTCGGTTTGATATATGAGCAGTATAACAATGAGAATCAAACAATAACTTCTGAAATATACATATGGGGCGTGTGTAGAGTTTTAATACAGACTTTTTTTCTCCTTTTAAAAAAAGTCTTGTGATTCAAAGCTTGAATTACAGGGGAGCCAAAAGAGTTTCCCCTAGAAGCAACAAAATCTCTAAAAATGAGAGAAATAACCGTTAACCATCAACCTATCAGTTCAAATCTATCATTTCCTTCTGCAGCACCTTCATGGGAGATGCAGAAGGAAGTGTCGGGTTAGCTAAACAGCAACTTTCATATCAAAGAGATACAATAGGCGTTACTATTATGGAGAAGTGACATCTGCTGCCTCCTGTTGGAATCCTGTGGAATTCAGTATTGTACTGTAGGTCGTTGACGACTCCTGAGACCCAATGAGTTGTTTTTTGTGAACTGTAGGAATAAATCTCTGAAAACAGGAGTTTGCGTTGTTCTAAAGTGCTCTGCCACAAACCACACTTTGTCCATAAGATAGGGAAATAACTACGAATGGATTTAGAATATATCTAAAGCTAAAAATCTGTTTTGTCTGAGGTAGGTTCAGACAACTTTTTAACACGTGGAATTTGTTGAATGGTTGTTGACTGGTTGAAACAAGAATTATCTAATCATGTAGTAGAGTTCAAAGACCTCAGTAAAAGGGACATATGAAGTCCTTTTTTGTGACATTTGCTGTTCCCTGGTTGAACATCTGTGAAATATGACATTGCAGGATTGCAGGATATTTGTTTTCCTGTACATTTGTAGGTTTTATAAAAACATAAAATTATTTACATATTTTTACTAAACCTGTCCCATGACATTGTCCTTTGTTTGGTCTCCTAAATGACAGGTTGGTTTGAAATAAGTTATGGGGAAAATCATATGCATGTGTTGAACTTAAGTTAAATGCTTCACACTCTTAAGCAATACAGTGCTTTGGTGTGTTGGAAAGGATGCTTATCACCCACAGACAGGGTAGCTTGAGGCGCTATCATGTCCCGGTAGCACAGCCCCTGCTGTCTGCCTGCCCGCCCAGCTACCTGTTTATTTCATTTTATTTTTTTGCCCAATCATATCTGAGGTGCTGAGTCCATCAGGCCTGAGCCAACATCCAGCTTCCTGTCTTCATGCTGCCTCAGTGCATGGCTGTGATTTTGATATGAAACATATTCTAACAAGTCATTCTCTTTAAATCACACTTTTATTGTCTGATTACACAATTTGATGTTTCCTCCTTTACACATCTGAAAGGATAATCACAATATGTGAAAGATCAGAGTACTGATACAGTCAACATTACACCAACTGCTGTGTAAACACACCCTGATCTGGTGGTACAGTATGTACATTAGTCACAAATGTGGTAGCACATGTCATTCTGAAGGAGGTGCATTGCAAATATGCACAGATTCTTCAAGACTATCTTAAAATATCATGCCCATGTGTAACTACAAAACAATGCATCCTATATTTCCCCTGAAGCTACTACAAGGCTTAAGCAGTCTGAGTCACACAAATCAAATGGGTGACTTCCAAATTTTTTCTTTTTAGTACAAAACTCTCCCTTTTTTGTTTCCCCAGTGTGTTCTTGCTGAGCTGCAGGCTAGAGATAGTACCACAAAGAGATTTTTTTCCACTAAACACACTAACTGGAAGATATGTTCTTATTATATAGGACTCAGACTTCTGAATCCTCATATCAGCCTTGGCTGAACATGGCAAGAAATCTTTTGCAAACAATGGTGGATGTGAGTTTTATCCTCCATCACTTACAGTATATCAGCAAGTAGAGATCTGTGTATGAGCAGTATGAACAACAAGATCAGTCAAAAACGTCTGAATTATACATAGAGGACATGTGGGTATAGTTTTAATAGAGACTGGAAACAATGTGACCTTACTTAAGAAAAAAGAAGAAAGTCTTGTGCATCAAAGTTTGAATTATAGGGGAGCTAAAAGAGACTCCCCAGAAGCAAAACCATTAACTTTGCGAATCTATCATTTAAAAGATGGGCACTACAAAAAGATCAAACACAAGAAAGTGCTAGTCTGTTTCTAAATACATGCTGAATATGACAGTCAGCTGTTTCTTTCTGAAATTCTTCCAGATACAGTGATGTTTCATAGCTTCAGTGTGTTGGTGTTCAAGGTAATCATAGCTCCACCATCAGTTAAAGTTTAAAAAAGAGCTTAAACATGTCCCTGAAGTCCCCAAAATGTTCCTGTCCATGCTGAAAAATCATGAAGATCTTTGCAAACAGCAATTGTGTGGACGTTCTGTGAGATTCTGTGGTAGCAGCAGACACAGTTGAGCGGTACAAGTCCTAAAGGTGTCAGATATACATGATACTTTACCACCATCAAATCCACTACTGCCATAGAAATAGTTAAAAGTTTAGCATAACATCTCTAGGATGTCCTGACTGTCCCGCTGCGTAATCAGCCCGAAGAGTTCTCCTGCTTCAGAGTCTGAGAAAAGCTAATGTAAGCCTAGCATCACTGCAATCAGAGAGTCTGAAATTTGTCATTTAAAAACAATTTCAATGCCCAATGCCTAAATCATTTTTTGTGGTTCTTTACAAATTTTGGAAAACGGAATGCAGTATTAAGTAGTTCTTGATGTGATGTCTTTTTTTTATGTTTTTTTTTATTAAACTTATTGGTGAATTCGTCCTGAAAGCTCTTCTAACTTAATCTGAAACATGAGCTTTAATCGTAACAAAACCACAACTCACAAAGATGAGCTCACTGGCACCCCATAATTAAGTGGCTGTATAGTTAACTCATTTCCCCTAAATTAAATCTGTGTCGGTTTGGTCACTGGTAGAAATCTCTAGAGACGAGGACAAATTGAGTCTGGAGAGCACAATTGAGCTGTATTTCCTAAATACCAGCAGGCTAGGCAGTTCCCCATCCAGAGGACATCCACAATCGGCAAACATTCAATCATTTTCCTCCCTCATTTCTGTGCTAACCTTTGATATGAAGCAATCGCAAAGCTGCCAAGGCCAGTGGCAGTGCACTTACATCACATTTCAGCACTCTTTGGTATTAAAGTTCACATGTCGGTGCTCTCCTGCAGCCATTTGAATTCACAAAGGTGAAAAATTAGGTAGTACAGCTTCCGACCATGTGAAATGTGCTCTTGAAACTTCAGGTGTGTTATAGTGATCTAATTCAGCTGCAAGGCCGTGAATGGAGTCTTAAATGCGCTTGATAATCTGCGCTTTATGTTCGACTGCCAATAAATAACTGGGTCTTTAAAAGGTGAGTATGACACAGAGTACACTGAAGAGATAAAACAGGACATTGTCACCTCCTGTGTTCTGATTGTTTGGACAGGTTCTGTTCTTCCTGTGTTGTGTCTTTGCCAACATAGTCTCCGTGCACTGTTGCTATTTTTGAGAGTAATGACTTCTGTTTCCCTCTACTCTCCTTGACTTCTAGACAGGCAATCAGGGACACAGATGTGTTATCAGAGGGCCACCTTGATGGCGCACTCTGATACATCATTACATGCTCACTGCGTTTCAGAGACCAAGGCTGCAATCTCAACATCCACTGATTCACACATGATCTTTAGTGGAGACAGAGACTTAAAAAAACACAAATGCAAAGTGAATCTATGACTGTACAAATGCTTTTCTGGAAGATTAGTTCCTAAGTTATTATCAGTGGTTAACTGAAATGGTAACAGCTAATCTGCATTTGGTTGGTCATTTATTCACTGCCTACACAGTATCTCTAAATAACTTTGATGAACCTCTAACATGGTGAACTGTTGGTTTTCTGTGAACAACCTTTGCTAGGTGGCTACTAAAGGGACTGGTTTAGACAGATTGCAATTACTTTGTCAATATACCTAATGTTCATCTTGAATCACACTGAAACATGAAACTTGACAAATTGCCATGACATGCTGTACAGGATTTTAATATTAGACCCAGGATAGGTTGTCATGTGACCTTCCTTATGGCATTAACATCACATCCAGCTTCAACTGATACTGGTCTATGATCAAATACTTGCAAATTACTGACTTATTTTCACTTAGTTTGGTGAAATTGATCAATTTTGGAATTGTTGTTCAGCCATAACCTATGGTTCCTGCCCTAATCATGATGACATATACCCAACTCTGTGGATTTCGTACCTAATGATCACGTCAGGAAAGTTAATAAGCACATTGTTTAAATCAAATATGTTGTTTTGTCAGATTTCCTTTGCTCATTTTACTTAGAGCTTTGGGACACAGCAATATGACATCATCCTTTTAATATACTTTCCAGTATATAGATATATATATATATTAACGTATAAGCTACACAACCTATACAACATTCCAGATACACTACTGTAAGCAGCTAAGAACCTCTTCTTCATTTCAGGGCCACTTACAACAGCTTTACTTGCAAAATCAGTCATTTAATGTCGTTCCACAGTTTTATTACTGAATGAGCAGAAACCAACCCCTTCGCTTCCGTTCGGTGAAAGGATAATAGTGAAGTCATCTTAATTTAACTGTAGTCTTGATTGTGAAAAATATCCAGGGAAAATGCTGACTCTTAGAGTAAAACTCGGTTGTTGCTCATGAATGCAAAGGACATTTTTCCAAATCAGACACTTTCTTGTCTCACCTCTCTGTTGTTCTCTCCCCAAGGAAACTGAATAAAGGTGATCAGTCTTAACTAATGGACCATTTGGAAGTGATGTGAGCAATTTGAGTAAAATGTTATGTCTTTCCTTGGGCGCATTTGTAAAGCAAAGGGGGTTGACAGCAGTTGTATACTGTATCTACTTTGAAAATATAGCTGTGGAAGACATGTTGTTTTAGACCAGTGGCAACAATTTAAATGGGCTAGCATAAGAATTTGGCAGGAAGGACAGGAGTGGGGGGATGAGGGGCTGACTCTTTGTGAGTTAATGCTGCTGTGGGTGTGTGTCATTTATTGATTACTATATAAATTTTAATTTTATTTTATTTTGTTTGTTACAGTGATTTAAACAGCTAATAGTTGTACAGTGGCAAGAAAGAAGTATGTGAACCTTTTGGAATTTCATGGTTTTCTGGATTAATTTGTCATAAAACATGATCTAAGACAAAAATTTTAACACATAATGTGCCTAAAATAATAGAAAGTCCATTTGTGTTAGCCATTGAAAAAGCCACTTAAAAAACCTTGAGACATTTTGGATATTTCTTCTCTTACTCTGTTTGGGGAATTAGAACTCTTTTCCTCCGGATGGAGGGTCAAAGTGCAGAAAGCAGTCCATCATGATCAAGTATTATTTTATCTCTCACTTCATCATACCAGTAAATGTCCCGACACCTCTGTTTTGCACTCTAGGGTGGTACAGTGATCTTCTTTACTGGATGATAGGGTTGATTCTGACTAGATTGGCATGTGGTCTTTATTATTGTGGTTCTCACTAAATCTAGTAAATTTGCAAATCTCCTTGGCAACTTTTTTTGTCAAAAGTGGCTAGTGATAAATCTAGCTTTCTGGTGTAATTGGAGACTTTTTCTGGTATTTTAGAGACTCTGACATGACTTTCCTCAACAAGCAGCAGGTGCATGCCATGATCCCTTTTCCTGTCCCAAAGCACTCACAGGCAGTCAGTGTCACAGTAGCCTCATGCAGCAGCCCCAACTGATGTCAGTGCAGAAAGCAAACACATAGTGGCAGCGGCTTTGCACATGCACGACCCATTTGCAGCGTGTAAACAGAGTGGTGTGTGGCTCTGTGGCATAAGATGCACATCTAGCTAGCTCATCATGCCTCAGTCTAACTGTATGCTAAAAAACACAGTGGAATAGAGTGGGAATCAAACTGCTGCCGACCTTTTAACACTGCTGATGAGTACCGAAGCAATTTTATACAAATAAGTATAGAACATATAGTTTGATTGAGTGCATCATTGGAATTCCATGAAATTGAATTTGTAAACTTTAAGCAAAGATGGCAAAAACAAAGCCTAAAAAAGTATAACGTATATTCCAACATTGTGATTCACCTCTGTAGCACACTGTAGAGCTGGTGGGGTAACGTGTCTTTATTGTACTGACTGACTGGCTGGGACATCAACGTTCTCACATACATCTTCAAGTTAGTCTACAAGTTCAGGGTGTCAGTGCACATCTGAAAATGGATTTACATCTATGTTTACACATTTAATAATGTTAATTTGAACAGAAACACATTCATACTGAGAAACACATCACTGGGTACACAACTTTTTTTGAATTTATTTTATATTTGCATCAATAAATTGATATTCTCTACAAACAGCATTTTTTTATAACTCACATAAGGGTCTGTTGTGCAGCTAGATTACATGTCAGTTATGACGGAAAAGTGTGTAAAGCTGCTCTTTCCACTGCTGTTTTTTGAGAAAATTCTTTTGAAAGTTTTTCTAGATGCCATCATGTCTTTTACCATAAAATTGAAAGGGATATGGTATTTTCCCATTCTCTCAGTATATATCATACAAAGTAATGACTGAAAAGTCAGACAGGAGCAACTGCTGCTGGGGTTCAAGCTAATGTTATCACAAGAGGCTTGTTAGTGAGCCAGGTCTATTGTCAGCAGTTTAGGAGCAGCAGTACTGACTTTGGCTTTTTTATACTGGCCTGGAACGTTACCTTTCAAAATGGTGGAACGGTGGAATAGTGTGTTGCTTCCCATCCTTTCTTTGTCAGCACAGGTCTTCTGCATACAGTATCTTGGAAATATCACTATGCTGCAAATCCAGCTTTCTAAGTCAGAACCATTTCCAAATCACCAGTGGTGTGCAGCTGGTAAAATCACCTCATAGTCTTTCAGCATGTGTGTACCTGGATGTGTGTTTTGTGGCCATTTACAACAAAGCTTTCTAACCCAGTTGCAGCATCCGAACAGTGATGGGCGCAGTGTATGAAAAGGTGAGTTACCAATTGAAAAGTTGTAATAGGAACACTTTGAGGATCTCCTGACCGTGTCTGATGCTCCTGTGTGCAAGAGGCAAAGTTTTAGGACTCAGTGAAGGCTTTGACAGAGGTCACTGAGGTAGCTTTAAGCCTGGAATAGCAAACACCAAGGCCCTTTCTAGGGGAGTATTCTGAGGCACCACTCTGAACCATCCTGAACTTTAAAAACTAGAGTTCTTTAACCCATCTTCTTCTTCTTCTTCTCATAAACTGAACTTCCATTTTAGCAAAACGTAGAAAATATGGCTTCATCAGACCTCTAGCATGCAATAAGGCATCTGGGAGAGAAGTGTAAAAGGGGTTTAGATGAGCACTTGCAGTTGTCAGGCTATGGCACATCACGAAAAGACCCTTGACAAGGACGAGAGGTGTCACAGTTCCTCTTAAAGATAAGATAAGATCAAACTTTATTGATCCCACAGTGGGGAAATTCCCTCTCAGAGAGAGAATCAAGAAGGAGAAATAAATAAAAAAATGATACAGGTGTTTATAACATGTTTACAAAAATGTTTACATTGTGTAGTGATATCTATGAGAAATATTAATCAATTTATTTTAAATTGAAAAGTGTGATCCAGGATTAGTATGGTCAGAACAGAGAGTTGTACTGTCTCACATTGTTGGGTATGAAAGATCTGTGTTAACTACACTGAGAGTGCATCATTCTGTCTAAAGATAGGTTTACGATCATACATACTGAGAAAAAGACAAGAGAGATGTTTCAACGTCTTATCAGAATACCTTAGCTAGTACCTGATAAGGTACGGTATTCTGGGTACTTCCATGTGGGACCAACTTAGACCCGAACCAGAGCACTGGTAGCCAGACGAAGGATGTCTAGCGTGGAAAACGTATCCCAGGAGCTTCATTTACAGTTACAATAACCAGTAGTTGTGTCTCTCACTCTCCAAAGCATGATGTGTTGTGTTCCAGCTAGGAAATGGACATACTTGACTTTTCTAAAACACCACTGCATGTCCCCCCTTTGTCCCTTAAAGTAGATCTCTCTGTTTACTATTGAACAAAATACACAGCCCCGTTCTGTATGTTGCTGCTTAGCTATGAACTGTGTTGTTTGACCAAGTACAGGCAGTGTAACAGATTCTATTTTCAAAGATTTCCAATTAAATGTGCCCGTTATCTTCAGGTTTTTTGCATCCAACACACCTCAACCTTGGTAGTCTCTAAAACCTGTGAAACCACTGTAATTCTAAATACATGGAAAAAACAAAGGTATACATTCTAATTAAGATATTCAAGGATTCCATCAGTAGTCTAAATGTACAGCTACAATGTACAAATAAATCTGAATTTATTTGTTAAATAAATCTGAATTTATTTGTTGCCCATAATGCTGCAAGATTCATTCATTGGAACGTGATTGTGGTGTTTAAATCTGCTTTCATTAGTTAATCTGGGCACCTCTGCATAATTATTGTGCACGGCTTTGGTGTCGCATAAGCTGGAGCACAAGTCAGTGCCTACAGTTCAACAGCCTCTTTTGATTGTGGTGTAAATATACAGTATACATTTAAGGTATTTTATTAAATGGCTGCTTGGTGTTCTATTGTGTTATGTACTTAATTAGACACACATTAAACAGGGATATACTAGTTGAAACAGACTTTTTAAAATGAACCAGCACAGGCTATTTATTGCTTTCTTCAGCCCCACCTTTTTAATACTAAAACCTCAACATAGCCTTTCAAAGCAGCTTGTGATTAGCATGTATGAAAAGCCTCCTCTTTATTAAAGATATGCCAAACACTGGATATATGTCACATGTGCTGCATTAATGCAAGTATGCAGATTACTAACCCTAACCTCCTGGCTTTGGGCTAAGCACTGAATGCTTACAATGTTTTTCAATGTCTGGCTCCTCCCCTGACTAGCAGGAGAATATATCTTATTTTCTGTGTGTGCTTAGGCCTTTGTTGCTGGCCCTATGGGGCAAATCTGAAACATGCATACATTTCCTCTAGGTCACAAAAACAGCTGATGCTTGGATGTTGACATACGTACCGCAAGGTGACACTGATTGATTTAAATTCACTGACATTCAAACAATAGCAAATACTTGAATTAAAAGTTGCTGAAAGCACAAATAATTCACAGATAATTGGTGAACGTGTGCACACAGACCTCTAACAAGCAAAACAGGCACATTTCATAAACTGTTGCATACTACTACATGCCATAGTGTTTTTGTTTTTTGTAAAATTATCTCTAACTCTTAGCTCCTGCCGTCTAGTAGCAGCTCAGCTGATCTTGTTAGTAGAGGAGGAGGAGGTGAGCAAAAAGCCTGCTTTCAGTATTGATGTCTGTGAATTTGGTGCTTACAGCTTGACCGGTCTCCAGGGAAAAGTCCACTGCTGCTCCAGATGGCCAGCTCCGAAATAATATTCTATTTTTACCTTATATGCCCCCTACGGACGAGGACCTTCACTGCAATGAGTTTAACTCTAACCCATGCAGCTGGAAGTAAGCTGATGGTAGACGTGATGCTGGATCCATGTTGCAAACAAAGCTACTGTAAATGAATGTACTTACTTACATTTGTGTGGTGCCAGTCAGGAGTAATGTAGCTCAGGCTGAGCCTTGCAGTTTTGTTCCACGGTTGTTTATGACTCTCGGTGTCAACGGCACTGTGGTCTGACTGTTTGTTAAATAAAACATACTGCTCAGGAGGGAACTCGTTAGTGCCAGACACACACACACACACACACACACAACCTTTCTGTGGGATATGTATGTATGGAATGTGGGAGCACAGACGGTCTTATTCACACCAGGTCAGTGACTTGGGAAATGTTGAGCTGACCATTAGCGTGAACACCATTATTGATAGCTGACTTAAACTCTGCCTGGGGTCAAAGTTTTGTATATGTCATGTGTTGTACCATCTGCCATATGGAACATAGCATGCAAACATGTTTTTATGATAATGTCCTGTATATTAAGTAAGTAATGTCGATGGCTCTGTCTAAACCATGTGCATGATTTAGCATAGGAGCAATGATGTAAGTGTGCAAGTGTTGTGACACAGAAATGGGAGCTGATTTCCTTTCACTTTGCATAATTACAACACATGTGTACTGAGCTCTGAGCACTGTCAAAATGCAGGTGTCACACGCTCAGAAATGTGCCTACACCAACCCTGTGCAGACTCTGCAGCTGCTTCTCTGTTAGCGTGTTGGTCATACTACCTGAGCCGCGTGGACACTCGTCATTGGTAACAACCTCCAGGAGCTTCAGGTAGAAACCAGGTCAACGTTTGAGAAAGTGCCCTTCATTCCTTCAAATACACACTGTGCTCGTCTGGCATGCCTGAATCCAAATGAGAAAAATAAAAAAGTTATATCCACATGTTGCTGACACTAAGTTTTTCCCGCACTGTAGAGCATGCAGGATGCCGGGAATGCTGCCTGAGATGCAGCCAGAGAGGTGGGTGCTTTGTGCATAAATGTCACTTCACAAATGAAGAAAGCTGGCATTTAATAGTGGTTCACATCACTGTTTTACAATGATGAAAAAACAAACAACAAAAACAAGTCCACTGCTTTACAGAGGCTCCTTGGCTGCAGGCCAGAGCTAAGCCATGCAGGATGCAGCTCTGGGAGTTGTGTATGGACATTGCAGACATTGTACATAACCTCCTTCCTGCATGAACTGCACAATCTCAGATTTATATAGACATCACACCTCTGCATTGTGACACTTAGATGTATGGTTTTTGGCTGGAAACAAAATCACACATTGGGGTATGGAATGTGGTTAAGCTGTCAGAGCCCTCCACAGAGAGCCAGACGTGACACTGTTTGTGGATAGAAGGCAACAGCACCATGCCATTTTTTTTGTTTTCAAAGTGCAATGCTGCAATTAAATTTCACAGTCATATCAAGTTGGATGGAAAAAGTAAAAATGCAACAGCAATAATTTTAGGCTTAAGTATTCCACGCCATAGCCCCCTGCCCACAATCAATGAAGTGGCACAGACAAACTCTTTTATTTAGCATCAGCATTCAACTCGCATTCTTTCGAAAGAGAATTACTGAATTTCACATGGGTATTTTTTTGATTTGTGTGGGGGAGGGTCTGTCAACTCTCAGATCAGACTACAGAGCGAGCTCATCCCTCAATACAAAGAGTAACAACTGTCAGAAGTAAGAGCAGTCTGTCCCCAGACAGCAGGGGACAGCCTCGGCCCGCCAGAGCCCTGCTATCCCTCATGGTCTGGGATGCAGAAGACTGTCAGAGAAGAAGAAACAGTTAGGGTGTGAATTAACAGCCCAGCTCTCAGGGTGCAAGTCTTCCACAAAACATTCCACTCAACTTGCTGAAACCTTGGTGCTTTTAAAAGTCATAACTTGAATCAACAACTCCCAAGTAAGTTGTTGATAATTGTGTTGTATGAACAAGTTCTCATCTCTGTTCATCTCTGTTTGATCAATGACAGCAGCTGGGTGTCAGATCTGTCCTGATGAAAATCATCAATGTTCAGTTACAGATGTTTGAACATCACGGTTTGGTTGAGTTCAGACACAAAGATTGTGGTTAAGCACAAAATCATTCAGGGATAAGTGAAGAGATGAATAAGTGTTTCTTAGGACGATCTTTGTTACAACACTCAACGTCTCATTCAGGATTCAGGATTCAGGATTCAACTATTGTCTCCTGTGGAAAAGCTGTGCGTGTTGTTGACCAATCCCAACACCCTGTCCTCATATCACTGGACAAGACACTGAACCCTGCCTTAAATGCACCTGCCTGTCCACAATGAGTTTGATTAAAAGCCAAAATCGTCATTATTTGCCTACATTTTGTGCCATTTGGTGTTGTTGTCTGTTGACTGTTGTTTATAGGTGCTGTCTTCCTGGTGAAGGCTGTCTCAGTCAAACTTTAGAGGAAGTTCTGCTGTTGCAGGAAAGAACTTCTTCTCACTCACTGTTGATAAATTAGTCACAACATAAGTTAAAACGTTTCCACTATCAACAGTTCAAGCTTGTAGAACGGCATCACACTTCATCCAATTCCCCTAAAATCCTAGAATTCAGTAGCCGGGAGGGAGGTCGTTTGGAGCACTTCGTAATTCTGACAGCACATGAATGCATAATGAGGCCTGCACTGTTTGGGTAGAAGGCGACCCACCGTTCAACAATATAACCGCACACGTTTCACTTTGGGGCAGTCTAGCCCTGTGGAGTTTTTTGGCATCATGCTATTAGTCTTATTTACTTTTAATGTGACAGAGACAGAGAACGGCACACCACAGCCTTTTATTACAAAGGCTTGAGAAATTGGGGGTCATGCATCACTCTCCCTCTGTTTCTCCTCTCTCTCTCTCTATCTCCTCCATTTTTTCTCTCCTTATCCATCCATCAGTGCTGCTCCTTTCAGTGCAGAGGATACATTGTCTTAAGTTCACACATGGCATGCAGAAGCTTCCTCTCCATAACCTCCCCCCTTATCCATCTCCATTTTCTGCCATAATTCACTTAAAGGTGGCATCTTCAAGTCGACAAATGGAAGGGATTTAATTGGAAAGTGTTACAGGGAAGGTGGGGCTGTTTATTGTCTGCAGTGGCAGCTGGAGGAGAGGCACCCCCATGATGGAGTTGGAGGAGACTGACTTTGCAAAACAGACTGACTGGGAAATGCAGATGCTTTCGCCTGGAGGTGAGCTGAGGGAGAGGGCGCGCTATTGTACACAATAACAGCCCAGTAGGTGGGAAGACCACATTGCCTAGCTTCTACCGGGCACTATAATAGATACTATAATATTTCAACTGTGTTATTTATCATTTTCTCTTGGCTGAATTATTTATAAACACATTTCCAGCTAAACTGAGAGGAAATTCATGATCCAAAGCTTCCACACATTGGATTATAGAGCTAGCGTCGCTCGAGGCTATTAGGGAATGGGGACGTCTACACACGCTTTCTACATTTCATATGATTTTTATTACCTTGTGCCCTGATATAAAATTTATGACATTAGGTATTTGCTCGTGTAAATTTTACTTCAGTTATCAAGAATATCAAGAAAAAAAAAACTAAAAGCATTCTTTCCTGGCAGTAAGCGTTGCAATAAACATTATTATTTACAGTATTTAAAAAAACATTTGGTAGACTTGTATGGACTAACAGAGTTCATTCAGTCATAATTTGACGGCTGCAGATTATGTTTTTATTGTATAACTGCTTAGCAGGAACAGGTCATTTGGGGCTGCTGGTAAATGTATTTAGTAGCACTGAACAACAGGAACATATAGAAGATGGAGTTTTGGAGGCTGAAGCCCCTGCCTTTTTCCCCCAAGTTAATCCAAGGGGCCATTTCAACATTCATTCACCTTTTAGACTCTTAACCACTTTTTTTCAAATTTTATACCACAATTGTTTTGGAATCTAAACATTTTGAACACCTCCACAAATATTTAATGTTTTCACATTAAATATTTGGTAACATCATATTCTTGTGGTGTATGAAACATCACTGAAGGTCTTTAGGTATTATGCTAATTTCAGTACATGGAGTTGCTACTTAAAGAGAGAGAGAGTAGAACTGCTATGTTAGGGCTTAGCACAAAAGTTAGAGTAAAAACTTATTGTGTTTACACATCCAGGCCTGCAGTTGTTTGCAGGTTACTGCTGACCTCAGAGCAGCTTTTTGATGAGCTTCTTTCACAGTCATCCATCTCAGCACGGTGGCCTGAAGGTTCCACTGCTGCCACATTTCTGCGAAAGCTCTTGAGGATCCTTTTTTATCCTTTACTAAACCTCTATAAACGATAACATATTGAGGAACCCCGTTTGCTCCTAGTTATTTATAATCTCACCATCATCTACCCATCAACCATCTTCTGTTACTGTCTCTTATAACATGACAAGACTTACTTTCAGCAAATGTATTTTTCTGTACTGCTACTTGAGAATGTGTGTTCATTTATTATAGTGGTATGCACTGCTTGAACTACGACATTACAACAGCGCTCATTGAAAAAGAAATGGACATGATAACACATTATTAAGCCTTTTATTTATTCAGGCTACTATATGCCTAAGCATATTTGCAAGGCATAAGGGTGTTTTCAACCACCCTTCAAAGTAAATGCATTTAAACCTGATTAATTGATGATTATGTCAATTAGAGCATGGAAATGAAGATTGCAGATGATCTTTGCTGCTAGTTAAAGCATGTCAGAGGCTCCACTTTGACACTGATATTAATTTGTGCAAAATGTTAGATCTGGTCTGGTTTGAGGAATTAGCTCTGTGTTGCATGTACTATTATAAGTACTTAGAGATGTAAGCATGATACATTATGCAAATTAGAGGTTTTCAGTACATGTAAGTAAAGTAAAAAATGTGAATTGACTGCACTGACTCACCAGTTTCAAATCAGCAGGTCTGCAGCAGTGTAAATGCAACACAGCATTCAAAATGGGAAGTGAATACATCCTGTATCTCCAAAAACATGTTATTAGATGAAAGTGATCAGGGATGAAAGTGGGTGAAACAGTTTCAACATGTGGAATCATGCAGATCACAGTGAGTAGGAAATGAGTGAATGCTTAATAATTCAACTAAGACAGACTTAAGAGTTTAGAAAAGTTAATATTAGGCTGTTAATTGTAGCAGTTTATCCTTTAATATAAATGTTAATCAATGAAGGTGTCAACAGCTGCTTAATACCCGTGTAAATCACTATGATATGATAATGCATATCATTTTTGTAACCAATCACGTCTGAAGAAAGGGGAAGCTGTAGCATGTATTTATGTCATCAATTTGCGATCTTTCACAATATTAATAACCAGGAAAAATCAGAAAGCATGTAGGAATAGATTGTGGATGCAGAAATACAATAATTCTTTCAAGTGAGAAATCAGTCTCAAGGGTTAAATGCATAGTATTGACTGTGTTTACTCCTTTAACAGCATTACAACAACAATATAAATGACAGTCTCTAAAACTAACCTGCCCATGTTCACTTACATGCAGCACAAAGAAGCATAATTTCACCTTTAGTGGCATTGATGTCAATTTCAAGTCAAACTGTTTTTTTTACGTAACAAAGCATTTTCTCAGTCCAATCATGAAGGTTTTAAAGGACCTGAGCACAGCAGTCTAACACACTTTGTGGAAGCCAGATCAGTTTTATCCAAAGCAGGGTCAGGACTCTTAAAACCCACTCTAAGCATTTGACAATACTGCACTGACTCAATGGTTTCCATCTCAAATCTTTATTTTTCCATGACTACACATTGAGATATTCTTTTCAGTAATTTTACAGTACATGTATGCTGGCATTGATCTGTACATGAAGATTGTTTTTAGCTTCATAAATCATCATCTTATCTTCATTTTTCTCCCACTTTTATGAACAGAACTTCTGCTAAATATTCTTAAAAACCATTATTCCCCTTGATCTCTAGGACTTTTGGACACTTTGTGCAGCTGTTTAATGGACTGTTTGACCATAAATCGTCTGGTTGTGAATGAGCAACGACAGACTGTGTACAATTCATGAAGGAGTGGCAATTAAGCACACATCAAATTAATACCTTGTTATGCTTAAGAATTTCTTTGCACAAGCAGATGTTGTGCCTAAAACGTTATTTTAGGCACTTTGCTTCGGTTCAGGTGATACTGAAAGCAAATTAGCTTCAGACATGCTTTAAGAACATGATTAGTTAAACCTCAAATAAAACTGCACACAGAGTGCTTATTTTTGCAGCAGAAGTATTTTAAGCATTGCATTTTATGCATGTTTGTTCCAAATGACTCCCAGTGTTTTAAACACGATTTTCATTTTGAAAAATGCTTTCATTTAATTGGTTTTCATTGCAGCACTCAAGTTAAAAGAAGCTTGAACAAAGAGTGAAGAGTTTTTTCTTTTTGCTGTCCTTGAGTGTACGAGGCAGAATTTGCTGATGTCCAGACAAAAAGGCACAAAATGAAGGAAGTAGGAAAAATTCTAAAAACTATTTCATCGTACGAATGTAACCCCAGAGTTCTTCACAGCACTGGGTATATTAACAGCTTTGATAAAGACTATAAAAGACAATTCTTGTAAGGGAGGACATTTCATTGGATTCCTCTCAGGCACAATTAAAAAGACATTACATTGTCAAACAGAACATTTTTAGCACTGTTCTGCCTGGTAGGTATATATGCTTAATGTTGCTATTATGTATTCCCATTCTGCTGAACAATGCCGATTATCACTTTTCAGTGTCAGCAGTCAGCAGTGCGTGTGTGAGTAAAAGAGAGAGAGACTGAGAGTGAGTTCTTTTATGCATGTTTTCCTACAATCCATGATTAATGTAGCATGATTTTAGCCCTCTACTGTACCTACAGTCTCCTCCGAAAGCATTGAAATGAAAAGCAATTCAGTTGTTTTTGCTGTACATGATAGGTATTTGTGGGATAGATAGTTACTTTATTAAACCCAAAAAAACTATTGCTGGTGTCTCAGTAGCCATTACATTGAGAAACAAACACATATGTAAAAGATAATAGAAATAAATGTAGTTGTATGTTGAGATATCTGTGCAATACCAAGGAATGCATATAATACAATATAATATGGTTTGTCAAGTCTTTCCCACCAGCAATAGCTAAACTGTTGGAGCAAAGGTCTGCACTGTCTCAATATACAGTAGTCATTGTACAGGGTGATGGTTGTTGGTAGGAATGACTTCCTGTACCTTTCCATATCACAGAGTGCTAGAAAAATCTCTGACTAAAGCTGCTCCACTGTTTGACCAGCAGGCTGTGGAGAGGATGTGAACTGCTCTCCATAATATTCAACACCTTTTTCAGCACCCTGCTCTCAACTATCTGCTCCAATGGTTCCAGTGAAGTCCCCAGCACAGAGCCAGCCTTCCTGATCAGTTGTTGGTGTAGCTGCCTCTGATGCTGATGCCCCAACAGACAGACAACCGGCTACAACAGACTGGTAAAAGATTTGCAACAGCTTGTTGCACACATTAAAGAACGTCAACTTCCTCAAAAAGTAGAGTCTGCTCTGTTCCTTCGTGTAAACAGCCTCTGTGTTCCATTTCCAGTCCAGTCTTTCTTTACAGGTGAACCCCCAGGTATTTGTACCCCTGCACCACCTCTACTTCCTCTCCTATAATGGAGAAAGTGTTTAAACTGTCTCTATTCCTCCTAAAGTCCAATCATCTCCTTAGTTTTGTCACATTCAAGGTGAGGTGATTGTTTCCTCACCCCTTTACAAAACATTCCACCAGGCGTCTGTACTCTGCCTCCTCGCCATCACTGATACACCCCATGACTGCAGAGACATCAGAGAATTTCTGCAGAAGACATGAGTTGGTGTTGTACTGAAAGTCAGAGGTGTACAGGGTGAAGAGGAAAGGTGAGAGGACAGTCCCCTGTGGGGCTCCTGTGCTGCTGATTACCTGTTCGGACTCACTACCTCACAGCCGTACAAACTGTAGTCTGTCTGCCCAGTTGTCAGTAATCCAGGAAGCTGTGAAGGAGTCAAAAGTCTAAAGCCTCAGCTGACAAGTGAAAACAATTAAGCTGATCAGAATGTTAAGTTGGAGAAGTGAAACAGAGACCAAACCTCAAGTGCAGGGATGCAGACTGACAGCTAACAGTTCAATCACCAGGCTACAGAGATGTTCTTTCACAACATGTTGAGGATTCCAACACCTGTTACCCACATACACTGCAAACCCCACTCCTCCCTTCTTACAGCTCTGCATGCAGTCTGAAGTCCGGGATATGTTCCTGCAGTCATGTCTCAGTAAAGCACATCATACTGCACTCACAATACTGCCACTGGATCAGGGGACACTCAGCTGATCATACTGGTAGATATGGCCACTGTGCTCTGCCAATAACAACAACGTCTAATGGTCCCCTCTCCTCACCTCAAAAGGTCCTAGGCTAAGCTCTAAGTGGTTCATTGCACTCTTTGCCTGAGTCCCAATATATTCAAAAATGAGCTGAAAACAAAACTCTTCCACAACTTTCTACACTTAAAAGTTTTGGGATCACTTGCAAATTTCTTTGTTAAACAAGGAAAAGCTCCTTTTTATGCAGTCAAACAGTTTTATCAGTTTTACAAAGAATAATCAGGCCTCTGTTTAGAAATGTTGTTCATTCTTTAAAAATCATCTATTATTAGCAATTGTCAGTCGTCTGCATCAATCTCCTGTTATGGCTGCTAGGTCAAGATATTAATTTTATAAAGCTAATTGATTATGAAAAAAACCCTTTTGCAAATGTGTTCCAGAGCTGGAAACCAGTGTAATAATGGCACAAACAGGAGAGCATGGCGTTCTTTAGGTTAGTTTAGTACATCAGCAGTGGGTTTACAGCAGGTACCAATATCCACAAATAAAGAACTTTCATTAAAGACCTTTCAGTCCATTGTTGTCCTTAGAAAGGAAGGCTACTCAATGCTAGAAATTGCAATTAAACTTAAAATTGCTGATGATGCTGTTAACTACTCCCTTTACTGAGCAGCACAAATTGGGTCTAACAGGGACAGAAAAAGGAGTGGGAGGCCCCAATTCACAACTGTGCAAGAAGGAAAATATATGAGAGTGTGTAGTTTAAGACAAAGATGCCTCACAGGTACTGGCAGCTCCACTAAATTGTACAAGTCAAGCACTACTGTCAGCATCAACAGTGAAGAGAAGATTTCAGGATGCTGAACTTCAAGGCAGAATTGCAATGAAAAAGTCATATCTCATGATGTTAGAACATTGCCTAATACCTGTAGTCCAGCTTGGTGGAGACAGTGTGATGTTCTGGGGCTGCTTTGGAGGTGGAAAGTGACAACTACAATGCTTAAGGTCTAACCTTTTACATTTATCATTTCTATCAAAATCATTATTTCTAACTCTAACAATGTCAGCATGTCCTGCTCTTTTGCTATATTTCCTATTTAGATTAATTTCCTGTTTGTTTCCTTGGAAAACAATAAAATATCTAAGTGATCCCAAACGTTTGAGCAGTGTACATAAATGAAAAAGATTTAAAATGTACCGCCCCTCTCTCTGCTTCTGTTTGCTGTCATTTCAGCACTCCTGTCCTGCCTATTCCAAGGGTCCTCCATTACACTCATCAATCTCCTGCTACATCTTTATCTTCAACTTCACCAACTACAAATCTTACCACCTAAAACTATAACACGCTACTATATAATAATAATAGTAATAATGAATATAGTCACCATACACTTTACACTATATAGTCACCAAAGACAAATTTCAAAGACTTCTAATTATCTGATGAACACTACACAGATAAATTACTTTAAGCCCTCAGTTTTCTTCTTTAGCCCCTTTTACACTGCCTCTTCAAGGCGACTTTACTGTGCCAATACGCCGCCTTGCTGTACCAAGCTGGTGTGAAGGGTCTGTGTGGCTCAAGAGGAAGTGTCAGAGGTTAGTTTAAATCAACGTCTGTAAAAAAAATAGGTGAGGCTGTGTTGGGGAAGGGATGTCAAACTTCAGTGACATGTTATTAGAGGAGATACAGAGTTCATGATATCATTGGAACTCAAGTATAGTTGTTACATATTGTTTTCAGTTACAATTGTCTTCATTGAAGCAACTCAAGTGATCAAACATGATGCTACGCTAGAAAACTGGAGAGACTGACAAAGTACCCCTACAATGTGCAAGTGGTTGGATGAATGCAGCAGAAGGTTTAAGTTGTACTTAATAGGCATCAACTGTGTTTGAGTCCAAAGTCATATAAAATGTGCAAAACTGATATTAGTACATGACAGTTCATCCACTAGTAATACAGTACAGTGTACAGCGTACACACCTTCTCACCAATACGATGCCATTTCTGTGTAAAAACAGTAAACACACAAAGTTGCTTCTTGTGTTGTCAGCAATGCTGATAAAACTTTAAAATGTTGGTTTAATGGAATAAAAACTTGAGTTAGACACTGTCAGACTTGCCTCTGACAGTTTTTTTTCCTAATACTAAAATGCTCAAGTCAGCACAGAATCTGTTCTTGTGCCTGTCAGGACAGGTCCTCTAAGTTCAAGCAGTTCAGATGGCACTACACATTTCAAACTGAATTTTCTTGTAGCAGGAAAAACTATGCGCTTGCTGTTGGGATACATTGAATATGTGTAAAAAGGAAACTTTATCCAATCTTCTAGCAGAAAAAAAGAAAGAGGAACAGAGGTAGTCGAAACACAGAGTACAAGCACGGTGATCATATTATTAGTGTGTGCAGTCTCATGAGCAATAAAAAGAAGATGGATTTTACCAGAGTGGTTTTACTTCAGTGTCTAGTTCCTCGAGCAACTTGAAAATAATAAAAGCTAATAAAAAAGACAGTTAAATTCAATTAAATTTTATGTGTTTATTTGTTTTCACATTTAAAGTCTTGTTAAAAAGGTGCCATAATCTTGTGAGACCTAGCAACTTTTCAAGCAGCTTTCAGCTCCTTTTGTAGCTAAATATATTTGCATATATTGAATATTAATAGTTGGCAAAACTGCTTGGGTTTCTCATTAATCTTATAATCAGTTTGCCTGGTTTGAGATCAGTTGTGTTGTTTGTGCACTGTCCCATCTGAGATTGAACATTTCTTGTTGTGTGAGCAACACTGAAATTTAAAGTGTGTATATGTCTGACACATAAAAGGAGGTATTTTAGCTCATTCTTGCTGGCAGGTTTTATGTGTGGGGCTCTCTTCAAGTCCTTCCATAGCATCTCTATTGGGTTGAGATCTGGGCTCTGACTTGTCCACTCCAAAAGGCAGATTTTGTTTTTCTGAAGCCATTCTGTTGAGGACCTGCTCTGGTGTTTTGGGTCATTGTCCTGTTTGATCACCTAACTTCTACAGAGTTTTTCACATTATTCTAAAGATATTTTGAGACACTTGTGAAATCATCTTCCCCCCAATCACTGGAAGCTGGCCAGGTCCTAATGCAGCAAAGCAGGCCCAAATAATGATGTTTCCTCCACCATACTTTGGGATGATGACTCCATGATGATATGCAGTGACCGTTTTACACCAGATGTAGTGTTGTGTGTTCTTTCCAAATAAGTCAATCTTAGTTTCATCAGGCCACAAAACATTTTGCCAATACTGTTGTGGAGTATCAATGAGCTCTTTGGCAAACTTCAAGCATAAAGCAATTTTCTTTTTAGTAAGCAATAGCTTATTTTGTGGTTTCCTGTCACAGACACCCTGCTTGTTCAGAGTTTTACCTACTGTAAACTCATGTTAGTCCAATGATGCCATTAGATCTTTGGCTGTCGCTTGGGGTTCAAGATAATGAAAAAACAGATGGCGGCACTTTGTCTAAACTTGATGTTCAAGTTAAAATTTACACAATTATTCTAGTTAAAAAATAGTTTTCACATCAAAAGTCTAACGTGTCTGTGTGTATCTCTCATTAGTATGGGAGTTTGATAGAACCTCTTGTGTGTATGTCCTTGAAAAACTGCATTTAAAATATACTTTTCACTTTAAAGCAAACAGTCCTTCAAATACATTTAAGTCTTTGGGTAACAAGAACATCCACACAAACACAGCAGTGCCTTACACTTCCCTCACAGCTTCTTATCAAGTCTGATAAAAATGTTTTTCTCCTTCCAAGAAATCCTCATAAATAGATAAACCAATCACTTTTAAGAGGGCTTGTTAGATGGCGAGAGTCCAGGTGATAACGCATCGTCTCAAGGCATCTTACAAACAGCTTTTTATGATCAGAGGTCATTCACATTGTCTATGTGTGGTTGCCAGGGTAGAGAATGGTGCCGAACATGTTAAGCAACAGACTGTTTGCTTCCACAGATTACGGTATTTACGAGCAGGACTGGGCATCGGCGACACTTCCAAACTGGGATTCAAGGACAACTGCCAGCGGATATGATTTGTTTTGCATCCCTGCTGTGACTGGAGGAACTGCCAAAGCTGAAATTTGAGCCAGAGTGTCAAATCATGCTGTTCTAGTTTTTCCCTTTTTTTCAACTCAAAAACTTTTATTTGACAATCTGCAAAAAGCTGAATTTACACATTCCTGTCTATTTATTCAATTCCAAGGGCACAGAAAGTGTCCTCCAACTTTTGTGGGCAGATTAAACTGGCCCCCATGAAAAAGGTTTTCATGCATGAATTCACTCATTCAGAATGGGACTTTTATTATGAAACACAGAGGAAGGACACAACTACATGAATACATGTATAATAAAGCCCACTCCATTGTGGAAGCTGCTCCATAAAACGCTTTGTTTGTGGAGACTTTTTCCTGACTGTGCTGGAGATGTGTTATTAACAGAATTAGCAAACACCACATGTTAACAAGAAATTCTGGCAAAAGTGGACTGAGAGCCATTTTATTATGTTCATAATAGAAAAGTTCTACCTAACATCAAAGGGATCCAAAGCAAAATCTTTTTAAACACGCCTAAGGTCCATTACCTGCTGTTCCACCAAATGTATCTCACCACCACTCAAGTAAAAGTGAAAGTACTTGTCTAAAAATGACTATACTACTTCATATTCTTTATTTAAGCTAAAGTACCAAGTACATGCTAAACAAATTAATTTAAGTACAAAAGTATATATATTTCACATACACACAAAATGGATATGACTGGGCATCAATGACACTAAGTTACCAGAAAATATGTACAGTATATCCAACACTATTTAACTGGAGGCTGTTGATGCCATCAATGTGCAAGTTTAGCCCAGATGTTTTCCACTTGTGCCTTAAGGTTTCAGCAGGTCTAAATTTAATTCACATGCTGATTTGAATGGGGAGCCATTTTAAAAACATGATTTCTGACTGTTTACAGTACCTCATTAACAGTTATCTAGTGTCTTCTATTTAGAAAGGGTCCTATCCTTTAGTTAGTAGCAATAAAAAAGCAATGCTGGGGGCTAAAACAAATGAGAATGAGAAAATATTCGTTCTCTGTAAACCAGTGCAATGGCTCAGGTTTTGGTCTGTTTCTATCTGGAAACTATTCAGTGTCTGGAAGTCCTGTGTGGATCCCAAAACTTCCTTTAACCTTAGACACGTTACTCCTTCCTATCTTACATACTGACATCAAATAATGAAGATTCAAGAATCAAACAGGAACCGAATAATATTGCGTGAAAATGAACTCATAGATCAGATATTGTATCTCTCATGCATAGTTGTTGACTGTACCGATACATTTCCTGGACAGTTTATTTTCCCAACATGAAGCCATAGAAACTTTGTAAAGCCTTCTCTAAAGCACTACACAGATAAATTAGGTCATGACCTCCCCTGCCTTCTGTGTGTCATGATCCACACTTGTGACGACCAGCAGCCTTAATTTTCTTTTCAGCATTCTTATGCTGTGTTACTCAATCCATTGCTGATTTTGTCTTTTGTTTATGCATTTAGACAAGCTTTGTAGGCCCTGTGGTGATCTGGCAACTTGTTCAAAGCATACCCTGCATCCGGCGCAATGCATGCTGGGATCAGACTCTCAATAGGATAGGCCGCTATAGAAAATAGATGGAACATGTAGGCCTCAAAGGCAGACCAAATAAGACGATATATATATATTGAATATATATGTGTGTGTGTGTGTGTATTTGGCACTCCTCCCTTCACAGGAGTCCGCATGTGCTGCAGGAGACACTCATCTCTCAGAGGGCATCAGATGGCACTACAGAAACCACTAGAAGCATAAGGCTCCTGCTTGTGCTGCTATCTCCTCAATAATACAAACCTGCTGCGGGCAGCTGGAAATAAATAAAGGGATGCCTACTGTCTCTGCAAGTGCCATTTTAGCGAAGCAATATATCAATGATAGTTTGCAGAAAGATGCCCCGTTATCACTTCTTATAAAAACTGCAAACACAGTGAATGAGATGGACATAAGAATTCTTTAAAATGCATAAAGTAAATTGTTGGGGGTGGTCTGAAGTTTAGACAGATGAACCCACAAAATGTCAAAGCAAAACAAAATTTGAAATTTCAGTGCACAGCAACTCTAGAACCGTGTCATGTTCATGGCACCGCTGCGTTGACCCGAAACAGCATAACCATCTTTAGAGATGCCAGTGGAGAAAGCACAAACGATCTTCATCTTAATTAATGCCACCCAAAATAAACGCTTTGACTGTTGTCGGCCAAAAAGGGTATTTTTGGATCATCTCTGTTAAACTGTTAAAGTTCACTAAACTAAACTGCAAAGCAGTTAACGTTTGGGAAGTAGCACCATCCTCATTAAAATTAACCACTGATGAATTTTGGCAGCAGATGAAATGCCAACTGTGGTCTCTGGTGTCTTAGTAACTCTCTACTTGCAGTCTTCAACACCTTCCTCCCAACTTCCTCCTAAATATATCATGTCACTTCTTCCTTTGTTGCTAAACATAAACATACAAAGACAAAGAGCTTCAAAAGAAAGCGTGCAGTAAAAATGTTTCAGTTTTCTTACCAGTTCTCCCACTATTTTAATCAGCCACTTCCACCTGCAGTACTTCAGCTTTCATGTTTCCAGTTCTGTTTTTTTGTTTGTTTGTTTGTTTGTTTTTTGGCTAGCCAATTAAAGCATATATGTGGCATTTTATTCAACAAAAGTTTCTTTAAATCAATCTTTTTAAATAGCCCAGATTCACCTCGGTTCTCCAGCAGCTGTTTCTGAAGCTGTGGTTCCGCAGTATAGCTGTAACAAACTGGACTACTATCTAATGAATAATGTAATTTATTCATAACACAAAGCTTATTTCAATGTTTTGCTTCACTTGTAATCCAGCAGCAATGCAGACTGTGTCTGCAGAACTTACACTACCCCACTCAGTGTAGCTCAGAGCATTATTCTCACACACTTCATTTTTCTTATTTTGAGCATTATATACCAAACTCCCCAATTTAAAAATACATTACACTACTTGTCATAATATGGAGAGGTGCTGTTGAATCCTCCTGTGACCCAGACTCAATGAAATCATTTATTTAAATCAAAATGTTCTTGAGCGAGCTTCACAATCTAAAGAAATCAAAATACATCTGACTTATACAGTAAATAATATGTAATGCTTCAACCATCTACTTAAAGTAATTCAGTCTCATAATTGTTCCTTATGCTGCATACAATCCAGTTTTATTCTGCCAGAGAAGACTTCTATTAGACGGAATGTGTCAGATCACCAACAGTCGCAGTTCAATTTTTCCAACTCCAAAAAAGAAATCCATGAACTGAATTTATTATGGAAATTATGCTTCAGTAAATGTTTGGTGATCTATCTAAAAAAAGCCAGATTTAGGGCCCTCTCTTTAATCATTAGCCCCAAAAATGCCCTCTCCACAGCTTAATATCCGTTTTACTTTTTATTATTAAATTCTGGACAGGCAAGAAGAAGCTCCAATTAGATGCAAAGTTACACCTCAATGAGAAGAGGATTTTAACACAACACGTCTGCAGCTGTATCAGTGTCCCTGCAGTGACTGATTGTTGAAAATGTTTGCCATTTTACTGGATTCATGTTCTAGGTTAGGGGAGGAAAATAAAACATAACCCCAGTCGGCAGAAGAGTAGTTCTTCATCATGCGCCCGTTGTCAGCCATATAGTATCTCACACCAGTTATTATCCCCTGAGAGTCAAACATCAGTTCAGTATTAATGATCTGTTTCCATCTGGTTGTGGTTCATTAGGCTCGATGCATCCCGCCGCAGAGTAAACTGTCGTCTGATGTGGCCTACCCTGCAGCATGCAGCTCTGGGATATGACGAGTCCAGTCTGACGCCTGTACTCTTCTTATCTCTGCTGCTGCTGTCAACATTGGGGAGGGGATGGGAGGGGGTGTACAGCTCGGCTTCAAATCTACGGAAGCTGGGTAAACTCCCTAGTGAGTCAGTCTGACAAAGCAGGCTCCTTTTAAGTCCACTAGATGGACAGTAACTTAATTAGCGACTTATTAAATTATGGTTCAAGCCAAGTGATATTCTGCCCTGCAGCTAATGCAATCATATTTTGCACACCCCACCCCCCCCCCCCCCCCAACCTCCCCACCAGCTTGACTTTTGCTCAGTTCAATTATTTTCAGAGGCCGGCCGTCTCTTCCTGTCTGGTGCTAATGAAGCTCTACAGGCTTTTCTTGTAGAGCAGTGTTATTCCCATGTTTTATGTCGTGTCCAATTATTTGCTGTCATTTCTCTCGCCTAAACTTTTTGAAAATCTTCAACTTATCCAAGTTGTTCATTATGTGTGACTCCTTGGAATAATGGGTTTTGCAAAAAAAAAAAAAATTCCTAATTCAAGTTCATAAGCAATATATGCACATGTTCTTCACACAGTTGTGCAGGATAAAAACAATCTAGTTTGGTGAGCATTGCATAATACAAAGAAAAACAAAATGGGTCAAATCAAAGCTGTGACTTATGAAGTAAATTCATTACTAATGTATTTAACACCCAAAACTACCAGCCCTACCAACTGATCCATGGTCATCAAGCCACTGGTAAAACTGATGCAAAGAAAAAAAAATTTTTTTTAATGCAAAATCCACTTTTTAGACATATTTGTACATATATGAATCTCTGGTCCATGTAGACACACACCAAGTATGTTAGAAGTCCAGTCCATGCTTTTTTTTTACATTTTCTGGTTTTGTAGAACCCACTCCCTGAGTGGTCCATTCAAAGTTTGCACTCAAAATGACGTATTGTGGCATTTCAGGGACCCTATCCCTGCTCAAGCTTGGTCCAAACATTGTCTACATGCACATTTTCTTAAAATATTCCCAGCTTTAAATAAAATTTTCCTATACTATAGCCTTGTTAGTAACATCTAAGGCCATGCCATTTCAAAGAAAATAAGAGAAAACCTCAAAGCCTGTCCTTTATCAACAAAATATAAATTTAATCAAGCATTATCTACACACAACATCTGAACACCCACCCACCTTTCTCCACATTTGGGCAATAATATTAAGCCCTATCAAAAGATTTTTGTTCTGTCTTAATTTCAACATCTTCAGTATTGACAATGTTAAAAATAATAATTATAATTTAAAAAAAAGTAGAAAACGCTGAAATAGAAAGCGTCAAAACTTTTGACTGGTAGTGTAAGTGTTTGTGGTCCATAGGTGACAACAGTACACATAAGGATACCTTTGAGTATGATATAGTGTCAGAGATTTTCAGATATTTCAAACTCAGATTAATTAATGGGATGTCTGCACATGCATATTATATTTTGTTTACACTTGGCCAATTAATGAATATTGGACAGACTGATAGCTGGGAGATATCTATATACATACATAAAGCCAATTATAAATGTGACCAAGAGGAATTTGAGAGAGATCTGGGGTGAGCAGTTGCCAGATGTTTAAAACCTTCTAAGCATATTCCTCTCCAAGATTCATACTTTTTTTTCTCTGCCAGTGTAACTATATATATTTGGAAATATCTTCCAGCATAACAGGCTCCTCTACCCTGTTATATTGGCAGATGTTGTTACACTGAAATTAGCTTTTGTTCTCCCTGTCACCCAATTCAGTTCAACTTCTGGGATATTGATGTGGTCACTTCAGTAGCAGAGGGGGTTGTTAACCAGTTTTAGCTGCTTTGGTGGTAATGAAATTAACAACAGGAGTTGTTAAGGAGTAGATGAGAGCAAGTTCACCCTGAACACGAGACAGATGTAAAAAGGGTCTGCAAAAGCAGTGGAGACCGTTATGCTTCCTGTAACATGGTTCAGCATGGCCTGTTTGGTGGTGGGTCAGTGATGGTCTGGAGAGGCAAATCCATGGAAGGATGCACAGACCTCTACAGGCTAGACAAGATATTGGGATGAAATCCTTGGACCCATTGTCAGACACTACACTGCTGCCATCTGTCCTGGGTTCCTCCTGACGCAAGACAATGTCCGGCCTCATGTAGCATCAAGTAGGAGTATGTGGACAGTTGTTGTTACCATGGGCTGGCCCCACACTCACCTGACCTAAATCTAGTTTCGGCCTATTCAACACTGTCAGGTTGCACCTCAAACTGTCCGGGGGCTCAGTGATACCCTGGTATAGATCAGCACTTTACCCAGTCCATAACAGCATAGATCTCCAGCATGATTTTTTCCCCAGTTTTGCATTACTGACTGAAGGCAATAAAGCCTTTGTCATATATATGTCATTGTATTGAGAATTGGATAATTGTAACCTAGTTAGCTGTTACTGGTTATCATCGTTATCATTGTAATTAAACTCAGGATCAGATTAGAGCTGACCAAGACTTGCAGGCAGCCTTGGAAAAAAAAACTAAATATAAAAAATAAACATATATAAAAAAATATTATTTGTATTTCAACTTTTGTTTAGTTCCAGTTTTATTAAACAATAAACACCACACCTCGTGTTCATTAGCATTCACTGGTCTTTGCAGATATAGCAAACCATGTTCGCTGTGCATTTAAACAAACATCTTTGTATTTCACATTGCATTTCTGTAGTTCAACCCTATCAACCCTCTTTGTATAACTGGAAATACACATACCCATTTTTTGCTAAATATTTTGACCAAAATTTTAATTACTAGCCTAAAGTGGAATCATTTTTCTATCATTGTCCTTCAATTGTATGAGCTCTCTATCTGACCAAATCACACAGCAGAGTGGCAATGAGGATAATTTAACAAGATTCCATAAATTAGTCTGCAGAGGCAAGAACTCCTGCCTGGAGACTCACAACTCAATCAGTCTCAATCTGGCAGCACCGCTGCTTTAAGTGTCCCAGTTCTTGTGCTGACTACTTCATGTGACACAAACCTGATGTTTCCTAATCAATCTGGTCCACTAATGACAATGAGTCACACCCCCCAGTGTTATCTGGATGCTATGGATACGTGATAAAACTTAGAGAAGTCAGTAGTAACCATAGTAAATTGACATCAATCAAATTCCATAGGTTTGCAGTGTAATCAAAATGTGCTATTATATTGTCCACCACTCACAGTTGTTACACGCTGAAATAGGATAAGAGTTGTATGTTAAAAAAGTAGGATATGAGTTCAATTCAGGATATGTCTTCTGTTACTCTTTAAAGATTCTTTATGATTATATGACATTAGACAGTTTCATATGCTGAATATAGGACAGGTTTTATTGATATATTTAGCTGCTGAAATTTCGGCTAAAGCCATGGCCATAAAGTGGAGCAGCAACCGCAGAACTTTCCTGCATTTCCTGCATCAATAATTAGTAAATGATGACTGGATGGAACAGAAAAGCCCAATTCATGGTTTCCACATGCCCTCAGATGGACAAACTGTGAATGCACTTCTTTGCGTACTACTGTTGGGAGTGTCTGTGAAGATTCTCATTTATCCAGATCATGATTATCTGGACCGATGTGAAGCCAGAGTGACCTTGACAGAGAAAGGCACCCGGTCCATTGGTATGTTTAAACAGTGGTTCTTCTAGTTGTGGGGCGACAGTGCTAATCACCACCCTCTGTTCTAGTGCTGTGCGAGTATTAATATAACTCAAACGCCAAACATAGTGTTAGTACTGGAGAATTATAACATGGATTGTTTGACTAGAAGTTGATATATTTTAGTATTTTCTATTTTCACATAGGTCAAGCTGCATCCACCTTTTGCCTATTTCAGCATCTAGTCTACATAAGAAACTCAGAGGCCTGCACAGGCCTCCAGCTGCTTCGTATTACCAGGCTTTCAACCTACTAATGATTCATGGTACTTTTACAGTTCTGGATAGAGGAGGAAATTGCCTTGGTGTACAGCCACATTCATATTCTATTATGTTCTAATTTTAACAAGATGAGCTATAGACCTTAGGGCCAATAGCTAATCAGGTCGATGATTAACCACAAAACAGCCCTACAACCATTCTGCAATGTGTCATCATTCATGTTTCATTGAGTTCATGAGCCCCACTCAGAATATATATGTTTTACTTTGAACAAAGAGCTAAAATATCCCAAAACTGACAATACAGACTACCCAGATAACCTACACACAGAACACCTGATTCTTTGATAACAGACAATGGTGTGAAGAATTTGAATGGCACTGCAGTGGTTGGCTCCTGTTTTTCACAGTATGGCCACACGCCTGCCTGAAGTGACCCACATCCAGATGTTATCTGGAAATTTCCACCGCAGGAACTTACTGACATGAAACTACAACAATTCCTCCTCTTCTCAGGTTATGTTTACACTGTCCTCTGCCCACATTGGAGATGTGATCTGTCAGGAGGTAGTACTAAAGCAAGTTCTGGGTACTTGCAGTGGGGGGATGGGGTGTTTGTTCACAGATCTGTTGCCCATGACTGGTTAATTGTAAGTGCTGTCTTGACTCAAATATTAGCATAACCACCACAGAGTAAAAACATCTCTTATGTGGGGACCTGATAACAAGTAAAAGAGCGAAGACGTCTCTTTTCTGCAAGTTGATGCTTTGATGGTTCAACAGCTGTTTGATAAATTGCTCGTACAGTTCTGTCCATTACTGGCGGATTTTGTTGCATGCATGATTAACAAGCATTGTGTGTGTGTGTGTGTGTGTGTGTGTGTGTGTGTGTGTGTGTGTGTGTGTGCATTTGGTTCCAGTGTTGCAGCTTTAAATAATAATAACAAATAAAATAACAGGCAACACTTGGGGGGAAATTAGAAAAGAAACTGACACATTAACTTGAAGATCCATATGTAATTCTTACACATAGCTGGAGCCAGATACTGTATATGATTGCATCTTTTGGAGCACTTATTGCTCACACTCTGAATGGAGAAAGTGTTACAGCACAGATATTTGCTTCTATTTAATGTCATATGTTTCATTTTGGTTGAAACTAGTGTTTATTTTAGTTTCCAGCCTGTGGTTTTAACATTTCCATTAATACTTGTATATCTATTATCAATACCAATTTAGACAGTTTGTGTTTGCTGTGTTTGCATGTTCTTGTCTGATTCTCAGTGGATTAAATTTAATTGGTTTGTTTTTTTAGTTTTTTAATTTTTTTTTTATTTGAGAAGTGGGGAAAAAACAGATTAGTTAAGTTTAGTTTTTATTTTTCTTGCATGAAAAACATTTTGTCATAGAAAACTATTTTTATTTTGTATTTCACATCATGGTTTTTGCTAGTGAAACTTTTAAAGCTGATTACAAAAGAATGCAAACATCTGTTAGTATAATGCAACAAAGTTCAGCACCACAATCATTAAATCAATCATAATGAAACATTTGCAGATCTGTTGGGTGTGTATTTAACAAAGGAAATAAGTATCATTATCACAGAGTAACACATTTGCATTTTTACTTTCAGGTCCGCCTTTTTCTGACAACATATTTTGAACCCTTTTCACTTCTGATTTAGCCCCAGCCGCTTTAATATTGCTTCTATTAGCACCTGTGCGCACTTCCTTTCCCTTTTAATATCTCAGTGCAGCAGAACGGCCAGCTCACCCTTTCAAAGTGACCCTTCTCTAAACTGTTTCTCCTACTCTACCCATCACATTGACAAGAATTACATGCCGCTCCTCCAACCGAGCTTGTCTGCTCTTTAATTGACGCTTGATATTCTGCAGTTGTCATCTCTAGAGGGAGAACAAGAGGTTGCCATTCATCGTGGCTCCTGTAAAAAGAGGGGAAGAGAAGGGAAGGGAGGGGAGGGGAGTATCACTCAGTCTGATGGCTCTGTAATGTGTTTTGGGTTACAGACTCCTGAGCTGTCTGTCAGTTAGCCGAGCCCTCCATCTTCTCCCTTATTCCAGGGACTGAGATTTCATTTAGCCACCCCGTCTATCAGCCAAATACTGTCCTCTTAAACCTTTCACTTATAAGCTGACTGGTTTTCCTGGATGTCCAAAGGTTTATAAGAAAATTTCTGAAACATTCTCACCCCCAACCCCCCTACTTAACATTCCACATCACTCCTCAGCACTGCTTGGCTATTAGATCAAAAATAAACTTTAAATAAACTTTATATTTTCAAGAGCAATTGAAAGTTTTCAGCACACACAGAGATTCATTTTAAGGAACCCAGTGGGGAGGAGCGGGTAAACAATGACACAACGAGACAGTGATAAGGCAAAATAAGCTTGTGATTTTCTGCCAACACATTTTTTCATGCCACAAGATGGTCACTTGGAAATTCCATTCTGTGAAAATGCGATGTGAATCCAAATTAAACAGCTAGTAAATGTGTAATTTTCTCTTTCTATCAATGCCCAGAGTGATGTTGCCCACTCTTGAAGGCAGACTGTTAAACAGCCATTTAAGTGCTGCTTCGAGCAATCAAGCAATTTTATGCAATAAACTGGACTAGAAAAATCATCCATGTGGCCACAGCCTGTCCACATTTCTATGAATTGTTCCAATGTTGTCTGGAGTTATCCTGAATTATGAAAGCAATGTGTTCAGCTAGTGTGTGTCATTTTATTTATTTACTCTTTTATCTTCAATCGATAAGCCCTTTCGAGTCTCAGCTAGAATGGTTGTGCTGTATCATGTGAACTGTTACAGCTGGTGTTTAGAATAAAGCTGCAGAGGGTGAGAGTTACAGTTTTTATGCCCCATTGATCAAGATGTCAACTATTCTCCTGTGATCAGAATTTTATTGTCTCATTATGTCTTGATCATCTTTGCTAGAGATAGTGGTTCATTTTGCCGTGGAATTGTATAGTGAATATCCAATATATATTAGCAAGCACATTTTTCCTCATGGCAAGATACTGGCAAAGCAGCCTGATAGCAATGACTGTGGTACAACAGTGGCGTGTTTTGTACAGCCACCTCATTGCAACTTCAGTTAAAATGTAAAATGTAAACTTCAGTTTAAATGTAAACTAAAGTGCTTCCTGTGATTCTTTAAGGCCACTATTTAGAGATCAACCCATCTTAATTAGATTCAATTTAATTGAATTTTTTTTTGTATAACACCAAATCACATCAGATGTCATCTCAAGGCACATTTCAGTGTTTAGGTTTAAGACATTACAAAATATAGCTGTATACAGAATTATATATAAAACCTAAGAACCCCTACTGAGCAGCACTAGGAGACAGTGGAGAGGAAAAACTCCCTTTATTGGAAGAAACCTCCACCACAACCAGGCTCAGGGTGGGCGGACATCTGCCTCGACCGGTTGGGGTGAGTGGAAAGAGGAGAGAGAAAAGAACAGCAGGCAACAAAAACAACAAGCATAAAAAGCACACACATTTATTTCTCTTATGTCTCTATAACAATATAAGAGGTTTAATCTGTTGTCTTGAGAAAATATTGAAATGTATTGTATATTTATTGTAGGCTAGGCTAAGTTCATTAAGATCAAACAATGAAACTCACTGTTTTTTAGTGGCTACAATCACAGAATTTGCATAAGGCGAATACGTACACTTAAATTTAGGTTTATTAGAGCAGACTTGCATAGAGTTAGTAACATCTGCCTTCAACATGTTGCAGTATTCAATCTGGCCCTGGCAGCTGACATCAGTCAGTCACAAAGAGCATGTTTGATGGGTTTGCACATTCCTCCCTGGCCAGGTATGGGTACAGGCAGAATAGAAATCACATGGGGAACTATAGGGAACTTTTTTGTTTCATTTCCACCATGTTCCTGTCAGCAGTCAGCGCAGTAAAAGAGCCCAGGGACCTGTCAATGTCTGTCAGAAAGTGCACACAGAAAAGAAGCTAGTCAGTTTAGCAGAGAAATCGGAGAGCTACACACGTTTGCACCATTAAACTCAAATGACTGTATCTGCAGCTCTGCACACACACACACACACACACACACACACACACACACACCTCACTTTCTGGCACTAACAATACTCAGCCAAGTGCTATAGCAGCTTACCACTGGCCTTTACAAACATGGCCCTAAATTCTGGATCCATGGCTGGATTTACAACTGAGCTGATCCACAGCTTTACTGTGGGTAAACTGTACAATTACTGTAAATGCACAATGAAATATGCATATATCAATTCAGATGAGGGCCTTAAAATAAGACAAGGACTATTTGAGGCTCTGTCCTGTCCTGGCTGTCAGGATCTAGCTCCAAATCTTTCATTTATATATTGGGCATAGCACAGAGGGTGGAGTAATCAGTAGTTGCCTTGAGGCCCTCTAGCAGTTTAATCCACACAATGCCTAGAGCAATTTATCATTTTAGGGTAAAGCTTAGACTCATTTTTATGATCAGACAGGAAAAGAAAAAATATTTATTTTTAATTCATTCATGCAGCAGGTGCACAAGTAGCAGGTGTATAGGTGCATGGATTGGTGAGAGTTACTAATTTGCTTATGAGAAAGCAGTAGTGTCGCCTAGTGGTGTCAATGTTGATGCCTTTTTGTGGGTAAAACAGCAGCAATGGGAGTCAGCTTCACCATGTGCAAGCAAACCCTACATCACGGCTCGTCACAGCTCTGCTGCAGCCCACACACACACACACACACACACACACACACACAGTCTTTTTCATCTATTTTCATGGACTCAAGTGTGTGAATGTGACAACAATTTGGACACTTTTTTACATAGTAGCATCACCAATGTTGCTGATTAATACCATGTTCCTATGATTTAAATAGATGCATGGCTGAATCCATGGTCGTTGGTGTGTATGCTCACTGCAATCTACACCACTTAAAAACTATTATGCTCTAGACTTTTAGGTCTTTAGAGTAAAAAAAAAAGTGAATTTATTCACATTCAACAGGAATACTCAACTTAAATTTTTCCTTCATATGCTTCAGTCTTTATCCCCTGTGGATATAAAATAGGTCTTAAATTGCATTCAAAGTGGTCTTAAATGTCTTATATTTGACACCTGCAGAAACCCTGTATTACTGCTGAAGCAGTGACGTGCATCCATTCATACCGTACAGCGAGTGTTCCCAGGTTTAGTCTGAAGTGTGAGCTCACTTAACACTTTCACTGATGTCTAATAGGTATACTCCAAGTGTGCTTATGTGAACTATTGTTAAACTGCATGATGCGTTAATTTATTTATTCCAATAAAGAGAATAAATAATTACAACATGGGGTGTGTTTGTCTAACATCTGTTAGACAAACACACCCCATGTTGTAATTATTTATTCCAATAAAGAGAATAAATAATTACAACATGGGGTGTGTTTGTCTAACATCTGTTAGACACAGCATGGCCATCTAATGGACAGGATCTTTAAAGCAGTCCCTAGACCTTGTCAGTATGGTCACAGCACATCCTGAACTACCTAAATAATTCAAATCTATTAAGTTTTTTGATCCATTGATCATGACTCTTCACATTCCAAAACTTTCGTATCAAGGTTGAGGTTCATAACACGATTCCTGAAGTTATTGCGAGCAAAGGAACACTTGTAAATAAAAGCTGAAATGTGGGTCTTTTGTATTCATCTTTTGATGTCAAACCCAAATGTTTTCAGTCTACAGCAAAAATAAAGGAACTGGCCTCACTTTCAAATACTGGGGGGAATGTATATTGGTGTTTATTCAAATGAATATTCCCCAAAATCATTATTTAAGCTTATTTACCCTAGATATCAAGAGAAGATGTATGCAAATAGCATGATGAAGTGTGAAATGTGCAAATAAACACTAAAAGGAGCAGTAGCAGAAGAGAGAGAGCCACAATGATGACTGGCTCTTTTATGTCGTACAGAGCATAGGGTGCTTCAAATCTGACCTGGCTTCACAATCAAAGTGCTCACACACTTGAAAAACACACACCTACACAAACACAGACTGGGCATGAGCTGTCCCAATACACACTGTAGGAAAACTGCCCACACACACTGACAAAAACAGCAAAGAGGCTGTTTAAATGCCAAAGAAAAAACGAAGAAAATATGAATAAGAATGAACATTTCCGTCGCTAGAACATTAGCAGCACTATTTCACACACCCTGCTATTCTGGAGACCTAAGTAGGCTACAGGGCTATCAACAAAGACCAATCAGGACAGGAGAAGCCTGGACTGCACGGTGTTCCACATGAACTTATTAACCACCTAGGTCTCATCACACAACCTTCGCAGAGAGCAGGAATGACTCACTATGTGTATTTATTGCATAAACAAACACTGAGCCAGTGTTTATGCAATACCCACACTTAGCCATATGCAAGCTTTGAATCACATGCAGTCATACCTAGACTTCTGAGGACCTTGGTGGTCTGCCGGAGAGGGAGAGAGGAAGAAGCTGGACAAGGTTGTCAAGATGTCCAGCTTTGTCCTGGGTCCTGGCCAAACTAGCACCTATGCTGGACCATGCAGGACGCCCTGCAGGACGCCCTGTCTGCCCTGGACAGCAGCTTCAGTGACAGACTGATCCACTGTCACTGTGTGACGGAGAGATTCTGCAGATCTTTCCTCCCAGCTGAAGTCAGACTCTACACCGAACACTACTAACACTGTACACTTGGCACTCATGCTGTACTCATATGCAATACTGTATTTTAAGGTGAATCACCACAAGTGCAATATACTGAGTCACATTATCTGCTATTTATTTATTTATCCATATACTGTGTATACCCATAGACACACGTTGTACACACTTATAGTTCTTGTAGCCTTATAGTGTTACTTCCACTTAGTATTTTAAATGTCTTATTTATCTTACATCTTTGCTACTGTTGGCACTCTGCTGTGTACTTGTGCTTTGCTGTTGCAACAATGCAATTTCCCCATCGTGGGACAAATAAAGGTTTTCTAATCTTATCTTATCTTATCTAGACATGCACACAGCAGCCAGAGTAACAAAAGAGGCTGCTGTTGCCAAAACAGAATTTATTGTAGGAAAATCAGTCATCAAAAATGCATAATTCCGTAATAAGTCCCACAGTGAAATGGCACTCATCCACATGAAGAATCCAGGACAAATCAGCCTTCACTAAAGATAACGTAAAACGGAATATGACATGAAATGACGCGTGATTTACGTGAGAAAAGGTAGTTCACAGTTGTAGCGGTGCAGATGACATTTTATTCTTGTTTACTGACTTGTGTCATAGCCCATAATTCAGCAGTTGTTATTATCAGTACAGTCTTCATACATGGCACATGATGTCCTTCCAACGATTAGCTCAATGAGTGTGGCTGCAGAATACAGTACATATATTTCATGAAGTGAGGAGAAGGATTAAAATATGAATCTACATTTGAGGGTTGTATGTGCTGCCGAGGTTTGGAGATGGCTGCAGAACACACGTGTCACCTGCTCAGTTTTGCTAGAATAAAATGTGTCTGCAGTGCATTTTAGTCCGGACCAAGGGGCTGAACTTTGATGAACTCAAACAAGCATTAGAAACTACAAGCACTTCATCTGTCTTTGTCTGAGCGCCTCTGTCTCCAAGCTGACCGTCTCCCCATCAGATCAGCATGATGAAATAGTGGACTGCCAAGCTACAGGCATTTACCGACATCTGAATAACTGCCAGTTGTTTCATATGAGTTTTTCAGACAGCAGAAGAAAAAGCTTGTGATTGGTCAGATTGGGGCTCACTGGTTGCTGCCAGTCTCCTCAACATTAAAGCTTTGGCAGGAGCGAATGCTGAACTCAGTGCACACTTCCAAACAAGACTTGTAGCTTTACATACAGTCACATACTGCAGCGCTAATTCTTCTATCAACTGTTTTTCTAGCTGAATGTATTTCCTTTAGGCTGCCTCTGTCTCACACATGCTTGTGATGGTTCCACATCCACTCAGACTCTCTCATCCTCTCCATCTAAACTGCCTTCATGCCCAGGCTACACCATCCTAACTCCCTGCAGCAAGTTATGTTGTTCCTTAGATGTGTTTTTAAAGGTAAAACTGCTCAGGGCAAACACAGCTCTGTTATGATGAAAAAGAAAAACATCTCCATTTTTTATCCTAAGACTTTTTTTTTTGCTTAATGTGAGCACTGGACTTCAGCAGACATATCACATAAACATTTCAAACAGTCTGGATCCTAGTAAGGTAAAAATAATGTCGAACTTGGTGTAAGTATCAGATCCTGACTAAATCAAACCATTTCACACTCCCTTCATATGTCAGTCTCCTGCAGGGACATCCTGGGCTTTGTGACCCAATCATCCATTCCAGCCTTTTTCAGCAATGATTTTATACATTGCCCAACTCTCTCCTTTGCTTATGTCATAATTACTAACTGCAAAACTGCAACTCCATCCATTCATGCTTTATCTTAAACCTTTTCCTGTTAAGGGTTGCAGTATTGTTAGAGCCAGGATACACCCAGTACAGGTCACTAGTTTATCAAAGGGCTGACATACAGAGCATTCAGAAAGTATTCACACCCCCTTCACTTTTTTAGTTTTCTTATGTTGCAGCATGATACAGTTGCTGAAATTGTATTTTTTTTCTCTCATTAATCTACACTCTGTACCACATAATGACCAAGTGAAAACAGAATTTTAGAAATGTTTGCAAATGTATAAGAAAGGAAAAAACTGAATGGTAGTCAGACACTTTAAAGCAACACTTGGGATTTAGCTCTGGTGCCTCCCATTTCTCTTGAGCATTGCTGACAGGTTTCTACACCTTGACTATACACTGGTTGCAGGACTCTTCCAAGAGCTGGTCACCCAGCCAAACTGACCAAGAAACCAATTCTCACTTTGACAAAGGTCTGTGAAGGTCCAGAGATCCTGTGTGGAGATGAAGAAGAAGCTGGCGGTGACGTTTAGTTGTGAGACAGAGTTGTCATACATTGTGCTCAGTGTGTTCATGATTACTTTTACATTTAGCTTAGTTAACGTGTTAAAGTAATTAGGCTTGTGTTTTATGGCAGTGTGGATAGACAGACGCTTCTCCTCAGCACAAAACACTTGAAAGCCTGCCTGGAGTTTGCAATAAAGCACCTGATATGACATGATATTTGCTTATCCACCTCATTTGATTTGTTGAAATGTAGACTGTGTTAAAGCTAAATATCTTTAATGTAAACACAAATGAAGGATTTATTAAAATATTTAAAGATTTAAAAAACATTTGACTCTTTGAGTTGATGCAGCTCAGTTCTTGCAAATTGCACTAAGATTAACAAAGTATTCACAAATTAAATCATATGACTTTAATAAAGCATTTTGATGCAGTTATATAGTTTTGAAGTTACTGTATGTTGCGAAGTTCTTCCAACTCACAATACCAAGAAGTTTTACATAAGTAAAAGATCCAACTTGGGAAATCTTGCATCCTTTTTACAGGGGGAAGTGCAATTACTTACACTGGACTGAAAAAGGAGAAACTCTTATTCCATTCACTTACTTATAAACAATGAGCAAGGGTCATTTATCAACATGAACTTCCCACTGTTTGAGAACACCTGGATGCCTCTGCTCACTTCTTCCTTTATTTGTTCAGCTTAATCAGAGTCAGAAAATGCACTGCTGTATGTGGTGCACAGGATAATGTGCACATTATAACTTTGTGAATTGAAGTTCTGTTCTCTCCTTTAGAAATGCTTTGAACAGTAAATGTAAGCAAAGTTAAAAAGTCCATCTAAATATACTTAGGTTTGACTGTTTTAAATCCCTAAAGGATGCTGCCTTCTGTCCACAGCAGTGAAAACTAAATAAAAACTTCTATAGTGTACCATCTGTTGGCTTCATTTGTACAGTATATCAAAGCACAATAAAGCTAGGCGGTGGGGAGTTAGTCTACCACTGGAAAGACGATCATATGTTAGTAGTGTTTGATTTATTTTGTTGATCTTTCCATATTTCTTTCACCTGAGGATTTATAATTTCCTAAATGAAGTTACTACAGATCCCAGCACAGTCCATGCTATAGTGTAGCACAAACATAGTGAGTAAGTCTTAACATTTAAATACAAAGTATTAAAGTCACACCTAAAATACAATAGTTTTGCACAGAAACCCCACCAGTTAATGTGGTCTCGTCTATGTAGGTCCAGACAATACAACATAGTGGCAGTGTTGTCTCTTGGGGTCTGTTATCCCTGTGTGGGGAAACATTTTCAGGTAACGTTTTGTAGATAGTTAGACTTGAGACATCCTCCTTATAGTAATTTCCAAGTGTTTGTCAAATAAGTGCCTGTTGAACTTTTAATAACTCTAGGATTGTGTATCACCTCCACTAAGAGAAGAAAAGGAGTGGGAAGACTCACAATAATCACAAATCAGTTTGTTATCTATTACTTATTCTTTTTGCTCTTCGATGACTTTTCTCATTTACGTTTACATTTTCTGTGATTTCTCACTTTAATGACTGCTTTTCTCACTCAATTGTTGTCTGTGGAGAAGTTAAAGTGGTTTCCTGTCCTCGCTCGGTCCTGATGAACATTTAATTGAGCTGAAATGACTGACTGTTTTAAATCCTTCATTTCACAAAGTGAAATGAAGCCATTTTAATAAAGTCTCCAGGAAACAGCATTGCCATTTTGTCATTGTTTATTAGCTAACCAGAGAAAATGTCATTTTTCATTTCCTAGCGAGATTTCATTACAACAGAATATCTGAGTATAATGGACTGATGTCTTATTCCTTTTAATTTGATGGGTTCAGAGAACGATTTTATTTTATAAATCAAGTATTTCATGCGTTTTGAATATTGATGTCACAGGGCAGATAAGAAGTCTGTGTTCAACCTGGAGCCATGTTGGGAATAAGTACTATTGTATTGCAGCTGTCTTGCTGAGACCACTGTAGAGGCGTGATGTCACATAGCGTACGTTTGTATGTATTCCTATGGTGTTTATACATTAAGAAGACAAAACTGTATATACGTAGAACTGATCAGTGCCCTCATGCCTGATTACTATTTAATGGCAAAAATACTTTAATCCTTATCCAAGGTGCAGGTAACATTACATCTGCAATTCAGACACATTTCCAGGAATGATATACTTACAACAAACCATTTTTCTGATTGCAAGCTAATACTGTACAGCCAGGATTAGAATGAAAAGCAACGGTATGAGTATAAAGCAACAGTGAAAATGATTGAATGGCAGGCAGGCAGGTGGAGGTCCAGGTCAAATAACAAAAAGCAAAACAGGTAACAGCCAGGTTGGCTGTACAAGAGCCCATAGCATGAACAGCATGATCTAGTAACAAGTGGCAAGAAGCTGATGTAACTGGCAACATCAAATACAGTTCAGGTGAAACCAAAAAAACCTTTTTATAGCACTGTAGCGTTGCAGTGGTTAGCACCCTTGCCTCACAGCTACAGTACAAGGTCATGGGTTCCCATGTGGGGTTTGCATGTTGTCTCTGTGCCTGTGTGGGTGTCCATAATGTAAATGCATGCAATCAGGTTAACTTGGGAATTAGGTGTGATTAAGAGTGAATGGCTGTCTGTGTCAGTCCTGTGATAGACTGGAGACCTGTCCAGTGTGTACTCTGCTTCTTCAGTGACAGGTGGAGTCAGCTCCAGGATCATCTGTGGGTTAGCAGGGCCCTACTCTGACTGGGTGAAGGAGCATAGGCATATGAACTACTTGGTTATGCAAAAGGTCTGTCAAAGCACAGAGCTAATCCAATGACACAGACAGCTGTAAACGATTTTTTTCTCCTCTAACACCACTTCTACCAAATATATGGTCATGTCAGCTGCCCTATGAAAAGGCAGATTTTTTATTTATTTACTTATTTTTACTCTTTGACAGTGAATGCAACTTCAGCCTTAACAAAGAGAAGCCGAACGTCTGCCAAACTGTTAGACCTTGTTGATTATGTACTGATCTCGTAAACCTTGCACCTTTTTGTGAACAGGTTGCATCAGACTGAAAAAAGCTATGTACAACGAGACTGTGCAGTTTAGAGTTGGGCAAATCTAACTTTGAACTCTTGTAGAACTAACCGGGGAGCAAAAAGGAACAGATGTGTCTGATGAGAATATGAAAATCCTTTTGGACGATGCCCATTGTTTGTGATGCAGTCAAGCCTCCGTAGAGGCAACAAGACAAACTTGCTTTTTTTGTGTGTGTGTGTTTTAGTAGCATAGTTTAAAGAATACAAATGTTAGGGGTACTATGGAAACCAAGAAATGTAGTGTGAGTTTTATAGTTCCTGTATTAGTACGTTCACTTTGATATAAAACAGTCTCCTGACCACATGTTGGTTGATGTTAACATGTTTAGAGCCAAACTTCACACTTCAGATTTCCATTGATCCTGACCCTGCATCTTACCAACACTTACCAGCTCAAGAGGCTTAAATGCTCAGAGATTAATGTGCCCTCCTGACTGCTGTAGGGCTGTAAAAAGTCTCAGGGTCTCCATTAATCCACCATCATGAGTCACCTGTAAAATATCCACAAATAACCATCCACAAAGTGATGAAAGCAGGCTGCCAGGAACTTATGCAAACACTGGCAACATTTTACAGATTAACTTTTCAGTCATTACAGTAATCATGCTTTTGTCCCTTTTCATTTGGCACAACTGCACAGACTCTCACACACTCGCTCTATCACACACACACACACACAAATATATATACTAGTATACCCTTCACAAGCTCACTGAAGCTGAATTGCCATGGCAACGCAGGGCTAAAGATATTTCCAAGTAGCAGTGCTATGGCAAGAATTCAAAGAGACGTCTATGAATGCAAACATCTTTTGGAGAGCGACAATCAGATGCTAAATGAGGCTCTGATAAAACTCAAGACAAAAGAGCAACTATGTGATTTAAACACACCATATTGCATTCTACATAATTTTAGTCGAGTCTTTGTAATTTAAAGTTAAGAGTAATGAACAGTGGGTGTGCTAATTACACGGAGTTTGCCTTTTTTTAGAAGAAGTTGTCATACATGATAAATAGCAGCGAGTGAAGCCTGCTGAATAAAGACATGGAATATCAATATTCTGCCCTTCAGGTAAAGAGATAATTTACATTACAACATTTTTTTTTTGCATTACAACAATTCATTCCAGCTCAGGGCAGCACAGCGTGATGTTGGAGCCTGTAATTGGCGAACAGCTACAAACACATGCACGAACCAAGAGAAGAATAGCAC
This sequence comes from Anabas testudineus, assembly GCF_900324465.2. Lineage (NCBI taxonomy): Eukaryota > Metazoa > Chordata > Actinopteri > Anabantiformes > Anabantidae > Anabas > Anabas testudineus. Next base: position 30,960,980 of record NC_046611.1, read on the forward strand.
TATTTAGTAGCTCAACTTTTCATTTTAGGAGAGGTGGATACAGCATTGTTCAGTACAAGTGTGACATTGGATTGAATTATTCTGCATGAAGTGAGGCTCAGTCACAAGTAATGATCTTTCTTTTTATTCTGCTACGCTACTTCCACAACATTCATTTCCCTGTCGTTGAATCTTTTACATGCATATGCACATGATTTCAAATATTTTAGAAACATGGTTCTATATTTACCTTTCTAACGGGACTTGCACAGAAACTTTGAGGGGAAGTTGCTCAAACCTGCAAAAAAGGATAACTCCCTGCTTCCCACCCCAATTTTAGCTCTTTGGCAGGTAGTTAAATGATGTAAAATATTGTAATTAAACTAACCACAATTCTATTTTATATTTGTCGATTATACATTTTATTTATCCTCCCAATCATTTATGTTTCTATTGTTATTGTCGACACCATCTGAGTTTCTCTTTATCCCACTGCTATTGGCAAAACCCCAGGTACCTGTTGAATGAGTGTCCTAATATTTACTAGGTTCTCCCTCACTCTCTGGTCTGGAGTCTTGTGGTTGTGTCTCATCTTAAACTGAAATATTAAAATCAGAATTAAAAAACATAATTTTCACCAGTATGTATTTTAATCCAAATTGCTTGGGCATGGTAAAACTACTATTTACCAATCAAGAATTATAATTTCTATCCTTGCCATAACTCACTGTGTGTTTCGTGTTACATGGCATGTTTTGATCATTTCTGGTGAAGACCAGGAATGAGACTGGAGCATTATGTAATATGTCTAGTTTTACATATAAAAATATGGACTAAAAAACAATACAGTTACAGTATTCCATATTTCACATTAGTTTTTCTAAAGTTTTTTTACTCGATCATACAGATTTTGTATCCTGTCTGCTTCGATTCATATTAATGTTCTAAAAACGTTTAGTTTAGTCTGAAGTGCGCTCTGAGTGTGACTGAGTTGAACACCTCTACTTTAAAGTCAGGTAATAGTATAGTAATATATTAATTAAGTAATCAATTACGTTAGTTTTAAATAAAACTATAAAAGCCATTTTCTTCACCTAATAGTTAGTTTAACTTACTTTTGTTGATACTGTATATGAAATTCAACATGTTTCTAAGCGTAAATAATAAATAAATACAACTTCTAGCCTGTGAAAGTCTGTTGTTTTCTATTACTTGAAGTGGTCAGTACAGAGAAGAGTCCTGATCCAGTATGAATGCACAACAGACTCAGGTCCAGATGCAGCATCTACATGTATATACAGTAAATGGGTTTTATTGATAGCTAGCATAAAATAGAGCAGCACTATACAACGTAATGTTAACATCATTTACACTTTGTTTGAAATCATATATAGAGATTTTTTTAATTTTACTATCAAGTTACTTAAATCTGCATGTGCCTTAGGAAACATAAGAAAATTCTTTATCTCCAAAGCTATGAAATAACCATAGGAATGCAGAAATGTTAACGTTAAAAATTGTTACTATATTACTTAAGTGCAGTTAATGCACCAATTACTGAAAAAGTACATTTTAAAGATGAAATATTAAATGCAAACATACAAAGTGTTCCAAAACCCATCAGATATTTTGCTTCACTAGTAACTTTATCCTCCTTCCATAAACTGGCTGAATCACTGTTGCTATCTCATATGAACACTGGGCATTAGATTTCAAACACTTCTGAAGCCGTAAAATTCTGACTTCATTTGCAGTCACCAGCTGTGTAGTGTGTGAAGGAGCCTGGTTTAATTTGAACCTGAAAGGGAAATCATTAATTCAAGCACTAGTGGTGGTCTTTGAATTGTATTTGAATTATTTTTGATTTGAGAAGAAACTACACAGGACCTTTCTTCCTACCAAGGACTGGTTGTTGAAGTTATATTGCAGCAAAATGAAATGTGATGTAAAGCCTGTAGTGATGATTCAGGTCTTGTAACATCAGGCAAAAAAGTTTGATAGGAGTTTATGCAACCTACATTGGCAATAATTTTATATTTTAGAATTTCAACAATGTTGATTTGTCAAAGCTGGACCCACTGTACTTGGGCTCAGCTGTGCTTTAAGCTGATTACTTACATTTGCAGACCAACAATCATATTTATTGGCAACCAAATGCATTTGTTCATATAGATATATGGCCTGTAAGTAGCTGATAGTGTGGTGGTGGCACTGCAGTTACAGCTATTTAAAAGTTGTTAGAGGTTTAACATTATGATCATATTGTTTCTTAAAAAGTAACCTCTCAGCTCAACTAAATGAATGCAAGCGGGCCCCATCCTCTCCACCCTCATACAAGTGATTGTACCCACAGTAAACCCAGTCATTGCACAAATCATTAATACATTTTTTAACAGTATTTACATTTTGCAACCCCAAAACTAACAGTAACAGATTACTGGCATGTACATTCAAGTCTGGCAAACAGAAAAAACTAGTTTTCCAGAGGGAAAGTGAAGTTAATGGGAAGAAGATTGAGCTTTTTGGCCAATCCAAGTAAAACAAACAAACGAGGCTACATGCAAATGGTTTTAAACCTTTGTTAATGTTCTGGAGTGACAGAGTCAGAACACAAACCTCAGTCCAACTGATAATTTGTGGTCAGACTTAAAAAGTGGACATTTACACCTGTTGATGAGTATTTAGGATTTATTCTAATTGGGACAGTAAAACATTTACACTGGATTGCATGCCAAACCTTTTGGTAGAAGTCAAGGTATTCCATTCTGGAGCAAAGTGTTGGACAGAAAGACGAACAGACTGATCAACAGCATCTAATATTTTTATTGTATCCTGTCTGTTTCGATTCATATTTATGTTCAAAAAACGTTTAGTTTTAGTCTGTTTAATAAATGTTAAAGTGTGCTTTAAGCGTGATTGAGTTTAACACCCCTACTTTTACAGTATAGTTATGGTATAAACAACGATGAACAGACTCATCAACAACATTTTCGTTCTAACAAACCCACCAGCTTAGGGTGCAAAGGGAATTTTAGCCATAAGAATACAATCAATAGACAGACTGTTTAACCTGTGTGCTATGCTAAAAAAAGACTGAATAATTTGATGAATTATGAATAAAGATATCTGTCAAATTTTCTATTTCACTGGCTTGAACATCCAACAAAGCGTCACTGAGCACATGTCTTAGTATGTTCATTACTCGAGTACTATTAAAAAAGTTAACATTCATTTAAAAAAACACATTCTAAATGTCTCATGTCTTACCCTAACTGTGACTCCTGTCAAGCATATCAATGAGTGTTAAAGTAATAAGCTAGTGTTTGTTTTCATAAGTGCTCATCTTTCCAAGTTGAGCATTCATTGAGGCTCAAGGGCCATTAAGCCCATCTTTCTAAAGGATTATGGTACCTGGCATCTTTTCCAGTAACTGCATCAGGACATCAAAACACTGTCAAAGTGTCACTTACGCTCCAGCTCTCTTTTTCAAATACACAAACACTCACAGTACTGTACCTTTACAGCCTTTTGAATTTTTTGAATTTAGTCCAGAGGTGGAATGCCAAATGTAACACTGATGCAAATCCTCTGAACTCATTATGCCAGAGCAGCACCAGAATGACTAGATGTGTTGCTGAGAATAGTATATATATACAACAGTACTTAATGCTTGTTTGTCGTCCATCCACAGGTGGGTTGGGGTCTAGAGCTGGCAGGAAGCAGATATAACAGCACCTCTGTTGGATGGGTGCTCGCTGCTTGAATAGGCTACTGTCTCAGATAAATGTGTTTGATAACTATTGTTTACTGTGGTGACTTACAGTATGAGTCATCCACAGAATGCAAAGCAATGTGTCAATTTGGAGTTCACAGCATTTGTGTTAACAACACAAACAACTACGGGTACACACATACACAGACAAACACTGTACATTGCTGTATATTAAAGGACCTGGGCCCGTTTAAATTAAACCATCACTAGGTGGCCATTTATGTATAATGTTATAATGTATTACACACGTCTTTATCAACACACTATTCTCAATGGATAATCTATATCTGCATAGATATATGTTAAGTTTAAATAATAATCTTGTTAGCAAATCGATCAGCAGTTGTGCAGCAACATAATCGTTCATTTGAAGTGTTATTTGTTAATGTACTCTAAGTCCAGTACTGTTTTGGTCTCTACCAGTTCCAGAAGGAAATGTCTGGTTTCACAGCTGCTAACTGCTCTACTACAGTATATTCACGCTTTAGTTTCTAACTACATCTGTTTGCTTTTTGGTGCTGAGTAAGTAGTGGACAGTGTCTTCAGCCATTGTCTGAAAATGACGGCCCAAAACCAGAGCAGTGGGAGCAAATGTCGTAGACCACACACTAAACCATGGGGGGAGCTAAGAGAAGGTGCACGTTCAGCTAATTATTCTGGAGGATCATCACTACAAAGACCTTTTGTAGTGATGAAAGACGTCTGAATGTGGTCTGGCCACTTCCAACCTTAAATGCCGTTTTCTGGTCCCGACTTGAGGAGAGACCTAAATAACATTCACATCATTGTAAATACTAGTCAGAAGTGTTTTCTTTCCCTTACTAGTACCATTTCATGTTAATTCAGGGCATGTTACCCCAAAGCAGATGTTAATATATCATTCAAATAAATATGTGGGTTCTTGGTTTTGTTCAGATACACATGCTTCACACCTAAACCAACTAAAATAAAATAAAATAAGATTTGATTTTACTTTTATCACAGCCGAGTCTGCTGGCTTTGCAATCTAAAATTGTAAAAAAGGTTCAACTCCCAGAGAGCAATCAAACATTTATTTTATTTGTTTTGTGATTATAAAATGGTTCTTTAACTTTAAAGGGACACTAATACGAAGGTCACACTCTTTTATCCAACAAGTTATACTTACTCATCATAATGAGTTATTGCAAACTGCAAATTGTCAGTTTACCAGACAGAAAAGAAATCTTCCCCAGAGCCAGCCATGGCTAACCTGGCTGGAGCTGGTATAGTTATGGTAACCTGGCTGATCTACTGGAACACAGTAACCTTGGGTGTGCCTCCACACACTCCACATCCATTTTGCAAGTATAGTATGACAGACATGCCAGCTTTCTAAACATGCTGCCAAGTTGCATTGTGAGAAGTGTACAATGCTGAGGATTTTTTGATTAATTAAGGACATTGTGAAAATGTCTCAATCATAACATGGTAAGATTTTCACTTTGAGCATGTAAGCATGCTTGTTTTAGCATTTAGTTCAAAGCACTGCAGCAAAGTACAGCCTTACAGCCTGTTAGCGTAATAAACCCATACAGTGTGCATTGCTCATTCTGTGAAGATCAATTGTGACTAGTCTTTTTTTAATATGTCTCTTGCAACTCCCTTAAAGACGTACTCCAGTAAGCCTTGCAGTTCCACAATTTCATGCCACAAACATTGAAATGCTGTATGGTCAAATGTTATGACATTGGATATAAAGAACAATGTGCTGCTTCCTTGAAATGTGTCAAACATTGTCACAAACATTTACTGCATCACAATAAATAAAGGCCTTTACATGGTCTCAAAGCAGATCATAACTCAAACACATGCAGGCCCCTGCATGAGTCCAACCCTCAGGTTCCTTTGATCAACAGTAGTAAATATAGAAAACATTCAACTGATATGTTCGTTGTTGCTCTATCTAAATACACTTGCTCTGTGAATTCTGCATACCTACCAACAATTTTTTATCATTTGTTGTCCCCGGAAAGAAATATAAATGTGCATTGTGTCCATCAAATATACATAATGAAGGCTGGTGTAACTAAGTTGTGTCTTTTCCACCATCTGTGCCAGTACAAGATGACATTTTATGAGGACAGGCAATGTGTACAATAAATTAACTTCTAAATAACTAAATAACTGAGTGTGGCGCTAAGAAGATGAGTTTTTATTTTTTACTTTATTCTTTTCCAGACAGTGTGAATTTTTTTCAAATTAATAAAGAATGGCTCGATAGAAACACATTCCTATGTGCTTAGACAAAGGATGCTAGGCAGCCACATTTAATCACAGAGCCACTGCCTTGATGTTTGCTCATCTTGCCGAAGCAGAAGCAATTTGTCATACTTTGCAGGAGATAGGTCTCAGTCCAAGCTTCAAACAGAGACAATGAGAAGTCTGACCTGGGTCTTTTACTATTTCACAGAGTCATTTTTATGAAGCATTGAGTTCAAAGGTATATTCGCTTCACTGAGGGAGGATTCTCTGATATGTGACAGTACAATCTATTCACTGAAGATTTTGAAGTTTCAAAAAAGTCCTGATTTTAACCTCCCTCTGAAAACGTCATATCTGTGTTTCTTGAAAAAAAAAACAAAAAAAACAGAGCTTGTTCGTGTTTTAAAGGTCCAACTTGCATGCCATAGCAGTGCTGTGAGTCATTCGTCTTTGTTCATGTCCCTGAAAAGGGGTGTAATGGAGCATGTAAAGGAAAGAGTGTTTATAGGGCAGCTTTGGAAAGAGGCAAGAAGCAGCCAATTATCACAAGAAGGAAACATTAGTTTGTGTGTTCCTTCAAGGCTTTGTTAATGAGTCAAACACAAAGAAAAAGGTAATAAAGTAAATAAATGCATTGTGAATCTAGATAAGTGGAGTGCAAGCTTTAAATCCTTCATGCTGGGTTTTCATCATAGAAGGTAATATTATTTGATAGTAGGAGTTATTAGGGTGACACAGTGGTGAGCAATGCCACCTCACAGCAAGAGGGGTCTGAGCTCAATTTGAACCCACCAGAATTGAGCAAGCATGTTTTCCTTGTGCTTGGTTAAATTACCATAATTGCCAGTTTTAGACTTTTAAATAATTATAAGAAGTTTGTCATCATTCAGGATGTAATTATAAGAGGAGAACGTTTTTTTTACACAGTTTATCCATGTAAATACTAAACTAAACTAAAAATGAAAATCAAATCATGCAGAAGTTCTCAGAAAAGCATGTCATTATAGTGTGTTTAAGGTTATCTGTGTTTATGTACTGGAAAATCATCACTGTGTTTAGTTACAGTACTTTTCACCACGCTGCTCTCATCTCTCACTATCAGACACACCAATAATGGTGTAACAGCAGGGTTTTTTATATTTCTGTCCCAGTAACGTACGTTACATCACATGTTACAAAATGTATCGTGAATAATTGTGAAACTGACATCATGACGAACAGCTTTTTTTATTGTCTTGGCTGCTTTCTGCTTCAGTTTCTGCAGGAAACAAGATTACAATGATTGGCTCTCGCCCAACGTTCTCCTGTAGTGTAGCTGGGAGCTAGGATTTATACAGAAATGCTGCTGTATGGGTGAGAAGGTGTCCCCCTCTTAAGGAACCTTTGTCTATTAACACTGTATTTAAAATAAGGTGCTTCCATGTGTATTTAAGACTGGTAACTAGCGGTATGACGTGTAACACTCACTTCGAATATATGGTGTTTTCAAAACATCACAGGTGAATGAACTGCCTTCAGAACTAGTCAGTCGAATGTAACGTGATCATGTGTAATGTGCTCAACAGTAGACTCTATAAGGGGAAAAACCCAAAATACCCCCATATTGGATGGTTCCATGTCCTGTTTTGAGGACAATCTTGAGGTTAAACTTCATATTTTGGCTTAGCTACTTTCTAAGCATGCTGTCTAGAAAGCTTTCATATTGTGGAATTCAACAAACATAGAATCTGCTTTGGGCTTCCAACTTCTAGCCTGTAAGTTAGTACTGCATGTAATTTTCCTAAATTCCCAGAGCTGAATTTCACTCTATCCTATCCTTGTGCTGTCATGCCAAATGTGAGATCCACTCGGTCCTGGAAAGTTTTGGAAAGGAAACAGAAAGAGGGTTTTGGAGCCCAGCTGTCAGCCAGATGAAGCCTCCTGCTCTCTGTGTGTTCGGAGAGCGGTGAGAATTCTGGGTCTGTCAACGGAGTAAATAACATGTTGTGTTTTTTCTGTCAAAGTTTTGCCTCCTTGGCACTGAACACTCTCTACACAAGCACAATGCTCTGCCAAACTAAGCTTGGCTAATTGGTGATTTTAGACTGGGGATTAGCAAGGAAGCAGAATTCATCACAGTAAACACATGGTAAACAGGGAATGTTTTCCAAGGCTTGGAGATGAATCAAATATTGTTGTGTTCCTAAACCATTGTGGCCATTATCAAATACTGTTTCCTTTGTGAGAGTTTTGGGAATGGTTTTGCAAGTGTGGGAATGACAATAATTTTTTACAACTTTCTTGTTGATCTATTTCAGAAGTCACTGGAGATTCGACTTCAGTATCTCTCATATTAAGCTTGATCCTAAATGAAGTCCCATATGAGCTGACAATGATGTCTCTGCTTACCAGGCCTTTTCAGGGTAGCGCTAACAACACTGTTTGTGACTAGAGCAAGTTTGGCCAAACTCGCTGCTGCTCTCATCCACAGTTGAATTTAGTAACTATTTTTCAACTCAAGAAGTTTTTCAGCGGGCACCATGCAGAACAAAGCCCATCTTCAATTAGCTAAGCTCACTGGTTCCCAGTTGGTGTGCCTTTAAGGCAAAAGCTTGACATTACTTTTGAGTTCCTCTTCCTTTCCCGAATTCATTACAAGCCCCTGTGATCACAGAATATGTTACACAACCTAATGATATTCCTTTTATCTGATAATAAATGGCACAATACACAAATTACATGAACACTTCACTTTAGAGAAACAGAAATATGTTTTAGCCTATAGTAACCTAGACAACAAATAAAAATATAGAGGTCAAGATTTGCTAAACTTACAAGGACCATAAATATGACTTCCAAATGCAAATGCAAGTGAATGCCAAGCAGTATAATCAAAGCAAGACAGTTCAGGTAGTTTTTAACAAAGAGAGATCTTCTCTTCTTTGGTCTATAGTCACATTCTGCATAATGTAGGCTAATAAATATGTAACAGAATTGAAGCTCATCAATGACGTATTTCTCATAAAGCATGCATCTAATAAAGTCTGGTTTGGTTTGTTGTCTTTACTTTGAGGAAAAAACCCATCAGCCACAAAAGGGTTTTATACATTTTAGTTATATCACACATATTTCTACAATTGGTTCATAAGTATTTGAACTGCATTTTCATCATTTCTGCTCTGTACATGACCAGAATTCAACTGTAGACAACATGTTTTAATTTCAGGGGTTGACCAAAATATACTGTATAAACTACAACCACACAGTCTAATCTAATCCAATCTTGTCGACTCAAAAATATGTGGACAAATTATCATAATCATCATACATTTAATTCTCAGCTTTAGCGTTTTAGCAATAGCTGACTGCAAAGGATTTGCAACCAATGCCTGCTAGAAGAACTTACACTATAGTCATCATCAAATGTTGGGTTTCATCCCTGATGCTGTTCTGCCAGACCTTTGCTGCCTGCATTTGCATCTTCTCTAGATTGTTGATTTTGAAACGTAGACCATCTGCTCTCCTCCTGGAGGCTGTTCCTGATCTGATTAAACTGCTGTGGAAGAGTTTTCCTTCATCGGGAAAAGACATTTTTTGCAATCCACCACAGTTGTTCCCCAGACAATTTGTTGATCTGAGCTCTCCAGTGTGTTTTTAAGCAAAGAAGTCAATCACCTGAGTCACATTTCACACAACCTGTGGAAAAGAACAAAAAATGCACAAACAACAAGTAGTAAAGTAGTCCAGTCCACCAAGCCTCCAAATCATATACCTGGAACAATTAACTAATCTGTCTGAATTGCTCTGTATGTTGATGTACTAGCCAGTCACACGATGGAGCCACACAGCAACTGCCAATGTCAAAATGTCTTGCATCTTTTCAGCAACAACAGCTACAGTGCGGTGGAATGACCCAGGTGCAGGGAAATGCAGTTTTCCAAAGTAGCTTTTCATGTATTCTGAAATCCTTCTTACTAAGAATGGGCCATTACTCAAATTTACCGTGCACCAAATGAGGCCAACAGTGACTTCTAGGTGGTTGCTGGTTTCCCAAGAGTTATAGGAGCCTCCACCATGTTTGCACCTGTTGTCAAGCACGCATTTTTACGTTGATCAGTTGCAAAACTTGAGCCTTAAATTTGCTACTCTTATTACTGTTGTTGAGACAAATACTCACTGTACAGTACATCATTTCTGCACAGTGCAGTTGTTTGACTTGACTTATGAATAGGGGAATTAGTGAAGGAGGAAAGATATTGTACCTAAATAACTGACACCCTAGCAAACATTTCACACTGTGTATCTAAACTAATGTTCTATTGCTAAGGAACAATATTCACACTCAAGCTGAATAGGCTCTTCAAAGCTGCTCTTTGAGCTTGCTGGGGACAGTCACCTTGACTTATGTGAGACAGTGGTCAGATCTTTTATGCAGGCCGTCAAAACAATATTACTGTTCAGCTGCTACTGAAGCCAAGCACGATAATCTTGTTAGCCACGCTGACCTCACGGCTGAGGTCCCTCTTAGGATTTTAAAATATGTTAATTTTCTGTCCGTTCCCACCTTAGCCAGGCAGGAAACGCTTTTCTTTCTGCAGTATATGCTTTATTGATTAAAATGCCTCACGGACACAAGGAGGCACTTCTGCTCCTTTAAAGCTCCTTTAAGTGTTGTGCTGCTACCATGACCAATCGCTTTGTACATGTTTTCACTTGTGTGTTTCTATATACTAGTGAAATCATCAGTGTTGACGCATTCCTGTTTTAGGAAGTTAGTTCAAAGATTAGTTATGCATATAAAAATGTGTAAAACTAAGGGTGTTGCAAAGGGTGTCAGAAATGTTAGAGTCATGCATATTCAGAGATTCTATTGTCACACATGCAGAAGTATTAAAATACTAGATTTTTATCCATTCATTTTTGCACAACTGCTTAAACTATGAAGTACTGTAAAGTCCACAGGCAGCAGGTTTCACACAGGTGTAGTATCAAAATGCTTACATTAAGCTAAAGCACTGACAGGTCAACAAGCACTCATGTCTATTTTTGACACACTGGCTGAAGCTCTACCTACACAAAATATCGAGAGAGAGCGAGTTCATGCAAGAGCTGATACCACACCTCGTACTGTAGCCATCACAAACAGCTCAGCACATGGTTAATTAAGGAGGGAGATCAGCTCCATAGTCCGTGCGACTGGGAGACTGTTACTAACTTTGGTTGATGTTGAACTGTATTTCACTAATAAGACGATGAGTTTTGCACAGCATGGTAATCAACTGTGGTTTTAATGATGATTAAAATGTGAAAAGGTAAAACTAACCACAGGAAACTTCACCACAGAACCAGTAACTTTTTATTCCTTAGCACGAACAGCCCTAAATTCAGCCACATGTTTCTTCTGTTTCTTAATGATGAAGTTAAAACCTGGGGATTTTGCCGTTCGATTTCCTTTTTTCTTTTGTCTTCAGAAATGTTTGCCTGAGCATGGACACTGGAAAAGTGTGTGTGGAGAGGATGCTTCATAAATTAGTTTTTGTTCTGCACCGTCTGAAGTCCTGCAGGGTGAGGAGTGATGGTGCAAATCTCTCTGTAGGTCCACAGAAGAGCAGTTTCCAAACCAGTTGGTGATGCCTTGTGTTCAGAGAAAGACAGAATTTTCTAGTCTGCCAAGATGTGTGTGTGTGCATCATGTCAGATTTGTGACAGAAGGAGGGGATAAAATGGACTCCCAGGTATCTGAAGGTATACACCCTCTGTGTCCTATCAGTTCTCTGCTGCATTCACCAAACATCCATAATCATCTTGGTTTTTTAGTGGTCCATGAATTGCATTGGTATGTTACCTTCAGCAAGTGGCCCCCACACTGACAAAGACTTACTTTCTTTCTCCTGTGTTAGCATTTGAGTATGTTAATGTGTGACCTGTCATTAAAGAAGGTGACATGGATAAGCTCTTGCAATTCCCGAAGTAAAAAACACACACACACACACGCCACAATTCATCATTATCACTACTGTGATCAACCCACAACACCCTTTAAAACTAAAATAAAAAATAAAAAATGAAATTTTAAAGTGTCTAGAGATATTAAATATGTGCTGTTGAATTTGGGGAAGTGCTTGAAATGATGCACACGTCATCTAGAAATTAATATTTCTATTTGATCTAATGGTGCTGCCGTAAAAAACAAGTGGATTTAAGGCTGACTATTTCACTGAGTGTAACCACCAGTCAGCTGAACAGATCAAAGTGATGCAGAATATATGTAATCTTAGCTTGCATTGTGGAGAATCCTTTATTTTTCTTTTCTACTAGGCTTTAGGAAAATAATGGGAAAGTGTAAGAAAATATTACATTTAAAGCACAATTAAAACCAAATATAAATAGAGCTGCTTAAGCTGCATAAGCTGTAATGGTACCGTCACAGCATAATTATTGTCCATTCACACACATCTGTGAATGGTCACGCAATTCACCTGGGGAGCACTCAAACACCGCGGTCTAAAAGCACAGGATAAAATCACATTTACGTAACCTGAAGGGACAAGAGTGTGACCACGATTACTTTGTGTTTCATTATAAAGCCATTAGTATGTGGCTGTAGTCTAGTGTATTTTTAATTTCAGGGTATTATTTTTCTTAATTGAAAGTGAATATGCTTATTTATGATCATTATGTTTGTGTGTGGAGTTTCCAAGAAACCTTCTGGGGTAAAATATTTGAAACACATAATGGTTTCCTAAGCTCAAATGTGAAAATCTTTCATGTTTGGTATCTTCGAGCTGCACTTGACTGAGATAAAGTTCTCTAATTTCAAGCTGACAAATTGTCAGTGTTTAGTGTTTTCTTTTTCTTTTTTTTTTAATGCCTCGCAGTCTGTCTTGGTATCATGACAGGTTAGCTAACACACGCACTCCTGGAGTCGATGCAAATGAGACACTTTACGGGCACTTTAACCAAACATTACTGGACTGTGTGGGATTTATTTCCAAATGCAGCTTTGCAAAGTTAACTTGTGAGTTCACTGTGGGTCCCCCTGTTTTTCCCATTAATTATAATCCTGTCAACACTGCTCCATTTGTGTAGAGAGACGGTTGCCGCCGTCTTTGTGCGCTTCGACAGTATATACAGCCGCGGCTGGCACGGTATGACTGAGGGAAGTGTGGGCCGGATACGCTCTCCTTCACTGGCAGGCAAAGGCTGCATTATGCTAATGTAACAACCAGAGGAAAAGAGAGAGCAGGGAGAGAGAGACAGAGACTGAGGGGGAAGAAGAGTGAACAAAAAAAAAAAAGAAACTGTGAAGAGGAGATGAGTGTGACTAAGAAGGGGAGGAAGGGAGAGAGAAGTCACATAATCTATACATGCGGGGGCAAACATGTTGTCATCTCCTGCATTTAAATGCACCCCCCACCCCCCCCCCCCCAGCCCTCTGTTTGCTCTATTCCACACATCATTTAAATTGGGTCTGACATCTGTTGGAAAACCAGTTCAAATGCATCTGCAACAACACTGAAATCCTCTCCAAGAGATACGCAACAGTACGCGACAGAACCATTTTGTAGCCACTATCTGAGTTGGCAGTCTTTCTGTTGTATGTGTTTAAATCAATACTGGTCTATTTTAAGGTAAAGAAAACTATACATTTTGCTTTTTAAATTTTTGACCTCTGCCCAAACATCCAACACCTGCTGGAGAAAAGACTAAATAGGTCATTGTTAAAGCAAATTTAATAATGGCACCGTCAGGCACAGTGAGTCACAGATCGCTACTGTAAGTACCTTCATGAAATGAAGCTTTTATATTCTAGTTCTTTCTTTTTTCTCTGGGATTAAAGCAGAGGAGAATTATACAGCACTATCTAACGCTGGCTTAATGGCACGGTATATAGAAAAGAGAATGCAAAGTGAGCACTGAGTGAGAAATATGTCAATGCAGGCTGTAACGGAAAATGAGAAAGCTGGTATAGTAAGCACATTCTCAGCAGGAAAAGAAAATGTTTTAAGCTGCAAACACAGAAAGACAGAATAGTGGTTTTCAAAGCGTCGGTGTGTTTCTGCTGCCTCAGGAAATACCCGTGTGGTACTCACTGCAGGCTTACTGTTTTCTGAACATCTCAAGCTCAACGGGTCATGCGCAAAGTCCATTTGGTGATAGAGATCTGACCATTCTTTGCTGCATTTTTTGGTACTCGGGTGAAATATTAGAGAATCCGTTTGAAGGCAGCCTGAGGCGTGGGGAAAGTAAACTGTTAAGCTGCTTAAGACCCCTCAGGGAGTAAATTACATTACTTTTTAGAAAGTGATATCAAAGTTTGTGTATGGTTTTTGCATTTGCACCAACATTTGCTATCTTAACTGTGCATTTGCAAATTGTTGCCATTTCACATATGAGCAACCAGCAGGGGCAGATTGATGGGGTGGCAAGGGGGCAGCTGAGCCACAGTTCCACTCCAATTCTTCAGTTCTTAGCTGTAGCAATAATCAACCCCCTTCTGGTCTGTGAGACAGTGTTGGCATAGTGTCCAAACATGACTACAACTTCCATACTGATCACGTGACACACATTTATACACAAAAGATATGAACATTGATCTGATGTGTACTTTCTCATAAACAATGAGATGTGCTGCTGTATTTCAGATAATTGAGAAAGTTTTGATTGGACTGTTACTGTTACTTGTTACTGTTACTGACAAAGGACCATATTTGTAATACATGACCTGCTGAAGATATGTACATGCAGTGAATGATTATAATTAAAACAACATTCTGTAGTTGGCCCCAACAATAGAGAACATACAGTATATTAAAATGCCACCATTGCATGTCATTAACTTTGTGTCTTCTCTCTCCTGTAGTTGTGTTTCCTCCTCTCTGTCTCCCTCTCTCTGTACTTTTCTCTTCAGGTATCCTCGGCCTGGAGCTCTTTTCTCCAGAATCCAGTTCATCTGCCCAATGTTCTTCAATCCACAACACTTAAAATAAATATTATACATTTTATTTATTTATTTTTTATTTTTTTCAAAAATTAGTAAAAAAGCAAACAACCTAATGTGTTTTAACGTTGTTTGATACAGGCCCAGATAAACGAGGAACTGAGTCAAATGAACACGGTGGAATGACCCAGGTGCAAATGAACACAAATAAAGTTCTTTTTCTCTTGTTCTACTTTAGAGAGACTGAGTTCGGTTCTTTTAAGAGAACTATAAGTGAAAACACAACATAGTAACCAGAGTTATTAGTGCAAAGATATATAGTACTCAATTCAAGAGCAGATCAGGTCAGGCCAGTTCATACTGTCTGACACCCACAGATGTGTGTCTGCTGCAGTATTTATGACGTTTTTTTCCACACCCCGAGTCTCTGAGGGTCTGGAAAGTTAGAATTTGCCGCCCTTTATGTTTGTGCTACGGCAGCTCCAGAGTGTTTGCCAGCAGGTGTCACTAATGAATACTATGAAATGAGACTCCAGCTGATGAATCTTTTAGTGAGGGACCCAGAGACTCTGGGGCCAGCGCTGAGTTTTGCTCAAATTGCTCAATCTGTCAACGTTTGTGTGTTTTTCTTGAGACACTTAAACTTTAAATTACACTCAGAATTCAATTTGAACAGGAACAGTAGCTCTGTAGTGTCACAGTCGATGTTTGCAACTTAGTTTGTATTATTTCATAATGTCCGTCATTTCACCTGACACTTTGCGGCACAGTGGCTTTATTGACATCATTATCATCATCATCACAGAGTGGTCTAAGCTGATGGAGAAGTGGAGCAGGAGCTCAACTCTTAAAACAAGGTCAACTTGATTAATTCATTTCTATGCTGTTGCCTTCATTTGTAATTACTATCATATTTTATGGCGTTACCACACAGGCTGATGGATAATACGTCTCTATGCAGTCTGTGGGCTTAATTGAGTCTCTGTAATGTAAATTCACCGAGTTTATTAAAGCCTGAGTTTCCAGAGGGCGATAAAGGGCTGCCTCCACTTCACTGTCTGTCAGTTTTATGAGTGTTAGGAACTTGGGTTAGAGTACATCATCTCTGTGTGGAACAATGATTCTTTACTTTCACCAACTTCGTTCCCTGTGCCCTATCAACCAATGTAGTGGATAAGCTAGTGAGTGTCAGACTTGCTTTACCTATAGATAGCTATAGATAGACATAATTATACTAAGTCACCATGATATGATGATTCTAAGAGATTTTGTT
This sequence comes from Anabas testudineus, assembly GCF_900324465.2. Taxonomy (NCBI): domain Eukaryota; kingdom Metazoa; phylum Chordata; class Actinopteri; order Anabantiformes; family Anabantidae; genus Anabas; species Anabas testudineus. Next base: position 30,977,147 of record NC_046611.1, read on the forward strand.
CAAGGGGACCATGCTAACTGTAGTCTTAATAATTTAAAATAGTTATGGTTTCTCTGATGGATGTGTGAAGTAGTCCTAATGTTCTTAGGGATGGATGGAAGGGCAGAAAACTGATTGATTCATCACCAATTAAATACATTGGTGGCAGATTATCTGAGACCCCACCCTCTCTTGAAAGGATTTTCTACATGAACAGAGATGACTGCTGCTCCTGTTTTACTTGAATCTTTATTTGTATGTAATCCTGTGTCTGTTTTCTGATGGTTTGTCTATCACCATCAACAACCAATGCTGTGATCAGGCAGTCAGTCATGCTTTACAGTCATTTTATTATGTGCCAGCTCATAACCTGCTACTTAACACTAAGAGCCTGTTGCTGCCGTTAGGCCACAACAATGAAAAGTAACTGTGAAAAAACTACTGTTAGTCTATGATTGTAAAAGACTGCAGTTGGTAACACGCAGAATTTAAAGAAAATCAGCAGAGTAAATCTCTGAAGGTAGCATTTTACAGAATAATAGCAGGCAATATAATAGACCCTGGAACTTTTATGAGAGGTGAGATGTGTTACCTGCACATTCACTTGTTCTTTGTTGAACACTCTGAAATTTCACACTTTATTTAGCCTGTATTAAAACCTCTGGCTTTTTCAATGTGAGAAATCACTTGCTGAGCTCATGCTTTTGCTCCCCTGCAGGCACGTTATATTCATTATGTGCTATGAAAAATTAAAACCCCTTTCTTATTGCCCTTTAAACTTTGACTTAGTTTAATCTTTTGCTTTTCTGTTGTTGCCACTTCTTCCATCCTCCGTGTATTCCTATGGTCCATCCACCTCATTTCCACTGGGTCCATGCCTTAGGAAGATAAATGAGCTGTATCTGATGTACGATCCTGCAGGTGAGAGCCAAGCCAAGAAAACTCTGACTTTGCTGAATGAAAATCTAACAGATTGTAGACCTAAGAACAGAGAATGCCAGGTCAGTCGCTGCACACTGTAGGCTTCAAAAGGGAGGTGGAAAACATCACTCTTGAATCTGCCATGGCCTTAAAGAGTGATGTTCACCTTTGTGTCATTTATTCTACTCAACCTGTTAGCGCAAGGTCAATCTGGCTTGTCAGGCCCCCTCCTAGTTCTGGATTGCTCTTCCGGCCACTGCAGAACCCAGGAGCCTGGCTGGGTGATGATTTGCAACCCTGAATGCATCGCGACTCTCCACTCACTCTGCACCTTAAACTGCACAACAATGTGTCTTCATGTGCATTTTGCATGAATCTAAGTGACAAAACAGGGGGACTTGTATTTAGGGTGTGCTGGAGTGCATAATAGCCAGGCACAAAAGGCCTCTAATTTCTGCACTTACACAGCCACTTGCTCAGCTTCTTACAAAGCCCAGCATTTTCAGTTTGACCGACAACTCTCAAGTCAACGTCTCCATGACCTTGTGTCCTTCCTTTTGGAAATAATTACCGACTTCATTCTTATTTGTGTATTGAATCACTTAATCCTTGCTTTTATATGGGAGTTCAACATGCAAAGGCAATATAAAATTAAAAGCATTTTGTCAAACACTGAACCATAATTGCTGATATTAGTTGGTGCTCTGGAGGAGATGTTGTCTGTAGACAGCCAATGGATTGGAGCTAGTCAGGCAGTGTGGACTATCACAGCAAGGATGTGCTCAGATGGCAATAAATCCTACCAAATCCTGTTGCCCTCTGTCAATTATGAGCCATAATCCCTTTCTTTTTTGAGAGTCAAATGGGCTCTCAGCACAGCTCACTCACTGGAGTGCTTGGCTCATTCACTATTACAATTGCTAGAGGTGGTGATACAAAGAAAAAGCAATTAGCATAATAACTATAGGTCTGTGACTGTCCAAGGCCCTGGTAGCATGGCTGTACCACAAAAGATAAAACATTTAATGATAGGCTTTATGTTGACCTGTGAATCATATAGGTAAAATCTGCTGTGTTTGCAAAAGGATGAAGTCACTACACAAATACATATGGAACTGTCTGTTTACACTATTAGTATGTGAACACTAGTTCCAAAGACCAAATCAAAATGTGTGATATTTAAAATATGTAGAACTGGAAATAATTAGAAAGGTTGAGGGTTTAGAAATGATGTATAGTATAAAATGAAGAAAAAGAAATCCTGCACTGTTCCAGGTCAGAAATCAAATGTATGTTGCTCCTTTACGCAAACGGTTAGATCTTGAGTTGAGATTCTTGACTCTTATCTCCTCCACTGAAGCACACCCTTCATGTGACACTTGCAACCGTTGATCACCTAAATACATGTGTTGCTGAGCCTCGTTTTACGGAAGAATAACAGATTTGAAGAGTCATTTTTTAAAAAAAAAGCAGCATGAGAAGTATTTAGTTGTGAGGTGTGAAGGTAGAATAACAAGTACAGCACAGTGAGAGTGATGAGAGAGACAGACAGAGAGAGACAGGGAGAGGTGAGATTGTGAAGAGAGCATTAGAGTAGAGAACAGTAGACATCTATTGTCAATTCAATTAAAACTCATGCCAAAGACCACTGTGTCACAACAGGAGCCTTAACAAATTAAATTCAATAATTCATGCAAACGGCTGCATGTTGTGAAGATTTATTTGATGCACTCCACTCTACCTGAATTAGCCATAAAGAGTAATACAACATTTGCAGCCGCTGCACAAATGATATGTAGGTTGTATGTTTAGTCATAACCAGTGCAATTTATCATCTACAACTAAATGAGTCAGCCTTGACTTTAGTGGTCGCTGTCTTTTTTTCAGCAGGGCATTAATTTGTTAATGTAGTACACAGCGTGCGCTCACGTCATAAAATATCAGCTAATTCAGTGTTTAGTTTTTACAGCTATATGTGAGCCAAACAATATTAACCCCCACAGTGTTAACACCAGTAGGGTCTTGGACCTGTTTATTTACCACCTGGAATTTCTTCTGATCATTCTGATCAACTTTCTTCATTTTAGCAAGGAAAAGCATGACACTCATAGCTCTACGGACTCATATATTGATTTAGTCCAAAATCGTGTTCTAATAATGACGTTAATAAAGCCAGTGAAAACACAGATATTTTACTGACAGCAAACATTATTATTCCTGACAAGTTTCTAAACACGTGAAAACAAAGAAAAACTGCATTTTTCCTTTGACTAAAAGAGAAACTGCACTGGATTTTGTCTTTCTAATTCTGATTATGCTTTTCAACATAGAAAGACAATTCCAATATGTACTAGTTAATATTAATACTAGAAGTGAAGACCTTTTTTCCCCAGATCATGATCCCAGATCCCCAGTACTGGTTAATTGTCCATCTAATGGCTTATCCAATATTTTATATTGAACTAAAATATACATATATGAGCTGTAGATGGATTAATCTGACTGTATTTTTCAGTACTTTGTTTATCTAAACATGAGAGGCCTTGTTCAAAAATATTAAGTTTGGGATTAAATTATTGAAATAACATGAATTAAAGAAAAACTGAGAGGAAGTGACTTCTGAAATTGTGTTTTCTGGATCAGCAGAATCAGTTCCCTCGTGGTTGCACAGTACACCAGCAATGTACTGTTTGACAGACTCTCTGTAGCCTAGAAAGCACTTGTACAGGTTATGCACAGAATTAGCATTCATGGCGACATTTGTCATTTAAACCAGTGAATGCAGCAGTCAGCAGACTGGTTACTGAATATTTAGTACACTGTCATTGGGTAATGATACTGTAAGAAGTATCAGAGTTTAATCCATTCAGTCTCCTGAATGAATGAACTGGCTGTTCGTTTGGGTTCGGGTCTGGTGACTGACTTGATCAGTCAAATCTTCCACTTTTCCCTTTCTGATATAAGTTCTGTGTTAAGTTGGTGTGTTTTGGATCATTGTCTTGCTGAATGATGAAGCTCTGTATATTAGCAGAGCAAATGACCATATCTACATCTGAATTCATTCTGCTGCCACTTTCATGAGCTATATCATCAGAGTTGAGCCTGTTACAGAAGCAGTCATGGAAGCCCAGCTTCTCTCCTCCTCCACACTTTGGTCTTTTTGGTGGAGGTTAATTTTGGTCTCATTAATCTATAAAACTTTGATGCAGAGCTTTTGTGGCTCATCTCTGCAGCTACCTTTTTAAATGCCAACCTGGCTTCCCAGCTCTTACTGCTGTTTTAGGTTAGCATCCTATGGCCTCTGTATTTCTCCTCACAAAGTCTTTTACAAATGGTGGCTGGCGGTGCCTTCATTCCTGCTCTGTGGAGGATATTGGTAGTGTCACTATGACTGTGACTGTGGCTTTTTAGGTTTTTCTTCACAGCTCTTACAATGCTTCTGTCATAATCTGTTGTTGTTTTCCTACACACACCAGAGCTGTTTCTGTGCCACATTTAATGAAATTCCCTCCAGGCATATCTGATTTTTTTTTTTTTTTTTTCAGGAGAATGGGATGAACAGGTGGATGGACATCCAACCCAAAAACGTAATGCCCCTGGCCATGTCTGTCGCCAACAAAGAGGCATTAGAAAACACACTTTGATCTATCCCAGAAATCTGAGAACACATCTTTTTCCAGGAAGGACCATCAGACATCTCCGGGGACTTTGTTTCGTTTTTGTCGTTTATCTCCTTTTTACTTTGCGTGCCATCATCTTTGATGTCCAGATAAACAGCACACATGCTGATGCTGTGATGCACATCCCACTACTACAATAGACTGATGACACTATGGTCCTCATCCTACTCTTTTTCTTCCTTAACATCTATTGTATGCAAAATGATTATATTATCAAAAGTGTTATGTTAATGTCAAAATATTTGGTGTTACAGCATTACCTTTTGCTAACCTATCACCTTCAGCTCTTAGCCTAGTTTTGTCAAGTAAGGAACGCATTGGTTTTGTTACAGACGTGCTTGTGTTGTTTGTATTATTACTCGCTGGTGGTTGTGTGTTTTGATTGTGTTTGTGTGAGAGTGAGTGCTCTGTCCTGTGTGTGAATCTGTGTTACAGCCCCGGCCATATAGGTAATTTATTTGTTTCCCTAGCTTTGTTTCTGTGCCTGGGCGTTGGCGTGAGACTGAGTGCTTGTTTTACATGTGGAGCTGAAACCAGGTCACCCTGCCTGATCGGTGCTGTCAGGACGAGGAGCCCAGCAGCCACTGGTCCCACCTGAACTGCTTCATCTTTGCAACTGCTGGTTTCTAGCAGTCACTCTGGACTGTCCTTGGCCTCCAAACCCTTTTTGAAGATTTATGTTGTAGTATTGTGGTAGTTTTGGATTATTTGGGATTAGTGCACTCGTATATGTTCTGTACATGTACAGTAAATAACATCATCATGCTGCTGCTAAGCTCTTGACCAGGTCTTCTAAAAGTGGACATGTAACACAGATCCAGATCTCTTTACCGTAGCCCCCAGTTAAGAATTAAAATTCAATTTAAGATAGTTTTCAAGTTTTCAGAGTCCTACATTGTCAAGAGCGTGTGTCACAATGTCCACACCTACCCTCCTATTTTATCTACATCTTATCTCAAGTACCTGCACCTGATTGGACCAGTCACTATGTCCTCAAATCTCCAGGTTCCCAGCTGTCCAGTTGACAGTTCTAACAGCAGTCTTCAGCTTAATAATAATTAAGTATACTACTTACACAGTATGTAGCTGTCACTTTTGTTCACTTTTCAAGCAGCACTGAAGTGGTAGGAGTGAATGCTATTTTCTCTGGCTCGGTTTACCTTACACTAGGGAATAAGGTCTAATACCTGTCCCTGTTTCATTTGTCGATTAGTCAGCACTTATTTTGAAGACGTTGTTTTCTTTTGCTTTTTGTTTTTTGCCTTGGTTCACTCTGCTTTATATTGTCTCATTTTGTGGTACCATATCGCTAAGTTTTACTATTTCAAGTAATTTTATATAAAATTATTTTACCATTACCATAACAAACAGTTAAACATTGACTAGACATGAGATTATAACAACAAAAAATAACATTTCATGTCACACTCTTCTTTTGTAACAGCGAGCGGGGTTGTCAGCAGACTGTGCAGGGATTTGTTCCATTTTGGCAGAGTGAAAATGGTGGTATGTCCTGACTTACAGTCATGGCAACAAACTGCAAACCAATTTTACCTTTGTTAGTCTCCTCCATAGTCCTACTGGCCTGTATATCTGCTCTAACACAGAAGGTCGAACAACACATGCTAGTCACAGGCAACGCCATCACAACATAAGGTACTGGCATCATGTAGAGAGAAACAGGGAGACCAGGCACATTCCATCACAAGCTTTGGCAGCACTGTTATCCATGTTGGCACCAATAATATAACTGCCAAAAAGACGAGCTGCTGGAGGGGCCCAGCTGAGGAACTGCCTTGGCCTGACAAAAATACTTAGTCTTCTGGTCTCTACTGGTCAATGTATCTAAAGTCTACTTGGCCACTAACCACCACATCATCCGCTTTCTGTTGGAATGTCATTCTATTCTGCTGTAGTGACACAAGGTGAAGGAAAACACTCTACATGGCCAACCCTGTGAAAACACAAACCACTTGGCAGGTTCTTCTGTTTCTAGGTACTCTATCAGTTTTGTGAGGCATAAATCACCTCCATAGTATAGTTTATTATACTTCAAGTGTACTAGTTAAGACATCCCTTCCTGGAAGAAAAAGGTTTTATTATTGTGATGTGCCTGTACTAGACATTACATCAAAAAGCCCTGACTTGCTGGCAACCATAACAATATCGATTATACATGTTGGCTTGAAAAACATCAATAACCAGCCGTCAGAAAAAATAAAATTAAATCTAAATGTCAGAATACTGTACTAAAAACTGCCTTCACATAACGTAAGTAGACAATCCTGCAAAAACCAACAACAAACGAAAAAGTGTAATGTTGTTTCCAGGGAGCCTCTGGAGGCAGAGCAACACGGCTAAAGCCAAAATCATAGAACTGCTGGGCAAGTGTGCTTTTCCTGTGTGTCGGCACCTATTCAAACAGTCCATTTGGAACTCCTTTCTATAATAGTACAGAGAATCTTTCTCTCCCAAGAGCACAATACAGATTTTTGAGCAGCCCAGATTTACCTTGGAAACCTAGCTGTGAATTAGGGAGATGTGCTATCACCTGGCTGTCTTCACCAACAAAAAGGCCCAGGAAAAATGTCACAGATGGCAGTGTCTATACATGTAAGTTGTTTTCATCATGTTACTGTATTTCATTATACTTAGCTATTTGCTATGAAGTGCTATGAAGTTCAATATTTTGTCTCCCTGTTCTAGGCTAGGAATGTTTATTGCTTTATTAATGTACTAATAGTTATTCTAATAGAAGTTATCATACTGTAAGTGATTTTTGTTCTTTTGCTGACGTTTATGCTTCCTTATTGAGACATTTGTATTCATAAGACATAAAAATTCAAAAGTATTTAATCACTTTCGAACAATGTGTGGTCTGCATTTGTGGTGTTATTCTGTCAAATTGTTATTTGTGGTGCTTAATCACAGAGGTCTTTGCGGCTTCCATTGCAGGTAGTGCAAAGACTGCAGCTGTCCTGCCAGGCAAACAAAACAAGGGTCCAACCTGGTATTGGCAAGGTGAATGAAATAAAATGATCTGCTGGCAGAGTCCACAAGGGTACTCATCATACTGGTTTTGTCATAATTAAATTTCTAGGGTTACACATGCTGGATCACTGGAGGGGGTGCACAAATTGCTTGTGTTATCGTTTTTAAATTGGATTTTTAGGTTACTTGACACAAAGTAATTTTTAATTACGTGTTTGTGATGTTAATTAGGCAGTAAAATTACAGCTGTAGTCAGGAGAAAGTGTGTTTTGGTATTGACACTTTAATAATAGATGTATCACGGTAGCATATGTGTAAAGTAGAATAGAATGAATAACAGAAGTAACCGTGCCATGCTATAGTTCACTCTCTTCTGCTGAGTTGTCATGCGATTTATCTAATTTACTTCTGGATCTAAAGCTGGTGAAGCTGCTCTCACTGCTGTGAGAACAGTTAACTCTCTTCTGGTTATGGTATGGAAAAGGAAAAGTTAGGAGTTTTATTTGATTTCGTAAAGAAGCAAAATCATTTTGGTCTTAAAAGTGGGTCACACGGAGGCATATACTGTAGTGAGCGGGACTGTCCTGACCTGAGTTTGACTCCAGTCTCATGATGGTTAGGTTAAGGCAAGAAAAGCACTTTAAGGGGTCCATATTATACAAAATCCACGTTTTGGTCATTTTTGTACAGATATGACTCTAATGGGTTGTACATGCACACCAAGTGTGTATAAGTGCACTTGAAGTGCATCGATTACAACATGATCATTAATGATTATGTTCACTGATTCAGTTTTCTGCAGCAACTAAATAACTGAACACGGTTTTCTGCTGCCTCCATCCAACTACTTCCTACGAAAATGTTGGACTGCAGTTTATTCGGAATCATGGTTTTCAGGGTACATTGAGTGTTTGACACAGGTGTGTAAAACAGGGTTGGCTCCCTCGAATTATTGTGCATTTGTTCTTCCAAGTCCTTGGGCTGCACATTTGATGAGCAAACTGAATTTACAGTACCCCTAGTAATGGAATTAGTGTTAGTGCTATTATTACAGATTTATACACGGCTTTAGTAGTTCTAATTGATTTTTGATCTGATGGATTTTTCACAACTACTGTACTATTCAAGGCTCTTAAAATGTTTTCATAATTTTTTTCCTGAGAGGTGTCAGTTCCTGAGCTACCACTAAGATCTAAAAACAACATTTAAAAAAAGTTTTTTCTCTTTTTTGATTTAAAGTTTGTCTTATTCAAAGAAAAGGTGTAATAGTGTAAATGATGTAGGTTTTATGTGTAATGAGAACTCAAAACAGAGATCTAGACAAAGATTAATTAACATCACAACATGCCCGTAACAGAGATTTTGATCAAGTATTGGCAACTGAGCACCAGAAAGCAGGACAGTAATATAAAGACACAAACACAGTTATCAGATGTAGGTGGTTGTGATCTGCTTGATTGGAAAGCAGTCTGAATAGCTGGTTAATACTAATAAAGTAGGTCTCTAGAGAGGGAAAAAGAAATTATTAGATAATATATTAAATAGTACATCAAAGTATATAGTATATGACATACATTAAATTACAAATTCAGACAAACATACTGTATCTTGTCACTATAGATTAGAATCATTTCATTTCACACAGTGAAAACATTTCCTTTCCAGTTCCAGGGAGTCATTTGTCTTCAATTGATCTCAGCTGTTGCTCCATATTTCTCCTAAGGCAGGTTTAGGACATAAAAAAAGACAACTGTGAGCAGTACTGTTTTCTTCTGGGTAGTTTTGATCACTTCTTTGTCATTGTGGACTTTATCCATTTAAGTGACCCATACAATGGCACTCTGCCCCCACCCTCCACTATAGCTGACTTGATAAGTGGCCCAGCTGACATCCCTGATTTGGCTCCTGCCTTTAATTAAAAAACTTCCAGGTGTCTGATTTCCCTCCAAATCTTCCCCAACCAGCTGATCCATACAAAACTCCTGCATTAGATTAAAAATGTTAAGTGTTGGCTTCAGGGAGCTGCAGAGCCCCTCATCACTCCAAGTAGTCTAGTTTCATAAAAGTAATTCACTTATTGATTCAACAGTCAAAAGTGATATGTGGATACTTGAGGGACCTGGCAAGGTTGATCTATAGACGAGGTGAAGCTAAGAGACACAAATGGGTGGTGCAGAGAGAAAAGCAAGAGGAGAGAAGGGAAGCTGAAATAAAGAAGGTATGAATGTCACAATGACTTAGCATAGGGATGGCGTGACAGCTGCTTCAGTTTCACAACCTCAGTTTTTCCCTTTCTGACAGGATTGTTTTGAGGTGAGTTTTCCCTCGAACTGATCTTACTTACAAAGGCTGGTTTAAAAATGTAGACACACTTACACGACTGGGTTCAAAGCTTTTATCGATCAAAAGTTCAAACTTTAATGTTGTTCTGATGTAGCTCAGCAAACCTTGTTTCTCAGTTATAAGCAAGTATATTACAGTATGATCGGCGTGTAAGAGTGGACATCTCTGTGGAAATCCAGCAAGAGCCTTGATGGAAGTGATGGGCTCAAAAAGGTGAATAGATGCAAATGAGAAACTGGAGTGAAGGAGAATGAACAGCTAAATGGAGGTAAAGAAGGGATTTGTTATTGCTTACCAGAGACTTTAAACAGAAAGTATACTTTGCAGATAACATTTGTATTTATGTAATTTTTACATTAAAATAAGGTAAGTACTTCTGATACTACGTCATTTAAATATGGATTACAGTGAGTTAGTGAGAAAGAGATTAGATTTACACACAACAGGACTTCTCCATTTACACCAGTGATGAGGAGAGTTTGGGACTGTAATTTACAAACTAGGACTTAGCTATAGCTGCATTTTAAGGTTAGCTTCTTTATCTCTCAAGACAGCAATCAAAGGCTAAGTTATTAAAAAACAAACATGTAGGGTTTTAGATTTAATATTAAATTATTTTGCAATAAAGAAATTATTTTGGCTGCACTAAATAAATGATGGTAGGTGGTCTTGATGTGGCAGTCGTACAGTAAAACTAATTGGCCACAGTTTAAGGATAAATTGATGACAATGTATTGTCATTCACCTACACAGAAATCAATCATTACTGTAATAGTAGTAGTAAATATAGTTCTTGTTGTTAACCAAATCCAGCACATTTTAAACTAAATGACTTTCAGATTTCAGAGTTCTTGTCACCCCATCAGCATCAGCATAGGGTCCACAGTGATGTTCCAACTAAGTCTGCCAGAAACCTGGGATTGACCATTGATGATCACCTGAGCTTTACTGACCACATCTCCTCTTTCTCAAGGGCATGCAGATTTGCCCTTTTTAACATAAGAAAGACCCTATTTTTCTGACTATACAACGCAACTTATTGTGCTGGCTCTGGTCATATCTTGGCTTAACTACTGCAATGTCTTACTGATGGGGTTACCAGCAGGTAAGTGAGTTTAGGTTTCTACCGAACCCAAATCATCATCATCGTTAATGTTAAACTGTACTTCTGGGCTAAGATTCATCTAAATAACTGCAACAACACCTCCTTTTCTAGCTTTCAATGTCTACTTTAAGAAACAGCTTTGTGAATTGTACAATGGAGCTAGTCTACTGCCTCTTTAGGCAGCCATGAGGCAGAACCAACATACCATTTTTCTTTTCTCCAAACAATTCAATTTCATTTTATTTGTATAGTGTCAAATCACAACAGATGTCATCTCAAGGCATTTGACAGTGTTTATGGTTTAGGGCCTTACAAAATAACTGTATACAGAATTATATAGAAAACCAAACAATCCCACTTAAGCAAGCGCTACTGAGTTGGTTTACACTTCTTTGAAGAATTCTATTTGTGAAGAATCAAACCCTAACACCAAGGACTAACTGATTTCAGCAGTGAAGTTATATTGGCCTTACAGGATCTTAATAAAATGCAATAAGTTAATTTCTTGTTTAGAAGAACTCCTGCCACTGATTGTTTAGAAAAAAAGGTGGAAAGTGATGTACAGTAATTAAGGTTCCATATTTCTATCTGTATTTTATGGTGTATTTATGGTTTGTCTGGTTGTGTTTGACAGCAATGACCAAGGTTGACCAGGCACTGCTGTGCCCACTCTACCCTTCCACTGACACACAATACTGAATGTCCACATTTTCCTGGAAGGACTTTACTATATTACATTAGTGGGCCTCTGTGTAACAGAAAAGCCTCTATATGTTCCCTGTCATTTCTATTTAATGTACAAAATCTATTGGTAGGAACGGAATATGATTTTTATTTATGTTGCTTTAAATTAATAGTGATAGAAGAACTTAATTTCATATGAATAGCTGCACTGCAAATATATATACAGTATATATATATATATATATATATTTAAATTATTCTATTGTCAATCAATACTGTTTTCTTGCTTTGCATGATCTCTAAATAAACAAAAATCATCCGCCCTGTAGGTCCTGTAATTTTTATGCATTCAATATACTCCCTTTTTATCAATATTGATACCCTAAGTGCTATTTTTATATTTCCTAGAGAGCCAACTCCTGTAGTAACAGTACTGCCTGCTAAAATAATTAATGGGGCTCTATCCTAACCATCTCAGACCCACTTACAAGAACCCACTTATAAGAAATTGTCCCTGTTCTCAGGGGATGGAGAACAGGGACAATTTCTGAGGGATCTTAAACAGTGTAGGCAGCAGAAAGCTACGTTCTCCAAGCTACATTTCACCTGGACTACATGGGTAGGTTACACACTGCCAAATCTGATCCAAAAGCCAAGTGACCTACATGCAAATTTCATTTGAACACTCTGGTCATAATTTGTCAGCATTACCATGACAATAATAAACTCTTACATTCACTTAAACACCAGGCATGTTTTTACAGCTTGGCTAAGCAAGTGTTATACATACAAGTCATTTATTTCTGAGACCCCTCCAATTACTGAGCAAACATCTGTCCATACTGTAGATAATTTAGCAGTCAGTGTGTTTCATCTAAACACAGTTTTAGAGGCTTTTCCAGCCTGAGTAAAATTCTTGGGGAAATACTGGTGTGTGTGTGTGTGTGTGTGTGTGTGTGTGTGTGTGTGTGTGTGTGTGTGTGTGTGTGTGTGTGTGTGTGTGTGTGTGTGTGTGTGTTTGGCCATATGTGTCTAGAATACAGCCAGTGTAAGACACTCAGTCAGGCTAAGGCAGTGCTCAGACCACAGCAGCTGTTTGGCAAACAAGCAAAATGCCACCATGAAGGAAATAAATAATCCATGCCTTTAATTAGCACCCCGACTACTACCACAGCTCCTCCTCCTCTTGATCTCATGCCTTTTTTTGATGTCAAGTGCCGGAGACAGGATTTTGAATTCAAAGAGAATACTCTAGAAGGAGCCCCCACCTTATTACCAAGGGTAATCATAACCCAGAAGCCTTAAACGTTTCTGATGAAGGGACTGTAGCCTGTTTGGACACAATGTGAGAAGTGTCATTGTTGTCAATTGTTGCTGAGGCAAAGCGAGGGGCGACAACAGCCCTGGGAACATACTTTCAAGAATTTCATCTGACAGCCTCATAAGCAGAGGAGATTCTGGGGTCTGTCAGGGCCCTGGGCAAAAATTCACAGGGGGCTCCAACAAGAGTTCATCAATACTATTTTATAAATAATGTGACACAAGGAAAAAAGGGTCATATCATAAAGAATCTTTAAAAGGCGTTGTACATGTTATCATATTTTTAAGTTAAAGTTTTTGAACTAACATATAGATATAGATATCAGCAAGCACTTGGAAAGTGTGCTTGAGGCAGGAGATGGTGTTTCTACTATTACACTTGAGGTGGATGCTGACCAAACTGATACAAGCAACAGAGAAACAGGAATATATTGTCACGAGGAATCTTTACAGTGCACTTCAGAGAAGTAAACATACAGTTAGTACTGTCAGCAGGGGGCACCTTATCCTAGTCCTGCTGCTGTACAGTAATAATTTTAATAACATCAATTTAAAATGTTTCATATTATAGAGTTATTATTCCTCAGATCTGGCTAATGGTGCCTCTGCTTGTAAGGGACAAATGATAGTGGTAACACGTGATTCTGACTGTGCTGTGTATTAACAACAACAAACTTAAATTCAAACTTGTCAGTAATAATACTGACATAGTGAAGTCAGATTTTGGATGTGGTTTCAAACTGCAGATTAGTTTGTACCATTGTTCTTACAACTCTATTTCTATTTAGCACACGTACGCTAAACCAGTGTTTTTTTGTTTTTTTAGAAAATATTTGTTTATAATTAAACAAATCTGACTTTCCCAGATTTGGCAGTAGACACTGCACCATGTTTTGTTTGTTTGTTTGTTTGTTTGTTTGTTTGTTTGTTTGTTTGTTTGTTTGTTTGTTTGTTTTTTCAGTTTTTACTTTATACATACATGTTTTTTATTTGAAATAATTAATTAATATTTGGGATTTATTTGGCTTTTTAAGCCAGATTACTCTGCACTAACCTAATTTCCCCCCTGACATCAGTAGTTTTATGTACCCTTAGGATGGTAGTGTGTGTTTCAGATGTACCATAACTAACTAACCAGATGCATACCTTCTTATATTAACTGTAAAGACACACAGGGGCCTCTAAGAGACAACGGAGAATGGAATTAATGGAATTCCACAGTGTTGTATATTTCCTGATGAAACATTTTGCTGAGGTGGAACATTCACAAGGACAGATGAGTCCTAACAGTTAACTTGTTTCAAATGTTTAGTTGTTTAACCATTTGGCTACGCTTGCTGATTGATTCAGCATTTAAGGTTTACTAGCTACATCCCGAGTCCACATTACTGTAGAACTGCGTTCATGTGCAACTTTGTGTTTAAGCCATTAGTTACCAGATGTCCTCTGTCTACTAAGTTTACAGCAAATTAGTAAGTGTCTAGAGTAATTAAATTTCCTCCTTGTCGCATTATGCCACAGATTTCAGAATTTAATTGTTTAGCACCAGCCTTTAAAGTCCTCACAGCAGAAAAATGCTGATGGTCAGTCATCCTCAGTGTTTTCTTCAAAGCTTTAATGAGCTAATGGCCACAGATCCATGAGTGCATCTGAATCAGCAGGTACAGTGCAGGCTGGAGTTTTCTCAGTTGTCTTAGACATCCCACTAATGGCTGTGTGACAATGAGAACTACTTCAAAGACAGGAAAAGAGTACTGCAGCAAATACAGAAATGCACATAACTGTCTGGTCAGCAAAGTGAAACCACTGTGAGCCAGTACACAGAGAGAAGACTGCAGCTTTTGACAGGTGAGAAAGTAACAGTTAAATGTTTCACATTAAGGTATTAGTGTATCACTGAATTTCCATCTAGTTCTACTGAACATGGTTAAAAGACTTTAACCCTGACCTAGAAGGTCCTTGATGCAACATGAATAGAAACCTCCTCATAAAACCCAGAAACCTGTTACAGCAATCAGCCTTTAGAAATGTATTACTCTTTTTATAGAAGCGTATAGTTTGGCTTCACGATAAATCTAGCCTAGCCTAGCAAAACAAAGGCACAATTAATCAAACCTTATTTTACCAACTCATAAATGAAAAAGAAAAATCCCAAATCATAAACTTCTAACTCAAAAGCTTAAGAAAATAACTAACTTCATTTCTACCAAATTCCCCAAATCTCAGGGCTGTCAGAATATAGTATATTCTTACATTTACAACACACTCAATGCCAGGGCAGGTCACAACATGCTGACAGGAGCTGGATACAGCTGGCCTTAAAAAAAAAAAAACAGTGCCTGGAGCTACAGCCAATCAACTACCACAAACTTTGCGCTTATCCATCAATTAAGACACCTCACCTGCAGTGCAATTAATAAAGCTGCACATAAAAGGAAGAGCACAAGCAAACTGTTCAAAGTGTGTTGCAGATGGGATGAAACACCTCCACAGATCAAATGTTTGATTTAATATGGCATTCAAAATGTGACAAGATGCAGGCTATAACACTCAATTGCTTAAATGACTTCAAGTATTAACATTAAATTAGTATTATTATTACTTTTAGCATAGTAATAAGAAAAGTCATAAACTAAGCTTAACACATCATTGTGGAAGAAGGTTGGCAGTGGCAGACCACCATTTTCAAAATAAATACCATGCTCTTGTTTGCAGGACTGTATGGGCTACACTGGAATACCGGGTTAATTAATTGAAACCAAAACTCAACCAACCACCAGGGACTGGTAACAGGTAGAAATACATCCCACTGACTGAAAGTTATGGCATATAACTGCATTTTACATTTAGATTTAAATACCTCTACAGAGTGAGACTGTCTGGGGGGCGTGGTAGGAAAAGGCCCTGCAGCCTTCTGACTTCTTTTTAACTTAATAAGAGTCTCTGTATTCTTTACACAGAGTTAAGGTTAACTGAACCAACCACATTAACAGTGTAAATTAATTTAGTTACTGAGTATAATTTGGACTATCAGTGAAATATAGAGCATAAAAGGGAGAGGGTCAAAAACAAAGACCTGGGGTACTTTGTATATAGCGAAAACAGAGCAGGTTGTAAATTAATTGGCAACTGATGCTGCCTAGGAGAGAGAATGAAGCTTCTTTTCCTTCAAATACAAAACTTTTTAGAAGGCCTACTGAAGGCAGCACAGCCTTTTTATTTTTACTTTTCAACAAGGATGTGCTTTCAATCAGCCCTTTATTTTTAGTATGTAAAGGTACTTGTGCCCCTGCAGGAAATAAGACCTTCAAAATCTGTGACTGGAGGCTGCAGCAAGTCAGCTCTCGAACCTACATACTCATCAAGCAATCAAGACAGTACTTGCAGTGCATTTTCGAGCAACAACACACAAAGACACACACTGTAGCACCAGGAGTGATTCTCCGCTCAGCATTCAAGATGTAGAAGCTGTTAAAGGAGGCTTAAAATCTTATTGTCATACACAATGTCCTCTGTTCCTGCTGGTAAATCTTGATCACATCACATGGATTATTACCACGTTCATTAATGTCTAGGCATGAGTTGGCAAACAGACCTGCTGAAGGGTCTATCGTGCCAGTGAACCTAAAATCTTGACATAAAGTACGAGGATAGGATGAGGCGGCACTTTAACATCTGCTACATCTGGCTGTTATGAAGAGAAATAATATTGGTCAAGCTGTGCTTACTGAGGAGCATGTGAACAGGGCATCTAAATATGGCTTTTAGCACAGTTGGGAATAATAAGAGACTGTGTAGATAACGCATTTACCACCTGGATTTGGATACTTCATCAAATGCAAACACTTGGTTGACCGAATTTATATAAACTAGGATTTAAAACTGTTAGGTGTTTCCAGAAGTAGACACATTATGTAAACCTCCAATGAAATGGTACTAGTAATAAATACTGTACAGTCAGGGGACCTGGCAAGCTTATTGTTTAACTTTTAGATTTACTTCCTCACTTTTCAGAACAATGTAAACGTCAAACAATGTGCATACAAGCCAGTGACAATCTTGTTTTTTTTTTTTTTGTTTGTTTGACAATGGCAAACTAACTGTTGTTACAAAGTCTTTGCAAGGGTGCGTCTCCACAGAGTGGAGTTTGTTCTTCTAATACACTGTTTGTTTTAACAGTTTCCAAAGATCTTTGCTGCTTAGTTATTTGCATAACTCAACAAGTTCTTCTGGCAGAGCGGTGTACGACTAATACAGAATCAACCAGCTGCATGGAAAGTGGTGTAGACAGAGGGAAGAATGAACAGGAGGAGAGGAGAGAGTGAAGAAGACGTTAGAGTCTGCACTGAATAATGATGCAGAATTCGGTATGCTTTCTTTGTTAAAGTAAATGCAAAACTTGCTGAGCAATACCGTGTCCTAAAAAGTGAATAAATGCACCAGTCAATCTGAAAAACAGATAGTGTTACTTTTGTTTAACCCTCACATAGTAAATTACTGTGACGACCCTCATGCTTGTTCTCCTGGTATTATGGTGGCATAATGTTTTTAGGTTGTCTGTTCATCCATGTATACTTCCCTTCTTCCTATTCTCAGGAATGTGATATCTCAGCTTGAGGGAATTTCAACTTGGACTACTAGATACAACTATAAGGTGGGTAATTCTAGTTTCGGTCAGTTTAAGAAGTGTCAATTTGGATTACAGCTCTAACATATATCCATCCATCTGTCCAGAGTTGGGTTCAATGGCTGCAGATTTGGCAAGTTTTTTCCTGGTTTCCCAAGTTCTTCTAACTTTTGTTGTACAGGGAGGCCATCGCCAACACATGCAGCCGGGATGGGGAATTCAGGAGCAGTTGAATTATTTACCAGCACAATCACATCTGATCGTGCTCTCCATTTCTACGTTGCTAAGAATGAGGCCCCAGCTCCCCATGGAAAAAAAGAGAAAGAGTGGAAAAAAAGGTTTAAACCTTCTGTAATGTTGTTGTGGGAAATGTGAGGTCCCTGGCAAAAAAGATGGATGAACTTGGAGCGCTGACTATAATCCAGCAGAATCATCGTGACCACAGTATTATGTGCTTTACAGAGACATGGCTGCAGCAACATATCCTGAACACCAATTGCACCATCAGGTGCTTCCAGAAGGTGCGGGCTGCAGAGACTGCAGGCACAGTGGTAAGAAGAGAAGAGAGGGGATTGTGGTGCTTGTGAGAAACAGGTGGTGTAATTCTCAACATGTTATTGTTAAAGAACATCTCTGTAGCCCGGACTTTGAATTAGTAGCTGGATGTTAGAGTCAATAAAACTTTGGATTTACTGTATGCAAGTGTAAATGATGCATACACCTCCACTGCTCCTACCCCCGTTGGCAGATCAAACCACAACCTGGTGCTTCTTACTTCCATCCTGACTTCCGTTGTTCAGCATTAGACGATGACTACAAGAACTGTACAAGAAGTGGTCTTATGCCAAGCAGGACAGTGTGGTGCTTCTCTAACCATAAACCCTGGATTAAATGCAATCTGAAGGGACTGCTGAACAGGAACAGTACACCATGGAAAACTGGATCCCACCATCATCCAGCTAGAGAGGCTGAACCAAAATAAGGCTTCTGGACCTTATGGATTCAGCCCCAGAGTCCTGAAAGCCTGTGCTGAGCAGCTCTGTGGGATCCTACAGCACATATTCCACCTCAGTCTGGGACAAGAGTGTGTGCCAAGGCTTTGGAAGACATCATGTCTCATGTCACTGCCAAAATTTTCATCTCCAGCTACTCTAAATGATTACAGATCAGTCCTCCTCACCTCAGACGTACTGACCCATTTGAGACCTGGGGTGGAAGCATCTTTATACCCACAACAGTTCACAAATTGCCCTAAGGTTGGAGTAGATAATGCCAGAGAACTCTCTCACACCTGAATGAGGCTGCACTGTTTTTTGACTTCCCTATTGCCTTTAATACAATGAGATGTGAGGCAGAGGGTTTTACAAGAGATGTAATTAAGAGCACAAGGTTGTTAACTTTGTGTGTTCTTTCTCCTGCAGTTGTGCTTCCTCCTCTCTGTCTCCCTCTCTCTGTACTTTTTTTTTGCAGAAGAGCCTTTGAGCTGTATACAGTGCCTATAAAAACGATTCACCCCCTTGGATGTTTCATCCTTTTATTGACATTATAAATCAATCATGGTCATTTAAAGTTGGCAACTTTGACAAATAAATTCAGAAAAATACCTCATTAATTTCAAAGGGAAAACTTTGAAAACTTAGATTTCTACAAAGTAATGTCAATCAAATAAAAATATGTAAGGTGAAACCAGTGTTTGCATTAATATTCACCCCCTTCAAGTCAATATTTAGTAGATGCACCTTTGGCTGCAATCACAGCATGGACTCTACAGTCTGTAGATAGGTCTTAATCAGGCTTGCACACTGGAATCTTGTGCCATTTAAAAAAAAAAAAAAAACTGTTCAAGTTCTGTCAGGTTGCATGGGAATCGGGTGTAAACAGCCCTTTTCAAGTTCATCCACAAATTCTTTATTGGATTGAGGTCTGGGCTTTGACTCAGTCACTCCAGAACATACATTTTGTTGTCTGTAAACCATTTCTGTGTAGTTTTCGCTGTATGCTTCAGGTCATTGTCTTGCTGGAAAACAAATCTTCTCCCAAGCCAGAGTAATAATAAGATTGTCCTCCAGGATTGTCCTATATTTTGCCACATTCATTTTACCCTCTACCTTAACAAGCTTTCCAGGGCCGGCTGCCAAGAAGCATCCCCACAGCATGACGCTGCCACCACCGTGTTTCACAGTGGGGATTGTGTGTTTGTGGTGATCTGCAGTGTTTGGTGTGCATCAAACATAATGTCTTGTCTGATGGACAAAAAGCACCATTTTGGTCTTATCAGACCAAAGAACCCTCTTCCACTGGACCATGGAGTCTTTCACATGAAAATGGGTGAACTCAATTTGTGATTTAACATGAGTTTTTTTCAACAGTGACTTTCTCCTTGCCACATAAAGCTTTGACTGGTGAAGAACCCAGGCAACAGTTGTTGTATGTACAGTCTTTCCTATCTCAGTTGCTGAAGCTTGTAACTCCCTCAGAGTAGTCCTCATTGTGTCAGTGGCCTCCCTCCCTTGCACAGTCACTCAGTTTATGTGGGCAACCTGTTTTAGGAAGAGTTCATGTGCCACATTTCTATCATTTCTTGATGATGGATTTCATGGACCACCAGGGGGTCTTCAGTGCCTTGGCGATTTCTTTTTAATCCATCCCATAACTTATGCTTTTCAATGACCTGTTCTCTGAGTTGCTCGGAGTGTTCTTTTGTCTTCATGGGGTAATGGTAGCCAAGCATACTGAAAAACCAGTGACTGAACCTTCCAGACACCTTTCTTTATACTGCAATCACTTGAGATGCATTCACTGCACTCAGGTTATCCCCATTTCACTAACTGTGGGACTACTAGCACCAAATATCTGAACCTCTGTTAGATTAGGTCATTTTTTGTTGCCTGCTGTTCTTTTCTCTTTCCTCTTTCCACTCACCTCAACCGATCAAGCTAGTCGCCTAGCACTTGCTCAAGTGGTATTGGTGGGTTTTCTATATAATTCTATATACATATACACATACGTATATTTTGACACTTGTAGTGCCTAAAGGTGACATTTGTTCTGATTTGGCACTATTTAAGTAAACTGAATTAAGAAGTAAGAGTTTAAGCAGCAAGCTTAAGAGGAATAATGTCAGAATGAGCAGCAGGTGTGTGAGTGGTAATAAAGGGGCACAGAGGTGTGATACAGGTGAGCACAACAGGGATGACATGGGGAGTATGGGGGTTAATATACATTTTCAGGATGATATTCCAAAAAAAGAGAATTGTGAATCCACATTACTGCCACTGCTGCAAGTCGTGTCAATCTTTACCCACACTAACCCAACTAGAACAAGAGACCCAAGCCTTTTTATTTGGGACATATTTGGGAACTCAATCCCACTCCTAGGGAGCAATGCATCACTTTCTGCCAGAGACTCAAGGCCAAGTGTGAAGGTCAAGCGTTGATTCCATCCCAGCTGCTTCACATTTGCCTATGATGCCACGTGGTTTGAAGTCAATTTCTAGAGTTTACATTACAATATATTGTATATTTAGCCTGTACACAAATGGTGTTTATAAACTAGTGTTAGGTACTGAAGTTTCTTGGCAAGGTGTGGTGACTTCCTGAGATGGGACAGGTTACCTGTTTCTCCATCTTCTAGTCTTTATGCTAAGATAAGCAAGCTACTTACTGACTCTTGCTTCCTACTCTGTGTACAAACATGCAGCTTTTTGGGATTTAAAAGAAAGGAATTGGTGGTAATGTGAGACTCAGGATCATTCCACTCTTTTCTGCCCAGTTTTTCAAATTAGTCTTTGTACAATGAACAATACTATAAAATATACTATTTAGCAAGACACTATTGGCCTTCTCTGATTAACATTGTCTTATGGGTTTTGTCAAGAAAAGTGATTTGGTTAAGGTTAGACAAAGTGGTGGTTTTGTTTAAAGTAAAAAAAAAAGTGCAACAAGTGATGGTTACATTTTTCTCTAATAAGCCAGATCACAATCTTTCCCTGGTCTTAAGTCAGTGCTTGAACACAACCACAAAAACACTATTGTTGCAAAATTTCAGATAAAGTTTTCCTATTTTCTATTTTCAATTATTTGCTACTTTTGTTAAATTCCCTTTTCAGTAGTAATTAAGTAACTGTTTATGCATAGCGTGTGGAGTGCTTAGACCTAACTGATTGGTCCCATATGCGATCTCAATTCAATTCAAGATTCAAAAAACTTCAATAACCCCTGGGGGAAATAGTTTAGCCTTGTTACAGGCCTTGAGACAAATCTGTGATATTTGTCTCCATTCCAATACAATGGAGGCAGACAAAAATTGTTCCATTCATCACTTTGTGCATAAAAAGCAACATTGTTTCCCAGAAACAGACATTGAAAGGAAAGTGTACACAGCAGAGATGGAGACCAGTAACACTAAATTAACTCCAGCTTCATGCAGACATCAAACAGAAGCTGTAGCCAGAGCTGCATGTCCTGGGGTAAGCGCTGCTCCTGCCTGTGGCATCTCTTGTTAAAAACACTTGGCTAGATTTCGGATGTGGTTTCAGTGTACACACACACACACACACACACACACATACACACACACACACACACACACACTATCCAGATACATGCACCCCAATTATGAATAAGTGTTGACAGGTGCAGAGCAATGTTTGAGTCCTCCATGACTGAATTGGAAATTCTCGGGAGTGGAGTAATGCTTGTGCCTGTGAGACCTTATCTAATCTAACTGCACCTATTGATCCATGTTATAAGCTGAAAACCCCTAAAGCTCCCACAGTACCGAGATGTTTATATAGGAATTGATTCAATTCTGGGCAAAACAGAGCTTGTATCATAAAGACAGAAGCACTGATTATTTTAAAAGAAGAACTGCAGGTTTAAGTTGTATTAAACAGATGCAGGACAGGGCAACGCTACAACACAATGAAACGTGGAGAAATAGTCTTGAAATAGGACTGTCAGGGTACATGAGTCTTTTTATGATCCGATGTAGCAAAGGCTGTCAAAAGGTTTTGGAAGCTGTGCAGCTCAAGTTAGGTTGCTCTCTTCGTTGGTTGCCTTTTTGTCTTTACACAACATACATGATGCCTGGAAGAACAGGGAGCAAAGAGGACTCAGCTGTCATTGAGACCTAAGATCCAACCTGAAAAGAAAGCTCCATTCTCTACTTCTCTGCCTTCTGTTTTTCTAGCTCTCCTCTCACTCTGTCTCTCTCTTATTCTCAGTCATATAGCCTTTCATCCTTATCTTTCTGGCTCTTTCCAGGATTAACACTCACTTGCGAACACAAAGGGAACAATCCATTTTAAAGTATTTTACGAGATCCACTTTTTTCGATGTCACACGGCTGAGAAAGAAAACTCCACCTATGCAGCCATCAACATAAAATGCTTCTCTGGGTGTTGTTCTCACACTTTGAGGCATTTGTATATAAAGGAAGACTTCCACACAACCTTGTGAGGCAGCAGATCTTGAAGAATAACAAAACGCCATGGAGAGAGACTGGCAGGGATGCTGCTGCTCATTATATTTGCTTCTCTATCAGACTTTTGCTTTTTTGTTTCGCAATTCATGCAGTCATTTTTTACCCCTTCACATCAAAATGGCAATTTATATGGTCAGCTGAACTGAAAAATATTAATAACATCGGATTTCGGCTTTAATGAGGATCATGCTCGATAGTTTTAAATTTCTAATTTCTTTGCTGCTGTGACTCACCAAAGTAAAAGCCTTTCTCCACAAGCACATTTTCTGTATACTTACATTACAGTAATGTATGTTCAACATGCATGTGTTAGCAAATGGTTGTATAATCAGCTCCCCTTTGGTCTGAGTCTAATGATGTGTTATATCTGTACTCACAATATTCATTCGACATTTGTGGTCAGTGTTGCTTGCTATATTGAGAACCACCAATTACACAGCTATGAATGAGTGGAGTTAGCTGGAGATATGAAAAGGCTAGTTTGATTGAGTATTCATATAAACTGGTCCATGATCCCACAGCAGCATAGGTGGAGCATATAAAAGTTAGATCGAGCATTATTCTCGAGAACTAGTTCATGATTAGTAGTAACCACAACTGCTGCCACTGCATGGGCTCTGTAATCAATACTATCAGCTCTAGCGGATTATTGTTCCTTAACACTGATTTAGGATTAACTTAATTTAAACCTAACTTGCATAAAAGCATCAGATTAGCCAAGGTTACAAGCCTGTGAGTAGATGAAAAGGGACTGTCCACTTCACATCTGTAGTATGATGTGAATGGGCAAATATAGGTCATCATTAATATGAATGATGAATTGGTCAGACAAACAAAGCATAAATGTTGTTACTTAAAATTGGAACTGAGTGTGGCCACTGCAGTGAAGGTGTCATGACTACACTACATACTGTGTGAAATATGTGCTTATCACATGTGATTATCAATAAGTACAGAGAACCTGTACAGTTGCACAGCATGGGATAACTTTACATACCCAAAGAAAGATTTATCACCACTGTGTGGGTATTTTCACTAGGGATGGGGCAACAAATCCACCGCACTTTTCAAACCTCTCTGCATGGTTCCTCTCACCTTTACAGTTTGATTAACTCACTAAAACCTTAAATTGGGCCTTATGACTGTCCAGCCATCAGTGAGGCTCTGACATCATTAAATGATGATATCATCTGCAGCAGGTCATTACCACCACTCAGTAACATTCTTACCTCAGTAGCAATAACAAGTCCTTCGGGGGTTTTGTCCTGGGTTTTAGCTGTCAGGTAGACACATTCCAATGTGAGCTTAGAACTGAAATATGCCAGTATCCGGGGATACTGTCTGCATGTTTGTCGGTCAAATTTAGTTAATATGTACCATACACAATAGAATTCCACATAAATATTGTAACTTAAAATTGTCATTAATAGGGATTTATTAATGATAGTATATGAATTGTGGGTCTGAGCTAACATACACACACAAGTGTTTGCCCAGATTTCAGGGCGTGTGTTTGTGTGTGTGTTTTTGTCTGTTTTACGTTTTTCTGCCTACAATGAGTGTTTCTGTAGAATCTAACAATTACACAGTCTAATTCATCAGTTGTAATACTGCTGAATTGAATATGAAAAGTGAAATTGCATAGTGAAAAGAACATACTAGACTGCAATCTCTGACAGCATTTTCAGTGTTTAATTTAAGAGTTTTTAAATTGTGTAATCACAAAAAAGCCTAATTACTGGTCCTACTATTTCTTAACAGAAAATAAGAAAACTCAAGTTTTAAGACTCAGTTAAAGCAAGTAAATTATCAGTGATGACGGTGAAGAAAGATCTAACATGATGAGAGCCATTTCTCAGTCAGTGTGAATCAATGTCAATCATATTATACATACAAGCAGTGTTGTCTACGTAATATGTATGTATATGCCGCATAGCCAGTACTGTTGAGTTTTAACAGACCGGAAGCAAACGCAGAACAACCAGAGGGGAACAGATGTGAGTCAGCCAAAAATCTTAGCTAAGCTAACGTCATTGTCAGTAAGATAAAAAGGGTTAACTTTAGTTTAATAGGACACAGAAAATATGTTTAATGTGTCACAATCAGTTAGATAATCACGTTAAAGCCTGACCTAGACATTTTTTGACAACTTAGATTTTAATCAACCTAGAATAAATTAATTATAAAAAAAAACGGAGTTATCATGTTTATTTACCAACATATTAGGACAGGCATGTACAGGTATCAAATGTGGAAAGAAAAGCTTGAGCTTTTGGCAGCTCTCAAACTGCTTTGTGCACTGAGGGATTTTGGCCTCCTATTCCCTTGGTAGCACTGGTGTGTCATGTGCTCTATATATAAAACATGTGGGTACATGAATTGATATGATACTAATTATCTGACATAAGAGATTTAAGAAGCATTGTTGCACACAATTAATATTGGACATGTGGTTTCTAACATAGGCTTTTACACACAATTTTGGAATGATTTATAATGATTCTTAATTGAGAATGTCAGAAACTTTTTAGTCTTATTCTGAGTTGCTGGCATCAACCTTTAAAACTGATTATATTTACCAGTACAATTAATTTGTTTAGTGAAAACACTGAAACTATGAATTCATCCTTTAAGTTTTTCTTGCTCTTAAATCTTTAAAGCATTTTACATTTGTGATAGTTGCATTTTATGCAACCGTAATGCATGATCCATAGTCTCTCTTCAACTGCCCTCTGTGCCCTCACATTTCATCACTTACCTAAATGTTAGGTGTGAGTTGCCAACCCAAGCTGACAGATGTGGAAGTGCTAACCATCTCCACTTTCACACCCATCTACTCCCATCCGCCAGGCCTGTGACACGGCCAAGGCACGACGGCTGCAGGGGGCTGCCTGCCACAAACATTCAGCCATCAGCCTTTGACACAGAGATGAAGCTGATTCTGTACTGCACAGCCGGGGAGCAGGTGGTCACCCCTGTCCACGTTAGAGGTAGTTGTAAGCAGAGCTCGCTTTCTGACAAGTATTAGAAGCAGAACAAGAAAACTCGTGCAATGTGAAAAAGAGGAACTGAGATAAATCACTACACGATGCCGGATCCACAAAAACACCAAATTGTCTGGACCAAACAAATCTTGCGGTGTTGCATCACAGACAGACTGACATGGCTGCCTTCTTGTTTACTTTGTCCAGTGTTTTTATCCCCGAATATATTGAAGGAGTTGTTATTTCTTTGACCTTTGGCAACACTACGGACTGAGGCTGAAATTCTCTTGAGTTTGGAAATATTGATTGACATCGCAGTTGAAAGAATGTTGTTATGAATAATGCTCGTTATTGAATAGACTCCGCTGTAACACAGGGAATCACGTCCATTTTCTCATCTTTTCACCAACAACAAAAGGATGTGCTTTGACTGCACAGTATCATTGCATGGCAAAAATTCCACAATGAGGTTTATTCACATTAACATTCACATTTTGTAGAAGACCACAATGATGAATAAAAAAACATCTTGTTATCCTAGATATTTTCCTGCTTATTACCGTGCTATTACTTTGATAATGACAGGCTAATAATAGGATGATATTTTGGAACAAAACAGTAAAAGTCACTACTTGATGCTTCTCACCCCTGTTTACACTCCCACTGT
This sequence comes from Anabas testudineus, assembly GCF_900324465.2. Lineage (NCBI taxonomy): Eukaryota > Metazoa > Chordata > Actinopteri > Anabantiformes > Anabantidae > Anabas > Anabas testudineus. The sequence continues at coordinate 31,003,933 of NC_046611.1, forward strand.
TCAGCTGCAGACAGTGACACTTTGATAAACTTCAAAAGATAAACTTGTGTGGATTAAGGAAAGAGATGCTAAACAGGAAGAAGAAAGCCTTCTTGGAGGCAGACAATGAATAGGTGAAGTTGGTGCAGAGAGTGCAAGATGAGACTGAGGGAAAGTAAAGTAAAGTAAAAATTCCTACAGGAGAAACCTGGAGAACCAACATGAACCACGTGTGATCTGGAAATGAAAAAGATCACAGGCTTCAGGGGAACCTTATAGAAATCCCTGCCACCCCCTGTTGTGGCCAGTGCATTATGATTTGCTGTTATCTTCTGAGGCAGCAGCATTAGAGCCAATGATACCAGCAAACTAAGCAAATTAATCAGGAAGTCTGTAGTAAACAGAGACTTCAAATAATAAAGGATTGAAATGAAACAAACTATTTAATCCAAAATAACATAAAATGACCTACATTGACTGTCTGGGCTCTGCATGACTTTATTTGTTATGGCTGTGATCTTCATGTCTATGTGACCACTAGGGGGATTGGTTCAAGACTCAGGTGTAACTGCTTGTTGCTTGTCTTGTCCCCCTGGAGTTGGCTAGATCTGATTTGTCCATTTGACCAGGTAGAGAGTTCATCTTATTACTATAAGGTGACTAGTGGGACGGTCATAGTGGCCAAGACAATGTAGTCCTTGACGATTTCTATGGCTTGTTGAAGCACAATACAAATGATGAGGATCTGTGACCGCTACTCATTGAAAGTTGGTTTTGTGGAGTTTACCTAGTGGAGTTTTATAAATCTTAAAATATCAATATGTGGGAGTGGTATAAGTTTGATAATTATGAACCAGAAGCGCTGATGAGACATTAGTCATCAGAATAGAGTCTCTATGTAATGGCTACTACACAGTAACATGCTGCAATTGAAGATGGTGGCACATACAGAGACAGCAGCTCCTCTTTGTCCTTTAGAACAGTATTTATATGTTTATCTTTGTGCAGATCTTTTTGTTTATGTATGTCTTCACCACGTTTCTCCAACTCAACAGCAACAGGGTCTGTGTTTACATCAGTGATGCATGGTGTCATAATACTACCCACACACTACTTCACCTCAGCCTATCGGAACACATAACTGTTAAGATAATGTAAACATACAGACCACAGGTCAAAGTCACTAAACCAGTTCACAGGAAGGCAATGCTGTCACCAGATGGTGCCTCCTTAACAATGCCAGACGGCTTTGCCAGCACAGATTGGGACATGCTTAAAAATAGTGCCACCTACAATCAACATACCAACATTTAGGAATACACATACATACAGGTACAGCTTACATCACTAAGCTGTACCTGTCTGAGGACAGAAGAGGTCCTCAGACTTCTGAAGGTAACAGAATGCCATTTTCAGAACTGGGGATGATATTTGACTGAGGAGAGCCAGGGCCAACTTGCCTCATAGTATAAAACAATTCTCAAAGAAAATAACCCATAATTTCAGAAACAGTAGAGACATGAATAGCCTGTGGGACGGTATACAGACCATCACGGTGTACAGATTCCTTCCAAATACGCCAGCAACATCACTCTAATAAATGAACTCAATAATGTCTTTGCATATGCTTTGAAACAAAGAACTGCACACCAACACAAAAGACTCCCCCTTCCCCACCCCCACAATGAGGTTCTGTGCTCTGTGCAACAGAGATCTCTCATTAGGAGCAACCCCTACAAAGCTGCTGCCCCAACAGGCTATGTGCTAAAGGAGAATGAAGAAAAGCTTATAAATGTCCTCACAGACATCTTCAACACCTCTCTGGGCCAGGCTATTGACCCTCCTGTAGCACTGCAATCAGCAATCATGATGAAGTACTTTGAATGGCTAGTCACACAACATATCAAAGTGGAGCCTCTGAGCCCGTACCTCAAGGCTGAAGGACAGCTTCATACACAACACTCAAGTAAGACATCTTAAAGCATCTTATACTTCTCATGGCAAGTTGTCCAATAGCCCAGCTTTCAACCATGGCAACCGTTATTGGTAATTAGTCCATGATTTACACTGGTAATTCAACACACAATCTAGGGACAAACTCTTTGTGAATTACAAATAAATCTATGGTTTAAAATAAATCATGAAGCTAAGATTTTTATACTGGTGGTAAATTTGAACAAGTGATAAAAATAAAAATATGTTACTTATTTTATTTGATGGAGATTTCATGTAAACGTGAAAATGAGATTACTGCCTCAATTGCAGCAATACAAATATTCTTCAGACATAAATTTTGCCAACAACTCTGAACTGATGTGCTTTTAAATCTGTAGCATTTTGGAATATTTTCAGGATCTATTCTGTGTGAGAAAATGGTGATATTATATAGTCATGTGTTTGGAGTCATGATGTGACCGTTTTCCTGTCTGTAGATGCCCTCTGAGATTCAGCTCTTTATACTGTATCTACTTTAATAGGTGAAATGAATGGATTCATTATGGGCCAGGTGTTTCATTTAGAATAGGAGATAAAATGAATGATGTCTCACTAAATGAGCCATTTTACTACGTTTTGTCCAAAGCAGCATGAGTTCCAATCAGAAACTGAATTGCTCCCAATGGAAGCAACCCTGGAAATGGAAGGGTGCTGAAAAGAGAGCTACGTGCACCAGAGCCTCATCTTGGTGTGTTGAAATGAAAATGTGATGAGAACAGAGACCTCCACATTGAGGTGGCTATTTATAAAAGCTGTTAAATCCAGTCGATGTGATTAAATAACAATCCCAGGGAGTCTTCTCCCATTTCCTTAGCTTTATAACAAGATTTTATTTTCCTTTTCTTCTTTTTATCTTTTTATCACGTTAATAGATATTTAATATTTTTCCATCATAATAACTCTTTTTCAAAGTTAATATTTGGATGTTTTCTATAAAATATTAAATATGGTTGGTGAAAAAAATCCATGCTTTGGTTTTGATTAGTAATCATTGATTGCACTTTAGTAGCACCACCACCACCATCATCATCACGTGTCAGCATGTAACACCAAGGAAGCAGTATTACAACTCCTTATTTTCTGGACATTTCAATCAACTGCCATTCTCTTTCCAGCTTCCAGATATCCCCAGCATTACCCTCTGTTCCTGATCATTCATCAGTGTATATACCAGCTGCTTTAAACATGCTTTTTGCCATTCTCCACCCACAGGGCTTCTCAGGCTATAATGTTCAAGCATCTGTTAACTGTTATTTCTTTGGCTGTTTTTTGGCTCCTCATTTCGTTTTTGAAAAAGTTATTTTCTCTATGCAGAGGTCCTACTGTACCAGTCGTGGATCTAGAAAATCTTATATGGGGTGGCAAATGAATTGTGTCATAATGGCACGGTAGAAAGTGGGGGTTTGTGACTATGCAATTAAATTTATTTCAAAAATCCAACTCCAGTGTTTTACAGTATGTCACAAACATACAACAGAACATGTACAATACTGAAAACCTGAGTGGAAAACAAACCATAAGGTCCATCTGTCTCTTCATCACTCACAGGTTCTGTCCATCTGTCTGATTCCATTTTATCTTCATCCCTCACATTCATTTCTTCTCCCTTTTCTCTCTCATTTCCTCAAATCTTCTCTCTATGGCTTTGTACTTCTGGGTCTTTTGCCTACTTTCTCCTCTTTTTTTATTTCTCATTTATATTGCTCCTATCGTCAGCACTGGCTCACTGAAAAAGTTAGAAAAATTACCACTTATGAATTCCTTTTGATTTTTGGTTTGCACTGCAGGCCAGTCCAATTACTGTGACCTACAGTAGTTGAGATATGAAAGAAACTCATGGTTAAACCCATGTGTTAGATACTCTGTAGGAGCATTTGGTTAACAAGTTAGAATAAAACTAAAAGATCAATGAAAATTTCACAGTGATATTTACATTAATCCTATCATGGTTATATTCCCAGTGTGCTGACAAACAGGCTGCAGATTTAAATAGCAGACTGCATTGTACTATAAGTATGTTAAATTACATTTACTTTCTTATTCAACAAAAAGTAACAAATTTTGTAAGGCTACAGTTCCCACCACCCATTTGTTAATGTTTTGAATTCAAACATACAGAACCACAGGTACAGAACTTTCACACTTACTAAATTAAAGCTCAGTAAATAGCACATTATGGCTAACATCATCTAAATTATCTTCAAAATAAAAATTGGTTTAGCTTTTGAACTTGATATAGAACAGCTCGGACTTCAGATGCAGCAGCTGCCTCAAGATGCAGACAAACGCACTAAATGTGTACACTAGGGCAGTGCCCTAGCTGAGATTATCTAAAATGAGGTTACAATTGACTCCTTTTCTTTCAGCAATTGGCTTAATGATACATTTTATTGCAATAGTGGTTTTATCTATCCATATTTTTTTCTTTTCATACTATTTAGGTGCTAAAAAGATTCTGTGCTTACAAGTCACTCTTCTGCAACGTACTATGCACTTTTTTGGCACGCATGTCTCACAAAACATTTTTCTTGTCACTTTCCTTTCACTGACTTCTGATTTACTGTAGCAATTTGCTTGCCGTGTGCCATTTACAGTTAGCCATTTGGCAGACGCTTTTATCCAAAGCAAGTGAGGAACAAGGTACAAGGCAAAAGCAGGGTAAGCGTAAGGAGGTAGGCCAAAACCAGGATTCAAACCCCATTTTCCCACATGAAGGGCAGAATTATTGTTATATGCTGGGAGCTAATTTGGCAGTGAGAAACAGGTTGAGCAAATATGGCAGAGAATGGAAAGGAGTTTGAGAACTTTTAGTGGCTGAGTGGAGTAGTGGAAGAAAACAGAAGCATGTAGGAAATTAGGTAGATTGTATTAGAAAAGTTGTCAGTGGGTTCATGTTTATGTAGTATGGAGAGGGACGATTCATGTTGTTCTATTGCCCAGAACAATGTTTGCAGGATGGATGAAGAAAGGTAGAACAGAGGAATTCTATGGCCTGACAAGTGGTTTAGAGAAATAACAAGGAACAACAAGGGTTGTGCTGGCCATCTCTATACATGTTTTCCTCTACGACGGTCTTGTGAGGTTTGGGCCTTTTTTGGTAAACAGTATATGAAGGTGCCTTTTGGAAACCCTGGTCAGAGAATATTGGCAAGGTCTGCATGTTTTAAACCTGAGAAGATTCATCACATGGATTTTTTTTTTTTATTATTGAAATTTTTCTAAGAACTAGGAATTCTCAAGTATTTTCACAACAACATGCAAAATGAATTGAATTAAGACATCACTTTGACAACAGAAGGCACAAAAGGTACTTTGTTAGGTTTAGAAAAAGGTTTTAGTCTAGGGTTTACAGTAAATAAGCCCTGTCTGAAATTTGACTTAAGAGTAAAGATGGAGTAATTCAACATCTTTTTGCTACTCTGATAGACGATTCTTGGGCCTATTTAGGAACTAAAATGATAACAGAAATAATGGAAGCTATCATGTAAGTGAGAGCCCACTAAAGGGACTCTTAATATAAGTTACAGGTAAGGACTAATATTCTTACATTTTATCACATTAAAATCATAACAATAATAATTGATACTTTATTAATCCCTAGGGATTATGCAGAAGTAGACATGAATGTAGAAACAACAACTTGACTAGTTCCAAAGATCTGATGCATTTTCAAGTAAAAACATGACAATGGCCCTTGGCTTTTTCTTATTAAATGTCTATTATAGGCATTCCCCAGTGGTTACCATACTGTTGAGAATGATGAGTTTGATTACCAGGAAACACATGTTCTGACAGAAAACAATCACTGAACTAAAAGGTAATTTAAAATAATAAAATAAATTAGAATCATGATTCCACCCTCTATATATCCAAACCATTTGACTATAAAGTTTTGTTGTCCAAAATAATTTAGGTTAGTCATTATATTTTAAAGGATAGTAAACTTTGGATGAGTATTACAGTTGCAAAAGATTTTTAGACACTTCTATTCATCACTCTGACATGAAAGAGACAGAAACTTGATCAGAGAACATACCATGCCCACCCAGCCTTTTATTCCATCACTCAATCAACCCAATAAACATGTTTTCAACAGTGGGTGTAGTAGGTGGGAATGGGCTGAAGCTGCAGAATACAATTATTCTTCAAGAAGACAGGGCCATGTAACCAGAGCTATCTCCTGTACACAACTATGATTACAGATCCACACTCCACACTTAGACAGGCAGCTGGGGTTTGAAACCTGGCTGGAGCCAACCTCCAGTAGAGGTCTTCCTTATGCTTACCCTGCCTTTGTCTTCCTTTAAACCTTGTAATTGGCTTTGGTTAAAGGCGTCTGCCAAATGACTAAATGTAAATGTACACAAAAATCTGGGATGAGCTGAGTGTTCAGGTGAGTTTCTTGAATCTGTTCAGGTAATGTTTGATTTTGATGCAGCTTTGTTAATTGATATGTCGGATGAAATTATATCCATATTACAAAAACTTTGAGAGGGAAAAAAAAACGTTCTTTTCATCTTGCTAATGCTTAAGACTCGTAACATCCTCATGTACAGTTGTCTTCAAAATAGTAGCAGTCCAACATCACTAAGCAGATGAATCAGCATTTTTGGTAGAAATTATTTTTTTACCAGCAAATAATTTACTAGTAGTTTTAGAATAATAATAGAAACCCCACAGACCCAATAGTGATGGCACACATGCTGTTGATTGTGTGTAATTGAATCATTTATTGAAAGGGAAGTGTTTAAAACAATAATAGTGTTCAATTGGTGAGGTCATTCATCGGTGAGACAGGTGTCAAACAGGTGGCCCTTATTTAATGACAAAGGCAGCAAATGTTTTACATGCTGGCTTCATCATTGTGGTCTCAGGCATAACCATCAAGTGTTATTGACTCCACAGATTTTATAAGCCAGCATTTCCAGTCAGTCCTCAAACTGGTGAAGCCTTTTGGATATAAGGTGAAATATCTTCAAGAATGTAAAACAAGTCCAGTCTTCTATTTGTCACAGTACTCACAGATAACGTTAGACCTTCCTTGATGTCCCTGGAGCTGATCATTTGCTGAGTGTTTGCCTGATTCTTGTATCAGAAGAAGTTGAAGCTTCACAAAGGTTCAATACCCCATACATCCTAACATACCACTTCTTAAACTTTTAAGGTTCCCCCTCAATATATAAAATCAGCGACACCTCACCTTCCACATTTCAAACCTTCCCCTGATTAAAATAGTATTTCTACTTCCATCCATTCCCTCATACCACGGACAATGATGTGATGTAGAAAGACTTGGGTTTCAAATCTACCTACCAAGTAAAAACCATCTTCGAACGATGAAGGTTTGGCTATTATCACATCAAGCAAGCAAAGGGGAATGACCAGCAGAATAATGAATATTGTTCCAAGGATGGCGATATACTACTGAAAGCCAGCAGTCCTAGCTGTGCTGGAAAAAGGAATGACCTTAAGATGGTGGTTAGGTTCTTTCAACAAAATTGAGGGATCTATATCTGGGGTTGTAAAGGCATGTCTGCAGAGCTTTATTGGATTAATGTCATGAGCTCTTTGGAAAACTGAGGCTTGGACTTGTTGTGCTCTTAAGTGATGTGTGGTGTACAGACAAAATTCTTGCAGACGAAATCATTCCAGGTGGTTACAGAGCTTATTCCTGACACATAGCTCCCTCTATTGACTGATCATCTCAGGTTGTGCTATAGAAATAAGCATTTGAATGTTGGTTAATGATGGTTTTTAGTGTATCAAAATTACTTGTAAATGTGTGGAGAGTTGTAAAAATATATTTCAGTTTATGTGTGTACTGTCTGCAAGCACACATGCACAAACACACATAGACACACACACTTAAGAGTGTAATGTGTATCTTGTGCCATTTTTGATGATTTGCCTTGTAGCACTACAGACTCCTAAAACTAGACAGAGAACCATATTTAAGAAAAAAAATTCTAAGGGGTTCAACAAGCGCCACTGTGTGGGAATTCGTTTTCGTTTTACAGTTTACCTGCTCAACCAAGCAGTGTATAAATTGTTTCTGTGCCAAATTTCATTTGATATTCTTACTTCATATTTAGTGAACTCCCAATGTAGAGCTTTGTAGTACAATCCTTAAACTAAAACTTGAGAGCCTAATGGACAATAAGACACTCATACAACAGTGGTCTACAAAGAAGCCCAGAGTATTGTTTATGGAGGTTCAGTTCTCTTAATGTCTGCACCAACAAAATGCAAATGTCTATCAATCTGTAGCAACCAGTTTTATCATCTATGCTATGGTCTTCTGGAGCAGCAACGTGATGATGGCAGACACTAATTAAATGTAATTATAGTTGTAGTATTAATATATTCAGATTAGATTAGATTAGATTAGATTAGATTAGATTAGATTAGATTAGATTAGATTAGAATTGCTTCAATAACTTTAATGTATAATCACACAGAAACAAGTCAAATAGTGTCAGATATGTTGACAAATCAACAACTTAATGTGCAATTTGTGTGAATAATGCAGATATAGAGGATGAATGCAATGAGCAAACAGACAAGTATACCAAAGAAGCAAAAAGCAGGTTGAAAATAAGTAGAATCTAAGTATAATAATGCAAGACTTTTTTCTACGGTGCTTTACAAAGGTGGAAAGAAAAATATAACATTAAAAACAATGGGGAGTAAAGGAGAGCAAGCAGAACGTCCATTAAGACAAAACCAAATGATAAGGCAGTAGTAATAAAGTTTGGTTAAAATGAAATTAAAACCAAAATGATCAGATCAGAAAATGCAATTATAGTGAAGTCCCATAATCCACTGAAGAAATAAAAGTGCAGCAGAGACTTTATTAGTTTAGTATTGAAGATTTGTGTGTGGCATAGTAACTTCAAACAGCTTTTGCCTGTTTGGTTTGGACTCGAAGTTCTGCTAGTCGACTGCTTCCTAAAGATCTGACCCTATTAGGTTTAAAATGATCAAAAAGTGAATCAAGACGCTTATAGAGTATATTTAAGAATAAAATATTACAGAAGTGGCCACTCATGTAGCATAATGGAAACCCCGGACAGTCAATTATGGTTACAGTCAATAAAAAAGTAACTGTTTGGAATTTCCTGGTTTTCTGCATAAATTGGCCATGAAATAAAATGTCATCTGATCTTGACCACAGTCACAAATATCAACAAACACAATTGTTAACACTCATTACTACAGACTGATGATGGAAACGCAAGTGAAACAGTGTTTTAATAACTGACTGAACCACCTTTGCCAACAATGACCTCAAGCAAGTGCTTCCTGTAGCTGTGGATTAGACCTGCACAATGTCCAGGAGGAATTACGTAACATTCTTCCTCACAGTACTGCTTCAGCTCAGATATAGTGTTTGAACAACCCTCTCTCTCTCTCTCTCTCTCTCTCTCTCTCTCTCTCTCTCTCTCTCTCTCCCTGTCTGTCTGTCTCTCTTTAAAACAGAATAAGGTAGGGTTGAGGTCTGGGGGGTGAGTGGGCCACAGGAAAGGGCACATTTTGTGACACCAAAGCCATTGTGTAGTAGATTTAATTCTATGTTTAGGCTCATTGTCCAGCTGCATCACTCAGCTTATCCTGACCTACAGCTTGCAGACTGTCACACTGTCCTATAGAATATCATCAAAAGGTGGGAATTAATTTTCCCTCCATGATGGCAAGCGGTCCAGGACCAGGGGCAGCAAAGCAGCCCCAAATCACGATGCTCTCTTCACCATACTGTTTCCTTTTTATGCAGAAGGTAGTGTTGTATTCTTTCCTAAAAAAATAAAACTTTACAAACCTCTTGCTCAAGATCACCTTGACACTCCACAGCACTACTTGGGAAATATTTGTGGTTCAACCTCTCAAGCTGCCTCTTTACCTGACTGCTGGAAACTGACAGATGGGTGGCAGGGTGGTGATGTTTGAGGAAGGGGTGGGGGTGATAGTGGGATTGGATTGGATGGGAGTGTGATTTGGTGACAGTCTCTTATATTCATAACGGCAGGGTTGTACAGGGTTGTGGGAAGAGGTGTTGAGAGGTTCTACTGTAAATCTGTTGACTTGATGTTGAAATTGATTCAGCTCACTGGCTGTTTCAGGTTACTCTCAACCTGGTTTCCTTTCTCTTTGAAGCCTGTGATCTTTTTCACTCCAGACTACACATTTCATGTTATACTGGAGTTGATTATCCAGTTTCCTACTGTAGGCATCTTTACTCTCCCTCAGTTTTACTTTTAGCGCCCGCTGAACTAACTTCAACTGGTCCATGTCTCCCTCCAAGAAGGTCTCCTTCTTATTTCTCCTGTTCTGCAGTGCTGATCCATGGCTTATTATTGGAGAAGCACCTCATTGTCTTGTTTGGGATAATATTAGCCACACAAAAGACTTTATCGACTACTGGAAGTCGGACATTAGATTTTGGATAAAATCAAGCAACCTCTTGGATCTGAAAGGTAATCTAGGAAAGGATTTGTGTTTTTGCTTCCTTCCTTCCTCACAGCTTGCACTTTGCAAGTTCATCAGTCTCTGGATTTTTGCCATTTCCAGACGATCCTCCCCTTCATCTTCTCACCTCCGACACAGGTGGACACGGTGAAGAAAAAAAGAGTTTTTATGAGGTTTTTTTCTTCACCGCTAAGGACTAGGGATGTACTAGGGATTGGGTCTTGAAGCTGCTGTATTGTCCACTTGTTGCCCTCTTATGCTCTCTAGAACTTATAGAATTAAGTTGGTTATTAGCTGAGAATTTCTGAGGTTGGTAAAAAATTATAGTTATTTTTGTTTATTATTCTGCCCATAACATGTATCATAAGCAAAATGCATTTAATGTTTTATCTGGGAAGTGAAAATGTAGTCCCCATACATAGCACAAGGAATGTAAAAGAAAAATAGAAAAGTAGAAAGAACTCACTAATGTAATTAAAGGCACATATCTAACAATAAGCAACAAGCTGCCCCCTTGAGGCAACATACTTCTGGAGACCTACAGATCAACAATCTATTTGATAGATCATAATAAGATGTTTTGTTAATATGTAACATTGCCAGTAAACTGTATGACAATGGTTTGACTTTTAAGTTTTGAGGGAAGACACAAATCTTTTTATGGTGAATATGAGCTGTTGCCGACAGGATGGAGATACAGGGTGCTGCCAGTGCAGACTCTTCATGTGCCGAGATCCTTTAGATCCTCCTGTAAAGCTGTTAAACAAATCTTTGTGATATGACAATTGTCACTTTTCATTCATTCATGATGGTGCAGCGTTGTGTTTGATACTGTATCTCCTTGTAATTGTAACATTCTTTTGTTGTTAATGTCTAACAGTTGCCACAGATACAGAAAGTACTTCTAAATGAAAAATAAATGAGAACTTACTCACTGCACATATTGTGGACCAATCTTTGGGCATCCACTGAACAAAGTGAATAGAGGATGTTATGAAGATGGGGAATATTGAGTAAACACACTTTTCCTATTCGAGCCAACGGCAAAGCCTGGGGCTGAAGTGCGGTGGCAAACCAGCTCATATCACTTCTTCTCTGCTTACCACAGCTTTTACCTTCACAATACTCTTCATAATTTAAACTTTGAAATAAGCACTTCAGTATTAAAACTCAGCCTATACGAGGTTTATTGAGATGTGCAAAATACAGGCCAATGAGAAAAGTCTTGAAAGTTGTTTTTTTTAGCAAGAGGTTGTAAACAACTTAAGAAAGAAATCAGCCTTTCTAACAGGGCACACAGGGAGAGCAGTTAGCAAGCTGAATCAATATTAAAGCTTTATGCCTCAGGAGCAAAGGGAGGAAAGGAGTGCAGAGAGAGCTGCAGAAGGAAGGATGAGGAGTGAGAGGAGGAGGTGGTGGTGATTCATCAGGACCAGATCCCTTTCCTGGGTTGGGTGACTTTTAAGGACTTCCCTCTACAGTGGGCTTTGTGAAAACACAGCAGCTGTCTGCACCATAACGTCCTATCACAAGGTGTGTGTGAGTGTGTGTGTGTGTGTGAGTGTGTCTGTGTACAGTGTGTGTTCAAGCCCTCTCGCATTTGTCTCCACTTTGATGAAAACTGCTCTCCTCAGCGTTTGTTACTCAGGCAGAAAAGTTCTTTAGAGCACCTGAAAATGGTTATTTAAAGCTTCAACTTTCCTTCTAATGCTTTGTAATTACCTTGTGCCAATGAAACGTGTCTGTTAAGATTCTTTCAGTAAAAATCCATTAGCCCTAGCTTAACAATTCACTTTCCAGCGCTTCCTTTTCACCTATAATTTATGGAATGTTGTTTCAAATCAGCAGCCTATTAGTAGAGGAGCTCTGATTGGCTGGAATCTCAGAGGCCACCATCAGGGCCTTTTTCAAACCTAACCTTACTACCATAACTGCATAGTGGTGAGCAGACAGACAGAAGGCTGATCCTGCCATCGCCACAGCCATGCAACTAGCACAGCTAAAGCTGCACAAATGCCTAGACCTCCCTCTAACTAGACACCTCAGTGACCAGTTGAGAGACCTCCAACATTTCCTGGGTGTTATACCTACAGTATACCCTGTGAGGCATCTGAAACAAATGCCCAAGCCACCTCAGATGGCTCCTCTCGATGTGGTGGAGCCACTTGCATCTGAGACCTTGTCCTTTTGGTCATGACCCAGAGCTCATGACTGTAGGTGAAAAAAGGAATGTAGATTGACCGTTTAATCGACCTAATCATACTTAAAATCTTCTACTTGAGACAGGATATCTTCTCGAACCTGCAGAGTGTAAACCACCTTTTTCTGATCGGAAACAGTCTCAGACTTGGAGGTGCTGATTTTCATCTGAGCTGCTTTGCACCCAGCTGCAAAATGTCCTAGTATTTGTTGAATGTCTTGTCTTGATGACGTAAACAGGACAACATCAGGAATGAAATGGTTTTATGGTCAATAATGAAATCTTGTCCTCAAAACGAACTCCCTCTTCCAGAACTGCTGACAAAGAGCAGCTCTGACTGATTCCGACATGCACTAGGAACCATCCCATATATTGCCAGCAATGTGAACCAAATTCCTGCTCTGGTTATACAGAGACTGGACAGCCCCTAACAGAGGGCCCCAGACCCCATACTCCCAGAGCACCCCACATAGGATGCCACAAGGGACACAGTTGAGCACCTTCTTAAGCACACCATCACAAAGCACATGTGGGCTGGCTAGGCAAACTCTCATGAACCCTAGTGAGGGTACAGAGCTGTTCAGCCCACTTCCTCTCACTGTGGGCAACTCTAGAGTTAAAAAGTCCAGCCTCTCTCAAAGAATTGGGTTTCTTTGAGAAGGCTTTTGTGAGGCTGATCCCTCAGTCCTCTGGTCAAACACAACTCAGAGTCCTGCCATCTACAGAAGTTCTCTGATGATTCTGCCAGGGAGTGGTGGATGTTCTATGAATCTGTGGTGGCCAGTGTCATCTTCGATGCTGTGGTTTCATGGGGCAGACAAATTATTTAGGAGAGCTGACTCTGTTGTGGCGGTGGAGCTGGACACTCTATATGTTGTAGCAGAGAGGATGATGCTATCCAAACTCTTAATCCCACACATAGTGTGCTAGCTGGACAAAGAACATAAACATAAACATAAACATTAAGTGCTCCACAGAGCACTACAGGTGATTCTTTCTACCTGTGGCAATCAAACTATATACAACTCCTCCTCCCTCTGAAAGGGGAAGGGGAATGGGCAACCATCATAATTATTACTTTTGTCATATTTATGTTATCACTCCACCCTGGTCTATTATTATTGACCTTTTTAATCCATACCTTTGTATTGATGTTATTTTACATGTGTGTTGGTTTAGATCTCTTCTGGTTGTGGTTCCCTTCCTTTCTGTCTGAATTGAGAGCAACTGTAACAAGCAAAACAATTTTCCTCTGGGATTAAGAAAGTTTTTTAAATCTTGAATCTGCTCCTTCTTGTGGGTGGTGGGCCAATGGGAAGGTGTGGCCACATCGCTCTTTCAGTCTGAGCTTGGCTGGGTCCTGTGAGTGAGGGCCCAGCCACCAGGTGCTTGCCTGCATGCCCCAACACAAGGCCAAACATTGGGTTGGTTACTTGAATTAATACAGTATACAGTATACAGTAATATTTCTGTTAAAGTATAAAATAATTTGAAAATGTTCTTTCTAAGGCTCTAACTAGTGACTTGTGCTGTGTCCGGCATTTAAAGTATATGTTGACAGTGAGGCCACAAAACTGAAATAATTATGGTAAACACAATGCTTGTCTTCAGATATAGTGAGATACAATAGGTCCCCTGTGTCTGGAGGCACCTTTTGAAATGGCTTTTCTCATCATGTAAATAGCCTAAGCATTCAGCTGTGATTATGATACAATATGGTCTGAGGCACAAAATAGCTTAGTAAAAAGATAATGTTTGGGGTTAAATATATGTGTAACATTATTTATTTATTAACATTGCTTATCAATCACAAATAAAAACACTTCCCACTAAACTCAAAGGTTGGTCTTTTGTAAAAAATCTGGATTTTTATAATTTCTTGAAGAATCACGTTCATGTGGATTCAACAAAGGAATTTTAACACAGAAAATAAGTAGCTGTAATCTTGGAAAATATTTGTTATGTAATTTTAATAAACAAGAATCAAAATGCAATAACTAATACATAAATTATGGTTTCCTACCATATCAGATGCTAAATAGTATGTGCATGACAATGCAAACATGGATTAATATTTTTATATAAATGTACAAAGTATGAACCAAATCAGTGAAGGTCTTTTTATGGTTCAGTTTTACAAACTTTATTATATGAGAAGAGTAAACGCAACTAAGCAGTTCATTCATTCAACTGATCCATTTTAAGTTTAAATTATTTGAACTAAACACAATATAACAAGAAAAGATCCAGTAATTCCTCTAAACTCCTACATGTGTTATAGTTCATGGGATTAAGAATATGACCAGTTACAGTATGTAAAACTTATTGAGTGTTTTTGTTGAAATATGTCCCAAAACATTTCTTAAAACAGGAAGTGCTGTCAATGAATAAGACATTACACAACAAACTTATATAATTCAAAAAACCTGTATAATATGTTAGTTAGTTAGTTAGTACTCACCTGCTGTGATCCACACATTGGATCTGAATGGAAAATATTCAGTTTGACACTGAAATGATGAAAGACTCGGTTCATGAACATGCACTAGTCATTTGACGAGAGAGCGGTTAACACAGGAATCCTCTGATGAGACCTATTTTCAGTCAAACCAAGAAAATTGGGAGAGAGATCAAAGTATATATTGCTGGCTAATACAATAGCATTTTATCTAACATTTGAACATAAAAGATATATAGATACAACGTTAATGACTTCTTTGGGGAAATCAGGCTACCATTATGACGTTTGTTGGTACAGGTTGCTGAGCAATACCAAAAAAAACAAAAAAGAAAAGGGCAGAAACTAGTGGGAGAATTTCACTCCCCCACCAGGACCAAGAAATATAATATATTATGTAAATATTCAACCTCCTTTTTGTTTTAACACAACCACCACTTCCACTGAGTAGAAAACCATTTTGACAGCCTATAGGACTATATTTGACATACAGTAGGTTAATGTTTGCCCATTTCAATATGTCAAGATGCTTTTCAGTGATCTTATATAACTTGTAGATATATAACCTCACAAGTGATACTGATACAAAAAGGTCAGGGATGTTATTACTTACTGTACTCATCTATGGATTTAGTGGTTGGTTGTTTGATCCAACTGTGAAACTGAAAGAAAAAAAATGTGTAATAACAAAAACATTTTATCAGTGCAGTAAGATGTTGCTCCAGTTATCTAATATTCTCGGTATAGTATTGGTTAGCATCACTCCTCCTGACTATTTTTTTCTTGCCTTGTGTTTATTTAGCCTTACCATGTGGCTAAATAAACACAAGGCAAGTAACCATATTACCAATTTTTTGTTTTTTACTAAAACAGCGATGCAAATAGCACATGTGAATGTTACAGGTCAGTGGATAGGAGAGCTACAGATGAATGATAAGTTTTACCTCTTGAACAGCCTCATCTAATTTTTCAACTGATACATTTCTGAGTGGTATTACTGTTTATACTATTCAGCAAATTAGTATAATAAAAATGAAATAATGTTCTGACTGCAATTAAATTCATTCTAACCTTTATTTGACAGATTAATTTGGCCATTAGCAATGTTATGCTTATTGACATAGTTTCCTGTTCCGCACTCACAGTCACAAACAGTCATCAGTCTGATCTGGTGGTGAATGAACAGCTCCACTGGGGCAAGTGGCCTTGCTTCAGGGCACTTCAGCAATGAGCTGTCAGAGGAACAATCACAGATTTAAACCACCACCTCAAAGTCTTACCTTCAAGCCATCATTTTTATTATTCAAGACAAGTAATTGAAAGGGCATTGAAGCAACCACAGTACACACTTAATGTAGACGGAAACAGTGCTTGTGACGTCGTCTCCAAGATTCAGCAACCGTGATCTGGACTTATTAGGGGTGGTGGAGCACAAACATTAAGACACAGTAGGTTGGTAGAAACAGGTTTAATTTTTACTAGCCAAGTATACATCATACAATGAACATGTTTTGGTTTTATCTTCACAAATGTAACATAAGAAAGGAATGTCTGTTGCCATGTAATTACTGACAGTATTTGTTATGTCTTTCTATCTGTTGTTGTTTCTTGTTCTTTCTTGGCACTTTTTTCTGTAGAATGATTCCACAAAGGTATAATAAGTTGTCATCCTTTTCATTGGTTAATTTTGTGTTTACAGCTGTACATAAGAGTTTTTGAAACTGCACTGATAACTACAGTATAAAGCTTGTAGTTGCATAGTTTTGGTGTAATTTGGTGAAAAAGACACATGTAGCTATACACTGTGTGCTATGCAAATTGACCTGTTTCCAGTAAATACTACAGCATTCAGAGCTTATTTGAGGAAGCTAGAGCCAAAAACGTCAAAGGGATTATTTTACCAGGTTGTTAACGGTTTTTCACTTTATTTCACAGGAAGAACAATATGTGTGCTGTAGTAATAAAAATGTCAGCGTTGAGCCAAATGGGAAGAATTTATGTTATTCTTGTCGTTTCATTGGTTAAGTAGTCATATTATGATTGATTCATGGACAACAATTCATGTCACACAGTGTGGCTGCAATAAATGTATAAGATTACTGAAATCTCAGTCTGCAGGCGTTTTATCAGGAAGTTTCCCAATGTGTATTTAGATATTTAACTTCCTTGCATAATGTCAGTTGCTGTATGTATAACACAGTTATACAAAGATATCTATCATTGTGTAAGCTCACGTGTCATAGGTTAATTACTGACCTGGCTGTGGACAGATGTATGACCTGTGGATCTACAGCCTTGAGGGCTGCCACTGTCCCGCACCAATAAGTGACATTCAGCCAGTCAAGAGTCCTCTCCATCAACAGCCTGAGGCCACTTGCCAGCAGAACGCAGTAATGATGGGTTCTTCCTGGCCACTAGGCGACAAGTAATATTGGAATATTGTTCCTGCCATCAGAACAGCAGTGTGCTGATGCTGCCTTTTTATTTTTAGTTGGCATACATACATCTCACATAAAATATCACTTTCATGTGCTACTTTTAGAAATCTGTTAAATCCAGAGAAAGAGGTTCAGCCCAACATGTCTACAAAAACACTGATTATGTTGATGATGATACAGTGACTGCTCGTGTGTGGTCTACAGGACTGTCAGCTTAATTCACTTTGGGTAAAATATAACTTCCAGCACTTTTAATGGGCTCCACTAGTGGAGATGGAGATGGAACATCAACAACAACAGAACTGTTGGCTTCTCAGTTGTTCTGTATTGGACCTTGGCCTTTTTGGATGTTGGGTTTTGGATGTGGGTGTTTTGGCCTTGAGACTAAAGACTGGATAAAGAGATTTGATTTATGGGTTTTGACTGGATAATGATGTTTGGAGATTTAACTATATTAAATGTGATTTTCTCCTTGTTCTGTTTAAGACCTTGGAAGTGGACCTGGATTAAGCACTTTTGAATTTGGGGACAGGATTTGCTGTACTGACCAGTGGAAAAGATTGGCATTATTGCCACATGCTCACCCTGTGATTGCAGTAGAATGAGTTTTAACCATTAGAGAGACTGATGAAGTATTTTCATCCAATTCACCCGTTGACCTTCTATATTGCCAGCTTCTCTGCTACTCACCTACTGAGTCTTCCATCTCCCTCATCACTCTCTCACTTGCCCTGGCCAGCCCACCCCTTAAATGCAACTTTTACATCCATCAACTACCCTTTTTACAATAAATCATTTAAACTTACATGCAATTGTTTACACTCCCAGACATCTGGAACAAGGTTTTATGGGCTAATGAGACCAAGAGGAGGAGAGAATCTGCTACAAGATCATCTGTGATTGACTGGCTGCTTCTGGTAAGAGCTCACTAATTATTATTAATATAACTCATGATAAAAGCCGCGGGATGAATTCATAGGTGTACAGACAATGTTCTTATTGTTAATTTATAGAGAAATAAATAAAAACTCAAACTTCATCATGACAGTGATCTAAAGCATGCCATCAACTCAACTATCAGAGTAAAAAAGTCAAAAGTGGGATATGTCAGTCACCAGACAACAAGAGGCAGTTAAAGGGTAAAACCCTCCACAAAATAAACTGAAGGAGCTACAGGAAAAGCCTAGAAAAATAACAGGTGATATTAATGAGTCACGGGTTCGATGCAGCTATGGATTTTCTACCAAATATTACATTTTATTTCCATTAATAATGTATTCCAATACTTTTGCCCACTTAAAATTTGGAAGAACTTATATGTAAGGTCTCATGTTCTATTGTCCAAGATATCAGGGTGTGCATGGCATCAGAAATTCTGACCGTTTGTCTCATAATTTCATTTTAAACTCAAATGTCTTCAATGTAGATCAGAAAACAATTGAATCACCCGTTGCAGAGCTTTTACAGGGGACTAGACACACACACACACACACACACACAGACACACACACACACAGGAAAACAAACTCCTTTGAGCAGTTTGGCTGGCTAGCACTGGGGAACACCTGATTGGGAGCTTGATCGAATCAGAGCGAGTCAGTGCTCCTGCAACAGGGAATGAGAGTTCAGACCAGAGTGTAACGAGACAGAGTGACACAAAGAGGTAAGCAGCAAGAGGAGTGAGAGTCCAGGGAAGACCAGCAGTTGGAGAGTAGGCTAGTAGGTGAGTGAGGTTGACAATGGGTGGGAGGTGGGTGTTCAGGTGAGTGAACTGAATCCTACCAAGAAGCTGAGAAGACACTGAAGATAAACACACTATCTGAACTTCTCTCAAATGAACGTATCAGGGATCCACAACCACAGTGTAGGGAAACCCACAATCCAGAAAGAGAGTTAAAGGGTTAGGCAGAGACAATGGGTAAGGCAGGAACTGGTCAGGAACGCAACAGCAACTTCAGGGTCAGATGAACAGAATGAGCAGGTCATCACCAGGTTGTATCACTGCAAAAGACAGACTTGCTCTTTGATTGTATAGCAAAGTGATTTTTAAGATATAGTCAGCTGAGGTTTTTCTGTTTTGGCCAAATCAGTTGGAAAAAATATGACCATGGACCCTTGTGATAAAGTATTGTCTCAAACATGTTTGAAACCTGTAATTTATCTTTTAAAGGTATATACGGAACAATGATCAAGCAACATTACACATCTCATGGAACACAGTTTAATGAAATGGACAAAAACCAGCATGCTCATAACAGTGTGTGGAGGCAGCATCTGTGCAGACCGTCCACAGATTTATGTGTGACAAAATGAAGCAGTTACAAAAAGCAGCATGTCCCTTAAATGGAGGGGAAATCTTAGTGCAGCAGGAGGCAGCAATAGCTTAAACAAAGAGCACGGCACACAAAGGAGTATAATATTAATCATCAGCTGTGAGATAAAAACCATGATATCGCTAATCACCTGCTGGCTGCTCCGCTGTCGCTGAGCTATATTTTATTGTGCTCACTTGTTCAATTATTATAGCAAAGCCTATGTATTTTATTTTGCTATTTAATTTCAATTTTGTTCCTTTTACTTTTAGGAGGAAAATCTTGTATTTTTACAAATAAATCTGCTCTAAACTTCCCCATATATTTTATTTGCAGCATCACATTCCGTACTGTTTACAATACATTGTTTCTTAGAGGAGTACTAGTACTTTTGTACATTGTAGATTTTCAATCAGGTATTTAGCTTCATTACTAAAGGATCTGAGGCGGTAGTGCTAGAGGTAGTAGCTTCTTAGGCAAGACCTTTACTTGTGTCTGTGTACTTCTGCCACTGCTGATAACACGGAATGAAAGATGATGTAAAGACATAAAACCCTATAATAAAGAAATAGAAAACTCTATAATATGGCTTATGCAGTGTCTACCTGTTCGTATTGTATATACTCTTCCTGGCTCATGGCGTTTTAAACTAGCAGGCACCGTATTATCTTTTAAGCAGGTTTCACTGTTCACACTGGCTTAAAGAAAGTGATTTCTAATGCTTTTCCAATGGAAAAATACCTTTTTATTTGAAGTCAACCAGAGGCCTCAGAAGTTAGAGTGAGGTAATCAACTGCCTTTTTTAGTCATTAAGAAGGAAGCAGGAAGATACAATATCAGACATATTTCATACAGCCAGAGTCTCATTAACTTCTTATAACTTTTGCAGTGTATTTCTGCAATAAGCCGGGTATGTGGAGTTAGTAGTAATATACTACCAGATATACTAAAACTAGTTTTGTACCAGTAGATCAGTCTAAAGATCAGATTGTCTAAACGGTCATGTTTAGACATTGTCATAAAAGAAAGAAAATAGCAGATAAAGCCAAAGTCCTGCACTTTACCTGCATCATTACCTGTTTGTAAAAATCCAAATACATTCCTCATACAAAAGCTCGACAGCCAATTAGTAATGTATGTGAACTGAAGCTGTCAACTGTCAACACACTGTGTCTTAAAACTTGATAGTTTCTTTTTGTTTGCCTTGTCCTCAGACATTCTTCTTTAGCTTTAGACTGTGGGATCTAACACTAACCAATCAGCTACATGCCAAAGGTAACCACGGTTTTGTCCCAGTGAAAAATTGCAGAGCGAATCATCCTTCAACCCAGTGATAGAGGACACAGAGAATAAAGCTGTGCGCTCAAAAGCGGAACCAAATATTCTACCTTGCTGTGATGTGTGTTGGCTCTGTGTTGGGCTTTCTGTAGTGGGGAGCATGATCAAAAGGTTCTGATTAATGTACCATGCTCAACTAGAAAACGGAATAATCCCCTGTTTAGTAACAAAACACTTAAATTAGTGGGTGATATGTTTCATTCTCTAAGATCAGGACTCAGAGGGAAAAATAAAGAAAAATGCTGTTCACCTTCACTGGCGTCGGTAAACAGGGAAAAACCCCAAATTGCGGTCAGAAGGACAGGCTACGGTCTGTATCAAAAGACAACAGGCTAAAGCACACGGGGGCTACACTCAAAAAGACAAGCGAGGGTCAAAAACACTAGGAAAATACAAGGCTGGAAACTACACAATAGACAATCTGGCAGGGAAGGGAGGGAGGGCAGCAGGCTGGTGTGAATACTAGTGGCTAATTATGGAGAACGAGCAGCAGGAGCGTTGGAAAGGGGGAAAGGGGACAGCCAGGATCAGTAAGCATGCAGAGGCAGGGCAGGAGGGACTGACCAGGGTTCGACATGACAGGAGATGTCACTGGACGGAAAGGCAACCAGGAAAAAACAGGGAATGGCAAACTCAGTGTGTGTGTGAGGTTTTTAATGGCTATTGGGTCAAAATTAAAATTAGATACAGCACACCAGATTACAGCAAAAAACACTGGCTGTCCTCAAGAATTACCATGAGTGAAAGATCAAGTTGTGTCCTCCTCCACAGTGAAAACACAGCCTGGAGGGGGTCATCATGGTGAGACTGCAACAGTGCCCCCAGATATAGAAGAATTTTTGTTGTTTGGATATTTTTTTGTATTTTCTGTGCAAATGTAACATCTGTGGGGGGTTTTATGGATTGACGTGATGACTTGTAAGACAATAATCCCTAATTAATTAAGGATTAATTAAAGTTATTTTGCTCAGTCAGTCCGGCTCTTGGCTGCTTGCGTGCACGGCATGTGCAATCCTGCTGCTATGCTGTATCTGTCCACTGGGAGGAGCAGCGATTTACTTCAGCTCACTGCAGAGGCTCACTAACACCTGAATGTTCTGTCAGAGGTGGACTTAACACAGTGAGGCCTGCCACACAGAGGCAGGTGTACCTGGGTTGGTTAGCTGGCAGCAAGTGACCCAAATACTAATCAGTGTCAGACTAATATTCACACTTATCTGACCAATTTGAAAGAAAGACAAACTGTACTGAATAGTTATTAGACTGAGTTACACTTATATAGAGTAACTCTGAGTATGCACAGGAGGTTAAGTGAGGTGACTGCAGGCCCCATCATTGCACATCATCTCCGACAAACATCAGTGTTTAACCATCAACAAGTTAAACACGCCTCCATGCATTCATTTACAGATAAATTATAGATATCTCTCTAATTGAAGTTATGAGCTGTGGGCGCCGCACTGATGTTCTGTAAGTACTTGGTTGTTATGGCTAGGGTTTTATCACTTCACTGCAGGAAACAAATGTTTGTCTTCAATTCTGGCACAACAGGAACGACCCCATCTCCTGAAAACCATGTTCCTGTGCTACTATTGTAGCCTACAACCACATTTGCGTTTCCTTTGTGTGATGTTTGAGTCCATTGCTTGTCATTGTAATGTTTTGCCAGGTCAAACAGACACAATCAACTACACCAAAGCAGCTAATAAAATATCCTAACAGTACATGTATATCCTGCCAAAGGATCGAAACAAACCAATACATTAAAAACTAAAAAGATTCACAACAGAACGTCTTACACCAAACACACGAGCACAGATACTGTAGCTTCTGTACTGTATGAGCAGATAATTCACTCCATCACAACCAAAGTGTGCTTAGTAAAACCAAAGTGTGCTTAGTAAAACCAAAGTGTGTTCATTCTCTCACATTACATCCCCATTGTCTTGTGTTCTGCAGTGTCTGGGGCCCTCTCTACAGACTGGACTTGCTGAATATTGATCCAGAATAGTCTTCTGTCTGTGCCAATGGTGGAAATGTGGTAAAAATAGACTGTGGCCACACTAATTTACACTATGAAAGACTGTTTTCCTCATGTGCCGCTGAATGCTCACTCACAGATGAGTAAATCTGAGGTGGATAAAAGTTAAAATTAGCTCAAAAGAGCAAATATCAGGGCAGTGTACACCACTATGGCTGTGCAGCTGCTCAGGAGCTGACATCAGTAGCACTCTCCACTAAATGAAAGCTGTCTTTTTCTGGCAAGCATTAATTGATAGACATTTATTGAGGTGGTGTTTCAGTAAAGGAGAAACTCAAGTCTGCAATTTCCCGGTGAACAACAAATGAGTCACATATTTCTGGGCCGCTGTTGATACAGGCAGATGTAGCAGGGCTTTGTATCCAAAAGGCTTTATAGTAGGAAAAAGTCATAGATTTGAAAAGCAAAAAGCAGCTGCAATAAAAAGGAAACTCAACTCAACGTGTGTCCTATCAGTCCATCTGCATCAGCAGCTCATCAGCCTGCTTTCCAAACTGCTGCTATATCGGTATGGTGACATAATCCCTCTGCAAACCCTGTAATCCCTGTGCAAACTGGGTCGTCCCATAAAAAGTCTTTACATGTGTACAGATAGTATCTGTACATTTAGGTTTCTAAAAAATCAGAGTACACTAATATCTTAATTAAATCAGTAGAATATGTTTCTCAGAGTCATTTTCACAACATTCATATCTCGCTCTCCCCAAGCAACAGATCTGGTTACTTTAAGTAATAAGTGTAAAGAATTACACTTTGGAGCTCAGTGATTACACTGCAGTTACTTATTCCAGGGATGCTCTGTAACCGTCACATTTGAGCCTCGGCTAACTGGTAGTCTGGTGCCGGCTTGGTTTTAGTTCAGTCTCTGTGCTCACAGTGACTTGAATTATGGCTCAGGTGTGGGGTAAGCCGAACCAAAGCAGAGGAAATGTGACTTTTTTTTCTACATTTGGTGTATTCCTGTGTGGCTGTGATAAAGTTTTAACAACAGGCAGGTGCACATCCAGGAGGGAGTAATCTCTATTTTAGAGTTAGAGGGGGAGTAACAATAAGAGCTCACCTCTCCATCATAAGGCGTGATGTCTGTGGAGATTTTCATTCATCCAGGTCATGGTTTTTCAAGAAGTGCTCTTCAGTGGCAACTGGAGTTTTACCTGACACAGCGTACTGGTAGAGAGTCGCAGGTGTCTAACCTCTGTTAAACACCTGCATTATGGATATCCATCTCACCATCCCTATGACTGTACTATGTACCACTGCATCTCCGCTGCCTGTCCAGTCCCGAGATTAGGTACTGCCAGATAGTGGTTCCCAACTCAAGGCACACTGTCCTGCTAGGGGACAGACTTGATCCGAGAAATGCTTCATGTCCTCATCAGGGAGGAGTAAAATATCAGTAAAAGATCAACCTTAACACCACAAGTGGACACTATTCTGTCCACAAACTACATACAAACCCTGTATCCAGAAAGGTTGGGACTACAGACAAAAGTAAATAGAAAAGATTTTCAGTGTTTAACTGATCGATTTCATTATGTTTCAGAGGCAAATTTTAAGTTTGATGCCTGTAACACACTAAAAAAAGGTTTCTGAGTGGTTTCAGGTGCTTCAGGTGGCTTCTCAAATGCTCTAAGTTTGGTAACTAACTGTCTGAGCATATCTACTATACCAGACACTGTCCCTCAGTCAGGTGTCACATTGTTTGAGTTTACACCATGTTTACCTGCCTGCCTGGGTTCTGTACCTGCTTCTCTGGCCTTATTTCTCGGTGTGATTATGGATTTGCACTCTTCTTTGTCTTCTGCTCTGGTTTGCCTGCCTGTTTTTGCCTCCTTCTGCTCCTTTGAACTTTGATTATTTGGACTTTTGTACACGACCCTTACTTCTCTCCTGAACCTGCCTGATGGTGACTCAGTTTACTTAATCACAGCACCAGTAATACAAGTGGTGGGAATAAGAGCCGAAGTTCCAGTGACGGGTGGCAGAGGTAAGTTGTGGATAGTAGAAGTAACAGAAGCAGCATTTAATACAAGTGACAGTACTAGTAGTAGTTTCAGTGTAGTGGCAGTTTTAAGGGAGTGTGATACCATTCATGGATGTGCAGAGAGGTCCAATGAATTCACAGATTTTACTTGTTATTGTACAAAGTATCAACAAGACTACTGCAATAGTAAGTAGTAGCCTTCTGTATTCTACAGTAGTCTTACTAATTACAGTACTAGTGGTGGGAGTACTAGTTGTACTCACAGCTGTAGTCATGGCGGTCATAGTTAGAAGGGTGTCAGACTGTACTAGTAATAGAAGTAGTAGTAATAGTTATTGCAGTAGTACAGTAGTAGAGTGTGAGAGGCAGCAGGACTATAGTAACAGTGACTGTAGGGGTAGTTTTCGTGGGAGCACCAGCAGTCTGACTAAAAGTGATGGTAGTAATTACAGCTGTTGTAGTGTTGCTAGTAGTAACACAGAGAGGCTGGAGCAGTATTAGCACTCAGCTATTCAAAACACCAGTAGGAAAGTATTGGTATGAGCTCTGAGAAGCTGCTGCCATTGGAAAGCCTGTTTGATTGTGTCACCTTCACAGCGTCGCAGGATATGAGAAAGCACAAAACAAATACAGAAGAGAGACGAGTGAGAGGCAAAGCCGGTGGCACTGGTGGAAGATGTTTTGTTCATCGCAGCACATGCCGTGCTGTGCAGCCGCTGGCCAAGACAGACGAGGCAAACTCTCACACACACACACACACACTCCTCCTTCTTATGTAAATACAACATTGTGCACTGGTGTGAGAGAGCGAGATAGATATAACCACACGATGTTACTGAGAGCATACAGCAAGGCTTTTCAATACCTCAAAAGCTGTGGAAAGAAAAACAAAAAACATCCGAGGATCAAATGTGGCAAATGGCCACACTGCCCTCTAGAGCTGGGAAAATATATCACACCAGAAGCACTGCAGATGATTTCATTCCTCCCACTCCAGGAAGATAACAAATGGCATGTGGCAGGGCACTTTGAGCTTTGTATGGTTTAGTTTTCCATATGTTTTTTTTTAAAGGGATGATTCTGTTCATACAACATAAAGGTGCCACAGATTGTTGGATTATTGTTATAGAGTCCATTTACCTTCTATCTTTACTGGAACGATGTGCATTCATACAGACGCATATAAATAAGAGACAAACATGACTTACTGCATATTGAATTTTTTTCTGCATGCATTTAATCAGGCGTGTCACCATTCAAGTCCTGTATTGGTACAGATCTAATGTTCTTACTGACTGGTGCACGTGTTTAAATATGCTAAGGGTTGGGTCACAGGTCTAACATTAACAGCGCAGATTTAATTTAGAGCTTTATTGATTTATTGATTGATTGGATTTGGTCCCATATCAAGCTGTTTGGGGTTGCAAAGCTTGACCCACGCGGGACCCTGAAGTGTCTTGTGAAAAACCCATAGACAATTACCTGCTGTGAAAGATGCTTAGCTTATTTTAGAGCATGTTTTTTTTGTTTTCCAGCTTGCAAACAGGATCAGAACATAAATCCATAAAATGCAAACTCTATTATTCTATTATATCATCATATGTGGGGGTTTTTTCTGGAGATTTTGTCTGCCTGTACATCACCAACTGGCATAGCCTGAATTGAAGCTTTTTTATTGAAAGCTGGGTTGAAAGCTCTTGACTTTTTAAACCCCTAAAAAATAAATCAAAAGTATTTTTTTTAATTGAATGCCTTGATCTATAGTCAATTCTTGGTTTAGTACTATCCCCAGGTGCCCCTCGATTGTTCCACAAAGTCTCAGAAGAGCTGGCTCTCTAATAAGAAAGAGAGAATGCACTTTAATTACTCTCCACAGTGCTTTGCATCACCAGCCCAAAGCATAGTACGGATGATGGTGTCAATTTAAAGGTAAACAGACTGGGGTATGGCTGCTTTAACTGCAGTCAAATTAATGACACCGCTGTAATTAAAACCCCAAATACCTCGACATTCTTCATGTGTTCATGTCAAGAGCCTTCCTCGCTGCTATTAGATTAAGATACGAGTCAATTAATTAGAACATAATCAAATGTAACCATCAATAAAGGTAATGAAATGTGTCTGCATAAGTTTCTAATGAGACTCATACATACCGTTTAACGGTAAAATCACACAGCTTACATCCTCATATGTTTTCACACCGCATTTCTCTTATGTTTGTACAGTAATTGTAATTCTGATGTATGTTATGGATGCAATTCTACACTAAGTATCTTGATCACTTCACTGGTGTGTACTTTAGTTCTTCTTTCACTGGATAACTAGTCAAATGAAGAAGGAATAGTAGCAGAACGTGGTACATTCATTTCAAACACCATGGCACATGGATGTTGAAAAGCACACTGTGGAAGTCATCTGTGGGTTTGGGAGCAAGGTTGGGTGAAGGTGGTATGGCAGTAATTATCCCCCTTCATCACACAGTAACTCCAGGAATAGAAAATGTATCATAAATTGATGATGGATAATTCTACTGGGTACCTGGAGAAAGTTTGGAACGTATTGTACATGACACGCTTTGATCTGATTTGTGTGTCACATGTGTGTTTTATCACTACGTATGATGGTGGTACCGTTTAACTAATGGTAACAGTAATTAATGTTCTGGCATTTCATTAAGAACCTACATCCTGACTGAGGTCAAATCAAGTCTTTGCAAATGCACCGACATTCTTGAATCTGCATTATTTTCCGTATGATGAAGGACGTTTCCTGGTACAGATCCTATAATGCTTAATGTTACTGTCGCTGTCCAGTAGAACAATGGAATAAAACTATGCCCATTTGCTAATTTCTACAGCAGTGGAACAGCTAATAAACATGTTCTCATCCCAAAACCTCACATCCTGGCACTTTGCAAGTGGGAGTAATGGCTGATATGTGGCAGATAAATACTCAGTTACAGTTGGGTTAGGCACAGAAAATGTCAGGGTTACGTTATGTGAAAAGATAAAATGGACTCTAACCTCTGTCTCCTGAGGGTAAGGCCTGCGTGGTGTTGACTCATCCAACCACCCTGTTCCTGTGTGTCTCAGACCAAGTTAAAGGTAGCGCTATGCATCAGTAAGGACTTGACAAGGTGTCATTAACACCCTGGGAATGAAAAAAGGCTGTACACAGGTGTTCCAGCTGTTGTCTCTTTCTCACTTCTGAGATGTAACTGCCAACCAAATTCAACCAAATTTTATTCTTGGCTTTGTAATTCTTTTCACATGAATCATTTTATCATTATTGATTATGTTCAGTTTTAAGTAATTTTCTTTTTTTTGTTTTTCAATCATAACTCAAGGAACAGACGACGCAGCAATAATAAAGCATTGTAAATCATTATATATCAGAGTCAATGGCCTTGATCACAAAATGTCTGTATTGATTTGATGCTGTAGTGTGTTGTGTGTCTGTCTGTTAGGAGGTATCTGAGTGAATACTGTGTGAAGATTAGCAGTGTGAAGTACTAGTAGGCGTTAGTGAACACAAAAAAAGTAATCCTGACTTCACCTCCTCCTCCTTCCTGTTACGTCTCAGTCAGTGGACAGATGAATAGGCAGCTGCTGCTACTTGTACTTCAATGAATTCATCTTAAAGGAATGGAGCTGACAGAGGCCCTGGGAAAATGAAACCGAGGACTGGAAGTAGGATGAAGAGGAGGAGGAGGAGGAGGAGGTGGCGATATTGTAAGCCTGGAGAAACTGACGATGGGAAGAGACAGTGAGTGAGTGGAAAGGGGAGAGGAATGAAAGGGAGCAGATAATGTGAGGGGGGTGGAATGACAGGGAGACAGGGAGAAATCAGGGGGAGTACGGGAGCAGCCAACCCAGGAAGATGTAAATGGTGGTTACATTTACATTGATTGTGGCAATGACTCTTTCTCCCACTATCTCCGACACCTCGGTCTCCCTTCAACTCCTACACAAAAGCATCTGCAGAATATAAACAGACTCCATGAACAGAGATGCACAGTAACAGAGTTAATCTCGAACACTGTAGAAACACTGCAGTTAGATTTACACTTCACAGTCTTAAGGGATGTCTGATTTCTTTTTTTTTTTTTCCTGTGGAATCAGTGGAGGAGCAGTTCTATGATGTCATACGGATGCAGTGCTAGAGTCTGTCCAGCAGATGTCAGCAGAGGAACAGTCCACTCTCTACAATGGATGAATGTACTGAAAGTTATAATTCACCTTGTTCTCCCTGCTGTTAGGTGTTTAACACTTCTAGTTTAATTTCCAAATAGATGAACACATTTACTGTATATTATATATAATTGTATGTCTAAGTAAAAACAACTGCTGTCAACCAACGTATATTGTTAATCACTGTTAATCATTCACAAATGATTAACATTATGTATAACCTTGTGCTTTTCTATCCAGTATCACTTCTTCTGAAAACAGTAAATAATCTGTGTGTGTTTTCTCATTAACACAGTAAATAAATATGTTCATAAAAATCAACAAGTACATTTGCAAATACACACAAAGACATACAAAGAGCTAATTAATAAAACAAGGCCACAGAGCTGTTTTGATTATAACATGGAATTCTGAGTCGTTCTTTACTTCAGGCTGCAGGAGCAGGGCCTGAAAGATGAAGATCCAGACGTTCCCTTCTGCACCTGCAGGTGGAGATGCTGGCTTGGTATGTAGCATTGCTGATGCTGGTGTGCTGTGTATGTCTGCTGCGGGATGTTCAACATTTAAGATTCAAGATTCACGTCACATCACTTCCTGCTCAGTTCTTTAAAATAAAACTGACAAAAGACAGACATCGAAATACCCAGTTTGTTTGGTTGTCCTGTTAAAAGGGTTTTGTGGGCAGTTTCACAGTGTAATTGCAATTTTTTAAAGCTGCTCAGTTGTTTTTTTCCACTGTACTGTACCAAATGCCCTTAAAAGTGAGGTATGTTACTGTTTGTGTAGGGTAAAGGCAGTGCAGTGGATATAACATACAGTGGCTGAGAGACAGACGTCTATTTAGTTCTTGTGTGCCTTTAATGTCATTGCATTCATTCGATCATGTGTCTAAATGTTTAAAAGAGTTCACATACAGTGTTACAGCAGCTTTGTGCAGGCTGCAGGAAAGTCAAAAGAAAGTTTGATCCTAGATATTTGTTAAAGTGTTTTAAATTAATCATTATGACCTCAGTGAATGTGATGCACATGTCACTGCACCACACTGAAGGGCAATCAGACGGCTGATGCAGGGAGTGTGAGTTCCAATAGTGAGCTTAAAACAGGTGTGAACTCCTCCTCTGTCTATCACACGGAAGGACACACGGTTTCTCAGCTGTCAGCTCCTGTCTGACAGGTGCAGTGAGACATTCTGAGCATGCACCGTCACCATTTACCAAACCATCTGTCCCATTAACAACAGAGAAGCCGTGGGTCAAATGAATTTATTAACAAGCTAATAGAATCATATCTGTATTATTTTACACCAGTCAGGGGTTGAGGGGAGCTAAACTTTTATGTTTATAGGCTAATATTATTACCTTTCGCTTTAAGGCACCAGTCTGCTGCCAATGACTCACAGGTCTCTGATCATAACAACTAAATTCTGAACATAACACTCTCACCATCACAAACGGAGACAGGTTAGCCACATGTGTATAGCAGAGGTCTCAACTTACAGTAATTCAATGCTGCTGTAAATAGACTGTAAAACATTTTTCATAAACTGTAAATGTGATGGTATTTGTATTATTTTAGTTTATATCTAAAGAGCACAATAATAAAATACACATTAGCAACATGGACTTTTTTAGATAGTGTGGACAATCCAAACATCATCACTCTAATACTAGACTGAACCTCATGCTCTTAGGGCTATAAGCACCACACAGGTGTAGGGACATGTTCATTTCCAGCACCACCCGTGAACTTGCTACATCTGGCTCCCTGTCTCACACCTGCCCGGGATAAAAGCTGGTATCAGAGTGATGCAGGACGGGACAGCATGAGAGCTGAGATGCTTCCTGTTCTTCATACGAACTGGATTCTCCTCATCCCACCACCACCTGCAGCAGCAGAACTCAGCACCACCTGCAGCAGCATCACCACCATCACCACCATCACCACCATCACCCTGCTGCTGTCAGCTGAGAGCTGACGAACCAGGAGCCACACGAGGGAGTGGCGCGAGGAGGCAGCGCACGCGAGCACACGAGCGCCTTTTCTGATTGGCTGGAAGGCACTGGTACCCATCTCTGTCAAGTCAGACACAATCACCTCGAGTGTGACCAGACGTGGCGCCTTCAAAATAAAAGTCTATTTTCAACTGCACTCGCCTAACTTGAAACAACGTCAGCATTTCAAATCTACTAAAGGTGTTTCTAAAGACGTACTTGTTGTTAGCGATAGTGGTTGTGTTTATTTATTACAAATGTTGACCAGAAAACGTAACAACCCTCGGACTTGTTGTGATGACAGGTTGTGGCCGTGACCGGAAACGCTGTGTAGTATTTGGTGTGGCTTTACCATTTCCAGAGAAAGAGGAAAGGATGTGATCAGAGCCTCTCTCTCTCTCTCTCTGTCTCTCTCTGTGTCTCTCTCTCTCTCTCTGTCTGTCTCTCTCTCTCTCTCTCTCTCTCCTGTCTCTCTCTCTCTCTCTCTCTCTCTCTCTCTCTCTCTCCTTCTCTCTCTCTCTCTCGCGTCTCTCTCCTCTCTCTCTCTCTCTCTCCTTCTCTCTCCTTCTCTCTATATCTCTTCTCTCTCTCTCTCTCTCTCTCTTCTTCTGTGTCTCTCTCTTCTCTCTCTCTCTCCCTGTCTCTCTCTCTCTCTTCTATCTCTGTCTCTCTCTTCTCTCTCTCTCTCTCTCTCTGTGTCTCTCTCTCTCTCTCTCTCTGTGTCTCTCTCTTCTTCTTCCCTGTCTCTCTCTCTCTCTCTCTCTTCTGTCTCTCTCTCTCTCTCTCTTCTCTCCTGTCTCTCTCTCTTCTCTCCCTGTCTCTCTCTCTCTCTCTCTCTCTCTCTCTCTCTCCTCTCTCTGTGTCTCTCTGTCTCCTGTCTCTCTATCCCTCTCTCTCTCTCTCTCTCTCTCTCTCTATCTCTCTTCCCTGTCGCTCTCTCTCTCTCTCTCTCTCCTCTCTGTATCTCTCTCTCTGTCTCTCTCTCTCTCTCTCTCTCTCTCTCCCTGTGTCTCCCTCTCTCTCTCTCTCTCTCTCCTAGTCTCTCTCTCTCTCTCTCTCTCTCTGTCTCTCTCTCTCTCTCTCTCTCCCTCTCTCTCTCTCTCTCTCTCTCTCTCTCTGTCTCTGTGTCTCTCTCTCTCTGGTGCCTCATCGGCCACTTTGCTCGCTCCGTTGTTTGTTTGTGTCCTCTTGCCCTTTACCGTCGAAATGGAGCGAGGTGGGAATTAGCGGGCGGACGCCTCCTCGACCTCTCAGCCGTATCTTTGGAGAATGATCCACCGGCAGGTCCTTTTATCCCAGGTAGGTCGTCTCCATTGTTGGTGATGTAGCCTATCATATCATACGAGACTCCGGCAGCGGCCCAGCGCTCCGCTGCCCGCAGAGCGATGCGTGTCATCATCTGTCAGTGCGGTAAATCCCTTCAAAACACCCCGTGGTTGAGTGGGATCTGGTTCCCAACATATGGTCGTGTGTTGTTCTTCCTCATATATGGAGCACATAACCCCCCAAGAAGCACTTGAGTATCATTGTTGTGTAGAGGTGGTTCAACTCGCTGCCAGACGCGGTTCCACCGTAGCCTCATTTTCTTTCGCTGCTAGCAAACCACACCATTGCTCCAAGTTGGTTTTATACGAGATTAAAATAACTAAACAGAGGTATTGTGAGCTATTTTGCGTGCGCCGAATCACATTGCGGGTACGTATGTGAGAATTCATTGAGTTGCCTTGTATATACATTTTCCACATTTGCCAGTTAGCAACAGACCATTAAATTAATTAATTTCCTAAATGGTGTTTGGTGCTGTACACGTCACGGCCCTATAACATCGCCCTGGATTAGGGATTTACCATGAGTGTTAATATCAGCAGAGGCTTTCCCTTCCTTCTTTGTTTGGGGATCCCCATCCTCAGAATCCTCTTAAATAAATACTGGAGCGACACACAATGGTTGTATTATTTCGTTTTTTTGGTGTTTTGGTGACATGTAAATAAGAAAACTGAAATGTAAATATTGTGACCTAGAACTGGTGACCATCAGGAGACAGACCATCTAGATCTAACAGCAGCATACATATGATGCTGTGATATATCAACATATGAACTGATTCCATAGCAACTGTGTGATACTAGGTCAAAAGAGCCACAATTTGACATTGACATTTTTTTTCTTGATGAGTGAGTCATCCTGTACTGAAGATGCACCACTGTGATGTCTTTGCCTCACCAGCTTATCAGACAGATGTAGACCCAGTTGACAGGAATCTTGTTTTCTGTCTTAATGTCACACTTTGAAATGTAAATATGCACTTTCTGCACTTTGTTCTAAGGCACAAGTGCTGGGAATAATGGTTATTTAAATTTTTGATTAATCTGCAGAGCACATATTTAGCTAGTGAAATGAAATTCCCATTTCCCAGAGCTCAAGGTGACACTTTTTTTTACTAGCAAAGGTTTCATATTTTTGTTTTAAGTACAACTGCAAAAATTATTAATTAACTTATTGAATAGCTGGTTCAGTTTTTACTTAAATAGGATTATTGCACTGAGCATATCAGAGAATAACTCCATGTTTTACTTTGTAGTATGCTGTTAGTGCAGAATCTGCTAGAAGCTGCTCCAGAGTAAAAGTTTTAACTGGGAACACGAGAAGCCTTTGCAAGAAAAGTGTTCGACTTTTTTCACTCCTCTTTGGCACAGTATGATTTTTCTACTTTTCGAAACCCCCCCAGGTACTTACTGCAGTCTGAGGGAACATGAAAGCTCCAACAAGCAAAATGAAAGCAAACAGCAGTCACACTCTACTTTTGCTGTTTTCCCTTCTTCATCCAGTTTCTCATAAAGTCTTGGGGCGGCAGTAGCTCAGTTGGTAGAGCAGTCATCTATAAACCCCAGGGTTACTGGTTCGATTGCTGGTTCCTCAATAGAGTATGTTATTATCAATGATGAATATATGATCACAGTAGACTGGTGGTCAAACAGAAAGTCTAATTAGTTGATCAAATCATTTCCAACAAAAGTTGCAGATTTTTAATAAATACTTTTTTCAAGCAAAAATGTCAAACATTGACTTGTTCCAGCTTTTTATTTACCTTGTAATGTGTATTTAAATTTACAGTGCACATTGGCACTTGCTTGTGTGTGGAGGCCCAGATATTTGTGTCTTTCCTGATCTACTGCCTCTTTCTTCTGTCTCCTCTTTTCTTTCCTCCCTCCCGTGCACTGCCTCTCTTCCTGTCTATTAAGGGAACACACTTAAGCACTCAGCTTGGAAACCTCTGTGAACCAGCATATTTTTTCACTCCTGTTTCATAACTGCCAAAACAGTTACATACTACAGTCCAAAGGAGGCACCCCCTCATTCATTGAAAAAGGTTTTTTTTTAGCCAGCCCTTTTTAAGATAAGTGTACAGGACACAGTTTAGTCTGTACATTTTTGTGCCAGCAAAAAATTGTGCTCATACTCCTTCTGAGAAATTAAATAAAACATTTAGGCGTCCGCACCCTGTTAATGTCCAAATGACTCCAAAGCAAGTTTGTTTTGCACAAATATAAAAATCATTATTGTTTCACTATTTACAAGCTTTCTCTCGTGAAGTTATCATGTCAGATAAATTGTGATAACTATTTGAAAATTCGAGATGTCCTTTACAAATTAAGAACAAAACCACTTTGACACTTATGTTGGGCTGCATGAATATAATTTTACTATATAGTTTTACATTGCATGAATATAATTTTACTATATAGTTTTACAAAAATACTTCAAACATATATTTTTTTATACATTTTGTTCACACAAAACTGTTGTAATAGTTTGATTCATATCCTGATCAGATGTGACATCTGGATCTGTGGCCTCCTCTTCAAACCCAAGAGGAAACCTAACCATTTTAGTGGAAGATATAACAGCTAGGAACCCACTGATACCCAGGGGCTTGGGCAGAAATGTAGAGATTGTTTCGGGTAGGGTTCAGTCAGGCAGGTCAAACTTTAGGCTATGCATAGTTGCAGTTCAACCAATAGACGACTGTAGCACTGTTCATACACAGCCGATCAGGATTAACTAATTTTATTTAGCTTGCTTTTAACAGTAACCTTGCCACTTCATGCTGCTTCTCCTAAGTGAATTAGGTAGTTCTGAATGTGTGCATTCTTAATGTTGGCCTGCTACACCTCAAACTCTACTATTACACTTTGCATGTGTGTACTTGTTTGTGGGTGTGTGACACGGGTTCCCCTTGTTTCACACTAGCCCCAATCAGCTGTGTAGAAAACACTTGTTTTTGTTGGTTACACTTTGCTTCAGCAGTGGTGCTCTCCAGATCCACTATTTCTGGAGTCATTTAACAGGAAGAGCACAGACACATTCTTGGAGAAGCTGCTGATTGCTTTCATCATATGGTGCTGTATATAGAATTTGTATTGATTTACAGCATGTTGCCTTGTGCTGAGATGTCCGGTAGACAACTTCAAGCACAGAGAGAGAATCTTCTTGATTTATGTTGGATGAGCTAATAAGAGATAAAATGCTAGCAGGTGTGGTAGTTTGAAGTTTAACAAGTCATACTGTAGTAGTTGTTTTTAGATGTGCTGTATGTACTGTATGGCACCGTCTCAGTGTCTTGTGGAGGACACTGTAATATTGTATCAGTCAGTAGGTCTGAGTAAGCGCCCCCAGACTGAAGAGACAGCCATGTTTTCATCTGCTTCCTTTTGCATTAATGTATTTTCTGAGTCCTTGGAAACACTAATGAATTTTCCAAGATGAAGACAAGAAGTCCTACAGATCTGAGCAACTCGTTGGACGTTAGATCAGCCCAGGGATAGTGTGAAAGTCAAAAAGATGAAAATTGCATTACTCTGTTTTCTTACTGCATCGCCACATTTTACTGTAAGATATGCCAAATTATTTAGCAACCCCTTGTTAATTTACACATCCAGCAGTTACAGAACAACTTTATCATTCAGTTATTTATGTGTCCTTTTGATAAATGTTAATCACATTTTCATTCAACTCAGTTAAGTAACTAACCCTTTAGCTACTAAATGTTTTTAGAGTATAGGGAGACATTGAGCTACTGTCATTGTGCACGCTAGGGAATGTAAATGCTTTATATGCCATTGTTTTCAATATCACATATATCATTGATATTGCAAAGTAACATTTTTTACCATGTACAAATGTTTATTAGTGTTATTGCGCATGGTGTCATATGGTACACTTCTGCTGTTTGTGAATATATGGAGCAGAACTGGCATTTTAGAATGTATTCAGTTTAATGTAGACATGGTCCAGAGCTGAGGGGAGCTGCAGGTTGAGGGTTTAAGTGGTGGTCACATTGCTTTTGCAAGGTTATTTCATACATAGATTCAAACATTGATTACAGTCATGCAAAGCAAGGACTTGATGAGTCATATCACTAAATCTCATTTTAAAGAAAAGGATACTTTACTGAATCCCTGCTAATATTCTCTTTAGCAAGTTGGACTTTCCACTGCAGCAATTCAAACCACCTGACCATCCATAAATTAGGGGTGGGAGTCTTTCGGAAAATAACATTTCAAAATGATTCTTGGTTCCACAAACAGAAAGGAGGACATTGTATTTTGGCTCTTACTCCAGTGCACCATGTACCAATCACTGATTCCTCTCCTTTGTCCACTGATCTGCAAATTAATCTTAACTGACAGTTAAGCTAACTGGCCCTGATGAGGATCATTAGCAGAAAAGAAGCTGAATAATAAGGTGTGTGAGACTATGCTGCTTAATTATTTAAGATATATATTTCAAAGTTATTCATTTCACTTACATATATTTACATTGCTTTGGACAGTTATGAAATGAACATGAAATTGGTAATTGAACTTTTTGTTTTTTTTACCCACCACTACCATAAATGCTCACAAATACTGTTGAGATGCTGTTTCTGTTGCTGTGTGTAGGTCATTAGATGCTGATGCTGTGTCTGATCCGTGCTGTGTATCTCTGTTTTCCATGTTTCTGTGTGAAGGTCACTGTGTCTGTTTCTTTGTTTCTGATTGT
Organism: Anabas testudineus; assembly: GCF_900324465.2. NCBI lineage: Eukaryota > Metazoa > Chordata > Actinopteri > Anabantiformes > Anabantidae > Anabas > Anabas testudineus. The sequence goes on from NC_046611.1 coordinate 31,041,364, forward strand.
ACGTCCATCTGTGCTCTTTCAAAATGATTCATATTTTTATCTCCCAAAGATGAAGTATGAAGGTATGTTGATCTTGCTGCACACAGATGCCATACTTGAGTTTCACCTGCTGCATTCACTCTGCTCTCTGCTTTTTTTTGTTCTGTGGTTTGTAACATGGCACCCTTCTCCCACTTCCCTCAGGTTTTGGTCTACTTTGGGTTGACTGGTCATTATGCTGATGCAGCTCTGTAGTATCAAGGTCAGTGCCCCCAACCCCTCTCCCAATCGCCGCCACTGTCACCCATCACATTCTTATTTGCCTGCTTACTGCCACCAGCATCTGTGGGATTCAACTATTCTGTGATTTTCACAAAATACTGTATAAAGTTTGTTCTTACATTCATTCTTAGTATTTCTTACATAAATAAAAAAAAAGAACATACTGATATCACCTTAGGTTGAATCTATAATGATTAGCTTTTTCAAAATATTCAAATCACATGGTGACACAAGCGAATGTTTTAGCTAGTGCTAGAATGTGCTGTGCGTGCAGATAAGACTTTCCTCATCACCAACTGCATGCTTAAAGAGCACCAGCATTTAGACCGATCCGTCAAGGCTGGCTGATTTGTGCCCTGAAGCGCCTTTCTAACTGGAGCATTTTCACATCTGATTTAAGATCTCAGGGTGGAAAACACTCTGCATTTGGAGTTGCTGGTAATGATACTGCATCTTGCAGTGATCACAGCATCCATACTGAACAGACACTGAAGTCTTGGTGGTTCACGCTGCACCTGTAAAAAGGTTTGAAAAGGTTCTGAAGTTCAGGTTTGCACTTCAGGGTTGTGCTGTCTTTAGCTGAAACCAATATTACAGAATTCTTTGTTCAAGGTTTCTTATTACTTGTGATGTGGACAAAATAATTGAAACACTCTTCAGTAACGTGTAATCCACATTAATTATGGTCTTAAAATGACAGTATTAGTTGGTCGCTGAACCAGTTTTGCTGTCAATAAAATCAACAAAATCATCATGTTTCTGATGAGCAGTTTCACTGTCTCATTGTTCTTCTTAATTTTATTATACAGTGACCCCTACAGAATGAAAACAGAAGGGTTTTAGTACCAGTGGAGGAAGTATTCACATACTTTACTTTAGTAAAAGTATTAATATCACACTGCAACAGTACTATGTTACTGTACAAGTAAAATCCTGCATTGAAAATGTTAAGTAAAAGTATTATCAAGACAATGTACTTGTAGTTTTAAAAATTACTAAGCAGAAAATCTACTTTTACTTCAGTGCCAAAAAGGAACTGAACATTTGAGATGTTGAAGAATTACTAAAAATCACAAGCCTTAAAACTGTAGTACGTTGATTTGTGGACACCTGTACAGGTTTCCGATGCAGTTCCCTGACAATTTTGCTGACATGTACTGGCCAGTCATCGTAAACCTGTAGAAGGGTAGTTAATAACACAAGGATGCAACAGAAGAAGAGCAATTCTTTTCTGTTTACAGCGCAGCCAAACTAACTGGCCTGACTTTGTTCATCACATCATAGTGTTTTAAAGCATCTGATAAAATGTAAATGTTATTTTAATACAGATATATGCCTGTACTGGATTCATATGAATCCCTTTTCTTTGGATACACACTGATGCTTCAATAAGCTCTGTCCTCCACACTGATTGCTGCAGTTCCTGTCAAGCATTCTACTCTAACACAGCACATATGTATTTTATAAAAATAGATGTGGCAGATGTCCCGCTAAATTTTTTTTTTTCTAAAAACTGAAATGACAGCTGTGTGTAGAAGAATTTGTTTATTCTAGTTAGCCAGCTAAAACAGTGAGTTGGCCACATTTGCAGCTGAATCACTTTAAAACAGAAATATTTGTAAGCTGGCTGTGTGATATGAGGCAGATGCTTCATGTTCTAAATCGTGAACACTTTGAAAACAAGGACTCATCAATGAGTCTAGCCAAATGCTATCTCTGGCATCAGATTTGAATTTAAAATGTGAATTTCCCCAAATTTCTCTAAAGCCTTGGTATAGTAGCATCTTAGCCCTCACTGCAGTGGATATGTCAGTCTAGAACGCAGTTCATATTTCTCTAACTCTAATCTGCAATTGCTAGAGTACTTATTTATCAAGTTTTACTCATCCAACTAGTGGTGTTGTACTTTAACTAGTTTATGTGCTTACCCTAACAGCTTAGCAGTTTGTCAGATAAAAACTTAAACTAACATTTATTTTCGCTCTTGTGCAGCTGCAAACAACACACACACTGCTTCATTATATGGACAACGCTTGCTAGATTTTCTCCTTACGGTTGTTCTTCACTGTTTAAGGAAGAAGTTGTGATCTCCTAGTTTTTATCTCCCATGCAAAAGTCATCGTCAAGCAGTAACATTGAAACCTATTGCAGAGAGAGACAATTACACTGTTGTTGAAAAAGATGTCAAGAATTTGGTTTAGGATACTCATAACTGTAGGATTATAACTTGACCGTGTTTATCACATTTTGTGGATTAAAAAAAAAAGAGGACACATGCTATTAATGAATAACAGCCATTGCAGTGTTTGTTGTCATATAGTATGAACATGTTGTTAGTCACCAACTATGACCCAGAAATGGTTGAGCCCCGTGTACATCTTACAAAGAACTCAAGCATGAAACAGCTCTAGAATGAACTTTTGAGACAGGCCATCAAAACGGCTTAAATTTAACACAGTTTTAAAAAAGAAAGCATCTCAGAGGGCTAATGGCGTTGTCTGGTGTACCAGATATCTGCTCCATGCATGTTCTTTTTGTGTTTATGGGTGTTTGCATCAGTGTGACTCATTGTCATTGCTCTTTATACTGTACACCGACTGCAAGACCGCACTGACTGTATTTTCTTTTAGCACTGTTTTCATAACTATGTCATTATTACACTAAAAGAAACACATATCAACATTCTGTCATTGTGACTAACTGGAAATTATACTGTATTTCTGTGTTCAATATATCCATCATAGACCAAAATACACAATGACTTTGTGCGATTTCCACGGCAGATACAGAGGATAAAGTTCAACAAATAACTGCAAAGACCTAATTTTAAAAGTTGCTTTGTGTAAGATATCTTCTACTTTACTAAAAGTCTATTCTCAGTGTGTGTGTATGAGAGATCTCAGGTTTCCACAGTGCACTTAGGGTAATTTCATATCTTACTAACTAGTTATGATCTCCCAACATCATTTTGTTAAAGTAAAATATAAAGTGAAGGTAGCAGCTGTAGTGTGTGCAAAACACACAGGAACATGCTTCAAAGGTGGGGTAAATACAAAATAATAATGTACAGGACATGGTCTGTGTCTGTTAGCAGGATGTCAGCCACTGATCCCCTGAAACACATTTCAGTTTATTAGGACTTTTATTCTTTAAAGTGTCTTTAAAATATTAGCATAACATTGTAATTGTTTTTACCAAATATATCTTATGAAGTCAGCAGATATGTCAAATTATTTAACATGTTTGCCCTCTAAGAAGTCTACTAGTGGTAACTCTAGTGGTAACTCAAATTATTGCTCCATGTATAAGTTTTATTAGGTTTATAGAAGGCCTTGATCTCTAGTGTGTGTGTGTGTGTGTGTGTGTGTGTGTGTGTGTGTGTGTGTGTGTTGATTGCTTTTGACTGTTTGCTCACCTACTGCTCTTTACACTTCCTGGACTTGGAGTCAGTCACTTGTGGAGCTTCTGTTTATATAATACTTAGTATTTTTCCAGACAGTGACTGTGGGAAAGAGTTACATTACTAAGACCCCATAGAATACACAATGTTTTGGTTAAGTTTTACATGACTTGACTGACTACATGACAGCAGGTGTGTTAGCATAGTTTACAGTCACAAGAACATTGTGTGTCTACAGAAAGCACATGCTTGAGGTTATTGCTGCCAAATGTGGTTCAGCAAAGTGAACATGGCATTTGTGGAGGAATGTGGAATGTGTACTCTGCTGCTGGCTACTTATTGCACAAACTGCGGAAAGAGCAATTTCAGTTCACTATTTCCAGTTTCTTTCTGAATATATGCAGATGTGTTTACCTAGAACCTGGTCCAGTTGACAGTTATTTTGAGTAGAAGTTAACCCAAACAGATGGAGTCATGCTTTCCCATGCTGGTTCATGTTATAGTGCCCCCGGTGGTAACACTCAGACTTCAGCTTGGGTTGTGTTAGGAGTTTTCAAGAGGCATGATCACGAATGCAAGAATGTGCAAAACAAACACAAAATAACTCAAAGTTTTTCTTCCTTATGTCCCTAGAGAACCCTCTTCTTTTCCTTCATAGGTCCAGTTCAATATATTATATATATTGATACCAGCAGTGAGTAATTGTAAACAATAGTCTCTGTTGTTTTGCTTATCACAACTTTGGAAAAGTACAAATCATTTTTATAGAAAATCTTAGTGGAATACAAAATCCTCATTTGTTCTATTAGAAACCAATGGCATTCAGGTACACATGACTTTACCCATGTCTCTATAGTGCTGGAAAGCTATCACTGATGTGCAAGCAGAAACTTTAGAAATAGACCATATTAGCTTAGCTTAAGTTTTACACATAAAGGTAATGTTTAACATAATAAATCTTTATAAAAATAAAGTTGCAGGATAACTGTGGAATACTGAAGTATTACTGGTGAACTCAGATCTGTGTTCCAGGATAACAATGTCCTTCAACCACAGGGGAAATCCAATTCACAGCACGATAATGGCTGCAACTAGAGTTGTGTATAATACTGTTAATTCACCTGATGAAAAGCAACACTGCTGCTTGACTCTTTGTAGATCTGTTCAAGAGTTTTGATGTTTATACAGTACTAAATAATTGTTGGTTCATACCGCTCAAAGAGACAGAGTTTCAAATGTACTAATATTGATATTTGCTACTCAGATATCAATATTAGGTCTGCAGCTTTTGATTCTGTGCACAAATAATGTTTATTTTCCAACTGTAATGCACATGTTTATGCACCATCATCTGTACCATCACTGTAAACCAGGCCTCCCTGCACCCACCTGTTGAATTTTAAATCTTGTTTTGAACTTGAAAAAGACAAAGTGCATTTTACAAGTTTATGATCCTCTGTTGTTCCCAGTCCATGCTATATGTGCTGATAGAATCCATACAGTCCATTAGATAGTTCTACTAAACTTGTGTTGAAAACCTGCTGTTGCTTCTGTGAACAGAATCCAAAAGGTTGGATGGTCATCACCAGCACCTAGAAAACATCAGGATACCTTTTCTTCATCTCTAAGCTGATGAGATATTTAGCGACCTCAGAGTTACTAATCATGACATTCCATCACAACAGAAACTGGCTTTAAAATGGAAATGGTTTCCAGTACTGCCCTTTTTCCTACTAAAAATCTGCTGAAAGTGCCTTGGGAGGGGATATATTTCAGTGTTCATATGGGTACACAGCTTTTGTTTAAAGCCTACCTTTTAAACTAAATGGTTAGGTTTACCATAGAGAGGACAAAACTAGCTAACCGTACAAGAAATATTGTAATTTTATATAATGACATGTTCTTTGTTCTCTGTTCCGTTTATTAAATTAACATTTTCTGTTTTGCTCTGCATTTTGTTGCAGAACTTGTACCAGAATCGCTTTCTGGGCCTGGCGGCCATGGCCTCCCCAACGCGCAGTAGCCAGACCCGCCAGCGCTGTAAGGATGGAGTTCGTCACAGCTATGGCCCAGAGACCTGCGCTATTAATGGTCTGAACCAGGAGGCCTTTATGTTGGGGCTGCCACGGTCTACCAGTGACACAGATCTAGTCTCCCCAGATGCCCGATCCACCCTTACCATCAGCTCCTCTTACTACACCATAGGACAGTCTGAAGACCTGGTGATCACATGGGACATCAAGGAGGAAGTGGATGCTGGAGACTGGATTGGAATGTATCTACTGGGTAAATAACATTTAGAGTCATCAGTTAATCTAATGTGTGAATTGTGAGAGAAACGAGATTACCCCAAGGAAACCCATGCAGGCGCAGTTAGTACACACAGAAAAGCCACAGCTGGCCATCAGGTTTGAAACTATGACCTTTTAGGTATAGTGCTGGTCACTAATTGACATGACAAAATGAAATATAATATTATTATTAAGTAAAGTTTTGAACTCCCAGCCTCATCGCATCTGCGGTAGTGCTACATTACTACATTAGGCAGACTAAGAATTACAAAAGAAGGTCCACCCCACCACCCAAACTATGCATTGAATGTGTTTTTTTGTCTCAATCAAGCTGTCGTTACTAATCTTAAAATATCTTAAGGCCTCTGGAATTTTCTTTTGAGCATTTGTATAAAATTGCAATAAACTTGAGGACTGTATTACCAATGCTTTGGCATTGGTATTTATGCATGCTTAGTTTAGAAACTTGTGTTTAAGTGATTGTTTTTTTATATACACTGCTCAAAAAAATAAAGGGAACACTAAAATAACAACCTAGATTTGACTGAATTAAATATTCTTATTAAATACTTTGTTGTTTTCGTAGATGAATGTGCTGACAACAAAATTACACAAAAATGATAAATGGAAATCAAATTTATTAACCCATGGAGGTCTGGATTTGAAGTCACTCAAAATTGAAGTGGAAAAACACACTACAGGCTGATCCAACTTTGATGTAATCTCCTTTAAACAAGTCAAAATGAGGCTCAGTAGTGTGTGTGGCCTCCACGTGCCTGTATGACCTCCCTACAACGCCTGGGCATGCTCCTGATGAGGTGGCGGATGGTCTCCTGAGGGATCTCCTCCTAGACCTGCACTAAAGCATCCGCGAACTCCTGGACAGTCTGTGGTGCAACGTGGTGTTGGAGGATAGCACGAGACATGATGTCCCAGATGTGCTCAATTGGATTCAGGTCTGGGGAACGGACGGGCCAGTCCATAGCATCAATGCCTTCGTCTTGCAGGAACTGCTGACACACTCCATCCACATGGAGGTCTAGCATTGTCTTGCATGAGGAGGAACCCAAGGCCAACCAAGCCAGGATATGATCTTACAAGGTGTCTGAGGATCTCATCTCGGTACCTAATGGCAGTCAGGCTACCTCTGACGAGCACGTGGAGGGCTGTGCGGCCCTCCTAAGAAATGCCACCCAACACCGTTACTGACCCACTGCCAAACCGGTCATGATGGAGGATGTTGCAGGCAGCAAAACGCTCTCCATGGCGTCTCCAGACTCTGTCACATCTGTCACATGTGCTCAGTGTGAACCTGCTTTCATCTGTGAAGAGCACAGGGCGCCAGTGGCGAATTTGGCAATCTTGGTGTTTTCTGGCAAATGCCAAACATCCTGCACGGTGTTAGGCTGTAAGCACAACCCCCACCTGTGGACGTTGGGCCCTCACACCACCCTCATGGAGTCTGTTTCTGACCGTTTGAGCAGACACATGCACATTTGTGGCCTGCTGGAGGTCATTTTGCAGGGCTCTGGCAGTGCTCCTCCTGTTCCTCCTTGGAGGTGGAGGTAGTGGTTCTGCTGCTGGGTTGTTGCTCTCCTACGGCCTACTCCACGTCTCCTGATATACTGGCCTGTCTCCTGGTAGCGCATCCATGCTCTGGACACTAAGCTGACAGACACAGCAAACCTTCTTGCCACAGCTCACATTGATGTGCCATCCTAGATGAGCTGCACTACCTGAGCCACTTGTGTGGGTTGTAGACTCCGTCTCATGCTACCACTAGAGTGAAAGAACCACTAGCATTCAAAAGTGACCAAAACATCAGCCAGAAAGCACAGGAACTGAGAACTGGTCTGTGGTCACTACCTGCAGAACCACTCCTTTATTGGGGGTGTCTTGCTAATTGCCTATAATTTCCACCTGTTGTCCTTTTCATTTGCACAACAGCATGTGAAATTGATTGTCAGTCAGTGTTGCTTCCTAAGTGGGCAGTTTGATTACACAGAATTGTGATTTACTTGGAGTAACATTGTGTTCTTTATTTTTTTGAGCAGTGTAATTAGTGTTTGAGATTATTTTCTCAAATTAAGTCATTTGCTGTTTACGGACCTGAATGCATTGGTAGTGAATCTGCAAATAAAACATGAAAGGGCCCTCCAATGACAGTTCTTCTAGTAGAATGAAAAAACTGTTTATGTTACAGGGCGGAAACAAACTTAAAAAAAAAATCTACTACAAACTTTAAAGATTTTTTGAGAGTTGAAGTAAAAATGTGGCTTCATTAGTTTCATGTTTCATCTCTCTTTCCAGATGAGACTTTGTCTGAGAACTTTCTGGACTACAAGAACCGGGGAATCAGTGGTTCTCATAAGGGGCAGATAGTTTGGAAAATTGACTCCAGCTCCCACTTCAGTGACTGTAAGTAACCAAAAAATCTCTTTTGAAAACAGGAATAGGTTTCAAGTTAATGTCTTCCATAAATAGCTTTGATTGTACTGTATCAAAGGATTAAACCATTTCAAATGCAGTCTGTTATGTCATTGTACGCTTAGTTAAAAAGCTATTAATCAAACCATTTGTGCATTTGTATACATTCAGGTCCCATTTTCCTGCACAAAGAGGCTGTAAATGTTTTAATAACTAAAGACTAGATTAAATATCTCTGTGCAGACCTTTGCAAACATCAGCTAAAACAGTAGCTGAAAGCAACAAGCACTAAAACACAATACTGTTTACAAGGTTGTGTTCACACTGACTTTGACATGGACAGTATGTAACTGTAACCGTCATTTGAACTCTAAAGTGATGTCATTCTTTGTTATATACATGCTACATGGACCCACCTAACGAAATAAAACTCTAATAGCAGGTCATGCAGCAAATTGGTTAAAGGGGCTAGGATTGCAGTACGCTCACTACTTAAAACAATTAAAATGATATGAACAAAATATATATTGAGATTTCTGTCTGTACCAACTAACCTTTACAACAAAGAGTTATGGATATTGCTGTAGCAGCAAGTGGCGTCTCTGGAAAAGTAACAGGGTGGCCTACAGAAACACATCACAGTGACAGCGTTTGCAGGAAGACGGTCTGTAATGATGCACAGTTGTTTCATTAAGAGGTATAGGGCTTTGTGTGTATGATTGAGAGCTTGTGGATATGCACATGAAATGGATTAAATTCATCAGCATTTACCAGCAATAATGACAACCTTACTGGTTGTTCTTCAGAAAGATATCAGGCTTTACTGTATTTCTCCAAAAACACTTTTAGGTTAGGTTATAATCCTACTCACCTAAACACTGAAAATACACATTTTCATAAACAGTATTCAGTGGAAATGAGAGAGGTTGCTCAACTACATAGACAGCCATTGACCATCATTACCTAGTCATATCACCCTAAAATCAGTAGAAATGGGCTGGGTGTTACTTTCCCACTAATATAATCTCTAACAAAAGTTGACTTGTGAGTGTGACCTTACCTTTTTTTTCAACCTACAGTAGTGTACCATATCTTGCTATACATCTTTTACTTCAGCCATTTTGAATGACATGCAATCTGTATTTGAAATATAAAACTCTTTCTGAATCCATCTAGTAATGGAATAGATGCTTTGTCATCTAGTGTTGATGTCCCTGTGCTGTAGTTCTTACAAAATAATCACCTCGAACAACTAGAAGTAGTTAAACAAGCTGTAGTTAGGCCTGTAATACAAATTCAAGCTATACATTTAGTTCTCTAAATTTTGTCACCAGCTTGTACAGTTATTGGATCTTTTGAGCAAAGTGCTGAGTCTCTTCTAAAGGGTTTCCTCTGTATTTGTCCTCTTGTTAGAGGGGACTTCAACCGATCACTGTTTTGCCTGCTTCTCCCTCATGTGCACAGTTCATTCAGCCAGCTTGCATCCAGTATGGCTGAGTGTTTACGCTCTTCTTGTCAGAACATCTCAGTGTGTCTAGCCAAAGGAGTCAAAAAACATTACTATGACCTTAATCTGCTCAATCTGCTCATGTGTCCAGAGTATTTAGCATTTTTGCTCTACTTTCTGTTTTTTTTCTCTCCTGTAATAGACTGTATACTCGCAGGATTGATAAACGTCCCAATCAGCCATCACTAATTACTGCACATACAGTATACTAAAATATTCCACTAAACTGTAGCTCTAATTTCTTCATTAACAATGAAATTTTTAATGGATTGAACTAAATATAAATATGAAATATTATGTAGTAGTCATTAATTAAGTGTTGTACAAATGTACAAATTAAAAGTATCACTTAGTTTTTTAAATGTTTTAAAAGTCACACAGGGCATAGCAGATGTTTTCAATTTAAAATTGCCTGTGTGGTTCACTATGTGCTGTGCTGATGAATAATTGATGATTTAGATTTAGACAACCCAGAACTAATGATGACTTCTTTAGTTCTGGGTTGTCTTTAATAGTAACCATGTCTTATGCCATGTAATATTCGGTGCTTGTAAAATTAAACTAATATTTTGCTTCATTGTCTCTCTGCCATTCTATGTTCTTCAGCTGAGACCCAGGTCTGCTTCAGATACTATCATGGTGTTACTGGAGCACTGAGGGCTACTACACCCAGCGTAACCATCAAGAAGGGCCCTGCACCTGTGAGTCTCATCCCTCCTCTCAGCTTTATTTTTTAAACTTCTGACACTTTCTCTCTACTTACAGGGCTCAAAGAATAAGCTTTTTGTTGGTAACAAATCCCATAAATAGACTGAAACCAAGAATGATTTGCATCTACTAATCATAAAACCCTATTTTCATCATGTTTGTGACACAGGCCTCAACTGTTGTCACAGCTTCTTGAGATTAACTCCTTTAAGGGGCAGGACACTATGTTTTTTGTTGGCATTGCTTCACTAGCTTTAGAATAAAGTTCTTTGAGAAATTGTGCAGTATGGATAGTTGTAGAATTTGGTACTGTAGATTTTCATTCATTTACATACAATATTATATACAAGTTGAAAATCACCAGTCTCACTCAATGTCTGGCCTCTGAGTGTAATAAGCAATCCAGCATTTCTTCACTTGAGTCAGTCATATCAATCAAATGTAGTATTGAGGAGGCTACTTTGTAATTGTACACCATGGTACAAGCTACTCTTGAGGTTTAGCTTTACCTACAGTTCTGAACACTACAGAAGTCAATGATTATATGCAGTGAGACTACTTCACCTTACAAAATCCTAGATAACAAATCCCAAGTCTCCTGTGACATCATTATCGTTTTCTGGAATAGGTACCTTCTGGTTTGACTGCCTGTTTTTTTAATTGCATCAATAATTCTGAATCAACTTTTATATACTGTAGAATCTTTGAAATCATTATTCTGGTTATACCATTGTCTTTTCACAGTTTTTAATAAGGATGCATTTTTTTGTCATCAATTAAGACACATATCTGAAGCACCTTGTGCCGTGCCCTTTTTTTTTCACTGTGAGAGTCCAACCAGCATTTTTTGTTATTAAGCAGACTTAGACATACTTCCCAGTTTTTAGTTGGAAGCTTTTCATAACACTTTATATTTTATTATACTAATAATAGTATATTTTAGTAAAACAAAACAAAACAAAACAAAAAAAGCATGTAGTGGAGTCACACTGAGACTCTCTTTAGACAAATTATTGTGTGATGTATTGCAGCATTTCTGAATGTTTTATGCTCTTGGTCGTGCCACCCCACTATATAGTGGAAGTAAAAAGCTTTCTTCTGGAGATCTGATGTGGTTAGAGAGATAGTCACTCTGCCCTAAGGCTGCTGAAGGAGAGAACATGATGCAAAGATACTGCACAACATGACAAGGATAGGCGCAAGCCAGTATTATAAAGGAGTTGTAGCAGCTATTGTAAATAGGTTCTTGTCCTGCTCACCAACCTGCAGTAGTGGCTGTGATACACAGCGCATGGATGTAAATAAGATACTTTTATCATATTGCTGCAGTTTGCATTAACAAATACACTCAGTCAAATCCAAACAAACATCATAGCTGAATTTTGGAGAACAAAAAGATGAACAAAGCAAAGATTTCCTGGAGAGACAAGTTGACTGCAAACACTACAAAAAGACCTGGAGGTTAATTAACTTTGGAAAGCAAATCTACCTAGGTATCTCTACAGTTTTGGAGCATAAATAGAAAATGCTGTATCTCCCACATTACTTAAAGGGAGATGTTTGGAGAACAGATCGCATATTACAATGTTGGGCTTTAAAAGCGTGACCAAATATAATGGAGCAAACCGATGAGCCAAGACCTACTAATACTGACCAAACACAACGACTACTCTTTGACCTAATGCACATTTAAAACATTTTTGAAACCTATTCTCAATCTAGCATGGCAACAAACAGCATGCCATGCTAGACAGTGTTCCGCCTAGGAGCCTCTGCTAGCTGGAGCTTTGCTTTTTAACCATACTCCTCTGCCTGTGCGGCCATCTCTACAGCATCGTCTCATGGAACTGTCAGTTCCACAAAATACGTATACTTTTACCCACATATAACTCTTGGTACCAACTTTTCTTACTTCCTGCTGTGAATATGAGAAATTCTCACATTAACTAATAATAAAAAAAAAATAGTACAAGTACCACATCTTTCTCAGTCTATCAGTTGTCAGTGCCCTTCTAAAGCATCTATCAGTCAGACCCTGAGGGCGTCCAGCTGGGTGATTGGATTTCCATATTTACCTTTCCATTCTGCTGCTGTGGGCCCCTAGAAATGCTGATGGGCCCAGAACCTGATCTGCACTTGCTTCCTGAGCACAAAGGAATAAAAATAACCGCCATAGAAAGAGAGACAGAGAGAGAGGGAGGAAGAGTGGAGACAGTAGGAGACAGAATGCAGTCCAGGTAAGTCATTTAGATTTTTAGAGGCAAGAGGGAGAAAGCACCAGGTCAAACTGCTGGAGGCCAACATGCAAGGAGAGAAGAAAGAGGAGAAAGACAAGAAAAGAGAAAATGGACAGACAAGAAGGCAGTGGAGCAAGAGCTGTGTGTTTTAACTGCTGTTTACTCTAGCCAGTCAGAACTGTCAGATGCTGCAGACAGAAGACACAACATTTGTGTATGTGTGTGATGGACGGCATGTGTCTCCAGCTGGGACTGCTGTCTCCCAGTCATCCTGAGAGGAGGAGCAGAAGGAGGACAAGGCTCAGCTGGATAGCTTGGGTAACCATAGGTTTTAGCATTGTCTATGTTTTTCTCTTTTCTTACACATACGCTTGTGACAACTTATTCTGTGATCTTTCCTTTCCCTTTTTCTCTTGTGTCAGATTACGTCACCGACACACTGAATTGTCTAGCTGAACCTCAGCAGTAAATGACACAAAAGAAAACACAGTGGGTTGATATTTACTAGTAAAATGGAAATAGCTCAGCATTTTGAAAATTCAGATTTTTAGCTTTGTGCCACACATACTACAGTATATACTGTAGCCAGACAGGCAGCACATGGGCTAATGACTGAACTGCATTTTTTCAGATTTAAAAACAAGATACAGCTTTAAAGGTGTTGTTAAGAGTGTTTTTCTTAACTTCTAGATTTTAATTAAAAGCTGCACAGTAGGGCTGCACAATTTAGTGAAACATTATTATTGTGATTATTGTCATTTACACTTAAACCTACAAACAACCAATACCTCTTGTTTAGGGTGCAGATCATTTTCTGAAGTCACTCACACACACTTGCTAACGGTGTACAGAACATGCACATCATCCTTCTTGCCAAATGGCATGTGGCAATGCTTTCAAACACTCTCCAATTGCATTTTGTTGCCTTTTTACTAGTCAGGACTTCCAATGTCATACATTCATAGTATGACATGGAAGTCCTGACTTCCATTTCCTGAATTCTATTTCCTGACTTCCATGAGAATTTCTATTCTCTGTTCTGATACAAATTTCTCTTGATTCTCTGCTCAGTGTCACTCGATAACAGAGGTCTAATTTTGGGCACCACTTCAGGGTCGGGCTATTCTGTGGTATGCATATTCTATGGTAAACTTCTTCTGTTTGATAATTTTGGAGGCCACTGTACTTATGGGGACCTTCAGTGCAGCAGAAACCTTTGCAGCCTTTCCCAGATCTGGCAGACAGTTTCTTTGACCTTGTGGTTTTTGGTTTCTGATACAGTATGCATTGTTAACTGTGAGGCCTTCTATAAAGTTTTTAGAGTAATTTAACACAGGTGAGCTCCAATCATGGTGTAGGAACATTTAGCAACAATCAAGAGAAATTTGCACTTGAAATTTGCACCTGAGCTAAATTTTAAGTTGTTGCAAAGGGTCTCATTACTGTGCTAATGTGATATTTTAGTTGTGGCATTTTCATACATGCAAAGGTTTCTTGAATTCTGTCTTCACTTTGTCATTAAGGGCTACTGAGTGAAAAGAATGCATTTGAATAATTGTAGTATCTGGCGGCAATATAACAAAATTTAAATAAGTGAAGGAGGTCTCAATGCTTTGTGAATGCTCTGTAATTGAATTGCAACCTTTTGTAGTTATAATTTCACAGGTTGATGTTACAACTGTGGTTAGATTAATTGTGCAGAACTACTGCAGGATGAAGAAATTGTGTCAATGAGAATTCATACAACATCTCTGAATCTGTTTTAGTTGTGTTTTTTTTTAACACCAAAAATGACCCATTAAATCCATAACTATACCCATTTAATAGCTGTAGCTCATCTTGTGGAAGTCAGAATCAGGAACACAGTAGTAGGAAAACATTTGATCAAAGACTGTCGATTCATCTTTATATGTGAATGACACTATTGGGTGGTGAACAAAATACCCATTAATAAGTGTTAATAATGCTTCTAATTTCATGAAGGCATGTCTCATCCAGTCTTTCCAAATAGGCTCTATCTAATAGTGATGTATATTGTGATATATTTCACCACTTTGAAAAGTTGGTATTTGTGATTTTAACTTAATGAGATTATGTCTGAACTGATTTAGAGTTCTCCAGATGTCATAGAGTACCAGGTGCAAGATGACTACTGAGTGACTGACATTAGATTATGGTATTTGACAAACTACCCCCACCAGACCTGCTCTCAACACTGCACATGCACTAGACGAAAAAAACAGATATTCATTTTGTGTACGTACTGTTAATTTCAAATTCCTATTCATGTTAAGCAATAGTACACACTGTTCCTTGTCAGCTTTGTTGTTCAGTCTGTGTGTAAAACTCTGGCTGTAGCATCGATAGAACTGTTTCTGCATCTGCAGTCTGCATCCGTGTCTGTCCAAGGACAAGTAGAAGTCACGAACTGGCCTTCAGATCACTCTTCATCGTAGTATTCACCAGTTGAAATTAAAATACCTTAAACACTGAGTGTATCTGACGTGTAATCAGATGTGGATATACTTTGTAAATATAGGCCGTCTCTTTCGGTCTCTTCATCTTTGGGGAAAGCCAGCTTTCATTGTGTAAAATATATTTCATCATACATTATTTATGATTCTTGCAACACTTAAAGGATGCTCGTAAATTATATATTCCATTCCTTTTTTTATTTTTAGAGCCTGGGTATTTGGTCTCCCTTGTATCTTGCAATAGGTGGTAGATTATAGAAATTGTGATGCAGATGGATGAAGTTGTCATTTGGTTTAACTGTGAGATTAGAATTGCTGAGGAGAAGGAGCTGGCACTTTTCTCTCTGACTGTGCTCAGCAAGGCAGATTAGCATCTCATTAAAATGAATTGGTCCAAACATCTGTCATTTCCTTTATCCATTCATCTTGTTGTTTTCACTGCTTCTTTTTTTATTCCTATGCCAGTTGCATAAGCATTCAGACCTGACATAGAGTTTTGTGAGGAAATGCTACAGTATTTTGGAAGTGTACGGCACACAGGCTCTTTTTGTTCCTATAATGGCTACCCAGACATAACTGTGCTGCTTTTTGAGATTGGTCTAGTCTGAAAGTTAATTTACTCCCAGCTAAGCAGAAATCACTGTGTTCACTTTACTCTTTATATTGTCTGTTACATTACATATTTTGTCATAAACTAAAGTATTGGACAAAGTGAAACTTGATAATTAGGATAATGAGTTAAGGGATCGCCAAAAAAAAAACAAATCCTGAAAGAGGACAGTAATGTCATCAACCAATAGTTGGAACCAAAATATCTAATATATGTTCAATATCTTGTGGTTTTACAGAAAAAATGAGAGGGATCTGGGAGAGGGTAAAAATTACTGAATGGGTTTACAGAATTGGGAGTCTATCCAATAGCTGTCAACACATTTATTGCAAAAACACAGAAGCCAACTTTTTTAGTGTGGAAGTCTGAAAACAGCTTAGTGATTTGTTTGATAATTAGCTGATGCTGCATAACATAATATCGTTGGCACACCTGAAAAATGTGGTTACCAGGACAGCATTATTTGAGTTATATACAATAGGTGAAACAAGGGTATTTATATTGTTCTTTTAAGAATCAGTTTCTAAAAGATTTACAAATTTGGGAATTTTAATTAGTTTAATTTTAATAGATGAAAATTCCGATAAATTATTATTTAAATTTAGTTATCAGGGATGTTTTCTGGCCTCAATCGTGGTTTGAGTCCTCAGCTCTGGCAACTATGCTGAGTCTGATCTGATACCAATGTTCATTAGTGACAGCTGAGAACCTGCTGCCGTTTGTCATTTGTAATCAGCACTGACAAATAATATAAAGCTGCTAACTAAATGTTTGTACACTGTCATTATATTTGCCAATAGGTAATAGTGCTAGAGGGGTAGAGAATCTACAATGTTTGCCTAATACTGTTTTTTACAACTGGATTTTTCTGGAACTGAAAACTAATAGAAAAGCTATAGAATTAAGGAAGTTGGAGTATTTTTATGTTGATATAATTTATATATTATGATGTAATTTATTAATCCCCTTGGGTAAATTCATCTGGACAAGAGCTGCATATAAGGTGCAAATGGTCTTGTCCGGGGACACTTTGACATATGGCCAGAAGGAAACAGGAGATAAACCCTTAACTGTACAGCTCATGACCAACTGCTTAACCAACCAATGACAAAATGAAACCCCAGTCTCTTATGTGGCAGACAAAGCACTAGCCACTATACTAATGAGCTCTGGATAGCTTACAGTGCCCATTTTACGATTATGTACAATTGTATGATTTAGATTATAGTGAGCAAAAAGTCTGTGCGAACAGACCCTCTCAGAAACAACTGGTGTTGCATCACACACCCCCATAACTCTGCAATACATCATTTCAAGCACAAACTTTGAATGAACCACTCGGGCAGCGGCTTCTACAAAACCAGAAAATGTAAAAAAGGACATGTGGTGTGTGTCTAAATGCACCATAGAGTCACATAAATGTTCAAAGGTACTATGAAATCTCATTCTATTGAGGAGCAAAAAGTGCTGCCCAGAGTCAGAAAGCTTGGTCTGAGTCACAGGTCATGGGTCCTCCCAACAGGATATTAACAGCAAAAAACATCCAAGAATGGCTAAGAACATATCATTGGACTATTCTGAAGTGGCCCTCTACGAGTCCTGCTCTATATCACATTGAGCATCTGTGGAAAGAGCTGAAACATACAATCTAGAGAAGGAACCCTTCAAACCTGAGATAGTTGGAGCAGTTTGCTTATGAGGAGCCAAAATACCAGTTAACAGATGCAGACGTCTCATTGAGAGATACAGAAATCACTTGTTTGCAGCGACTGGTTTAGAAGGATGTGCATCAGTAATTTTTAGTAATATTTATTTTTTATTACTTTTGTCAGTTTGACCATTGTAGGTTTTCTTTCTATAACAGAAGGGTACCAACTATTTTGTCCATGTCTGTCTATGGTGGAGCTGACACAGCATAGTATTTACCTATTCCTGTGTTTTCTCCACTCTCTTTCTTCATGGCTGAAGAGTCATTTAGTGCGTTTACAGTTGGCTTTCTAAAAAAAAAAAAAGATTAATTAAGTGACATGTAACCAAGAAACCTGGTTAATCGGGATATGAGATTAGAGAAAGCAGATTTTCCAAGTTAGATTTCTCTCAGAGAGCTGTTTACTATTTACTATAAATTTAGAGGAGCGGCTGGATAAAAGGAGAGATCATTACACAGAGCGAAGCTTCCTCCTTGTTAAATAAAAAAATCGTAACATTTCACCAAGCGTTTCTTAAATTCAGACAGTTTGCACTGAGTGCTGTCTGCTTTTCGCCACGTGTCCCCCACAGAGCTGTCCGTCACCTCCTTCGTCACACAAAAAAAAGGAAAAGGAATAATCAGATTACTCTTTTGCTGCATGTATAATTGACCTTCCAGTAGGCAGGTATCTTGAGTGTGTAAACTTGTTCCCCGATTAGCAGAGAAACCTGGTTTCACTCAGTAACCTGGTTAATTGAGTGCATGTAAGCGCACTGGCGGGCAGGATAACGCAGACAGTAGATTGATTGCACGATGCTGTCAGCCTGAATGAAAGCACTGTGCTGAAATGAGATTGGACCATTAAACTATATCTAATGCCTTTGTGATTTGAAGGACAGCATTCATAGTGTATTCTATTAGCTGTTTTTTTTTGCTATTCAACTTTTACCTACAGTACTTCCTACATATGCTGTTATTTTCTTTCTTTTACTTGTATACTCTTATTTGGCTGCAGTGGCCCACTTTCCTAATGGGCATCATTAAAGTTTCATCTTACAGGAAAGGAAGGAAGATGCTGCTGTAGAAGAGGAGGAAGCTTTGAGTGTGTTTTCATGTTCTTCTCATTTATACACAGTCGTTTACTCTTCATGTCTGTCTGTGTCTTTAGGTATTAAAGCCAGTGGTTAGTCCAGAAGTCAACCACGGGTTGGGTAACAGAAGACTCATTAACTTTTCCCTTTCAGGTAAGCTATATGCATGTATGTGTGTTTTTATTTTATTTTTTTGTATTTTGCTTCAGTGCTCAGTGTCTTTTAGTTAATTTGTTCATGCATCTTCATCAGACTCTTGTCTTGACCCGCAGTGTTCACTGTCTAACAGCAATGGTTGACTCATCATTGAAAAGCCACAACATAGTTATGTAAATGCTGTCATTTGATGAATGTACAGTCAGTTGATTTTTATTACAGTCCACAGGATTGATTACAGCATCATTTGCATTTTCACAAGAGAAATGGAGTAATTCTGTCCTCTGAGCATTTAGTTTTCAAAGCCTGATGATGTGGGCCTCCCCTGATGCCAAATTAAAGCAATTGCATTTTAATATTAATCGTACTTCTATTAAAGAGCCTAATTAATGCTCTGAGTTTTGGAACTATATTTGCTTTTGGGGATGTAAACAGGAATTATGATGGAATGTTGGATTTTGTGAGTTAGCTGTGGGCAACAACTTAGCCTATATTTGTCTGCATTTTAGCAAACTAAGTATATGAGAAATTAGCTCTTCCTGTACACATTACTGTCACTGCAATTTTTCTTTGAAACATTAAGACATTTAGAATGGTCTCACTCGTCCTCTGTAAACAGAATCAAATACAGTATCTGTCAGATTCATTAAAAGCCTTTTATTATCTTAAATGTGTGCTTTGGAGACAGGGAACAGCCATCATTTATTGTATTCTTAAGATTAAATCAGGGTTACCAACTCTTATGCTTTTGGAATGAGAAATCATGCTCTTAAATAAATTTCACACCAAAATAGATACATGTACGTATGTCAATGTGGGGCAAAAGACAAGACAAAGTTATGCACATTCACACCTGTAAGCCTGTGTTTTATAATGTGTGTTGTGTTGGGCTATAGTCTGCATGTATACAGGGTTTAAATTGGTTCTTGAAGTGTCCCATTGTCTGTCTCTGAATGTCTCTTCAGGCTTTCCAAGTGTTCACTTCAGTATCAGTGACATACATTTAGTTATTTCCCAAATTCTTCAGAGTTCAGAGAGACGATGTTACAGAGTGATACCGCTTCCTTATCATCAACTTGTCATCAATAACCATAACCCGATAATGAGTTATTGCGGTGCGGATCATATTTGAGCCTAATGTTTCATGAAGCCTGCTTACTCATACTGTATGATTCTTATATACTGAATGAACTACAGGGTTGAAAGAGTGGAAAAACAGCAGGTTATGTAAGAGTCAGGCCCAAGTAAAGTTTCCCTCCGCAATCTGTCTGTACTGTCAGGTGTTTGCTGCAGTGCTTTTTTTAACTGTGTAAGAGATGTGGTGGATTTAGGTTACAGATTTTGAAAAATAAACAAGGAGCAAAGATGCTCAATTATATTAAATTCAGTTTGTTTATATTTCATCAAATCACATTAACATTTACATTTACCTTAGTTATTTGGCTGCTTTTATCCAAAGCGACTTACTAGTGATGTACAAAGCAAAAAAAAAAAAAAATCTAAGCCAAGGGGACAAACTTTGAAGTAAAGTGCTCTAGAAGGAGCTGTTTCAGTTTAATGGGGTATAAGTACAAAAATGTTTATTTTATTTATTTATTTATTTATTAAGTTTTAGGTAGAGAGAGATTTGATTGCAGAGAAAGATTTAAGTGCAAAGAAAGATTCAGAAGAGTTCTGTTTTCAGCAAGTTTTTGGAAATTAAGAGTGAGGCAGATGAGCGTGCAGCTGTGGGTAGGACGTTCCACCATCGTGGAACCACAGAGATGAAAAGTTTTCCCTGGAATCTTTTAAGGTGAGGTAAGAGCACTGTTCGCTTGCAGATTGCAGTGAGCGAGAGGGATTGTAGACCAGGATGAAGATGAGGAGTTCAGGTAGGCTGGTGCTGTTGAGTGGAGCACATGATCATTTGAAGATTTTGTGTCCTTCAGACCTTCAAGCTGTTGGTTTGAAGAAGGGGATGTTCTTCAATCCTGACCCCTACCTGAAGCTCTCCATACAGCCTGGAAAGCACAGCATCTTCCCTTCACTTCCACACCATGGTCAGGAGAAACGTTCTGGAGTGGTCTGCAATACAGTCAACCCACAGTGGGTCACAGAGGTACACACACACAGCCATACACTTTCATTCACACATATTCATAGCTTTCTGTGCTATAATAAGATGTTTAAGTACTTTAGGTAACATTATCTGTATCTTATATTGCTTGGTTGTACATGTTAAATGCAACTTTAAAGCTGTTGCAGTTGGGGAAAGCTGGACTTTGATATTAAACCAAAGAAACAGGACACCGGCTGGGTTTTTCTGAATATTTAACACAAGCACAAACCATTATGGCACTTTGTATAGTT
The DNA here is from genome assembly GCF_900324465.2 of Anabas testudineus. Taxonomy (NCBI): domain Eukaryota; kingdom Metazoa; phylum Chordata; class Actinopteri; order Anabantiformes; family Anabantidae; genus Anabas; species Anabas testudineus. Next base: position 31,062,565 of record NC_046611.1, read on the forward strand.
TTAGTATTTTACATCTACATTGCGAGCATGTTACTTTTTCATTTAAAAACTGACAGTCTAATGTTTCTGTGAGAGACAGTAACAGGCTACTGAAATAAAGGATTTTTAAAAATTGATTAGTGCAACAGGTCAAGCAGCCAAATACACTTATGAAATCAAATTCCATTGAATGAATGAGATGCATCTTTTAACAGCATGGGTGGGAAGAAAACAAGGATCTAAATAATATAGGAGGAATTAAGCTAAGGACAATTTCTCTCAATATTTTATTATTTAAAGGAGAACAGATCCCTAGGAAAATCACAGCTCTTTCTATGAACCCAAGAAACAAACAGTGGAAACAAGCAAAAGAGATGGGTGGGTTCTTCTTTGGTTTCAGCAGTAGAGTAAGAGGATCAATGTAATCCATGAAAATCATGTTTGCTGTGTGGAAAACAAGATCAGCCAATTGATTTTCTCATTTAGGACTTTTTCTTGGAAAGCCATATGTTACTGGAAGGTTCATTGTTGTGGACAAAGCAGATTAGCGGCATAATGGTTTAACATGAAAATTTTCTGTACTCTATGAAGGGATTTCTGACAAATGTGCACATTTAACTGCAAAGTATATCAAATTTACTGCTATTGATTAAGGTCATGGGTAATTTTCAACAACTTTAAATTGTCATTTTATCTATTTTTAATGCACAAATGACCAGAGGTCACAGATTTTGTGTGTTGCATTACTATTTATATATTTGAGTTTTGGACCGATTGAGTTTAGGTGTGGAACTGCAACTTTATTTTTTTGTCAAGTCATTCAATTTAAGAAGCCTTTTATCTTAAGGAACTTAATCTAAACCTAGTTGGAAGGACTGCTGTAGATGGTCTAATGTAAAATGATCAAGTGGAAGGCTGATGAAAAACTTCCGAAGTGGCATGCAAGCAATACCGTTCGCCCCAGCAATGAGTGCAAAATAAAGCTCTGTCTGGCCTGGATATTGCCCCGAGGCCTCCACCAACTGCTGTGTCCATGTACAATTACCACCTGTTCACTTTGGTGACGTGGTAGAGATACACTTGGCATTACCTTAGAAGTTTCTAGATTGACTGACATTGTCCTAAAGTAATGATGAACTAGTGATTTTCTTCAGCTGAGCTGTTCTTACCGTTGCTGTATATAAGTGACTATAGACGTGGAATAGAAACGTTTGCTGTATTACAACAGTATCTTAACTTGAGTTTTTAAGGTAAATAGCAGCGTCTTTAAGCTTTTGAAGTATATGAAACATAGAATAAATTTGCACTTTTGGGTTTATCCCCTTATTCCATGTCTTCCCAGTTTTTATATTTTTAGCATGAAGCTGCAATGTATAAAAATAAAATAAAGCAGCAACTGTAACTGTATGTTCTACTGAAAATGTTGCCAAAGATACATATACAAATATCAAATATCATCCCAATCCAGCCACATTGATCTTAAAATTCTCTCTCCACTATGTCTGCTTTTCTCCAGAGGTTTAACTTTGTGTCACTGCCCACTGATGTGCTGGAGATCGAGGTCAAGGATAAGTTTGCCAAGAGTCGACCAATAATTAAGCGTTTCCTTGGGAAGCTCTCTGTCCCTGTCCAGAGGCTGCTGGAAAAACACGCCATTGGGTATAACATGCAAACACATACACACACACTCCATGTACACACACACATGTGTACATTCACACGGAAATGTTTGTTTTGCAATTTCTGACTGTCTTTGTTTGTCTGCAGGGATCGCGTTGTTAGTTATTCTCTGGGTCGCAGGTTGCCAACAGATCATGTCTGTGGCCAGCTGCAGTTTCGCTTTGAGCTGACCTCCTCTATTCATCCAGGTACAATGGGCATAATGATATATACAGTACCAGCATACACTTATGATCTCTGCTATCTCTTTGGTAAACATGAGAAAATATGGGGGTTAGGTTAGTTATCATGGATAATTAACACTGTACATTAGTGTATACTGTTTATGAACAGGAAATACAACTTGAATACAATTTAGAGTAAACAGCTGCCAAAAGTAAGTTGTTCACACATTAATAAAAACAAGTATGTTCGTTCTTTTCTTAGATGATGAGGAGCTCTCCCTGGTCATAGAGGCAGCCCATTCTGAGGGGGGAAATGCAGCAGACGTCAACAATGTTGCTGATGCACCTGATGATGACACGCTCAGTGTGGGTCCTGACATGCCTGACCTTCCTTTGGATGTCCATCCTGACTCGGTCCCCTATACACCTTCAGTTACCACAGCTGAAGTCCAACCTGCTGCTGAGAACGATGAGGTAGGGGCATCATCAGGGGTGGAGCAGGGAACTGTGGAGGAGGAGAGCACAGTGAGGGAGAGACCACCAACCACTGAGTTCCAGGTTGAGCTGGTGGAGGGAGCCTCAGCTCAACAGCAGGAGGAGAGTGGTGGCATGGAGGGAGAAGAGGGAGCAAAGGAGGAAAGGCAGCAGGAGGAAGGAGTGGAGGAGCAGATAGCAGCATGTGCACCTCATGCAGAAGAGGCAGCCTCAGAAGAAAAAGAGGTTGGGGAGGAAGCACAGCCAAAGTCAGACTCTGACAATCCTGTAGCAGTAACAGCAGATGATGGGGCCACAACTGCTGAGGTTCCCACAGAGGAAAACACCACATCCCAAGAGGCTCCTGCAGAGCCAGCTGGAGATTCCACACACGAGGCGACAGAGGGAGGAGACAGAAGCTGCACCTCCTGCACCTGCCAGTCCCTCTTTTCAAACTACAACTCCCACACTCCCTTGCGCCGTAAAAACCGCCCCTGCTCTCTGCCTGTGTCAGAGCTGGAGACTGTAATCGCATCAGCTTGCGGTGAGCCAGAGACGCCGCGATCTCACTACATCCGGATTCACCACCTCCTCCACAGTCTCCCCTCAGCCCAACAAAGACCTCCAAGTCAGGAGGAGGAGGAGTCCGGGGAGGGACAGAATACAAGCTCCATTCAAGACACCACCTCCACATCAGTAACACTCAAAACCTCCATAGACAGAGAGGAGAAGGGGCAGAAAGACGAGGAAGAGGAGGATACAACCCAGTCTCCCTCTCAGGTATAGCTGGATTTCGCTAATTCAGATGGGCTTTCAGAATTTGGTAATTCCCATTCAATCTGATAGGCATTTTGTTGGTAATATTGGAGTGTAGATTATGCACCTAATAAGAAATGTAATATGTCAACAATACATTTTATAGTGCATTATTAAACAGTAGAAATTCAAGCAAATGAAAAACATCATGTCATCATTAACTCTTACTGTCATCATTAAATACAGGCATTTATGAAACTAGGTTGAAATTATAGAAAAGCGAAGAGCTGCAAGCGAGAACAACAAATCGTTCCCAAATAGATATCACAGTTTAACAACACAGTTCTGCTGCAGGTCAGGCTGCAATATTAAAAAGTTTTTTAGGTCAGCTAGGCCAGCTGCCAGCTATTAGACATCACTGGTACAAGTGTTCGGGGGCATAACTCTCTACAATCACATATCAAAACACCACTGGGGAAACACTGGGAGGATAGCTGAGGTTAGAGGGGAAGACATTAAGATGATGAGTTAAATGAATATTTTTCTGAGATGTCACTTAGCTTAAATTAAGTTGATTAAAAAACTACTAATAGTAAACTTCACATCATGTATTTTTAAAGAACTTAACCTCTTTAATTTTCTAGTGTAATGAAAAGAGTCATTGTGGAAACCTGTTGTGTCTTTTATATGTTTAATTTAAAAAATGCGAAACATGATAAAGGTGGATGAAGGTGGGTGTTAAATTCAGTCCCTACTCCTGTACACATAATTTATTGAAGTATCAAATTAGCAGATTTACATGCTGGTTTGCTGTGGACCCTGGTACAGAAGCCAGGATAGCTGCGGAACTATGGTTGTGTTTCTCACCTAACCCCTCATATCGACTGCGAACATGTGTTTGTGTCTGTGTATATCTGTAGGTCCAGGAGTGCCCAGGTCCCTGCTGCCGTCGGTCTCTACCCCGCAGTCTCTCCATTGAACGCCTTTCTGAGCTAAACCGGCTCCTGGAAGGTGAAGGTGGAGGACATGAGGCAGTCAGGAGAATCTCTCCCTCCTGCCTGGGAAGTGAAGAGGGGAATGCCATTAACAGAGGAGGAAGAAGAGTTTGCGGAAGCCCCCACAGACCTCCGGGGGAAAACGAGTGCGAGTTTTGTGACACTTCCTGCTACAGCACCTCCTGCTACAGCACTTCCTGTTATAGCACATCATGCTACAGCAACTCAGGCTATGAGGGAAGGAGCCGCTTCTGCAGCCACACCCGCCTCTCTTCAGTGGACAGCAACAGACTTTCAGGCAGCACAGTGTTTTCTTCCCAGGATGAAGAGGAAGATGAGGAAAATGCCTTTGAGTCTGTACCTGATGCCGGCCACACATCAGAGGACCAAGAGGCGGGCGGTGCAAGAGGAGAGAGAAGGACGGGAAGGTGGAAGGAGGGCAGTAGGAGGGAGCAAGGGGAGCCAACTGTGGCTGGGACCACTGGTGAGATAAATCATTCTTATTTGTCACTGCTTCATTCAGTAGTTAGAATGTCCTAACCCTAATGCCATGATTTGAGAGCTTTGAAGGGAATAATTATTTGGGAGTTCAAAGGTCAGGCAGGGACAGCAAACACACAGCTACTGAGCTGGGAGAAGTCATTATTATAATGACATACTTCATCGTAGTTGGACACGTGTAAGACAGTACATATCGGCACTACAACAGGATCTTGGTGTCTTTTCCAAGGACACCTTGACAAGTAGCCAGGAGGAACCAGGAATTGAACCACTTACCCTGGGGTTTGTAGACAACTGCTCTACCACCTGAACTACTGCCACCCTAATCATTGCCTCTTAATAACTTTCACAATCTGAGTAACAAGTTGAGTCCAAAGCAAACGTTTCACTACTCATCCAAATAGCTTTTTCAGTCTGAAGATGGGTCGAGCCCACAAATTTATGCTCCAGTGAAACCAAACCTGCAGTATAGACAAGGAAGAACCTAACAAGGAAGAAGTCCAGTTGCTATGACTTAACTTCCAGATACCTTCGCCTGGGCCACTGACATAAACACAGACAACTTACACAATGCATTAGCCATTTGGTTGTTGTTGTTGTTTTTCTCATGGTCATTCTTCGTCTGTCTGTCTGGGCATATGCCCAGTGGGCCTGTTCAATAATCCATTTATGGGTGCTGTAATAATCCCATACATAGCAATATTTTTCAAGTCAATGCTGACTTAATTTACACAAATCAAACCACTTATTCTAGATGAATCTTCTTTATTTAAAAGTAAGAACAGAAAAATGTAAATTGAAAAACACCACATCAAAAAAAAAAAAAACCTGTAGAAAGAATAGCTGTAAATTGTTCCCACCTTTGGTTTTAGCTGATGCGTATGGCCTACAGTCATATGAAACAAGCATTGTTTCGCTGTTTTAGACTGTATTTGTGCATTTTACATGACGACTGATACACACTGATAGAAAAGTAGGTCACACACACACACACACACACACACACACACACACACACAAACACAGTCATCCAGTCACAGTCTTGCAGAAACAAAATGAAATTCCACTCCTCTGAAATGCAATCGGCACACTGCCAGACTGCCTGCCAGGTTTGTTCTTTCAAATGGTTTTCTTTATCCCCTGCTGTTCACATCAAAACACACCAGCACATTCTGCACCTAAAGATGCTTTTTTGAATTTATACTAATACATGCTACAAGAATATCAATACATTATTTTCCAAAAATCAAGCCTGGTCTAGTGATTGGTATTCTAAAATTATAATTGTTATTTAGTTTGTCTAAACACATACTTTAGATCACTACAATGTATGTTATTTTGCTTGGCATTTTAAGCCTAGGCCAGTACTTATTTTTGATATTTCGAGAGATGATTCTGTTCCAAATTTAGAACAACAAAGAAGAGAGCGGGTGGTGCTGGCCTCAAGTGCTGAGTTGTAGCTATTTTAAGGCAATGAGTTGGGTGTTATTTTTGGATAAAAGTGTGTTGGCCCTGTGGGTGTGTGCTGGACAGCACCTCTGCTGGAAAATAGGATTGATTTAAAGCTCCATGCTGATGTTAGTAAACCATAATCAAGGCATTATACAGCAAGGATTCAGATGTCATGGTTAAGTTTTAACCATATTAAACATCAGGGTTTGTGGAGAAAAAGTAAAAACTAATCTTTAGTTAGATATTTTGTCCTCTCCAAAATTCCCCTAGACAGTTTACAGCACATTAGTAATACTCTGCTTGAATCCTAGAATGTAGTTGGTTTTCAATATAGCTGTGATGTCATACAGTCCTGCAGCACTGAACTCAGATTTAAGGTGAGTACAGTAAAACTCTGACCCCCTCATCCCCAAAATAAGCCGCAAAAGTAAGCATTACTACTGTAGGACTAATTGTAACTGTAATGCAATTGCTGGCTTTAGTTCCTTTATAATACTGGAAAAAATCATTACATTATTTCATAACATTTTACTGGCAACAGTGGTGGAGACCAAACCAGAGCTAAACAAAGAGTTAATATTGGATTACACTTCCTATTTGTTCGTTCGACTTTGTTTGTAAGTCTTGTATAAATAGTAACATTTTATTAAAACCATTGTGTCATTCTAGAAACAATTTTTTTCATCAGTGTCTTCTCCTTTTGCTGAGAGTAAACTGTCAGATGTGCACAGCTAGGACTTGCTAAAGCTGCTGCATGTTCAAGAACCAGATCAGATAAGAAAATCAGGGTGAGAGGGTTGAAATCAAATGCCCCTCAACGTTAAGAGTGTTCAAATGCCCTGTGTTAAAACCACCTGAGGTTAGTGAAGACAGTGTGCACTTATCAAAGTTGCTTTTTATGACCTGCGGCATTTTCGATTTTACCACCAACATCAGTCATCTAAACAGCATATTGATAATGTTGCTATCTGGCGAACTACGTTTATTTACAGTGATAAATTTAACAGCTTGTTATTTCTGCTCTCTGTTTTTTGCACGGTGCAACTGTATGCATGTGTTAAAATCCATGTCGAAGAAATGATTTGTCCAGGGCTCGATCCACGTGGGACATGTGCTTATGTCCAGGAAAATAATTTCTTGTAGAGAGTGGGACAGCAAGAACAGCTTGTACTTGTTGTATTGCTTTAAGGTTAGGTAAAGACTGTTGATATGCCAACTGCCTTATCCTCCACATCCACGCTTTCCATCTTACATAAGGGGCACTTCCTGTTTCCTGAAAGTAATTTCCAGCCATAATGTCCTTTAATAAGTGTGACAGAATATAGAGATTGCACATCTTTAGCGTATGTTTTCCTAGTCTCATAGTGTGGTGTAGTGTATCCCCAGCCTTGTGGTAATTTATCCCATACTGTCTCTCTGATGTCATGTAGGCTCAGGCTTCTCCCCTCCTGTTGGCCAACTTCCAGTCCTGCGACCCAGCCATGACCTAAACCATTTTCCTGCTGCCACTGACCAAGCCTTACCTCCAAGTAAGAACCAACAGCTCCCAGTCTTACTCTGGAGTCTCATCCAGCACTTTGGTTTGCTGTGGGTATGGCTGCTTGTGTGTGTGCATGCTGCTGTGTATGTTTGCTTCCCAAACATATTCTTCCTCTGTGCTTTCCATCATCATCTCATTGTCCCTCCTTGATTATTCCTTTAGTTCAGAAGTACAGCTTTATACTGATCTGTGCTGCTCTGTGTTGGATGGTTTAAGGGCTCACCGCTGTTCACTCACTTGGAGTAGGAAGGTACTAACTCGGCTTATCTCATTGTCCAACTCAGTTTCTAACAAGTGAGCCTTTTCCTTACATGCAAAGATACATGTTTGTGAAGAATCCTTTAGATTCCATGATCTATGAAGAGCTGCTACTGAGTAAGATCTTTCTAAACACATCAGGTAAGATTATGGTCAGCTGGTTTATAAGATCTTACCAAATGAAGCAATGCAGCAGGATTGTCAGTTCAGCTGTGATTCACAGTGAGCACATATCAAACACAATCTTAATCTTAATAACCATCCACTACAAGTACCACTGTAAAGTCTCCACTCAAGTTTAAGTACATGCAGTGAAATTATGAAATCAGTGTATTTAAATAGTACTGATGCTGCTATAATATAAATGTACAAGTTTGGACCAGATTTATTTGGCAAATGTATAGTAATAATACAGAAGTAGTAAGAAATAACAGTCAAATATCTGTTACCAAGCTGATGTGTGTGGAACACAACATCACAGATGGTGAAGGTGGAGTTGGTTTTAACCACTTGGTATTTAGTGTGTAATAAGGAACCATCATTTACTAGCTGAATATATTGTTATAATGCTCTACTCTTGCAAAAAGTAACTAGTAACTAAAGTTGTAAAATCAATGTAGTGAAGTTAAAGTAACAGAAAACATACAGTAAAGTACAGCTATCTTAGATTTGTATTAAATTACAGTACTTGAGCAAATGTACTTAGATACTTGCAGACATGGAAAGAAAGAAAGAAAGAAAGAAAGAAAGAAACACTTTGGTCACTATAATAACTTGAAACTGACAAAAGAAATAATAAATAAAAATGTACTAAAAATGAACTCATGAAAATCAGACATTTTGAGCTGTTTGTCAACAGAAGTGTAAAAAAAATAAATAACAATGAAACTGGCCTAAACAAAAATGATGGCACCTTTAACCTTTAACCTAAATCCTTCTGGGCAATCACTGCAAGCAAGCGATTTCTGTAACTCTCAATGAGACTTCTGCACCTGTCAACAGTAAAGCAGCCCCAGGACATAACCTGCTTTGAATGCTTCACTATTTGCATCTGTGAACATAGAGCTGATGTGACTTTTCAAAAAGTTCCAATTTTGTCTTCTCTATCCAAAGGACATTCTCTCAGAAGCTTTGTAACTCATCAATATGATTTTTAAAACTTTTTTATGACTTGCTATCAACAGTGGAGTCGGTTGCCTTTTATTAAGTCCACTATGGCTCCAACAGTCACTGAAGTTGTGATCTGACACTGATGTACCTTGACCTTGGATGTCACCTCTTATGTCTTTGGAAGTTTTTCTGGCCTCTTTGGGTATTATTCCTACTTTCCGTCTCTGCAATTTTTCTTTCTCCTGCGGCCACGTCCATGGAGGTTGGCTACAGTCCTGTCGACGTTAAACTTCTGAATATAATGTCCTGTAGTCACAGGAACATTAAGCTGCTTGAAGATGGTCTTACAGCCTTTACCTTTAACATGTTTGTCTATTTTTTATTTCTAATCTCCTGAGACAACTCTCTCCTAAGCTTTCTGTGATTCATGTTCAGTGTGGTACAACAGCAGAGTGACCACTTTTCACCCTTTAAATAAGTAGACTGACTGATTTTTATTTTATTTTGTTGAATCACAACCCTGAAGCAATGTCTGACTTTTATGAGTTAATTTGTAGTACATTTTTATTTATTATTCCTTTTGTCAGTTTCGAGTAATTGTGTATTTTTCTTTCTTTAACAGAAGGGTACCAACAATTTTGTCTACGTCTATATATGTATTAGATTCATTTCCTAGCGGTGTTGGTACTGAACTGCATTTCAATGGCGATGCCTTCACTTACTAGTAAGCATCTAAACAGTGATGCATTCAGTTACTGTTGACATGCTAAAGTGCACGTGAATGGTAAAATCTTCAGTTGCAGACGCAGTGGGTGAAGGACCAGTGAAGGTTAGAGGTGTGAGCTCGAGCTGGTAGCACTCTAAAAAGCGCTGTGCTGCTTATCTTAGTAAGTGTAACCTGACTGATGTCAGCGTGCTGGGATAGTGATGATGATAATTGTGCACTGTATATACGACTGAACAGGTGAGTGTATTTATTAGACCACACCACCACCTGAGATCGGACCTAAAGTAGAAGGAGCGGAGTTACATATACAGTAGCAAGAAAAAGTATGTGAACCCTTTGGAATTTCATAAATTCAGGTTCTTAAAAACCTCACTGCCAATATTGCTGTGCAGTGTCAATCTGCTTTTTTTCCTGCTATTTATCTTGTACGGAGCAAACTCAAAAAGTCGGAGTGTTTTTTGTCAGTCAAAGCAGCTAGTCTGTTTTATTCCTATAAGAGGAATTGGAGGTCATTGTTCAGTGTTCACATACTTTTTTCAGTCGCACTGTGAGGTTTTTATGTTGTTCTCAATAAAGACATGAAAGATCAGGGTTATTATTTTAGGCACATTATATTTGTTAATACTCTTGACTTGGATGAAGATCAGATCACATTTTATGACAAGTTAATGCAGAAAACCATACAATTCTGAAGAGTTATTGCCACTGTATAAACTCCATACAAATAGAGTTTATACAAGCAGTACTGGTAGTAAGGGGCTGTTCTGTGTCCAGGGGGCAGAGCAGTAATGACATTTAACAGATGTATTTTTTCTGTCCACAGGGATCCATTTTCATCTTTCTTCTCCTCCTACAGCAGGGGAAGGTTATGCATTTCTCCATACAATGGGAAAACAATTTTATTTTCGTTCGATTGTTGCAATCCTGAAGCAGCCCCCATCCTCTCTTAGTAGAAAGCACAACTGCAACACAGTAAAATGTGTCAGTAACAGCTCTTATTCGATTTATTTTGTGTTGTTTGGCGTCTGTGTCAGAATTGTTATTATTTCAGTAACATATCAAGGTTTAAATTAGACACATTTTTTTGTTAATTCACCTTTAGTTATCAAAACTAGTTTAAATTTTGTCTTCATTGATGTGAAGTCGTGAATTATTCCCACCTGCTTAGTATGTTTTTTATATCATTATTTTTTCAGCTGGTGAGAATGTATAGCTGTAACACAACTCAAAACAAAAAGAGTAGCCTAATAAAAACTGAATTCCTTTTTTTTAATTATTTCTATTAATTAAAAAACATCTATCCATAAACAGCAAGGTCAGTTTTTTTAAATCCTTTTTTTTTTTCTTTCCACGTCATTGTCCCTAAACACTTGTCACCTTGAGTGTATCTGCCGCATCTCAATCCATGGGGATTTGTAAAGTGTCTTTATATCAAATCTATCCCTCCCTGTTTCACTTTAAGGTCAAAACCCAGTCAGTAGCTGGGTTTTCATTGTACATACAGTATATTGTGTGAATTACAGTTAACCAAACTGCGCTTCTCATTGTGTGTGGCCTTATCAAAAGAAAAACAGCTAGGGTTGGGGTTAATGATATCCAGGAGAACGTTTGTTTATATCCAGCTAACTGAAATGTGTATAATAAAGACAATCTCAGTAGTAGAGCTAAGTAGAGTTTTTTTGTCGACACAGACTGGGAAGCTCGCGTCGACAGCCATGGCAGAGTTTTTTACGTGGACCACGTCAGCCGGACCACAACCTGGCAGAGACCAAGCCACAGCGGCAAGTGTAACCACAGCATCCCCCGCTCAGGATCCACCCAGCAGATGGAACAACTCAACAGGAGGTCAGATTCAGAGTAGGAAGAGAGAGTAGTAGAGAGAGAGCTCCAACTGTGATGATTATTATTGTTAAGAAAGGCACTGTCTAGCATTGCCATCTGAGTTAACAACAAGGAGAAGCATCAACATCTGGAGGTTTAAAGGCATTGATTTAGTGTATTAACAGGAACATTTCCAGATGCAGACACTTGCTTTATTAAGTTCCGTATTACACACAGTAGTTTGGTGACAACTAAACTCGTTGCACAGAGGTCAGTTTGGCAGTATTATGTATAACCAGCACTTACTGTACTGTAATACATACATGAATAGACTTTAGTCATTATCACTCAGTGTATATGTAAAATATTATTTTTCATCTAACTTGACCAAATAAATATTTTGGATTGGAAGATGTTGAAACCAGGTAGTAGTGTATAAGAGAAGCAGTGAATAGTCTCAGTCAGTCTGTTCAGTTACAGCACCACACACTGCAGCACTGTACAGGTAGAGTTTGGCTGACATCTGCTGACTAGAAATGGAATTTAAACCAAAACCTTTGCTTGTGGAGGATACTGTTTAAATAAATGCAGCATGATGCAGATAAAAAAATGAGGTCATGAAGAATAGAGTTTGACTTTTGAGCACTGAATAGTAACACTGAATAGGTCTTGAAAACAGACATTTGTCCATGTGAAAGGTGGAGACACCCCTCAGAAATCCAGTAATACATTTTGTCATTTGGCTTGTTGTTTCTGCAGGTACCAGAACATCCAGAGGACCATGGCCACAGAGGAGGAAGGTGGCAGTCAGAGGCTAGAGCGGAGCAGCAGTACAGAGACTGATTCTGACTCTACTCCCACAGGTGCAGTGCTCATACCATCTGTACTCTTTATGGCTACTAAAGGACACACTGAAGCTAAGTTTGGGATTAATGCTGGCTTTATTTTGTATGTATACTTTGGTGTAATTCTCACTTTAATGTATTTCTCATTGTTTCCAGACCCCTCCTCCCCTGTCAATCACCAAAAACTGAGCAATCTCCTTCAGTCGCCTGCTGTCAAGTTCATCACGCACCCAGAATTCTTCACTGTGTTGCACAGTAACTATGTGAGTATACACACACACACACACACACATTTTTGTATGGCAGTCAGTGGGAGGACACTAATTGACATATGCATTCCTTAGCCCCCTACCGTCTCATAGGCCATGCTAATCTACTCTGTTTCAATTTTTAATTTATCACATGTACTTCCTTAACCCGCTGCTCGTCCTCACAATGATAGCCATACAAACACACACACAGGTTAGAGTATATTATTTTATTGTGAACAAATCCAAGAAAAACAAATGGCAAGAAAAAGGTTTTGATTTGAGTCACAGATATACATACACAATATGATAAGCTGACAAAACAGTCATGATCTTTCATCTCAAAACACAGATTAAACAGACAAAGTGATGTTGGAAAAAGTGGTTGGACCACTTTCGGCAGCAATAATCTCAAACTGTGCTTTTTTCTTGCCACTGTGTAAATGTTTTAAATATTTAAATACAATCATACCTGTTTTGCAGGCAGCCTACCGGATGTTCACCAGCAGCAGCTGTGTCAAACACATGATCCTGAAAGTGCGTCGCGATGCCAGGAACATTGAACGCTACCAACATAACCGGGACCTGGTGGTTTTCCTCAACAAGTTTGCAGATACTCAGCTGGAGCTGCCAAGGGGTTGGGAGATAAAGACTGACCCTCAGGGAAAGGTATTTCTCCTTACACATGTAGAATGAACTGAATTAGAGGATCAGCATCAAATGCTGTCAAACCAAAATGAATACAGGACTCAGGACTGATAAGTTGAACAAACACCACATAGTTGAATGCAACACAGAATCGATGCTCACCTCAAGTTATGTATTATCTAATGTATTAACAGGCCAGATTATGAAACCAGCAAATGCATAAACACAATGAGATCTAATGTATGGTCTGTATGTTTGAGGTATAATGCGATGTTGCAAGCAGATCATTTGAATATCAGTATTCTGCACTGCTAACTGCAATTATTTACCATGCCCATTTAAATTCACAAGGTGCCCTGCCTCCCACAGTCTTTCTTTGTGGACCACAACAATCGAGCAACAACCTTCATTGACCCTCGGATCCCACTGCAGAATGGCCGACTGCCCGGCCACCTCGCCCACAGACAGCACCTTCAGAGACTACGCAGCTACAGTGCAGGAGAGGTACTCACACACATCTCTCTCTATTATTGCTCACTAGTCACATTTGAGATTTCTCCTGCAAAAAGACACCTTTAACATGACTTGGAGTTTTCTGCTGATGTCCTGTGCTTCTGCGTTTTTTTGGAATAACAAAGCAAAAAAAAAAAAGAAGATTAAATTCACTGCTCATGCTTTAGTCTATGTTTATGTTTTGTAAGCCAAGTCAAGTGCTTTTTGTCTGTTTACTCAACTAAACGTTGAGGACCTGTACTCTACAGCTGACCATATGCAGCACATTGAACACATTGGTTCCATGACCATGTTTAAGACAGATGGAAGTGACTGATTACTATGTGTCGTGTGTGTGTTTATGATGCTACAGTACAGTTTATGGTTTGTCTTTCTTCTGTTTTGCTGACCAAGAGCTCTACATAAGATCTATGTTTCAGAGATGCTCCGACCTTGATGTCCAGCCATAATTATATGGCACTAGTGTGGCATACTGGCCTGTTTCCCCCATATCCAATACACTGATTACAAAAATCGATTGCTCCCTCTCAGTCTTATACAGTATATTCCAGAACCTGACATGCAGCTTTGTTATGTGATATGTGAAAAATCAGAAAAAAGCGTTAGTTCGGTCTGTTCATGAGTCTTTCTGACCAGAATAACAGTACTTTACACTGTACAGTATCATCATACTTAACCTTTAAACACAATGATCAGCATCAGTTCAGGTGAACAACAGTTAAAAGGATTTTCAATTTCAGCAGTCAGCGGCTCCTGCAGTGTCGTGCTAATATACTGGCACTATCTACAAAAATAGCAGATCTTTCTTTAGCATCCGTTATCCATGGTTGCACTGTCAACAGGAACTGCTCATACCTCAGTACAGTGTGAGGCACATGTCTCCCAGTGAATAGTGTGTTCTGCTGATGTTTGCTCTCAGGCCTCCGAAGTGTCCAGGAGCCGTGGGGCTTCTCTGATGGCCAGACCTGGAAACAGCCTGGTAGCCGCCATACGCAGCCAGCATCAGGGTGACCCGCAACAGCTTGCAGCCCCATGTAGGCGCTGTCATGAATGAGTCATGACTTTTAATTATTGATCATATTATATTGATGACTGCTTTAGACTCCTGCCGTGTTAATGTCTCTCTGTTTCTTTCTCACCAGCTTACAATGACAAGATAGTAGCATTCCTTCGACAACCAAACATATTTGACATGTTGCAGGAGCGACAGCCCAGCCTGAGCAGAAACCATGCACTGAGGTATCCTCTTTTTTAAAGAGATACTGACTTGAATATTTGTTTTAATTTTCACTGTGCAAATGTAGGCTCGTTTGTAAGTTATGAACCCTTTTTTATTATTATTTGGGCCTTTTACCCTTTATTTGATAGTTTTGAAAGTACAGAGGCAGACAGGAAACAAGGGGATAGAAAGAGAGAGATTTTGACATGCAACAATGCCAGTGTGCTCCAGTTACATATCCTAGTTTAACCACTATGGCTTTACAGAGCTATACATTACAACACGTATGAACAAGAGAAGTAATACCAAGAAATTATTATCACTTAGGGAAAGAGTGTAAATAAATGAAATAAAAAAAAAAAAAACAGAGCTTCATATGGGACACATAACTTAGGTTTAGATGATGTCCTCCTGCATCTTCTCTTCTCCATGGAGCTCTAAATGAATTTAATAATAGCCTATCAATTCTTGCCACTGTCGTCCTCATCAGGAATCTGATTATTATGATTCATACACATTCACTGTTCATGTACTGTTCTTTGGTTGTGTAAAGCTGCTTCGTGACAATGACAATTGTAAAAAAGACCTATACAAATAAATTGAATTGAATATTTATATGGTCAGTACATTGTGCTTTCACACTCTCTCATCTGATTCTGGCTGGAAACACTTTAAGGATGATGAAGTGCATGAGTGGAAACTTTCACATGGACTGGCTACTTTTCTCAAAAAGAGAAAGCCATGTGAGAACATTCAGGTCTGGAGGTCTGGAGCAGCATGCATTTATTGTGCTTGTGCCTTCTGATCTGCATCTAATAGATGGTATGATTATAATAATTGTGACCCTTTTTCTCGATTACTTAGGGAGAAGATCCACTACATTCGGACAGAAGGCACCCAGGGGGTGGAGAAGCTGTCGTGTGATGCAGACCTGGTCATCCTGCTAAGGTAAGAACTGCATTGAGCTGCACAGGCCTGATGGACCAAAGCAAACAGCTGTTGTGTCCCTGTTAACCCTGCCTGCACCTGATGAGAGAAACTTTACTCTTTTGTGTCAAGTATAAGTGGATCTCCTAGTTTGCAGTGAAACTATGTCTTTGCTTTCTGTTTCCTGTTCTTCCAGTTTATTTGAAGAGGAAATCATGTCTTATATTCCACCTCACCCCATCCACGCCGGCTTTAGCTTCTCCCCTCGCTGTTCACCTGCATCCTCTCCACAGAACTCTCCCGGTATGTCCTCCAGCCTGCCGATCAAAGATGTCTGTAGTTTCCTTTTTCTCTGTATGATGTGACTTAGTGAATATTCACTTGTCATAATTCTTATTACTTGTTATTGGAATATGAATTATTGGTTATGCAATTTTTTGTTACATCTGCAGTAAACCTCTGCAAAAATGTGAATGGAGTCTGGACATGTTAAAGGATCATTCACTATGGATGACAATGCCTTAAAAACATGAAGAAAAAAAAAGCCCCACAATTGTATGCTAATTTTAGCACTGTGACAGTGTAGCTGGAGGGATGAGAGGGATACACAGAGGCAAGAAAAAGTATGTGAACCTGTAAAGAGTATTAACAATTATAATGTGCCTAAAAGAATAAAACACAAAAATCTGATCTTTATTGAGAACAGCCATAAAAGCCTCCTAGTGATAGTGGAAAAAGTAAGTGAACACTTAAAAATTACATTTGCATTTCAGTCATCAGTCGGTCTCTATATGAACTGTTATTTATTTCCTCTCTCTGTGTCTTATTTCTGTTTTGTGTGTGTAGGCCTGCAGAGGGCCAGAGCTCCTGCTCCTTACCGCAGAGACTTTGAAGCCAAACTAAGAAACTTCTACAGAAAATTAGAAGCAAAGGGCTACGGTCAAGGACCAGGCAAGATCAAGTAAGACTGGCTGGAAATAACATATCTGAAACATCCTATTGTATCATTATTAAATGCCCCCTATAGAGCAGTCACAGCAGCTTTATTATTAAATATCCCAATCATAGTAATTACAAACAAAGACAGAACCACTTCCTTCATTCAAAGTTAGAAGATCATCATCACAGTCTGGTCATTAAATATGTATATGATTATTCATTATTATATAATTAGATATATTTTGACATATTTTACAATATGTTTACATCTCTGTTAACCACCAGTTTTATACCTAAAAATAATAGAGAGTGTAAAAATGTATAGACTTAGCTATATTTTAAAATGTATGTTATGTGTGATCTGTTGTGCTTGTGTTAGACTACTGATCAGGAGAGAACATCTGCTAGAAGGAACCTTCAATCAGGTGATGGCCTACTCCCGCAAAGAGCTGCAGAGGAACAAGCTCTACGTCACCTTCCTTGGGGAGGAAGGGTGAGACACACACACACACATGCATGAATACACACGTGAATGGTCAGTTAACACAGCAAAATGCTATGGGTGGTATGTTAGTTAGCCCCCAGAATTTGAAATCTCATTGTGCTTGTTTTGGTCATGTTACACTGAAAAAAATGTTGACAAAGATGCATATGTATCTATCATATGCACTGAAACTCATTCATGCAGTATATTTCAATGCATACAAAATGATCGACTAAAATTCAAAAAAGACACAAGTTAGTGAGGCACCCATTTAGTAGGGTTATCACAAGAAGCTAGAAGAGATGCACAATAGCTCAACATACCTTTGATTAAAGGTGTGGTTAAAAAAACAGTGTAATGCAGTGTAAGACTATTCAGTTTTTATACCTTGTTGGGATAAAAACACTTTTTGAAGCATGATTTATAGAGTTTCTGCACTCTGAAAGGTGCTCCACTGCATTTTGTTCTTTTTGTCGTAGGTGGAAAACAAAGCTCTATTATCTTAACGTTTAGCTGTCCAAACATATCGTCAACCACATTTTTCAAAATAAAATGTCTTTTCTCTCTCTTCTTGTGTGTTCAGGTTGGACTACAGCGGTCCATCCAGAGAGTTCTTCTTCCTCTTGTCTCAGGAGTTGTTTAACCCTTACTATGGCCTGTTTGAATACTCAGCCAATGACACGTACACCGTTCAAATCAGCCCCATGTCAGCGTTTGTTGAGAACCATCTGGAATGGTGAGCTGCTCAAACCAATGAGTTCTCTCTGAATCTGATACTGAGATGAGTAAACACATGTATTAACAAGGAAACGTGACCCCACAAATGTCCTATGAGTGGTCATTCTCATCATCTAGATCTGCGAACAGCGTTACCTGTAGTTTCTTTTCTATATGTCAACAAACTATTAATTATTTACTGTACCTCAGGTGTAGTAGATATGAGTGAAGAAGATTTGGTATCAAACCAGATGACCCAGTTTGTTCTTGTGACAGTGTTCATGTTTTGATTTAATAATTCAACTTTTCCATTTGTGTGTGTCCAGGTTCCGTTTCAGCGGTCGTATACTGGGCCTGGCTTTGATTCACCAATACCTGCTGGATGCTTTCTTTACCAGACCCTTCTACAAGGCCCTGCTCAGACAGTCAGTACACACTTACACACACACTGCATTTGTCACGAGTCATTTACTTCTTCAGTTTCATTCCACAGACAAACCTGATTTCTGAGGTTTGAACTGATGGCCTCAACTTCAATCTATTATATGTTATATAAGCTATATCAGTGAAGTGATGAATAGGTTTGACATGAGTAGACAAACAATCTGTGTATAAGTAACACATGCATGTCTTCCAGGGCAACAGACCTGTCGGATCTGGAGTATCTTGATGAGGAGTTTCACCAGTCTCTGCAATGGATGAAAGACAACGACATCACTGACATCCTGGACCTGACCTTCACTGTCAATGAGGAAGTCTTTGGCCAGGTGCGCAGTAGTAGCACCAGTGACGTACTAGAGCATAAAAATATACATTGGTATAGTTAGAAAATAAATATTAGTTATGTACAGACTAAAAGGCAAAGGGCTAAGTATTTATACTTGTAGAATCAACCATCTGGAAACAGAGTAGATTAACATGGCCTACGCAACAGTAAGGGGCTGGGAATGCATACCGACTGTCACTGAGTGACCTCACAGCCATACTGCAATACACCTGTTTGTGTGTAATCTGATGTTCAAGTAAAAGAAGGTTGGTTATTAACTGGACTGTTTCTGTGTTGCTAGGTTACGGAGCGGGAACTGAAATCAGGTGGCTCTAACCTGCAGGTGACTGAGAAAAACAAGAAGGATTATATAGAGCGCATGGCCAAGTGGAGGGTGGAGAGAGGGGTGGTGCAGCAGACAGAGGCACTGGTCAGAGGATTCTATGAGGTAAACAGAACAGCACAATACGCTCTCAGCTCCCACATGGAACAACAATGAAATGTGAAATGTGAAAGTGCCTAAACATGACTTGTTTCGATTTGGTGCAATATATAAAAAATTGAATTGAAAATATTTAAAGTTAAATTCGACTTCTTTACTCATAAATGTGAAAACTTAATCGACCACACACAGAAACATTGCTCTCAACATCGTTTTTTCTCTCCATCTCAGGTGGTGGACTCCAGGCTGGTGTCTGTGTTTGATGCACGGGAGCTGGAGCTGGTTATTGCTGGGACAGTTGAGATTGACCTCAACGACTGGAGGAGCAACACAGAGTACAGAGGAGGTGTGTGTTCATGCAGATGCCTTTTACACCTGGTTTTAAGGTTCACATTGCTATGAAAAATGCAGGTTGTACAGTCATTGGATATAAACAGGTTTTACATTGTGTTTGTGTGAATGCAGTCCGTGTGATCTGGACACATCATTAGATCAACATCTTGTCGAATATGCTTTTTCTCGTACTGTCATTGACTAGGTTACCACGATGGTCACATAGTGATGCGGTGGTTCTGGGCCGCTGTGGAGCGGTTCAACAATGAGCAGCGCCTCCGCCTTTTGCAGTTTGTCACTGGAACATCCAGCGTGCCCTATGAAGGCTTTGCCGCCCTGCGGGGATCCAACGGCCTGCGGCGATTCTGCATCGAGAAGTGGGGCAAAGTCACATCGCTACCCAGGTATCTAAAACCCAGCCGGGTGGCTGTTATTTACAGTATGAGTCAGGCTTGGACCTGACACCCACAGGCAAAAAACAAATCCCCAAATAAACAACTAAATAAATAACTCAAGTACATGAAATAAATCAAGAATAAAACATCTAGCACGTCATGTGATTATTTTGTTTACATACAAAGCATTACTTTTGTTCTACAGTCGCTTGTTCCTTTGACATAGAAGTGCATATGGCTGGTGAAGTATTCACCCACCCTGCAAACTGTACCAGGACATTTTTGTTTCCCACGTGCCGTACATGTGTTATTTTGTTACTTGCACTTGGAGATTTATATAAACATCCTGACATCCTGTTCATTACACTTTCAACAGGTTGACTGTTTTGGTTTGTTCCCTCTCCTCCATGTAAATACATGAAGGTTTGTTCCTCTGACCTTATACTAGGGCACAATTTGGTAAACAGCAGTTAGAGTGTGAGCGTGCTCAGCAGGAACAGAGAGCAGGGCTCAGGTGTCACTGCAGAGCAGGGAGTAGTGCCAGAGCACTGTCTATGTGGACACAGCAGAACCTGGTTTAGAGATGCATAGCTGTGGCCAGTCCCTGGACCTAACACATACGTCCAAGGGCCGTGACAAACCAAGCTCACTGCTACGTCACTTCTCATCGCCTGCATCTGGGCCAAATGTGACACAACACTCTGTACCAGCAGGTGGCAGTAGTCTATATTTGTTATTTACAAAGCTGAAGAAGACCTGGGATTCCAGGTGTATTTATTATTACTATTTTCACACCACTTTGATCACCACAGACAGATTACAGCTCATTTAAATATAGAATATGTTTGATAAGAAACAGTGTGGACACACTGCAGATACTTGTCTGACAGAACTGGCCCAGCCTGTACCGACCTTAAATATCTAAAACATCAAGTTTTAGCATGACTCACTGTTGATGATGACCCAACCACCCACCTTTCAAAGGAACCAACACGTTATGCAGAGAGCTTTAGGTTGGTGGACAGACTTTTAGACAGACCCAGAATATCTTGTTTGTCCACTTCCAGTTACCACGCTGGGCTGTGAGAGTGGTCTGATATCTAATACAGCTGCATATCTCCCATTCTCCTTTGTCTCTCACAGAGCTCATACCTGTTTCAACCGCCTGGACCTGCCTCCATACCCTTCGTACACCATGCTGTATGAGAAACTGCTGATTGCTGTAGAGGAAACCAGCACGTTTGGCCTGGAGTGAGACAGACAGGACCATCAACCCACACTGCATCCTTCTCTGTGGCCGGCTCTGGCCGGGGCCAAATGCAAACAGAAAATAGACTTCGAGGGTGTGAACCCTCATAAAGATACGTGGATTGTACTCAACAAAGTTTTTGGTCACGTGGATAAATGTATGTCAATGTTATGGTTCGATGTGGCAAAGTCTCCCACTGACTCACAGGCCCACAGCAGGACTACAGTTATTTTTATATTAGTGAATAAGACATTTTCTATTCATCTTTAAGGAAAAATAGATATACTCACAGAAACCAATAAGGAGCAATGACAGAAAGTAAGAAAAATGATGGCAACATAACAGTAATGATAGCAAGGGGTTTACATATAATCTAATACATTATCATGTGTTTGAATTAACACAATAGAGTAATAAATACTGATGATACTGTAAAAAACTTGCATATAAAATAGAATCAGAAAAAACTAAAGCATTATAAAAACATTATTTAATGAAATTACAATTATACCTATTATACCTAAAGAAAATGCTTGTAACACAATGAATTTGTAAATCGTTTCTGCAAATTAGAACTGGACTTTAAGGATATGTGCAAAGTACTGCACACAGATTCTCAGGTGGTTCGCTGCTGGTATAGATTCAGTTCAGTCTCTAAATGTGGCTTAAAAGAAGTGGTTCAAAGTACCAATAGGTTCCTGCCTGAGGATCTGAGACTGGGATTACTGCAGTGTAGCTCACCAGACACCTCCCAATTAAAATCCTAAAGGGATTCCAATCAAATCTAAAACTACCAATGAAGACTGAGATTATTAAGGCTATTAAATTATGTAGATGGCGTGTTTGCATTAACTGCAGCATCAGTCACATCAGCAAAGAGAGAGGACGGTTTGACAGTACACACAAATATGCAGAAACAGAAATCTACGAAGGATTATTTTATAAAATTAATTAGCTTTCGGTTTTAAGTTGAAGAAATCGTGTCAATAAAGGAATCCTGCACTTTGCAAGGAATGTATGATACTAAATGTCAGCAGAGATTTGAATCTTGTACATCGCTGAAATACAGACTAGAGCCCAAAACCACATGGTCTAGGAAAATAGGATGTAGACGTGTGAGGGGATACATACAGTACACCGACAGAATGGTAGATACAGACTGTGATAGTACTCCATCCACTTCTGATACTTGAGTAGTGGTGTCATCCAGTAAGACATTAGGCTTTCAGGACATTTCATGTCCTCTGTGTGGACAGCAACATTACTGACAAACATCTCTAACAGTCTCTCCAAGCTTTCTTGCTCTACGCTGCTGTAACATGCAACATCACATCTTTTCTAACAAGGTAACCACAAGTTCCAAAACAAAGGCTTCTGGGACTCCTTCTCTGGACACTGAGGTTGCTTCAGTCAACCACGCAGACAGCATAGTTCACGACTCGACAACAAAGATTCCACCTGTGGACCCTCCAGCTGGCTAATAGGTGGCTTCCTGTGAACCCTGTCGGCCACAGGGGTGCTTCACCTGTCAGCGCCTGTGGTCCCGCCTTCGAATGGAAGCTGCTTGTACTCTTATTCAAGTCTTCCACTGATGAACTTCTCTCTGTCTGTGTATCATCACCGTGGTGTTGCTCTGTGCACGGAGCAGGTGCTCCAACAGCGGAACCTTCCCTGTCTCACAACGACAGCATGTGGGTCTCCAAGGGCTCCATTGGATCGCGTCCTGAACCAATCCAGCCTTCTGGTTTAAACTTGTGATATACAGACGGGACCATTGGACAAACCAGTGTAATATATGCAATATTTAAGACCTTTACTTCATTATGCCGTGGTCTTTCTGGCAGTGACTGACTGCACTTTGCTTTGTCTACGTCTCTAATCCGGTAATCAAACTGTGTCTCAGTTACTTACTGCATCATGTGGCCTGTGGGGTTGTGGAGTTTTAAGCACTTACTACTTGAACCTCATATAAGAAAAGTCCTGAATTGAGATATTTGCATTGGTTCCTTCTGAAAACATGTTTGCATGTTCTTCTAGTGTTCACATGGGTTTTCTGTCACTATCCAAACAGGTTTATTGGGGACTGTGATACCTCATTTACACGTATAGCAAACAGTTATCTAATAATAGAAAAAAGCCAAGTCTACATGCAATGAAATCGGGCATATTTAAGCCAGGTGTCGAAAAGGTGTCTTCATCTCTCAAAGCCACATACCATATCATCCTTACTTCTTCCAAGTGTTCTGTCACTGAGTAGTTTGTTGGTGAATCTGGAAACTCACAGTTTTACACACCAAGGTGTGTTTGCAAGTCTTGCAGAGTACTACTACATTAATTAAAAAAGTTGTATGAAACAACTTGTGCTGCGTGGAGGCCGATACGTGAGGTCAAGTGATGTCACTTGACTTTATATCGGTGTGAAAGCTCCAATTTCTAAATGAAAATAATTTTGGTCGTGTGAGCTAAAAAGAAGTGATCTTACCAGACATCTGTAGCCCACTCATCTCCAAAACAACAGTGAAAACTTCAAAACCTAATTCAGCTAATTGGTGATTTGTTTTCCTGTTAGTTGCAGAAATATTCAACTGGATTATTAAGGCAACAGAAACAGGCTTTATCTGGTTCATTCTTACAGACCACAACACATCAAGATTAGGCAAAGCAAATTCAAGAATACTAAATTTAACTAAATAATAATAGAATATTGATTAGTATCTGGTAAATGTCTTACTCTCTTGTGATAAACTCACTGTAACGGCAGATTAGTACTGCAGTCATGCTTTGCAGTGCTGAGGCCTTATCCTCACATTTCTACAACCAAGACGACAAGGCTGTGATTATGTTGCATTTCCTGTCTTTCTTTTCTACAATCTTTTGTATTGTTGTTTATACTGTATTATAAGTAGAAGTAAAGGGAAGTTCTGAAGCTTCCCTTGAATGTTTTGTTTTTTCGCGGTTTGTGGATGATCTGGTAAGAAGCCTCAGTCAGCGTTTGCCTTCACTTTTGAAGCCTTTGTGTTTTAATATGTGTCTTCTCTATTATAAATGAAGTTCTCTAGTTGGTTGACATTCAGTGCCGGGGGGTGTGCTACTGTAGTGTTTTTCTCTTTTTCTGTTCACCACTGTCTCTGGTGGCATCATTCATTTCAGAATAGAGCTTTTTTTTCTTCCATGTCACATAAAGCATGGTTCACTATGTCACACACTTCAGATCCACATGGATCCAGGAAGTATTCTGTGCTTTATGAAAACAAATAACTAAATAGAAGAGTTTTCTATGTCATCTGAAAAGAGCGAGCACAGAAGTCCTGCTTGAACTGGGCTGATCTGTTGCATACATACATTGTAGATCTGGAACACTGATATTTATTTTAGAAAAAGAGTGGCTGCGAGCACTTAAAGCAATGATATGTAAGTGCATTGATAGAAGCTATAATAAAAATACTTAAATAAGCTCTCGGAGAAATAAAGATGAATGGGATGTCTACAGAAAGGTGGCTAATTGTAGCGGTTTGTGTCTCTTCATGCTATTTATTTATTTCGATTTTTTTGAAAGGAAACAAGGGGAGTACGTGAATGGGAGGATGAACTGTGGAACTCTTGTGGCAGACCACACTGAAGCATGCATATTTCTTTTTTGTTATGTATTCAGTTTTGAATGTGTATTCTACACATGCCGTATGTATATAATGTTGAAAAGTGCAGCTGTCTTTTGTCTGACAAAGGGTACGTAAATACTCAGGCTGTGCTATCGTTCCAACATACTATACAACTGTTGAATGAATCTCAATAAAAATGTCACTTTATTTCGCTGCCATTGTGTGGATATATAGGACAGGAACTCAAAGAAAAAGAGACATAAATATTAAAAGGTGACAATCAAATCTCAAGGTTCATTGTTGAAGGAATGTTGTAATAAACCATTATCTTTTTTTTTTGTGGCATTATTCTTTAAAAATAAAAAATGAAGTACAGTTTCCTTTGACTTGCATGTTTGATTTATTTCCAGATGCCGTAGACCTGGAGCCTGACCAAACAATACTACAATAGTCACATATATATAATATAATTCTATTAAAGCTATTAAACACACAAAGACATTGAAACACTTTTCAGGTGTTTGCTGACAGACTGACTGACTGCAGTTAGCCTTTAGCAGCAACAGAAGGTTGTGTTAATTAAGACATGATGAAAGATCATTACTGTGTTGATACTTGTGATTTTGGGGAAGATCAGATCATATTTCATGACCAACTAGTTTGCTTAGTCGCTCCACTCTGAAATAGAAAGTGTACTAATGAAACGTGTTATTGTAATTGTTCTTTGGAGAGGATCAGTCTGTTGTCATTGTAACTAGTTTAAGAAGTTCCTTATGACTTCATTAGGTAGCTTGTAAACGTACAATCAGAACTCTAACTAAATTATACTGTCACTTTGTTTTTGTGTTTTGCTTGTCACGAGTCCATTTTAACTGGGAACAGCGTGGAATTATGGTGTTACAGTAGGAGCCGCTCCAGCACACCCTGTTCTTCTTCAGTTTGGTCAATTAATGACTTGTTTCCAGGGTTTCTCCCAGATCTGGACCTTTCCTTGAGACTTCTCTGCTGTGTAAATCGTTTGGCACAACTTATTCTGAACCAAAGTTACTGCAGGTCTGGTGGATACTGGGTACATACATAATTGGAATTTCACTATTTTGCATTGAGACCTGGTGTGAACTTCACAAAACGTTACAATGAATTACCACTTCATCACAAGAATTTGTTTTAATATAAATGATTTTATTCTGCCGTACCTAATGGTCTTCATAAGGAAACACCAGCAATCTCATGTTTGTGAAGGAAGGTCTGCAGGAGAAAAAGGACAACAGAGAAAATGAAGCATCAATCAAAATACATTTTGATCACAAAATCCTCATCTTCATCACATTTGAGGCTGGTGTAAATACAACTTTGTTGGACCTTATGTTAAACAGCAGATGGCACTATCAAGTAAGTCACAATCATACCTGTGGCAAAAAACTGGTTAGTAAAGAAGATTTTCTGCAAGAAGAGAAAAAATGAACACGTTTACCCTTGTTTAGCTCAAATGAGTGACTGCAGGCCAAATGTCTCCACTCTTCCATGTACCTGCACAGGCAACACAGCAGAATATGAAAATAAATCACTGTAACTATTTTTTCTCTACTGGCTGACACTGAGCAGGGGGTCTTACTCCTCAAAGTTCAGAGTGTTGGTCCACGCCATGAGCTCATCCAGCTCCCACTCCAGTATCTCATCATCCCCCTTCTCTTCAATGGTGTCCATCACTTCCTGAGCTGAGTTCTCCACCAGTGAGGCCATGTGCCGATGTGCTGGATGAGTCTGCAGACGACTCCGGCTGTACCTGTGTAGGTAGGGCACAAAAAAAAAAACAATCACAAAGTCAGGTCACAATCCTTTAACTACACTTACCAATGTTTTCAGGATATTTCCAGAATTCTCAACAACTCAACAGATTAAAGAAAAATATTTAGTATTTTGCAGTATACCTGCAAGTTAAAAAAGCCTAATCTAATTACAATACTTCATACAAAAAAACAGGAAACATAACTTAACAACATGTCCATTATATATATATATATATATATATATATATGTATGTACATGTATAGATAGATTAGGCATAAAAATGTACATGTTAATCTTAAACAACTCACATCTGCTTCAGCCATTCGATTTTCCTCTTTTTCCTCCACCTGACTACATCATCCTGCCGCTGCAACTTTGAGTAATGAAAGTCCATTTTTTTGTTTGCACCAATCTCGTGCTCACTAACAGGTTCCACCTTTAAGAAAGGACGTAACAGACAGTATTACTTAATCTGTTTGTAGAGACAAAAATCTGAACTGTCAGAGCCTAACAACATGTCCATTAAAGGTTCATTTATTTCACAAAACACTGATACTCATACTGGTGGTGTATATTTAGCTTCTCTGTCAGTAGGATAATGGACGTGTAACACCACCTTGCTACAGAAGAGCCTCCAGCTGTTGTTCTCCATACGCTGGTACCACCCTGATCGGTCTTCCTGCATGAGAGGCCAACAGTTGTTGGTCTGCCGGGCCACAGGCTGTTTCACACCTGGCTGGGTATAGTCTTTGGGGCTGCTGGCACACACGTCTGTGATGGGCCGGTAGGTGAAGATCTTGTAATAGATGTTAGGTGGAAAGGTGATCTGAAGGCAAAAAATAAAGCAATGTGTCATCACAGTCATGCAGCCACAGAGCTGAGAATTCAACAGTATTTCCCTGTGCTTACCCCCCCAAGTCGAAATCTGATGAATGCCCCGGCAGCAGCATCCAGCAGCTCGGCCTGCCGCAGGGAAATTTCATCTCAGCATTATGTTTTTTCAGTTGCTTTTAGTTTTATGAAGCTCATTGTTACCTCTCGAGGGTTAACAGCTTTGAGGATAGACTGTGGATCTCGCTGGTTGCAGTGACTGATCAGCTCTTTGAAATACTTGAAGACCTCTCTACACTACAGTTTGGGTAGAAAAAAAAGACTTCACAGTATGCCCGTGTAGATTAATTAACAGATATACATGATAATGTGTATCAACCGCAGCAGTGCCTACCACGTATCTTCTCCAGGCTTTTTGAATGATTCTGGCTGCTGTCTGTTGTAGTGCCTCTTGCTGGAGCTCCTGAGAGCCCACATCCTGTAAGCTGGAGGCGTAAAGACAAGAAAGCTACAGTATGCAACTTAACCTGGTGCTAGTTTGAGATTCAATACCAATCCACTCTGCTCCACCTGTCACTGCTTCTCCCAGCTCTGTTGTATTGTGCTACATTCTGCTATGGTCTGCCCAGCACTTCAGGTGTTTGTTGTTATAAAATTGAGATTATTTGAAAAAACGAAATTAAAAAGGTGAGTTGCTTCACTGCTGCCAGACCAGTTCAATGAGTCTGGGTGGAAGGAGAAATAAACAGCACGTTTCTTTGTGTTCTTGCACTGTTTGCACTTGTTGCACCGGATGCACTTTATGTGGCTAGGGCAACTTAGCAGTCGTAAGCCCCATGTTCTGTCTTGTTACCGTTTTATGTAGCACCATGGTTCTGGAGAAATGTTGTCTCATTTCACTATGTACTGCTTCAGCTATATGTGGTTGGAATGACAATAAAGCTTCTTGACTTGACTTGTTTTGCAGCATATTTCAATTAAAGTACACAGTTACTGAGTAATCCCTCATTACTTCATTAATCTTCATTAAAAAGTTCACTAGTAGGTCCTTAGGATTCTCAAAAATATTTCAGTCATACTGCAATTAGTCTACAGTACATATACACCTGTTGGTTTTAAATGTATGCTAGTCAGTAGTCAGCATGGTGAAGAAGCAATGCTGGCCACGATTGACACATCAGAACACAAAGTACATGACAGTTTGCTGCAAATGGGACTGAGTAGCTGCAGACTGGTCAGTGCCCATGCTGACCCTTGTCCAGGTGGTAATAATGTTATGGCTTGTTGGTGTATGTGAGTATTCACATTCAAATCATATTCGGCATTAATATTGATTAAAATATCTTTCACAGTCCTCCTGTCTCTGGTTCGTTCATAATTATGAATTCTCCAGCAAACATGTCATAATTATAAAGTAATAAAGAATTATTCAGTGTGATGTATCACATGTATCACACAATAATTAACTAGTGATTAAGTAATGAGTAATGATTAAGTACTATTTGTTTGTATAAGTGGTTATTACTCAGTTACGATGTTCACATTAATGGAGTTCATAGTTAACATTAGCTAGCAGGCTAGCTGGAGTTACTATTAAATCACTTGCTTTAAGTGTTTAAGTAAATGAAGTCTTCGATGACGTTAAAAACGACAGATGGAAATCCTCCAGAACACATTTAGTTTCTAAAAACTATACATATACACTATATATATATATATATATATATATATATATATATATGTATATATATATATATATATATATATATATATATATATATACATATACACTATATATATATACAATACAATATAATAAATGTGTAACTATTGTAGCTAACTGAATTCTAAACGACCATGTGTTGTTATAGTTTAACTAGCTAGCGTTAGCTAATTAACGTTAGTTAGCCTATAGCTCTCTACTCAGTACAGGCTTCAATACATTAAATGGTTATATCTCCACTAGAATAATATTACCATACTATAATATACTAATAACAAAAAACACACTGAACTACAACAAGAAAACAACAGGTAACGCTACCTCATGAGCTCCTCTGTAAATAAAGACGGACAGAAAAATAAAACTCGTCTATTAAAGGAAGAGTGGTTTGAAGTGGTTACCTGGCAACGTACCTGGCAGTGAAACACGGGACCTTCACAATAAACACAACTAATGTCATTGACAGCTGTGTATTAACCGGCCGAGAGATTAAAAAAAAAAAAAAGATTATTTCTTTGGTTTCAAGCTAATTTTTAAATAAATCTCACTGTAGGCTTGGACATATCAGACGACAAGGAAATGTGGGCTTTTATTTTGAAGGCGAGACCATTGGAAAATACTTCTCCAAGTGAAATTTAAAGGAAGTGTTTAATACAACAAAATCTAAACTAAATGTTCAGATACTTAATAACCTGTGACAATGACTGTGACTATGACACTGTCTATTTAATCACTCATTTTATTAGAACACACCAGCGTTAACAAATAGGCCTACTGTATATGGACATTGTGCCTGATGGCCATGAGATGGAGCTCTTTGACAAACAACTGGAGCTTCTGTGGCTTCACAGCACTCAGTGTGTGCATGTGCACACACACACACACACACACACACACACACACACACACACACACACACACACACACTTAATCAGTCAGGAAAATTGCATGCCTGTAATGAGTAATCATCTTTCCTCTCAGCCTCCTGCCTCCCACCTCAAGTTTGACAATAAGACCCTTAAATCAAATACAGCAAATCAGACCTGCAGACTTATAGTTAAAGTGATGTGATCTTTGAAGTTAACCTGCACGCTGCTGCATGATGATGATGTGAAAGAGAGAGAAAGAAAAGATGAGATTCAGTCTTGATTAACCTGAGTGCAGCATGTCCAGGTGAAGCACATCATGTTATTTGGCTCTGCAGTCTCTACCTGCAGGCGTCCTGCGAAGGAAAAAGGATGTCGGGAAAGTGAATTCACAGTCAAGTATCTGTGGAGACTCTGAGTCATCCAGGTCATGGTATTTCTAAAACAGATTACGTCATCTGGAGTCTCTCAATGCTCTCTTCAGTGTTTGACCTCTCATCTCAAAATCTATCATGTTTCCGACATTCTACTGTGAGAAATGATTTGTTGCTGTGCTGGACATTATTGTAAATGAGACAGCTGGAACGCTGCAAGTTTGCAGTTGCAGTGTAGTTGGCACACAAAGCAGAAGAGATGAGCCTATCACCCTGAAGGAGAAGAGAAGAAGAAAAGAGTGTATTTTTATCTTCACCCCAGATTATATCAGAGCAGATGGAGTGATGAGAATCTTGTCTCTGCCCAGAGTCCAGAGTATTATTTTATTATTATTTTTAAAGCAGAATGAATGAACGATCTGTGGTCATGTGGAAGAAAAACTATAGATTCTGACTGATTTACAGATGATGATGGATATTGATACTATCATCATGGGTGTCCCATTTTCATTTCACTTCCCATCAGCCCCAAATGTGTGTACACTTCATTTCTGTAGTGGTAATAAAAGGCTCAACAGAGACAGCAGTCATGTTGTTGTCAAATGGAAATACTGTCCCATCAACAAACATATAACTATAATGTTGATAATTATGTGACATGTCATCAGTGTCAGTGTCCTGTGTTTAAGTACTTTAATTTATTAAATTAGTCATTTTCTGTAATCACGTGATACATATTTTACCGTAAAGTGCATCATCACAGTTCACCTTTATTTTTCCCTCTTCCTATTGCACTGAAGTCCATCACATCCTGTGGCGTAGCTGGGAAAACATGCTGTCAGATTAAGTTTATATTTCTGAGGAAGTAGTGATGTTTGAAGCCCATGAACATTAAAATCAATCTATTTCAAATTCATCTACAGTAGGCTGTATCAGTAACAGGACAAAACAATCTCATCAAGTACATCAAAACTAAAAATAAAACTACAAAGCAAGTAGCTTATGTGCAACAAAATGAACACTACGCTGATTAAAACTCAGATCTCCTGCTCTGGACACCTGACTCCACTCTCCCAGTTACTCTGATCCTCCAGG
This sequence comes from Anabas testudineus, assembly GCF_900324465.2. Lineage (NCBI taxonomy): Eukaryota > Metazoa > Chordata > Actinopteri > Anabantiformes > Anabantidae > Anabas > Anabas testudineus. The sequence goes on from NC_046611.1 coordinate 31,094,026, forward strand.
AAACAAAGCAATCCTTTGTTTTCGATTCCCTCTCCTTTTTTTTATTTTTTTATGTTTTTTTTGAATTACGCTAAATATTCATGTTATGTTAAGTACCTCCACCCTCAGAGGCTAGTAAAGGTGCAAATTCAATTTGACATAATAACAAAATGAATACATGCTCTGGGTTTTCTGGAAGCTTCAGTTGCAGGCTGTCACTGAACCACGGCGAAATGACCTGTAAGATATAAAGGACAATAAAATCATGGCATTTTATGAGAGCTCAGTGGGGTGCGTGATTATCTCCCCTCTCTCTTAACTCTTATTGTTTGCTCTATCTTGCATTTTCTCTTCATTATCTTTTCTGCTGCCTCTCTGATCTCTCCAGCACCGTCATTTTCTCCCTCTCTGTACATCTTTATCTGTCTAACACTTTGTCTTCTGAGTAGTGTCACGGGGACGTGTGAGCATGCATGGCTCTTAAATTCTGGTTATATGGTGGCAGCACTGGTTATTTTGCCAAGACAATGCCAATTGTATGCTGGGTATTGCTTCGTGTTTTGGAGAAGGACAAGAAGAACAGGGCGTCATCAACATAGCCATTGGTTAGTTGTTTATGATGGAGTGAACACATCTGATCCAGGTAACCAGCAGTGGGTAGTGCAGGGATAGTAAGCAAACAAGCAGGGCGGGGGGGTTGAGTTACTGTGTTTGGGAACCACTTAGTATAGCAATGAAAAGAAAAGCTGTCTGAGCTGGGCTGCGAATGAGAGAACCCAGTGGAGAGGAGGATCAGTGTTTCAGGGTCAACTTTCCCTTGTCATAACTTGCCTTGTCTGGCTTACGACGACGCTGTAAACTGATGGCTGCAGAAGCTGCTTTTCTGATAGGCCCTCTGCGAGGCCCAGCAGAAAGTAGACTGCAAGACTGATTCTGTTTTAACCTCTCCATAATAACCTGGTTTGGGAATCTCTCAAAGAGGAACAGCAAAGGACTACACTGATACCACCATCTTCTAAAGGACATGTTTATTGTGTTAATGTTATGTGCTCTTTGTTAAAGCTTGTGTTTTTACCCCCTCAGGGAAATAAAATTTGTAGTAAAAGTTGTAGTTAATGTCAGAACCCAGGGATGTGACATCGATGGAGAACAGAATTAGTTATGATTAGTATGAAGGCATACAAATAGATTCAATGTGAATCTGATCTCAGGCCACCACGTGGTGCAGATGTGGTATAAAAAAATCACATTTGGTTTGTTCACACTTACATCAAAAATTTGATCTGAATCACTTGAATGAAAATCAGATTTAGGCCACTACAGATGTAACGTGAACGTGGTCTAAATAAACGATTCCCTCACGTTATTTATATAGATGTCACCTTTAGAGCCTCATTTTGCAATGTGTTTAACTATATCTATAATTATTATAACAAACTATCAAAGATCCCAATCATGAATCCAGTAAACTTAGTGTTGATACATGCAACAACTCCAGTGTGAAGCCTCAGCTTTCAGGGTAACTGATGAACAACGCCTCATTTCCAAGATCCCAAAGGCTTCAGGAGCAGCAGAAAATCTGTAAGTGTGTCACGACTCGAGGCTCTCACTTTCAGTCTTTCTTACTATAAATGTATGACTTTTGCATATGCAGTACATTTAATCACAGCTATTTCAACTGGCTTGCATTTGTGCTGGAAGTTGTTATTGCTTTGTTGCTGCCGTCTGCAATTGGAGCAAGAGTTTATTTAGAATCACGTATGAATACCAACAAGAGTGTGGTTACACACACATACAGTACATACTCTCCTCATACACACACAAACAATATTGCAAATCACAAGAAGCCTGTCTAAGTCTGAGGCTGCTGCCTTTTTGTCTCCTTGTTGTAATTGATTTAAGCAGAATCCCAGCTGGAGTTAAGAATTCATCAGGCAAAGTCTTCCTGTTTTTCACTGGATTATAATTGAATGTAAACAAAAATCCACCTCAGAAGCTTCTGGGTGTCTTAGTTAGCACTTCCTTTAATAATGTCTGACAAGTCATTATGTTGTTTCATTAAGTTTTTGCTCCTGTTGGTTTTCTTGTTGTTAAATATACACAAGCAGTGAAGTGTAACATCTTTGACATTGAATTGTTCAGTGACACTATGAAGCTATACATTGAAGCAAATGCATTATTCTTAATTATTTGAAATATAATATAAAAACGTCAACTCAGCTCCAGAAAACTATGGTTCTAACTGGGCATAATTACATCAATGTAATAATGTTATAATTATGTTGTGATGCAACATGTTTCTTTTGAATAAATTAAGTTCTACATTTATTAACAGAAAGCAAGTTAACAAAGATTGCAGGTTTAGTTTTATTGACATTTACATTAAGGATTATTAAGGAGCCAATATTATGTAAAATTCACTTTTTGTTCATCAAATGCTGTGAACGCCTGAAATCAGAAAACCTTAACATAAATATAAATCTGAATGTTCTTGCAATGCAAGAGCAGATATTTATGCAGAAAACAAAAACTGTTAGATATCATGGCATACATATATGTTGTATTTAATTGAATTGTGATTTGGGAATTCGAGTCATGAAAAAAGCAGGACTATTAGCCAACACCTAAACTCTGATTGCACAGTACAGCCACTGTGTGACTACAGGTCAGGTTGTGATTGTACTGGGCAGGTTCCAGCTGTGAAGGTGAGTATCTGTGTGTGAACAGGATCAGACCTAACTGAAAAGAGGTGACTTTTCAGCAAAGTTTCCATAAATTAACAAATGTTAAAATAAAAATGTGCAGTCACTAGCTTCCTGTGGACAGTGTCCAGTATGGTTTGCACCAGCCAGAGAGTCACCACACTGGAACGAAGTAAACTAGGTCAGACAGCCTAAGAACAGATGACTATAGGACTGAAGGCACATACTTAGAGTGGCAGGTTGAGTACTTATTGAGCCTGGATGATACAGTGCCACACTATTTTGTCACACATGAGAGTGAAACAGAAACATGCTGAAAACTGACAGATGACTTGCTGTAGACACCTCTACCTCTCCTCCTGACACTCTCTACTCAGACAGACAGTTGTAACAGATCAACTAATTAAATGACTAAGTAATAGAGAGTAATGGAAGAATCTACTGCAGCAAACCCAACCTACCTAAGGTCACATTCAGACAGACCACAGTATTAAATAATTAATCTCAGCTCTGTCATCACTTCAGTGAGATCACAGCACAGATCCAGCTGACTGAAAAAGTGACCCAGTAAGTCCTAAAACAATATTCAATAGGTGAAAGCTACATTATTGTTTAATCTAAACGTCTAAAACTTGGTGAATCCTGAATAATTGAGCTTTAGGTTTGATCAAACACTCAGTTGTCTTTAACTCAGATGTTGATTTTTGCCGAGCGTCATGTCCCTCTATGCTTTGAAGTTCTCCAGCTATCTGTGACTCTGACAAATAATGGACGTAACAGACTAAGCCATACTAGCAGGGCTACACACTGTTGATTTCTCATTTTCACAGAAGGTCATGTTCCAGTTTATTTTTTATAATTGTGCATGGCCCCAATAAATTCAGTTTTCAATTCAATTCAGTTTTATTTGTATAGCGCCAATTCACAACAGGTATAACAAGTTATCTCAAAGAACTCTACAGTGTAAGGTTTAAGACCTTACAGAGAATATTTATACAAAAACAATTATAGAGAAAACCCAACAATCCCATTTGAGCAAGCTTTAGGCAACAGTGGAGAGGAAAAACTCCCTTTAGAGGAAGAAACCTCCAGCAGAACCAGGCTCATAATGGGCGGCCATCTGCCTCGACCGGTTGGGGTGAGTGGAAAGAGAAGAGAGAAGAGAACAGCAGGCAATAAGACAACAACAAGCAGCAAGAACATTGGGCAGATGAACTGGATTCTGGAGATGTACAGCTCCAGGCCGAGGATACCTGCAGAAAAGTACAGAGAGAGGGAGACAGAGAGGAGGAAACACAACTAAAAGAGAGAGAGAAGACACAAAGTTAATGACATGCAATGGTGGCATTTAAATAGATAGAGGAGAAAGGAGAGAGGAGAGGAGCTCAGTTTATCAGTAGAGGTCCCCCACCAGAATAACCTATAGCAGCATAACTAAGAGATGGTTCAAAGTCAATGTAATGTATAAATGCAAAACCCAATAAACCTGCAGTAACATCAGTATTTAGGTTCACACAGCACAGAAGAAGCATTTAAATTTTTATTTAAGTTTATTTTTGAAGTTTTATGTTATTTAAGTTTATTTTAGTTATTTATTCATGTCAAATTAAAGTTTAGAGTTACCAATTAAGCAATTGAAAATGTGGGAGGAAACCGGAGGACCCGGGGTAAACCCACGCAGCCATGATGATTACATCATGACTGCCCATAAAGAAACACTGCTGCAAACAACACGGTTTGTGAACACAGCTTGGTGTGCCTCTGAGACACGTGGTGCTGACTAGTTATTGGTCTGGTCTGTAAATGTCGTCTTGTCTTTGGACAGGACAGCATTCACAGACCAGACTATCTCTGGACCTGTGCTGCTGACTCCATGTTTCAGTGCACTGAGACATGGAGTCAGCAGCACGGGCATCAGAGTGCCATGAGTCGGCACACGTGCGCAGGTGCAGCTGTGTTCACTAAGTGCTGTTTGCAGCAGTGTGAAGAGGGGGATAGAAACGGGAAAGAAAAGAAAAGAGAAGCAAGTGAAAAGGAAAATGGTGGAGACTGAAGAGAAAGGAGAGAAATGTTAGAGGGGGTGAAGATGAGGGAGGTAAAGAGGAAAGAAGAGAGAGACGCCTGCAGGTCCAGTTGACTTCAGACTTCAGAAATGCAGATGTAACCTCTTGGTCCACGACTTCTTCTCCTTCTTCCTCTTCTTCTCCTCCTTGTTGTCCGGTGTTTTCTTGTCCTTTTTAGAGGTGATAAAAAAAAATCAAAAAGCAAAAGGTTAAAAAACTGTGAGAAGAAGTCTTTATATCAAAGACGTTTTGGTTTATTCCTGAAGAGGTTTCAACATTAAACAGTAGACTTGAATAAAAAATTAAGAACAAACAAGCCCAGCTACTTTAATACATCACAAAGTCTTCATACTCTACACAGGTCTGCACCATGAAACTGCACTGATGTCACTGAATTTCAACCTTACCTTTGTGAAAATGTTGCAGATGAAACCCCACAAGCCTTTCCTGGTCTTTCCCTCTGTGGTCCTCCCAGAGGTGGTAGGTAGGGTCATGTCGTCATCCTCCACATGGTCTTGGAGACTCAGTGAGACTGGTTGGATCCTCTGTTGTCTACTGAACCACATCGGCCACAATGTCTGCTTCCTCTTGGTGTTTCTATGTGGCGTTGTTGTTGTTGTTGTTGTTGTTGTTGTTGTTGTTGTTGTTGTTGTTGTTTCTTCCTTTCTGCTGACGGTCGGTTCCAAATCTTTCTGTGTCACAATCCTTCTCCTCACTGCATTAGCTCGTCCAGTGAGGAAGGATTTCATCGTTGTAATAGCTCCTGCCAGTGTCTTCTCTGATGTTCTTTTTTTTGACCTCTGGGATGTGGGAGGTGCAGTGGTGCTGCAGGATCCACCGTCCACTGAGGCTTGTTTGGCGACTGATAGTACAGAGTTGACCTCGTGCAGTACCTCAGCCTCCATTGCCTCTGTAAATTCAGGTGAGATCCTTACAGGGGTGTCTGCACCGAGGACCTCACAAACAGCCTCAGTAAAGGAGCTTTCCACCAAACTTTGGAGGTTGCAGTTGAAAAACTCCATCAGGTGCTGTGAGGAAATGGGCTTCTTAAGATCAGAGGTGTCAGATGTGACAGTTGACTGATGGATTGACAGGACGAATGCGATGACTGAGTTTGAGATGAACCTCAGGATGTCCATGCACATGTCAAGCAGTTTCTCCTTCACATCATTATTGTACACCCCTTCACTTACTTCCCTCCACTGTCTAAAAGGCAAGAAACAAAAGGTTAAACATGGAGATAATGTTCCTAAAAGTTTTCAGTGTATTCAAGCTTCCACTGGAATTTTGGTAAGGAGATAGAAAACCTACTCTTCAGTGAGGCAGTGGAAAAATCTCTGGATTATGGGAGAAAGGACACTGGAAGGAAGTTGCTCTTCATCTGCTGATTCAGCTTCCTCATCACTTTGTTCCTCATCTTCTGAGGTTCCTTCTGGAGGTAAATATATTTCCATGACGCGGTCTTCGATGTTTTCTGCAGAAGAATCTTCAAGTGGCTCAGTAAATAGTTGATGTAGATCAAAATCCTCATCCTGCTCCTCTTGACCCTTGTAAAATTTAAAGAAAAACAATTTGAGGAAAAGCACAAATCAGCAACAAATGAGCAAATTTAGCTGAAGTGAAATCAAAGTTTAGTGATCTTACTGTCAATTAACATGTAATCTTACTTTTAAAAGGTTGGGCATGTGCTTGGATTTTGGAGACACACTTTTTTCCTCTGCAATGTCGTCCTCCAGGCAGTTTGCAGCAAGCTTTTTATGCTGCTTTTTGCCAAAGCGTTTGTTCCATCCTCTCTTCATGCTTTTAAAAAACCTCTTTCTGGTGAGGCGTGAAGAGGAAGCTGATGAAGGCAACTTAGTGGAGAGGCTGGAGGTTGGTTCTTCCTTGTCTCGCTCTTTCTCCAAATTATCTGGATAAAGAGGACTTTCAGTAGTGGATCCTCCAGCCTCAGTCTTGTCCAAATCTTCTTTGTCTTCAGTTGTCAGGGCCTCGGAACTCTGAGAGGAGTGAGAGATCAACACCTCATCTACTTGACTTTGTGATGGAAACACGTCAGTACAAGCAGGAGGTGTGAGGTTCCTCATCTCCTTCTCAGTAGTTTCCTCTTGCTCCATAACCAGACTCAGAGAAATGGAGCTCAGATTCAGCTTCTTACGCTGCTTTTTGCTGAACCGTTTCTTCCATCTTCTCTTCATGCTTTTAAAAAGCCTCTTTCTGGTGGGTCGTGAAGAGGAAGCTGATGATGGCGACATGGTGGAGAGGCTGGAGGTTGGTTCTTCCTTGTGTTGCTCTTTCTCCAACACATATAGATGAAGAGGGCTTTGAGTAGTGGATCCTCCAGCCTTGTCCAGATCTTTCTCATCTTCAGTCAGTGGAGATTTTACTAGTGTTTCCACCTGGGGACTTTCAGTTCTGGATCCGCCAGTCTCACTCTTGTCCAAATCGTCTTTGTCTTGATTTGTCAGGACCTCGGACTTTTGAGAAGAGTGATGGATCAACACCTCAACCACCTGACTGGGTGGTGGAAATGAGTCAGTGCAGGCAGGAGGTGTGAGGTTCCTCGTCTCCTTCTCTGTAGTGTCGTCTTGTTCTATAACCAGATTCAAAGAAGTGGAGCTCAGATCCACTTCAGAAAGTCTGGCTACATGCTGCTGTGAGCCCTTCTTGCTCCTCCTTCTGCAGCAGCTTGTCTTGCATATTGACTGTAGCCTTTTGTATAATGACTTGCCAGAGGTTCTCTTGGCTTTTCTGGCAAATCTAGTGGATGCCCGTGTCCTGACAGCTTTAAAAGTCTGCTCTATCCAGGTATCTTTGTCGATCGTCTGGGCTGTGATGCCGGTGGAAGATGAAGCAGCAGAAGCCGGTCTGTGTTTGGAAGTGTACTCTTCGTCCTGGGACATGGCTGCAAAGTTGATTTCTTTGTTGTCCTCATCCCAGTTTTGCTCAGCAAACATTTTTCGCTGAGCAAAAAACGTCTCCAGGTACTGCTCCACCTTCTGTTCGACCACAGAGGTTGAATCAGAGTCGTCTTTTTGAGATGTGGCACGTTCCTCTGCATCCCAGCGGCGGATTAACTGCATCAGCTCATTGAGATCTGAAGCAGCCTTTTGGACCACCTCTAAGGCAAGCTCATCAATGTTGTCTAACACCATGGTGCTGGAAGCTGAAATCCTAGTGAAGAAACACAAGTCGTGAAATTCTTAGCTGTGCTGTCAGTCACGTAAATAAATGTGATGGACTCGTTAGTAAAAGCATTTTAATGTGTGTCAGTGGCTTCCTCTGTGGTGCTGATTTATTTTTCAAATAGTCTCTTGTATTTACTGCAGCAACATCAACATGACAACTTTTTAGCAACCTATAACTTGATGTAAAATAGGTAAATAATAAAATGCAACCAGAGCTGAAACTTTAGTTACACTGTAAACATGACAGGTTTCTTCCTTCTGTTAACAGCCGCTCAGCAAGAACACTTACATTTCTTATTTAACTTTCTTTTGAATTTTCTTTTGAAACTTTCTTTTCATTATTACCAGTAACCATAAGGATTAATAACAGCTTGTCCACTAATGGTTCATTTCTCATAGCTAGATCAGCAGCTTTTGTGCTAAACTAGAAGTCACAGTGTAGGACTTTGAATAAATCCCATTTTTCATTAACTTGACTCAGTGAGTATAAAGAAAAACTTACTTTATTTTGAAAACATATAATCAACCACAAAAAAGATTTTCTTACATTACATCACTTTAAAGAAAAAGAAATGCCTGTCTCTCACAGAGTAAAGGAGGTGCCCTTTGACACCTGTGACAAATATAAGCTCTTGTTACCACACACGTTATGTTTGGTGAAGTTTGTTCAGATACAGTATCCTGAATGTATAGTTTTCATCTGTTCTCTGTGTAAAGCAGATGAACAGATGCTGTCAATCACTGAATAAACTCACTAACATTTGACCTTTTCAAGTTTTCAGTTGTGCAAATTGTGCTAAACTAGAAGCAAGTTAACGTCTTAGCTGCAAACTAACATGTAGTGATTCTTGTGGAAAGAGCATTTACCTGTCTGTCTTCAGGCTCCTGGCTTTATTTGTTGTTTTTCTTGTACTCTTCTTCTCCTCTTGTCTCTTTAAACACTCTGGTTTCAGGTTTTGTCAGTGTGTTTTTGTCTGGTGATGAAAAGTTTAGCACAGATACTGTGTGTTTTCTCTGTGGATCTGAAATCTGAACTGAAACATGGGTCTGTAGAATCCTCACACACTGACGTCACAGACCTGAGAACTGAACACTTCCTGTGTTCTAGAAGCTTCAGAACCTTCACAGCTACTTATCAATAATATTTGTATTGATTCATCTTCACACTTTTCTCTGTCTGTTTTTGCCCAGTTCATATTAAAAAGGACAATTGTTGGTTTACACAACTGATTTGATGGGTTGACAGATAATATGGCAGAGAGTTCAGTCAGTCCTACAGGAAAGACTGTCTGACAGTCCAGACAGTGTAAACCAGTCCTGATAGTCCCATTTTCATAGTATGAAGACAACTCATATTTGAAACTCACTCAGTTAGTTGTATACTTTTAGAAATAAAGAAGCTGAATTTATTATTATTAATTCCCATTTAAAGAAGCAGAGAAACCAGTGATTTACAGTCAGGAAGACTCAACACAGAAATATGGAGTGTATGAATGTTTTGTTATGTACTGAAATGTATAAGTAATCTTGGCTTCATTCTACACCTGTAAAACATTAATAATGCTTAATTAACACACATTAATAATGTTTGCAACAGGCCCCTGACAAGACAAAGAAATGTGAGAGAAATGTTTGAGCGAAGGTTTACCGGAAAGCTAAATAGTAATTCTGGTAGCAATTTACAGCTTAGAAATAACAGTAGGAATAACAGGGTAATATTTGTCAAATTCTTTGGAAGTAATAGAGCAATGATCAGGTAATGATGCAATAATAAGAAGGTAAGTGGTTATATTTTAGTAATAACAAGGCAATAGAAGGTTTTGGTTTGGTGATAACAACTTAACTTGGTTATTGTACTAATAAAGATCATCTTAAATTCATATCATGGTGGTAATGTAAAGATGAATAAAAAGAGCTGTACAACAAGCAGCAGTGAATGATAAGTTTAATGAACTAGAATCTTGTGGTGCTCTTCGGAGCACTTGGCAGTGATCAGTCTGAGTTTCTGGCTGATCACGCTACTCTGTCCAGCCACTGAGTGAGTGGGAGTGGGAAACCTCTCAGATGGGTCGAAGGTCGAGACACATGCTCCATCTCATGCAGCATCACTCCCAAACTGCTGCAAATAGGACACATTCAATCTGTGGTAAAATCCATTCTCTTTCTTAGTATAATTGTTACTTCTCCCATCGTCACCGTTGTTCACAGTGTGTGTGTGTGTGTGTGTGTGTGTGTGTGTGTGTGTGTGTGTGTGTGTGTGTGTGTGTGTGTGTGTGTGTGTGTGTGTGTGTGTGTGTGTGGGCGAGAACAGGTGTTTCCTCATTTTGCAGCTCTCCACTGACCTTAAGAAAAATGACTTTACTTGTCCTGATATCAACAGCTCACACACACAGATTGTTCAGATATGTTTTGCCCTTGTTATTTATATCTTCCTGACTCATGGTTTCTTCCATTGTTCAAAACTGTACATGAGAGGTCTGATATAGCCTGAAAAAGCAGAAACACTCTGTTACTGTTGCACATTTGGTGCTATTTTAATACGGCCTTAATGGGGACAATAACCAGTGTTCCCCTCTGTGACCCTCTGTGAGGGTTTGAATACAGACACTGATTATATCACTGCTCCCACTGTGCTGTGTGTGAATATGTTTTTATTATAACGTTGTAAACCACTACATTCATTGTCTCTAAACAGTAGAGCGTAGCTACATTGTTGTAAAGTACAAAGTTTAAAAAGGAGAACATGGAAATAGTGCTCATTAAGATTTCAAAAAGAGTCTGTGGTATAAAGACATGAAAAGGCTGTTGTTGTGAGGAAATGGCTTTCAGTGGACCCAACCAACAGGTTAAAAGGTTTAATGATAAAATTAAGGTGGACAATGATGAGGTATTGTTAGGAATAATAAGCCTCCTAAACAGCAGGAGTGCTTAGCAGAATCCACAGAAGAGACAGGCAATGAGACCAGGAACCAGAACGGGTTCAGAATGCTTCTGATAGGTGAGGTACGTGGAAGGTAATGAGGGTCCGGAGAGGGAGGAACCGGAAACCAGAGTAGTCCAGGGGCTGGTGGAAAGTGTGTCTGGAATGAGGATGACTAAAGTAGGTCTCCTTCATGTGATGTGGCTGCAGGAGAGAGGAAAGACACTGCTGGGGAGAAGGTTAGCAAATGAAAACAACAGATAGATGCTGGTAAAAGTGGAGAGTATCCTGAATGAGTCAAAATTCAACATCCAAATGGGTGTTGGTGAAGGTCCACAATGTAAAAGGAAGAGTCTAGAGCCAGAAAGAGAGATTAGAACAGGACAAAAGCACAATCAGAACCAAGAGGGGAAAGACAAAGAGAGTCCGGAGCCAGGAGTCAGTAACCAGAGAATAAACCAACTCATGAATTTGCAGGGGACAGAGGCAGGAAAACAGGTCCAGGGCCAAATCAGAGTCAGCTCCAGTAATCCAAACCAAAGCGAGGTCGGGGACGGCACCAGAGCGTCATCACTGCAAAGCGGAAAAACTGACTGAGGGAGAGGAGCTGCTGATACAGGAAGTGGAGCACAGGTGAAACCAATCAGGCAGCTGATTACTGAAACTGGAAAAGTGCAAAAACATCAGGACAGGAAGTAGGCAGACAAAATAAGAGCTGGGAACTGGAAAAGAAGCTGGAGACCATGACACTGGTGTGGGATAATACCGCACTCTCAGCCAATGCTTCTGACACAGATAAATGAGGAGTTTTGGTTTCCACAGGATGGGTGACTCAGTGCAGGCACGTGCAGGGCGGCCATATGTGGTCTGTCAAATAGTTTTCCAGCTTGTCCAGAACTTCCCTAAAAGCTTGTCCAGGCAGCAGAGAGAGGTGTGTCCCCCACCATAGGTGAGGACAGGAAGACGAGTGTGGGCTGCCAGAGGCTAATACTAAGGGAAACAGGAACACATCTTTGTGGAGACTGTGTTCCTGCTGGGATGTTAATGTCTGGAGTCTGACTAACGTTACTCTTAGCAGTGTTCACAGACTGAACCATATCCTCTACAGTATATGAAGGAACAGGAAGCTTTTGAAATGGTAGTAAGGTATTTATGACCTCTATATAACCAGCAGGAGTCACTAATAACTTTAACAGCCTAATAATTAAAGCACATAAATTAAATGATAAATGCTGTGTAGTGTTGTGAGCTCGTGTCAGAGGCCTCAACTAGAGGGCCAGAACATCCTCAACAAAATCAGTAGCTTTCTCCACGATGTCATGTCTGTTTAGTACAGTATGTGTGCCCTATCAGGACTCAACTCTGCCAATAAGCAGTTTTGCCACTGATATGACTCACTGCTTCTCAGAGCACATGTCATTTAATGAGTTAATGAGCCCAATTTCTCCTTGGTGTCTTTGTTTTGTGTTATTTGCATTGTTTAATATTTGTCATAGTGGTGATATTAAAAAATATATTTGCAGTTTAACTTGTGCTTTCTTGGCTCGGCAGACAATAATTAACATTACTGAAAATAGTAGAACCGTATTGTAGATAAATGCTAATCAGCATTGCAAAGTAGTGCCAGTTCACTCACCTTGTTTGGCCTTGCCTTACTGTATATAATAATTCTATATTATGATGAAAAAACAGGACCCACAGGTACCTCAGGGTTTGGGCCATGCTGACATTTAGAAATGTTCAGGTTTAGGTAGTTCAGTGAGGTAGGTCAAACTTAAAATCACAACTTAACAAAGATGAGATAAGATAAGATAAGATAAGATAAGATAAGATAAGATAAGATAAGATAAGATAAGATAAGATAAGATAAGATAAGATAAGATAAGATAAAGCTTAATTGTCATTGCACACTTACTACAACAGTACAACGAAATTGGGAACTGTCCCACATTGGTGCAAAGAGAGAGAAGATAACAACAAAATAATAATAATAATAATTATAAACTTACAATTACCTTTCATACAAAATAAAAAAAAAATCAAAATCTATTTTAATATAGCCCTCCTAAGACAGCGGGTGCTGTAGAGGTCCTTCAGTGAGGGAAGAGGGGGGTCAACGATCTTTTGGGCAGTGTTTATGACCCTTTGTAGCACCTTCTTGTGTGCCATGGTGCAGCTTGAAAACCACACGGAGATGCAGTATGTTAGCACACTCTCAATGGAGCAACGGTAGAAGGCAACCAGCAGCTCTCTCTTCAGGTTGACCCTCCTGAGGATCCTCAGGAAGTGAAGACACCTTTTTCATAACCTCTGAGGTGTTTGAGCTCCGTTGGAGGTCTTCATCTATGTGCAAAGCTAGGTACTTGAAGCTTGGCACCCTCTTCACACACTCCCCATTAATAAGGATGGACTGCAGATCTGACTTCTTCCTCCTGAAGTCTACAATCATTTCTGTGGTTTTTGCAGTGTTTAGGACCAAGTTGTTGTCCGCACACCACCCCACCAGCCTCTGGAAACTGCAGTGAGTCGAGTGTGGGTGGGAGGTACAGTAGGACATAATGTGATGTCGGACCAGCTTGTTAAAACACTTCATTATGACAGGTGTCAGAGCTACTGGTCGCTAGTCGTTGAGGCTGCTGATGGAGGTCTTTTTAGGCAGCGGGACAATTGTGGCTGATTTCAGGCATGGTGGGATGTAGGACTGAGACAGTGAGTTGAAAATGTTGGCGAAGACCCCAGCCAGCTGGTTTGTGCATTCCCTGAGGACCTTCCCAGTCACACCGTCCGGTCCAGCAGCCTTCCTGGGGTTCACTGCCCTCAGCATACACCTCACTTCGTGCTCCTGCACTGTGAGACTGGAGCTGCTGCAGTCTGATGTTTGGGCTTCAGCTGTCCCAGGTCTTTCCACCTCGAAGCACGTACAGAAGTGGTTTAACTCCTCTGCGAGCACGACATCACCCATAGCCGTCATGGTGTTGCAGGACTTGTGGTTGGTTATTTTCATTGCAGTTCAAAATATGAACACACCAAACACATAAATAGACGACTGGAGAACTGTTTGATTTAACAGATAGATGCAACAGATGTTTCAGCCTGTAGGCCTTCCTTGGTGTGAAACACAAGAACCACTGCACAAAATCAACTGCATAGGGCTCAGGTCAGGTTCAGACTTTAAATACAATGTGCACGTCAGGTTCAGGTCAGGTTCAAACTCTCAATCTTATGTCAGAATTATGTGGCCCAATCGAATCACAAACACAGAAGAACGCTGAGGAAGCTGAGGAAAGATGAAGCCAAACTTGATTTGTCATGTTTTAAACCTATCACCATTTCTGTCTGTGCAGCAGTGTGTGTATGAACAGTTTCAAATGAAGATTGTTGAGGAGTAGTGGACCAACTGACTGACAATAGCATTCATCGGGCCTCACAGCTAACAGCACAGGCAGTAATGAACATAAAAAACAGATCAAAGTGATATTTGTCCATGGCCTCCTTCATTGCCAAAGTAGGCACAGGAATCCTTCTGGGAACACAGAGGAAGAAGGACACTCAAATGAGGTCTCTAACTGCTAATTAGCTCCTGATAGATCTTTGTGTGTATGGTGATAGGAAAACCAGCTGCTCCTTTTTTCATATCAGCCATCAAGTTGAAAGCAGCTGCAGATGAAAGAGCAAATCAGGAAAGCCAGGCGTTTGATCCTTAAAGGCATGGTCCACGCTGTCTGTGCGTCTGCGTCCAGTAAGAATTAAAGGGCAGCGCTGAAGGAAGTGCTTGTTTTTCTTACTCCATATCTCTCACAAAGCAAGAAGCGTCATGTACTTCAAACCTCCATCACAGAGTGGAGGCAGCAGTGCTGCAGAGACAGGAATAGATGTGGCGCCAATCAACTCATTAGAATAATTATAACTTTCTCCGGAGCTGTCACATGGGATTTGACCCTCAGATTCTACTCTGAGAAGCCTCAAATAGCCAGTTGTTATATTGCGCCTGCTGCTCACAGATTCCAGACAATATCTAATAAGATGACATGAAGAGCGAGTTCCTATGATGTCTTCAGGCATTTTGTCTGAATATATGACTTAAAATATCCAACTGCTGTCAAGGAAGAAGACAAGGAATCAGATCCAAGGGTATGAAAATGGTTGGCCCGAGAAATTTCATATAGGGATGCATGTTAATAGGCACTATAAATGTTTTGTATTTCCTTTCTCAGCTTTAAATCAATAGTTAAAACCAGACCTTCGTCTCTGCTTATGACCCTTTCTGTGTTTGATGCTTCTGGGAAAGAAAAACAGATATACAGCACAGTTTGGTGCTTTAGGCTGTGGTTAATCCATCTTTCTGCTGACCTCGGAAGAGGTTTTGGAGATACAGCAGGAAGCAGCAGTGATATTATTAATGTCTGCCCTGCTGACTATGTGAAATGGGTCCCACAGTAGACTTTGGTTTGAAAATATGAGCTTCAATTAAATTAAAAAAAAGGTGCAGGCAGTGGTGATGTTTTAGAGCTTTTATTAACTGTGGGCTTGATTAAGTTAACTGAAGACATATATTTATTAACCAATCCATCAGTAATAATACAGTTTACTATACCATATGTAAGGATTACTACACCATCCACTGCAACGTTTCAACCACTAACATGTGAAGTGAGTTACACTGATTGCCTCAGTTCAATGGCTGTAAGTGGACAGTGGGCACCTCCTGCGGGTGTTTAGTGTTTGCAGTGGTTACAACACACCAAAAACCAGTGACAGTGAGTCATGGGTGCCCAAGGCTCATTGATACATATGGGGTGTGTCTCGTCTGACCCACTACTAAAGCTACTGTAGCATAAATGGCTGAAAAAATGAATGCTATGATAAACAGGTGTCAGAACACAGTGCGTCGTAGCTTGTTGCGTATAGGGTTTGACCCATAGCTGCACCCCAACACAAATATGCATGTGAATAAGATGTGGCAGGCTTGTCTACAAATGTGTGGTGTTTATACAAAAGTATACTACAGCACCCACATCTGCACTGCAAAAATTATAACACTGCTGTTGTTCACTTAATGCAAAGTTTGTCTTTCAGATACCTTAAAGTTTGTAAGGCACTGATTTAGCTTTAATTTTAGACATTGATCAAAGGTTTTTTTCGTTTGACCAACTGACTCCTTAGCCATATGTTGAAGTGTCCCTGGACAAGACACTGAACCCCCAAAATGTCCTCAAAACCTCAGCTACAGAGATTGCACAAGCCAGTGTACTCTGGGTGCCGGTCCCAAGCCTGGTGCAAAACTGTGCAGCGTTGTGTCAGAAAGACCATCCAGCGTAATACCTCAAACTCCTGCCATAGACACCCTGCTTGGTTAATGTGTTACTACTTTAGGCACATTATATTTGTTAATACTCTTGACTTGAGATGAATATCAGATAATGTTTTATTACAAGTTAATGCAGAAAACCAATGTAGAAAGGGGGAAGCTATTAATTCACTTTGTATTCCAATACTGCACCCTCATCTGATATTGTATCTTCCAGCTTCTGACTGACTGAAAACACCTGATCTATAAACAAGCAAGACAGAGGTCCTTGAGGATTAGAGCTGGGAACCTCTGACCTACACATTGCCTATTGCTGACCCCATATGGGTCATTTCCTCCCTCAATTTGTTCTTCAGACAGTCCCCAGGGATTTGTGCAGATTTAACAAAGTGCAGTCACAAAGTGCAGAATAAAGATTATGTCACTTGACTTATGCTCCTCACAGAACTTCCTCATCTCAGACATCTTCTTAGGACGTCTGGTGTGAACTGATTTCTTTATGTCAATCCACAGCATCTCTACTGGGTTGTTGTCTGGGCTCTGACTGGGTCACTCCAAAGGGCGGGTTTTGTGTTAATAAAGTCGTTCTGCATTAGATTTACGTTGAGGTTTCAGGTCATTGTCATGCTGCATCAACCAGCTTCTGCTGAGTTTAAGCTTACAGACTACCACTCTGACATTATCCTCTAGGATACCTAATATACTTGGGAATTAAATTTCCAACCACAATGACAAGCTGACAGCAGTGCTGAGGCAGCAAAGGAGCCACAAATCATGATGCTGCCACCACCATACTTCACTGTTGGGATGATGTTTTTCATTTAGTCATGTAATTGCCTGTAAGGTCTACAGTGCTCCATATATCTAGTCATTTGTACGCAGGTATGCAGGAAATTTTGATTTATGCATTTATGTTAAATATAGATTTAGATTTAATCTAGATTAACAAACTGTGTGTAATTATATGTAAGAACAAAGTTCAGAAAATGCAAAAGCATCAAATTGACAGGCTCCTTGTAAAGAAATCTATTATAATCAGTCAAAGATAGATATACAGCTATACTATAGTGAGTAAAAAAATAGGTCAATCTTAACAAAGCTTGACTTAACATCTGCCTTCTGCTACTTCAGGTCTCTGTTCATGTCCAACCCTAACCCTGCTCATCCCCAGTGCTGCTGATAAAAGAGTAACATTAGACTACAATGTAGATAAGAGACTGATCAGGTATGACTTCTTAATGCAACTCACATCTAAGCTCACTCACCTTTCACAGACTGTTAGGAGGATTAGTGGGAGTAAGGAGCAACACTCCTTTCAGTGCTTACCTGAGATGTCTGTGCTCAGAGAGCTCAGAGAAACAGAAAGTTATAAATGAGCCATCTCACATCCTTCACTCTGAATATGAGCTCTTTCCCTCGTCATTCATTCCTGTGACCAAAAAAGACATCAAATAATAGAAGTCAAATGACATATTGGTGGAACAACACATGGTCACAGACAGTGGCAGTGTTTACAAGAGCGTGGGTAAAATCATCTAATCATTTGATAATTGATCTTAAACTGGTAGCAAATAAGTCATTTCATTGTTTAATTTCAAACCAACTTGCAGCCAATTCAAAGATGCTAGAATACTGGAGGTGTAGCGTGCAGTTTCATGGCACCTGTTAGGTCCTAACAGCTGAAATGTGTATTAGCTGAGAGAACTGTGTAGGAGTCAAGAAATAATTGAAAAAAAGCATAAATAACAGGAAATAGCTTGACTTCTTAGAACATGAGTGCACAATTGACTTACTGTACTATACTGTATGGCTGCTGGGGCTGAGGGTGCTATGCAAGTGAAAAACTAGTAATGTCCTAGTTAAATGTTTTCGGATTCAGTCCCAGCCCTATTCCTGAGATACTACTGGGTATTTGCTGATACTGTGGCTGGTTCAACACTTGTTTACCTACTTTAAACACGCTAAAAATCAATCCACTCTGCCCTGCTTAGCCCTCCCTCTGCTCTGCTATGACCTGCTATACTGTACTCCACAAGGCTCCGCTCAGCACTTGAGGTAGTCATTGTGAAATAACATTAAATGAGAATGTTTCAAAATGAATTTAATTAGTGAGAAAGGTGAGCTTTACTCAAAACGCAGATAAAGCTGCATGCCGGACAGTGCTGGTCAATAAATCTGAGTCAAAGGAGGTTTCAACAGCGCCTCTCTGCATTAAACTGTGTTGCATATCTCCTGTTACATAGTGTTCTTCACCTACATCTTATTCATTTCATCCATAAACTCAAAAGCTGTTGATAATACCTCAGTGTAAAGTCCATAGTTCTTCTACTAGTACATTATGTCCACAATAGTGCTTATTTTGTACATATGGTGGACACGTATATTCTGCACCTTACTGTTTATTGCTGGTTGAATGCTAAACTGCATTTTGTTGTCTTGTACTTGTACACGTGCTATGACAATAAAATTGAATCTAATCTAATCTAAAAGCTGTTAAAAACACATCAGAAAGTGACATGGCACGGTCAGGTGAGTGGCAGTGGGACATTAGGGGTGTTTCCTGAATGACACCATAGTTACTGTCACAAATCTAATTACAGGCTCTTTGATCAATACATACTAATGTGGCTACAGGATTAATTACAGGATTGTAAAAATCAATATAACTAGACAGGAAGAAGGCAGGGGGATGATATTTTATGATCAATCCTACAAATTTGTTTATTCTCGAGCTTAAATCAATGCATTTTTAGGGTATATGCATTATCTTGGAGATGATTGGAGATCACTATCTTTGTCCATGCCTTACATTTCTAGCCGCTCATGTGCTGCTTTGGTTGTAGAAGGACCCTGTGCACTGATGTACACAGCTGGATGCAGCTGCTCAAGTGCACTCAAATGATTGCAGAAACAATCTACAGAAACACGTTTGCAATAAACCTGATGGTGTTATTACTGTTAATAATAATATGAAATCATGCAATCTCTGATGGATCCTAACTCTCTGGCTCAGTTCTTGAGTTTCCTGAGCTTTTGCAGCCTCATATATTTTATGAAGTGAAGCAGAGAGGTGTTATATTGGATACAGAGTCACAGCATGATACTAAATCCAGTGAGTAAAGGGACTTTTACCAGACAGATAAGTTAAATGTGAAGGTAGTGATGCCAGTGGTGAAGTACACACACACACACATACCTTCTGGCTGCCATTCTTTGCTTTTGAAGGGATAATTTGAAGGTATGAGATACTATTCACTGGCTGGCTACAGGAAATTGTCTGCTGTCATCAGGTGGAGGGACACAGCATCCACCTGCTCACCTATTTTGAACTTCCAGTGTCAGTTCCAGTTCCAGTGACTGCCTGTGCCGAGACCCAATTTTATCTCTTGACAGGTGTAAACCAACTTTGAACCCTGTCTTTCTTTTAGCTCTGGTTTTAAGTCCAGATCAAATCAGTGCTATTTCTTGTGTGGAGACATGTGGGTGCGTGTACATGTGTCAGTCTATTACTAATTTGTAATTGTAATTTGTAACCTGTATACAGTCTCTGCTACATGTCACCTCAGTAAACTCTAAAATTGCTAATTGATACACAGGGGAAAAAGTGTATCCAGAGAGCAGAGCAGTAATCACTGTCGGAAAGAAATCCTAAACCATTTGCTGGGACGTTTTCCCAGAGGAACAACATTGAAAACTTGTTTTGTCACAGTCCTGTTCAGCAGTGATGTGTACTGTTGGAGAATCTGCTTCCTTCTGAGTAAACACACGGGATTTTGACTGGAACAACACATCTGTCAAAACTGCTTTATGTTATTTATGGAAAATCTCAGCCTTTGGTAATTGCAAATGACAAAGAAGCTCTCTTGTATAAATGTGGTCCAGACAGCAGAAAAATAACTGCCATCGCTCATGTCTAACAGGAGAGGAATCTATCGACATACTAAGTCAGTATTGAAGAGCTACTGCTGGAAAGATGGGCTAGAAAACATGTAGTGACAAGGCCTGTTCGCCCACACATACAAACAGATAATGTTTCACACACTTTTGCTTTGTGAACAATAAGAAACTCATCAATCAACCTTTCCTACTGGGTCATGAAATTTAAAGTGCTTAGCAGACTTATAATAAGACACTAGGCGCTCTAACCACTCTCACAATCAATGTTTTGGTTCAGACTTTGATTTTTGTTTCATTTTAAATGACCGAGAGTTTGGAAAGTCAGGGGATTTGAGCTTTGTTTTTTTATTTATATATATACAGCATATAGATTCTATTCAAATGGATGTCAAGGTCAGCTGTAGGAGGCTGCAGGCACAGTCAGATGGTGTAGCTGTCAGCTGGAAGCCCGAGTCTGGTTGTCTTGTAACTTAGAGAGGCTGCAGGTCATTGATTTCAAGGCTGGTTGTCAGATGACAGTAGCTGAGGTGTGTGGCTGAAAATTCTACTTTGATCAGTGTTATTTCATAATATAATAGACGAACCCAACACCTGTGGAACCAGCTGAAAGGCTTGAAGGATAAGCCTGAGGATGAAATGCTGCATGTCCAGTAGGAATTGAATTTGAATTTGAGGAGATGTCAGACTGTGACACATTTTTATTAGCAACCTTTTTTACATGTTCAACCATTAATATGCAAACTTGTTACCAAACGTCTATATACTGTAACTACATATAGGTTTTTTAATTTTAGATTTGGTTCCTCTCCTCTTGTCTATCCATTCAAATGCCACTGTTGCATGTCATTAATTTTGTCTTTTCTCTCTCCTGTAGTTGTGTAGTTCTGTCTCCCGCTCTCTCTCTGTCCTTTTCTGCAGGTATCCTCGACCTCAGAGCTGTACACTTCCAGAGTGCAGTTACTATTCCTACCAACCTGCCCAATGTTTTTCCTGCTTGATGTTGTTTTTGTTGCTTGCTGTTCTCCCCCCTCTCCTCTTTCCATTCACTCTAACTGGTCGAGGCAGATGGCCACCTAAACCCGGAAGGAAGTTTTTCCTCTCCAGTGTTGCCTATTGCTTAAATTACTTAAACTACTAAATGTAAAAGTATTCAGTAGTCAGTTTTTCTCTGCTAAAATAGCAAAAACATCCAATCTTGCAGTTCAACATCCAGTTTTGTGACTCCAGTGTTATTAATGATTTTAATGGTTGGGTTCAGACACAGGTTTAAATGCTTTTACCTCAGGCTGCTCTGGTGGGTTTGTCCCTGGTCTGACCAACACCTGAATTACAAGAAAAGCTGATAAGAGGAAACAGAAAAGAAGAAGAAAAGAAATAAAATCCTTTATTATATACTGTAAAAGCATTTGAGTTTAAGAGTTTGAATCATATCATGTTTAATAAATGCAGATATTTACAAATACCTCAACTAAAAAAGGAAAAAACTTAAGAGATGTTTTGGTTCACATTTATTTTATTATTAATGTCACTCCAGAAAACTATTCATGACATCTTGGCTGCGTACTTTAAGGAATCTGGTAATTTAACTGAAAATGCTTCTTTGAGAGAAAAACATGAGCAGCATAGTTTGTCTTTATGACTAATGTTCTGAGTGGTCTCAGTGGTGGTAGAAGCACTTATGACTGAGACAAAGCTGGAAGAGTGTCTCCAGCACATCCCAGTAGCAACATCAGAACTCTGTGTCAAAGGAGGAGCCAAGTGCTAGGTACAGCTAAGATATGCCACACACCCTCAAACTCTCAGGACCTGAGTGTATAGTGCACTTGACTTAAATTGGATTATAGTGGATTATAAACCTCAATATGTTTTTATGCTTCTTTGCATGACATATTGAAGGAGAGAGTGCAGAGTGCATCCTCTCTCCTCCTCCCACCAACTGCCTGTTTCTATCACTCGCTCCACATCCTCCATCCTCATAGTTAGCTGTCCGCCCACCATTCTTTCTCTCGCTCCCTCTTCAGCCTCTCCCAGCTGCTTTGGAATATCATCTGTTATCTCTATTCTTTCCTAGCACGTGTCCTTTTGTTTCCGCCTTTTCCTGCTGTATGCAAAACGCACTAATTCTCTTCTAATCCTCTCCCTTGATGCTTGCTGGTTTTGACTAAGTAATGCACCCAATGGGCTCAATACCTCCAACAAAAAACCCTTTTAATCCAATTTCTTCTGTTCACAATGCTTGTGTCGTCTAAGGCCAGCACCAAGGTCTGTAAGTAACTCAGATGAAGTTGGGCAGCACTGAAGGCCATTGAAGATAAACTGAAATTATCTGCTACGCTGGTGACGTGTGTGTGGGAGAGAGTAGCATGTGTAGTGTAGCTTCCCTAAAGAGAAATGTTGCAGTAAGCACAGCAGGCAGAACCAAAAAGGCCCTGATCATCATATGCATTATGCTGATGCTTCTGGGCAGTCAGCATGCATTCATCACAGGACATTTGCATTGTGTTTGTGACTGAAGGCGGTGCGAGGCTGGGCGCTGCATAATTTGACAAGCTGCAGAAAAACATAATCTGGGTTCAGATTGTAAGTCATCTGTCATAATTATGCAGATGTTACAGTCCCACAGGTGATCGCTCTGCAGAAGCTGACATGTGCGCTGATGTGTTTCAGCAACACAGAGAAATGCAATTCTGTGAATCACAAGCACTTCAAGGCACATTTTAGTAGCTTGCATGTTTTTATCTTGTCCTTGCTAACTTGGTACTTTGTGTATTTTAAAATGTTTTGGGTATATGTTTTTTTTCTGTAGAGCAGTATTGGGAGTCTGTCACGCCAGTAATATAAGTAGAAACATTAGTGAAATTATTGAATGTTGGCTTAAGTAAAGGAATTATAGTTGATGATGATGATTGTAATCCAACATACTGTGAATATTGTTAAACAAGCTAGATCAGCTTTTTGGCTTTCTTATATCTGCTTATGTGCCTGAAGTCTGCATGCTACACTAACCAATGCATTTTATTATCATTAACTAGTTAAAGTGGATGCGAAATAGTCACGTATTTAGAAATTTTACATTTTTTGGCCTCGAACAGGGTCCGCCCGTCACTGTTACTCTTTTGGTGAAGACTTGGTGTGTCTCAGTGCTTTGAGGGGCTCTGTAAAAGCCCACACTTAAATCCCATAGAAAATGTGTAGACACCTGAAGATGACAGATGACAGACACGATATTCCCTACCCAACAACAGGCTTCTACACTGTATGTGTGTATTGTGTGAATACCTTTGCAAATTAGAGATTTCACCTTTCGATTTTTAATATGTTTTTCCATCTCACATCAAATTCATGAAGGGCAAAGAGTGAATGCATAGGCCAAGTACAGACCCACTAATGACCATATGTATCTGTTCCTGTTGTCAGATGTGACTTCTTTAAAAGCAGGTCTGCAGCCCTTTGTTTCTTGCCAGATTGTGCCAATTTGCTTGGAAGCCACTCTCCAGTCATTAAATCCCTGATTCTCAGGTTTAGTTACCAGACTTGACCTGACCTAACCTGAACCTTGAAACTCAGACTCTGCCTGACCCTTACAGAACCGTAAGTGATTCTGAGACCCTGAACTCTTACCTGTGCATATTACTCTGACCTCTCCAGTTTTTCTCCTCAAGTCTCTGCCTCTCTAGGAAACCATGCAGTACTCACTGGACTCAGCTCTTTGCCTCTGACATTCTCTCTCACATCTGATCCAGCTCATACAGGATCCTGACCCACTTGTCTTCCAGGACACTAACTCATGGCTTTAGTCTCAGAAGTTAGGGAATAAACTAACAGAACTCATTGTTTCTATTTCTTTTTTCTATTTCTTGTTAGACCAACCAGATCACCCTTCCACCCTTCTGTTCACCAGACCTCTCTCATCATCCCCGAGCTTCTTAAAAGAAACCTATTTAACCAATCTTAGGCTGTGTTCTCTTTTGAGTTCGGTCGATGTTTAAAACTGTCAAGGGTTCAGAGTTCAGGGTTCAGTGTTGGGGCCACGTGGTGTTGAACATGGCAAAGAATCAGTGGGGATGAAGAGTCAAACCACCAAGTCTGTGAATCAGACATGACTAGGCTACAAACTGAGCCTCCAATTTAGGACGGGTGAGACATGCAGCTGTATCTAACCACTGACCACTGACCGCTCGTGACTTGGGAACTGAGCCTTTGTGCACCAGTTGGTAGCTTGTCACTCAGACCCTTTATAACATGAATACAGTTACTCCTTCCTGATTGACTCAGCTGGCTGCTGAAGTATAATTGTGAATGTAAAAGGAACAGCTGCAAAAACATGAGCATAAGGAGGAAAATGACAAGCAAAGGCAGAGTCAGTTTTCTGCAGTTTTTATCCTAGGTCACTGGAACAAAATCATAAAGCCAATTGCAATGAATATGCTCCTCTGATGAAGACGTTGGTACTGAATCAGTGGCACTGAAAAGTTTTTAGATTTAAATGAATTGATTGTGCTTGTACGTATGTCCAGTTTCTCACACTTGTCAGCTAAATTTAAAATGTATCATTTCTAAGCTCTAGCAAATCTAGACATCTGAGAACACAGTTGCCCATTAGTCCAAACATCCTGTATGTTATATTACTGACTACGGTTATTCATGGTAAAATATATGAACGAGTTGGTAGTAGGTTCAGATTTTTGACTAGTAAACCACTGACTCCATGTGATTAATAGGAAGTCAAAGAAAGGAAAAACTCTAAAATATTATGCATAGTTTTACTGTAACAATTAAAACTACTATAAAAAACTTTGTGGAATCCAGAGCGGTTCTAGGATTTCATCCTTAGCGGGGCTTAGCCCTCACTATTGTATAACATCACTACTGATGTTAGTCTCTGATAGTATGTTAATGAGGAATGCAATTGTATTAGCATCAAGCAAATAGGCTAGTTTTTAGAACATCGTGGCAAATGTGCTGTCAATTTTGATATAGTTCACTTATCTGCCAAACTGGACACTCACATTCAGGGAGGACAGAATACGCAGAAAAGCTAATAGAATTAAAAAAATTAACATGTCCTGCATTTATTAACTGTTTTCATTTTTATTTTAAAAAGTAAAAATTATACTTTCAATACATTTTGATAGTTAGATCATTTTACAGGGGTTGAAAGGTCAGACAAACTAAAAAAGGGTCTGGAACTGCCCCTGGTGGAATTAATGCATTAGCATTAGACTCAAAATCAATTCACTCAGGGCATCAAATACTGACCCTGTGTCAAAACTGTACAGCAACAGTCAAAACCTATGGTGATCTCCGCACTACTGCCAGTGCTATTCTGTGAATCTATATCACGAGACTTTGACAGCACTTCACCACATTAAAACAAGCTATGGAGCATATCTCTACTAAAAAATTTCTTTAGTAGAGATAAAATGTAGAGAGAAAATGTATTTTCTATTAGAATTAAAAATAAAATAAAGGTACGTAATGCATTTAACTTTTGTTTTAATATTTTGGACCTGCCAGAACTATTTGATGTGGACACCAGTGAAATTAAAATGGGTTAATTTTAGCTCCAGAATGCTCCATAACAGCAGTGGATGAAAACGTGTGGTTCTCTTTTTTCTTTTTTATTGAGTCACAGACAGATTAGATTTCACTAACCTTTTAGGTTAAAACAAGATTTCTGTAATTGGTCTTTTTCTGGAGTTCAGGATCAGAGTTACTTGAATCAGAGAAATACCACTTTTAAAAGCTTGTTTCTACCTGTTGCCTCCCTGATCCCCCCCTATTTACTCTCTGCAGTTTCATGGGCAAAGCCCGGGCCAACTGTGGTCTGCTTCAAATTAGTGCTGTCCTCTTAAGATGAGCCAATCAACAGATCTCAAGCAGGAGGACTTGTCACCTCCATGCAACTACACACCTACATGCACACATCTCACGCAGTCTTTACTCCTACAGGTGAGAGAAAATAACCTAGAAATTCTCCAACAACAATTAGAGATGTAATTATGCTAAATGTGGACAGATGTGAGAGGACCCGAGCGAGGAGAAAAACAGCAAGGACAGAGCCACCCAGTCTCCTAAAGAGGATTTTCCTATGCAAGTAAACTGCAGGTGCAAATGCATTTTGTAACATAATTGCTACTGGATTCTGTTTTGTGTTAACATATTGAGAATATGTTGATAATTGGCAATAATACGTTTATACTGAGCAAAGGAATACAATTATTTAAAACTTTATAGCAGTCATGTCAGCCGTCTCATTGTTAGATGGTTCTAAACTGTCAGATTTTTGTCCTAGGCTAACTTTGACTGCAAGACCATTGCCCTGGCTGTTTTTAAACCTCTCACAGTGCAACGTGGCCATAACCAAAGACCTTCTTTTGGTTTGTTTGAAAATCTTTTGTCTGGACGAGCCTTTAGTCAAACTCAGGTGTCCAGTGAGACGTGTGTGTGTGTGTGTGTTATGTGTAATTGATACACATGAACGTGTACAAATAACCATATATACCAATTGATCTGCCCCATATTCTAAAAAATGATGATAAAAAATAAACATTAGATAAAAGGGCAAAGCAAATGTTAACAAGCCCATATTAGGCAAATCCACTTTTTTTCATATCTGTACACATATATGACGCTCTGTTGCATGTAGCCACACACTAAGCTGGTTAGAAATGCACTCTCTCCTTTTTAAATTTCAACCAGTAATTATTTCCAACATGCATACATGCTTTTTCTACTAGCACTATGAGGTTTTTATGATTGATCTAAGGTCTTTCAGATAATCCATCCATATCCACAATTATTGGCCAGTATCGGACTAATGCAGATACTAAATATTGAATCAGCTCGGAAATCATAATCACTTTAGTCCAATTGTACAAAATGTTATCACATAGTTGAACTACGAGTAACTTGAACAGAACAAAAAGGACCAGTGGAAACAAGAGCAGCAAAATGATCCATCTGAACTATAAATATTTACTCTTCTTTATTACTTCTAACATTTCTACAAACTCTTTTGTGCCTGTAAGTAATAGATCCCAACGTCCTGTGTGAATGATGAGTCCATTTTCGCTGTGGTCTAGTCAGCCAACCAGAGCTCAACTTGTGGCTCAGCGCCCTGCTTTTAACTACAAATTTTAGTGTGATTGCATCCTTAGGCAAAGGAAACGGCAGGCAGACCAAGATGTGATGAAAAAGAAAAAATAGCGAGGTGAGGATAAGAAGCTTCATAACAGGAAACTGCAACACTGTCATCATTCATCAGCTGTGCTGGAGTGAGTGAGACAACACTGTAAATTTATTGGTGGAAATATTGACAGCAATCACCCTAAATAGTTTAAATGATGTAAAAATAATAATGAGCTTTTGGAAATAAAATTGACACAAACCTATCTGTTTTGCTGAGGAGAGCAATGACGTCAATGAGAGACACGCTCATAAGGACGTGAAATGAACTGTTACCACTGTCTGTACATGTGAACACAGTTTGAATTCCAAATGGAAAATTACCTTATTTTTTTCTTAAAATGATCCATTTCCTCAGTTTAAACATGTGATATGTTTACTGTGTTTTACTGTAAATAAAGCTACATTACTGTATAAATGTCCTTCACCAATCAGAAGCTGTATACACATGATTTCTAATGGCAGCAATGGTGTTATTCACTTACAAAGGGTCAAATGTTTTGTTTCTGGTTGCATAATGAATTGAAACATAGAGATAAATGAAAGTAGCAGACCGTGGCTTGCTGTAATGTGTAAAGTAAGTGTACTGGAAGATGCTCATTGTTTCTGTTGCTTAGCAATAGCCAACTCTCAGTCTCATTATTACTGTCAACTAATAAATGATGTCTGTAAAAGTGTTGTAAAACAGCAACATCACACTCAGGGTCATGCTGTTGTATTGAATATCAGCCCCCTCTTGTGTGATATCAAGTATTTAATCAATTTTAGATTATTTTGTCTATTTGTCTTTTTACACATTCAAACCTTTAATTGTGTTATACCTGCTGTTGCTTTTTGTCATTTTGTAAAGCAGCTGCTGTATCACTACATTTTCCCACAGGGGTTAATCAAGTACTTAGTTGTAAAGCAGTTTTTTTGGATCATAGACAAAATTCACTTGTATGTGTGTGTGTGTGTGTGTGTGTGTGTGTGTGTGTGTGTGTGTGTGTGTGTGTGTGTGTGTGTGTGTGTGTGTGTGTGTTGTCATGAAACAATTGTTGAATATTTCACAGAGCATGGTTTGAATTAGTGAAGCACTGATACCCTGCAGTTCCTGTTACGTCACGTTGGGATGTTTACTTGGAAACAGAACATTTTTCACCAGCTGCCACTGCTCCACTGCTACATGCAGCACAGTACATTGGCACAGATAAAAAAAACTATTGACTTAACTGAGTAAAGTTAAAAGAAGTTGTCACCTGTTGTTGAATTTTGCCATCCAACAACATGTGACATGTCCCTCTCAGGTCTCAGGTAGCTGTTACCTGATATAACGCAAGCTCAGTCAAGTTTAGCAGCCTCTCTCATCTCAGCATCTCGTGTAGTGATTTTTCCCTGTAAGACACACATACACAGTCTTAACAGCAGGAGCTAAGGGTAGAGGTCACTCCCAGCATAAACTAAGACTCATTACGGTACCTTCCCATCAGCACACATCCAACTGGAGATGAATAAGAAGGGGCAACCACTGCGAAGAAACCAATTACAGTTACTTACAGGTCAGTGTACATGAGAACTGTAACAAAACAAGCTGGGAAAAAAAGGTTGGTCAGTACTGTGGCTGTTGTAAGAACTCTGCAGGATAAAAACCTAACAAAAGAAGAAACTAGGTGTAAAATCTTCATTCTGCTGAGTCCCTTCATGTCAATTTAATTTAATTCAGTTTAATTGTATTGTGCCAAATGACAACAAAAGTAATCTCAACGCGCTTTACAGTGTTCAGGTTTGGGATCTTACAAAACATAACTGTATTTGAACTGTAACAGTATTTTCAGAGTTGCTCCTTAAAAATAAGGTTTAAGTGTCAGAAAGCTCAAATAAAAAAAAAAAACCACAACAAGCTCAAAGCAAGTGGAGACTCTGGACAGAGAAATTTGCTTTAAGTTGAGCAGCCTGTTCTAGATCACTCTCTCTCTCAGTGAGCTGGAGAGGCGATGCAGGTGAGCAGAGGCTGGAGAGTTCTGAACAAGATGACGGGGCAGGCCAGGTAGACACGATGGCAGTGTTGCCATCTGCTGTGTGGTTCCTGATTAATTGACTGGGACGACAATAACAGGGAATCAAAAACACAGACAACGTTGGACAAGCTCACACTCTGTTCACGGCAACATCACGGCAGTTAATTCTCAACTACAAGCCAGAAATCCAAGTCCTCCTCTCTTCTCCTCTTTATAGTGAACATAGACTGTCATATAATATAAACAGCATGAAGCCAAGAAAATTCATAATATTATATTTATAATATATTCTGTATGTTGTAGATTCAAAGTGTCTGCTTTCTTTTCTTTTAACCTTTCTAAATAGTAACAGCAGCACTAAATATTCTGACTTCTACCTGCACCCTGATGCTGTTGGTGTGTTCACCATGTATAAGAACAAGAACAGGCCATTTGACAGATGTCACCGACCCGCTCACTGGTCTCAGGGACCTCCTTTAGACACACTCACACTTTGTGTAGGCTGAGGCTGCAGGCATTTAGCTGCTAGTAAAAACGTGCCTGTCTTATGTCAGCAAGCTGCTGGATGTGTAATAATGAAAAATGAAGCCTGCGCAGGCGAAGCTGCCAACTGAGGTGAGGTGTTGAGACCCAGCAGCTGAGGAGATAAGATGATCAGTCGCACACAGAGTCTGTATTCACAGGAGGTTTGAAAAGCCTTTAATCAGAATAACACCTCACAGTAGTTCTTTTTCTAGGTGTGTGTTTTCTGGTGAAACCACAGATATTGTAGCTGTTGTGTATCAACCAACTCCGCCTGTCAGATTGGCTGTGTTATGACTGTGGGATAATTTACATTCATAACTCATAGGCTTTAGCTCGTCCTCTGGGCGTCCCATTAGTCTTCTTGAAATAAACAAACTGCAGATTTATACACTAGTGATGGATGTCTTTCATAAGAACAGATACAATGATGACAAACATCACAATCTGTACATATACAATAAACTTCCACTATGCAATATGTCTCCTCCATTAAAGCGACAGTGTGCTGAAACAGTATGAAGACATTTCAGACCGTCATGGAGCAGCGTAGCGTCGCATCACAGGCAGAGACACATGAACTGATTCCTCATCTGTTAGTGTGTCTCCGCCCATGTGCGTCGATCTTCAGCGAGAAAAAGCAGGCACTAAATTGTTGTCATAGTTTTTTTGTTATGTTTAGTTTTTTCCCTCTAAAGAACCAAATGGTGAAAAGGGGGGGGGGGAACATTAATTTAGAAAAATATGTTTTCACATAACATCTAAGAAGTGCAATGTTTTATTTAAATGAGTTTCTCACTGTGGTGAGCAGCTCCATGTCTCCATGTAATGTATTGTGATCTATCATGCATGTTGTCACAAGAGTAATAACTTTAAATACACTGCTCTTCCAAAAAAGTCACCTCCTTGATTTAACTAAGCAAATAGATAAGAGCCTCCCACTGGATAATTACTGCATGGATGGTTATGTTTCAGCTGGCAACAAATTATTTAGCCGTAACCAATACAGTAAGTAGCTTTTCATTTCTTAAACAACCATGTCAGAAGACACATCCTGTAGTTGTGGAAAAGATGTTAAATTATTGGCATGCATCAAGCAAACAAAACATCTAAGGAGATTACTGAAACTACTAAAACTGGGTTGAGAACTGTCCAACGCATTATTAAAAACTGGAAGGAAAGTGGGGAAAAAATCTTGAATGATCATGATCAGCTAACACTTAAACAACAGTAGAACACAGTGAGAGAAAGAACATTTCCATATGTGCAACTCAATGGATTGGGAGTAAACAGATGTGTAACCCTAAAACATTTGTCAGTGAGGCTAATAATAAAAAAAAAAGTCTTCTATTTTCTGGGAACATGAAGATTGAGACTCTGGAGCAACGAAAGAAGTTCATGTGGTCTGATGAGTCCAGGTATAACCTGTTCCAGACTGATGGACGCATCAGGGTAAGAAGAGAGGAGGGTGAAGTGATGCACCCATCATGTCTAGTGTCTACTGGACAACAGTGTGGGGGCAGTGCTATGATCTGGCGTTGCTGCAGTTGGTCGGGTCCAGGTTCAGCAACGTTATGAGTCCAAAGAATGAGGTCAGCTGACGACCTGAATATACTGAATGACCAGGTTGTTCCATCAATGGGTTTTTCTTCCCTGATGGGGGGCATATTCCAAGATGACAGTGTCAGGAGTCATGGGGTTCAAATTGTGAAAGAGTGTTTCAGGCAGCATGACACATTATTATCATACATGGATTGAGTCCAGACCTCAACCCCATTGAGAATCTTTGGGATGTGCTGAAGAAGACTTTGTGCAGAGGTCTGACTCCCCCATCACCAATGCAACATCTTGGTGAAAAATTAATGGAATAAAATAAATAATAAAATTATTTAATAAAATTAACGAATACATGTGGTGACATTGCAAGAAGCAACGGTGAGTGTGTGCCATACTGAAAGCTAAAGAGAGAGTTTGTGACTGTTTTTTTTTTTTTTTTTGGATAGGCAGTGTATATGATACCTAAAATCAGACCGATGTTGGTACTGTACTGTTGGTTCTCTCTATTTATAATAAACTGGCACAATAAACTGTGAACTGCTGGTACTGGGGCTGTTGTAGTTTCCTCATCACACAGTACTAGCTGAATTTGACTCTACTGTACTTGCTTTTACTGTAGGTGCTTGGTTTTCCACTTCAAACGATACCTTCTCAGTTGCCATGGTGACATTGCCTGATGGACAGTGAAGGAATAGTACTCTTGTATCTCAGTATGAGGCTTTTTGTCACAGCAAGGAGACTCTTTTTTTTTCAGAACATCCTGAAAGCAGCAAGAGGAAACGACTGCTGAGAAAATCTGGGAGGTTTGAGAGTATTTGGTATTATCTCAACTTCAACAGTGGTGATACCAAAACAAGTACCAGGTACCAGTACCAGGTACTGTCCACCAATTTTGAGAAAACCAAAAACGATGATACCATGTGGGAAAATAACACTATATTGAATTGACACTCTTTATGTATTATTAGTCATATGTAAACAACACAGTAATGCAGTCACTTCTAAAAGCATTTGGACCCTTCACGTTTTCACTGTAGCTCTACAGCCCATATGTCAAAGTCAAGGCCCGCGGGCCACATCCGGCCCGGCGTGTAATTAGCCGAGATCATTTCTATATTATTATTATTAATGGCCCGGCAATATGAAGCGCTGGTAACACAATAAACTACAGATCCCATAATGCAGCGCTTCAGCTGCCTTGCCGAACACATTCCACGTTAATCAAGTCTAGTTTATGATGCTGCTAGTTATTATGAAGCTGGTCCTCAGGATGTCAAGTAATGTTGAACCATATCGTTACAACGGTGTTCACAAATACGCACTTTGCTGATCAACTGAGTTCTCACGGAGCTTTGGAGACTTTGACGAACAAGAAAATCATTTTACCGTCTATGTGGAAACTGCACCTGTACAGATTCAGCTGATTGAGCTGCAGTGTAATGACTGAAGGTAAAGTAGGACACTGCAGGACCCGCACAGTTTATTCACTCCATTCCCGCAGAAATGTCCCAGCTCCGTCCACATGAGGCTCGAACCTTGTTTATATTTAGTAGCACAAATCTTAGTGAGAAGCTCTTCTCAGTGATGAAGACTAACAAAACAGCACACAGGAGTCGTCTCACTGGTGAGAACCTACAGTCCATCCTGAGAATCTCCACAACAAGAACATCACAACAAATATAAACGAACCTGTTGACTAAAACAGATGCAGCTCTGATAAAATGACTGAAGAGCAAAGAGTGAAGGATTTGATTGAAAAGCACCAATTTTATTTATATTTCCAGGTTTTGTTATGCAGCATGTTCCTATTTTGAATTTGTATAATTTTGAGAGTAAAATCTTTTGGGATATTTAAAATTTAAGTTAATTTTTTATATAAAATGACATAAGATTAAAGAAATTTGAATGTTTGTTATTTTAATGTTTACTTTATTTCTAACTTGTATAATTTAGACAGGATATATTTTTATAGAGAGCAAAATAGTATAAGTTATTTAAGGTTTATGTTAAAAAAGTTAAGACACCCCTGCTCTACAGTATGTTCTGGTCGGGTTGTCCTGTTTGCTTTAATTGTTCTTCAGATAAATGTGAGTAGAACTTGACTGTGTAAAACTGATGTCAAGCCATGTGTGTGCCTTGAAGTGTGAAGAACTCTCTGTAGAACTCAGATCAGAACAGAACAAGATAAAGCTAAATTTAACTCTCTGAGTGGGCCCAGGAGGCAAAGGCAAAGGCAGGAAGTGTGGGACCACCAGCTCTAGTCCAAGAGTTGGTCATCTGACCAACTTTAGTAACTGGACAAATAGGGTCTTAAAGTCTTCTGCAGAGACTGGAGAACCTGGCAAAAGGACGTTCACCTGACTAACACTACATCAGACCTTCACCAGAGATAACAGTTTGTTTTTCAAAAAATATGTTTCCATTTTGTCATTATGGGTTATTGTGTGTTGAAAAAAAAGAACACCCACCAACCTCCCACCCTTGCTGAAATGCTGCATGGGAACCTCATCCAGTCAACTTTCCGTTTTCCCAGAGATGGAGCAGGCTGACAAACCGTGACTGTGTCATGGTGCACATTGTGTAAATGTGTATGTTCCTGTGTTTGTGCAGATAAATGCTCCCTAGTGCAGCGTGGAGAAAGAAGGGAGGAGGTAGGGAAGGGAGCAATTTAACATGCTTTGGAAATCCAGTCTAGAGTCTGTTTAACTTTAGCAAGTTAATGGAATTGTTTTGAGTCTCACAGAATGAAAAAAACATTTTTCACAGGTTTCTGTGTGTTAACGTGAGGTGACAGTGGTTTAAAGCTGCACTGTGCACGGTTTTCAACAATAGTGTGGTTGCAACAGAAAACAGTGTTTCCTTACTTCCTTGTTAAATCCACCCTATAAGCACATTGATTTTAAGGTGCAGGCAGGAAAAATTCTCCCAATATAAAAACTCAAAAAACATGTAACTGTAACATGTGACTAGACGTGACTGGCATAGAGTGGCAGATATATAACTTAACAGAGTTTATACAGTTTATGTGACACTAAGGCAGCATGACAACTGGAGGGTGTATAATATGCAGTACGTACAAACCACAGACAGGTATAGGCAAGAAGTCATGTTTTGTAGTAAGCGAGACCACAGTCTTTCCCTGACCATAACCAAATGCTGTAAGGCCTGAACCCAACCATACAAAACCCCAAAAACACTGTAGTTACAAAACTTGATTTTGTACTGCATGACTGGATATATATAGGCAGACAACTGTCTAATTAATAACTGTCTGTGAGCAATTGATTTAATCTTTTTCAACATATTTGCAATTGTTATTTATATAAATAATGTTAATAATTTCATTATTATGAAGAAAAGAAAGCAAGAAAAAACAGTAAACTAGCTTGAACCTGACAAAAGTAATACAGAATAAAATGATATAATAATATTATAAAATATATAAATAACATAATACATTATTGTAATACATTATATATATATATATATTGTATTATTAATATAATAATAAATAAAATGTACTAAACATTTAAGACATTCAGACATTTTGAGAACAGAACAGAAGTATTTTAAAAAATAAACTAATGAAACTGGACTGACAGGTGTACCTTAACCTTGGATTTCACCTCTTATCTCTTTGGAACTTGTTCTGGCTCTTTGGTTATTATTCATATTATCTGTCTCTGTAAGAGAGCTTGGCTACAGTCCTGTGGACCTTAAACGTCTGAAAAATGTGCAAATGTAGTCACGGGAACATCAAGTTGCTTAAGGAGGATCTTATAGTCTTTATCTGTAACATGTTTGTCTATCATTTTTATTTCTAATCTCCTGAGACAACTCTCTCCTTAGCTTTCGGTGGTCAGTGTTCAGTGTCTACACACCATGATACCAAACAGCACAGTGACTACTTTTTACCCTTTAAATAGACAGACTGACTGATACAAGTTTGAAGACACCTGTGATGCTGATTACACACTTGAAGTTTAACATGTCCCTGTGGTCATATTATTTTCAATCTTTTCTAGGGGTAGCATTATTTTGACCACTTAGTTTGTTTTATTTTCTTTAGATCTGTAGCTACTGACCTAGGTTTTAAATAGAAAAGTACAAATACTCTAGCTTTACGACCTTAAACCTCCATTTTAAGTCACTTAAAGCTGCTTTACTCTGCACAGGCCACATAACTGCAACCTTTGTTGCATGTCATATCCTCTCGCTTTCCTTGTGTTTCCTGTCTGCCTTCATTTCATGAAATAAAGACTAAAAATGTCCAAAGAATAATCTTTAAAACAGATTAACTGAACTGATCTTGTTGGTTGTGAAGACCCCCTAGTATATTTTTGTTTGTCAACACAGTTGACTCATTTGGCTTATGAGGTTTTGTAAGGTCCCTGGGTAACTATGTTAAATTTGACCACTAGTTAAACATGATTCACTTTTTTAATTCGTATTATTCAGCTATAAGCTCTTATTAAAAGGCTTTTAGGTTGCCAGGTTGGAGTTTGCCTGTTGCTCCTTGGCACTCTTGATGGTTGTTCTTATCACAGCACTAACATAAAGTCATACTTACAATATATTTTCTGACTGGGAATTATTTCTAAATCCTTTTTAAGATATGTAGGGGTGTTTCAAAAAAAGATAATATAAAGATAATTTAAGAGATATTACTTGATGTGAAAAGTAGACTTCGCATCTGAACTCATCCTCGTTCTCCAACTCTTGGAGTGTCCTTATTAAACTAGAACGTCTTACATAACCTGAGAAGGAGTTTTGTTTAATGTGAATCACTTTTGACACTTGTCCTAATCATAACACAAATCTTTCCTGCAGGGGTCACTTTATCTAGCGCAGTGCAATAGGCCTCAGTTATACAGCTCAGTGATCTGGAGGAATTCAATAACACGGCGACTGTATCTGTGTCTGTTTTACTCTCACAAGCTCATTGTAAAAAAGTTTCTTCATTTCTGGCTCAAATAAGAAACAATGAAGTATAAGCTACCTACCATTTTCTCTGGAGCAAAACAGTTTTATAGGAAACACAGTTTACATATCAGTAGTGTCAAGGTTTAGTATGGCTCAGTCATGTTTCTAAAGTTTGTACCTCTGTATTTTACTGTGGAAATAAAAAGTATCTAGTGCCCAATGCTACTATCAGTGCAATTTATGAATTAATGCCAGTCAGAGACAAGGACTGAGACACTCCGAACAAAAATCAAGACAATACACATATTTTGCAAATTTGCACACACATTAATATCTTATTATTGTTTCTATAAAGCATTGGCCCACTCCACTAGGAAAAGTATTTAAGAATTATATTTAAAACACATTTACACTTGAAGCTGATGGTAACATGAAAACATTACCACAGAACTGATACTTAAATGCAGAATAACCATGAATGGCCACAAAACATTGCCAAATATAGAAAATGCGAACAAAGAATAAATAGGCACAAAACCTCCAGAGACACAAAGCAAACACAATGAAAAACAAAACTACAACAAAAAACTCAACCACAAACACCCAAAAGAACCCACTAAGAGCCACAATGACTGCAAAGAGACACACATGACTGCAAAGGCAGACGAGACAATCACAAAAAGACCAAATCACTCACAAAGAGATTACAACCATCACAAACACACTGAGACAAAATGACCACAAAGAACACCACAGAACATGTAACTATAACAAATGGTAATAAAACTCATCAAAAATAATATTAAAATAACTGCAAAGGGGCAGAAATGATGACAAAGAGTTGAATAGAGACACAGGACAATCGCAAAGGGACACAAAATGACCACAAAACCACCAGAGAGAGACCCAAAGTACTGCAAAAAGACACAAGACAAAAAAAAAAATGGTCATAATCACCACAAAGTGAGAACAAAATTATGACAAAAAGATTCTAACGACCACACAGAGATTTGTCTAATGTGTGACACTTATGCCAGCGCTACATTGTTTCAGTTCCAGATTTCCAGATATTTCATATTTGATTTATTTCTATTTTCTATACATGAGACCCATTACTGGTCTGTGATGTCATAGTTCCTGGGTCAAATCCAGGCCATAGCCCACATGGCCTGGATTTGACCCTTTGTGTAATTACATCCACAATGGCTATGAATGTTTTCTGATACTGGCCCAGTTATAGCCACACGACCGAGGGTCAGCTGATTTTGTTTTCAGCACAATATGAAACACCCAAAAACAAATGGGCCTGATAACATTTACCAGTCTGTCCCACACAAGTCCCACAGGGGGGTTTAGTGTAGTCTGCCAGTCACTGGAACAAAAGTGTTTTATGAGTGGGAAGCTATAATTGCACATGATGATTTGAGGGTCACGAGTGCTCATTATCTGTCCCTTTGTCTCCTTGGGGTTACACTGCGGTGAGTGCAGTTAATAGCTTTGCAGGTTTAATGCAGTAGCTCTCCTCAAGCATGAAGTTGCCACAGACATGCTCATGGCACAGTCTGGCTGCTTATAGGCCAGATACAATATGAACCAGTTCTCCTCTTTTGATAGATATAATTAGGTTTTTTTTACAGTACCTTAATTGGTTAATGCTGTGTTTCATCTGGAAACTGGTAAATGGGTTAAATTACTGAGCTGAAATTAATTAAATCCAGTCCCCACAGGTGAAGTGCACCTGCATCTGTTTTACCAACATATAATAGGTCACATGTTTGAACAGCAAAGGAGGCCAATATTGTAGAAAGAGGAACTATGACTATGAGGATGTGTAAGAGCAACCATGGATGGAACCAAATTCTCTTAATTCATTAAGAGTTCCTTGATCCTCGCTCACCCTGGAAGTTGTTCTGGTCCTCCATCTTGAAGGGCAGCCCAGAGCCCATTATTTTGCTCTGATAATTAAGTGGAGATATAAACGAGGATACATGACACCCCCCTTTATGGAAGTCTTCTTCACAGCAACAACAAGTCCAACTGGCAGCTGAGTCACAGCTTAGCTGGTGTCATCATACATCAGATCCTCTCTCTCACATCCAAAACGCAAGGGTAACATGGATATAATTTGGGAAAGTGGGATGTACCCCATTATAGATAAGATCCAGGCAACTTTGGTTGACCATGTGGTAAACCATGGGTTGTCTTTTAGACTATACATAGTAGCAAGTATCCAACCTCTTGTCTAGGAGATGGAGGAGGCCTGTGGTGACGTTGATACAGGAGACATTGCACTGACAAACTGGACATGGAGAGAGCAAAAATGAAATTATTAGCTGACGCTCCTGTAAAAAAAGACCCATTACAGAATATCCAGCACATGTTGTGGTCTAAGAAATAAAATATTGTAATATAAATGCCGTATATTTGGTTTTAGTCCTTCAACTTTACTATGGAAAATAGAAAAGCTGGATTGAATCATCTGGGATAACTGTGTCCTCTTGTGCTCATAGATATGTATCTCTTTATATATCAATATTCCAAATAGGAGATTTCGAATTTCATGTTACGAATCTAATATGAGTTTGAAAGAACCATTAGCATTACAAAGCATCAACAATGTTATCTAGTCGACCTTGTAATCCACATTCAGAGAGCAGGACTGTGATCACAGTAAGATTTGTGTTGTGTTTTTTCCATGTAAATCCTGATGTTTCTGACTAAATACAATCCCAAGAGTGTGTTGAAATTCCCTGAACTGTTGTAACACGATGTAACAAGCAGTTAGTGTCAGAACCATACTGGGAGTCCACTGAGTGATGTATGTTTACAGCCCTGATCATTCAGGCGAACCGGACATTGCTCACTCAGACATGTGACAGTATTTTGTTCCTCCTTTGTTGTTTTGTGCATTCCTGCCTTACTTTGATGTAAAAAATGGAAATACATGCTCAAAAACTGTTGGTGCGTGTCAGAGCATAATACAATACTTTTTTCTGATCTTGTCCATTAGCCAGCTTCTGACAGGCACAGGTATCTGTTAGCTACATCAACCAACTGCTCTGGAAATGACTGAAAGTTGTATTTAGTAAGAGAGAGTTCATTTGCTCACATGTGCATTTACTTACACACAAACACACACTGCAGTGTAGTTTGTTTTTTAGATTTCCCTCTGAGACCCTGCTGTATTGTTTGGAGTGGGGACAGGTTTGGTGCTGAAATGATCTTCAACCACAACAAGCTGAACAAACAGTACAAAGGTTCTCTGCGCCACAGGTCATATCCTCATACCCCACCACTCTATCTGTGCATCTGTTTATACTGTGATGAGGGGCCAGAATCAGAAATCTGAAAACAGTAAGATTGGTTGCTGATTTCAATCAATAAGGAAAAGGAAGGTTTAACAACCTTCTTCCTGCAGGCTGCATTCATGTCAATACTAGTAATTATTCATGTCAATATCAATTAAATCTATTCATGTCAATAAAATTGAGTTTGATGGACTGAAATCAATTTGATGCTTTAACAAAGTTCCAGTAGATCAATCTAGTTTCCCATATATATATATAGCATTATATATAATAGCATCTGGTGCTGGTCCAAAGTGGATGAATCAGTTTTACTGGTTAGTTAGTTAATAGTTAATAATACAGCTGAGTAACACCCAGCACTAAAATCCTAAAAAAATAAATAAATAAAAGAAAATACAAGCAAATTTCACTTTCTGAAAAACCATAATCTGCATGAGTGAGAAATCTCCACAGACTACATAGGGTTCTGGATTCACAGGCATTATTACCTCTCACAATGAGTAGATGTAACTCATTGCTGGCATGCATGGCATCTGTAAGCAGCAATAAAATGTAAAAACAAAAATCACAGCGTTGTTCTTTTATTTGCCTCCTTAGTTCAAGTAAGCTTCTTCTGGTGCTTTTTGCTTATTGATTGTTTTTAAGTGGTAACAATAAAAACGACTCAGATAATTTTCTAAAAGCTCTAAGAAGGTGGCACATTTAATTAGATCTTCAGTTAAACTGACTTTTAATGGACACTTATTATATAATAATATTGACCAGTCGTGTGGAAGTCTGTGTTGTTGGATTTTTATTTCTCGCACACAGTAGCTGATGGGCAGACAGAGCACACAGTGTCTCAGTGCAGCAACATTAAAACGTCAAGAGTGGTCGCTACATGAAGAGCGCTTGATGTGTCGAGAACGAGTAGACAGACAGCTCATGAAAAAACAGCTAGGAAAACACCGTTCTTCTTCTGTCCTTATATCACACTAATAGTTGAGCGATGACACAAAAGAGAGAAAAAAGTCTCAATTAGACTGATTGCTGCTTTGAACCTCACATCAGGTATGTCACAGATACAGTATGTCTGGTGCTTAGTAAAGTAACAGTGGTGAGAAAAACCTGCAGTAACAGCATTAATCATAGCTGGATTAAGCTTGATGTGCATTATTATAACACTGTACATTGTACTTTAGTGCTGAAAATATGTCAATTTTTTTCTGTGAAAATAAAACAATGAATGAACAATGAGTTTTGCTGCATGCACAGTTGTTTTAGTTGAGGATTAATTTCCAAGTACTGTCATCAGAATGATGAACAGCACTCAGGCCAGTAGTGGTGGACATCTGTGGTCATAGATCCACATTAGACAAATAGCAGTGTTCCCCAGACATCTCATTGAAATGCCGTTCAGATCAGAGTCTGAGTGTTACGTGGGCTAGCGAGTAGTTTCCCGTCATCACTAATGTTTACTTAACACATCAGGGACACTGTGACAGTGCTATGTCTTCAAAGAAGAACATCTGCTCTCTACACCACATGTGGTCAGAGTTGCTCCCGCTGCCCTAGAGTGACTCTCACAACTAAGAGCTGCATGCATTGTGATGCAGAAGTTATGTCCAGAAAATAAGTACTGGTGATGTAATGAAACCTGGACCACAATCAGTTCATAATGGAGTGATTTATGGATTTAAAAAGTCTAGTACCACACTCATTAGGAATGAGATAGATGAGGAAGTGGAAGAACTGTATCAACCAGTGCCGGCACCCTCAGCCTCCGACCTCGCCCATCTGTCTGAAGCCGAGCAATTTCAGGAATTGACTGTTATTGCCTCCAGCCTCTACTGACCATGAACTGGATAAGCGCATACAGAAAATGGATGGATAGAT
The DNA here is from genome assembly GCF_900324465.2 of Anabas testudineus. Classification (NCBI taxonomy): domain Eukaryota; kingdom Metazoa; phylum Chordata; class Actinopteri; order Anabantiformes; family Anabantidae; genus Anabas; species Anabas testudineus. Next base: position 31,135,450 of record NC_046611.1, read on the forward strand.
GAAGAGAACAGAAACACAGCGTCCATAGTGACATGCCACACAGGCACATGCGCGTGCCCACATGCAGCTCTATCAGAAATAAAGAAGGCCTGAGGCGCTTCTGTGCTGAAAATGGAATCAGGTTAAGTGGTGCTTGGCCTAAAATAAAAGCTGTCCAGGATTTTAGGCTTTGCTTTGTGTATCTGTCTGTGTAGCATACTGTACAGAATTACATCTTGTAGTTTAATCCTTCATAAAAACTAGTGGTGTTTGTTTATTTTAGTCCACTACTGGAATGAAGATCTTATTTCATCCATTTGATCTTTGCATGGGTCATGAGCCTTGTTGTTATGTCCCATGGGTGTCTTCAGTCCTCCATCTGACTACGTGGTTCATCTCTAGCAACATTTCCGAGAAAGTCTTTTTAAAAATCTTTGGGAACCACGCAAACACGCAAATATGGTGTAGTAGTTTAGAACTACAGTACAAACCATATACAGAACATCATGACAAGACACATACACAATACTGGGAGTGCATCACACTTTTTTATTCATTTATCTTCTCGTTTCAACATCACTTGGCATGTTCAAGTATTAAAATAAAATGAAAAGCAGTAATATCTCACACCATCAAAAGAAAAGGAGCCCTTTGATATGTTCCCTGTTTGTCTTTTTTCTGGATGGAGGATACCATTAAGGGCTGAATCTTTTCATCTGTGTGACACACTGTTTTGCACTGATGGCATACTGTACAGCATACATTCCATTACACAGTTGAAAAGAAAATTAAATGTGGATGTGCCGTTATGTTACAGCAATTTTGTGTGTCCATTAGAGAAGATGAGGTTTTGCCTTCTGTGCACAGGGGGAATAGTGATGTAAATGGAGAGAGGCAGAGGAAGGGTAGTGAAACATGTTGAATTAAAACCTGAACCACACTGGCCCATACTATGTTTCAAAAAGAAGTTAGGCTTTCGTTAAGCTTAGGTAGAACTAAAACAACTTGGTTTAGTAGTGTGTGCAGTCCAATGAAGTGAAGAGTGTTCAGAGCTGTACAATGGAGAAACCAAGTGTGTTTGGATATTAACCGGATGATGGCCTTGTTACAGTTCCTCCCTCTGCCCCTGTTTTTTGGTTTGGTTTTGTTTGTTCTGTGTCTCACCATCCTGCCACACACCATATATGGACTTCCTCCTCTTCCCCCACTCTCTGCACTCTGGACTAATTGACTCATTCAATTCACCTGTGCATCCCTCTGTTTCAAAAGCACCCCTCAGTCCTCAGTTCATTGCTGGTTTGTCGCTCATTCATGACACATCTTTCATGTTCGTTCATGCTACTCCCTGTTCAAGGAATCCACGCCACTGGTTCGTTAGTTTGTTGTTTTGTCAGTTAGTCATTCAGCCATTCAGTCATTTTGGATAACCCTGGACTCTGTTTGTTTCAGGTGCACTTCGTCGTTGACCCGGTTTCTTTTGTGAGTGTTTTGTGAGTCTGCTGTTGCAGTGTGTTTTGTGTTACTTGTCCTTTAGTTGTTTGTTCCGTCTGGCTGCCTTCTCGTGATTAGTTTGTACTTGTCATCATTTTTGTCAGTTTTGTCCATGTTAAGCAAAGTTTAAGTTGTACTTGAAGTTGTGTTTGTTTGTGTTTCTCACCGTGTTTTCGGTCTTCATTGATACTTGTCTTTATTGGTTAGTGTGTCCCTGCTTTGTTAAATAACCTATTTTGTTCCCACCGTTGTCGTCGCCGTCGCAGTGATGAACAGGCCTAGCACAATGAGGAACAAAACCCCAGCACTAGAATAGTTAGTGTACTCATTTTAAACAGAAAAGATACATTACATTCACTTTGAGTTATTGGGCAGACGCTTCTATCAAAAGCGACAAAGGTACAAAGCAAGAAAATATCTAAGCCAAGGAAATAGATGGCCTGAAAGGGCCGTGAAAGAAGTTATTCATGGAATTTAAATTCAAACCACTTGTTTTTTTATGTCACACAAGACTAAATATGTATTGCATTTAAGCGTGACATATTTAATTCAATTTGGTGTTGTCAGTTTGTTTTAATAAATTCATAGCTTTGAAACTAATATTAAAGTAAACAAAGGAATAAAATTGGATGTAGTAGATTTCATGCAAAGTTGCTTGTCAGTTTGATGTGTAAACATGTCTTTATCATTTCAAACTGCAGAGAGCTTACAGGTTGAAACGTGTGTAAGCGCATAAAGCAGATATTGACATCTTATATAAGATATTTATTTTAAAGTTCCTCGACAGCTGTTCAATTCATTCTCTGCTGAGCTTGAGCTCTTTACCTACAGCCTAGTCCGTCTTTATGGTTCTTTTCCCTCATAACGTGCAGTATCTTGAATCTACACCCAAGGACATAGCCCCACCACTGTAGATAAAAGTACTGAAGGTATCAACATATGGGACAAAACATCCAAGATGGTTTTTCAGTCGTGAAATATCATTCTCTTTGGTTGAACTACAGATATTTGCCTTTTACTTTGGAGCCGAAAAACATATGATGCAAGGAGGCTGGTAAACCACCTATTCCAAGATAAAGTGTGCAAAACCACTCTCCTCCTGGTAATTACCTCTTAGGTTTCTATATGTATAGAAGTCACCAGCACATGCAGTTCCCATTAATCACAAACACACACTACCGAGTACTCATTCTAACCTTATTCCAACAGAGTTAAATGTCTCATAGATCACTGCCTCTTAGAAGCTGGGAGCTAAAGAGAAAGCATGTGGCAATCACAGGAAAAAAAGCATCAAAATGCTGGAGAGCGAAGATGAGAAAAGTTGAGGAAAAGTAGGGAAAGAAAACTCTGGCACCGTCTTACTGGGATTTGTGTCTTTCTATAAGCACTCGTACAGAATCCTGCTGCATGTGCTCCTTTTACACCAGTGGCACAGCTGAACCCTTCAGTGAGATCAGTGATGATGCCAAGTGGCTCCAAGAAGCATATCGTTTAAGTTATGTCCAGCAAATTGTAAGCTTAGAGATAACATGTGTGTCTGCAAGATAATTAATATGGAAATGTAGCTCCTGAACGGGGGTGTGAATTACTTACATAGCTGCTTAGTTACTTAGTTGCAGCAAATCAGTCTGAGTGTTCTTATCTGTCAAAATGACAGACAGCCAATGTTTTCTGTCATTGTTAAAAACAAATTCTTCAATGACAGGAAATATATGGTTACAATGACCTTTGGTTAGATTCACTCTGCAATTTGAGTATATTTATATGAAATATAATACAATTTATATAACCATAATATGTTGCGTATGCATTGTCATGATAACAACGTGAGCTCTCTGGAAGATCTCCCCATTCACAACATGATAATCCCCACAGCTCTGGATCACAGTAACATGAACACTGATGTTTTAATACTCTGCACTGATCCCACCCCATGGGTTTAATGAAGAAATATGTTAGAATGTTTTGGAAAAATGAGCAACAGCAATTACCCTTGTGAGGAATCCCATAAACTAAAATGTGTTCTGTGTCCCACAGTTTACATGTACTGTGTGTTTATATCTCTGTGTGAGCGACATAGAACAAAGACTCAAGGGGCTATAGACACAGTTCATTTGAATTTGAAAGTTCTGCCTATTATTTCTGTACACGACTTCATACAATGTTGAACACAGTACCTCATTATTAGTACTTTGTTACTGTTAGAAAATAACAGGACTTAGTGTGTGAACAATGAAGAACTTTGTGTGCGTTCTGTCCATTTTAAGCTTTTTAATTTATAGAAATGTCATTGATCTGCTGCTTTTTAAATGTATTTTTGAATGCAAGTAATTATAATTCAGTTTGTATAATCTTTTAAAATCTTACCTGCAAATATGTAACCTGAATGTTTTTACATATATGCTGTAACACATTTTCATTCTTTGTTTAATACACTAGAGTGAAGATGTGTCAGTCTGTTGGATTTTCTGGTAGAGTCCTTTCTTAGCGAAAGAGCACTTTTACCAGGTTACTCATTAAATGATTGTTGATTAGTGACATCAGCGACATTTGTGCTGTGCTGCTTGACTGTGATGATTCATTTGTGCCTCCAGTCACTCTCATTAGCACACTGTTATATTTTCCATCATCCTACCCCTCTGGTATCCATTGCTTCTTTCCAACCAAAACTTCCCAAGAACTAATGTCCAGGGATTTTCCCATGGGTAAAGGTTCTTACATGCTTCCACAGCAGGGCCAAGACCCAAGGAACATTAAACAAATTAGTCTGCTGATGAACAAAAAGCATAACAGTCACTTTTCACATCATTTTTATGCATGGCCATGCTCAAACATAACAGAAGGGATGGACATCTTGTAATATCTCTTGGGATGCTCCATCTAATTGTTGTGATGTTGCAGGTACCATAATGCTGCAGAAAACACTAATACACTTTACCAGTCAGCAATGTTCACTGTAACAAACTCTATCCCAGAGGTTCCACAACTTTGAGCAAATGGCTGCCACTGCAAGTGAAGTTATAAGGCTGAAAACCTATACTTTCTAAACTGAACCCAACACACTGGTCTGACTAAAGAATACTATGGTAGTTGATGATAGAAGAATTATTTCCCCAATGACAAAATGGGTATCTGTGTCAAAATCAACATTCAAGAGAAAATGAAACCTCAAGAACAACCAGGAACTGAAGGGCTCTGCGGTATAGCTCTGGCAGAGTATCAACAGGGCAGAAACCCAGCAGCTTGTGGTGTGCATAGGACCCAGCCTTAGTTAGTCACTGACTTCAAGTACAACCTCAGTGATTGTTTGTTCAGTTACTTTTGAGCCCTTACAATGGGGGGGTCTAAAAATCTTCATCCTTCCTTTAAAGTGAAACTGAAAGCTTTTACTTAAAGCACATGTTCCTTAATGTGTTTCTACTGTGACAGTGTACAGAGTCAAATATTAACTGTGTCACTGTACAAATCAGTCAGTTCCATGAGAAATGTATTGTAGGGCAGGAGCAGACTGACAATGTAGGACCCCTAAGGACAGTCCATGGGGGTCCATTGTCCTTCTCTAGTTTATACAGCAGCAGGCAGGATGCAGGCCAGTGGTCAAACCAAACAACATTATCTGTGTGTATACACAACAAATCTCCACAGGACCTTTAGCCCAAACATAAGATAAAGCCAAACATCCTTCCCAAGAACTGTCATACAGTAAGCAAGAAAGAGAGAGAGAAAGATCTGTGCAGTTAGAATAGGATATAAGTGTTGACCTACTGTTCAGGAAGTACTGAAAAAAAAGATGTTTCTCCAATATTTGTCATACAGGTCTACCACTCACCAAGTAGGAATGAACCATACAAAGAGAGAATGACTAATAAAGGCCCAAGGCAAACCCAAATAAACAAAATAACTGAAGGTTCCTGGCATGTAATGCTGTAAATGCTGATGCTATTCAGATATAAGGCCATAATTGACCTCAACTTCTAAAAGGTCAATTAAGTGTCATGAAGTCCAAAGGGCATCCTTGTGTCCGTCCTTGCGGTCACAGTCCCTGGGTGACCTGAAAACACACACACACACACACACACACACACACACTAGAAACAGGAACTTGTAGCCAGTAGATAATAAACCTAGCCTGGCCAACCTTTTCAAGGTCAATTTCTGAATTGGACACACTCATCTTTTCTTACTATAAGAGCAAATGGGTTAGCTCCATTTACTGCCCAATTCACCTGGAGCTTGATAGCTAAAGGCTCTGCCTCCCATTCTACATCTGGAAACTCTAGGAACCACCAGTAAAATATTGAACTGCCAGGTCATTAAGCTATGATGGAGCAGATTGGATATTGGTCTATAATTTGCTAAAACCCCTGAGTCCAGAGTAGGCTTTTTGAGTAAAAGTTTGATTACAGCAAACTTAAAAGACTGTGGTACATAACCTGTTAGGAAACATAGATTGATCTGATCTAATATAGTGCTGATCAAAGGTAAAACATCTTTGAGCAGTCTAGTCGAGACGAGATCTTTCAATTAGATTTTATTTGTAAAGGAACTGGTGTAGTCATTACTACTGAAAGTTAAGGAGACACCAGGCTCAGTAGTGCAGCCTGGCTACAGAGCTGAAAATAAGCTAGGAAGCTATGGAGTGTAATAGTGAATTAAATGCAGTCTTGGGGCACTTATTATCAACATCTACATGGATATTAAAGTCTCCCACTACAATGACTTTATCTGTAAGAACTAAATCCGATAATAAGTCTGAGAATTCAGTTAAAAACTCAGAGTAAGGGACAGGACGACGGTACACAATAACAAACAGGACTGTTTATTTTACTTTTCCAGTTTGGATTAAAGAGGCTGAGCATGAAGCTTTCAAATGAAATCAAACTATGTTTAGGTCTGGGGTTAGTGGCAGATTGCTGCTACTCCTCCACCCCAACCTGTGACTCATTCAGACGAACATACTGTATTCTTCCTGCTGCAGTTAGGTTTCAGGAAGACAAAATTAGTCAGTTTTATAGTCACTTATAAAATCATTCACTTACATATATTTAGAGAAGAGAGATGTGATATTTAACAGTCCACATTTGATTTTTATCTTTTAATTTTGTTCTGTGAGAGGAAGTGGAGGTGAGCACTTGGCATAGTTGAGTCTATGAGTTAGAGGATGAGAGGTTTCCACAAACAAAACAACACCCGCAACCATAATCAATTCCAAGCATTAGTCAGAAATCAGAGAGAGGTCCACAATCCAAAATAAATAAGAATCCAGAAGGCAAATAGACAGGTCAGAGTCAGAAGGATGTACAAATACCACGGGTAGGCAAAGGATCAAGGTCTACGTGAGCAGATCAGGTAAGTAACAGGTTGCCATTAAGCAGGTACAAGGCAAAAAAGCTGGAGAGTAAATTCATGGCTGAAGTGATAACAAACTGGGAACTGCAGACCTGCTTGTAAAGGAGGTTAGGGAGCACAGGTAGAGCTAAACAGGTGATTAGAGAGTGAGCAGAGAGAGAGGCACAGACAGAGAGAATCAATCAAACCACATATGGACTTGACAGGAAGTCAGACTGGACCATGACAGCATTTAAAAAAAACTAAGAGTCTAAGTAGTGACCAAGTGATTAGGCTAACAAGCCTTACTGAGTAAGCTTACTAGTTCAGAGCTTTATTCTTTCTCCTTTCCTTAAGTGGCAGAATTAAGCCTTTGTCACATCATGCTTGGCCAGTTTCATTGTGACAGTGGTGTTGGCAGCAGAAGGCAGCAAGTTAAAGATAATTGGCTCCAAAAGTTGTAGAATAGCAACATGATAGTTAGGAGCCGTTTGGCTTCAAAAGGAGAGCCACAGTATCATCTATAAAAGGGTACCACTGTTTACATTGCACAATAGAGTATGGAGATAACGCAGTTTCATCCAGCTTTGTACTACTGGTGCATTGTCTGTTTGACAATAAAGTCGCCCAAAAGGTTTTAGTATAGAAATGCTGTTGAATTAGAGTTTTGCAAAGTTATGGTTGAAATACTTCAGTGTTGTAACCCCAATGTTTACCACGGTCCTCTTTTTGCGTTTGAAAATGATAAATAAATAATAAAATAAGCATAAAAGATAAACATGACTGTGTCACCAAATCAAGGTCGGCAGCAGTTTTGACCCTCAGAGCAGAGAATCTGCGTCATGCTCCAAGATGCTGTCACTTCGTTGGATAAAGAAAGCCAGTCAGCATTCTGGCTAACAGAAGCTTTTGTTTATCCTACCACAGTTTCATGTTGGCCCCCCAGCTGTAATTTTCCACTCTTATTTCCTGTTCCCCCTGATGAGATAAAAAGGATGTCATGCCGAATCATTTCCATAAAGACACGGGCTGCACTGACCAAGGTCATGATGGGAAAACCACAATGAGGGCAAAATATATATTTCCCATCTTTAAATAGGTGTTGAAAAGAGGTCAAGGCTACTGTCATGAGGTTGAATCAATACTATGATACAGAAATTTAACTAATATTATCAATAAACATATTTTGTCTAATTGTCATGAGAGGTTGGGCCGACCATGGCTGAGTTTGTACAGCAGTTAGCAGGGTTAGTTGATCACCTCCCTCCTCCCTTGAGTATCTCCTCCCTGATCTGGAAAAGGACATCACTGAGCTCCCTGACAGTCTAAAGTGCAAAATGGCGGCGTTGCATGGACCAAAACATAATATCCCAGAGGTGTTCTATTGGATTTAGGTCAGCTGAGCGTAGGCCCTGTTTACCTCCCTAGACCATCACTGACCCACCACAAAACCGGTGCTAAATAATGTTAGAGGCAGTGTTACATTCTCCACTGCTTCTCCAGACCCTTTCACGTCTGTCAGATGTACTCAGGGGGCTCTCACCTGTGAAAAGCACGGGGGGGCTGCCTGGATTCTGGAGTCTCCTCCGTGCTCTTGAGATACAGCAAACCTTCTGGCAATGGCATGTATTGATGTGCCAATTTGGAGAAGTTGGACTGCCTGTTCAATCTTTGTAGGGTCCAGGTATCACCTCATGCTAAATGTTTAAGTAGCTTTTCATTCCAGTAGTGACACTGACACTAGCCAAAAACAAAACTAGTGAAAAAACAGGCAGAAAAGAAGAGGAGGGGGAAAATGTCAGTGGCCAAATATTCCTGTTTTGGGGGTCAGTAGATTAGCAACTGGAGAGTAAAGTAGAATAAATAACTGTGGACTTACAGAAAATTAGAATGAGGAGGGCCTGAACAGGTAAGGAGCTGACCAAGCACAAGGAGGAAATTGATGAGTTTTACCAAGATTTAAAACATAGTGAGTAGGGGAAAGGACAAACAAACACTAGAGCTGAGGACTAGGGGGGGGTAGTCCAGTAGGTGAACACTGAGGAGAAGAGCTCAGGATTCTGTGAGCAGTAGTCTAGCAAGTGAATCCGGAGAAGAATGGAGGAGAATGAAGTGCAAGGTCCAGGTCCAGTTCCAAAATCTTGATCAGTGGGTCAGATGACAAGGCAAACAGCTGGACTGTGGCTTCAAATGAAGCGGCACCATCTGGCAGAGGCTGTAGTACCGCAGACCTGCTTAAAACTGAAACTGAAAGAGCAGGTGCAACTGCTGAAGGTGATCAGTGGAAAGCGACGAGGAGGGAGAGAGAGGCACAGACAGATAAAGTCAATTAAATACGGTCAAAGCAGGAAGTCAGGCTGGAGAGCGTGCCAGAGATGTCTGCAATTGTTACGTGATATTCTCCCTCATTCTCTTCCTGCCATCCCAGTCAACCAATTCTTACTCACCATTCTGCTCACCTGTTGCCTATTCTCTCAGTATTTTCCCAGTTCACCCACTGACCCATTGCCTAAACATGCAATCAGGCCAAAAATCTGTTCCCATTCATGTGTATTATCAAGGTAAAGACACATTTGCTTCCAGTTGTGAAACATTCAGTGCTGACCATCCTATTCTTGTGAATGCATTACTTTAACGCTGCCTATACAGGATTTCATTAAATTTCACACAAACATCCACTAGGACTCCACTATATTTTAAGTTTGCTGTTTGTGAGGTATCTTTAAGCAGAACTACCACTGCTGTTTATAGTGTCTGCCACAGCATATGACTCACATTCATCCACAAACTTTAATAAGCACATGTAGATTATTCTCACTGACTGTTGTAACATAGTTTATTTTTGTATAATTATTAACTAAAACTACAGTAAATAAAGCAGTTTGTTGTGTCATATTGTATGCGAGGAAGTCTTCTGATAGATGTTATTGCCTACATTTTGCCTCTTGACCCTCTGTGTTGTGCAGACATGTCTGATCAACACATCTGTTGCTACACAGTCTTTCTCCATGCAGACACCGAGTGTACCAGATTTGTTAAATCAGCTTTAGAAAATCCTGTTTACTCAACTATTTAAACAGCTAATTACTCATTCCTGCAGCCTGATATAGATGCCGAGACATTCATCTAGGGCACAAAGACATATTCTAATAACATCTGCTCCCTTAATAGACAACACCACACATCTTAGCACTGGCTACAACCACTAAAAGAAAAAAAGCACTAGGAAATATCTCTGTGGACATTTTGCAGATACTATAGGAATACATTGAATTTCAGTGGGTTCAGTGCGGTTTGAGATACCCTGGAGAGACACATTCACCTATGACTGCTTCATTCTTTGTGGTACTGATATGATTGTATCTCTCTCCCTACTGTTGACAGTTTAGTTCCAAGGTTTGGCAGGTACACAGACTCCCTGAGGGGTCCTGGGTGGGAGGATCTGTGAGACAGATGGACTCATACCCTCATCCACTAAGTCAGTTTTATGGCTGGTTTGGAACTAGTTTCATTTTGAACCAGAGGTCAAGAACTCATTTCTTTGAGTTTCAACCGCCAAAGAAATGACCCTTGAACTGGTACCACATTGGCACCACCCCTGTCTCTGGTCTAGAACTAAGAACTGCTTGCATCTGGGGCTGGATTATTGTGACCAACTAGAACAACAACAATGCTGTTGCAAAGATGAAAATCAGCGTATCATTTATTATTTCTTTGTTTAACTGCACTGTCACTGATAACTCGTTGAAACTAGTCAGCTAACTTAAGACTATGCCTAACAAAGCGAGCCTTTGTTAACATCAGACATTGGATTTTACCAATACTCAAAACATAGTGAACACAATCACAGTAGTGATCACAATGAGCAATGCTAATGAACTGTATCAGAAGTGTTTGGATGTCAGGGTAGGCTTGTAAAGTCAACACTCGTACAGAGACATGGTAGAGCTTGTTGTTGTGATAATTAGGGAAGCTGTGAAAGCAGAGACATATGCACACGTAGTGATAGGTGCATAAATAATCGAAAGATGATACATTTTTTGGCATTTGGCCTCTGTACACAACCACATTGGGTTTGAAATTAAAACCCCTGTGTGAAAATGGCTGTAATTCCTGAATGATCGATGCCAGACTTTTGTCAAACCTCATGAATTAAAGCTGAAACTCTGTGACCTCACTCACCTCAACACTCAAGTGGTTCATTTCAAATTCAACATGGTGTTGTCCAGAGGACAAACTCCAAAAAGCTTGTCATCATTCCATTATTTATGAACCTAGCTCTATATGGGGACATATTAATGTCGCTAGAGACATTGTTGCGTGGTGCACATAGTGCTTTTAAACCAAATTTAATAGAAATATTCAGTGAGAAACAACAGCTACAGTAGTTTAACAATGTGTTAATATTTAACAAGCCTTTAAACTATGTTGGCTCCATACGTAGAGAGAAATATCCTGTGTATCCTAAATGCAGAGCAGAGTTGCCACCTTCTTGTCATTGTCTTTATAAAACTGAACTTAAGAAAACATATCTCTTTCCTCCCAGTTTATCAAAGGTTGATAGAGTTGATTATAGTAAAAACAGGCTTCAGTCCTGATAAACTGGGTCAGCACGGGATTTAATTAGACATGCAGGATCATGAAACCCTGTATGCCAGTTTCATATTTCTTCTCTAGCAAATTACAACATTAGATTAGTATTTAAATTTAAAAATATCAGTTTGATCCTGTGTCAGCTGTCACCTATTCCCAAACTGAATCTCTTCTTCATCCTGTCAAACATAGACAGCGTTCAGCACGTAGTAAGAGTGTGAACTGTCGGACCTTAATATTCAGTTTTAGAGATCCTGCAGTTTTAGTGTAAAACATCTACATATCTGACTAGATCTCTTGAAGTGTCGGCTAATTCTGCACTCAGAACTAACAGACAGGTTTCCTTAGTGAGGTAGTGAAAAGTTTCTATTCATTACGTTTGCAATTCTTCTGTTCTGGGAGCTTTTTAGTTTTATTTAAGTGAAACAGCTGTCTTCTGATTTAAATACTAAAAGCTAGGGAGCTTTTTCTTTTTATATGAAACCATAGAGTAGATTGCTGTTAGTGTGCCATAGATGAAATGTTCCTTTTTGTGTGAAAAGAGCAAAGAGGGAATTTAACTTTACAATGTTTACAATGCTGAATCTTAAATAACAGTTTTACAGACACACTACTACACTGTAAAAAAAAAATTGTGTTATTAACGGTGAAATACCGGCAGCTGTGGTTGCCAGAATTTCACCGCATAAAATAGGGTGAAAATGTATGACACATTACGGTATATTTAATAAGAAACTGTACATTTTATACTTGGCAACTTTTTTGGTTTACATGAAATTACTATAAAAACACAGGTTTACTGTAAACCTGTTTACGGTAATTTACTATAAAAATAACTGCTATAGTTAAATCTATTGACAGGTAAACTATGTAAAATAACAGGTATACTGTAAACCTAGATACAGTTCTTTTTCAGTTATAAACACAGTACAACAGTATACAACATTACTGCATTTTATTGCAAAGATTCACAGTTACGGTAAAATACCGGCAGCTGTGGTTGCCAGAAATTCACCGTAAAAAATAGGGTGAAAATGTATGACACATTATTACAAAGATTAAAAGTTGCGGTAAAATACCGGCAGCTGGGGTTGCCAGAATTTTACTGTAAAAAGTACGGTAAATCAAATAAGGCATTACAGCTGATTGGCATAGATTTTACAGTCAACAATTACTTATAATAAATTCCAAAATAAACATATAAATACATTGTAAAACAACAAACTATAATCATTAAAAGTTAAGGTTGTGCCTTTAAGCATTCTGTGTTGATCTGATCCAGTAAACTGCCCATTTAACTCACAAAGTAGTTTTAAGAGCTTGAAAAACAGCATGTATTTTTAGGTCAATGTACAGTGAAATTAACAATATAAACATCATAAGAAAATGTGGCCACTTGCCCAGGATGAATAATAGGTCAGACATGACTGAAGATGGTGCTCAACATGGTTTAGAGTCTCTCATGAACGTGATATTCCATAAACTAGAACCCATGATGTATGTTGTCATCATTTCTTCTAGAAGATTCCCAAGATGTCCATAAGGTGCACACTGTGGACTGGCAGGTTTTTCTCTGCAGCCAGAAAACAGAAACAAAGCAAAATTAAAATTGATGCAGTGATGAGCATTATACCCACACACATATATACAGCCTTACATACACAGTTCCAATTAATTTTACGTGATAGAAAGTTGAAGTATAGTTTTGCAGAGCATGTTATGAGTATATGGGCAAAATATAGAATCTGACATATTAATCACCAAGCAATCAACAGCATTACCAGCCTAAATACTCAGATGTCTCCACTTAGGCAGTCAGACAATTCACAACTATACTTTAGAGTTCTGGTTTCTTATGTGTATAATGAAGCTGTTGCTTTGAGAAAGATCAAGTTGAGTCAAGTTTAAATTTTGATTGCATCTTTCTATTCTTTATTACACTAACATGAATGAGGGGGCCAATAATACAGCTTACCTCTAATTTGTCTAAACATCAGCGGTGTTTAACTCATAAGGCTCACTCTTGAATGAAGTCTGAAGTCCTCTACAGATGTGGAATGATGTTCAGGAACTGGAACTTTGAACAGGTCTTGTCATCATTCGCGTTCGTCAAGTATGACGTGGACTGGCATGATCCACTCTGCAGCCAGAAAATAGAAGCAAATGTTACATTGATGCAGCGTTTAAGCGTAATGCCTAAACACAGATATCTGATATATAGTTTTACAGGTCATATGTTTATCAACAGTATCAGTGTGACACACAGACACTAACATATTTGTCACTAAGACATCAACAGTACAATGCAACAACAACAATACAATTATACATTCACTGAACCAGTCACAAAATCCACAGTCACATTTCAGACTGCTTGTTTCTTTTGTGTACGATGAGGCTGTTTTCTTGAGGAACATAAACTCTATGAAATTGAAATTGTGCTTGCATCTACATATTGTTTGCTAAACTATGCCACAGCTTACCTCTAATTTGCCTTGACATCGCTGGGGTTGACATGATGGAAGACAGACATGGAACAATGTTCTGAACAGGGAACAGTAAGCAGATGTTGGCACCAGTTTGGCTTTAAGACTCAAGTTGCCCATCATGTTTACGTTCTGGACTGTCGTGATCCTCTGCAGCCAGAAAACAACTTGTTAGACAAGGTACTGAAGACAGATAACTAAGACTCAACTAAACAAATAATATAATTTTTTATATTATTTATTTTTTAAATAAAAAATAATAAATATAAATGCAGTTTACTTAACTTAAAAGAGATTGCTAGAGAAATCTCTATGTTCTCGTGACATGTGGCCAGTAGAGGAAGATCTGACCTTGAAAACATTAGTAGATCCTGTTACTGGACAGTTCACTGCTCATTTTCACACTGGTACTGCGCCACTGCCTCCCAACAGTAACACTAACATTAACAAGAGCAGATACCTTGTGCCTCCACTAAATGTGAGCTTTAAAAGCTCTATATCTACAAAATGTCTCGTTGCAACCAGCTCAACACTTGAATAAACAATGTGGTTCATTACGATGAAGTCTGCCGTGAAGGACGTAGTACTTCAATGTTGTAAGCAGAAATCACAAATGAAATGAAATGATAACTACACATTTTGTTGTACACTTAGCTAGCTAGCTAAACACATTAATGTTTAACACAAATATATCTAAGACAGTTAGATGTAAGACAAATGTTAGCTAGCAAGTTAACGTGTAAGATTAGCATTAAGGTTAGCTAGCGGCTACGTTAAAAATGTTAACTAAATAACGTTTTGGGAACATGTAGTTAACCTCAACTTTAATGTCAATTACAATAACCGTAACTTTTAAGAAGAAAACTTACCGAAGCGTTATTTTAAAGTTCAAACTTACCTCCACACGTCGCTCCTCCAGGCTAACATTCAGGAGACGCTGTATTCCGCGGTGCTGCTCGGACAGAAGTGTGGCTGTTCAGCGTCCGTTAACATTTGAACCACAGTTTCCCGCTCTCTGAATACGTCAGTGCTCCGTCTGTTAGTCTTTAAATGACGGTGGTTCACAGACAGTTTGAGAAAATAAAATAAAATAAAATAAAATACATTTACAACCAGTAAACCATATGTTACGGTAACTCACCATGTTTTCAGTATTAAGTATTACGGTGATATAAATGGACCTGGTCATTTACAGTATGGAGGCTGATCCCAGTGTGGGCCGCATTTCAAATCCTATTTATTATATTTCCAGTTTGTGCTGTAGCTACATTAGAGGTCAGAGGTCAACAGCAAAACCAATAACAACATAATTAGGACAAACTTTTCCAGAAACTTGATACATGAGATATTTGGTATTTTTCAACACCAACGACTTTAATTTCTTCAAGAAATGTATTATTCATGTTTTAGTTTTCCATCACACATTAACGCCTTACAAGTGTAGAACATAAAATGACAGATAATAACAGTATATGTAAACATATATTTTATTTCAAAATCAACATAAATACCATATTTTTAACATCTCCTTTCTGTAGAAAAAAGAAAATGTTTTTGTTGAATTATAAAAGGTTTTAAACCGTAAATTTCAATGTATACGTCAACAAAATCTGTAATTTAAACCAAATAATACCATTAATTTTACGATATTTACTTGCTTGTGGCCTTACGGTATTTTCCCATTAATTTTAGCTAAATTTTATGTTTTAACGGTAAAACTGTGTGTTTTCTACATACTTTCACAGTAAAAAGTACAGTTACATACTGTTTCTTGATTAACAGTAAAAAGGTGTATCTATTACTGTGATATATTGTTTTGCATTTAACGGTAATATACTGTTGCTATTTAACAGTTTTTTACCGTAATTTCTACAAACATTTCTTACAGTGTACACAAATGCTCTCAAAGCAAGCCGCACTGCTGCTTGTTTGAAGAGATATAAGAGCACACTCACATACACAGAGTGGTTTTAAACATCACATAGCATTCGTTTCACTTTCTAACACCTCTTGTTGCTTGGTAACATCTGTTTAATGAAGCTTCTTTTGGAAGCAGATCTGACATGCAGCACCTGTGGTAAATGGTATATAGCCTTTCTTAATTAACTCCACTGAAATGAAATTCTGGGTGCGTATGTTAAGAATCTCAGTCATCCACATCATTATATTTCCAAAAGTGACCTTTTGTTGGCAGCTGAACTTGCTTTGGGTTCTTAAAGATGTGCCATTATTCATCCAAGGTCATCATCATTGTTTAGCTTAAACTAACTGGTATTTAACATCTGTGGAATTGCCCACATCCTGATGATCACTGAGTCATATGAAGAGGCGTGTTTGTGCGTTACCCTACATGTGCAAGGAGGCATTGTAGTTGATTACTAGTGTTGGTCTTTACATTTTGGAACATTTTTGCATTTTTTGCAGACAAGCTTCAGTTCTGTAAACATGTAGCCGTTGATAAATACTGCTGACTACTTTTGCTTGGTATTTTTTGACTAATTGAGAGTTATGACTGTAATGAAAAGGGTTGAAGAGCTGTAAACTTTTTCATTTTCTGATGTGTTATGTGCACAAAACCAAATTATTTTAACCCACACTAAATAACTAACTAACTACCATTTACCACTCAATATTGCATTGAAAGCATTGATAGATTGACTTTTTTTCCAATTTGGCATTTCATTTCAGTAGTTTTTTGATAAAGTTGCTTAAATTAATTCATGATCTGACAGAGTCCAGGTACATAGCCAACTAAATACAGTTACTATCTTACTAGAAGATTTTATTTACAGGTCCATCCATGACTAGGTACTAAGACATAAGGGTGCCATAAATCTGTATATGTAGATACATTTGCCATCTGTGGCTGTTTGGTTTGGCCGAGATATGCAAGACATCGGCCGTAGAGCAAGACAGAATTTTGATTTTGTATTATTTAACTGTGTGGATGGTAAAACTCTTAAAATGTAGGAAAGTCTGTTTTTTTAATGGATTCTGTAAAATATATATTGTTTTTTTTTATCAGTTTTACCTATGTTTAGGATCATTTTAATTAATTGATGTTTTGCAGACTTATCTAATATTGGGATTTACTGTAGTGATAGTTCAAATTTTATGATGCAACACATTAAAATAAACTTAACATTATTCACTAAAGAAGACTAATTGTACCTGATACCTATACATTTTTATGACAATTTACCCCAAAGCAGAAACAAAAGTTATTGCGCTAGACTATTTTTTTATCCCTTCTATCTGTCTTTCCTCTCCTGGCAATAAAAAATCTGAATAATCATCTTAGTCATGTCAAAAGAAGAAATCTTAACAGAAGTGTTAAAAAGGACTCTCCAGGGTTTTCACTCTCAGCCTGTCTCTACTTTCATTTCTACCTGTCTAACCCCATTCCCCCCCTGACAATTCATAACAGTGAAGTCTTCTTCTTCAAGTAGAGTTTTACAGCTTGAAGCAAAAGCTTTATGTGGTGTGAATGGGGTTATTTTTTCAGTTCAGCTTGACTCATCTGAGTTCTTGTTCTACCTCAGTCCAGTCTGTCCTGGAGCCATACAAGCCTGCAACTCGACTATGTGACATGAAATAATACCTAGTGATACCCTAATAAATCCAAACATCACAGTGAGTGTTTTCATTCTTTGTCTGCATGTAGATAACAGGGATACAACTGGAGCTGACGATACCACAGGCAGTTCAGCTGGTTGACTGGTGCACACAGTGGGAGTCCACAGTAAGGAAAAACATGAAGATCATGAGGAAGACCCTCTGCAAAGATAGTATGTCTTAGTATGCAAAAATAAGTGTGTATGTACGGGAAACGCGTGCTACGTGAATTCATGTCAGCAAGTGCAGGTTTCAGCCTTGTGATTAAAATGGATGTGTGTGCGTGTTTAAGTGTGTTTAAGTGTGAGTATGGGTGTAAACAGGAAGTTCAAGCTGGAGGGAACTCTACTTTTAGCAGAATTCTCCTTTGAATCCACTTTTGTACTTGCAGCAGCAGGATGCAACACCCAGAATACAACAAGGTGCAAACACGTCACCGGAAAAGTGAAATTCACTTCTGAGGTTATAAATATCACTGAGATGCACTTACACTTATCATAGAAAACCTCTTACTGACATGTCATCCATCAACCTATTTGCACATTTCTTGTAGTCATCTCATGGTTTTAGCTTAAGAACTGCAAAGAAATAGCACAGAATCTGAAATGTACTTGGATATTGATTAACATTGTAGCAGTAACACTAGCAGTGCAGTAACAGGCGTATCAATAGTATCAAGTGATTTCTTAGAGCCTAATACATATAGCATGAAATTAGCAATCTAGTGGTAAAATAACCCTATCTTAGTCAATGCTACCATCATGTAATGGCACGTAAACCTCTGGCAGCACCAGTCTGATCTTTTTATCTAATGTACAAACAAAAAATCAATCTGAAACTGAAAAGAGATATTTTAATATTTTAAGTGGAAAATTTATTTTTCTAAATAAGTTTAGTTTATTTTACTCATGTGTAATCTTAACATTTCCCAGACTAAACCAAAACATAACCTTCTGTGTTTATCTTCAGCATGTTTCCTCTGATGTTTTGTTACAGTATCTACATCTGAATCTTATAGTAGCAATGATCCAGTTTTCAAATGGAAATTGATCTGTTGGAGTTATGCAATTCAGAAATTGAGCTTTATTTATATGTAGGTTTTTCTTTCTGTTCTAATGATGTAGATGTAGATTATTGTCATCTGTATCATTAAAATAAAGGTAAATACTTAATTAATTCAATTTAATTAAATCAATGTTAAGGTAATGAAGATCAGAGAATTATACTATCAAAGAGATTCATCCTTCAGTGTCTTGTACAGCAGAATTTGATACTTAAAGCTGCTGTATCCTCAGTTTTCCCACAGTAGAACACATAAACAGGAGAGATGTTGGAAAACAAACCGTGAGACATATCCAGAGCCACCAGAACGTCTTGCTGTTACCGGAAAAATGTAAGATGTTGCAAAACTTTGAATAGAGTCCAAATGTGGCCTCCAGTCTGACGATGTGGAAACACACAAATACAGTATTCCTAAAATGTCTGTGCTTATTGCATGACACTGTTTAATTTAGTAATGTCTGAGTTGTGAGTATGCGTTTTATGTGTGTGCATTATTACATTTTGTGACTAAAAATGTAAAGACATTTGGGACATCTCAAGGGACTTGGAAAATGAAAGGAAATGAGAGGCAAACAACTTGATTTTAGGGTTTTAGGGTTAGTTGTTATATTTAGGGTTAGGAAAAGGGGTCAGGGGATGCTTTATGTCAATAAGTGTCCCACCAGCCATACAAAACAACATGTATATGTGAGAGACAGAATACAGCTGTTTGGTCATCTGGCTTCTAGCAGCAGGGCAGTTGGACGTGGGAGGTCAGAGGGATCACTGGGGTAAAGGAGAAGGGAGGAGGGAGAGTAAGAGGAGCAGGAGGAGTAAGAGGAGCAGGGAGAAAAGTATAAGAGAGGTGATTCCAGGAAAGAGGATCAGAGAGGGACAGACAAAATGTCAACACTGGCAATGAGAAATAAGTACAGGAGGTGGTAAAAAAAAAAAACAAGAAGAAGCAGGACGCTGCATTATTTAAATGTCAGCGGTTCATGTTTTAACAACACTTTTTTCTGTTACCTTTATCATTAATTAATGGTTTTGGGCAACTCAGAGCACTTGGTTAAGAGAAAGATGGTAGTCTTGGGTAAATGTTAAAAAAGTCAACCCGTGTTGTGTTCTCTCAGGATGTAAGACAGAACACAAACCCTGCACTTGACCTCCTGCTAATGTCTGTCTTGAAATAGCATAAAGAAACTCTTCCTACCAACAAACAGAATTCAAGCAGCAATGTTATTTCTGTCAAATTGTATCTGCCAGTTTGTAGGAAACATGGATACACACTGCCTGTTAAAAAAAAAGTAAAGTAAATAGGTTAGAGAACTCCCATTGCATAATTACTGCATGGATGATTATTTTTCACCTTGCAACAAGTTATTTAACCCTAACTGATGCAGTGAGTAGCTACTCATTTCTTAAACAACCATGTCTGAAGACACATTGTGTGGTGGAGTGATGGTGCATCAGGGTAAGAAGAGAGGCGGGTGAAGTGATGCACCCATCATGTCTAGTGTCTACTGTACAACAGTGTGGGGGCAGTGCTATGATCTGGGGTTGCTGCAGTTGGTCGGGTCCAGGTTCAGCAACGTTATGAGTCCAAAGAATGAGGTCAGCTGACTACCTGAATATACTGAATGACTAGGTTACTTCATTAATGGACTTTCTTCCCTGATGGGGGGCATATTCCAAGATGACAATACCAGGATTCAAATTGTGAAAGAGTGGTTTAGGGAGCATGACACATCATTTTCACACATGGATTGAGTCCAGACCTCAACCCCATTGAGAATCTTTGGGATGTGCTGAAGAAGACTTTGTGCAGAGGTCTGACTCCCCCATCACCAATGCAACATCTTGGTGAAAAATTAATGGAATAAAATAAATAATAAAATTATTTAATAAAATTAACGAATACATGTGGTGACATTGCAAGAAGCAACGGTGAGTGTGTGCCATACTGAAAGCTAAAGAGAGAGTTTGTGACTGGATAGGCAGTGTATATGATACCTAAAATCAGACCGTTGTTGGTACTGTACTGTTGGTACTCTCTATTTACCACAGAGTCCAGACCTTAGGAACAAATGCTGTGACATTGCAGAAGCTTATCAAAACGTTGCCATGGTGAATACGTACTGTAATCAAAGCTAAAGGGGGTCCAACACAGTATTTTAGTGTGTGACCTTTTTTTGGACACGCGGTGTATTTGGAACGTCAGTGAGATAAATGAAAAGGTGACAGAGTTATTCAGCTGTGATGACTCAACTGTTATCAGATGCTGACATTTTCTTTATTTTCAGGCCAGAACTCTGTTACCTTCCACAGGAACTTCAATATATTTATTTTCTATTTTGGTTAAATACATCCAGCAGATCACTTGTTCTCTAGTTTTGAACTTGTCAATCTGTGTAGGACTCAGCTGCTACTGCTGAGCTGCTGTTAACTAAACACAAATGAACAGAAAAGAGATCTTTAAGTAGGAAAGAGTGGTTTATGGAGTGAAGGGAAGAGTGGGAACTTAAGACTGGGAGGATGTCCTGTTTGGGTCATGTGCTTCAGAGCGTTTTACTGTGGGAAAGAGTGTGTGTGTATGTGTGCATGTCTCAAGGGGCTGGGGAATGCATTATGTCATTGAGTGTTCTTACAACTTTAGAAAGGCAACTGTGTGTGTGTGTGTGTGTGTGTGTGTGTGTGTGTGTGTGTGTGTGTGTGTGTGTGTGTGTGTGTGTGTGGTCTGGTTAAGCTGATTTTCCACTGTTGCTGTAATGATGGTGGTTTGTTTAGTATTACATTAAAGTTGTGGTTGGTAAATTGATGTGTGTGTGTGAGTGAGTCTTTTAGTTAATTGTATCAGTAATTACAGCTATAAGCTCATCGTACCTATATTTAGGAAATGTATCTCATTCCTCCTCACAGATCCTCTCAAGCTCAATCAGACTGGATATGATATGTCCATGAAAATCTTCAGGTCCCTCCACAGATGTTCTATGGGATTTAAGTGTGAGCTCTGGGCCAATCAAAAACAGTCAGAGACTTAAAGCCACTTAACTGTTGTCTTCATTGTGTGCTTTGGCTTATGGTCATACTGCATCTACTGTGAAGGAACTCCTCTGTATTTTGCTGCATTTATCTGTATTACAATTCTAGTCCATCTCCCTGCCACACTAGATGAGTTCACCACCTTGTTTAACTGTAAGGATGATGTTAACAGGTGATGAGGGGTGTCTAGTATTCACGAAGCACAGTACTTGGGAGTTCTGCCCAGTGAGTTTACATTTGGGTCATCAGACCACAGAAACTTTGTCCTCATGTTCTCACAGTCTTTTTAATGCTGTTTGGCAAACTCCTAACAGGCAGTGGTTTCCATCTAACCACTCTACCATAACCGTCTGATTGATGGAGTGTTACTGAGATGTTTGTCCATCTGCCAGGTTCTTCAATCTGCAGAGGACGTCTGTACCTCTGTTAGAATGATCATTGGGTTCATGGTCACCTCCCTGATCAACATCCTTTTTGTTCACTTACTCAGTGAGGTTCTTTTTTTCTTTTATTTTCTTTCATTTGACACATTTTGAGGCCACTGTGCTTCTGTGCTTCAGAAATGTTTTTAATTTGTTCTCATCTATGCCCTTTACCACAAAGAGATACTGTGGAGGTCTACAGGGAGTTCTATAGATCTGTACACACAGATCTGTGTCTTTCCACAGATCTGTGTCTTTCTAAGCTACTGTATCCATCCGTCCATCCATCATCGTAACTGCTTGTCCCGCTAAGGGGGTCACAGGGGAGCCAATCTCAGCTGTCATTGGGTGAGAGGCAGATTAGACCCTGTACAAGTCAACAGTCTATCACAATGCACATATTTAGGGTCACTCAATCTAACTATCTTTGGATGGTGGGAGGAAGCTTGAGTACCCAGAGAAAACCCACACAGACATACTGTAGTGAGAACACGCAATCTCCAAAGAGAAAGGCACCCAGCCGATCCATGGAGTCAAACCCCGGACCTTCTAGGTGTGATGATAACAATGCTAGCCACTACACCACTGTGTCATCCCTTTCTAAACTATGTTTAGTCAGTACAATTAGCCACAGATGGATTTTAGTCAAGTTCTAGACTCATCTCAAGAAAATTTACAGCAAAGAGGATGCACCTGAACGCAATTTGGAGCCACATCAAAGGGTCTGGATACTTTCCAAAAAAACTATATGTGTCTCTTTTGTGGATGAAGAAGAGTTCTTCTATCTACTTATACACACGAATACACAAATTATACGCAAATGTGAATATTGTGCTTAATGGTCCAGTATAATATAATAAGAATAAATGGTAAGTGAGGTGGTTTGCTTTATTATGTATAAAAGCCAACATAAAGTACAGTGTGTGTGCTGGACTCAAAGGAGGCTACAAATAAAACAGGAACAAAAGATGAAATGGGCCAGGAGCCAATCTAACAGAGGGTGAGTGAGTGTGAATATGAGGCTAATGAAGATGTTCCTTATTAATTAACAGTTCAATATACAGCATTCTTACTTAGATATTCAACAAGCATTGTTTCAATATTTAGATCAATCATAGAACTGGAGTGTGCTTACATTCACCTGCTGCAACTGTATTTGTAAATTACTGAGCTGATATTGCCGGTTTAATGAAAGTTTAAATGTTGTGCAGTTGAGTATTGAATGTCTGTTTTTAACAAATAAGAAACAACAGAGAGCCAACAGGTTTTTACTCCACCTGATTGTTCCTCTTTTTATTAGGAACTCAGCAGTGGAATCACCTGCTGTGTTAATAGGTTGAAATGAAACCCTGCAGACAGCCCCATGGTACATGGTCCACAAGACACTGAAGCATGTGTATGTTAAATTACTTAGTCAAGTACATCATGGTGGTGTAGTGTTAGCACTGTTGCCTTACCACTAGAAGGACCTGGGTTTGAATCCACCTTTCCTGGGAGTTTTTCAGTGTGGAGTTTGCATGTTCTTGATGTGTCTGCAGGTGTTTTCTTGGGGGACTCCGGTTTCCTTAACCTTCTTCCCCAATAAACTGGTCACCACTGGTTAATTGGTGACTCTAAATTGCCCAAAGGTGCAAATGTGAGTGTGAACGTTTGACTGTCTCTATATTTCAGCCCTGTGATAGACTGGTGACATGTCCAGGGAATACAACCTGCGTCTCACCTAGTGACAGCGGGGAGTGGCTCCAGCACCCCTGTGACCCTTAACTGGAAAAGCAATTCAGATAATGAATGGATGGAATATTACAAGGTTTACAAAAGTAACAATAACGCATGGCAAGAAATGAACGTGAGCCTTGAAAAGCTCTGTGCACTGCCAGCAGTTTGCCCATCACAACAGCGCAGCTCTGCATGGAAGCATGGCACGCTTCCTGTGTCGCTTCTGGTCAAAACTGCTGGGTCAACCCACTTCCCAGTATTCTTCTGTCAACTCTGGGAAAAAGCTTTTATATCCTTCCTGCCTCCAAGATGCTGGCCGCGAAGGCATAGTGTGAAGCTACATTTGCAGCTGTAGTGTGAGGAGTCCCCCTCACTGCTGAGTGAACTATTGTCTCCTCTGTTTGTGTCTCTACAACCGCCCAAAAAAAACAAAAACGCTTGTGTGGCTTCCTGGACTTCATCAGATGGAATAAATATTGTCTGATATCTTGCCATTTGTTTGTTTAGTTGGAGTGAGTAATAATACTGTGATTGTGTTGTTGTCACTGAATTTGTCATTTGCAGCTTTGGCCGTCACGCTTCAGCCTCTGGAAGATCAGACTGAGTGTCGGCAGCTATGTCAACATGATTGACCATCTCCCACTGTCAGTGATGACTGCATTGTTTGACCCTGAGTTTATTTACATGATGCACTGATCAGATTTGAAAGTGCATGGCTGGGTTTCTTAGTATTGTTTCAAAGGTTTACATAGACACAAAGCAAATCTGTCATGGATTCAGCTCCCTGACCGTTTGTATTGTTTGTCCTAATAAAAGAATAATGTCTGAGGTTGAATGAGCGCATACACATTTTGGCCTAAGAAAGCTCTCCCAGGGTTTCAGTGTTCGGAGGTGTAGTCCCATTTTTCGCAGTAGTGCAAAAGAAGCCATAGACATGCTCTGTCATCTAAGAACTGTGGGAAAGCAAGAGAGAATTGAACTTACAGTCAAAGCCAGGCGTATGTGAGAAGTGACACAATGGGTTTAAAATAAAGTGATCAAGAGCAAAGACTTTCAACAAAAGAATTCAATTAACTGTTAAGGGATTGCAGCCATTTTTAGACACACTTCCCCAAAGGTAATTGGACAATTCATGACAAGCAAATGGCCAGGTGTCCAGTTCACTCATTATTCTATGACAGACCCGGCAGATAAAAGGTCTGGAATTGGGATATGTTCAATAAAACTCTCATTATGAGTTCCAAAGAGTTGTCTATGGAAGTGAAGGAGGCCGTCATTAGGCTGACAATAACAAAAATTTAAAAGATGAGAAACAAGGGCACAAGAAAAAATCCTAGGAGTGGTCAAATCAAAGACATTATTAAAAGAAGGACCTGGACCTGACAAACACCACAACTTCTTTGCGTAGCACTAGTTTGCGGCATCATGATCCTATCTACTGCTAGATTTCACGAGAATACCTACAACCTTAATTTGAATGGATGAAGTTATACAGTACATCACAAGTCACAAGTCAAAACCAAGCCAACAGGATAAATGTGGAACTGATCCTGGATAAAATCCACAGTCCTTGTTCACGTTTCTTCTCATTCACCCATTTGCACACACAAGCACGCACCTATGACAGAGTTGCCTTGCAGCTGATCTGACTCACCAGAGGCAACCTAGGGTTCAGTATCTTGCCTAAGGACACTAACATGTGACAGGAGGAGCTGGGAATCAACCCATCAGTGTTAGAATGGGAAGACAACTGCTTTACTCCTGATCTACAGCCTCCCCGATGTCAAATGTGCACTGCATCCTGATTGAGTTGTTAATTGTTTGGGATCTCACCGGTAGTTGTTAAGTATGTATCTTTAAATTATAGATTGCCTGGCTGTCTGCCGGGTTTCAGTAAATGACTGGTTTTGCTCTTCTGCAATTAATGACTTGCACAAACTGTAGACTGAATCTCGTTTACAGTCCAGACTTATCTCACAAGTACAAGGGGTTAAAAGTGGTCTAGTAATGTTTTAGAGCAGAGACCAAACAAATAATAGCAGTAAATGCAGAACCATAAATCAAGCATGCACTTCAAACACAGAGGGCCAGTTATATCATGTTGATCAATGGCCAGTATGAAGATTGAACCAATGGCCTTTGCGTTATATCCACCATGTTATAACCATGTGAGGTAAGGTCTTGTGAGCCAAAGATTCAGCTGACAGAAAAGGGAATGTTAATGTCCAATAATGATTGCAACCCTGTTTATAGATGGAGATACATTTACATTTAGTCATTTGGCTTTTATCCAAAGCGACGTATAAGGTAAATATATATATATATATATATATGTGTGTGTGTGTGTGTGTGTGTGTGTGTGTGTGTGTGTGTATGTGTGTACATGTATGTATTAATTCAGTTGCAGTAAGTCAAATTTGCTTGAGAATTAAACAGCAACAGAACAATTCAACCACAAGGGGGCATAGTCAAGTGTCTTCTTGTGCCAGTCCCCAGTCTGGATTCAAGTTTCAAGAATCAAGTTTGAAAAAACTTTATTAATCCAGTTCTTCTCAACACAGACAGAAAGTCAGAGAATATTTGTGAAACCAACACATACGATTCATCAGCATGACTTCCATACTTGATCAGTTGCAGCCCAAATTAACAACCACGGCCACTGGTGCTGTTGAGCTACAAGATGCCAGTGGAAACTGGGCTGCCAATGGTCAAACAAGTGGAGGAGGAAAAGGGAAGAGTGTAGGACTGACAGAGTTTGAATGTTGGGACTATGACAGGGAAGGCTAGAGAGTTGGTTGACATGATGCATAGAAGGAAGGTGGACATACTGTCTGTCCAGTAGAGCTAGTAGAAAGGTAGCAAAGCTAGAAACTCAGGATCAGGTTTTCCAGTTGTGTACCATGTACTTTGACGAGTTGAGGAATGAGCAAAATGAAAGAGAACAAAGAGTTGGAGACTGTTGTGGAGCAGGAAGTAGCTAAGATTAGTACGAGTGAAGTGAGGAGAGCATTGAAGAGGATGAAAAGTGGAAAGACAGCAACAGTCATTATTTTCATATTTGGCCGCATTAGTTATCTGCCAAAGCAAATTTAAGGCCATTACTACTGTTACTGATTAATGTGTAATGTGATTTATCAAAGATTGTTTGTAAAGTGTGACTGCAGAAAGGCATTTATTATTAACATCTGGTTAAAGGCCAGAAATAGGGATTTTGTTTGAGGACCATTCCTAACAGAACACTCTGAAGCAAACACAGAACCATTCCAGGTCTTACCAGGCATAACACAGAAGAACAGATCACACAAAACAAGCAACACAGTGGACTTACAAAGCGCTTAAGAGCTTACAAAAAAAACTAACCTCGCACAAAAAGGGAATATGAGAGATGTGTTTAACATCACCGCTCCGCATTAAGATACTGTAAGTTTTGGAGCATATTTTTATAGTATATATGGGGAAAAGTTACTGAAGCTTTAATAACTTCATTTCATGCTCCTGCACAATGTGTCAGCAGCTTCGGGTTTGTTCTTCTGTCAAATGATCTGTTCTCCAGCATGCTACACACCCTCAGAGCCCACCGTGAGAAATAGCAAACCAGGACAGTTCTAACTTTGAGTTTAACTGTGACATTAAATATTATCAATGAACAATTCAGTGAGCAGATCTTAAAAAAGATAAAATGAGGATGCCCTGCCAGGATCAGTTGACTTGAGTTTGTAATGACTGAATTTCCATTTCACAGAGAGGAATGTTCATAAATACTCACTTTTCAGATGACAGATAACTGACTAAAAAGTGAAACTAATAACAGGGAGGTTTAATTTGTATGCAGGAAGCACTCAGCTGGGTGGAGTAGCTTGTCGGCCATTTCAGAGGACAAAAACTGCAGCTGGCTTTGTTGTATGGGAGTAAACACCAGTCGACCTCATGCTGAATCACAATCCAACAATTTCAGAGCTCGTTTTACTAAACTCTCTCTAAACAGTAACTCCAAACTTGTTACAGGGTTGAAGTTAGTATTCTAACTAATCATCTGTGAATATTCTCCTGGTCATGGATGTCCCAGTGGTATTCATACCAGAACTTGTTCAGAGTTCATGAAGACAACCTTCAAGACATGATACAGCAGTCTATGTGAATCTGTAAGTCAGTGGTCAATTTTTTGAAGACAGCAATGTGCACATTCGGACCAGACAGTGGTTTAAACTGGGCGTAATGAAGACCATCTAATGTATGACAAACTGGAACGACACTCTCTGGGGTGACAGGAGGTGGGCTGTGACATCACTTATCAGATATAATATAATGTACCTATAATACGTAATATAACTATGATGTAGTTCTTTAATCACTCCCCAGTAGTTCACACAAAACATGTCAATGCCAAGGTGGAACAACAACCCACAGGTGACCATCAAATAGTGTGTTTTCACTGCGTCAACTCGACTCTGCTTGGTTCATTTTTAGTAGCAGGTATGTTCCACTGTTAATGTAGTATTACATCAGTATGGATGTTATCATAGCCGGTCAGTGCTGTGAACTGCCGGGAAACTGCCAACACTCACAGGAACAAAGCATGACATGGAAGAAATGTGATTCTTATTTTTCAGTGAGCTGCTATTTGTCAGAGCAAGAAGGCACATTTTTTTATGATTCTGCAGTGTTTTCACATCACTTTTTGCTTCTCCAAGGCATAGTGAGAACTGACTTCAACTTTTGAATGAGAGGTGAAAAAAAGGCCTCTAGAACCTCAATCAGGTCTGCATACTAAATGGATGTGATCAAATAGTGAGGGGTGTCTGGAGGACACACTGCTAAAAGCTACCTGTCAATCAAAGAAACAGAAGGAAACAGTTGCTCAGGTGGTGGAGCAGAGCAACTGTCTACAAACCCCAGGGTTAGTGTTTAGTGGTTCGGTTCCTGGGTACTTATCGAGGTGTCCTTGGACAACACACTGAAAAGTTGTAGTAGTGCTATCTGGCAGCTTTCCAACCATAATTTCCCCAAGGGATCAATAAAGTATGCCATTACAAGAAAGTACAAAAGCCAACTATTTTGAGAGACTTGCGATTTAATCATGGGTTCAGTTTCCATAGATAAAAGTTGAGGTGAGAGGTGACAAACAGATTGATGTCCAATGCTCTAAAACAAAACTTACAAAAAAGTAAAGTCTGTGCTTGATTTAGTTCAGCCTTGTGGCTCGTGAGGGCTGTGATTCAGAGAAATGAAGTGTGAACAGCAAATCAAATATTTCTCCAAAAGGATTTATTTCAAAGCATAAATGTGTATTTACTTATGGGTGGAAACAAAGCTAATACAGTAGACAGCACAGACAGAGAGTATAACTGTACAGTATGAGGTCTCAATATCAATTCATAGTGGTTCTGTGTCCTTTGAGAGCCCCCTTTAGTGAGTATTAACAGTAAAGTACAGGCTCAGGTAGTCATACAAGAAATTCAATATGTGAATCATAGTATTGCCTTGTCTTTGACTTCCTTTCCAGTGGCGACCATCCATTCAGTAACTCAACAGTAAGATCAAAACTTACAATTAAAAACATTAGGTCCAAAGTGGTCTTCTTTTTAATCCTTCCAAGCTATCGTATGTCATCATTTGAACAGGATCGTCTGGGAGTCTTTTTTTTCCCACCAGTTTACCCACTGCCTTTGATGCACAGTGAGTACTTTGGCTGATACAGTGCTCCAACAGGAATCTCTGAGGTCCACAGCCTTGGTCCATTGGATGGGTGAATTGTCCTGCAGGTCAAGTTACCTGATAAGTGAAGCCAACATCAAACCACCATCACCCTCTGTGTGTGAATATGTGTAGCTTGTGTCAAACATGTTTCATCTGACAGGGGATTTACAACTGCAAGAAAGTTCAAAGATGCAACACGAACCAGACAAAATTAAGTGTTTGATACAATGGAGCATATTTACTTTCTTCTGGAAACTTAGACAAGAAGAATGAGTTCCCTCATTTTAAATTTGCGACCAGAACTAGTGGCTGGTTAGTGTAGCTTTGCAAAAAGACCGGAAACAGTGGGAAACAGAGGCCTAGCTTTGTCTAAACATGTCCCGCCTCTAAAGACCACTAAATAACATGTCACATTTCATTAATTTATTCGAGTATTAGCCTGGATGGTTTAGTCCAGCACATAACACCACAAAACTGCAAGTTGCAGTGAACTTAGATCTGTGGCCAGGAGCAGCCACAAGCAGGTTCCCCATAAAGTGAAATCTGAGCTAAAACAAATCTGACAGTGGAACATGAAGGCATTTAAAACCCTTTAAATATCCTTGTTTAGGTGGTTTGTATAGAGCCACATATGGGATAACTTGACCAACTGTCATTTTTCAAATCCTCAGCGCACATCTTTGTTGTGTATGGTTTTCATTTAGGGAAGAGGCTGGCACGGTGAACTCAGTCCTTCTCTGCCCTCCTCGCCTCCTAGGCCAGAATGTCGCTCCTCTTGCTGCACCAGACCACCAAGGCGACCATGGCCAGCGTGAGGACAATGGGGACGAGGATGAGCGTCATTAGCTTGCCGTCTGACGGGTCCTTCCACTCTTCCCGCTCCAAGGTGCAGTTGGAGAAAAAGTGCTTGTGTATGTGGATAATGTATCTCTCCACCAGGGGATTGGGCCAGTAGCAGTTGACCGATAGGGATTTTGTCTCTGTGCAGAGGGTGAAGATGTTGTACTCACTGAGGAGGAGAACGGGAAGAAGAGAGAAACAGGGTTAGAAGGTCATCACCACTAATCCAGAGCTATTCGTAACCTTAGAGCGCTTTTTAAAACTTGCCCACAGTTAGGAAGATTCTAATAGTGAAGGTGGACCGGGTGGGCAGTTTCTCACTGCATGAAAACAACATCATTTATTCTGCATCCACTTCCGTGAAGGGCAGACAGTCATTAAAAGCCTACAGTGGTTTAGCTCGTTTTTTTCCCACTGTGACTGGGGATGTACCGACTCTCACTTGCCTTTCTCACCCAGCCCTCCTTCACTTCAACAGGCATTCAGATCCATTGAGAGCTTTAGTGAAGCTTTTCAGGCTTTGAGGTCTGTTTTGATGAATCCATTCAGCCAACTCTAATCCCTCTCTAACGTGAAGTCTCAATCCTCCAGTTCCAGCTTTTTCCATTCAGCTGTCCCTGTTCTCACCATCTCACAGTGGACTGAACAACAACTATATTGTATCCACACTGGTTTTACATCTGAACATGAAATTATGTGAAACTAGGGTTGGATAGGGCTGGATAGAAAGCAGAGCATCTGCAACCTCAGTAATTAAAGCCACTGAGTGATAAGCAGCACAGTGCTAACATGTTCCTTTTCACTGCTAAGTCTGTTTGTTTAAAGAACTCATATTGTATTTGACATCGGCTTTGTTATGGAGATTTGTTATGATTGTGTTGTGTGTTCCTTGACTTATTAAACTCTGGGATGTGACTACATGGCACTAAGTCAAATAACTGAAATAAAAAAAAATTTAATTGTATGTTGGATCCACTCTATAAGTTTAGAAGTCCTCCATATTTACAGACAGACATGAGTGTGATATTAAGCAACATATGGAGTATGTAAGGCAGCATGAGTTCATTGTTACAAAAAAATATATACTCTGACAATTAATCTTAGTTGCTGGTTAACAAGTAGAACATTTACATTTAGCAGAAGCTTTTATCCAAAGTGACAAGGTACAAGGCAAAGGCAGGGTAAGGCCTGGGTGCCAATCTTACCGCTACACTATCCAGCCACTCTTCATCTTCAACATTAAGTAAAACTGCTGTAGTTATTCAGAACACTATTATGTGCTACAAATGACATAAACCCTGGTGTCTGTAGGAGGTACTGTGTACTGTACTGTACAATATAAAGAACACCGTGAGTGCATCTAAGGCCAAAAATGCACCACGTGCCAATGGTAAGTGACAAATCTGAGCACAAGTTCATCATTAAACCAGTGAAAGCTCATATTGTGGAAAGAGAAACACTCCACACCAATGCAGTTCTTTAAATGAATGTAGTAAGATGCAGGGTGATGGATGTCATTTTAACACACTATCAATTTTCCATTTTATATTATAGCTCTATGTTAATAGCCTCTTCTTGTCAAACCAACCGAGTTGAATCAGGAATTTTTTAAGGTAGAAATAAAAAAAAAATGTCCAGTATGTAGCAGAGCTTTCAGGCAGAAGTAATCAGAACGCAGGAGCATGGGGAATTACAGCTTTTGAAGTTATGTCCCAAATGTAATCCACAGCAGCTAACAGGTTTTCAATGTGTTGACACGACATACTCAGCCGCAAGGCCAAAGCACCAGCTTGGCTGGGTTCACAGTCAGTTTCTATTACACTGTAGGAGAGGAACATACTACCAATGTGTGTATTCACATGAAGCTTTTCTGGGTGCAGACACAGCTGAAGCATCTGATAGCTACTTCAGTATCTAATCTAAAAGGAAAGTTTTCTTTAGGGAATCATCTGATAGCTTTACCGGGAAGCTCCCTGTGAAACCAGGACTGATGACATGATTGAGTACTCTAATGCAGCCAGCAAAGAAGTTGTTCTGTCATGCAACAACAATGATATAACATGTCAATATGTTAATATGCAGTTAAATCTATTTTATTGTATGTGAGGCTGAATGATACGATTAACTACGAGTAAATTTGCCAGTATGCATGGTTGTTGCATTTCATGAAATCCATATAGTAGTTATGTCTTTAAAAACAACAATTTACCATCGCAGCTACTGCAATTTAATACATGTCTGCAAGCATGTTGTATTGTAATAACATACTATCCGAATCAGACAGACTAAAATAAGTTCCGCTTTCAAAGATGCCTGAAACAGCTTCTCTCCATGGAGCATATTTCTACTAAATAAATATTCCAAAAAGTTACATACTATAACTTTAGCTCTAAAAGCTAGTTTAAAAACAAATAAAAAACATATTAGTGAATTATTATAATATACACTGTATGTGTGTATGTGCATGGTGTCACTGAGGCTGGAACTAACTGACTTATTTCTTCTTTAAAGTTTCAGGATTAGTGACGGAAAACAGCATTGGCTTTTACCTGGCTCTCTCAAAGGAAGCAGACTGGAGGCACATAAGAGAGACATTCTGATTTTAATCCCACAATCGCCAGCTTACAGATAACAATGGTAATGTGGCTGCTTGATGCAATTAAACAAAGTGACACCAGGTATGAAACTTGATTTGAACAGTTTTAACTACTCATAGTCCTTATGTGATTTGACCCATTAACTGTCCTCTCCCTGGAGGCAGTGACGGCCATGTAGCTCACAGAACCCATTTATGAGGTTTGCTCATTTAAGTGATCATTACTTGTCATTAGTGGCAGCAGGAAAAAGCTGTGATGACTGTAAATCAGCATCTGGTCTACGCAAGGCCCTGACCGTAATTCAGCACTCTGCACTCTTACTGCCCCCCCCCTCCTGCCCTGTACATGCGTGATCTGACAGAAAATCAATGTTATTAGAAGGAAATGAAATGGACGCACATATACAAACACAGCCTCCCAGTGCTTTGTATATACCATCTCGGACCGGCTAATTTTAAACAACAACAGTCACGTCGGCTGCGTGTTTGGCCGGCAGCTATCACTGCAGAGAGCCACGGCTCATTTGTCAAAGAGACGAGGCTCAGAAAGAGGTTTTACACACACATACAAAGAGATGTTTTATTTAGCTCAAACTACCAAACATCTGCACAGATGTTTCAGCTCTGCCTTCTTCAGTTTCATGCATCCTGTAAAAGTCTGGTTCCTGTAAAATCCTGTTTTGCATCAAATCACTAATCGGCTCATTGATTCTGTGTCTACAGGCCACTTTGTGTCAGTTCCAGTTTTAGCTACTGTCAGGATGACACCATGTTCTCCTATACATGCAGGGCTGTATGTTGCAATAAAATACAGGGGTTACGATTCAATATATTGGGATATACTGCAATACTGCCAGCAAGGCAATATACTGAGATTTTTGAAATCTAATTTTAGGAAAACTGAGTTTAGAGACCAGACCATCATATGTTTAAAAAAAAACTTTTTGCCTTTTTCATGCAATCAGAAAATCTATTTTAGTGCTCGAAGCGCTGTCTGCAACTAACTTTAGCAAGTGAATTTCTAATTGAAAATCTATACAGTGTTTTCCAGAACCATTAAGAGACAATAACCTAATGAAATTAGATCTCTGTAATCCCCTACTCTGTGCAGTCCCACACACTGTAAATTCTCACTCAGGAATTTAGTGAACTATTTTTAACTTAAATATCTAAGTTTTATATTTTTATGATAATTCTACTTAAAATGTGTAGTTTTGGTTGTAAGAACTTAAAGGCGTATGATGTAAAATAATGAGTTAAATTCATTAACGTTAACAAAAACATAATCATACATACATTTACATGCATAACCTACATAACACAGTCACAGATTATAGTAGTGAGAATCCAACAGGTTTAACACTAGTCTTTGTTGATTACCTCCTCAGTGTGTTTACATGACTTTCTATGCTGAAATACACTGATCAGCCACAACATTAAAACCAACAGAGGGTGTTAATGTTCTGTTCCGTTTCTGTTTTTCTAAGAAAGCCTGGGTGTCCTCTGTCACGTATCATACATCATACACCCAAATTAATTGTTTGTCTAAAAAAAAAAAAAAAAAAACATGAACCCATGCAGGCAGAGTTCTCAGAAAGGCAAGTCATTCAGTGTTTCCCACAGAATGTTGGCTATGAAACGGTCCCTGTTGATGCTTGATGTCCTCCCATCTCTCAGTCACATGATGAGTAAGCCATCACAGACACATTACACTGTGAAAATGACCAGATCGTGCAGGGTTATGACACAGAGAACAGCCAACAGAGCTGTTAACCCAAGTCATATGACTTCAGACACTCAACGAACAACACAACACCAACTGGACTTGGACATGAAAGACACCACTTCCTGTGTCCTCAGTGAGAGTCCAAGCAGGCTTCATATTTGAGAGACGGGTTTTATTAAATGTTGTTTTTTATTGTTAAACCTGAAATCGATCAGGCAAACTTGGTTACAAACAGCTGCTTATTTACAAACGAAGCAGACGTCAAGTAACACAAAAAGCCATTTGGAGCTGCATTTCCACGGCACCGCCTGCACAGATCGCTATAGATAATAAATAAATCTGATTTATTTATTTCAAGATGAATTCATATTTCTGACACAAATGTGTAAAAGTTGCAAACAGGTTGATTATCATGGTACACAAGATGACTATGTTTATGACTAATTGTCACCTGTGACTGTCAAATGTACAGTACCTCCTATATTCTTTCTCTTTGAAGTCCTGAGGGAAATATCTGTGTCTGCAGCTGCTTAATGCTCCACTGTGTTCACCACTTAGTCTCTAACTGTGGCTGACTGCTGAGCAGGTGGCTCTTTAGTCCATTAGAAGTGTTCCTGGCAAATTTATTAACACATATTAGATGAGAAAAACAGAGTGAGCACAAGATGGATGAAGCTGGTTGATTGCTCTTCTCAGAATCTGTGTATGTTATTGCACAAGTAACCAGTCTCACGGCTCCCTCCCTGTGGCTCTGCAGTGTAAGGAGAATAAAATGAATGTGAGAGGCCAAAGGTGAAGGAAAGGAATGAGGTGAAAAGCTGGATTGATTCAGACGCTTCTTAAAACCAACTCATTCAGCCAGTTGCAGGAGGCCAATGGGGATTACAGTTTTCTGTGAAGCGCCATCGTGGAAGATGGGCAACCCCTTAACTACAACTACAAATATAGAACACTCAGACAGGAAGGCAACAGTACTTAAAAAAACAGTAGTGATAAAGATAAGAGCTTAAAAATGTGGGGGTGTTTAAGTGTCCAGATACCATTTATCTAGCACAGATGGTTATTGGTTACACAAAATGACTGAGCTGCTTTGTAGTAACTCGTAAAAGCTGCTGCCAGTGAAGTGTCCCGACAGCACATTTGCACTTCGTTCAGCGGCTTCCATCAAGCTGCATGGGGCAACAAATGTAAGGAAACAATTTCATTTTACTCCTAAGATTTGTCACATCCTGGGCTCTCTGGTTGAGGGGGGGGGGGGGGGTAATCTTCTGTGCTGCAGGCCTGTTTTGAAGCCTGAATGATTAGAAAATCGTTTCATAGCAGAGAATACCAGATCCTGTATGTACCAAGTAAACAGTTATTCCCTCACTGATGAACTGAAATCTCCTAAATAAAGGGGGAGTGGGGGTGGGTGTTGCTGCTGATAATCCGCTCTGGGAGTACATGAAGTCAGTTTAGGCGTTGATAAATGCCTCACAAATAAAACTACACTGATTCTGCGTGTGTATCGGTGTGTGTTGTCTGAACTAATAATGATAAATGCACATGTCGGGTGGAACTGGGATAAATGAAGATAGTATTTGGACATTGAACATTACCAATACCAACCAGTTATTGCATTCCCTTTCAATAAACACATCGACCAAGCCCGAACATCACCACTTAGCTGAGTAATGTCTTATATTTATATATAGTGCTAAAACTGGGAAAATATGATGAGCATGCTTTGTCTTTTTACAAGCACTCTCTTTATTTCCCCAGAGTTGAGGCAAACGTACAGGCGCTCCATTCACTTCCTTGGCGAAACTGAGTCAGCTTAAAAAGACTTTTTTTTATGTAATTTCCTACAAATATGTCACTCCATTTCACTGACACTCACAAAACCTTCTTTTCAAGCATATTACACAAACATAACCATAACACAATGAAACCACCAGCGTACCTAAAAATAAATACGGGCTTTGCACCAAATGTTCTGTTACTGAGAGTTCCACAATAAAGAGGAGAATTAAACTCTGAGATTGGAATAAAGAACATTTCCTCTGAACAAGTGTGCTAGTATATGAGTATATAGGCTATCATGTGTGTTTAACAATTTAGCAACACAACTGTAACAGCGTAACACAACAACACACGATTGGACCTCTGGAGAACACTATAGTATAGATTGTTCAATCTGCTTTACAGGGGCAGATCAATGAGGGAGGAGCAGTTTCTAAAGCTGTAATTGCTGAAACTGGACAATATGATGGCAAATATAACTAGACCCCACCAGATTTTAAAAGCTTGTGTAACTTCTTTATGTTGAACTGACACTTCAAACTGTTCCACTCACTACTTTGATTGGATCTACCTCATTAAACATATTAAAAAAAACCTAAACCTTCTGCTTTGGTGCTGCAAAGACTGTCATTCAGTCCCCTGCCACTGCCTCCATATGGTCGTACCTGATGAAGTGTGTAAGGTTACACCTGTACTGCGGGTCTATGTGCTCCATGTCCCGCTTGAACTCCTCTCCACAGACCTCCACCTCCCAGTGCAGACGGGACTCATTGCAGGCTTTGCTCGGCCGGGGCGGAGTGGGCTCTATGTTGAAACTGTCAGTGGCTAACAGGACAGAAAGAGGAGAGCAGAGTACTCAGAGTTACAGGTGGAGAACTTCTGATGAATACTCATGACAGTAGAGGAACTGACAAAGATGGATTATTACTTAATTACAATAGTTTAATAGTATCCAGTATTTTTGGACATTATTATTTTTCTCTTTACGTCATACAGCTGTGATGTACATGTTTTTATACTGTCCATTATCAGTTCAATTTCCACTCACTACTTTCTTCTACTTCTACTTACTTCTACTTTCTTTTCACGATGAGTTACACTTTCATCTTCTTTCAGAGTTGGACAGACGATGGAATGGAATGAAATAGAATGAAATGATGGGTGGTTGACTGGATGGATGTGCTTACCTGATAATCCTCTCATCATCCAGGTACTGACTGTAAAAACAAAATAACAGAAGTCAGATTGGTTCCTTTATGTTGAATATATTCAATAGGAATCTGTTTTACAGCTACCTCTACAACTCTCAGTGACCCTTGCTCACCCCCATGTACTTTATCCACATATATACAGAGGGAAGGACCAGCAGAGAGATGAAGGCAAAGGAAAAGCAATTTGTAAAGGATCTAAGCGCATGTGTGTGTTAATGCTGTTCCTGTTGCACATTTAAAGCTCTGCGTAGTCAAATCTCTTAAGGATTGTTATTGTAAAGTACTGTAACTGCAGAAATGGCACAAAAAGAAGAATCCATAGTGAGCAACAGCACTAACCTGACTTTTTTAACATATTATGTTACATCAAGGTAGACGCTTTTGACCTCATGGAAAAACAATCCAACCTTATGTATATATGTAAAATATCACTTATTGCAGCTTAAAAGACCCCCCCACCCTCCCCCAAGTCGTGCCTTGTTCCAGTGAATAAGACGCCACGTCCCAGAGTCCTCAATGACTTCAGACCAGTGGCTCTGACATCACACATCATGAAGGCTTTTGAGAGGCTGATCCTGGAGTCCCTCTGACCTCTGGTCAAACCCTCACTTGATCCCCTCCAGTTTGCTTATCAACACCATATTGGAGTGGATGACGCCATCATAAACCTTCTCCATCGCACCTACACCCACCTGGACAAGCCTGGGGGCTTAGTGAGGATCATGTTTTTTGATTTCTCCAGTGCATTCAACACCATCCGGCCTGCACTGCTGGGAGAGAAATAAAAAAACATGCAGGTCAACACTCCCCTGATTTCCTGGATCATGGACTACCTCACTAACCGGCCACAGTACGTCCGCCTGTAGAACTGTGTGTCTGACACTGTGTGTCTGTAGCACAGGTGCTCCACAGGGGACAGTTCTGTCTCCAATCCTCTTCACCCTGTACACCTCAGACTTCAGGTACAACTCAGAGTCCTGTCATCTTCAGAAGTTCTCTGATGACTCTGCAGTTGTAGGATGTATTAGGGGTGGCGATGTCACAGAGTACCGTGGAGTGGTGGACAGTTTGTTGACTGGACAGAGGAGCACGTTCAGCCAAAGACTTATTAACATTAAATGTTCCACAGAGAACCACAGGAGGTCCTTTCTACCTGTGGCCATCAATCTGTATAATTCCTCCCCCCTCTGTAAGGGGTGGGGGAAGTGATACTGTCATATACTTGCTGTGAATATATTGACCCAATTTCATTTATCTATTTACGTATTCTGTTTATATATTGAGTTTTTCGGTATTGATGTTATTGTGTATTTATGTTTGTGTATTTCTGTTGGTGTTGGATCTTTCCTGGTTGTGGTTCCTTTTCTTTCTGTCTGTTTTGAGAACAATGGTAATGAGGCAAAACAATTTCCCTCTGGGATTAATAAAGTTTTTTCAATCTTGAATCTTGAATCTTGAATCTTACTATCAATCTTTTACATTTACAGGAACATTTCGAGGCTGGTTTTGAAGCATGAAGTTTTATACAGATTAACTTTTTAGTACATGTTTGTACAGATGAAAGACTGGATTGTGTCCTCCATCACTTACAGTACATAGGAAACATTTTTTACAGGGAACAGGAGTGTTCATACAGACATCTGACTGTTGTTTCTTTAAACAAATCAATTAGTACAAAGGGGCATCCAGCATGAAACAGTGGATTCACATTCTCATCCCCTCCATACTCTCCGATCCAAACGTTAGGAGACAGGTCGGTTTTACTGCAGGTCGGAGTATCACAAATGACCAAAGTGCTGCAGCACAGGAAGCTCTATCTCCTTTGAAGTGCCACGCTTTCAAAAACTGATAACCGCTTGAAAGACGCCCCACAGGACAAAAACTCATAACAAGTTTGCAAAGCTAAATATAGATTCTTTCCTGTTTTAGCATGTAAGGATGTTTTGAGGTGGAGAGGTGGTGGTGTGACGACACTATTTCATCAAGTGTTTTTTATTGTTAAGTGAGTCTTTGAATAGATTCTGGTCTGGTCTTATATTAGGTTTACTGTGATTTACTCACTTAGACAAGCAACAATTTGTGATCTACATTAATTAGCTTTTTGTTAGATTAAAGCTAATTTCATTTCCGTACACAAATGAAACTGCAGTGCAGTCTGCAGTCAGACCGCAGAACCCTTCAGTGTATGTTAAACGTGCTGGCTATAGCATCATTAAATTATTTCTCAAAATTAATTTTTATACCTTAATATCAACATAATATAATATTTATGGTGGTCGATGGTCCAAACTCTTCAAAATATCAAATGGTGATGATCCTGAAAAAGCCCTCCCATTCTAAGTATAGCTGTTTTAGATGAATACTTCCTGTTAAGGTCTGTGACGGCCATTGTTCAGAGATGTATTTAACTTTTTGATGTCTCCACTTTTCCTCAGCCTGTCTCATCTACTACCGTAGCAATGTGCCAAAGGAAAAAACCTTGAAAAAACTGAACTCAACTGAACTGCATTTAAAAGAAGCAAAAGCATAATACGTGCAAAAATGTGCAATCAAGGAATTCCTGTCAGTGTTGGATTTCAACAAAAAACAACAACAAAAAAAGGAAATAGCTAGTAAAAGTTCTCTAACAGCTCTACCATAAGATGACAGGATGACAGCTGAGGGCACTGTCCCTGAATTCCCAGGCTCATGAGAGGCCACAAAGTCAAAGCCATACGTTCATCTTTTTCTGTATTGTTATCCCAAGACATTAAATTGACTTCCTGCCTCCGCTTCAAAAGGGAATTGTGAAGATATGTAAGCAGACAGAAAATCATTTCTTAAGATAACGTAGATGCCCAGAGCAGTCGGAGCACAAAGAAGATCCAGTATTTTCCTCTCTGTCTGTACATCAATTAAATTTAATACTGCAAATGTCCACAGTACAATTCTCTAAAGTTCTCTATCTCTGACTGTCAAACATTGCTTTCAGCCGTCAGGTCCCTTGTTGCATATAATTTTTTTTAACAATAAGCCGCATCCTGGCTAAAAATAGTCCAGAGATAACATCTAGTGTATCACAGCTGACACTAAATACATCTTGACATAAGCTCTTGTTGGAAGGAATGAGCAAAAACAAATATTCCACACTCACTCACTGATAAGCGCAAAGCTTCCAACATAATTTATAAAATAAGTTGTGATGTCATGTTTTAAAGGCTGTTACAGAGTTTAGAAGTAATGATGAAATGAAACTGCTCTGTGCAGCTTTTACAGTATTTTAATGTGATTTGACTACTGTAGTCCATTCTTGTCTCTGAACCAACCCTGACTTCTGCTCCATGTGACACAGTTTTAATGAGCTTCCTAACACTCTTGAACAAATTTGAATTCACACTGGTTGAATTTCAATTGGCCTACCACAGAGACTTGGTACCAACTGTTTGTCTCCTAAGTTATTAATAAACACAATCAGGATGGAGGATGTGATGAAAATAACCTGTAACAACAATCTGGCAGCAGGGTTCCCTTCGGTGTGAGAGCTGCATAACAGCAGGAGGTAGTCTGAAACGCAATCTACTGCGCAAACAGTGGCAGATTTAGTAACAGCAGTGAGCGAGTGTGTGTGTGAGAGATTTATGGCAGAGTATGCATTATCGCAGCATGGTGACTGTCTCGTCCCAGTGGGGGCCAAATCCAAATCCCACTCTGGATTGAGCAGCGTCAACTATCAGAACTGTGAGAATTTAAGCAAGTAGCATTAAATTTGAGTCCAAGTTGATATGGTGAATGTGTTAGCAAGTGTATTCATCTGGTAAGCATAGAGTAATGCAACCATTTGTTTGGAGTGGTGCGGAAAACAGTGTAGATGAGTGTGAACCAAAACATTAAAACATTAAAGCTGCAAGCCTTTATGTCGAAACAGCT
The DNA here is from genome assembly GCF_900324465.2 of Anabas testudineus. Classification (NCBI taxonomy): domain Eukaryota; kingdom Metazoa; phylum Chordata; class Actinopteri; order Anabantiformes; family Anabantidae; genus Anabas; species Anabas testudineus. The sequence continues at coordinate 31,176,921 of NC_046611.1, forward strand.
AAATAACTGGCAGGTGGGGATCTAAAAAGTCATAGGCATAGGCTGATAAGATCAGGCTACTGAATATCTTAATGACATCTGAACCAGGTGTTTAAGTCATTGCTGATATAAAATAATGATGTACACAGCATGTGTATATATACAATAGCTGTTCATATGGTGTAGAAAATCATAGAGCTTAGAACAGCATTTTGCCAGAAACAGCTGTCCAGCAGGATATCTCACAATTCCTCTGCAGAGAAGATAAACAGCAGTGATGCAATTTATCTGCTGCCGCCTTTGGTGTCACAGATACTTAATCAGCAGTGAGCTGTTGATTGTAGCAGTGTCTTTTCAATCTGCTGTAACCATGTATGTGAAAGCTGGAAATGAACTAAGAGAGCTGAGATGTGAAACACAAATGACTGACAACGTTTGTTGTTGTTGTTGGCATCTTGACCTCTTGAAATATGTAAATGAAGCATTTGCAAAGTATTAAATCTGACATCAGTTTATTGAATCACATTCACTGAATCACTAAACCTCTCATCAGTCACACACAGTTGACGGACGGTCTCCTGTTTGTTAATTCATCCTGCTGCTCACCTATTTTTACTCCATTTATCAGGCTGTCAGGTTCCTCGTCACTGGGGTTCACAGGGTTGTGACTGCTGTTGCTGAGAAACACGAGTGACCAGGCAGCAGGGCACTGACAGTTATGCAAATGAAGGCTGCCCTGGCCCCTGTGGACGTAGGTGGTCATGACTTAAGCCCATCAATTCACAACACAACCAATCAATTATGATCTTAAAAAGGGAGACTGACTGCATGTCAGCATTACAGTTCCTTAAACATCCCAATGCCAACAGTGATGGCAAATTAACATTTTAATAGCTTTCTCTAGTTTTGAATGAAACCACGGCTCTTGTCTTATCAAAGGTACACCTTAATTTGGAAATGCATTAACATCTTCATTTATAGAGCAATAGCTGACTCTTGACAAGAAAAGACAAACAACAAGCAAGTAATAAAACTAATATAATTAAGCCTTATTCAATTATCCGTACTGCAGGATATTCATTAGCTTCTCTGAATGAGGGGATTTAAAATAAAAAGATGCTTCCAGGCTGCAGTTATTAGCTTCCTAGTTAAATCAACAAAATCTTCCCATTGGGCTGGATGCTCATACCTAGAGTCGGTAAACTTGAGAGTCCCAGTAAACAGGCATCTGATCTAAGTTCATCTAAGTCAAGAGTATTAACAAATATAATGATTCCTAAAAGAATGAAGCAAAAAAATATGATCTTTCATGTCTTTACAACCATAAAACCCTCATAGAGGTTGTGGGAAATGTATGCAGAAAACTATGAAATGAAGCCATAGCTGTGAATTAAAACAACATTACATATTCATTTGGTGTAATATAAATAATAGTAACTGAAAATAATAAAGATTGCGGGGCATGTTGAAATTAGAGCTCTTCTTAGTTCTTCTCTTTTTTATTCTATGTTGATGATAGAGATAAAAAAAATTACAGTAAAGTTTGAATTATTCAAGATGCAAGATTCAAACAACTTTATTAATCCCAGAGGGAAATTGTTTTGCCTCGTTACAGTTGTTCTCAACAAATTCAATCATAACTGAATTCAAATTTTCTAGTTAGATTTTTGATTTGGGTCCTGTCTCAGCCTTTTGTAACTCTCTGTAATACCATGTATTGTTTAACAGAGCCGGTCTCCTGAGCACAGCTACTATAGGCTTTTAGCGTGTTTTATGCAAAAGAGCACTGCTTCTTTGGCTTTGTCTTCTTCGTCTGGCGTGTTACTGTTTTCTATGACTCGCTGCTATATCTCTTAGAGAACTTACACTGTGATAAGGTTAATTCAGTGGCAGACAGGGCTGATGCACAGGTATCAAGAACACATGCAGGGTCACCAGGTAACAACAGAAGACTAGAAAACCACGTGTTCAATTTGAATTTCTTAGAAAACATGTAAAATATCCCTTATTGCAGCTTAAAAATAGACGCCTGCCACTAATATCAAAACTGAATTAAAGCCCAGCCTCATCATTGCCACAACAACAAGAAGGTAATAAGCCTTAGATTTAATTAGGAAAGTGTTTACCTTTTTTTCTATAATGCTATAAAACCTTTTGTTGGTTTAAACACAAGGGAAAGGTCCCCCACAGGATATGAGGGAGGTCTTGTCTGGCTCTGAATCTATGCCTACAGCAATAATGTATCCTGTATTTCAAATCTAATCTGTAAAATTAAAAAAAAGACAACAAATCAAGTGTTATTTAGCTTGTGCCTTTCCTGTGGCACCATCTGTCTCTGTGCACAGCAAACAAACCAAAGCTGCTGAAATCAACGGAGCTTTCTACAGGCACAGGAAGAGAGAAATTGAAGGGATAGTAAAGATGGTTATTAGAAGTGTTGGATAGGTTGTCATGAAATACATGCTAACTTGATAAAGGTAAAAATTGTAAATATGCTACCATTGTCATGAAAATCTAAGCCTTTAGCTCACATCACCACCATGTCTGTGTTTCCCTTGATTTAATTGAGGTATAACGACACTCACTGCAAATGAGTAAAGACATTATCCAGTGAAAATATAGCCTGTATGCCAGTTCCTTTATTTTTGCTGTAGACTGTAAACATTTGGTTTTGACGTCAAAAGATGAATTTAAGACAAACCATTAACATTTCTGCTTTTATTTCCAGGTGTTTAGATCTGATCTGGATCTGATACACAACTTAGGAGTGAGGACAATACATTTAAAAACAAATGCAATCCCAAGAAATGCCACTTGCCAGATCCTTTAAATCTGACTTAAATTAGTCCATTTTCCAGGACAAAGGGGCAGCATATTCAAAAGCCCCCAGAGCGTACAAGACATATCCATACCCAATTATAAAATGATAATATTTCCAAGATTTCTGGTTCTCTGTGTACAAGCAGGTTTGATACGATCCTAAACTACAAATGTACCGTCTAAAAAACAAACTGACAAAGTGTGGAGTCTTATGTGAAGCAGAATTTAACTGAAGCAGAGATCACTGTGTGCCCAGTTACGCTCAGGTGCACTACCATTAGTTGTACAAACATGCAGGGTTACTGGTCTTACTGAAGAGAAAAGACTTTGTATACTTTGTGATTTAAGTGAGATTAAAGCTGAAGTCCATTTTCTGTTTTTATTTTAACTGTTTAATTAGCATACAGTATATCAGCCAGACTCATGAGGAGAAGGTTACTGTAATCCAATAGTATTAAAAAAGATACTAATACTAGTCAATTTCTGGCCCAGACAAAGAAACAGCAACTCAATTTAAACTTCAATATTGAAAAAAGTAATAATAATAATAAATAATGTAAAACTTTACTAATTGAGACCATTTAAATTTTACTGTCAGCAGCTTCTTCTCTTTGGCTTGTAACTTAAACTGGACTGAACACCAAAGGAAGACTGCACCAAATCAATGGTTTGTACTGTTAACAGTCAAATACATAACAGTATCATTAGCATAAAATGTAGTGCATTTGATACATATACATATACATATACATATACATATACATATACATATACATATACATATACATATACATATACATATATGCAACAATGGAAATATTAGGGAAGAACAGCAGACATAATGACAGGTTACAAGACTGTGCATTTATTTACCTTTTCAAAAGAGTTTGTCATTTATTGATCCACATTAAGTTAACAGGAAAAGCTTAGTTGATTCCATTGATTTCAGTGAACTTGAACATTTACAACATTAGTGTTAATTGTAAGTTATATGTCAGACAACCTAGTGACACTGGTCTCCACCAGTTACTGAGGGAGGAATCTGGATCCACTATGTTCACCAGTCTTTTTGTTGGTCTGCTGTTTTCAGCTCAGCAGATTTTGTCGTGGTTACTCTCTGAAACAGATGCTTCCTGCTACGGCCGAGAAACCAAACCAATACAATCAGCCGAAAGATGCTAAAACGCTTCACAGAGCTGAGTTCATCACTACAAGTAACAACAACATAACTAGAACTAGCAGGTACAGTCAGAAGCATTACAACTGAAGCCCAGATACATCTGTAGTCACAATGCACAGGAAGATTTCATATCTGACACGTACAGCGTCCTGCAGGCTGTGCGCCTTTCATCCAGGGACACCTGGGATCCGCTCCAGCTGTTTGCGTTATTCAATGTAGCTGCAGGTGATCTGCCACTCTGTTTAGCTCTATTGAGTGCTTCATATACTGAGCACATACAATAACAACAACTGAAGCACAGATACAGATACAGTCACAATCAACAGCACCAACCCAGCCATAATCCCTGTTATCACCAATCAGTGTCTCAGGTTACTAACTGTATCCATCTCACTGAGTTACAGTGGTACTTGATGCTCAGCAGCCACAGCCACCCACTCTTTGTGGCCACAGCCAGTGGCGTTCTACTGCATGATACGGGCTATACTCTCAGACTAGATCACTATGGACCAGAGATAATGCAAAACGCATTACAGGAGAACCCTAAAGTAACAAATTCACCCCTGTGACCCTTAGGAGGCATGAATACACATAACCTCATGCATCTCAAAAACATTTAATGCTTTGGAAAAGTTTTCCAACATTTTTTTCAGATGTTTATATCAAAACTTCAGATCATTGAGACACACCTTGTAATATCAGGAGAGAGTAAAAGGAAGACCCAGCAAACTGGATGCATAGGTTATGGGCCAAGTGCTCTGAGTTTCCCATATGCTAACAGGAACCCTAACCAAGCATGTGAGGCGAACCAAGCCCCAAACTCTGCCTGTCCAAATAAATCCGAGGCTCATTTCCATCTGCAAACAGCACTCAGCTCATGCAACTTGTTCATGAATAAAAACCTGACCTCCCTCTCTGCTCTCTGAAGCTACTCTAAAGTTCACTGAGTTTGTGGCTTCTCTCATGCTGCCCCCTGCGCTTCGCCATGTGTAGAAAAACAGCTGAAGCAGGCTGTATCAATGAGAACACGACCCTCCGATGAAAATGTTTGGTTTGCATTGTAGAAATGCAAATGACACTGGAGCAGACCAAAAGGAAGCAAAGGATCAGAATGGGTATGTTGTTTTAAAGAGGTCAAATGAGACATCTGTGAGGCAAAAATAAAACTCTACACCTCTAGATAATGTTTCATTATTTCATTCTAGTCATTTTGACAGTAAATGGCACTGATGTGTAAAAGACAGATAGAGAGAAACATAAACAGACAGAGAGATAAGGAGAAACTCAGATGGACAGGGAGATCTCTCAGGAAACTTAGTGACCATATAACATGCTAACATAGGAGGCCACTGTGGTGTTCTTATTTTCGAGGATGGTATGATAGAACAGAACAGTGCAATATTAAAAATTACTGTTATTTTAGGAGGAATTGACCAAGGTAGACTGCAATAAGCTGTTACAGTATTCATAATGTATTTAGAATCTAGTATCATCTACACTAATTTGCTTATATTGGGATCCTGAAACTGTTAATTAAATTTGGTGTCAGTTTACAAAATAAACATAGCTTTTCTCTGTTATTACCCAATTCCATATCCATAGTATATTTTCTTTTCAGACTTAAAAGTCTCTGAGGAAGCATTCACATCATCAGGGATTACAAAAATTTGTATTGAGCCACCAGCCACCAGGCCGTTAAGTTGTATACCATACAATTAACACTAATGTTGTAAAACATTTACAACATTAGTGTTAATTGTAAGTTATATGTTTGACATCCTAGTGATACTCTGGTTTACCTCTGTTTTTGGTCTCCACCAGCTACTGAGGGAAATATCTGGCTCCACTATGTTCACCAGTTAGTCCCTGAAACAGATACTCCCTGCTATCACCGAGAATTAACCAAAACAGTCAGCTGAAACATGCTTAAACGCTCCACAGAGCTGAGTTCATCACTACAGGTAATAACAACAAAACATTTATATTATTGCTACATGTTTTTCTGAATATATTTTCCTGGGATTTAGTCCAAGTAGCTTAGTTTTTAGCAAATGTCTGACAAGATTACTCAGCCTGTCTCTTCACATACAAATTAAAATCTTTCATATGCATAGTAGATGAACGTGAGCAATAATGTCTTTAAAGACAAATCCTTCTCAGAGACTGACCCACTGGCATCTGAAAGTTTTTACTTGACTCCAATGAGAAATCTGCCTGATGCACATTTGCTATCAAAATAAGAGATTGAGGGGGAGAACCTGCCTCCCTGCTCTAAATTCCACTTACAAACTCAACTTGTTTCAGAGAGAAAAACACAGGAGTCTCTTCTGGTAATTTAACTACATATGTGGTTTATATGATGATTTTGATCCCACATAGAACGCCTCTTACCCAATAAATATGACAAGTTTACGGATTAAGGGGAAGTCAATTTGAAACTTGTTGTATCATATGTCACTCACTGGGATCACTGCTGCTAACAGAGGATTTAAATCTCAACTTTTTCTTTAATCAACCGTGGCCAGCAGCTGTCAGCTACTGCTGCTGCTCAGAACTGGAGCTGGAAAGCTTCAGATGTTTTATCACAGATCTGAAAGTGCCCACAGCCACAGGGGAGACAGACCCGCCAGGCACACAATGTCCTCTGCTTGTTTTGTACATTGTTTTATGCAAAAAGAAATCACTTTTCTATGCAGATGAGAGAACTGCAAGTGAAGGCTACATGCTAATGCTGGCTTATGCTTTCTGTTATTACTTCAATCCTCCTAAAAACAAGCCCGTGGTATTTGTGGTGAGAAAAGGCCACAGTGATTGACTGCTTTGTGATTATTACTCGCCTACCAGCTGACGTGCCAACTGAGCCGAACAGTCAATAATTTAGGGACATGATTATGGGAGGGTTTGGGAGAAAAATTAATTCCAAATCCATTGAAATACTCCCTTCAGGTATAATGTTTTCCTGCTAAGGCTCACAGTGGAGCTGGATTCAATCCCGGCTGACACTGGGTGACAGGCAGGGTACAGTCAGAACAGGTCGCCAGTCAATCACAGGACATTCACACCTGTTTATGTTTAATAAGTATTAGCTGAAAAAAATACTTCAAAATTCATTTCACATCCATCAATATCATATTATTGTAAAAATGATACACAGTTCTGTAACCATTACTAATGTGGCAGCTGGTAAAGGAAGAGCTCATTTTACTCAATATGTGAACAACCAAGTGGTTCATCCTTAATAATATCATCATTTATTGGCTGATTAGATTTTCCATCAAGATCTGCGTGTGCAAAGAAAGTAAATCTGTCCAAATAAGGAAGTTCAAGTACCTTAAAATAGTACTTAGAGTGCTGTACTTAAAGTAAATGTACTTAGTCACTTTCCACCACTGCTGACTGAGTCCCATTGTTACAATTTTTAACAAGTTTCAATATTGTTGCCGTTTGTAGTGGCCTGTATGGGACAACATTTCCTTTGAGCTCTAGGTCTAGATATCGAAGTCCATGAACAACTAGAGCAATCACAGTGAGTTCAGTCCTGTCATAGACAGTAGATGTTACAGCTGAAATTGTGACTTGATTAACTTTCTTAAAATGACAAATGCTTCAACTTCCTGTATATTCAGCACTACATCACCTATATTTCCTGCTTTGCTCCATCACAATCATACTGATTGAGAACAACTAGAGGTTAACATAGCCATGGGCAGTAATGAGATGCTTTAACATATGACCTATAGGTTCCTCTTTTACAGGAGATGGACAAAGAAGCTGTTTTTATAAGAGTGGATACATCTTCCATGTGGGGGGATCTGGGGGTCAAGGAGCAGGGAGAGGAAGACAAAGTTGGAGAAAGAAACAGATGTGCAAGACAGGGGTACTTGGCAAACAACTGCAGGAAGAGGGGGAGGAGAGATGTTGTAGTAGAAACAGTGGAGGAAAAGAGCAAAATAAGTTGTAGAACAGCAGTGGTGGTGGTGGTGGTGGTGGTGGAGGGAGTCGTGGGAGTTGAGAGTGGGAGGAAGGAGACGGTTAGAAATGAAATGCCAGTGGGGGAGAAGAGAGGATCCGAAGGAGTGGGGACTTCCAGGAGAGTCGAGCTCTTGTTTGGAACAGATTACACTGTTTGTGTGCAGGACAACAAGCGCTGAGCTGGTGGAGCAGGCCAGCTGGTGATCTCAGGAATGGTTGTTTGACAGCATGTTGTGGGTGACTGTGAGGTATCGAGAAGGGCTTCTGGGATAACAGCTCCATATAAATGCAGCCCATTTACCATGTGGAGAAGAAAATTACGGCTAGGCTTCAGCAGAATAGGCGCCTGTTGAGCCAATCCATCTGTCTATGAGCTCTCATGGCTTGTTTGTGCCGGAGCTGCTGCACGAGCTCATGAATATTTTGTCCGTGATGAAGCATGTCAACAAAATAGTGTCAATAAAAGTGTTTTTCACATTTGTTTTTTTCATTTATTGCGAGTAAAACATATTCGTACGCTGAGTGTCAGCAGCCGTGTGTTGACACAGATGCACAGTGCAGCCTGTCAGTTGTAGATAAGTGTAGCACGGTGAACTGGCAGAAACAGCACACACTTTATGAATTGCCAATCGTTTCTAGTCAGTAAACATAATCAGGCGGAAAAGCAGCATTAGAGAAGCAACACAATTCAGGCTTTCGTGTTCCTCTTCAGCTCCAGACAAGTGCATAATTATTACATATTAAATCTTAAAAAACAGCCTGAAACCACAAATACAAGCTCCGCCAGAACATTTGCATCCAACTATAAAAAAAAGCTCATATTTTAAAAATAGATCATGGCAGCCATTACTTCTGCACTTTATGTAGGCTTTTAGAAAATCGCCAAATGATTCGGACACCAGTAGCAGTTGCACGGCTACACAGCAAAAGGCAAGGCTGTAAATTGAAGAGGTTCAATTGAAATGGGTCAGTTTTTGTTCTCACATAAAGAAGCAGTTTCAGTTCAGACTCCGTGATGCCTGGCATCGCGATATGAGGTCTCAACAAGCCTTCACTCTGCACTGCACTCTCCTATTATCTGCCTCCTTTGCTCAAACTGGTAATAAAATTGCCACACTTTTCCTTAAATGTTCAAGGTTGCCGAAACACAGCAGCGTTAAACACTTCACCCCTCAGGCGGATTTTCTCCCCCACGCAGACCATCGCAGACAAATACGTCAACTTGTCCTGGGCATTAATTACAGCCTCTTGGCACGATCTGTGTCATTAAGGCACAGTAGTGGAATGCATTATCACTCCAAACAGGGATGTGATAGATATACCAAAGGACAGATAAATGGAGTCTGAAACCAAAGCAGAGGTGAACTGTGTTGTTGCCCAGTTTCTGTCAAATTCCGCTCAGTGAAGCTGTCACGATTTCCATCCTCAGAGCTCTTTACTTTCACCTTTCTTCTTCTCTCCCACCATTCTCACTCCAGACATCTGATGCCTTTATACTTTCCTTCCATTTTGAGCCGCCTTCTCACCTGTTTGAAAGTAAGCCCAGGGGTCGGCCTGTGCACTCTGACTGCTCTGCAGCTAAGAAGCTCCATGTGCTTCAAGGTGTGATTCACTGTGAGTTCAAACACCTGTCGCTCATGCACAGCATTGTTCCCATGCTGACCCCTGTTCACGAGGTGGTGGTAATTAGTGTGTGTTAATGTGAGACTGGTGTATACTGATAAATATATTATTTAGACTGTTGCATTACCTCCAAGAGACTTCAATAGCCTCTCCACAATATCAGCAGGCATCAACACCAACGGGAGTCCAATTAGTGCCCACAGTGCAGGACACACCACAACAATGATTGCGACAGATCCTCACCAGCACACTGGTGTGTCACGGCCCTTAATGCTACAGTAATCTAGTCAGCAGCAGGACTGGATATTTTTCACATAGTGTGGACATCAATTTGCACAATAGAGTAGACATTAGTTAGCAAGTAGCCAAAATTGTACAGTAAACACAACAGATGCTGCCAGTGAGCTCAACATGGGTCAGGATCAGTTTCTGTCTGGCTTTAAAATATACTAGCAGTAGATTCAAGCAGGATGTGGTGGGTTAGTACCTAACAGGCACACACGCATTCAGTTTTGCCTGCTGTACTTATTACAGCTAATTTCAGTGAAAAATTACTTTTTGGCTGCATGACCGAAAACGTTTTGTCACTAGTGACTAAAATGACTCCAGATGATTAAAAGCGCCCCTTTGCTGTCATCATTAATATCATTCATTTCAGTCTATCATCAGACTTAGACTTTCACATTCAATTCAGCGCTCGGTTTAATAGTGCTCATTACCACCTATTCTCTTCTGTGATTGGAAATTTGACAGTGGCCTTTGGCAGAAACCCACCCATTTGTCAGACCACCTATCATCTACAGTGTGATACAAAGAGACAACTAACCACCATCCTTCTCCATCTGTGGCCTCTTGTCGCTCCTTTGAGGAACCAGCAGCAGAAGTGTCTAATGGCTCCTCATAATAACAGTTGGTTTGTTCTCTCGCCGCTCTCTCGGATAGTTTGAGCTGCCACATTAGAGTGTTTTACTTGCAGCCTTTTGACATTGTTATTCTTTTTCTTTGAATAAAGAGTCTTACTTACTCTTACTCTGTTTGATTGTCCATTATATTGTTAATTTTCAACTTTATCTCCTACAATTATGTGTCTATTTCCTTAAATTTCCTTAAACTGCAAACTATTTCTATTAACATCTATGTTAACTAATCTATGTTGACTATGATGACTAAAATATGTTGACAATTGATATATGGCATAAAAGACTCTCACCGCACTTGGTTAAGGTTAGAAAAACTTTATGGCCTTATAGGGAAACATTTAACTGTAACTTCACATAGAGCATGTTTATTAACCTTTAAACAAATAAAACCACAATCTTTCTCTAACCTTAACCACAGTGTTTTCCTGACAGACCCCATCACACTCTGGGACTCTGGACTCAAATCTGCATTTTGTTGCTGCTATTTACATGCCTGCCGTCCACCTCAACCACCTTCTTGCAATTTGCTTTCTGTTAATAAATAATAATTATTGTGTTTATAAATTTCAAAATTATGTTGCATCACAACACATCACAATCATTATATTATTACATTTTCTACAAAAATAATAATAGATACTTACATGTTTAGGAGACAGGTTTGTGGTATTATAAAACTATAATATCTGATCTAGACTGAAAGCACACTGCTAATTCTAACTGACACTTTTCAAGACGTGGTCACATGGCATGCTAGTTACAACACATCAGAAGCTAATTAGAGCATCCATAAAGAATAGGACTCCTCTGCAGGGTTTGCCCATATGGTGCTCAGCCAGAAACACACTGTGTGCTCCATGCAGACATTTAGAGTCAGCATTAGACTTTGATAAGAACAGGATGAGGGAAGAGACAAAGTTCAAGGCCCTCCTGGTGCATTAATCTTTAAAATGTATTTGAAAGATTGATAAAGCTATTTCACATTTTCACTGCAGCTGAACTTCACTACATCTGTAAGTGAGGAACACTACTCACTTGTATAACTGCAGGCTTTGGTACACCAAGCTTTTCTCTAATGCTTTGAACTTTATTGTGTTGGGTGTAGTGAGATACAGGATCCACATGCACATCTGGTGCCTAGAATGTACAACACAAGAATCTGCAGTGTGACCACACTCAGATCATTTAGCTGTTACCTTGTGTGTTTGAAGGTTACAGAGCTCTGAGGAGGCACCTAAATCCTGACTGAACATCAATCCCATGAATACAACTTTTCATCTGAGTGTTGTATGAATAACAATTGCAGTACATTCATTTTTTATTCTACAGCAGACAATAAATCAAAGTCTGTTCCTGTCTGGTCCATTGTATCTCATTAACATAGTATGTTGTCTTTTAAAGAGACTAAAGAAATACTACAATTTCTGGACACTGTGGTGTTTGTGGAGTTTTCTAGTACTAGATTACACCTTTCAACACACAAATATGTTTTGTCTATATCTAGTGAAAATAAAATAAAATCCACCATTACCCTCTTAAGTGTTAAGCATCCTGCTACAAAAAGCTAATTGTTTACAAAACTGTTAAGACTTACTACCTTAATTTGATATGTACTGTATGTTTACACTACTTGTGTATTTTAATGGTAGTTTGTAACCTGTATGTACTGACAGAAGCACGTAGGAAGTAACCTGGTGATGATAAAAGTATGTAAATTAAAATGCAAAACAATTAATAACTAACAGGCACTAAAAGTTGTGAACTGTGTTCCCAAACCCAGTCTGCAGGCCGCCCTGTCCAGCTTCCCTACCTGTAGGACGTTATAGTGAGTGTGATGTATTAAACTTGATCTGGACCACCACTAGAACTCTTCTTAACAAGACAGTTTTCATATTTTTTATATTCAATTATTTATTGGTGGGTTTTTCTTATTTGCAGACACTTGTGTGTCAACCAAGAATAAACTATATGTATTTGTCAGGGACTATTTCCAGTGGTAGATTCGATGCACTAATGAGCATTTCTGGCAGCAGGAATGTGTATGTGGGATTAGGTCAAAGGGAATTACAGAGTGAACCAGGAGGGCAAACAATGATAAATTAAATGATGCATTTAGTCTTTTTAGGACTTTTTGTGAGCAAGAGGACATATTCCATATAAAAAATGCAGAATAAACAAGCTTTTTTCTTCAGTCTTACATTCTCTAGCATTTCTAATTGACTTGCTGTGATTAGTAAACATGAAGGAATTTCCACCCCGGAGTGTGCATGTGATGAACAACCTCCACGTGCAAAGAAACAGTCCAGCATCTAGGCGTCAGCCACATGTGCAGAGAACACGCTGAAATCTCTGTACAGGTGTATAAATAGCATTTCACTAAAATAAGCTTAAACACATCATTTCACAGGCTTCCCTCAAGCATTTCCCCCACTGTGAGAGAGTGTGAGTAGATGTTTACTAGGGTAAGCAGATGCTTTGTGGTCTGTGGAATCCCTATTTGTCTGGGCTGCAGATGGGGATCGCTGCTACATCACGCATCCTAACTGTGCATCAGTGTGTTTGTAACACTCAGTTCTGGCTTTCTTTGAGCCCGTTGCATCTGGCTGTTCACTTTCTTTTTTTCCAATGAGGATTTCTGTGGGAAACTCTTTGGGTTTAGACAAGAGCTGTCACAGGAAACCACTGCTGTGTGTCTTTACAGCCTGGGAATATAAAACCCTCAATGCTGTGGCAGCAGCAGCAGTAGCAGCTACAGGAAAATCCCACATTTTACCATTTGACAGGCAAAATGTCAATATGAATATGTTCGCGCAAACATTGTCCCACTTTCCATGACACTAGAATCAGCATGCAGTCCAAAAAACATCATGCAAGCTAGTTGGCTGTTGTAGGGCCACAGCTGTCGCATGGCAGGGATCCAGGGCAGTCCAGGCTGCAGATCTTGACCAGGCACAGACCACATTCTCCTGTCTACTACAGGCTTAAATCTTTAAAATGCTTAAATGACCTCCTAGAGTGGATCCAAGCTAGGGAAGCGCTTCTCTTTCTGAACTACTGACCTTGAAATTGAAGTCCTGTATCACTGGCTCATGTGTCCATATGGGCAAAGATCAGACATTTTCAATCAGTGTCAGAGCAGATTGCACCAAATAGGAGCTCAGCAACTGCTCTATGCGAGCCTTCAGCCTAGTTAACTACAACCCTGGAACGAGCTCAGCGTCTGAACTAGTGCTGCTTCTCCTGCTGATGGCAAGACAGGCCGTGACGGGGAAGAATACCAACATTAATACTTTGATTCATCTCAATCACTGTAACACACCACAGAGCAGAGCAGAGCATCAACACACACAGCTACAGTGAGTCACGGCAGCAGTTGAACTAGTATGTGGGGCTCATCACTTACAACTTTGCACAACATGAAACATAATTTCATACATGATTTCATCCTTGCATGACCTGCTAATGAGCCAGATCCTGAAATTCCCATTGGCCACGATATAGGTCAGGTCTGCGCACTGGGGCATGATGCAGTGGTACAGTACATTCCCCCCGCTCCCAGCATGTGATATGAGATATGACTGACGAGCCTAATAACTTGTGCCACCATTACTATGTGCACTTTGCAACCTGGCACACTGAAGCAATGAGGGACATCGAAACACGCAGGAGCACGGCGCACAACCCGAGGCTGTAGATGTGGTTGTGTGTGGAGTCCCGTGATTTTACACAACAAAACAGAAATCAAAACACGATGAATAATGTGTAACCATAGATGAATAATAATACCCACCTAAAACCCCAACGATTAAAAGTTTCAGCACTGCGAGCTCATGCGTATCCATCACGCCGAGAGGCTCCTGTCAGGTTCTGAATGAAAGCTCAGCTGCAGCTCCGTGAAAATGTCGATTTGAAGCGAACCATAGTTAAACACATCCCACATGTGCAGGTCCGAGTTCAGTCATCCTGTCAGGAGTCCGAACTGTCTGTGAAGGGATCTGCAGACACGCACGAGAAAAGCAAACCGGAGCTCGACTGTCGCGCCCACTTCTGCGTCGGAGCCGTGTGGAGTGTGAGCTCAGGACCAGCCACACTGTCCTGCATCCTCCGGAGGAGAGGAGAGCAGAGGAGAGCAGAGGAGGGGGGAGAGCAGAGGGGTCCTGCGAATCACTCACACTAATTAATAATAACTGTGAAGGCTAAATCCCTTGGAGACATTTACACGTGTCAGGGAGGCGCCTAAATGCTAAATACAGTAAATAATAGAGAGCAGAAATGTTGTTGAAATGAATGTTTGTTTGTTTCTTTGTTTTTTGTCCACTGTAATTAATGAAGTTGTGATGTGACTTTTTGACTGTAAGGATTTACTGGCATTACATATCAACAGTAATAAAAGAGGCCTGGTTTATGATTGGACTGTAAGGATTATTATCTGATCATTACAGCCGCTGCTGCTTTTTCTCTGAATCAACACTGACATCGTCTGGTTTCCCCTCACACTGCACCTGGGATCAGTCTCCACTCACTGACAAATGATTCACACCATTGAGCGTCAGTCAGCCTTGAGTTTGGAACTGTACAGACGCCTCTATCAAACTAAGTGATGACACTTCAGCAGAGGCAGCAGAAACACGCAAGTACACACCTCAATCTGTACTCCACAAGCAGAAGTGAAACTTTTTTTCTTTGGTTCAAAGTTCTGAAATATACTTTAAAAGCAAAAGAATAAGTATTCTACTAAGAAAGTGGTCTGTATCTGCACACCAACCAGGGGTGGATGTACCAGATGACAATGTGGGGGGCAGCTAAAGAACATCAATAAAAGAAAAGCTGCAAAAAAAAACATCAAGAGACCACGCAATGCAGAAACAGGAGGCAACGAAATAATAGAAACATGACATGTTTTGTTTACTTGTTTCACTGGTTACCAATTTCTGATGAAAACATAGAAACACACATCTACACACAACCCTGCAAATGAAATCCAGATCCCAGAAGTTTCCACTTGAATAAACACAGCATGGAACCGAGTGTCCATCCTGCCTTTTTGTATCAGAATAATATTTATTCTCTAGTTATTCTCTGTTTTAATTCCTTGTTAGATGTCGCATTCAGTAAACACTAAGACATGTTCACTTTCTTACATATAATACACAGATTCAGGATTGGGTTGAACTGCAGAATCAGAACACAGAGGTGGTGGCAGTACCTGCCTAAATAATCTTTCAACATAAGTGGAAGTAGAACCTCCAAATCTTTACTTAAGTACATGCTCTGAAATCTGCAAAAGTACAAATACCCTAAGAAAGAAAATCATTGTAAAGAGTACTGAATTTCATGCTGGTGATAAATGTAAAAGTGTAAAAGGGGTTTCTTTAAATATGATGTCAATGATGTCAATGAAAATATAATAATATAGTAATTAATCCAAAACAAAGACAGACGTTTACTGTATTTTATTAGAGCAACCTGTGGAGGATCCAAAACAGTCGCTGGTACATGACAAGCTGCATTTATGGATTTAAAGATTACACCACAATTTATTAGTTAATTAGATTTTTTATACAACTTCTACTATACTACTGAAGTAGAGGTACCTCAAAAATGTACATAAGTACAGTACTACTAAATCCAGTATTAAAGAAGTGGATTCAGGACAGGGGTCCAGCAAACTTTCTGTGGACATCCCAGCTTACATTGTCATTTCTTCTTGGTAAATGATCACGTGTTAAGTCTGACAGACTGATTGGTTAAATAGGAGTTGTTACACTGGGACATAGAGTGAATAAATAAACTGAAGCATCTGAATTTGACTACATACAAGCCATGCTTTAATTTTTGAGATGAGACAGTGTGTCTTATTCAAAATAAAGTCTCTCTACCTATTATTGTGTTATGTTTGTGTCACCATTCCATCCTCCTCGCTGCCTGTCTTTCCCTCATGACCTTATTTTGACAACTTCCTGTTTCCTCCTCCCAGCCTAATTACCCTGACTCACCTGATTGACTACACCTGGTTTCCACCAGACTACATATACAGACCTGCTCACCTTCCTCCTGTCCAGATAGTCTATTCTCAACCCCTGAACTCTAACCTGGTGCTGTGAGTTCTGCTTACACCCCGTCATTCCCCTTGCTCACAGTACCTGACCTGGACATGTGTCTGTGTGATTCCCCTCACCAGACCTGCCTGACGTGAACCTGCTTCCCATCTACCCTCCTGTTACATGATTGTTGTCCCCTGATCTCTCCCTCGTTGTTCTTTTCCCTGCTTCAACTCTGTGTGGACCTCCTAGTGTTTTTGACATGGACTGTCTATTCTGTGGTGGATTTTGCCTGCTGGACTTCCCTTTGACCCTTCTCTCTGCGTATGACCTGGATCGTCTTACGACCTCTGTTATGAGGCCTGTTTGGATTGGCCTACTCTTGTCTGAACTGTCTTATTGTTTATGACATTAAACTTCTCACATCAATCTGTTTTTGAACTTGAACTGTTTTGGATTGTGTTTGAGCTAACTCCCCACTACTCACCTGGAACTTACCTCCTTTATCAGTCACGTGTCTCAGTGCTCTCAGTCCTCACGCTCTATCACCCTCGGCCATCCTGGAATTGTCGTCAGTCTCACCTCTCACACTCATCAATCACCTCCAGATCACAGCCATGACCAACTCTGCCATCCCCTCTGGTTCTCAACAGCAACTCGCACCAAGACCTTCGTACTCACCTGACACCGCCTTCTCTCGTTTGGACCTCTGCTGAACCCCCCTGCTTTGTTTATGTTCTATTTCTGTTAATAAACTTTCTGAACTCTATTCTGAATCTGAGTTATCTCTGGCCATGGGGTCCTTCATCTAGCTCATGACAGTTTGCATGTTGTGGACATCAGCTGTTTGCCATGAGCCAGAGGTAGTGGGCATCATTACTGAAGGTATTCTGGTCCTGATTCAAGACGACAACCTGATCAGAGCATGCTGCCTTCTTCTGGGTTGGTCTATGCATTAAATTTGGAGTATTCTCCCCATCTGTCTAAATTGTTTGAAGTCTTTCAAAGACCGTCTGTGGGAACGGACACAATGAGGACAAAAAACAACCGGCAGCTTTGTGACACTGGAAAAACAAGCAGTTGTCTGAGTCAAATGGGTTCCTATAGCTTGTTCCATTATCTATAATGTTCTGCACCCATGGACTGTGTGCCTCAGTGAAGAATGTTTGAACCTGTTAATCCTTAAACAAACAGTGCACATGTTTAACACACAGCCAGACAGGGAGTTAACCCTACTCAGATTGACTTTATAACTGTTTTTGTGTACACTGCACTCTGGTTTTTAGCCTGTAGTCAAGAACACCTAAATGCTGCAGCGACTTTTTTTTTTCAAAGTTCTCATGAGTATGATGTGCTTTACAAAATATTTTCATTTCATGTTACTTTTATTTATCATTACATTTATTTGACTGCTTTAGTCTCTAGTTACTTTTCGCATGCAGATTCTTAATTCTAAACACAATAAACAAATACATGATGGTGTATTAGTTCACAGTAATCAGCTGCTATTTTACAATGTATGAACATAAGAAATTAAATGTTAAAGTGTCTAAACTTTATCTTTTATGTTGTTTGATCAATGACTGTGATTAATGCTCTTATTTCATGTATACCCACAGAAATCCATTTCCAATTGGTGAACTTGTAGTTTTTGGAGCATACACCTGTTACTTAAACTTGAGTAAAGAATATAAAGTGGTACTTTTACTTGTACAAGTATTACCTAGCATTGAGGTAAGTGTGCAGTCATCTCTGCTGCAGAATACAGTTGCACTATGTACTATAAAACGTATATGATTAGTATTTGTACTGATCAGATGAGATCAAGTTACATATCCCAACGTTAGTATGAAAGCAGAAAGTGAAGGAACAGTTGGTCCGAGCAGGAAGGGGGCGCTGATCTTCCTGCAGAGACTGGAGGCAGAGCTGTGAGAATTTTTGTTAGGTGGTGCAGGGTGTGGGAGTCAGACCAACTAAATCATTACACGTTTGTCTGGTTTCATAAAGCAAAAGAAAAACAATTGTCACATGGTGTTAAATGAATTCTGAGAAACACAGACTGTAGCACAGATCCCTTGAACTGTGCATCACCTATCAAGGACACAATCACTTACGAATCCGATCAAATCCTGTCAACAAGTTTATTGTTCATGTTCAGGACAAAGGCCATCAAATACATACACACACACCAAATGCACCAGTGTTTTGTAGGGCTGAGGAACGAGGTGTTGCTGGGATTTGTTGTTTAAAGCATCTGGAAACACCTGAGGCCACATATTGTTTCTTTTTCCAGTCTGATTTGCGTGGGGACAGCGCAATCCAAACATGCACCTGTCCATGAAACCACCAGTGTGCACCACGCCGCTGCACAGCGTCCTGAGGAGGAAATGGGAAGGGTTCCAGAAATGGGACGCAGCCCGGACCGGCTGCGTGGTCGCACCTGTCCAGCTCACCTGCGTGAGAGCAGGTGTTGAACTTCGACCTCCGCACTGACGCCGGGCCCGCAGAGTACATTTTAAAGATGCAGTGTTTAGTCAGCCTGGATACCGGAGGCGTTTGAATCGGTTCAAATAGGATGTCAACAAGTGACGCAGGAGAGTTGGAGCTCCGAGTTGGAGGAGGAGAGAGAGCGACGCCTCAGTACGGGACGGCACGGACTACTGCTGCACGGTAAGTGTCAACACACGTCCTTAAATGTCTCTTTAGCCGCTAGGTTGGATCTGTACTGTGTTTCAGTGCTTCTTATTGAAATATTAAACGTTGCTACGCACTTTTAATGTCTCCGTTTCCTTGCTGGAGGCTGGAGCGGTTCGCGCTATTCTGAAAACGTGACAGAATCCCGCTCACAGAACTCCTTTTGGAAAACTGTGCATTTAATGTGCGGTGAATAAACGGCGTGGATACATGTTTCAACCAAAAAAAACAAAAACGTTTACCGTTTAGTGGTTTATTTTTAGTTAATTCGGCATTAGGGTACTGCAGTCATTTTACGTCTTACTGTTGGTTCAGCTGTTGTAAACTTGACCTTATTGTATTTGGCAGCAGGAAGAAGCTGGAATAATGTGCGAATTTCACTTAGATGTGTTGTGTGAGGTTTGTTTGTTTGTTTTGTTTGTTTGTTTGTTTGTTGTTTTTTGAGACTTGCTGTTTTTCCAGCTCATAAAACGTGGCGTATGTCGGCTTTGGTTAACTTTCCAGAGGTTGAATAAAGCGCGGCTTTGAACAGGGTTTTGTAGCCCTGTTAGTGAATGATGAACTCAGATTAGATACACAAGGAGCATATGTGAGCATGTGTTCAGGTGTTGGGCTGTGTCTTTGTCGTGCACTTGACTAGCAACAGGCTGCAGTGAGCCCACATCATCGGGTTAAGTATTGTTTTGGTGCAGTTCAGCTTCAGTGGCTTCACAGGCGAGCTCATACATGCACATCCAGGCCTGCAGTTTCATGGAGTCTCTACCATGGATACACAGTGCTGCTGCCTGTGCATGTCCAGAGCTCAGCCTCTCTTTATTATCACATCCTCCTGCTAATTCTTTACAAACATATCTCCTGTAGACCATGACTATCTATAGGCTGAGAGATAAGCAGCTCTGCTGGAAAGTTGACAGGTTGAAGGTGTGGCAGCAGACAGAACAAGTCTCTCTGTGTCATTGCCTCCTTTGTTACCTGTCATACTCTCATTGCAGAGTCATTAAGTACTCTTTACTTAAATCTTCTAAAGACGTTTAGGCTGTAAAACATTTGCAGTAGATGGAACATTGCATTGGGTTCCTCGGTGCTGAGTACACACCCACACTATTCGGACTGGATCATTGCGGTTATGTAAGTGTTAGCTGGCAGATACGTGTGCACACACACACACCCACACCCCACAGCCAGGCTGACCTCCAGTGCAGTACACACCAACATGATTTGTGCAAGAAATGCAGTGGACATAATGGAGCACCCAAAAGTGCCTTTCAAACATAACAATTAGTCATCAGCTCACAAAGCATCAAAACAAACTGAACCAGGGCTCACAGATAGGACTCACGTTACACAGGTCACACATGTCTGAGCTTTCACGCTGAAGGAGCAGAAACTGTTCACAGCGTAATTTTAGTTAAATGCATATTAATAAGGCTGTTAGTCCATGACAGCAATTGTCCATAGTAGTTTCCCAAAATTCAGTTTGATGATACAGTGCAAAAGCAACAAGTCCCCACAGAAGAAGAAGCTGAGACACTTGAGCTTGAGAAACGGGAATTAGAATATGTTTGTTTTTTGGTTGTTTTTTTTTTGTAACAATCAATCAATCAAACCTTTTAGTTCTTCAAACTTGTTGATGAATTAATTTAATGCTGGTAACTGATTGATTTCATCTCTACCAGGGATACTTGTACGTGCTTGTCCAGGAACATAAAAGGTACCTGGTAAGCTGGTGGAGTAGCTCAGCTGATTTCACAAGTTAGATAATATATAAGAACTGACTTGTCCACCAATAGAAAATTAACTGGTGATAATTGTTGATAATAACTGATTAATCTATGCCAAACTACCAACAATTCACTGGTGCTGTTCGGGCTAATACAATTTCTCCATCTGAATCTGAATCTTGTTAGGCAAGTCAAACTAACTGAAGCACAAAAAGCCAATGATAATGACAACCAATCATGTGGCTGGAAAAGTTATAGTATCGGTACCATAGTATCAGCTGCTAGCAGCACCACGTGCTAATGTTTGGCTGCTGCAGCTGTGCACAGCCCCACTGAGAATTGGCGTCCACTACAACCAACCACTACAAATCAAAAGCATAATTCTATATGGACAGGTAATACCATTAATCTCTTTACCATCTGATGCAGTATCCTCATTTAGAACATGCACAATGCAAGACTTTACAGTCTCAGACCCAAGCAAGTGCTGCAGGAGGCAACCAGTGTGATACAAGGGCAACAGCAACAACAGACCTGATAGTGTTTATTGTTCCGTGCCATGTCTCACAACAAAAATAATAATAATAATCAAGAGACACAGTGGTATCACATATGTAATAGACTGCTTTACTGCAAGAGACATGAAGTTAGTAAGCACAGTCAAAAACGATGGATTCAATCAGCTGAATTAACTTTATGATATTCACATCTCACTGAGGAGTAAAGAAGAAGCTTTAAGTTTGACATGAATAGTGATTTGATGTATATGGTGATATATATCAATATTGACAGATATTTAAAAAATTATCATGATACATTATTTCCAAATTGCCCAGCTCTAACTAATGTACTAGGTAATTGTCGTAAGCAGTTTTCTGACTTGACGTGAAACCATAGAGATAATAATAATAAAAACGAATAATGAAACTAATGCGCACTATAAAAAAACATTGGGAGATCAATTTATCAAATCACGTGTTATACACACGTGATTTGATAAATGAATCATAAACATGCAGAAAAAAAAATTCAGTTCCCATTCCCTGTTAACCATAGCAATCTAGTTGGCTAATGCTGGTTTCTGCGAATATACTAAGGTCACTGCAAACCAGAACCAGAAACTGCTCTGTCCTAAAATTGAGGCTCCTAAAAAAGGAAATATCACTTTGTTGTTTCTGTGAATTGTCTATTTATTACCAAAGCATTTATCAGTCATGCTGTTATCCGTGCAACTAGTGGAAAAAGTTATTGTGTAGTCCTGCATGTCACCTCACTGTCAGCCATGTTGCACATATCACAGATTGTCCTGACCTTCTGCTGTTTGCGTTGTTTTTGAAGTATTGACTTAAATGTTGTTTTATAAAGGAGACAGTGTTGTGGATAGATATTTAGGGATAGCTGAGCCAGAGAAGACTTAGACAAACAAGGTTGAGTTTGAGTGCTCGCTTGTGGCTGATTAAGTGCCTTACCCTGACATCTTCATAGCCATGTGCAATTACTTTAAACAAAACGACATATTAACTAAATAAACACAACATAATGATACAAATCAGGTTAGTCAAAACCTGGTACATCTCTGGGACAACATGTCAGAATCTTGGTAAACATACCAGGAGGGAAAAGATGTGAGTCATTTATCTCTAACTGTGTGAGTTTGTCTACAGAGTGTATCTCTGCCAGCTTTCACCATGCAGAGGAGCGACATCAATAGACAGGGTGGGAGTCCACTCCAGCCCGTCCTGTTTGGCACCAAGATACTGCGTATACGCCCCACCACTTTGCAAGAAAGGTGCCATGACACATCCCCTCAACAGTTGACTGAGTGACAATTAGGTTTACACACAGGAAGTATAGTTGAAAACTTGAACCACAGACCAAATAACTCTGCTGGCCTCAATAAAGTATCACATGATTTGGTGTAAAACCTCGACAGGGCTTCAGCGGCACATCACAAAGATTCAGAAACGCTTGACTGCTTATTAATTCAGTAGTTGCTTCGGTAGTACTGTCAAATTCTTGTGATGGCAGATTTCAGACACTCTGTACCTTTGAGCTAAGGTGGAACTATAGGTGTAGTCAGCGATGGAGATCAGAAGGAAAGCTAGTGAAAACAAGCCTGACACCAGTCACTGTAACATTAACTATGCAGTCACAGTTTGTGGGACTGTTGTGTAAACAGAAGCTCCTCATGCTCCACAGTGACAGACCTATCGCTTACTGGTTAAATGATCCAAACACACTTACCTGTAGGTTTACAAGCACTAATATCTCTGGGGTGTTACAGGATTTCTTCTGTTGCCTCGGGCACAGGCAGGATTATAAAAACACTAAGTGCCATCCCGCGTGGATAGTGTGTTGGCATGAACATCTGGCTCCCTCCCTCCTCTCAGTGCTCTCTGCTTCTCCCTCATGTCATGTCATGTTAAGTTTTTGTAATAGCTGCACACAGATTATGCTCTAATGAGGCCAATGAGTTGCGCCTGAAGGCAAGGTGGGTAGGGAGAGGTAGAGCTCTGTATGATGGGTTGATGTTATTAAAGAAGGTTGAGAAAGAATCTAAATCAAAATGCCTCACTTTGTGATCACACAGGGCGCCACATGTTACATAAGGCCTGTGGATCCAAAAAGGCATCTACCTTTGAATCACTGAATTGAAATAAAAATAGAGAAAATGAGCCTGGAATGTCCTGGGACAGGTAATTGCTGTCATTTATCCAACAAAGGTTGCACTGATGTGTTCCTCAGCATCTCTTTGTTCTGGTGTCATCAGCACTTGGCACTCAGCGCGAGTTCAGCGTCAGGTTGTAAATGTGCATATGTGTGTTTTAGTGACTGCGTAAGTGGGTGTGTTAGCTCTGCACTTTGGTTGTAAGAGAAAGTGAGGAGTGAGTGGAGTTGAATTCTTATGTAACCACAGCTTATCTATCCAGCACCACTGCAGTGATAAGCTGGAGGAAGCATGACTCATTTTCCTGCCTCTACTGTGGAATTTAGATCACAACAGTAAGCACTGTTTGTAATTTAGTACAGTGCATAACAGGTTAAGATGTACTAGGGACCAGCTGATGAATGGTGCATCGATGTGATTGCATGTTGGGAGTAAAGTATCTGTGCTGCTACAGTGATGTGCTGCTTTTGCTGTTCTCTTTAGGCTTTTGAGGAAGGTAAATATTGATACTGTCAGGGATATATTTAAGGCTTGATAAGGGCTGATAATGTAAGATACATCTGTCTACTGCTCATGGTGAGAAGATAGAAACGCATCAATTTGAACCAAAACACATGTTGACCATAAAATCACTTTGTCCCTCAGCTGCTTCTGTTATGCTGCACTGTGGCTGGTTCTACAAGGGCTGAAACAGGCAAATGATTAGTATTAGTGCATGGGTGCATGAAAGGATTCATTGATGTTTAGAACTGATAGATTAAGTCAAGTTAAGTCATTCTAATTTGATATTTTTGTGGGACTTTTTTAGAGCGCAGCAAGATGAAGCATTTCAACACTTACAGCAGGACAATCATCATGGTGACGAGACCCCAACTGGCCCAGACAGTCACCTGTCAGCCATCACACAGGAGGGAACCCACAAAGGTGAAACATACACACATCTTACTGATCATGTGGCATACAGCATTTTTGTCAAGAATCTGTTTCACCGTAATACAGCACTTACCAAAAGTTAATCAGCTGTTGTGAATCTATTGCAGTACTAATATTTGGAGCAGACAGACTGAGACAGGAGGAGAAAGCTGTCCCTTGTGAGAATTCAGGGGTCCAGATACAGAGGCCTGCGGGTCCTATATTCACATCCTCACTCTTCTTAACACTTTCCAATAAACTGAGAATTGACAAACCACAACAAAAACTCAAGAAGACACCAGAATCCAGTCCAAACAAGTAAGAGAGGAAACTTTTGCTGAAATATTAATGAAATTCAGTGGTGACCTTTATCATAGATTCCTTATAATACTTACCATACCATAGTTTAGGAATTACCAGGGCATTAATGGGGCATGACAGAGAAAAAGTTCAGAGCATTTTTCACAAATAATAGTTTGGTTCAATCCTAGAATTTCGTAGTCCCACTGATGCGAACGCGACCTGTTAGAATGAGTGGGTGTGTGCTAAACCTGCAAAAGCACAAAGTTGGAGCAGACTCCAGTCCAGAAGCTAGCAGTAATTCACTTAAAGCTGTTTGCCAACCAGCCAGTAAACGTCAAATGAAGAAGAAGCATAACGGAGAGGAAGTCTGTTGCTTTGTCGTTTGAAGAAAATAGGCTATTAGTTTCTATATAGATTTTTCCTGAACTTCAGAAGCAGCATCAAGGCTCAATTTAAGCTCTCATTGTAGCTGTCACATGTGATCTAATATCTGTTTAACTGTTCTATTGTTGTTCTGTAGCATGTCCAGTGAGACATAATGGTTCTGCACGTTAAATGTGTTGGTTCACTTCAGGGTATTTGGTGTTCTGGACTAGTTTGCAAGCAAGAACTGAACTGCCTATGTGTAGAGACAAACAGACGTTATGGAGTGTAGGTTAATGTGAACAATGGTTTAATTTTAATTATTTAAAATGTAATGAACAACACAAGTGTGCAAAAAGAAAAGGGGCATGAATATTTTCTGAAGTCACTCTTATGAGCTCTTTCAACCCTTATAGGAAGCTTGACTTTACATTTTCACAGTTAATGTGTTATAAAATATCACAAATCATCTACTACTGAGCTGGTATTGTTTTTTTACTTGCCCAGCAATGTTTTTCAAATCAACAGTTTAAGAGAAGAGAATTATGAGAGGTTATTCAATGCAAGACTCCAAAGTACAAAAAAAGATGAGCATTCAGTCTCATACATTTTTAACAAAACCCCAGATTATACAATCCACAAACATAATATCCAACCTCTAAAGAAAGTTATATTACATAATGAATAACTAACTGCTATGCTACAATAAGAAACATCAGATCAAACTCTGCAAACTTAGTGTTCTGTGAAGAGCTGTTACTAAAAACAAATCTATATTTTCCCCACTGTGCTGATACATTAGACTTCTCAACTCTCAGTTTTTTTTTCAATTTAATTTTTTATTTACATAGATAAATGTGATAACACTTTTTATTGTTTGGGGCGGAGAAGGTTTAAACATGTGCTATAGATTTTCTCTTAGCTTTGCTGCATGCCTACAGTACTTGTGCCAATGTGTTCTAGTGATTTCAATAGCCCAGCAAATAAAGGTCATTGATCGAGCTGACTTTATTTGTTTAAGTGAGGACACACCTGAGCTGGTATTGTTTTTTTACTTGCCCAGCAATGTTTTTCAAATCAACAGTTTAAGAGAAGAGAATTATGAGAGGTTATTCAATGCAAGACTCCAAAGTACAAAAAAAGATGAGCATTCAGTCTCATACATTTTTAACAAAACCCCAGATTATACAATCCACAAACATAATATCCAACCTCTAAAGAAAGTTATATTACATAATGAATAACTAACTGCTATGCTACAATAAGAAACATCAGATCAAACTCTGCAAACTTAGTGTTCTGTGAAGAGCTGTTACTAAAAACAAATCTATATTTTCCCCACTGTGCTGATACATTAGACTTCTCAACTCTCAGTTTTTTTTTCAATTTAATTTTTTATTTACATAGATAAATGTGATAACACTTTTTATTGTTTGGGGCGGAGAAGGTTTAAACATGTGCTATAGATTTTCTCTTAGCTTTGCTGCATGCCTACAGTACTTGTGCCAATGTGTTCTAGTGATTTCAATAGCCAAGCAAATAAAGGTCATTGATCGAGCTGACTTTATTTGTTTAAGTGAGGACACACCTCTTTAACTGTCTGTTAGTCACCCTTATCATCCACCATGACCTTATATAGACATCTAGCACTCACTGTGTGATCTTGTGTGTGTGTGTGTGTGTGTGTGTGTGTGTGTGTGTGTGTGTGTGTGTTACAGTGTGTGTGTGTTTGTATGACCATCGTTGTGAGGACTATAGTGAAATTTAAACCTTTGGAGTGAGGACATTTTTACAAAGTGAGGACATTTAGGCCGGTCCTCACTTTTTTTTCACTATAATGACTTCCAGAGGCTGTTTTTATGCTTCCCTCAAAGTTTCAGAGAGGTCCTCAAAAAAATAGTAAACTGAGTCAAAATAGTTGTGTGTATTTGTAAACCATATCTTGCATACACACACTTTGTGCTCTCTATCGCCCCCTATTGCATACCATAATTACCGCAAAATGTATTCTCTCCAGCGCCACCTAACGTCCTCGAAGGGTTACTGTACTAATTTCTCTGACTCCTCCCTCATGACCCCTCCCAACACCACAATCACTTCACCTAAACTTCTTATACTACAGAAACACAGTCACAGGGTTTTACACTTTACATATGCTATTATATGAAGTCTGATAATGGTTCATTTTATTCATTTCATGTTGCTGTTGATGTTCTAACAACTTTTAATAGAAGAAAATATTTTTATGAATTTAAATGCCCTGCCTTTTCAATGTTATTAGTTCTGTTATCTAAAGATAGAGCTTACTTAGCCTACTAAGTTGTTGAAAAAAATATAGGAGAGAAATACTAACATATAATGGAAATACTAAAGTAAGTAGTACAAATTCCTGAAAATTGTATGTAAAGAAAACTATGATACAAGAGTAAATGTGCCAGTAATTACAGTAAGATTCAGTGAAGAAAGAAAGAAAACGTGCTGCTATATTTGATTACTGCAACTAAAGGGTGTATGCATGTAGTCATAATTTCATGTATGTGGTGGTGCCTCTCATAATTTATTTCTAAAGTGATGCTGCGGTTGATTCTTCTTAAGTGAAACATATTATACCAGTAACATACACTGCTTGTTACTAATATTAACTATGGCAATAAAAATAATACATCTGGATACTGCAGATTTGTAGGCCCCTCTTGTGCCTGTCATGTATTACAATTACACTGCTGTAACAGAGATAACAGAGATGAAATCATTCATTCATTCTTACTTATATTTATAACTCTCACAGCCTCTCTACCATTGAGCCACAGAGATCAGTTCTTGCTCCTCTTCTTTTTTCAATCTATACTACATCTCTGGGTTTTATCATCCACTCACATGCCTTTTCTCATCATTGCTATGCTATAAATTTTTCTCCTCAACTTAAATTTTTGCTTGCCTTGTACCTCACTTGTAAGTGGTTTAGGATAAAATGGTCTGCCAAATAACTGAATGTAAATGTATTGCAATGTTAAAAAAAAATCCAGGCATCACAGTTCTTAAAGGAACGACATGTAGCACTGACAGTATTAAATTTACACTATTTATGACACTATAACACTATTTAAAAGTCATAGCCTAAAATACAAATACTGGATAGCACTGTCTACCACCACCCCTCCTCCCTAGACATGAAGCCCAGGTAAGATAAGATAAGATAAGATAAGATAAGATAAGAAAACCTTTATTAGTCCCACAATGGGGAAATTGCATTTTTACAACAGCTTAAATACTAGAGTGTCAGAAAGATAGTCTGACCAAAGGAGAAGAAAGACTAAACTGGCACAGTCCGAGATAAATAGACTATGAAACCTGATAGTACAAACAGTACAGTAGTAAATTAAATATATACATGTGAGTACAGTATATGTAGCAGTGTAAGTATGCACAGTATATGGATATTACTGGATGGCAGTATTGAAAATGTACATTGTAAAGTTGGTTTATGATTATTGCACAGGTGTAATATGAGTATCAGCAGTGTTCATTGTACAGTCTGACTGCAGCAGGGAGAAAAGATCTGCGTAATCTCGCACAGCGAAGGTGGATCAGTCTGTCACTGAAGCTGCTCCCCAGAGCAGACAGGGCGTCCTGCAGTGGGTGAGACTCGTGGTCCAGCATGGATGTCAGTTTTGCCAGGACCCTTCTCTCACCCACCTCTCGCACTGAGTCCAAGGGACAGCCCCAGGACAGAGCTGGACTTCTTGATTACTTTGTCAGGTGAGATGTCAGGTAGAGGACATTGAACATACAGTACACGAGTGAATGGGATACAAGCAGATGATTAAACTTTGAATTGTGATAAGTCCTACACACTATGTAAAGTTTCTCAGTAAATATGACAATTTGCTGGTCAGCAGGTCCATTTACTCTGACAACAATTAACGTTAGCATAAGGGTGCTAGCTGGACTAGTCAAGATCATTGTTTGCCTTAAATTGTGTACTCTGGGGAGCAGCTTCAGTGACAGACTGATCCACCCTCGCTGTGCGAAGGAGAGATTACGTAGATCTTTTCTCCCTGCTGCAGTCAGACTGTACAATGAACACTGCTGATACTCATATTACACCTGTGAAATAATCATAAACCAACTTTACAATGTACATTTTCAACACTGCTAACCAGTAATATCCGTATACTGTACATACTCACACTACTACATGTAACGCTTCCTTCACCCTTTAACAGAAGGACAGCGCCCTGAGCTCATAAACTTTACTCCCAAAGTTAATTTATGAACACCCCTTAAATGTAAAGAACAGAATGAAATGAATTAGTACAGTACTCCTTATAGTTGTCTATTATTCTGTGTCAACCTATAAAACTGATAACCAAAACAACTATATCCGCCAATTATATCCAAATTTATTAACTAAAAGAGAAAATAAATAAAAATACTTTTGGTTGAGCCAAATAAAATATCAGCAGCTTGCTGTCACATAAAATAGGTGTACAATACTTAATATATTTCACAGTCATAAAACACAGTATCAAAAGTCTGTACTGAAATAAAAGAAAACATTAATTATTAATATCACTTTCTTATTTTAACATCAATTTTGTGGGCCCACACACACACCAGCCGGCGACCAAATAGAAACAGATAAGCAAAATAAAAATGACAACAAACCCCTGTTGCAGGCCTGGTCGACGCTTGTGAACATGGTGGCCAAAAACGTTGAAGCCCTTTCATTCTAGCGAGCAGAAATAAAAGTTGGAGTACTCACACAAAGCCAGTGTCAATATCAATGTCCATGTCCGTCCGCTGCGCCTCTCCACCTCTCTCACTCTCTAACTCCCGCCCCTTAGCCAATCACAATACAAAACCACTGGCATGACACTTAATTTTCCAATCACATTAACAGGGCTAAACATCATTGCTTGTTCAACGAACAAGCACATGGCACACAGTACATCGCAACCAAACTACAATACACACTTTAACATCAAAGCACATTATTTCTATCAACCTCAACATCACATGAAGAAATAAAGAAACTGAACACATCTGTAACATTTCTATAAATCAAAAGAACTAGTTATGCATAGTTATTTGCATGCTATTTAGAAGCCCAAGATATTATTCTGGGGGCTACATACATATACTGTACTTACATGTATATATTTTATTTATTACTGTACTTTTTGTAATATCAGGTTTCGTAGTTTATTCATCTCGGACTGTGCCAGTTAAGTCTTTCGTCTCCTTTGGTCAGACTATCTTTCTGACACTCTAGTGCAGGGGTATTCAACAAAAATTTAAAGAGGTTATTTTTGGAAGCAAAGGTCCAGAAGATTATAATGTTTAACTATATACTGTGATATATTATTAAGTAGCCTGAATGTAATCAATACTTGACTGTCAAATCAAATTAATTCAGTACAAATTTATTGTTATGTAACATCAAACTGAGCATGTGGCTCCAGATCTTGGTGGACTGGTCATACTGGGCTCTGAGACCAGCAACTTTCTGTGATCACACTTCAGATTTCAGTGGGTATGTGTGTTCAAAACCTTTGTGTTTTGTCTCATAATGCCGTTTGACATTGGCACTTTTAATAAGAGCTGCAGTTTCTGAACATATCAAACATACTGGTTTACTGCTCCCAGTGGTAATATGACCAGACAGGAGTCTGTCTATTGTGGATTAAAAACTCTTTACTGTGCACATTTTTCTTTTTGGACATTTTTATATTTATCTCTTCCTTTCTCAGTCTCACCGTCCTTTTATCAACTTTCTCCTCTGTCGTCTGTCTCTCTCTCCTCTCCGTCGTCTGTCCCTCTCCTGTCTGTCGTCTGTATCTCTCCTCTCTGTCGTCTGTGTCTCTCCTCTCTGTCGTCTGTGTCTCTCCTCTCTGTCGTCTGTCCCTCTCCTGTCTGTCGTCTGTCCCTCTCCTGTCTGTCGTCTGTATCTCTCTCCTCTCTGTCGTCTGTCTCTCCTCTCTGTCGTCTGTCCCTCTCCTGTCTGTCGTCTGTCCCTCTCCTGTCTGTCGTCTGTATCTCTCTCCTCTCTGTCGTCTGTCTCTCTCCTCTCTGTCGTCTGTGTCTCTCCTCTCTGTCGTCTGTCTCTCTCCTCTCTGTCGTCTGTCCCTCTCCTCTCTGTCGTCTGTCTCTCTCTCCTCTCTGTCTTCTGTATCTCTCTCCTCTCTGTCGTCTGTGTCTCTCCTCTCTGTCGTCTGTGTCTCTCCTCTCTGTCGTCTGTGTCTCTCCTCTCTGTCGTCTGTGTCTCTCCTCTCTGTCGTCTGTGTCTCTCCTCTCTGTCGTCTGTCTCTCTCTCCTCTCTGTCTTCTGTCTCTCTCCTCTCTGTCGTCTGTATCTCTCCTCTCTGTGGTCTGTGTCTCTCCTCTCTGTCGTCTGTATCTCTCTCCTCTCTGTCGTCTGTGTCTCTCCTCTCTGTCGTCTGTGTCTCTCCTCTCTGTCGTCTGTCCCTCTCCTCTCTGTCGTCTGTCTCTCTCTCCTCTCTGTCGTCTGTCTCTCTCCTCTCTGTCGTCTGTCTCTCTCTCCTCTCTGTCGTCTGTCCCTCTCCTCTCTGTCGTCTGTCTCTCTCCTCTCTGTCGTCTGTCCCTCTCCTCTCTGTCGTCTGTCTCTCTCCTCTCTGTCGTCTGTCCCTCTCCTCTCTGTCGTCTGTCTCTCTCCTCTCTGTCGTCTGTCCCTCTCCTGTCTGTCGTCTATCCCTCTCCTCTCTGTCGTCTGTCTCTCTCTCCTCTCTGTCTTCTGTCTCTCTCCTCTCTGTCGTCTGTATCTCTCCTCTCTGTGGTCTGTGTCTCTCCTCTCTGTCGTCTGTATCTCTCTCCTCTCTGTCGTCTGTATCTCTCTCCTGTCTGTCGTCTGTCCCTCTCCTGTCTGTCGTCTATCCCTCTCCTCTCTGTCGTCTGTCTCTCTCTCCTCTCTGTCTTCTGTCTCTCTCCTCTCTGTCGTCTGTATCTCTCCTCTCTGTGGTCTGTGTCTCTCCTCTCTGTCGTCTGTATCTCTCTCCTCTCTGTCGTCTGTATCTCTCTCCTGTCTGTCGTCTGTCCCTCTCCTGTCTGTCGTCTGTATCTCTCTCCTCTCTGTCGTCTGTCTCTCTCCTCTCTGTCGTCTGTCTCTCTCCTCTCTGTCGTCTGTCTCTCTCTCCTCTCTGTCGTCTGTCCCTCTCCTCTCTGTCGTCTGTCTCTCTCCTCTCTGTCGTCTGTCCCTCTCCTCTCTGTCGTCTGTCTCTCTCCTCTCTGTCGTCTGTCCCTCTCCTCTCTGTCGTCTGTCTCTCTCCTCTCTGTCGTCTGTCCCTCTCCTCTCTGTCGTCTGTCCCTCTCCTCTCTGTCGTCTGTCTCTCTCTCCTCTCTGTCTTCTGTATCTCTCCTCTCTGTCTTCTGTCTCTCTCCTCTCTGTGGTCTGTATCTCTCCTCTCTGTCGTCTGTATCTTTCCTCTCTGTCTCTCTGTTATCACCATCTCTGTTTATTAATTTTTTTCCAACCTCCAACTTTCTCTCATCTACTGTTGAGTCGCTAATTTTACTGCCTACGATCCACAGAATCGATTGGCTATGTGAAGTCACGTGGGATGGCTTAACTCGCGTCCACTAAATAACTACCGTAACGATCGCAATAGCTGCGGCGGTTATAATTAAGGTGTCCCGCTAGATTTGGAATCAAAACGTTCGGTTTGGTCTGTAGCTCCGGGTCCGTATGGGACAGCTTCTGGGTCTGGATCCGGACCGCGGTCCGCCTGTTAGTGACCCCTGCTCTAGTTTTTAAGCTGTTGTAAAAATGCAATTTCCCCATCGTGGGACTAATAAAGGTTTTCTCATCTTATCTTATCTTAAATACTCACTGCCGTAAGCATAAGGGTGCTAGCTGGACTTGTCACGATCATTGTGTGCCTTAAATTTGCCTGCCAACTCTACATCCATCTTAAAATCCATCTAGGTGGTTTTATGTGAGGCAACCTGTGGTGTCCTGTAACATAATGTGCAGGGGGCAGGATCACACAGGTCCAGACAGAAACAGAAAGTCAGTCATGGAAACAAACATTTCAAATTAGAGTTTACAGGCTACACCATTGTTGTCTGAAGAGGTAATATTTTTTGGTAATTAATTGTTTAGTATAGTAAATATGTTGTATATTGTTCCTTTAAAAATGACAAATCCACTTCCAACCATTCAAATAATGACCAGATCAGATAGACCAAAACTATATTTTTAACTCCCTTACAATCAGTTGGTCACCTGCAGGGTAGTAAATCAATTACCAAAAGTATATCACAATTACCGCTATCTATCCTAACAAAAGATACATTCAAAAGGACAAACTATACTGTGTTAGAAAGCAGGAAAGCTCACCATTCAGATTACATTAATCAATTAACCTAATTAATTTTCAGCAAATTTTTATCTATTATTACTTTTGTCAGTTTCAAATTATTTCCATAACCATTGGGGGTTTTTCATTCATTAACTGAGGGGTACCAACAATTTTGTCCATGTGTGTACTTCAGTGTATTTAGAATACACGACACCTGTGTACAGTTTTTCTAATAAAACAACCAAATGTGAAAATTATGTTAACTGTTATGCCACCACTTTACTAAAATGATGGACTTATCATAGCTTTTTGAGAATATGTATGCATCACTAAAAATGTATTCTTCAGAATTGTCTTGTAGTAGACAGAGGGATGTTTTCATCAAACTATAAAATGTACCAACATATTATATAAAAGAAATGCATTGTCTGGACCTTGACTAGGGGGGAATTGAATTGAAACAAGTGACCAGGCACTTGTTTCAATTAAATGTGCTGGTATACAGAGGCAAAATGCCAAAAACGTATTGTTTATGGACCTAATTGTACAAAACTTTGACCCTTATTTTAATTATTTCTCAAACAAATCTCCTATACTTGGACATGTATGCCCAGTATTGTCTAAAATACATTGTACTGTTTTTGTTGTTGTTTGTTTGTTTTACTAAGATCTTATGGGTTTTATTAACTTTTAAGATACTTGTATACTTAAAGTAAAGACTAATAACTGTCACTACAATGTGGAGTATATATACTTTTTAGTGTATGTACTCCAACCACATTTTACTTTTTGTATTGATTTAATACGTATTTATACACTGTGATAATACTACAGTCTTAATATTTCGACAGTTATTGTAAAAAGGTGCTTTTACTTCCAACACTGTGACTTGTTCAAGTTGGAGCTGAGAAGGCCTCAATACTGTGGGGACTTCTGCTGCCTGCAGCACAGCCTTAATTAATGGCCCATCGAGGGGAGGCCACGCCCCCTTGCACCTGAAGGGGTTTGCTCCATCTTAAAATCCATCTGAGCTCTAATCTAGGTGGTTTTATGTGACCTGTGAGCCAGAGGTCTTGCTGCTTGATAGGGGATCACATGCTTCAAATGTATTTCACTCATTAAAATAGAAATCAATTTCAAACTTTTCTGAAATACGACACATGGTACAGTTTTTCTAATAAAACAACCAAATGTGAAAATTATGTTAACTGTTATGCCACCACTTTACTAAAATGATGGACTTATCATAGCTTTTTGAGAATATGTATGCATCACTAAAAATGTATTCTTCAGAATTGTCTTGTAGTAGACAGAGGGATGTTTTCATCAAACTATAAAATGTACCAACATATTATATAAAAGAAATACATTGTCTGGACCTTGACTAGGGGGGAATTGAATTGAAACAAGTGACCAGGCACTTGTTTCAGTTCAATGTGGTGGTGTACCGAGGCCAAATGCCAAAAACGTATTGTTTATGGACCTAATTGTACAAAACTTTGACCCTTATTTTAATTATTTCTCAAACAAATCTCCTATACTTGGACATGTATGCTCAGTATTGTACTGTTTTTTACAATGTGGAGTATATTTACTTTTTAGTGTATGTACTCCAACCACATTTTACTTTTTGTATCGATTTAATACATATTTATACACTGTGATAATACTACAGTCTTAATATTTCGACAGTTATTGTAAAAAGGTGCTGTGACTTGTTCAAGTTGGAGCTGAGAAGGCCTCAGTACTGTGGGGACTTCTGCTGCCTGCAGCACAGCCTTAATTAATGGCCCATCGAGGGGAGGCCACGCCCCCTTGCAACTGAAGGGGTTTGCTCCATCTTAAAATCCATCTGAGCTCTAATCTAGGTGGTTTTATGTGACCTGTGAGCCAGAGGTCTTGCTGCTTGATAGGGGATCACATGCTTCAAATGTATTTCACTCATTAAAATAGAAATCAATTTCAAACTTTTCTGAAATACGACACATGGTACAGTTTTTCTAATAAAACAACCAAAGGCTAGGGGGGAATTGAATTGAAACAAGTGTCCAGGCACTTGTTTCAATTCAATGTGCTGGTGTACAGAGTCCAAATGCCAAAAACGTATTATTTATGGACCTAATTGTACAAAACTTTGACCCTTATTTTAATTATTTCTCAAACAAATCTCCTATACTTGGACATGTATGCTCAGTATTGTCTAAAATACATTGTACTGTTTTTTACAATGTGGAGTATATATACTTTTTAGTGTATGTATGTATGTGTATGTGCTGTGACTTGTTCAAGTTGGAGCTGAGAAGGCCTCAGTACTGTGGGGACTTCTGCTGCCTGCAGCACAGCCTTAATTAATGGCCCATCGAGGGGAGGCCACGCCCCCTCGCACCTGCTCGGTGTCCAGCTCACTGTGTCTGACTGAGCAGAGTCGAGTGGAGCACATGGAGAAGAGACTGGAGCGATTTAAACAGCGACTGGAGCGATTGAAAAGCGACTGGAGCGATTGAAAAGTCACCACAACAGGTGTGAACAGCGTTTTTCTCTACAGGTAAGGCTATTAAAAATGTTCTATTTTTTCATTTGAGCTGTCTGTGAAATAATTATATTTAGCCATGCTAAATTTTGCACTTTAGACTATTGTCAGGAATAGTTAAAGTTATAGGAACTAAATGCATTCTAATTTTAAAGTAGTATTATAGCCCTGCATTTTGCACGACCAAGTGTCTTTAATATAATACTAACAAATGCAGTGTTTGTGTTAAAGGTCAAGCTAACGTTACGTTAGCCGTTAGCTAAATTCGTACGGGTGGGGCACTATAGGTAGGAGACGTGTCAATGTTAATCACAAACGGTTAATAAAGTTATTCTGGAGCTTTACACTAGAACTACTGACTTTTCTGGCAGTGTGGTCAAATGACCAGCTCACTGTAGCTGGTCCCTGTAAACAGCTGCTTTTATTATGTAAAGGTCGTGTGCCGGTAACGACCGTCTTTACATAATAAAAGCAGCTGTTTACAGGGGCCAGGTGGTCATTTGACCACACTACTGCTAGTGTTAAAAGTTTTACATAACTTTTACACAGTGTCATCCATTTTGTGTAAAAAGCAGCCGAGGCTGCATCAGGTGTTCAGGGAAAGGAAAGAAGGAAGGAAGGTGTTTGTTGTTGTTTTTTTGTTAGAGCGGCCATCTCCAAGTGAGGGTATGATTCTGTCAAATGTAACTGTTTGTGAATGTAAAAGTCAAAGAAAGCTAAAGCAGGTTAGACTGCAGTAAAGCCTTCCTATCTAAGTAGATAGATGGAATTGGTCAATGTATTTTTCCTCATCTGCTCTGTGCATGAAACATCAATCAGATTAAATACCTAAATACCAATATATAACCATGGCAATCAAGTTATTATAGCTAATACTTTGTAACCAGATTAATATTATGAACTATTTCAGCAGTTTTAACTGGTAAAATATCTACTATAAAATGTATGTTAAATGTAGATGTTCGCCTTGTCAAATTGAAATTTGCTGTAATTAATCAATAATTTTGCAAGGAGAAAACATTACCAGTTATACCGGTAAAGTAGCATTATTTCTACTATTATATAGTAGTTACTGTTATATACATACTGCTGTGAAGTTGGGTGCCCACTTTACACATAACCAGAAGTCCATGGTCTGGTAAAAACACAAATTAAAGTATTACCTGTAAATCTATTTTAGTGGACTTGCAGGGGTATAACTAAAAATGACTGAATGCTTCATACAAGTCAAAGAGCAGGAAAAGATTGTACACTTTTTTTCTAATGAATGCAAAATAGATCATTATCTTTATTTTCTCTGGATGAGAATTAAATGTAATATAAAATGTTTAAAAGTATACTTCTCTTTATAGTGTTGAAGACATAACGTGGAATTATTTCTTTGTGGTGTCAGGTCCAGGAAGAGATGGATTTGAGGCTAACGCAGGTATGTGCCTTTGTGCAAAGTTTATACTGTCATGCCTTTTAAAATTTGATAGTAGTTATAACGAAGGATTAATGCAGAATTTTGTGAAATCGAAATGTTAATGGATTGGTTTAATTGCAAGTTGCATGTAGGTTCAAATGCATGTGCACTATAGCTAGAGTATGTCGAGGTGAGTTACACTCAAGTAGACATGAAACGGTAGTTTTAGACCTTAAATAGAACGAAATTATAGCCATGATGATTTGTTTGTTTA
Organism: Anabas testudineus; assembly: GCF_900324465.2. NCBI lineage: Eukaryota > Metazoa > Chordata > Actinopteri > Anabantiformes > Anabantidae > Anabas > Anabas testudineus. The sequence continues at coordinate 31,214,643 of NC_046611.1, forward strand.
TAAATATGTTTTGGCTCAACTAAAGACCTATATTTGAGTTGAATTTAAATTTAAGAAAGGACATGCTTTCTTAGTTCTATGATCAAGACTGTTGTTCACAGCATTACCATTCACATTAAATTTAAATTAGTATTTTATAGTACAGAACATGACAAATCGATAACGTGTAACTAATTTCCCTTGCAGAAAAAGCTTGCATTAAAAAAAACGCTTACAGGTGTATAAAGTTCACATTAATCAAGTGCAAATGCCTAGAAAAAACACTCCACTACAAGTATCGTACATTTTATACTCAAGTACTTAATTTTACTTAAAATACAAAAGTAGAAGTACTCTAAACAGTGTAGAATTTGCTGCTGTCGATAACATAAATGTAGAGTCTGTTCCAGATCAGTTAAAATGTTACAGTAACTAGTAACTATTGATGGTAAAATGTGATGTTACTTACAGACAGGAACAGGAACAGCAGTGAGTAACTGTGGAGCTGATGTAGTGACAGTTAATCCATAAATGATACATTTATATTGTACATTATAGTGCTTAGTAGCTTTTAGTACTTTACGAAGCTTTTATACCTGCAAAAAAGTACCTATTAACTAATGCTGTATAAGTAATGTAATGGGGTTAAAGTAACATAAAATGGCAATAGCTTAAGTACAAGTACCTTAAAATTGCATTTCACTATTGTACTTGAATAAATATACCACCTGCCACATGATGCGTCTTTGGTAAAACAGTTATCAGTTTCTTACAAGAATATAACGGTGTTTTGGAATGTACAGTAAACTTATGTAAAAATGTAAATGTATATTAACGTTATTAACTTGCTATACAACTTTCATTTGACTTGAGTTTCTTTTAAAAAGTATTAGTTTAAAGTGTCTCACAGCTTTGCATGATTATGCTTTGTTTACAGATGGACAACATCTTTCAGGATTCTGATAGTTCTGAAATTAGCAGCAATTCAGGATCAGATGGTTTATACATTCCACTTGAAACTTATACAGTCTCAAGTGATGAATATGTAGAAACCTCAGATGCACAGGAAAGTAACAGTGAAGATGAACATCAAGAAATTTTAAGTGAAAATAATCACAAAAACAAAGGCATGTCTATTGGTAGCAAAAGAAAGAAGCTGACAACGTATTCATTATTTACCTTGCAGATATTGTTTTGGAATGTTTGCAAAGAGAAATTTGTGGAGACATCAATCTTCATGTAAAAAATTGTGTGTGGCAGATGACAATGTAAAGTCTAGATCATCAGTTCAGAGTTGTGCTGTGCGGCTGCTTTCAATAGCAGCTTCTTCCAGTGGATGTCAGGATATCATAAACAACATGAGACAGTATGGCGTGGCCTTGTACATCAGAACTGATTCTTTGATTCTTCATTTCAGAGTCCAGGAGTGAACTTGGGCAAGAGACCTTTGCAGAAAAAGAAAACTGGAAAACAGTTGAAAATGATGAAAGCAGGAGGTAAGTTATGACAATGACTCTTTAATATCAGTACTTTACTGTCTCTGTGTGGGCACAGTTACATGCTACGAATATGTTTTCCTTTTGGGGGGGAGATCCTCCCTCAAGTGGAGGAGTTTAAGTATCTCGGGGTCTTGTTCACGAGTGAGGGAAATAGGGAGCGTGAGATTGACAGACGGATTGGTGCATCGGCAGCAGTAATACGGTCGGTGTACCGGTCCGTCGTGGTGAAAAAGGAGCTGAGCCGAAAGGCAAAGCTCTCGATTTACCGGTCAGTCTACGTTCCTACCCTCACCTCTGGTCATGAGCTTTGGGTCATGACCGAAAGGACAAGGTCGCGGATACAAGCGGCCGAAATGAGTTTCCTCCGCAGAGTGGCTGGGCGCACCCTTAGAGATAGGGTGAGGAGCTCAGTCACCCGGGAGGAGCTCGGAGTAGAGCCGCTGCTCCTCTGCATCGAGAGGGGCCAGTTGAGGTGGCTTGGGCATCTGTTTCGGATGCCCCCGGGACGCCTCGTAGGGGAGGTTTTCCGGTCCTGTCCCACCGGGAGGAGGCCCCGGGGAAGACCCAGGACACGTTGGAGGGACTATGTCTCTCGGCTGGCCTGGGAACGCCTCGGTGTCCCCCCGGAAGAGCTGGAGGAGGTGTCTAGGGAGAGGGAAGTCTGGGCATCTCTGCTAAAGCTGCTCCCCCCGCGACCCGGCCCCGGATAAGCGGAAGAAAATGGATGGATGGATGTTTTTCTTTTGTACACAATATATGTTTGTCAGATTTGTTTTGGTTCTTGTTTTTCAGATGAGGGTTCTGATCTCTGCTCCCCCAAAAGCAAATCTCACGGCCATGGTGATGGCATTTATGATGCAGATGGTTAGTTTTGTTGTGTTTTATATTTTACATAATCGCTTGTCTTTTGGTAAATGACTATACATTTTCATACCACTACCAATCAGTCAAACATACAGTACTACTTAACTCTGAAGTGTGTACATTATAATAAAGGTTAAAATCATTTCCTTTTCTTATAGTACAATGTGAGCAGTTTGAATATGTTTTTCTTTTGTACACAATATATGTTTGTGTGTCACATTTGTTTTGGTTCTTGTTTTTCAGATCAGGGTTCTGATCTCTGCTCCCCCAAAAACAAATCTCACCGTCAAGATGATGATGATGGCATGATGGGACCATCTGATACAGATGGTTAGTAAATGTTTTGTTTTTGCATTTGAATTTTATAGAATCTCCTGTCTTAAGCACAGTACTAGTAACTTTCATGTGTGTACATTATAGTAAAGGTAAAAATCACTACCTTTTCTTATAGTACACTGTGAGCAGTTCAGACTGCTTTTGAGATACTGATATTTGTGTCTTTTGCTATTGTAGACCAGAGTCCAGAAGTAAAATTGGGCAAGAGACCCTTGCAGAAAAAGAAAACTGGAAAACGGATGAAAATGATGAAAGCAGGAGGTAAATTATGACAATAACTCTGAAGTATCAGTACTTTACTGTGGGCAGAGTTACATGCTTTGAATATGTTTTTCTTTTGTACACAATATATGTTTGTGTGTCATATTTGTTTTGGTTCTTTTTTTTCAGATGAGGGTTCTGATCTCTGCTCCCCCAAAAGCAAATCTCACGGCCATAATGCTGGGACTTATGATACAGATGGTTAGTTTTGTTGTGTTTTTATATTTTACATATTTTACATAATTGCTTGTCTTTTGGTAAATTACTATACTATTTCATACCACTACCACTACTACTATCAGTTAAACGTACAGTACTACTCAACTCTGAAGTGTGTACATTATAATAAAGGTTAAAATCATTTCCTTTTCTTATAGTAAAATGTGAGCAGTTCAAAATGCTTTTGAGACACTAATATTGGTTTCTTTTTTAGACCAGAGTCCAGGAATGGTGGAGAGACACTTGCTGAAAAAGAAAAAAAAAATTGGAAAGCAGTCGAAAATGGCGAAATCAGAAGGTAAGGTTGTTAACTCTATAAGGCCAATGGTATCATATTTGATACACAAAAATCTTTTGATTAAATAATTATCATAAACTTCTGATGTATCAAACATAATACATGAAAAATCTTACATTTTGAAATAATGTCATAAAATGTTTTTTCAACAAAGTGTGCAATACACACTCCATTTAAAAAAAAAAAAATAGGATGTTGTAACTACTATTTACTGGACTGGGCTTTAAAGGGTTTACACACTATATCTCTCATAAAACCCATGCAGTCATCTCCTTAAGTACTGGAAAGACGAGGCTGATTTGTTAGTTTACTGTTATACACTGAAGACATTTGGGTTTAAGATGGATGTCAGATGGTAGTTCTAAATTTCTTCTCCTTCATTTTTCTCAAATGTTAAACTCTCTCTCTCTCACTTCTCCTCCAGTGTGACTTTTAACATTAGTTTAATGGCACTAGTCAGGTTGACTTCACTAACTGTGTGCCTGAAGTACTTTTCCTGATTGGCTGCACAAAGACCACAAAGTATGAATGCCAGAAATGTAAAATAAGTCTTCTCTCTCATTTATAGAGAAAAAATCATCAGCAAAGGGTAAAAGACCGTGGACTGAACCTGAAAGAAGAGCGGTTAAGAAGCACCTTGGAAGATTTATTGCTGAGGGAAGGGTACCAGGAAAGGAGCAGTGCATAACATGCCTAACTGAAGAAGAGGTGTTGGGGCAACGATCGTGGAAGGATGTGAAAAACTTTGTCAATAATAGAATTGTCACCCTAAATAAAAGGTCTGCTTCACAGCAATTGCAGTTATAAGTTAGCAGCTCTAGGAAGTGCGCAGCTTAGCAGTTCCAGGAATCATGAAACTTCCCAGTTTGAGGAGGCGCGCAGCTTCGCAGTTTCAGAAAGCACCTGCATCGTTACAGTTTCAAGAAAAATATGCGGTGTAGCACCAGAAAAGCAAACATTTGGTTGCAGTCAGGACAGTTACAGAAAAATTGCTTTGCAATTACACTATTTGTAAAAGGGGCAGTGTAAATAAAGGTATTTGTGGATACTATTTGCACTCTCATGCAGTTTTGTGTTTGGCTAAAGTGTACATTTATTAGGTGCATTTATTACAAACACTGTGGTGACCTGGACTTGTAGTCAACAAAATATACACAAGCAAAAAAGATAATAAAATTGATAGTGTGAAAGCTCACCTGCAAGCTAATGAAAATAGGAACAGTAGTCAAAATTATCTAGCCAGAAATGTGCTCGATGGATTGCTTTCAAAAAGGTCCTCACTAAAGTGGTGAAATTCAAACTTAAATGCTGTGAATTTTCCAAAAGCTGAGGTGACAACTGAAATTAGGGAGCCACCTAGTGTTGTAATATAATATGCATTTGTTTCAAAGTGCAGCAGAAATGGTGGCCCTCACTTCCAATGCACAGTGTCCTGGAGCTCACTCTGCTGGCCATACAGGAATGTGTGTGTGTGTGTGTGTGTGTGTGCGCGTGTGTGCGTGCGCGTGCAGAACGTGCATGTGCTACCACGTCCAACATAACAATGTTTCTTAGGTGTGACTTCAGCGCATAGGTGAGAAAAGTGTTTAGTACGGATAAATGGGCAGAGCAGAGGAATGCTGACCGTCCTGCTGATCAGCATTGCTGTGGCAAATGTTAGAAATGTAATACCTCAAACGCATTACAGTAGAGCACAGTAAGACTGGGTGTGTGCTTGTTAAATGTCATTCCTTTAAGAGGAAGTATTTATTGACATTTTATTGATGAGATGCTATTAGTTTTTGCAATCTTATAACAATAAAATGAAGCAAATTTTAGTTTACTTGTTTATAGTGTTTTTAGCTTGTTCATTCTAATGCAAGTAAATTCTTGACTTTTGAAACCTAACACTTTCAATTTGTCCCCAACAAACCAGTATCACTAATCTTTTTCCTTATCTCAGTATCAGACATTGCACAAATCACCACTTTGTGTTTATTTAATGATTCCCAAACAAGTAAAGGGTCCACTGCATATCACTAAGAGTATTGGAAACATATCTATTCTACATTGCCATTTCTGATGTTCATAACACACCCAGCAATAACAACAGTATTGCATACTTATACAGTAATTTAATTTGTAACTAATATGTAATCAAAGAGGTTCTATAGTCATTAGATCATAATTCATACTGTATGTTGGGTAACTGTAATTTAATTGCGCAGCCTGAAGTTCAGTCTATAGTTAAATGTAATCCAAACTAGTTCCTAATGGTTTTTGTGTCTTCTCTCTGTTTTGCCAGTTTTATTGAACCACAGGGAGGTGAGACTGAGGACAGCAGTTGTCAGGTAAGGACCATGATCCTTTCTTAATTGTATTAATTGAAGTGGGACACTGGTGTACAATGTAAAAAATATGCCTAATTTAAGGCAGCCGCTTCAGAGCCACTGATACTCCTTGGGAACCACTTAAACCATCACAACATAGCATGTGACACTGCATACTCTTGATTATCGTTTTAAGAGGTAGATAGGAACAGGGTGTGTGTGTCCTTGGAAATATCTTGTGCCTTTCCAAATAACCAGTTTTTCAAGGCTATAGTCTCTTATATAGACACACCATGGGAACTAAAGCTTTAGCAAAGCTCTGGTTTCTACAAGCGAACCATTCATAATTTTGATAGCAGGATGCCACTGTTGCATAGTTGGTGTAAAAGCCAGGAAGTATTTTACTTTGCTGTGCATAGAATTTGCATTGGTGTGATGCAATTGGCTGAATTGAGTTATGCTTTAATTATGTTGACTGTAGAGTGTAACAGTACTGACCTCCATCTGGTTATTAATTATTACAAAGCAAGTGTTTATAAATTCTAAAAATGAAATGTACATTTATTTTATTTCAAATCAATATGTGTAACTTGTTGCAGTTGCTAATTAGTATACATCATCTGATTGTCTGCAGTAATTTTTCTTCTTGTAACAGTTCAACAGAAAAACATCACCATATGACATCTCTGTAGAAACAGCAAGTGCCTATCCCGAATCAGAGAGATTACCATTTCAAACCAAGAAAGAACAAGACATTATTGCAGTTGTTTGCAATGAATTGGAGACAACCGGGGACTTAAGTATAAATCCCATCTTCTCAAATGGTGATTTGGGATCTCACCAGTTCAATGGCCTGAAAAGAATTCAATGTGGGTCAAAAAGAAATAGCTCTGGATCAGTAGCGTTGGAAGAGGATATAACGGACAGTAACGAGCTTGGGAAACATAACAATCTTGATGAACTGACTAATCCTAACCCTACTGTAACCATGTTGTCTTCCACTGTGGTAACAGTTCTTGCTCCGAACTGGAGTGGCCGTTTGCGACGGAACAAAAGATGTGAGGGAACTAGCACTTCAGAAGCCCAAGGGAATCCACATGATGTGTCCAACACGGCACTAAACCATGCAGAATACTTTCAGGAGACTCAAAACCAACATCATGTTGAGAGGCTGTTAACAGATAGACCACAAGCCCAACTGAGGGGCCCATTTCTGGGAACCAGGAGCAATACAGTGGACTGGTCAAGTAAGAGTGGCCCTGCGAGCTTGGACTATGAATATAAGAGGAAAATGATACAGACTATCTCTTTGGATGTAAACTCTGGAAGGCTGGACAAGAAGAGAGTTGAGGCAAGAGATATAAGCCCAGTAGACACATCATCTCCATTGTCTTCCCTGTCCCTTAACCCAAATGAACAAAGAACTCCTCAAACTGTTCGCCAAGGACTCTCAGCTCTGAGCTCTCAACCAACAGCCAGCAGTATGCTCCTGTCTTTGAGAAGAATGAACTCTAATAGCAGGAGTTCTAATGCAACTTCCACCCTCACTGAGGGAAAGCATTTTCCTCCCAGCAGTGATGGAGATGGAAAATTATCCACAACACACCTCTCTCAAACCTTTTTTAATAATGAACAAGAGAAGTCAAAATCCCTCTCTCTATCTTCAATTTCTTACAGGACACCTGAAACCAGGCCGGTCCTGTCTGCATTATCCTCCAGTCAGAGAGAAATGTACATATCTGAAAAACCTTTTTTTACTTCTGCTCCCATAAACAATGATGCAGAAGACAGACTAGTTACTCAACAACCTCAAACAGTAACTAGGAGCCAGTCCAGTCTTACATGTTCCAAACATTCATTTCTAAGTAGAAAACCATCTGAGATGCAACACACAAATACAAACCTATTCTCAGCTAACTCGGTCTCCTCTCCCACACATTCTAGATATGATCACTCTGCCCTTGTAAAAACCCACTCCTTTCCTGTAAGGACCACCAGATCCTTGTGTAACCAAGTTACCCAGGAAACCAGTTCCCCTCTAACCACCAATGAAAGAACCAACATCAAGGAGAAGCAAGACACACTCATAGTTCAACCCTGTGATGATTATAGCTACTTGGACTCTCCATGTTCAACTGACAAGAAAAGATTTAGCAGTCAAACCTCCAATAACAGAGACAACAATAACATAGCAGGGTCAGTTTGCAAAGGTAATACGAACCTTGCTGTTAAGACACAGGCAGGAACTCACAATGTCAGTCAAAAAAATACAGAGGATTCACCTGATCACGAGTCAGACAAGCTTGAACTGTGGTATGGCTCCAATTTAAACAACTGTACAGAACCACTAGAGCGTCATAGTTTGCCCAGTACATTGTCTTGCTCTAAAATTAGTACAACTACAGTGCAAACAACACTGAGTCACCCTAAAGATCTCAACAAGCTTGTTGAAAGTAATGGTTCCTTTACAGAAAATGTACCACCTACTTTACTTAACCCCAGGAGCTCAAATACACCCACTGAGAGCAGCAGCAAATTTAATAATAGTTATTGCTCAGCCAGATCTAACAGCATCCCCACATCACCTTACAACAAGGATTTTGAAAAGTTAGCTAAACAGCCTCTTTCACATGCTACCACTATGACTGTCAGTAGTCAAACTCTTGCCTCTAAAACTACCTCTGTTCTTCCCCCAACCCCTAACACCAAAACTAGTTTCTCTTTTCATTCCCATCCAGTTCCGTCTCAGACTAATTTGCATACTTCATCAAATACTGGCTCTTTTTTCCAAACACCCAAATTCATCAACACGGCCAATCCCACACCTCTTGGCTTTGAGAGGAGTTATGCCTCTGTTCCTAAACCTTTCTGCAATAAAACAGTGTCTACCCTGATTCCCACACTCAGTTGTTCCTCTAAAACAAACTGCAGCTCTGTATCCACTGCATCCATCTCATTATCTACCACTGGCAGCCATCCCGCAGCTACAGCAGTCTCCAGTCTATACTTCACTTCAACTCCTCCTGTCCCTTCTGCCATTAAATCTTCTCCCACCACTGTCATTATCTCCTCTCTCCTAACCCCTCCTGCAACCCCAGTCATCACCAGCCACAGTTACTCAGAAACTTCCAGCCCTAATGAAGTGTCAAAGCTTTCTGGCAGTCCAGAAAGAGACTCAAAGAAACTGTGGGTAGAGGGAAAGAGAGTCAGACGAGTAACATGGAAGGACTCTGTGGATAGGCAGTGTTTAGAGCCCATCACAGTAGAGAAACTGAATCCATCTCAAGTCCAAACAAACCCTCTATCTCCCTCCAGGTCCCCCCGAAGCATTAGAACACCATCCATCTTCAATTTTCTAAGATCAAACAGTCCAACCAAAAGTGCATCTCCTGTTTGCTCACCTACCCCCAAAATCTCCAGCATTCAGGTAGGGAATGGAGGGAAGCTTCGATCCTTATCATCGGATTCTGCTGATTTGAAATTCAGGGAGCAAGTAAGACATAGTGACACTATGATATCTGATCAGGGAAGACGGGCCTTAACTACATCTAGGCAAGAGAGGACACAGTCAGTGGAGTCTGCCATAGTCCAGTCCCGTTCTTCTGCCCCTCTGTCCCTCCCTCCTGATTTTTCAAATGGTTATAAGCTTCGTTACAGCTCACCACCTTACTCCAGTCTTATGTCTAGCAGATCAACACAAGAAGAAACGAAGCCAAGGACACTGAGATCACCCCTCTTCAAACAAACCTCTCAGTCAGTTTATAACCTACACCCTTCTGAAAATACAGACTCAGCTGCTGTGAAGAACTTAACCACTTCCAAATCTCATGCTTTATATTTACCTTTCGAAAACAAAACTGCCAAGTGTGAGGTTTCCCAAACCGATCAAATCAACAATAATCACCGAAAAAATAGCAGCCACAGTCTCCAGAATGGTCAGATATTACTTGTTGATAACAGAATTAATATCAGCTCACAGTCTCTGCAGGGTGATAGAGCACACAGCTCCTTATCTACATGTGTAACTGAGACACTGGTTTACAGCATCAAATCTAAAGTAGCTACAGCTTCACTTGCCCCAGTGAACACCACACCCAAACCTTTGCAACATTCAGCAAACACAACAGTTTCGGTGAAGACCAAGTTAAGTGAACAGCCATACACAGTGCAAAGTAAGGAAAAGGCAGGTAAGCCACATAGCCATTTGGATCAGAACTCTAGTGGAAGCAGCTCAACAGAAAGTCAGTCGTGGGCTGAAGATGGCAGCAACAGAAAAATTAAGGCTAGTGTGCTGAGTAAAAGCAGCTTTTTTTCAGTGGAGAGCCCAAATGTACAAATGCCAAAGAGAAGCCGGTTTGCACTGAAGAAAAGTGTCAGTACCCCAAACCCCAGTTTATCAAGGTCAAACTCAGAGCGGACCAACAAGACCAACAACAAAATGGACCAGGTCCTTAATAAACTGAAACAAAAATTCAGCAATAAACGGTCTGATGAGGATCCATCGTTTCCATGGAAATGGAAAAGAGCCTCCCATACACCTTCTGTTAGTGGATCAAGTGATGTAAGCAGTGTTAGTGATAACACTGTGGAGAGCACCAAAACACTAGATGAGCAAGAGACAGGGGTGGAGCTGACGGACAAAGGAACAGAGGCATCAAATAGATGGACACAAAACAAATATACTATCACACCAGTTTCACCTGACAGAAGACCAGCGGCAGGAGATCAATTCTCAGTTTGGTCAGATGAGTCAACTCATGAGACTGATGAGCACGAGGATGAGCACAATGCTTTTGGAGAGAACACATCTGATTGTAACCCCCAAGTTCATCTGACAGTAAACACTCCAAGAGTGCACCAGTTGGACATTTACAAAGACAGTAGGACAGATTATAAACCAACAAACCAGTTTCTCTTTTGTAGAGATTTAAGTCCTGAAAGAAGCCCTAACAAATCTGGTGGTTATATTACTCAGCCCAGGAAGTCCACGCCCAGTCCCAGGAGTCCCTTCTCCCCCTTTTCCTCTCTTTCACCACTTTCACCATTTTCCTCACCTGATGTAACAGATGACAGCGTCTTTTACAGCCCAAAGTTGCAGCGTCACAGGGAATCCTCTTCACCATGTGAACCAGGGGAGGGAATCAGCCTGGGGGCTTCAAGAAGAAGCCGTGCATCCACAGGTCTTCCAAGAGCAGGTCCAATACAAGACAAGGAGTGCTTAGCATCTTCCTATGCAGACTTAAAGTATGGCATTGAGCCTGGGAAGTCATTTTCTGTGAGTTCAGTACTTTCAAGCCGACCCTCTGGGCCTGGGCGCATCTCAACTGGATCCAGATTCATGAGTGTTGGTGACCTCTCTGAATCTTCCTTGGCTTGTGGAGGTACTAGCACAAACTTGGATCCATGGTCTCTCACACCTGATTGGACCACATGGCATGATTGCAGGCCCACAGTCAAGTGTAAAGAGTCATATTTCCCCAGTGACCCTGGTAAAATTAGATCAAGATCACTTCCTCGATCACTAACCTTGGCAAATTGGAGCTCAGGTGTATCCATTTCTCAAACTGAAACAACCACAACTTCAACACCAGCCTGCCGTTGGAGCCCTAACATGAACACTTGTCACTTTACATGGGATGCAGAGGGTCCCCCAACACCTCCTCCAACACCTCCACTGTCTCCAGTGTCCAGACGCATGTCCAAACCTTCTAGCCTGTCCTCCCCTACCTTTCCCACCTCACCAGGATCGCCACAGACAGTGGACAGCCAGTCATCCAGAGGACACTTGCCCTCTAGAGGTTATGTCTCCAGTCTTAGCACCTTTGAGGAGTCTTCAGACAGTAGCTCAGATACAACAACTGATGATGAGTATTACTTAGAGACAGGTGAAGCTGAAGAAAAAGAGACAGAGTTGTGATAGCATAACAACAAATGCTTGTAAAGCCTACTTTTTCTCTCAAGTCTTTAACCCTGGACTTCATAATATAAAAAGGAGAAACATCCACAAGTATCATCATGTACAGTGATCTCCTCTGATTGTCTCCTGTATTGGATATCCTAATTTAATCTGTTAATGTGAGAAAGGAGGCCTGGTAGTAGAGACAGTTGATTGCATGCTTGATTCGCTTTTCAAAAGTGGTGGTTGTTGTCATGTCAAAAATACGTGAAAAGAGCAAGCATGATGTTACTGGCTTAGTTTTAAATATTTAAGTAAGATCAAATGTATGTACAGTATATTACAGTATATGACAGCAGATTTGCAGTGCAGGGATAACAAATAAGCAGTTTTCAGCATTTACAGCTTGGACTGTTTCATGGCTATAGTAAGGGATGTACTTCTGTGTAGTTCTGGACAGAAGTCTAATTTTTAGGTTTGCATTTCATCCTGCTATTTAACAGTAAGTGCTGAGGTAATGTGGATAAATGTGCTTTCAGATATTTCATCATCTGTGTTCTTCTGTGTGAAGATTGAAAATAATTGTGGTAAATGGTGTCCGCACAATGCAGATACAGTACAAGTTATTATCTTTTTTATGTCTACTTTTTGTAAAGGAGTGTTGCTCAAAAAGTTTTTTCCTACTGTGGGAAGAAATACTTTCATGTTATGATTAACATTTGTTATCAGAACATTGTAAAGTGCTCTATACAGTGCCTGCTCTTATTTGCTATATTTGCACAATGATAAAGTCTTAATATATGTATTTTCATAAATAAATGTAATATTTCCCCCCAAAAATAGTGTTTGTGGACTTTGACTGATGTGGTTACGTTAAATTATCCAGCCTTATACAGCGTGATTTGTGAATGTGTAATTTATTGTACTGTTTTTCCCACCACAGTATTTACATGCCATAATAAGCTAAAAGGTATGTTGAGTATTGGCAAGACAAACAAGATTTAGAGCCTGAGGCTACCTTCTAGTCTGAGGGGAGTTTTTCAGTGGCCATATTAGTCACACCACTTGGGTGGATGTTATCTACTTTAAATAGTGTCTGGTGTAGGTGGAGGTGATAGCAATATCACATAATTCAAGTGGGTGTTTCCTTTTGGTTCTGTGGTAACAGTCAGACTGTTATGGTGATGATTAGATAGAACATCCATTAGCCTGGGTGTAAAATTGTTCCTTTTTGTGCTTGTATGCTGCAAATGTCTTCATGTGCTTTCGCTCTCTGACTTTCACTTCTATGTGTAATTTTCGAGAGAGTCATTCACAGTGACACGGTACAATCTGCATCACATTATTACCCATGACATCATCTGGGAAAGGCATGGGTGCTTCACAATATGCGTCATAGTCACAGCAGTGACTTTGAATCTGTTTTTTCCATCTTACATCATTATAAGATGGAATGCTCACACAATGCTCTATGCTAATGCTCAGTTAACTGAACAACTAAAATCAACAGGGCTTCAAATCAAAGGAGAACTGGCCCTGGACTCAATGATGGAGCCCCGTTATTTGAAAAACAGAAAATTAGAAAGAAAAACAAATTTGCTTTTCCTGGCATGAGTCAAAAAAGAAATTCTGATATGTGTCTGCTTCCACATGTCCAATGCACAGACATATAAGGATTAGGTGAAAAATAAAGTAAGATTCTTATAATCCCTCTGTCTTGACTGGTTGGGGTGAGTGGAAAAAGAAGAGAGAAATGAAGAGCAACAAGACGTAAGAGACAAATAATTGTGATCAGGAGCATCTCAAACAACTGCACATACTGTAACAGCAGGACCACATAACCTCCTTTCCACTATGAAGATGTGGAAAAAGGACAGAATACTTAAGGGAGAGGGTAGAAGAGAGGAAGAGGCACAGCCGAGATGCTTATGGGCTTGTGAGAGAAAAGGGAGGGTTCGAGAGATTTTCAGAACAGGACCAACAACATGAATGAGATCATGTGAGAGGATTGTTCCAGATTGTTTGGATGTTGTCCTTTGCATGAAGCATGTTTCAGCTCTTTGAACATTCACTTCTATGGTCCAGTGCAGACTTAACGTTGTGGTAAACAACTAGTTTGATCCAGCTAACTATTCTGGGCTTAACTGGACAAGGCTCAAAGCAAAACTGAAAATCAAGCACTATTCTGGTTCTGTGTAAAGCACTGCCTGAGATATGAATGTTAGTGTTTTTTTATTTTTCAATTTATTTTGAAAAGTCTCTGTTTACTTACATAAGACCTAAACTCCAAATTAACTGTGGAACAAATTATAACTGTTCAGTGCATCCCAGCATTACGTTGCTGTTGCCAACCACCTACAGATGAAGGAAAAAACATCAGATATCAGATCCTTTGCCAGCAACACCTTTTTTTAGCGTCTAGCTCAGATCCCATGCTAACACACCAAACTGTTAGATACCCACTATTGTTACTGTAAAAGCATTTCCCAGATTTCTTCTTCGACTCAGAGATCCAACTTTGATAAAGTAGGCCTGATATGTGTTGTCCCTCCAGACTCCAGTTCTTTTTATTGTGTATATGTTTGTAACATATCAGTGTTATCCATAAGTGTGAGAGTGTTCCTCTCCTAAGCAGAAACTTAATCCTGTATATAATTGTACGTACCCCCAGTAGGCAGCAGGACTATTGTAACACTTTTCTTTCTGGTTGCTATTGTTGAGTTACAGATTGTACAGAACACAGCAGCATGTGTTGTGACAAAGACCAAACAGATGTCACGCTACTGGAGGTGTTACTGTTACTGTATTTGTTCTTGTTTAAATGCCATCATTCTTTTATTTTATGTCAACCTCTTTGTGTTGCCTCTCCTTCATGTGCTAACGAAATACAGTTAATTATTTAATATTGCATAAATGTGTTACACTGCAGGTTTTACAGCATGCGTGGTAAAAATCACCTTTCACCCAACAAACAGCCTTTTTTTTCTTGAAGAGCTGCATCACAGCCTGGGAGGTGATCACTCTGTATGTTTATAAAGAGAGGTTTCATTTGTGTATTTCAAATAATATTTGAGTTTATTTGCACATCTTGTGCTTTGTAAGCATAAAACAATGTGTAATTATTTCCCTTAAATCTAGATTCAGTAACACATGGTAAACATGTAAAAACGTGTATTAAAACATTTTATATATTTCTTATCTAAAACTGAACATTTTGAATCCATTTGCAAACATGTTTAAACTGTTTTGTTTTCACTTGACTCTAATAGCAAAATGAATTTGACCCATGTACACAGTGTTTGTGCGTGCGTTTGTACGTTAAAAGCAGAAAATTCAATCAGTGTTTTCCAGTCTTCTCTCCTGTCCACGTTGTTGCTTCATACAGCTCACGTGCAGATCACGCTCGGACATGTTTCTGAACTGACTTTTCCACTTTTGCATGAATGATTTTTCAACCACCACTCAACATGTTAGTGTTACATTTTTGTCTGAGTTGTAGGTAAGACTGACCACGATTGTCCACATAGTAAATGCTTGATCTTTTGTATCCATGGTGACAAATAAACATAGTTTCTTCCATCTTCAGAAGTTCTCTAATGACTGTTGTAGGATGTATTCAGGGTTGAGACGTCACAGAGTACCAGAGAGTGGTGCACAGTTTGTGGACTGGTGTGGACTAAACCATCTTCAACTCAGCATTACTATAACAAAGGAGCTGGTGATGGAGTTTAGGAAACGTGGGAGTCCTGTCATCCCTCTCTCTATACAGGTGGAGGAGGTGGAGTACAAATACCTGGGAGTGTACTTTGACAAAAAACTGGACTGGACTAAGAATTTAGCAGCACTGTACAAAAAGGCTCAGAGGAATATCTACTTCCTGAGGAGACTCAGGTCCTTCAACAGTCTGCAGCACCATGCTGAGGATGTTTTATGAGTCTGTGGTTCCAGTGTCATCTTCTATGCTGTGGTCTGCAGGGCAGCAACATGAAGGTGTCAGACACTAACAGACTGAACAAACTGATTAGGAGGGCTGGCTCTGTTCTGGGGGTGGAGCTGGACCCTCTACATGTTGTAGCTGAAAGGAGGATGCTGTCTAAACTCTTCTCAATCCTGGACAATCCCTCCCACCCACTACACAGTGTGTTGACTGGACAGAGGAGCACGTTCAGCCAAAGATTTATTAACATTAAATGTTCCACAGAGAACCACAGGAGGTCCTTTCTACCTGTGGTCATCAATCTTTCCAATTCCTCCCCCTCTGTAAGGGGAGGGGCAACTGACAATTTCTTGTCTTGTTTCTTATGATTCATACACATTAACTTTTTCTTTGGTTGTTTAAAGCTACTTTGTGACAATGTCAATTGTAAAAAGCGCTATACAAATAAAATTGAATTGAATTGTCATATATCTGTTGTTATTCCACCCTGGACTATAATTATTGACCTATTTTCATCCAGTTCACATATTGTATATATATATTTATACTCTATATAGAGATAATTTTCCGTATTGATGTTATTTTGTGTTTGTGTTGATGTGGGTCTTTTCTGGTCGTGGTTCCCTTTTCTGTCTGAGTTGAGAGCGTAACGACCCAAAACCACTTCCCACTGGGACTAATAAAATAATAAAATGAATAAAGTCTTTTGAATCCTGTGTCTCAAATTGAATCTTTTTTGAAGTTGAAGTTACACAAACTAAGCAAACAGTTGTTCATTATCTTGCTGACATCTTTACCTTGTAGCAGCCTCCCACAGAAGCCAGCAGTTCTTATTTCCAGCAGGGCTCTTTGGCCATCTAATGGTGGATAAGTGTAGTTCACTGATCTATACAGTCAGTCAACTAGTTTTGTATGCTGACATTCGCCTTTTCTATGCTATATTTACAGTATAAAGAACAATATTAACAGACTAACGGACATTAGTGAGATTAACTTTATACAGTGAAATAATGTCAGGAGCTTCTTCTAGTCAGATGAGAGCTAATAACTACTATTCTGCCTGGTTGGACCTTTTCCAACACAGAACCTTTATTGCTACGTTAGTGAGTCATCACGCTGTATAATGAGTTTCATCAGTGGCTGTTGGAGCTTGACCTTTCGTTTTTCAGAATTTATATTCAGCCAACCAAGGAGCAAAGGTTGAACTCTCCTGTTCTCGTGTCAAAACACAAAAGCATCTGCGTTGCCAGTTTATGGTTGGATACTGTTGTCAGGAGGAGCTGTGTGAGTGTTCATTACAGTTCATTTTCTCTACTCTTAATTAGTCTTTGTGGTGTAGTGATTCACCTCTTAGTCACCGTTCGAAGTCTTTACTCCAGGTCTGATTGTGTAAAAGACGGGACAGAGAATAGTGGTGTATTTGAAACTCATTTATTCTTCATTCCACTCATGTTGCATGGAGAATAAAGAAACTAAAATACTACAGGTGTCTACTTCATTCTTGAAGATCCAGTAAAGGCCTCACTCTTCTTCTTTCTGTACAAACAAAATGAAAAGGTAAAAAAAAGAATCCAATACTGCTTAAATGTAGCACTGTTCTGCATCATTACTGACCTTAGCGCTGGAGTCTCGGCTCTTTGCCCTCATCTTGTTCACCTGGGACTCTGCGATATCAGCCCGCTCCTCTGCTTCCTCAAGCTCGTGCTGCAACTTGCGCAACTTGCCTAGATTTGAATTGGACTGTTCCTCCTAAAAAAACAAGGTTAGTGTATTAAAAACTGTTTGTCTTTAAGTCTTGAAAAGACAAATAAACCCCATTATATGAAATTAATGTGCAGTTTTCTAGCGTACAGCCTCTTCTGCAGCCCTCTTATAGGCCTTGACTTTGAGTTGAAGTTTATCCACCAGGTCCTGCAGTCGGTTCAGATTCTTTTTGTCCTCCTCTGTCTGTTCAATAAATTTACAGGATATTCTTATTTGCTCATCAACACATAAACTTTGTGTCTTCTGCTGAGTTGTTATCACAGTAAATGTGCATATTAATATGTATACCTGGTAAGTGAGCTCTTTGATGCGCCTCTCATACTTGCGGATGCCTTTCACAGATTCACTGCTTTTCCTTTGCTCCATATCCACCTCATTCTCCAGCTCTCTCACCTTGACAACAACACATGTGGATGCAGCTTTTTAAATTGTATTAAAGCCAGAGAACCCTGTATTGTACAACAGTCACTTAATGCAACATAGTGGGAATTAGAAGTACCCTGGCCTCCAGCTTCTGGACCTGCTTCTTGCCACCTTTCATGGCTATTTGCTCGGCTTCATCCAGACGGTGCTGCAGGTCTTTGATGGTTTGCTCCATGTTCTTCTTCATACGCTCCAGGTGAGCGCTGGTGTCTTGCTCTTTCTTCAGCTCCTCTGCCATCATAGCAGCATCAGTAATGGCCTTCTTCGCTTTCTCCTCAGCATTTCTGCACTCCTGCACGGCCTCCTCCACTTCATTCTGCAGCTGGGCAGTGTCTCCCTCCAGCTTCTTCTTCTGGTTCAGGAGGCTGGTGTTCTGTATGGGTAGGGGGTGGGGGACATTAGAGTGAAATATTACCTCACTTGGCTACATTGACAACCTGTGACCTGGGCATTTTGGCAGTTTTTAACATACCTGGGAGTGCAACAGCTGAACTCTCTCACTGACATCCAGCAGTTCCTGCTCAGCCAGTTTGCGACCTCTCTCCGTCTGCTCCACCAGAGACCTGAGCTCATCCAGTTCAGCCTGCAGCAGGTTGTTACGTCTCTCCACAATAGCAGTGTTTTCCTTCAGATCATCATTGGCACGGAGAGCATCATCCAGCTGCAGCTGTGCATCCTGTTAGGAAAGAAAAACAAAATCTTTCAGTGATTAATAGGACAATGATAACAATTAAATACATCATTTGAACTTGTGGACTTTCCTTCAGATGAGCATGGACTCCCTTGAGCTGCTTCTGAGCTTCTGCTGCCTGCCTGTTGGCCTGGCTCAGCTGGATCTCCATCTCATTGAGATCCCCTTCCATCTTTTTCTTGAGCCTGAGAGCTTCATTCCTGCTGCGAGTCTCAGCCTCCAGGGAGCTCTGTAGAGTGTCCACCACTCTCTGATGGTTTCGCTTGGCCTGCTCCATCTCCTCGTCCTTCTCCGTCAGCTTGCGCTCGATGTCGGCCTTCATCTGGTTGAACTCAAGCTGAGCTCGGAGGATCTTGCCCTCCTCATGCTCGAGGGAGCCCTGTTCAAAACACCAGAAAGATGCAGTAAATCAGAAAATATAATGATCAATAAAAAAATGGCATATACATGAAACCACATTGATTTTGTTTACCTCGGCTTCTTCCAGAGCAGTTTGTATCTCTGCCTTCTCCTGATCCAGCTGTTTACGGATCTTCTCCAGCTCATGGATACTCTTTCCTGCCTCACCAAGTTGCTCAGTCAGGTCAGAAATTTCCTCTGTCATGAAAAGAACGTCATATATGTTAAAATGATAAGATATTAGCCCAACAATGGACACATCTGGATCACAAAATCCACGAGAGACATGATTTGTCCCCACAAACCTTGGAGATTCTTGTTCTCTCTCTTCATGTTCTCCAGGTGATCCAGAGATTCTTCATAGGAGTTCTTCAGTTTGAAGAGCTCCGTGCTGAGAGAACGAGCCTCTTTCTGGGAACTTTCCAGCTCCGTCTGGGACTCCTCATACTTCTGTTTCCACTCAGCAAGAACCTGTTTATATATAGAAATATTCATGATCAGATTGCTCTGCATTACTTAAAGCATTCCCAATCCTTTCAAATTCAGTTTTCTCTTTCTCTCATCACCTTGTCAAAGTTTCTTTGCTTCTTGTCAAGTGCTGCAGCAGCAGCATTAGATCTCTCCACATCCACCATGAGATCTTCAATCTCACCCTGGAGCCTGTGTTTGGTTTTCTCCAGGGAGGAACATTTAGCATTAGCAGCCTCAACAGCTTCTTCAGCGTCCTGCAGACGCTGAGCCAGCTTTTTCCTGAGGGCCAAAGTGAAACATATAAAATGAGAATAACAGAATAGAAGAGACGGAGTACTCCTATGTTGCTCGACAAATCCCTGAGTCCTTACTTCGCTTCTTCCAGCTCTTCTGTTCTATGGATGGCATCAGTTTCATACTTAGTTCTCCACTGAGCCACCTCAGAGTTGGCCTTGGACATGCTGCGCTGGAGCTCGGCTTTGGCCTCCTGCTCCTCCTCAAACTGCTCCCTCAATAAATCACAGTCATGGCGAAGAGACTGCACTGCATGGGCAAGTGCATTCTTGGCCTACAAAGTGATAAAGTACAAGATGTGATAAACACACTGTCTATCTACAAATGAATGAATCTATGGAGATTGAAGATACCTTGACTTCCTCCTCTAGCTGTCTCTTTAGGTCTTCAATCTGTTGAGTGTAAGACTGCTTCCCTCTGGTCAACTGGGAGACCAAGGAGTCCTTCTCCTCCAGTAGCCTGGTTAGCTCACCTGAAAGAAAGAAAGAAAGAAAGAAAGAAAGAAAGAAAGAAAGAAAAGGGTTCTTAAGCTGCCACCTCAACCAGTGATTGACTATTAAAATATATGGGCACTTGTGAGTGATACAGTGATTACCATTTTCAGTTTGAAACTTTGCTTTTTGCATGGTGAAGTCATTGATGGTACGTTGGGCCTCCTCTGATTGCGTCCTGTGTTCCATTAATTGATCCTCCAGGGTGCGGCACATTTTTTCCAGGTTGGTCTGAATAAAATGGTGCAATAATATTTCAGCTACATAATGTGTGTGTGTGTGTGTGTGTGTGTGTGTGTGTGTGTGTGTGCGTGCGTGTGAAAATATTTGACTATGGAAAGTGCCTAAAGATGGGACTGCTGGTATTAATCTTAATAGCTAACGCTCAGCAAGGGGATGGTTGTATTTTCTAAATGAGATCTTCTATATGTTCAAACATGTTTAGTTCTTCTTACTTTAACTTTGAAGGTGTGTTCCATGTTGGAGACCACATCGTCCAGCTCCAGCCTCAGCTCGCTTTTCTCTTTCTCCAGCTTCTGTTTGACTCTTTGCAGGTTGTCGATCTGCTCTCCGAGTTCGGCCACGCTGTCTGCATGCTTTTTTCTCAGCGCAGCAGCAGTGGCTTCATGCTGCAGAGTGGCCTCTTCAAGGTCTCTGCGCATCTTCTGAAACTCGGCCTCCCTCTTCTTGTTCATCTCAATCTGAGCGGTGGTGGCTCCTCCGGCCTCCTCCAGCCTCTCACTGATCTCCTCCAGCTCTCTGGCTAAGTCGGCCCTTTGTTTCTCCACTTTGGCTCGGGCAGCTCGCTCGGCCTCCAGCTCTTCCTCTAGCTCTTCAATGCGGGCCTTCGTGAAATTCAGTAGATGATTGTACATTTTAAATAGGAAAAGACATAATAAAGAAACAGAAAGATAAACTTATTTGTGCTGTACCTGTAACTCCTTCAGTTTTTTCTGGAGTTGGGCACTCATAGACTGCTCATCCTCAATTTTACTGAGTTGCTGGCTTATTTCAAAGTCTTTCCTACATTTAATGAGAAAATGGTTCACCTTAGTAACTTGTCATAATAAATATTCTGTTTATTGTAAAAGATTAGTTTTACTTTTTGAGTTTCTCCTCCAGCTGCTGCTTGTCGTTCTCCAGATCCATCACATTTTCTTGAGTTAGCTTTAAGTCCCCTTCTAACTTTCGCTTGGCTCTTTCCAGATCCATCCTCACTTTCTTCTCTTGCTCTAACGATCCTTCGAGCTAAAAGACATCGATCCAGACACTTACAGTATTCCATAAACTGTGTCCCCACAACTTAAGATTTAGTGAGAAGTAACAATATACTGTATACTAACATCGTCGACTTGTTGCTCCAGCTTGACTTTGGCCTTTGTTAGAGTGTTGACTTTGTCCTCCTCACTCTGCAGGTCATCCAGCGTTTGCTGATGAGCCTCCTGAAGAGCTTTCTTCTCTTTGGTCAGCTTGGCAATGATTTCATCCAAAGCTGCCATCTCTTCAGTCAGGTTTTTAACCTTGGTCAGTCAATCACAAAGTTAATGACAAGTCTATTTAGATAAATTTTTCATAAATACATATACAAAAAGCATACATATGATGTAAGAGGTATTTAAATTGCTCAGCAAACAATAGAGTAACAGTTGTATTTATCTGGAGTCATATCCCTGCTACCTGAGTTTCTCTCTTTTAGCTCAGTTTTTGGTCTTCACCAACTCCTAGGGCAAATATCTGGATCCTCAGATGTTAAATAATCCACAGCACTCACCAACTGCGTGTACAATGTTTACCTGGGTATGTGTACTGCTTGCTGCTGAGCAGGTAGCTTATGGTACACTTATTGCTGAAAACAGCTGTTTTCTGTAACTGCATGGTAAAGATACTATAAGAGCAGTGGATGTGACAATAAAGCAGCAGATCATAAAACATTGAGTTGAAAGATGCTAAAAGGTTCCATGGAGCTTGCACATTATAAATGTGTAATGTATTTTTTTTTTAATTAATTGTCAATTAAAGCCTTTACCTTGTTTTCTGTGGCATGCTTTTCCTTTTCCACTTTAGCCAGAGTCAGCTCCAGATCATCAATGTCCTTCTTGAGTTCTGAACACTCATCTTCCAGCTTTCTCTTCTTGGCAGTCAGCTCTGCATTCATCTCCTCTTCATCCTCTAGTCTCTCTGTCAGCTCTTTAGCTTTAGCCTCAAGCTGGATCTTACTCTTGATCAGACCCTCACAGCGCTCCTCAGCATCTGCAAGATTGTCTTGTTCCTGCAGAGATCAGATTAAACTAATTTAGTTATTCATCACATTTTGAAATGAATATTTGTTTCAACTAAATGACTGATCTTACAGACTGGACTTGAAGCTGCAGGTCATTCTTCTCTTGGAGAAGGGTGACCATTTTTTCCTCTAGCTCTTTCTTGCGGGCCTCCGATTTGGCATAAGCTTCTTTGAGCTTTGTAAACTCCTCCTTCATGTTTGCCATCTCCTTCTCTGTCTCAGCTGATTTCAGCAGAGGTTTGATCTTGAAGAACATCTTCATCCAGGGCCAATTTTTGACTCCCATGAAGGCACGCACGTTCCACTGGATCACCAGTAAGGCATCCCTGAGGATTAAGACAGTAAGCTCAAGTGATTCTTTTTTAAATTCCTTGTTTTACTGTGAATGTTGGAGGGTTAAGACTGACCTGCGTTCAACAATTTTCTGGAACTCTATCCTGGCGAGCAATCCTCTGGATCTCGCCTGGATTCCAGTGATGATGAGAGCAAGACGATCGTCTCTCATTTCCTCCAGAACACCCAGCAGACCAGCTTTGAAGAACACCTGATATTGACAGCATTGACAGTCTTCCATAAGTGCATCCCAGCATAATTATTCAAAAATGATTCTTTTTGTTAATGTAGAAATAAAGTGCACCTTGGTGTGTCCCAGTTTATACTGCTCATGGTCAATATCCAAAGAGCCCAAAAGCTTTTCTGCTGCTTTCTTGTTGTCAATGAACTGTCCCTCGGGGATGGCATTAGGGTTCAGGATGCGGTATCTGAAATTGCACAACCATAACATAACAATCATTTAATAAATTGACAAAGAAATTCTACGGAAATCAAATGCAGATCCAGGTCCAGAACTAGTGGCTGTACTATTTTGTTTTTCTTTAACTCCAGTCCAACGTTTTGCTGGAAATGGCAGACACGTCACTGTGGAAGAAGATTCCTGGATGATGCATGGCCAGTTGCCATAGCACATATCATCTGCAGAGAAGATCAGCAGTAGACAACTGCACCCAAAGAGGAAATCAACTGTTGCTTTATGCCACGGCTCAGGACTGGAATCTAAGGCCTGACTTAAGAAGGCACCTCAAGTTTCCAGTGGCAGAGACCACATTCAGGCCTGACATGGTCTTAAAATCCAAAACTACAAAACAAGCAGTCCTGCTGGGATTCACTGTGAATAGTCTCTACACTGGCTGGTACTTTAGGCAAGCCAAGAGTGGTTTGCTACAGATATTTCACCAGACAGTCCCCTTGCAAGACACAAGGTGGTCCGGGTCTGTTAAACAACTAACAGTGAGGCACACTTAGCTCACACCATCCTCAGCCATCAAGATGGGAAGATGTGTGAAATATCTTTGAAAGTATATGAAAATATCTTTTCTTGCCTTTGTTTAAAGTCACCATACTGGATCCTGTTAGGGAATCCTTTCCTGCAGATCCTGATGCCTTCCAGCACACCGTTACAGCGCAGTTGGTGCATGACCAGAGGATTCTCCATTGCCCCAGGAGTCTTGGTTTCATTGGGGATGAGGCAGCGTACAAAGTGGGGGTGAGTTGACCGAAGGTTGGTCATCAGTTTGTTCAGGTTCTCCTTTAAATGTAGATTGGAAAACATTAAATATCAGTGTTCAAAACAAATCTAACTTAGACTTATACAGTCTACCAATTATTATTTTACCCTGTGAAGTGCAGAGACAGTCTGGAAGGAAGAGCCTTTCTTCTTTCCTCCTTTTCCTTTACCTCCATCAGGGGCTGTGCAGAAAGGAAATATATGCACGAATGAGCCACAGAAATCGATATCATCTGTTAGTTTTATTGTTATGGTGGACATGAAGTAGTGATCCACTACCTGAATCTGCACCAGCGTAACCAGCAAACAGCACAGACAGTAACTTCAGGGTCGACTTCTGATAAAGTCCCACCACAGTCTCATTCAGGGGGTCCTTGTTTTTCTCCAGCCAGTTACTGATGTTGTAATCAACAGTACCAGCGTAGTGGACGAGGGAGAAATGGGCCTCTGCTTTCCCTTTAACAACCCTGGGCTTCTGGAAGTTGGGACTTTTACCCAGATGGTTGTCATACAGCTTGGCTTTAAATGTTGCATCACTGGCTTTGGGGAACATGCACTCCTCTTCGAGGATGGACATGATTCCCATGGGCTGGAAGAGGGAATTGAGTAGAAAATCTAAATTCATCAAACCTTTGGTTTTATTACATACTTCTGATTGTCTGTGATGTTAAATTTAACTCTGTACCAACCTTCTCAATTAGTTCAATGCAGGCTGCCAAGTCCATACCAAAGTCAATGAACTCCCACACTATGCCCTCTTTCTTGTACTCCTCTTGCTCCAACACAAACATGTGGTGGTTGAAGAACTGCTGCAGCTTCTCATTAGTATAGTTGATGCACAATTGCTCAAAGGTGTTGAACTACAAAGTGTAAGCAAAGACAAAAATAAGACGAGGTAGATTGACTTTTTTAAATTCATATGTAATATGTCCATAAAACTGTTCTGTACTCACATCGAAGATCTCAAATCCAGCGATATCCAGCACACCAATAAAGTACTGCCGTGGTTGTTTAGTATCCAGCGACTGGTTGATTCTCACCACCATCCACAAGAACATTTTCTCATACACTGACTTGGCCAGTGCACCAATAGAGTAGTACACCTAGATAATTCCATATAAGAAATTAGATCAATATTTATACTAATTTTAATTCCTAGCAATGGAGCACACGCTTTTCAACTTACCTGCTGTACATTCTGACCTTTGGTGACCCACTCATTGCCTACTTTTACTCTTGGGTGACACAGGCCCTTGATGAGATCAGCAGAGTTCAGGCCCATGAGATATGCAACTTTGTCGACATCTGAAAGTGGATTTTGTGTAGTTACTTATTATAGTGACTCCATAGCATAGTGGTGACATCGCTGCCCTTCATGTTGGAGCCGGGGGTTCAAATCCTGGCTGTGGTCTACCTCTAATAGGGGTCCTTATAAGACCTCCTTACTCTGCCTTTGCCCTTTACCTTTGGATTAGTGTCTACTAAATGTAAATGTGGTGACAATTGTAAAATATGTTTAGTATCTAAAAGTCACAGGTTTTTGTGTACATCTTTTATGTCGTTACAAGATTTAACTGAGAGAAGATATTTAAGGTAGTCTGGGAGATGTAACAGTTTAACTTATTATTAGTGATGAAGCATTAAAACCAGTTTCAGCTTCCACCTAGGTCTGCATAAAAACGTAGGTGGAACATACATTATATACAGTAAAGGTGATTTGAATCTAATTATCCTTTACCCTCTGTGCCATCAGGCTCTGCTTGTTCTTCCCTCTGCTTCTGCTTAAACTTCATGTTTCCATAATGCATGATAGCACCGGTGAGCTTGTAAATGCCATTCTTCTCCTCTTGGGTGAAGCCCAGGACATCAAAAGCTTCCTGAAATAAGAAAATGACATTTGAATGAATTTGAAAAGTGTGTGTTTGAGGATTCTGTGGTATTTTAAGTAGCCCTCTGTTTCATTTACATCTGTAGCCATCAGCTCTTCTGCATCATTGATGGAGGCTACGGTGGTCTCTCCTTGGGAGATGTAGGAGTAATCATAGGGGTTGTTGGTGATCAGCAGCATTTCTGTTAAAGAAAATATTTGTTCAGTCTTTGTGTATATGATGTTTTTTAAGGTTTAACTATATTATATGTTTTATTCAGCTCACCCAGCAGTTCTGGTTTCTTTTGGGACAGAATCTGGTAGAAGATGTGATAGTCTCTCTCAGCCTTTAGCTGATAAGTGACACGAGATTTCTCAAGAAGATCTAAAATAATATAAGAGTCACATTATGTGTAAAATTTGTGGTTTATTCCCCCGGATTATTGTACCATACAGTGAAGTGAGTTCATGTCACCCTCTGCTTACATGTCTCAATGTCAGCTGAAGCCAATTTTCCACTCACACCAAAATGGATTCGAATGAATTTACCCTGTATTGAGAAAGTCTTATTTAGATTTTGTGAACCTGAAACAGTCTGAGTGACACTGGGGCTGAAATTACTAAACTTACAAATCTGGAGGAGTTGTCATTCCTGATGGTCTTGGCATTTCCAAAAGCTTCCAGAGCAGGGTTGGCCTGGATGATTTGATCCTCCAGGGTTCCCTTTAGATTTAACAAATGCAAAATGTCAGGCAATAAACTTCTAAACTTAATCTTTTTCGCTGATCATTATGTGTACAAACCTTCTTCTCCTGATTAGCATCTTTCTTGCCAGAAACGGCTGCAATGCTGGCGAAGTACTGGATAACTCTCTTGGTGTTCACAGTCTTTCCTGCACCAGATTCTCCACTGGAGATAAAGAAAACTCATCATGTAAACTGAATATTTTGACAACTGGAAACACGTGTTGTTCATAAATTACTTACGTGATAAGTATAGACTGGTTTTCTCTGTCTGCAAGATTTAACACAATGTGTTTACATTATGACTGAGAAGCTGTAACTGTTTCCCAAAGGAAATAGATGTCACGTTATACAAAGTTGAACATACCTGACAGCATGTACTGGTAAGCATTGTCAGAGATGGAGTAGATGTGAGGAGGAGCTTCACTCCTCTTCTTTCCTCTGTAGGCATTGACCACCGCCTGATCGTAGACTGGCAGCCACTTGTAGGGGTTCACAGTCACGCAGAACAGGCCCGAGTAGGTCTGTGGACCAATATACACCACAGGACGAAGTCTTATCACTGGTCTGAAGGTGTTAGACAGTGGAGAGATCTGCAACTTTCTGGTCATTACTCACGTAGATCATCCACGCTGCATAACGCTCCTTTAGGTTAAACAGCACAGCAGGTTCATGAAGGAAGGTGAACATGGCCATGTCCTCAATTTTATCAAACTTAGGTGGGTTCTGAGGGTGGATGTCTGCCTCTTTAAGAGTTACAGTCTGAAAGGAATGGAAACAGGATGCATAATGTATCATTTATGTATAATTTAATAATCTGGTTTGACAGTTTGAGACTTACTTTCCCAGACTCAGTTTCAACAGTGACTTTGTCACCATCTCTGCTGGTGACTGTGGCTTTAACATACTCCACCTCGGGGTCTGGCACAAAACATGCCCTCTTCATGTCAAAAGGTCGAGTCTGGGCCTCCAGACGCTCCCTCTCTGACTTCCTCAGGAAGGGAGCTGCGGACCCAAACTCCGCCATAATGGCATCACTTGACATCTTGAAAGCTGTGGACACAGTTTGAAAGTATTTTAGTTTCATGATTCTAAATTTAATAAAATAATTTGTTTCTGACTTGATATATTTCTATACAAAGTAAATGTGTTACAATTAAGTCATTTAAATCAGTAAATAAGAAACTGATCCATCCAGTTACCAGGGGACAATCCTAACCAAACAATGCAAAAACATCATCCTTCCTAGTTTAGAAGTTAAGTTAAATAGTTTATTATTTATATTATTAGTTAAGTTAGTATATTATTTTAATACACTCCAAATATACTAAATAATACCAAACAGCAAACAGCATAGAGCCTTTTACCTGTTCCCTCGTCCCCTCAGTTTGGTAGATGTGGTCTCTAGATGACAGAAAGTAACACTTTGGTTTTGAACATCTTTAGTGAAGTTATCATAAAATGTACACACACGTACCTGCAGGTGCTGTGTTCCATCCTTACTCGTCTTCGTGAAGCCCTTTTTATACACATCCAGACATCCAAGAGGCAGTGCTTCAACAAAGAGCTGCCCTATTAGGAAAGAGCGAGAAAACAAAGGACACAAATCAAAAAAGGAACATCTGTATTTAGAAATAAAGGTGTGAACAGCCACAAGTATCATGTAACAATTGTCCATTGAAACTGAAACTGATCAGCTGGCGTTAGATCAGCGTCTATTTTGGTGTTCTCCTTTGAGAACAGTAAAATGAGTGAAAAGCCAGAAAAAAAAGATAAAAGATGGAAATATCTTCACTCACATAGAAAGATGTCTAAATAGTTTTGGTCTTTCACTATGACCATAAGCACTGTCCGCAGACTATAGCATTGTCTCGTTGTCTGTCATGTGCTATTCTAAAGGACAAAGATAAACTTGTGAATTTCAGGATTCCGTCTCCTGGTCCTGGTTTGCCTCCCAGTGGACATCAGCTGACCCGCGTCCATCTATAATAAAAGATGGGGTGTGACAGCTGCCTGCTTTCAAAGGTTTCCGCGCCCACACTGTAGGTGCATACATGTAGATCATATAGAACACTTATCACCTCCCACACGGGCGCATTATTAGTTACAGCAGGTCAGAGTTGAACTGTCGCGCTAACAGAAGAGATCCTTAAAGCACGTGTTTATTGGCTGGCCACCTGAAGGCCTCCTCAAGAAGCACTGACTTTAACAAGTTCACACTTCAGGGTTCACCGTGACCTTGTCAGCTGGCTGTCTGCACCCAACGTAGCATTCCTCAGCACATCAAGGGCAGCGCTGAGGCTCTCATTCCCAGCTGTCTTGTGTCCTTCTGCATTCAACACTTCATGAACCTTCCTATATGCAGCAGGGGCCCCGGTCTCTATCGTCCAACATGGTACCTGAACAGTCGCACTCTGGGTCATACAGTAACAACACTACTTTGGACATTACTCTGGTGTCATATTTTCAAAATGTTATTTTTGATTGAATGTTTTAAATCAAATATTTAATACCACGTGCACATATTGTATGACACCCTCCTTCTTCCTGGGAGTTAATAACACTCAGCCAGACGTTTCCCCAGCACAATGTCTTGAAAACAAAGCAGGGTGGTGTAAGAGGTGTTCATGGCACATTGTTTCCTGCCTTTTGTCCTTGAGCCCTGAGATATGACGTTCATAAAAGCTACAACAAATGTCTTTGGCACACCGACCGACACGGCAACAGACTCACACCCTCACAGTCAGCCGGCTCTGTCCCACAATCACACATTCCCCAACCCAAGCGTTTCCTCAACCAAATAAGAAACTGTTTCAGTAAAACAGTTTGACCTCCAACACATGCACATTAAATAAAAGAAGAAGAAGAAAGGAACTGATTTGTAAAGTTTGCGATTTGTTCTTTGGCCACAAAAGGCTACAGCTGAATGGACGGCTCGTCATGTAATGACTGAATACTTCACATACATTAGTTTTATGTTTTCTTCCTTTGCCTGCGCTGTTGAAAGCTGAGTGTGAGCATCATCGGAGTAGCAGCTGTTGTCTTGCAAGGCCAGATCATCACCCTATATACTGGCACATGCCGTAACTCCACACTCCATCTTGTGGGCCCAGCATTGTTTCTCTCATTTGCCCTTGAGGACAAAGATAAACCTGTGAAATAGTTTCAGGGTTTCTTCTGCTGAGCTTAAGTGAAAGGAAGCGGCTCTCTGTCCCGCTCAGCAGAGATGACCCTGTGTTTGCTATTGAAACCTCCAGCTTCGTTTAGCCTCTTGGGTCTGACAGCAGCTGTCTCCAGTTATTGCTGTCGTTCATTTGCATGTAGTTCTTGAGGTAAACTTGATGTGCTGCTGTAATGAATACAAGTCATCGTAACCATCGATGCTCTTAAGGTAATGTGATGTCCACTGAAGTGTCTGCAGTCAGCGAGAGGATCAAGGCAGCTATTTCTGAACATTGCAGAAGTGTAAGGCTGTCTACAAAGTGATAATTCATCTCAGACATGTAATAGCTCAGAAACAATCCTCTCCTCCAAGACCTCTGCACTGCATAACAAGAACCTTTCAACACTTGACACCATTCAGGTCCAAACCTTGAGTGTAGCCTGATAAGCCTTCACACACAGGCTCACTTTCCCTGTCTGCAGCCTCAGTCTCAGCTGTTGTTGCGGTGAGGAAGCTTTTGGCGTTAACTGTTCTCCCGCTGCTCTTTGTGTTGTGCTGTAGGGTCACATGCCCTACAGCAGAAAACTGGCTCATTTCATGACAACCAGTCGTGACAGACTTAACAGGGCGCTGTGCTCAGCGCTGCAGGGCTCCCCTGTATTACTGATTACAGAAAGGTCAAGTATAATGTGCTTCAGGGAAACTGTGCAATCTCTCTACAAGGTGATAACAAAGTATTAAGATGCGTGCGCCATCTTCCTGTGCATTCCTCATAAATCACCTTTTTCTGGCTGCTCACATTACGTCTCCAGTGCTGCTCTAACCTTGAGCCCATGTTGAACTGCCGGAGAGGAACACACTCATCTGAGTCGCTGTCAGCTGCTTCATACTGATCACTGGAGGTAGTAGGAGAACAGAAACTCACTACACAAGTACAAGTGCAAGTACATGCTTAAAACAATACTCCAGTACAAGTAGAAGTACCACTTCATCCATAACAATACTTCACTCTTTATTAGGTGAAGAATCTACATCTGCCAAAAGTAACTAGTAACTAAAACTGTCAAATAGATGTAGTTAAAGTTGAATATTTCCCTCTGTATTGTAATGTAGTAAAAGTAAAATGGGAATACTCCAGTAGACTAAAGCACCTTAAAAATGATACTTGAAGCCTTTAAGTAAATGTAATCAGTTACTTTCTCTGTGACAGGGTCTCCTCTGTGGGGGCCCTTTGTCTACAGACACGTTACATGACCTCTGCACTGCGCTGTATTGAACTGTATGTTTGGAAGAATAATATTATTAAAATGTTACATGACTCTTCCATAAAGACATGGCAGAGCTCTTGATGCATCATGCGGCTGATGAGCTCTAACCGTGTCTACTGGCTTGTTGTGCATCATTCACAATGAGTTCAGACTCTGCATCCGTCACCTGAGAAACTCTGAGAAGAACCAGCTGGCTGCACCTCTTCCTGTTGCTGAGTACAAAGAAATATCCATGTTTAGCTGTGCTTTTTGTCATAGTCACCATGAATTAGAGGAACTAATACAGTATAATACACTAGTTGAGAAACCACCATAGCACCAAACATAAAACTACTGCACAGGGTTTCTCACATACCTTCAGTGTTTGAGAACTTGCTGTCGATGTGGACTTGTCTGACCACGGAGCACGTTTCCACTCTTTGAGTCCATCTGACATCAGCGTGGACTCACAGAATTAAGGTTTTGTCTTCCTCCTTGCCTAGTAGGGTTGCAGGTTGCATTTCTGGATGCAATAGCAGACTCTACAGTAGAGTATGACGTACATGATCGTTTCTTCTTTAGTGCTGCCTGAGGGTTCAAAGGTCACAAACATTCAGCAGTCTCTCAATATACAATATTAAAAACTGTAGATTAAAATTTTCTTTTAACTTTTATTTTTGTCTCACAAACTCAAAGTAAGCTGCTTTGGTGTTAATGAAATTAACAACAGGTGAACTAGAGGGGCAACAATAAGACGACCTCCAAAACAGGAAGGGTTTTACAGGTGGAGGTCACTGACATGTTTCCTCCTGATCTGACTTTTTTTTCACTGGTTTTGCATTTGGCTCGTGTCAGTGCCACTACTGGTAGCATGAGGTGATACCTGGAACCTAGAGAGGTTGCACAGGCAGTTCAACTCCTTCAAGATGGCACAGAAATATGTGCCTGACGCTCTGACCAATATAATCAAGTGGACCCTGTGTTTACCGTGGAGCTTGACATTTGCCATAGAAGACCAGAATGAGCAGGTCTGCCACTGGGCCCCTGTGCTTTTCACACATGAGAGCAGGTTCACCCAGAGCCTATGTGACAGATGTGAAAGGTCTGGAGAAGCCGTGGAAAAAGCTAAGCTGCCTGTAACATAGTTCAGCATGACCGGCTTGGTGGTGGGTCAGTGATGGTCTAGGGAGGCAAATCCATGGAGGGTTGCACAGACCTCTACAGGTTGGACAACAGCACCCTGAGCGCCATTAGGATCAACAATAAAACCTTGGATCCACTCTCAAACTGGGTTCCTCCTGGTGTCAGCATCCTTTTTGCTCCTTACACATTACCCAGTCCATATCAGTATAAATATCCAGCAGGATGTATTTTCCCCCATTGAGATCTGATGTGTTTTCAAAGTATTCCTTTAATTTTTTTGGGAGGTGTATATAGAAGAGAATGTATAATGAAGATGTTCAATGAAAACACTGAGAACTGAGTTTGTATATGAAAAGTCCTAGAACATGTGGGAACATTTTCCTGTTTCCAGCCTCAAGAAGAGTTTCACCTCCAGACCAGCTGGCAGATCATATTTTCTTGATACTTTCAAACACTTCATTTCACTTCAACATTTCATAATTCATACTGTAACAAGTCTTAAAAAGTAGAAAAATGTCCACATCTCGTTTATTCAAAGTGTTTTATTTGACATGAGAGATTAACTGCATCATACTTATCACTGAACAGGTCGTCAGTGTTGTCAGACATAATATCACTCAAGCCGAGTTAATAATAGTGATAATAATCATTGTGTAAATTCTAGGACTTGTTAAGTGCAACATACAGGGAACGTAAAAACTACCAAAGGCTGACAAAGAAGAAGTCGTCAGCAAAGGTTTAGTGTCCTTCATATTTCCTTTAAAAACCCTGAAAATCAGAGAAAAAGAATGACCTCAGCTCACCGTCACACATAAAACTTCTGAAGACTTGCTTTGGTACTTGACGCATCATGTCCGCCAAACACACTCAACATCCAGAACAACTGTCCTTGAAGTGTGGATGACGACCAGTCGGGAGTTCCATTGTCTTGGAGCTCTGGGGCCCTCTTCAGCTCCCTATTTAGGCAGCATAGTCATCGGGCCCTTTTTCCCCCATCACTATTTTCAGCTAAAACAGAGGCTCTCAACCCTACTCTTCTTGTTTCCCTATCCCTGTGTTTTCCAGCTTCTGACTGACTGAACACACCTGATTCAGGTAACTAGCTGGCAGGGACAGCTGAACTCAAGCAGGCCAGTGATCTTTAAGGACCAATGTTCGGAACCTCAGAAAAAAATCTAATGCTCTAATCACCTCAAAGGTTTCAAGGCCTGACAAAAATGCGTGGACTAGGTTTACACAAATCACCATTTCATCTTGTTTGTTCATACATGTCTGTTCTCTGCTCATCTACAGAGGTACTGAAGAACTAGTAGTTTCTGAGGAAACCAAGAAAAAAACAAGCCCTTCAAGTTGTTCCGAACATGCACATAGGAATGTTTTGGCTGTTTGATCATAGAGAATAGAAAGTTGACTCCATGCCGCGTCATCTCAACCCAATGTAACTCTACATAGCTTAATACTTCAAAATGGCAGGCATCTGGGTAATTTACTGATTATGCACACTAACACCATAAATAAGACATAAATAAAGCTGGCTCCAGGCCAGATTCATACAGTTTGAACATTAACACCTGTCTAAGTCTTTTTGTTTTGTTTTTGTCTCTGATTCCAATATTGATTATAGATTACTGAGTTTTTCTGTATAAACCACGATTTAGAGCATCTCATGAATTCTGTTTCTTGATTCCAGTCACAGGGTTTGCTATAACAAAACTCAGATTTGCCAGGAAGTTAAAGAAACTAGGTCTAGGTTATTTACAGCAGCATACGGCACCCACAAGCCCATTGGTCTGAGAACTGTGCCCCATCCCTGCCAGAGTGCCAGATGCAAAAGTGTCACTTCACTTATATGTCACACCAAAGTACAGAAAAATCTATTTTCGTGTAGTGTTCGTACACTTTTGAGCACTTCATCATGTTGTACACAGCAGAGGCAACAAAACAAAACAATAAAAAATTTCTATGCGAGTTTAGACAAACGCTAAGAATACTTCAAGATGAGTGTCGGTGTGTCAGTGGTGAGCAGCTAACATCTTTAGGACAGCCTGGGGGTCTGCGTGCAGCAGTGTATGCTGGTGTGTGACGTGTGGGGAACGTCTGTCAGGATGAGATGGTACAAAAGATAGAGCAGCGTGTGTTTGAATAGAATGATAAAGAAAAATGGCAGTCTGTGCTTGGAATGACTAGAGCATGATATGTTAGGAAGCTTAGACACTTGTCTGTCTACAATCTGCTGAGCAGCCCTTTTCTTCAAGCCTTCTCCTCATGACCATGATAGATGAGAATGTTCTGACTGTGCACTGTTTTAGCACTGTCTGTCCCTCACTTTGTAGGTCTTTTAGGTCTCTGGGTTAGGGGTGGCAAGCAGCGGTACGTTGTCCCTCCTCCTCCTGCCCAGTGGGGGGCGTCTGTACTGCTCCCCGTCGGCCAGCGTCTGGGGCAGCGGCTTCCTCTTGCTCTCGGGCAGCAGCAGGATGGACAGCACAGCCAGCAGGGCCAGAGACGAATAGACCACGTGGTGCAGGAAGTAGCCGTAGTGGTTCCTCAGGTCCATGAGCGGTGAGCTGAGGCGGCCCACACAACCCAGGGCGAGTACAGCACCCACACCAGTGCCCCTATGCAGACACAGAATCAGATTCTTTTTAGCGCTGAGTTTGCTCAGCTTTACATATCGTACAAGTGTAAAAATGCTAATAGGTGAGGTGCTTTCTTGCTGTTTCCTCAGTTTCCCTGGATTTCTCTCACCGGGAGGCTTAATCTTGTTGTACGATGTTGCAGTGGCAATAAAATCATAACAATCTTATCTTGTTATGCCGTCACTTCCAAAAGACAGAAGAAGCCATTAAGAGTCAAGAGTGATTAAGAGTGAACGCAGTTGGTTGATATGATGTTGATGTTTTGAAATCTTCTCTTTATTTCTAATTGATGGAAATGTCTTTTCTTGTTATTTATCATTTTCATCTGATTCGTTTCGACAGCGCTTGCAGTTTGAGCAGGCTGACAGAACACCATAGTTTAAGAGATGTTTACCAAACTATATGAGAAATTATTTACTTTAACTTTTTTAAGTTTCTGACTGCACAGACTGTGCTTGTGTATGTGTGTGTGTGTGTGTGTGTGTGAGTGTATGTGTGTGTGTGTGCTGTCCTACCTGATGATGGTGGGCATAATCTCTGCAGTGAAGAGGATGCACAGGGAGGCGGTGGCCTGTGAGGAGAACAGACCCAGCACTGAGAAAACTGTGATGGCTGTCTCACTGAGATCTGGAGGGGAAGAATGGGACCTGCTTCAGTGATAATGGATTACCTTAACGAAGTGCAGCATGTCTGATTTTCAGTTTATGATAAGAAATTATGATGGCCCGTTTTATGTATTCTTCCCTAGACTTCCTTCAACAGCAACAGTCACAGAGTAAAACCCCAGTGCCTCTGCCCCTTAGCTTGTGATGCTTTGTCTTTGCTTCTACTGCAGTGTCCTACATTAACTCTGTGTCATTCTCATGTTCAGCCACATGAGGGAGACTGAGACTCAGACAAACACCTTGGAAAAACAACTCTAGATGATATTTTCTTCTAAATAGAGCTGAGTGTTTAGATTTTTATCTGTTTCATAATGCATGAAGCTCAACATGACACACCCAGTGAATATCCACCTAATATGAGCCCAGGTCTGAGGTCAAATTTGACTTTCATTCCAGTGAGACTTAAGGACCAAGGAATTTAATCCTAACATAAGGTTCACGCACTGGTTTTCTAACAACAGGGGAGTGTTTCTGGAGGGGCACTGTGAGCACATTTTAATAGAGTTCTTTATTTAACTCTAGGACAGAACCACTAAAACCTGCTTACACTCCATGAGTCCCAGGAGGATCAAAGAGGCCAGCCCCGTCATCGTCATGGAGAGAAGCAGGATGCCACGGCGACCGCACCTGTCTACAGTCGCCCAGAGCAACAGCCAGGCACCGCCCCCTGCACACACAGACAGCAGGTACGTCCAGTAGAAACTGGGGGCGGTGCCTCTGACGTCACCTCGAAAAGAGCTGTAACAGTGACTGATGCCGTGAGAGATGAATCTGAGGGAGAGCAGAGGGACACAGAGGAAAAGGGCATCTGTTTCCAAGCAGACAACAGGGTTTCAAGTACAACAGAAGGAGGAAAACATGAGACAAGGTAACTGTTGAAACAACAGCACAGCCTAAAAAAACAAAGATCTGCCTATAAACTGCTAAAGACGCTGAATTAATGTCAAAGTATGGGATGACTTACGAGGTGAAGCCCAGCACACACATGTTCTTCCAGATGTTCCTGCTGTGGAAGAGCTCGGGGAAGGACAGACGGGGACGTGAGGAGGGGGCCGGCTCCGAATCCAGCTCTGCAACAAACAAAGTTCAATGATGACTCAGTTCACAGTCAGTTGAGCATGAGCAACATGAGCTAAGATCAGTTCATACACCTCACATCGCCTTATTTTAGATCTTCTTCTACACTGTTGTCAAATTAAAGGTGAGTTTGTGGGAAAGAACACAGGAACCCCAAACTCAGCATCTGCTGAGTCAATCAATCACTGGGTGCCATTCTTTACATTTCTTTAGAACTCTGACAATATACGCTCATCACATACACACCTGTGAAGCTCTCGTCGTCCCTCACATCTCTGCTGGAGTTTCTTCTCTCACTGAAGGAGTTCATGTCTGCAGATCGCTCTGACAGGAGGAGCCAGCGAGGGGACTCTGGAAATACCCCAGGGATGCTGCAGGAGAGCAGAGGCAACAATGTCCAACTTACTCTTTACCGACATTAACACAGCACCAGCACTATTTTGATGTATTATAATTTTGTTCCTGTGACCCAGATTTGGTGCTTTGGAAAATGATCAGCGTGGGTCATGCAGTAGCAGAATTCTTTACTTCCTAATCCAGCTTTTATCCCATTCATAGTAAAACCTGCAATTGATTGCCAGTAATCCTTCCTAAATCTCTCTTAATTTGATTTTGACACTGAAATGAAAGCTTATCTTGTAACAGAGTTTTTAGAGAGACTGAGGATCTTAAACAAAGTGGCCCTGATGTGTTCTGACGAGCTAAAAGGCTCTGAGTGACGAGGGGATTGAAATCAATATGATGCAACAAAGGCTGGCATCAACTTCATCATCATCATGTTATCAGGTTCCTGTCCCTACCCTGAACATGTTCAGGTACACAAACAAAAAAAATCTAAATGAAAATATGTCGATTTCTGTTGGGAAGAAGTAGAAACTGAAATAAAAACCAGTAACACCAGAAGCTTAGAAACAATGCAAACAAATGCAGAAACACACATACCCATAACTGAGAAACAGCGTTAATGGTGCAGCCCCGGCTCCCAGCAGACCCCTCCACGACTGGCAGCCCAGGGCGACAGCCAGCAGCACAAGCTCTCCAGCTACAGTCATAAGCCCAGAGAGCATGGTGGCCACCAGGCGCAGAGACGGCTCGCACAGCTCCAGACCTGACACACGAACACATCAATCCTCACAAATCCTGTTCGTTTTTTTGCAGTGCCTCCTGAAGCAACCTGGAACACACTCTAACCTTTCAGTAAAACATCTGCTTCAGTCTGTGTGTTTAGTTTTTTTCAATACTCACGGGTGATGTACAGAGTGAGGTAGACGCCTGTACTAGCAGCCGCCAGACAGAAACGCATGACGATGAAGATGGAGGGGTACGGAGAGACGCACACTAGCACCCCAAACACCACCGACAGGGTGAGGGAGGTCAGCAGAGTCTTAGACCTGCCCAGCCTGCACACACACAGCAGAGATGTGCGCATACACTGAAACAACTGCAACAATGTTCTGCAGAGACACTGCAGGGAACACGTTTAGATACATTTGGACATTTAACCCACAAAGACAAAATTAAGCTGTACAACACAACAGCACTGTTATAATGTAAGTGCTGACAGCGCAAGAACAAAGATGTTACTCCATATAATATTAACAACGAGGGAGGGATAAGAGAAGGAAATAGAACAACAGACTACTGTGAATACATAGAATACAGAGTTAAAATGCAGCATCATTTCACCAACCATAACGGCTGTTACCACATTCCTAGTTTGGTTTTCCGGGCACTTTTGTTTCCAAGCTGTAGATATGTGCTGTTCCCTCCTTCTTTGTACTGTCACAAGAAAAGGTGTGTGGTTTTCTGCATTAATTTGTAAAAGAATATTATCCAATCTTCATCTAAGTCAAGAATATTAACAAATATAATGTTTCTAAAATAATAACACAAAACAAATTCAGGTATTTAATGTCTTTACTGAGAACAACCACAGAAACCTGATAGTGCTTGTGGAAAAAGTATATATGACCACACTGACACTGCACAACAGTATTGGCAAAATTGTGGATTGATGAAACTCCGATTGAACTATTTGGAAAGAACTCACAGCACTACATCTGGCACAAAAAGGCTACTGCATATCATCATGAAAACATCATCCCAACTGTAAGGTATAGTTGAGGAAACAGCATGATTTGGGTCTGCTTTGCTGCATCAGGGCCTGGCCCTCAAAACATTTTTTAGGATAATGTGAGAATGTCTGTACGTCACCTGAAACTCTGTAGAATAGAACAATGACCCAAACACACAACAGAATGGCTTAAGAAAAACAAAATCAGCCTTTTGGAGTGAAGTCAGAGCCCAGATCTCAATGATATGGAACAACACACTGTGAGGTTTTTATGGTTGTTCTCAATAAAGACATGAAAGATACGATTTTTTTGTGTGTTATTCGTTAATAGTCTTGACTTAGATGAAGATCAGATCATTTTTATGACAAATTAATGCAGAAAACCTTGAAATTCCCACATAGTTTTTCTTGCCACTGTATGTTCCCAGCAGGCAGCAGCAAATCACAGCTCTATACCAAGACGCTGTGCTCAATTGGACGGCAAATTAATGAAGGCTGTTAGCTGATTAAACTGGCATCATCTCCCCACAAAGCCCCAAAACTGCACCTTCCCTTCTGTGATTATCTGACAGTCAAGCAGACTTAACATGTGCCTACTGTCCTGAGATTCAGCACAATGACATAAATGCTTTGTTGAGCATTATTTTCCATGTCATTAATTTCTGGTGTATAGGAGCCTTTGATTTAGTAAACTGCAGTATTTCTGCCACACTGTGATTTCTTACTGAGATACAAAGGCCAGTAAAATGCCATTTGGCCCACTTGATGCTAAATCTCTGTTTCTGTCAGCTGGTGGCCACAGGCTACTGATATTGTAAATCTACTGTGCAGCACTGTGCATTTCACTTGAACATTAACAGCTAAGCTACTTTGTTGTGTATGTGTGTATGTAGGTGTGTACATGTCTGTGAGTTCCATGAAATAATGTGAGGTAGTGAAACTGCAAAGTCAACTTAAGAAAGTGAAGAATGAAGAACAAACAAATGTGATTTTACAGCACAGACTTCTGCATACAGACAGATATGTTCTAGTACTGAAACATCTAAACGTGTGTGTGTGTGTGTGCGTGTGTGTGTGTGTGTGTGTTGTATTACCTGTCGGCAGCATAGCCCAGACCCAGACAGCCAGTCAGGATGCCCAGGATGAAACACACTTCCTCTACTGGGACCAGCCAGTACTGACCACACACCAGATCCCACTGCACAGCACAGACACAAAGAGGGAGGAGGGTATGTAAGTCATATTCTGCTCAGGTTAGTAGAACATGTTAGAAACCACTGTTTTTCAGGTAGACAGCAAGTGCACATCAGAAAGCAAGGACACATCAGGCAGATAGCAAGGACACATCAGCAAGGATACATCAGGTAAACAGCAAGGATACATCAGAAAGCAAGGACACATCAGGCAGATAGCAAGGACACATCAGCAAGGATACATCAGGTAAACAGCAAGGAGACATCAGGAAGCAAGGACACATCAGAGAGATAGCAAGGACACAACAGGTAGGCAGCAAGGACACATCAGGCAGATAGCAAGGACACATCAGCAAGGATACATCAGGAAGCAAGGATTCATCAGGCAGATAGCAAGGATACAAGGACACATCAGGTAGACAGCAAGGACACATCAGGGAGCAAGGACACATCAGGCAGATAGCAAGGATACATCAGGTAGACAGCAAGGACACATCAGGTAGACAGCAAGGACACATCAGGGAGCAAGGACACATCAGGCAGATAGCAAGGACACATCAGGACACACAGACACATCAGGTAGACAGCGGGGACACATCAGAAAGCAAGGACACATCAGGTAGACAGCAAGGACACATCAGGAAGCAAGGACACATCAGGTAGACAGCGGGGACAAATCAGGTGGACAATAAGGACACATCAGGAAGCAAGGACACATCCAGTAGGCAGCCATGACACATCAGGACACAAAGACACATGAGGTAGACAGCAAGGACATATCAGGTGGACAACTAGGAGAGGCTGGCAGACACACGTCACAGAAGCTTGTTAAAATGTTTCGTTGACACACTGGAATGATGTGTCATTTATGTTGTAACAACTTAAACCTGTGTCATAGAAGCTCAGCCTCAGCATCTACACAGCTACAACTAACGTGGACATTATTTCTCAATATTTCTGTTACATGTAATAGGAACGTGCTGAAAAGTGAGTATTATTACAACTCTTCACGGTGTGAGATGATGGACAAAACCCAGTGATTTGAACCTTTTGTCGATTGCTACAAAATAAAACACAGTAGATGCTTATAATAGATGAAGAATAACCACAGAATAAATAAACCCAGACTCTTTTCTTTTTGTGTGATATCCCTCCATATGTAACCATATAACTATAAGACATTTTTTATCGTCTCTTTTTGATGTAAAAATGTCCTTCATTGTTTACGTGTGTTTTATGGACAGATAAATGATGTGTACGGATGGATTAGGGTTAGATCCAATGACTTGCAGTACAAGCACAGAAAGATGTAAGCATGTGCTTTTATTCTGTGTGTGAGTGTGTGTGGTCATGATAGTCCACCGACAGTGGGTGTGTTAGTGGGTGAGTATTAGTAGTACTAGTAGCAGTAATAATATTAGTATTACACCAGAAGCAGTGCAGTCACATCTGTTGAATAAACAGATATCTGTCCTCAGATCTGAGTTTTAATCACATTAAGGCGTCCCACTGATTTGCACTAACAGCTGAGCTCTCAGGCTGCTGCTGATTTTACTGATGTAAAGAGAGAGCGCGAGCAGAGGGCCGCTCTTAAAAAGGCCTTGCATAATTGGAGGCCCTGTGCACAGAAACATAAAAGCCTGTCACGTAATATCAGCCATCCTACTGGTGCATACACAAGCTGGGTAAAGGGCAGCATAGCAAACTCTGTAGTGTTTATGTGGTGTGAAACTCTTGGACAAAATGCACACAAACGGGTTCAGAAACTGCCCAGACCTGTTTTGAGAATGCAGCTTAAACAACAATCGGGTTTGTGCCTCTGGGAAGGACTGAAAGCTGCAGCCATGTGAAAAGGAGCCCTGCCTCGCTGCCAGTGCAGGACTAACTCAACCCACAATTTGCTCATTGATATTTTGTTGGAATTTCTGCTCAGTTTCGTCAGTCAGGCCCAGAACCAGTGAGGTTTCAGATGAACACTAACAGATGACAACTAGAAAAGAGACAATGTCATATATGTTTTTTAAATGTATCTAATTATATCAGTTTAGATGATGATATACATCATTATACTGATAAAAAGTGAAGTGACAGTATTAATTCTGTGGCAGAGGTGAAGCTGAGCAGAAGCCACCATACTGCTGGCTCATCACTACAACAACAAACACTTTCTGAGCTCAACTGGACAGATATGTCAGTCTTCTTGTCTATCTTTCATTTCCAAAGTAGAGGAGCCTCTAAGCTCTTACCTACTTCTACACAGCTCCATCAGAAAACATGCTCCTGCTAAATGCTTCCCCCAGCAGAGTCAGTCTATGTTCAACTTGCTGCAGTGGTGTGGGAATATTACCAGAGCGAATGGCCCTAATACCGCAGGCTGAGGGCCTGGGTGTGGCTCACACACCAAAATGAAAACAGACTCAGAGGCCACAGAGCCACCACCCTGAGTGGAAAACTGCCTGGTTTCTAATACAGACCAATCTAGTGGTCTCACTGTGAAATCCAGCTCTGAAACGCAATATAGGTTTTCCCGTGAGCTTCGGGTAGTCTAAAAAGAGGCACAGTAGTGCTCCAACACTGTGTTTATCATGTGGCCAGTATGAACTGCAGGGCAAATCCAGGATCAACTTACAAATGTGAACCAGAATTCTGTCTTTTCACTAAACCCGAACAGATGAGTTTACTCTTGAATTTGTGTCATCTTCCAAGAACAATTTATTGTGTATTTTTATAAATTTAGATAAAGAATCTACCTGAAATTTGCTGATGCAGACTTTATTTTTCAAACCTGTCAATATCCCTGGTGGGATATATGATGCTATTTAAAGCAAAGATAATATCATGTTCACAAAATGTTCCAGCTTCTGTTTCAGTTACTGTTTCTGCCAAACAGTGACTTACAAGATGCAAATTGTGGCCTGGAGCTTCAATGAGGCAAATAATTCATCCTCCCCAGTCAGTGCTTTAAAACAGTTACTCTGGTACCATCCACCGAGTCATTTAAATGAATGCTGGACTTCTGTGTGTTTTATTCCATTAAGAACAAACTGTGACTGATCAATGCCAGAGCAAAGGCTTGGAAATATTTGGTTTCCACCTTTTTTTATAGCCTCTCTCTTTCTGGCTCAGAAATAAATGGTGACATCTAAACTTTCAGACATGTTTCAGATATTTCTGAAACCTCTCTCACAGAGCTCAGTTCACACATAAAGAAACGTTACACCTGATACAGTAAAAGAGACCAGCAGCAGGACCCTCAGCCTGAGCCGTACCTCAGTGACAATGTTATTCCTCAGCCCCTCTGTGACGTTGT
Source organism: Anabas testudineus (assembly GCF_900324465.2). NCBI lineage: Eukaryota > Metazoa > Chordata > Actinopteri > Anabantiformes > Anabantidae > Anabas > Anabas testudineus. The sequence goes on from NC_046611.1 coordinate 31,257,737, forward strand.
AGTCCCAGCCGTCCTCGCAGTCCACCACGGCTGACTGGCTGATGTTAACATACTGTTTACACTGGGACAGACCCCCACTGTCACCGGGCCTCTTTCCCTTCTCCCAGGGCAAAGAGGCATTCAGTACCTCTGGTGATGGCAGGGGCCCTGGAAGGTGGCAGCGGTGAGGTGGGGAGAGGGTGATGAGAGGGTCGGAAGATAGGAGGAAGGCCAGGAAGAGGTTGGGCAGGATGGAGAGAGCAATCAGCACCCTTTGCTTCTTCCTGCCCAGAGCCAGGACCATCACTTCTCCCGTGGGAGGCAGTGAGGGCGGGGCAGGCAGAGAGGAGGAGGAGGGAGCTGGGGAGGAGGGCACCGATGAGGAGGGGAGAGACGGAGGGGGAGCGGGGCACGGGGATGGGGACACCAGCGGGGGAGAGTCTGGAGACGTCATCCTTTGCAAGTTAAAGGCTGTAGTGATGGTTGTTCCCCAAGTATAGAGGGAGGGAGCACTCTGGAAAAAAAGAGTTACACAAAATGAGCTCACAGCTTCAAACTGTTTATAGTACACGTAGTTAACTCAACTCAATGCCCAATTCTAACTTTTACTTAAATCTTTTTTGTGTTGATGGTTTACTTTCATGTCTGTAATGGAAGTGACATGTATTCAGCTCTGACCTGTGAACACTGTTGCTGACTTAAACTGACACAAAAGCACTAAAGAGTGAGCCCCATGTGAACAAGAATAACAACAGGAAGGTAAATTGTGCCAAAGGCGAACTGTGCAGGGTCCTTAAACATTGCTTGGTAACAGACAGGCACCAGCTTGACTCAAACTAAACCTTCTCGATAAATGTCCGACTGCTCCGTTCTCCATTCACCATCGTCCCTGTTGCTGCTCTCCTCTGTGCAAATGCTCACTGACGAAAGTCAACATGCACATGCGCACACAAGTGGGATGCTGCACATGAATTCCAATCTGAGCGTAGTTGTTGTCAGAGATTAGATGTGACTCAGATCCAGGACCACATGCGAACATGAGCAGGAATTTACTATTGCAGCAACACATCATCAGTAGGGTAAAGAGTGAGTGTCAAAAAACAAACTCTTCTGTGTCACTATTTCGTCCACTTCAGCACACAGTGTTAACACAGCCTTACTGGGCGTCCTGAAAGAACCTGTTACTTTTCTACCATCTGTCTGATGTGATCTTTATCTTTACTATAAGGAACAACAGTTTAAATGGTAAATGGTCTGCACTTATATAGCGCTTTTCTACCTAGCTGGTACTCAAAGCACTTTACACTGCTTCTCATTCACCCATTCACACGCACAAGCACACACACATTCACACACCGATGGCAGAGCTGCTATGCAGCTGACCTGACTCACCGGGGGCAACTAGGGGTTCAGTATCTTGCCCAAGGACACTTTGGCATGTGACGTGGCAGCTGGGAATCGAACCACCAATCCTGCGATTGGCAGTCAACTGCTCTACCTATAAATTAGAAAAATCTATTTCAAGTGTCTCTTTACATTCTTTTCTGACATCTTTTACCAAATTCTACCTTTAAAACTTGTAAACCCATGTTCACCACAGATGTGGCCACATGCTCTTTGTCCATTTTGTGTGTATGTTATACTATTTTAAACAGGGATCACATGAAGAAAGTAATGAATAAAAAACATCATTGAATCACTTGTCATTCAGTCATAAAATGAAATGACATTGTGTGGCTCCTTCTTCTAACTTTTGTTGCCTTGTCTTCAGTAAACTGAAGGTCTCTTGAGGTTTTGGACTGTTGTCATTTACTTCAATGACTTGCTAAACAAAGCTAATGCTAGCTGTAGAGCTCATGTCATCTCAGGACCTTGTTGGTTCGAAGGAGTCCAAGTTAGACCGTAACAGTACCGGGGAGCTGTCAGTGGCCTTAAAAGGTCCAAGTGGACAGAGAGGAATAGCAGCTAAAGTTTGACCTGCACTCCCCGACAGACGGGGGCCGGTGCTGGGTGTTTTCCCTCCTCCGCAGCCCTCTCTGTCCGCTCACATGGAGCTCGTCCAGCAGCGTCTGCTTTCCACTCACAGGAAGTCCGACAGAACAGGGTTACATAAGACTTTCACAGAGGGGGGCAAAGCCTAGACCTGGAGGAATGTAACGTGCACCAACACTGGCAGCCACTGGTGTAAAGTCACGGGACCCCTCAATAAAATGATAACAACTGGGAAGTCGTGTGAGCGCAGCCGGGGCCCGGTGTCCGGCCGCACTGACGGGACTCGCACCTGCCCCGTCTCCCGGCCGACTGCCGTGACTTACCCTTCAAATGTGGCTCGACGTGTAACAGGATCCTACTGTTGGTTTTCTCCTCCACCAAACATCCAGACATTCACCGAAACGTTATCTCCTCTGCGCCGCGACGCCAGGCTGCTTTGTCCGTTGTGAGAGCAGACATGTCCGTCCCGGGGAACATCCACCGGTTCTGCCTCAGACACGGAGGACGGCGAGCGGCTGTCAGGCGCTGACCCTCCGCCGCTCCGAGCCGGGGATGCTACACTCCTCCCCTGCTGTCGCTGCTCTATAACGTTAGCGCCGAGTCCAAGTTGGTGCTCACCGACATTACACAAATAATGAAATAACGCAGAACAGTGTCCGACATCATCTTAAAGGCGAACGCATCGTCGGTGTGGCGGCGGACAAAGAGCGGCTGAGAGGAGCCTGTTTAAAGGGTCGAGCAGCTCCGGAGCACTTCGACAAAACTCGGTTCAACTCGTTCACGCTGCGTCCCTATGGCCGAGTGCTGCCAAAGATCGTTTATTGTGAGTTGGTTAATCACTCAACGCCAAGTAATACAGCCTTATTGTTTATTACCCTCTCCACTGTTGCCTAAAGCTTGCTCAAATGGGATTGTTGGGTTTTCTATATCATTTTTGTATAATTATTCTCTGTAAGGTCTTAAACCTTGCACTGTAAAGTGCCTTGAGATAACTTCTGTTGTGGATTGAAATGATTTCAAACTGAACGGGTAGATAGGACACTGAACATCCAGATTCTATTTGATGTATTGTCATTACTATTGTATAGATTCATTTCATATATGCCTCTTACCTTGTGCTGTTTACACGCTACATATTAGCTGCTGTGCTTAAGAACAGTAATGAAACTATTTGCTAGAAAAAAAATAACTCTTTTGAGTCATATTCATGTAAAATTCCCTACTAATAGCAGAGTGGTATTTCAATGATAATACACATTTTTGTGATTGAAATGTTTTATCACGTTAGAACTAAATAGTTATCTGGAAGTTGAGTCATGGCAACTGGACTTCCTTTAGTTAGGTTTAAACATTTTGATATTCATCCAAGTAGCTTCTTCAGTCTGAAGATAGTTGGTCAGAGGCCACTAATTTATGCTCCAGGTTTGGTTCCACTCCACCCCTTGGCCTGAATAGTCTCGTTAGGTAAAACAAAGGATGGGGAGGATGTGAAGGATGTAATAGTCACACCTCTGCCAACCCCTCTTAACACCTAAAATGGGACATTAAGCGTGTACAACCTGGTGCAGGTGTGAATTGGGCCTGCTCTTTTTGGAGAAAAAAGTGAAACCCCGCCATGTAAGGAATGACCAGGTTTTTGCTCCAACTGTTGTTCTTTTTCTGCAACAGGTTGCTGCCTTGTTGAAGGTCCACTTGGGGGATCCACAGGTCTTGAAAGCTGTCTTCAGATGCCTGTCTTCCTTCTTTTGTGCTTCTGCAGAGGTGGGGATGTTTTGTGCTCTATGGTTCAGGGACCTAGTGGCTCCTATTTTGTGTTGTAGTGGGTGATGTGAGTCAAACACCAGGTACTGGTCAGTGTGGGTGGGTTTCCTGTAAACCTCTATTTCTAGTCTGCCATCTGTCCTTCCCTGTATAGGTTGTGCAAATCAACACCCCCTCACTCAACAGAGGTGGAGGACTTAGACACAACCTGTCTTTTATTTATCATGCTGCCCTTTCATTCATCCCCAAAAAGAGCAGGCCCAATTCACACATGCACCAGGTTGGACACACCTAACGACGCCTTTTAGGTGTTAAGAGGGGTTGAGCAGAGGTGTTTTTTTTTTCACCTAACAAGTCTATTCAGGCCAAGGGGTGGAGTGAAACCAAACCTGGAGCATAAATTTGTGGCCTCTAACCAACTATCTTCAGACTGAAGAAGCTACTTGGATAAGTAGTGAAACATTTCAACCTAACTAAAGGAAGTCAAGTTGCCATGACTCAACTTCCAGATAACTTTATCTGGACAACTGAGAATATTCACCGACAACTAAATAGTTATTACAATAAACTCTGACAGAGTGAATCCTGAATTTGGGGTTTAATGAAGTTTATCATATCTTATCTTATCTGCATTTCTCTTGTCAAAATCTTGCATCACACCAATGTGGTCAAAATTGTGCATGGCAGCTTTCTTCCACACACTGTGAGTGGAGCAGCTGGGTGCCGGAGGTGGTGTTCAAGCTTTTACCAGTTGAAAACCATCCAACAGTACAAATGAGTCAGTAATTAGTTTATTTGGCCATTTTTCCTTAAAGCCTGACATGCTGCACTCCCTGTACCCTGTCTGATGCGCGAGTAGATACATTATTTTACTCCCTAAATAGAGGGAAGGCAGACAAGGTTTCAAACGTCTGTTTTTCTCATTGCTTCACTCCAGCTCTGCACCTCCATCTCCTCAGTTCCTGGTGAACACAAATTTGATGTTGTGTAATTTATTGTGCTTTTGTGTGTTGTTATAATTAAACTGTGCAAAGAAAGAGAAATGTGTGTTCAGTGATAGTTTTGTTTTAGTTGACTCATAACAGTGACAAAGGAAGTAAAGCAAGCTGTTTAATTCACGTAGTTGTCTTATCGGGTTTTTCAAAGATATGACAACATTAGGAGTAGTTCACAGAATCCGTAGCGGAGTGGGATATCTGTTCTCTGTGTGCTCTATGGGACTCTCGGGGGACCGCCACGACAAAGACTGCGCTCAGGCAGGCTTGACCCGGGTTAGTGCACAGTTAAACAAACTATGATTATTTTAATCTGCCATTAATCTTATTCACCTCATTGATAAATATTCACTCGATTAATATGATAATGATACAACGACTACAGTGCTTATAAGCCTTATAAAATATTATCTGACCCACTTTTAATTTGTATTTTTGAACAACGATGTCCTGTGGAGTGCCAAAAACAATAATAAAGATCTATGAAGATGAAATTTAACCAGTAAAAAGTCTGTAATTATCAGTAACAAAGCTGTCTTCATCGATCACGTGACTAAGCAGCTGCACGTCGTACGGGTCCGTGAAGTCTCTCCCTCGGAGCCGTGAAGCAGCCTCTAGCACGGTGCACTGACTGTGTCCAGTCTGCTGTGGGCTTGATCTTTTTCACGGTTTCCTCTAATAATAATTGAAAAGTAATCAGTATAGAAGGCGACACGTTGTGTGCTCATGCATCTCTGGTGGTGTTTAGCCATTAGCAGAGAGCAGCTACTGTCCTACAGCAGGGCAGATGGTGGAGTCAGTGTGGTCTATTTATGATGTTACAGCACTTACTACAGAGTAGTTCAGCTTAATCTAAGTGCTGCTTTTCTGCTTTTCCTCTAGTCCTGAACACAACGAAACACTGTGTACTGTATGTTTCTAAGCACCAAACACGGCCACGTGAAGCTGATGAGTGTGCAGAACAAACACCACAACAAACCACTGGATCAGAGTAGTAGGTGGTCGTCTGACTGCTGCCCTGAAAGTCACAGAGGACACATTACACTGCAGTATTCAGACTGTGGCTACTTCATGAGTTTTTCATGAACAAACACCCCCCACTGGTGGTTACAGCAGAACACTTCTTTAGTGACTGCTAAGCTACACTTGATGGCACCAGCACAGTTTGCTCTCCTGGAGCCACTTTGTGCAGGACTCTTGAAGTAACTTCAAACGCCACGGAGCGTCTAACACCAACAGTCAAGCAGGGAGAAAAGTCCCATGACATCACGGATTTCTTGTTATTGTCACAATGACTGCGTTTGTGTGAGTCACTGAACAAATCGACAATGGCCGCCACTTCCTCTCTAAACACTATGATAAGTGCGTGATCCAGCAGATAATGGATGTTTGTGGTAAAACCCTGAGCCTTTAAATCACTTCAAATCGCTTCTACCATGAAAACACCGCTGCAGGAACTCCTTCTTACTGAATCTCTTGGCTCTGTCGAGCTCACTGACTGCAGACTAACCACTGGGCAGATTGTGAGAAAATGAGCCCCTGGATGCGGACGGGCACATAGTTTGTGTCTTATAAATAAAACTTTTCTGTCTCTTTGTGTCGCTTCTTCTTCTTCTTCTTTTGTATATTTTTGGATTGTGTATCTCTTATTGGTCATGTGCACTTCTAACTCATCAGTTTTTGTGTCTTTTTGCTTTGTTTTTTGTTCTTTGTCGTCATTTTGGACCTTTTAAAACAAGACAAAAAATGTCTGTGGCCTGCTTGACCTTTCAGGCCTACAAGCCTGTGCCCCAGTAGGTTTGTTCCATGATCTATCTATGGTACTAGATGCCTGTATTGTGAATGTGTGAGCGGAAGTGTTGAAATAGAGGTTAAACTGTAGTTTCTCATGTGTGAACTGGGCATGGTATAGTTTGTATGTTCACGTTTGATCGGTCTCAGCTCTCGGGGACCAAACAGCTCAGTTGTACTGACTGAGCGGTGCTGCTTTAGCGGGGTTGTGCTGGAGTTCATATGGTCTGCTGATGTTGAGTAACTTGGTAGGGATTCAGCGAAACACAGTCTTTCTTCACTCTGTGGAGATGTTGCAGTCCTGGGACCACAGATTGCCCCACACGACGCTGCGGGACATTTCAACAGACACGGTCACACAACAAGTCATTATCTGCCTCTTAAGGCAAAGCAGGCTGTAAGAAACCTGTGTGACACTCTCCTTTCTAAATGAGGAGTTAATTACCCCAGTGATGCGTGGCTAAAAAATATTATCTGATAATCATAACAGCAGGAAGTGTTTCAGCATTTTGTTTGTGTAGAGTGTTGTGTTTTCTGATGTCTTTAAACGCCTCAGATAACATATTAGGTCCCAAAGAACCACGTGTACTATGCAGAATCTAAGAGGGGAAAAATACATCATTCTAACAATGTGTGTGTTGAAATGATACAACTTTTGGTTTGTTATGTTAGGTAAAAATTACAAAAAAAAAAACAGTGGGGTCTGGCTTGCTGCCCCTGCCCCCTCCCCTGTGTCTCCTATCTCTGTGTCCCTTCACTACCATCACAGCCACAGGAAGGCCCTGGCAGCCCAAAACACTGATACTATCTCTGCGCTCCTCATCTCCGTCCTCCACTGTGTTGAAATCTTGCCCATCCCACAAAGGGAAACTGCTGGTGCGCAACGGTCCATGGCATGACGTCCGTTTCTGTGGGTAGGCAGCTTATGGTAAATAATGTGGCAGGTGCACAACATGTTCACTGATGGAGGATGCACTGGTGAATCAGTGAGAGAATTAATGTCCATAGTTGATGCTCTATGAGGAAGCACTGAAGCCATGTTCTGACCATTCTTAAAGATCACACACAAAAGTTTATGGTTTTGTAAGGCCACAAGCAATTATTTATTTATTTATCACAGTATTTAACACAATATTTAACACAGTATTGCCACAATATAACATGACTATGACTTTTTAAAACACCTTCAGGTAACTTCTTTACATATTTAACACTGCGTCAAAATCATTTCAAGTAATCCCACACTCACTTAGAGTAATATAAAGAGAGAGGCTCTTAGATTTCATTGAACCACAGTTTGTTGTGTAACCGTCTTGGGCAACAACACTTACAATCATCTCTGACTATAACAAGAACTATCAGGTAGATGATTAGGCAATGTTTTGTTAAATCAGATCATAGAACAACTTATAGTGCCCCTCTTACAACGAGTATCCATGTGTGGACACGTTGCCTGAATGGCTTCCTGAAATCAGCATCTTTAAACAGGAATACTCCCTTTTTGATCATTCCTCCTATAATCAGTCTTCACAACCTAATCTGCTTCTGCATTCATTGAATGTTGCTCTCAACTTTATAATGTACAAAGGTCTACATTTAAAACTACCACACACCTTCCAACAGTAAATACAGCACAATAGTAACAGTATTCTTAAAATGTTCAGAGCTCTGGTAGCGGGCAGCGTCATGGCAACATGAAAACATTTTATTTCTTCAACTAACTGTTACATTATCTGTAAATGTCATAAAACACCACATACAAGCAGTATCATTGCTTAGCACCTGTAAGTAGAAATGATTCTGCACATTGAAGGAGGGAGTATGGGCCTTAAATCGAAAGAAACCAGAAACACATGAGCAAATGCATAAGGCATGGCTTAAACTGCACCCAGAGTACGTTTTACAAACTGAACCTATAATGAAATTGTTACATCAGACTTTAGATGCCGACTAAATGTTTTATTCTTCTCCTCTGAAAGACTTTAGTCAAATAATCACAAAATGTAATCAGGCTGAGTGTTAGACACTGACAATGAATGTCATGCCTACAAGTGGATGTTAATGGCAGCTACTAATCAGATGCTGGACTCCCCTACTGCTCCGCTCTCTGCTCCCTGCAGGTGTCGCTGAGACAGGATGTGTTTGAGAGTGTCCAGCTCCTGCGTCAGCTGCCCTATCCTCATCTGCAGCTTCTGGTTCTCATCCTGCAGCTGCACAGCTCTCTGCTGGGTCAGCAGGATCCTCCTGCGGGCCTTGTCCCGGCTCTTCCTCACAGCGATGTTGTTCCTCTCTCGCCTCTGACGGTACTCTGCGCTGTCTTTGCTGATGCTCCTCTTGGGCACAGGACCCCTCATGCTTGGCAAGAGGAAGGGGGAGAAGTCCTGGAGGTCCCCGAACACAAACAAATAGAGGTTAGCAGGATGAGAGTGGTGACTGAGCATTATTAGCTACTGATGAATTATTACACATGAGAAGTGTCACCTGCTGAGTGCTGCCGTGGCTCTGGTGGTGGTTGGTGCTCCCCGCATTCGAGGTGTTGCCGACACAGGATGTGGAGTAAGGCAGATACGAAAGTCCCATCATCTGCTCTGCCACTCTGTCGTCAGCGCCCCCCCTCATCATTCCCTGAGACTGGCTGTACGGTATCATGTCCATCTGCGTCAGCTGACCGGTGGACCCAGCCTGGCTGGAGGTGACAGCGTTTAGGGAGTGGGCCTGACTCGGATACGCACTGGCCCACTCCTGGATGACAGAGGACACCCTGGAATCAGACATCTGGAGGGGTCGGTGGTCAGGATGTATGGAATAGTATAGTTTTAGTTGAAAAAGTAACACAAAGAATCAACTCTGGCAGCAACAAAACAACATTTAGGGAAAAATACAAATAAAACAGGAACACAAGACACGGACACAGACATTTTCTACTACTTTCTACTTCAATACCACTTCATTTGAATGATTGATATTATATTTGACTACTAATCACAATTAAACAAATAACAACAATTAAAAATGTACATACGTGATGTAAGCTTGTTCAATTATCTCCAATTTAGTGGCAAAAAATACATTAAATACTGTAGATGTTAATGAGCTGGTACATCATATTTCAACTCTGATGTTATCTTGTGTACACTAATACCGACCTTACTGATAATACATTGCATTAAATTAAAAAAAAAAGTAAATGGAGACTTTTTAATGTTATGTTTTAACCAATTCACAGATGTAAAGTCATTTAAAAATAGTTACCTTTAACATATGAGGATTGTCGAGTGTGACAATGGTAGATCAGATGTTTCCGTTTTTATTATCATTATTATTTTAAGTAATTTCTAAGCAGATATTTTATAAAAGTGCATTTTTCATTGTTGGCTTAAGGGTTTATCAGCAAAATTTATAAATCTATTACCTCTTTTTCATTGTTTTACAAAAAAAGTTTTTACTACTGTAACCCATTAAAATAAACCAAAAAATGTAGACAAAATAAAAATAAGCTGCAGACTATATATGAAAATACTTTTTGGAGCTTTATCATTTGTCAGTAGTTCTGTGTGTGACCTATTCTATTTTGATTATCCATTTACACTTTAAATCCATATGTGCCTAATAAAACAGACTTTGTAATTAACATTTAGTTCTATCAAAAAGACACTTTAAAATAACTTTCTATTCAGAGAGGTGAGAGATGACTTTAAGGTTAAGGTTAATGCCGTTATAACAAGTATAACTGTACAAGAACTGTCTAATATGAGCCCAACTTTGAATTCTTCAGACAGTTTCTTTAGGAAGCAACATTTGAACATCTCTCACAAACACTGAGAAAGTTGTCATCTGACTTACCATGACTCTTCAGGTTGATCAGACAGAGGAATACAGAGACTGAGACAGGTGCTCCTGTGATGTTCCCTCCATCACTTCCCTCTCTCTCTCTCTCTCTCTCTCTCTCTCTCTCTCTCTCTCTCTCTCTCTCTCACGCACACACACACACACACACACACACACACAGAGAAAGAGAGAGGGGGGGAGAGGATTCAATTACAAAAGGAAAAGCAAAGCGGTTAAGTTAAGAGTCTATAGATTATATACACTTATATAGGCTGCTATTGTTAAAGTTGATAATTTTAACTTTTAATGAAGTTTTTCTTTTTATTTCAAGTTGAAACTCTTTCCGCTTTCTAATGAACAGCGTTAGAGCAGGATGTTAGTCCCTCTGCGGCTTCCGTAGAGGAATAGCAACTTAAAATGGCTGCTCCTGTTGACAACGTGAGTAAAAGCCTGCTACATGCTACTTATTAGAAACAAGCATTTATCTTTTCATTCTTGTTGTTTGCATTTAAAATCATGCGGACGACATAAAGACTGTTTTCAAATGTATTATAAAGATGTCCGTGTTTATAGAGACGGAGCTAGTTGAACTAGCTAGCTAGTTACCAGCTGAATGACTGCTAACATAATTTACTGACTGTTGGACTGTATGTTTATTGTACTTTACTTTACTTTGCTTCTAGGATTTAATTGAAAGTGATCTACCCAAAGCGGTCCAGCTGTTGAATACTCTCACAGAACAGGTACGAGAATAACATGTAATGCCCCCTGTATATGTAGATGGTGCGTGTGTGTTGACATACATGTAACAGGAGAATATTGTCTTGTCCTGTTGTTTAGTCCCAGCCTTGTCTACTGTCATTAATTTTGGTGAGAATGTTTCTTTGTAGATAACTCAGCAGGTGTAAATTAAAGTCTCTGTAGGAGACTCATGATGTGCAGATATGAGTCTCTCTGAAACTGTTGTTTCTCCTCAGGTGGCCTCAGTCACGAGTCATGTCCGTGAGCTGCTGACTAAAGTAAAGGATGGGACATTTAACACATCAAAGGTGAGCAGCGAGACTCTAGAGAAAGTTTGTGCATTAAAACTCACAGAACGTGTAGGTTATAGTTCAAACTGTTAACTTTTGACTGATTTCAAATTGATAAATGTATTGTATGTATTGTAATAAAAGCTTAGACTCCATGTTAAAAAGCTTAGTATCAGCATAGGACTACCACTGTCCACAGTGTTAAGACACTTGTCCTGTCTGACTCACTATCTGTCCTCTCTCCAGGGTTTGTCTTTCTTGGACCTTCGGTATCACCTGCTGCTCTTCTACCTGCAGGACCTCACTCACATGATCAGCATCAAGACAGAGGGAAGCAAAATAAAAGACAGCGAAGCTCTGAACAGAATCGTCACAATCAGAACGGTAAGTTGTCACAAAAATAAAATGGTTTATTCCCATCTGTTGAGCTGACGTAGTATTTCATCAAGTCTTCTGTCTTCCAACATAAGGTCTTGGAAAAGATGCGACCCTTGGACCACAAACTGAAGTACCAGATTGATAAACTGGTGCGCACAGCTGTTACTGGCAGTTTAGGTAAGACGGTCAGACAACACAAGTATGTGCTTGAAAGGTTTTTCTCACACATTGCTACAAGTCTGGTGTGTCTAATATGTGAATTGTTGATTTGTAGCTGAAAATGATCCGATGCAGCTGCGTCCTAATCCTGAGAATCTCATCAGCAAAGTAAGTCACACAGTCATATTGTTTTTTTGTTCGTTCGTTCTGTTCGATGTGTATTTCTTTTCCTGCCTTATTCCTGTTATCATTTTCGTGTGTATCTACAATATGTTTCTCTGTGTAATAGCTACTTCAACACATGAATTCCCTTCTGGGATTAAGTACCTATCTATCTACATCTATCTATTTTTTCATCTTTCCATTTTTGATCAACCAGCTGAATGAATCAGAGGACTCTGACGATGAAGCCGAGGCGAACGCAGCCTCAAATAAGAAAGCAGCCCACTCTAGTGGCAAGAAATATGTACCGCCAAAGATCGCCCCAGTGCATTATGGTAAAGTTGTGGTTCATTTTCCAGTGTCATTGCTTGTCATAGAAAAATGTCTCTTTTCAATAGGATGTATTTTTCTTCCTTTTGTTGCTTATTCGGATCAAGTTAGAGTAGTTTAAATACTACTAACACACTTCATCTTTGACATGTAGACGATGATGTGACCGAGGCAGACCGGAAGAAGGCTCAGGCAGAACGTCAGCGACGAGCAGCTCTGAGAAGCTCTGTGATCCAGGAGCTGAGACAGCAGTACAGCGACGCTCCCGAAGAGATCAGGGACAGGCGAGACTTCCAGAGCGACCGGCAGAGCCGCGAGGAGATACACAGGTAGACAGAGAAAGGCTGGTCACCGATTAGGTGAGGTGCAGGAAGAAAGATTTGTCAAATGGGAAAGAATAAGACGGTGAGATTATATCCATCACCTCCTAGGATATGAAACCTTCTGAGTGGAATGTTTTAGAGATTTCAGAAGAGATGGTCTAAAGAGAGAAAGGACAAGACAATGAACCTGCACATACATACAGTATATGTAGGCACATCTAAAATCAGAAGACAATAAAACATACTTAATAGATTAATTCATCATTTAAACACATTTTCACATACATAGAGCCAGACTCAGCAAAGACTGCAAACTGAGTGGAATGGCTGGATGGAGGCTCCTCATAATAAATAGCAGTGTGATTTTAAACTAGAACTAACACCACGTAACCTGTAGAAAACTAAATGAAGTGGTTTCCTCCTGAACATTGGTTCATTTAAGAACAAAGCAGCATCTTCTGTTACCGTAGTTGAAACCTAAGCCACGCTTCCAGACTAAGTGATCAGTGATCTGCTATATGTAATCATGGATCTACGATAACCAGGTCACACAGTCATGTTTCTTTGTCACCTCTTTACTTCATAGGAAAAATTATGAGGAGTCGATGATGGTGCGCCTCAACATGCCGAAGCATCAGAAGAGTGCCAGGAAGAGGGGGATGATGGCCATGTCTGGCCAGCTGAGCGGTATTGCACACTTCAGTGATATCACGGCGCTGACAGGCGGCGAGGGGGGCCAGGTGAGCTGCTCTGCACTGTTCATTTGGCTCAGTTAGAGTTGATAACGCTGCTGCTACACTTGGGACTTGTGGATGGATTTTCAAAGAGAACAGTTGACAGCTTGTGCTAACACTTAGATTCTTTTGGTCCAGGATGGAGAGACCAGCCGCCCCAAGAAAAAGAAGAAACTCATGAAGAAGAAAACCAAGAGAAGAGGTGAGGACACCACATCCACATAAAAATCGGGATCATTTATATTGAAACTCTTACTTTCTAAAGTTGCTGCTGCAGCAGCATTGTATCTGCTCCTTTACTCTGCTCTCTAAACTACATCTGTCATTTTCCAGTTTAGTTTCAATTTGGAACCAAAGGTGATAAAATGTCTCTCAGGTCTTCAGTCTGCCTTAATAATGAAACCAGTAACCTGATGAGTTAATCTTCATGCTGACGCTAAATGCAGCCAGCAAAGAATCTTTTGCGTGGTAATCCTGTTTCATTGCAATAATCTAACTTCTTTTCCTTCCAGCTTTCAGAAAGCACAGATAGACGTGAAACGTGATGTTCAGTCACGACCAGATGACAACCTGAAGAGGATTTCTTACAGTTTGAATAACTACACTGTGCAGAGGACTGTATAACCATCAAAATAAACTTTCCACTACTTTTAGATCAAGTGTTGGGACTTTTTCATTTGGACTGTGGAATAAATGTTTGCTGTCATGTTTTTTCTTTTCTCCATTAGAGGGCAGCTTTGTCCGAGCTAACAGACGAGCATAAGGACATGAACACTGCAAGTTTTGTCCTTCACAATGATGCCTGGGCTCATTGTGACATGTGCGTCAAGTTCTAAACTAGTTTGAAAGTGATCAAGGCTTCATCAAAATTCACACAGAAGTCAAATTTAAGCTGCATTTAAAGTAGTAGAGTGAATATCCTGGCTGCTTGGAGACTAATGACAGTGGCAAGTATCTTGTACAAACATTATGTGCTTGTTTAGACATCATGATTTTACTTAACCTTTACTTTGCTATATTTGACAACTTTAGTTACTTTTAATCAAATTAATACAAAATTAAGTACTCAAATTAAAATTAAATCAAATGAATCTAGTGCTATATTGACTGTGTAATTTTGCATAAAGATGATGCAAGTATACTTTGAGCCAGTAGTTTTTTGGAATCCTACTTTTGAGTCCTACTCTGTGGTACTGCTACTTTTACTTAAGTACATGAAATGAAATAACAGCGTCACCATTCAGGACAAACTCACACTGACAGTCTTATTTTTACACAATGTCTTTATTTTTTTTTTTCCCTAATTACAGACTCATGGGTTAAAAATAAAAATAAAAAAGCAAAACATTTGTTCAACCCCACTCCCCCCTTTTTTCAAAAACAAACCAAAACAAATGAAAAAGAAACATTTCCCCGCACAAACCCCTCCCCTACCTTTCCCCACCCTAAAGCAACAGTTTCTCTCCTCTCCTTTTATTAAATTAATGTCGTTAGCTCATCAGCCCTCCTCAGACAAGCCATGACTGCACTGCTCCAAGTCAGAGAAGGGGGGCACCCTAAGGTTCGTGCTTTACACCCAAAAAAAAAAAACCCCTCCCCCCTCCCCCCTGCTCTCTGGTCCTGCCCTCCTCACTCAGCTGTGTTAGCTCCAACTCTGGATAGAAATCATGTGGTAGGTTGGCTGCCGGTTACGTGCCGTCTGTACTGCGCTGTGTGTGTGTGTGTGTGTGTGTGTGTGTATTTGTGAGACATAGTGTGAAAAGGACTAAAAGCATCATCAGCGCTTGCTGTTGTAGTAAATGCCCCCTGCCGTGGGCCTGTGGTCACCCTGCCCCCCGCCCCCGCCCCCCCACACGGACAGGATGGGGTGAGTGTGCATAGTGGGAGCAGAGAGAGAGATAGACGCTGCAGAGACAGTGGGGGGGGGCCGGCGCCACCTGGGGAGGGGTCGTCAGCCTCCACTGGTCCTGAAACCTGAAACGACAAGAAGTGGTCTAATATACAGAGAGAGGAGGGGGAGGGGGGGGAGAAGGATGAGAGATGCAACACAAGGAACACAAAGGGTGGCAGAGGGTAGGTAGGAGTGGGGGGTATTTGCTGCACGACGAAGCCCATCCACGAGTAAAAAAAAAAAAAAAAAGAAAAAAAAAAAGAAAAGATAATATGCATGTACAATCCAACTGAACACTGAAGTGTGACTCCATGGTGGGCGGGGAGTCAGCATGACTAATAAAATGCAGGGAAGAAAGGGGTGAGGTTAGGGGTGAGAGCAGAGAACAGCAGGTATAGGAGGGATAGAGGAGGGAGGGGGTGATACATTCTCAAACAAACTTAAAACAGTGGCTACTGGAAGTTTCACATGTGAACGGTACATTAAGAACAAAAGAAATGAACACAGCATCTTTTCTTGTTGCCCCCCTCCCCCTCGTTGTTTTTTTTTTTTTTTTTTTTTTTGCTGGTGGAGGGTGAGTGGGTGGGCTGTATTGGTGGTGATGGTGTGAAAGCAGGAGGTCACAGCCAGACCAAGGACACACATCTGCAGCCTGAGATACCATACCATTTTCTCTCTCCCCCTGCCCCATCCCTCCCCCTCCCCAAACAACCAACAAAAACATCTGCTACTGTACTGCCCCCCCAGTGGCCAACTGATACCTTACCAGGGCTGACTGCATCAACCTCGGCACACGCACGCTCACACACAATCTCACACTGCGGCAGTCAGTCTCTGTCCACGACAGGTTTTTTTTTTGTTTTTTGTTTTTTCCTTTTTTGTCTGTTTTCTCTCTCTTCTGGGGTTCTCTTCTTTTATTGTTAAGGAGGGGAAGGGTAGGGGGAGGGAGGGGGCTTTTTTTGTCATCATGTGTGTTTTCTAAATATGAACAGAGAGGGTTGATAGTAAGGGGAGGGGGAGGGGGGAATGGGAGGGGTGTTTAGTAAGGGGAATACCACGATGTTGTTCGCCCTCGGCCCCTGGAAAAGAGAGAGAAAAAGAGGGTGAGTTTTTTTTTCCCTGACGGCACCAATTTCCTGGTGTGATGTCATAGAATAGGTGTGTATGTGTGCGTTCGTGGGCAGAAAAGGGTCTGCTGAAATTTCAGTACCGGAAGTGAGGTGAAAGGAGGTGGGGGACGACAAAATATGCTAATATAGAATGATCAAAATGAATAACAAAGAGGTCCACAGGTCACTAAAATAGACACACTGTGCCTTTGATCAGTCTGGAAAAATGAGACTGAAAGAAGCTGAGAGCAGCTTTGTGAAGACAAAAACTGTTGGATTTCTACATATTAGGAGGAAATGATCAGTGTGTGGGTGTGAGGGGAACAGCAAAGACACTCTCTCCCTCTTTCTCTCTCTCTGCGTGTGTGTGTCTCTCTGAGTGAGAGCCGCCTCTGGGGTCACTGTGGGGGAAGACTGAGGACAAACAGCACCACACATGTACCCCCCCCCACCCACCCAGAAGCAGGGCACACATTCGTGAACACACACACACACACACAGCCGTGTCACAGGCATCATCTCTCTCACTCTCTCAGAAACACACAGAGTTCAGTGGCGACAAACACAGACGGGTCACACTGGGACTGAAACCAGTGGTCAGGCTGCAGTAATGAACCCTCGTATCTGGGAGTGAATGCTGGAAAAGGCGAATCAAACAATGTGTGTGACCTCGTGTACATGCAAGGACACACACACACATACACACACACAGACAGACAGACACGCTACCCTAAGCGCGGGGACAACAGAAAGCTTCTGCCACATCATGAGTCCAGCATTTGTGTCTCCTGGCTCACATCCACAATGACATTACTGGATGTAACGGCAGAGGAGATACTTGCACTCTGCTTGTTTGGAGTTTAATGCCATTACACTCTGGCAGATGACTCTACTTTAGCCTCTTATAAAAGACAGCCAATCACTTTGATGCTTTAATGAAACTCATCACACAGTCAGAGCCAAGCACTGTGAAATCCTCCCAAACTCACAGAGTCCATGTCAAAGATTTCCAGCAGGCTGTGCAGTTTGCTCACCACAGATGTTCCCACAACAAGACAAGGCCCCAGTGAACTGTGCTACTAGGTTGGAGTGAACACTATATTAAGTCTTTCAGCTTTTACCTTCGGTACTTTCAGTTTCTGGAGATTTGATTTAATATCCAATCTCTATCAGCTTCTCCACAAGTCTTCGTGCCTTGTCCTGCGCCTTGGGCAAAATCCCAGTGAGCCAACAGGCAGGGTTAGTGTTTCTTGGTATGTGTGGGAGTACACAGAGTGATTAGAGAGATTCTGACCTTGAGTTGCAGACACTTTCTCACACAGAGCAGTGAGCAGGAATGGAAGCCTTCCTTGTGGTTACTTAAAGGCGGCCTCGCTGAAGTGAGAATTCATTGCACAAATAACTTAAGTAGAGAGCCAGGGCACAAATGTAGCAAGAGAAACAAATGAGATAAAATGGACTAAGTAGGGGCCCGTGAGGACGACTTGGCAAACTGTTTATAGCCGAAATAAAGGGCCCTTGCATGAGTGGGTTTAGGCTCTGCTGGGAAATGATAAATATTAAACAAGAGCAGAACCCGAAAGGATCCAGATGACAACCAAATCAGAATCTCTCACTGTCAAAGCTCAGTGCATGTGTCAGGAACCAAGCATGCTGATGTTATGCACCACACGTCCCATCTCAGTCTCAACAATAAAGCAAGATGGCTCCACAGACAGAGCTCCACCATGGGCCTAATATTTGTAACTTTGATTTCTCAGCGCCTACAGAGCTAGCCACAGTTTGCACAGAGAGTAATTTAGCTTGTGTTGATCATTACAACCAAAGCCACCTGATTTTGCATCATGCCATTTACAGAAACTGTGCAGCTCCAGTTACTCACATGCTGTAAAAACCATAGTCTTGCAGACAAGTCTACAAAGACTCCAAGGGCCCCATAGCAGAGCTCTGAAGTAAATGCATCACATGGACAGATTCATGTAATTTCAGAAATACTGTATGAAGAAGGCCTCCAATCCCAGTGCACAACACTGATCAACACCAGGTCCTTCCTGTGGTTCATTCTGGATATCACAGTAATGTAAAACCAAATGCCATCTGAGGATTTAACAGCCTTATAGAAGGAAAAACAAAAAACAAAAACAAATCCACACGCCACAGAGCAGAGGGGGTACTCCAGAAAGCAGATTTAGTGACAACTCTGACTTCAAACCTGAGTTTTCAGTTCAAAAAATTTAACACTTAACTCAGAGTTGGTTACAGAATTCACACAGATCCGATCATTTATCTCCACAAGATTATATTGGGAGTAGAAGAGGAGAATCCTGGATATTAGTTTGACATTTGATTGGAATTTTCTACATGGTGGATTCAGCTCAGAATGAAATTTAGTCCTTTCCAACATTGTGACTCTGTGGACATTAGTAAGTTCTTCTGTACTTAAATGTGTACTGTAAACACTGTAAGTCAAGAACCGTGTGAAGCTTTGCCCACATGAAGAGTTGTTTTTCATGTTGCAACTGGTCGCACTGATCTAACTTTCTTAGTATAGTTACTGATCGTATTGGAGATGATGTGAAGATTTCTGAGTGAGAATAACTGGTCTGTAGAAGAAAACACTTCAAAAAGAATTTAACTAAAGCTTTAAAGATGAGTTTTTCAGTATAGGCTATAACTTCTTTTAACGTATTTCAGTGACTGTTTTTTGATCAAATAGACATTGAAACATACATAGCTACTAAATGCTGTTGAGATTTGAGTTTGAAATCTCTAAATATTTAACCTCAACCCCATCAGGTTACAGTTAAAGAGATTTAATATATTCATGTAACAATCAGTAGGACTGCTGAACCTTCATCAACCAATCATTTACAAAGTTAAATAATGAATGGCTACAAACAACATAAGCATCATTTTTATTCACTCTCCGTTGGGATTTGGTTTTAAAGACAAATTGCCATTATGTCATATCTATAATTCATGCCACCATTCTATTGATAATGAATTTTTATAATCCTCACATGCGTGCTTAAGCTTACTCAACTCAGAGTTCAAGGTTAGATTCAGAGTTTGTTTAAGCAGCTTTCTGGAGGAGGCCCCTGGGTAGAACAGACTGATGTGCACCAAGTCTGTTGGCCTCCAATGAAATGGCTGTACGATGTGGCATGCAATGAGCCCCTCACTTCCACAATTGTGTGTGATGTGATCTCTAACCTGACTGCATAGCACCTGTGTTTCTGTAACATACACCTACGCAACCTGTCCCTGTGACAGATCCCTCTGATGTTCTCTGAGTACACGGCCATTTATTCTACGATAACTGATATTAAGTCTAAATCATGATGAAATGAAACTCACTGGTTACAATACTAAAATAAAACTATGTGTACAGAGCTGTACCAATGCTCAAATTGTTTTTCCAGACCATGTAGTAGAAAACTTATATAATATATTAATATAAAGAGATTGGCAAACGGTGCACATGTTGAACTACAGAACTACATATTCCTCATAGGCACACAGCTAAGGCAAGAAGTACCACTAAAATACTACTGATTTCCGAAGTACTGTTAAAAACAAGGTCATTTTTGTTTTCTGGTAAATTAACATTTTGATTTAGTGTTCAGTCTGAATTTTAAAAGATAAGAAGATTTTAAATCAATATCCACTTCACTTTATCAGTATGTTTTATGCAGTGAAGGAAGTACTAAAAATGACATACTTTAATAATGCCCATAGGTTTTTTCTGTGTCTTGTCCGGGGACACCTCGACAAACGGCCAGGAGGGACTTGGAGTTAAACAACTGACCCTGATGTTAATAGACAACTGCTCTATTAACTGATCTACTCTCACCCAGAATCAGTACTCTTTCTTTAATTTAGCAAAAGTGCAAACAGGCTGCACTGTTTTGCATCAATAATAAAAGTCCAGTCCAGTCACTAAGCATTAGCAGCAAGTTGGGATAATGTACTGTGGGTATCTAAAGTATTAGATTAGTTAGTCTAGCTGCAACTAGTGAGTATTTAAAACATGGATTGATCTGCCGATTATGCGATTTATAGTTTGGTTTGTAGAGAAATGTGAAAATTGTCAGTATCTGTTCTGTCTGAACCAATCGTCAGTGTTCTTACAATTATAGAAAAACAGAAAACTGTAGGATGAGAAAAGCTGCGCTGCAGCTGTAAAGTTTGGGGCAATATTTTGATCCCTAGGACTAAAGTTACTGTATGGACAGAGAGCTCAGATAATGTGGCTTCGGTTGATAAATGCATCTGGACACAGATTTATCTAAAACCACCTTATCTGGGTTTGTTAGGTAGAACCCTGTATATTGTGCACCATTTACCAATCTGTGGGCTCAGTTTATTAATGCTCGTCGTATTAATGCTCGTCATAGTGATACGATTTCACTACAGCTAGTCTAGATCCTGATTTATTGACTCATCCCTCATTTTGTATAAAATACATCAAAATCGTTAATTCGTTGTCCTCTTCCCTTTTGTGGTGAAACACAAAAGATCCACTAGACCTCAAGGTGCTATGAGGTAGTTGATCAACTGTCCAAGTCTACTCCTCTCTAGCTTCATATTTAGTGCAGTGCTGTGTCAGGTAGGACGTGTCTCAACGTCAGCTCACCTGAAGGCCCGTCCTCTGCCTCTGGGTGGTGTGTAGCCACTGTAGTAGCGTGCGCGCGACGAGAAACTTCCTCCCCGTGATCGGAAGCGAGCCCGTGGAAAGCCGCGGTCTGTGGTGCTGATACCGGGTCTGTTCGTTCTTTTAGCTCCCACCTGAGGACAGAGCATCAAACAGGTGCCAGTTGCAGACAGAATGACAAAGCAGTGTCCACCCTCTTCTTTTAGTTCCAGATTTGAGTAGGTTTTACCCATGTCACTTCTTCTGTTTTGTTGCTTTTCTAACTTTGATTTCTTAATCCAGTATAGTGCCTTTTAAAGAATGAAAATCTCACCTTTATCTGCCTTCCTCTGAAAAGGGACTCATCCAAAGCCATGGCTGTCCTCACAGACTCTTTGTCTGCAAACTCAATATAGGCAAACCTGCAGAAAAAACAAACAAACAAAAAAAAAAAAAGATAAGCCCCAAAATACTCAAAAGAAGAGAGAAAAACAACAATAACATGCAGAGAACAGCAATAGTATGACACCTCATCTGACTGATGTAAGAAGTCTTGTTTAACAATAAACCCCGTGCCTTTAACACTGGAGGTGAGTTTAAGCAGCACATCCCCAGAACTCTGGATTGAACAGTGGCCTGATCCAGCCAGCTACTCTGTATCCACACATGTAAACAGACTGTAAGGCTATTATGATCATGGTATACAGTATTCTACTGTAATAACAAGTAAACATAAACAATTGGTATTCAAACATGTTAAAATAGTTGAACAATGAAGTTGAATAGTGATGGATTAAAAAAAAAAAAAAATTAAATATGTTTTTAATATGATTTTAAAAGTTAAAACTGTTGATTTTATTGCAAATTTTGTTTTTTAAAGTCTAGAGCTCGATCTCTGCATATGTGCCTGTTCTCAGGCTAAACATGTTCATTACTTGTAGCGATGCCTCAGAAAATCTGTCCACCCACAGTGAGTCTGTGGTTTATTTGCCACATAAGATGATGATGACTTGACATCCACCCACTCATCTGCTACAAAGTGGAAAAGGCATTATGTTGGTTATTACCCTTTGGGATGCCCTGTGTATTTGTCACATAGGATGGTGACTCTGTTTACTGAACCACAGCCATGAAAGTGAGCCTCAAGCTCTTCTGCTGTGGCACCATAGTCCACCTAAAGACACAAAAGACACAGTTTAACTGGGTTAAATCACAACCTGTGCAAAGTGGATGCATTTCAAATCTGACCAAACCAAACCAAACTGAATACAAATCTTTCAAATTGTTCTAAATCAAATTTAAGCATAAAGATACAAACAGCTCTGTGTCATTTATCATCAAAGGAGTAGGAAGTGGTTTAATAAAATAAAAAAATAAAAGTCAGCAACTACTGTACTAAACTAAAAATTATTGTGAAAAGTGTTGTGAAGCTCACAAAAACATATTCACTGTTTTATAGTGGCCTCTTTTTCAATTATTTTCTGGCAAAAAGCCATTTTGGCTCCATGCACGTCTTGTGGCCACCTCTGCAGCTGGAAGTGTGTAATCTCAGAAGAGAGCATCTCTCTCACAAGAGCATAAGGAGATGCCAACTTTCCTCCATTTTAATACTCAAAAAAAAAAAAAAAAAAAGAAAAAAGAAAAAAAAGAAATGTTCTTGATGTAGCCTAAATTGCAGCAGGGTAGACTAAAGAACGGGGTACGCTGTTATTTTGTACTGCTGCCATCCTTGGTTAAATTTTGACATGAAAAAAAGGATAATGGAATTTTTATATATCTTTCATCAGCAAGAAAGTTAATTAACAGACTTTTAAATCAAGTATTTATCTTTATATTCAACTGTTACAACATCACTAAAGGACCTCAAGTTGAATTTAACAGTTAATTAAATATGAGCCAGTGAGTAACTGTGCAATTCATAGCCGATTACTCGATAATCGATAGACTAATCCACATAGTCCTTAGTTGCAGCCATAAACTACAATGCGGTCAACATGTGAGCAATACAGTTTGACAAGTGGTCTTCCAGAGAAATATACCAGTTAAAACCTGTCCATTTCCTCAGCCACTTCAAGAGGACATTTAGACATTTCAATATATTTTTTAAAAACATGAGACCAACACTTGTAACAGTCATCTGTCTACAGTGGAAGCTGAAACAAGTGTCTGTGAGAGAAAGAACACTAGTGGAGGAGACTAATAACAGACAACCCTGGAGCACCAACAGGACTTAATGACTAAGCATTCACCACAATGCTTTATAGACATAATTCACCACAAGGCACACAAGACCGAGACAAAGTAGAAAACTCTGTTCTCTGCAAGGTATGTTTTGTGCATGTCTGCACTCTGAATACTTCAAAGTAACAATATTTAAGTCCTGAAGTGACCAAGACCTAAATCCAATCAAGAAGATGGACATTGTTTTTTGCTTATTATCACTGTTGGTTCACAAAGCTTGAGTGGTTTTGCTAAGAAGAACAGGAGAAAGCGCACAAAGCTCACACCAAGCCACAGATACAGAATAGAAGACATCATCAATAGGTTTAACTCTGCAACCTAAAAAGATCACAGATGTGAGTTTTTATAGCCACTGTATATCGTGATTTAGTGTCTAATTGGTTTAGAAAAAAATATTTAGTTTGACGTCATCAACAGTTGCAAGAAGACCAAGTATGATACAAAGAGACAGTTACTCACATTTCCGACATAAATAGATCTGCCATCTGCTTCCATCTTCTCCTCGATTGACATAATGACGGGCCCGACTACACAAAGCAGAGAAAAACAAGGAAAAAATACTTCTACTAAATATTTGTATTAAACATCAAATTTTCATAACTGCTGTTTGCCAAACTTCGTGTTGTGAAGCAAAGTGTATAACAACAGCAAAGTCCATTAATTACAGGCACAGATGAGTGGCGCATCATGTGCAGGTCTGAGGGCAAAGTTACATTTGGCAGTGGACGTAGGGGCTGTAAAAAAGTGGAAGGCTTCTGTGACTGAGTGAAACTGGTTTTCTAATTATAAATTACATTTTGCAGTCCATTTCCTAAGTACTGCATTCTTAATTTCATCCATCAACATTTAATGATGAATGAACAAGAACCAGCATGGCCACTCTGACCAGTCCACAGCTCCACAGCCCTATATGCAGTAATCTGTTAAACATGGCCAGCATTCCATTTTTCCCATGCTCACCCTTGCCTGCTACAATATTAAGTATTTATATTGTGGCCGATCAGTTTATAAGAAGCATTATCTATAATAATACATACATAAAATATGGAAATACTGCAAGTACTTCTTAACTGTATTTGACTACAGTACTTGTAATTAGTAACGTTCCACTTGCAATTATGAACAGTTTGTCAAAGAGAATCAAATTAATAAAATAACGGTACAGTATTGTTATTCAGCAAAAAACAAGCAGGCTGAGTTTCAACTTAAGGTGAAGAAAACTTCAGTTTTCTGGTCTAGAAACAAAGATTTTAGCCGAGGTGATTACTGGGGCCAGAAGAAGAACTTTAATGAGCTCATTCAGAGAATTTGTAAAAAAGAGCAGATCCTTTATAAATAAGTCTGATCGGTTTGATTTTATGCCGTATTAGCCAAAAAGAGGTTCCTGATCTGGAACAGAAAACCGAGTTCGTATCAAGTCAAAGTTCTGTGTCAGACTTTGTTAAGCCCACTAGACATGCAAACATTGAGTCTAGACCAATGGCCTAGACTCAAAACAACCCATACACACCTGGTGGAGGACTTAGATTCATCTGTTTCTCCACCTCATTTTGTAGCTCCTTCAGCTTCTCTGCCTCTTCCTCCATCTCTCTGACGCGAGCTTTGATTGCCTCCAGCTCCTGCAACGCAGACACAACATGAGCACAATACAACACACTGAAGCATTAATTTAACATTTAACAAGTGTCACAGTTATACGATGTAGATGACTGTTGGGCTAAACTTCCCCACAAAAACATGATCACTAAGCAACAATGTCATTTCATCCCTTTGATAAGTACACAGTGGGGAAAATGGCACAGCAGTAGGGAGATTCTGCATCTGTGTGAGTGATGGTCCTGTGTGATGGGTGGTAACTCAGGGTTAAAATGCAAGTAGGTGTACCAGTTTTCACCTAAGTACCTAAGAAATCTACACACTGGGATGACTTCCATCTAAGAACATCCTGTCTGGTTGCCAAGCATCTTCACTACAGATACAACTCTCATGCCACACATTTTACACAGCCAAATCTGACAGTAGCTGCCTCATGCAGCTTTGAAACTGACCTTGGTGCCATGAAAAAAAGTTCCACATCAGGTTGTAATATGCTTGAGTAGCATACCCAGCTTAATGGATACAAATAATGTGGATGAGCCATTATGTCTCACTCAGGTTTCCTGTCATTTCTCCAAAAGCATAGAGCTGGTACTCAGAGACAGCACTACAAATACACTGAATCCAAATGACTAGTCATTCGTAATACATTTGTAACCAGTACAAATTTATAGACATGATTTACTGGTTAAGTAGTTTAAAGTCGTTTAAACATCCCTTTGGTCTCATGCACCTGATAGCACTTCAACCCAGTAATGCTGTCTAATACAATTTATATTCAACAGAGAGCCATTTTGGAAACAGCGTTAAGAGTTAAGTCTGAGAAAATCTGACACCGACAAAACACTCACTGCCAGAAAATTAAATATTCCTGTGGTGACCACAGAGATGTGAGCGGACCCTCCTATCCGACTCTGGTGCACTGCAGCACAGTGGGAGCCACTCCAGCCTCTATCCAGGGCTGGTGTCTGTGCTGACACGATTTGTAATAAAAGCTCTTTGCACAAATGGCTGCAGTGACACAGGCGCACCATATTAAATTCAGGTCTCCTCACTAGGGAAGAGAAAATGTGAACTGTGACAGACTCCTCAGCCTTCTATCAACCATGTGTCTGATTATCAGACACATCAAGTAGCAATCCACCTGCGGTTACATGCATCATAGTGCATGTAAACATCACGTATAAGGAGAAAGTTAAAACACGTTTGAGGCAACAATGCAGAAATAAGCCACTCGAAAGAGACAAGTTCAGGCTACTATTTTTGTGCAAGCTCCCCTGTCTTCCCTCATTCTTCTTGCTCTAACCAAACAGTGAAGGATGCACACCCAGCCCCTCGAATACCGCAACCCGCTACTGCTGAGCTGTATGCCGTTCACTCTCACTGCCCGACACACAGTACCACGAAAGACATGCTACATAGACATTATCGAAAAATTGCACGAGTGTGCAGGTGTTGCAGAAATAAAATTACACCGACTAACGTTGAGTTTGCATCTTGAACCATCATGCAGAACACCGCACATCCTACGCCCCTGTCATGCGCGACACCAGCCGTGATCCAAAATAAAGGGCAAGATGGTCAGGTGCACGTCTGCCATCTAGTTAGCTTACATTACACCACAGCTTTGTTAAAACTAGTTAGCTTGTTAGCTAGTCTGGATCCCGTTGTAGCATGGTAATAAATATAGCCAAAAAGCTAATAACAGACGAAGGCGCAAATACCGCATTTTGCCGTGACTACAGATAATGGATGACAGGGCGGCTCGTCAGTTTAGCTGCAGCCCTTGATGCTGCTGCTCATCATGAGCTAACGTTAGCCTGTTGTCGCTCGGTCATTTGCATGAGCACTCGCCGGCGTTTGAAATGCAGTAGCATAATGGTGACATTACATTTAATAAATTATGTGGTTACCGTAAGCAGGTCGCCTTCTCAAGCAGGTAGACTCGCGCAACTGCGGTTAGTAGCGGCGGCCTGTCCTACCCTCGCCCCTGACTTACTCCTGCATCTCCGTATCGCATATTTTAGCGACGAGGATTTTCTCCCCAACGGCTCGAGCTGCTCCCTGGCGCAGAGAAACTAGCGCCGCTGTTGCGCCAAGATGGCTGCCAATTCCACGCGTGTCACCACCCATTTCTACTGCACTGCGTGACCCACAATGGCGGTTAATATCGACCTGGCGATAGCAGTAACGCACACGGCATGTGACCGAAGATTTTTGTGGAACAGAAATTAGTGGTTGCCTGTGCTCACTAACTGTTCAGACTTGATCATGACATGTTCTGGTATTCATGTGGGCTTCAACACATTAAACAATGCCCTTCACTTACCGGGTCTTCAATCGCGGCCTCTCCCTCTTCTAACCCCGGTTCTTCGTCACCGACACCCGGGTCTTCCAGCTCAGGATGTCCAGGGTCTGAATCTAATAGGGATTCTTCCGCTAGTCCGTTACCGAACTCCGCCATCGTCCTGTTCCGACTGTACCGACGGTCCTCGTGGCCAAACCAACGCTGCAGGCCCCAACTCACACACGGGGGTTACGTTAAAGTGAGCGGGGCGGCGAAAAACGCCGCTTAGTAAAGTTAAAATGGGGAATAAAATGCTAGCTACAGTTCCAGCCACTACTCAAACAGCATACCACGATGGTCAGGGACTGCTGTGTCACTCGCAGCCTTTGGATAATACTCCTAGTATACGGCAGAGCCTAGTTTATTTACTAAAATGTGTACATAAAAAGGCGAGGACTCGGCGGCGCCGTCCCTTCACTTCAGAAATGGAAGCCGGGGGCGGAGCCACGGAGCACTGCAGCCGTTACAACTCTCAATCCTATTCGTCAGTGGACGATTCTACACAAACCTCTACGGAGTTAGCCACGATCTCATTGGATAATCCAGCAGGACGTTTCGCTTCCCAAATTGCAATGTGTGGCTTTAACTGGATTACGTCTCTGTCAATCAAATCCCTGTCAGCCAGAGACAATTGTTGAATATGTTAATTCTAAGCACATATTTCAGTGACATATAAACCGTCTCCCCCGGGACGTTTGTTTAATTATGTCACTCAGGTAAAACCTCGAAATATACAGTGTTTATTTTACGGATTTAAAACATTCAACCAATACATTGAATAAAATATATAGTTTTAAAAGTACTAATAAATGCCCCCAAGGCACTGTAATTAGACAGCTAGGCTTTGTTGTTCAACTGATTTTATTTCTTTTTCTGTATATCAAAGAAAGCATAATGGAGACCAAAACACAAAGGCAGGTACAAGTGAGGAGGAAAAATAAGCTTAATCAAAACTCTAACAATTCATAACAACACTGCCACTATTATTGTTCAATATTCAAAGGAATACCATACTCTTCTGAACAAAGAGGTGGCATTTAAAACCATTATGGATCAATAATAATCAAAAACAGTGATGAGTAGTAGTAATGATAAATCGTATAAGTAGTAGTACAGTTATAACAATAGTGATAATCAAAGTGACAATGAAACGTAAGAGAATAAAAAGCAGATCTCCATAAAAACCTATCTAGTTTGGACAGTGCAACACCGTGTGTATGTGTGTGCGTGCACGTGTGTGAGTGATCCCAGTCTTGAGGTTCAAGCACTCCAGTCCTTGCTTCACACAAGATACAGTTTCCAACAGTAGAGGAAATTATTACTCATGAAAGGACATGGTTACCCCTCTACGCTTCAAAAACCACACCTAGTGACTCTTGACGTTGTGTTAATGGCTGTGTTCGTTTGAAATATCTGTAGCTTGTGCAAAAAAAAAAATTGTGGACTAGTGCCAAGTGTCAAGTCGTGGGATGTCCTTTACAGTTTGCATTTATGAACACCTCTCCTGCTGTCTGTCGACCTCAAGATTGCTTTTTGGTTTTTGAATGACAGAAAGCAAAGGGAGGATTACTTTGGAATATCAGTTATTTTTTTTTATATATTTCTTTACAAAAGTCCATGTTTTAGTTTTGCATTTTGTTAAAACTATCAATAGTAATATTAATGTACAAATTAAATTGAAGGAAAACATCTTTAGTAAGTTAAATGTCCTTCAACGCAGCACCATCTTGTTAGCTCTCACTCGACACATTTGTTTCCCCAATTTGCTTCCTAGATTTTACGTATCCGTTCGTTCCATAAGGATACTGGTAACACCCAACTTTCTCCCTTGTCAACATTTCTAGATATCAGATCTCATTGCACAGCACATACATGATCCAGAATTAGCAACTCTGAAACAATTAACAAAAACAAAAGGGACAAAAACATACTGGAAACAGCCCATCTCAAGCCCTGTTCTCTTAATATTTGTACAGGTTTGGCTTTGACCTAAAGAGAAATATGTTATATCACTTTATCATTGCTTCTATTGTCGTTCATGTAAATATCAAAATGAATTAAATGAGATTTTAAATTTCTTACACACAGTATTCATGGCAAATAAAACAGGAAAAAAATATGAGAAATTGGTGTGAGCCTCCATGCCAGATGTCTGAAATCATATGCAGATTACTTAGGCTTACATTTATGTACCAGGAAGGGTGGGGTGGCTTGGGGTAGGATTAGGATGGTATTGTGGGGCTTTTTCGCTCAAGGCCATCATAAATGTTTTCACCTACCTACAATAGGTGACAACATTTATCTTCCAACAGAATTGAAGAGCTGCATCCCAAAATGAGAAATACACATTTGAATTGGAAGCAAAATCCACAGGATAAAAGAAATCCACTGCTAAAATAACAAAGTTCGTATTTATACTCCTTGGCCAAGAGAATGCTGAGAACTATAAAGTTAAGATTGTCTATGTTCTACATAAGGCGGCAACATTTGGTTATTCCCCTCCCCCCAAAATAATGAATATAAAAGCATTTTGGAACAGAGCTCTTCTCCTGTTGTTTCCAGGTCTAGCACAATATAATGCTCACACCTAAATACATGGTTCAGAGTAGCCAAAAATAATAATAAAAATGTTTATTTCATGTGATTTATATTAAGGCATCCACCATGCATTACTGTATCTTTCCATAGAAAGACACTTGCATGAGAATGCTTTAAAAACATTTCAAACAATCTAAGAGTGTGTCAAAGTGCAGCAATGCCAGGAATCAATCTTCCTCAGCCTCTTTATGCCCTGTCTATTTGGATTGTCTGGAAAAAATATGAACATGTAAATGAGGGAGGGGGAGGTGGGGGCAGTCAGACAGCCCTATTATCTCTAAAGTACCTCTGTTATATCCCAAATGAGTAGATAACACTCTTCAGATCACACTCTTACAGCAAATAAAACAACCTTTCCCAATGGTTTAGTCCAGTCGTATTGTATCCAAGAAATCTTTGCAGTAAAAGTGAAAGGAGGCGTAAGAAAAACAATTCCACAGGAGCAAACAGGGAGTTATTAATATGAGTATTTCTTGTTATTATCCCAAAAAGTGTTGTTTTGCCTTGGCGTCACCGTCAAATGGCAACTTCCAATGAGGAAACACTTTTGCATCAGTCTTCAGGGTTAGGACAGTTCAAGCATGGCAAGTCGAGCGCCTTTACAAATTATAGGAAGGTCAATGAAGTTGTGTTGAAGGTGTTACATAGCCACAGGATTAGGACCAGAAATTTTGGATAAAATGTGTGAGGATCAAGGGAGGCCTGGGATGTGTGTTATCACTTATCAGACAGCAACTGACCAAGTGAGAAGCAGCTTGGAAGTTAAGTATCTTGCTGTATTGGATTTCCAGGTGAACGGATTTCGAGTCAGTGAAAGTTGGGCAAAGGATAGCGGGGTGCAGGGAGGGGAGGGGAGCCAACTTCAAAAACTAATATTAGCTTTTGAGGATTAGTGCTCAAATTTGTTTATTAAAATCTGAGGAGCCCAAACGGGTCCAAGAATAGTCAGTATGCAGACCAACCCTGATCTGAGCTTAACTGTTGCTGGTGGCGGATGGTGGAGGCGACTCAATGACCATCTCCACTCCAGAACCAGCAGTGGAAGTGGTTACTGGAGCAGAATGAGACCCCGGTCCATCATTACCGGTGCCGTTCTTGTTAATAAGCGTTGTCGGCTGGCCAAAGTTAGTGGTTCTCAGGGTTGCCAGATGATGTGGGGAGAATACATGGGCCCTTGCTGCCGCTCGGGACTCAAAGGAGACGTTGCAGGCATCACAGCGACCCGTCAGTGTCTCCTTTGCTAGGGGCTGGCCAGCCACCGTGGAAGCTGGAGGTTCAGTAACTGTCAGCTGGACAGGTTTGGGCAGAATGGGACGATTGGCTTTGAGAGCACTGTACTGCAGGTAGGTTGCTGAGCTCATGTCCACCTTCCCACCTGACAGGGGAGACTGAGAATGGGAAAGGGGAAGAGCAGGAGGGACCAGAGAGACAAAGATTATTACTGTATCTGTCTGGATTGTCGTACAGCTTTGACTCAATCAGCAAATATTTCACAACCTTCCCATATTTTCACCATAAAATATTTACAATTTAGCAGATCTACTTTTGATAGTTAATAACAGTATAGTATAATGGTATGATGCTCATGCTTTATGGTTTTATAATTGTTTCTATGGTCAGCATAATGAGTTGTCAACCTAAAATCGGACTTGTAAAATGTTACTTTTCTGAATAATCCCTACATACCACAGTTGCATATTTGCCATACCAAATATGGTTAAAAGTGAATGTCAGTAGTATATTCAGGACTTCAGACAAAATAAAAGCTTAAAGTAAATTAAGTCTGGCCAGTAAGGCTGAAATCATTAAAACAAAATTAATTAAGTTTACCTCTATATAAATGTAATATAACAAAATGAGTGCATAAAGTGAACTTGCCAAACCATGAGAGAAAGATATTAAGGCAGCTCTGACTTTCTTGTACACTCTAGTGTTATTTACATATTAAAATGAAGACATCTAAGGCCATTTACCATTTTTTCTTGCTGCAACCTCCAGCGCTTCTCCTTGGCTCTGGTGTTTTGGAACCAGATCTGCACCACCTTTAGCGGCAGGTTAAGCTCAGTGCCGATTGCCTCACACTCCATGGCATTAGGGTGGGCACAGGTTTCGTAACAGGACTGCAGGATGGACAGCTGCAGGCAGGACAAGTGTGTGCGTGGCCTACGGCTAGAGGAGTGGGGCAGAAAGCTGCTTTCTGTGGGGCTTGACTTAGCTGCAACCGGGGTGGAGGGGCTAGCCACTTTGGCAGAGTTGGGGGTATTTGGGCTAACTGGTGCAATGCTGGGGGTCGGAGGAGGGTGGATGGTACGGGGAGGCGTGTGTGTAGGGAGGGCCAGCTGTTCTCTTGACAGAGTGTTGATCTTAATGGGAACTTTGGGGGTCCAGTAGTTTAGCCCATTTTGTTTTTGTGGCACCACTCCAGCAGGCCGGTTGTTGATGGGAGTTGTGGGCAACTTGGGCACCATGCGGTTTGTCGTCCCTGGTCCAGGGACAATCTCATTTTCATTGTCTCTTTCTTCGTCAGTCTTTTCTTCTTCACTCTCCTCTTCAATTTTTCGTTTTTGAGCTGGTCGTGGGGCAATGGGGACTGGATCCTTGGGTGGTGCTAAAAGGACAGGGGCATTGACTTTGGGTGCAACTTTGACCATAGTGATGTTGCTGGTGGTTTCAAGCTTGGTCTTTGGCATTGCAGAGGCACTGCTGCTCACAGGTGAGACTACAGTAGAGGAAACCACCTCCTTGGGCTTGATGGGAACTGGCGTTACTTTTTTCAACAAGACTGGCTTCCCCAGCTCCTTCACTGGCTCCCTCTCTGACTTCACGAGAGTGCGAACAATTGGAGTCGCTGTAATGCACCCAGTATTGTTTGGAGCAGGCTTGTTGGAGAATATGGGTTTGGAAAGAGGCCAGGTAAATTTGATTAGAGGTTTGCCAACTGCTGCCAGGGTCCCATCGCTGATGAACCTGACCTCACCCTTTCGTTCCCTAGCCCTCATGTTCTGGAACCAAATCTGAACAACCTTCTTTGGAAGGTGAACCCACTCTGAAATCTGTTCAAACTCGTGTTTCCCGGGATTTGGGTCTTTGAAATAGCAGCCATACAGAATGTCAAGTTGTTCAGCTTGAATGATGGTTCTTGAACGTCGCATATCCCGATACCGTTTTCCTTTGGACTTCCTCTGCTGCTGCTCTTGCTCTCTCTCCTTTTCTTTCTCTCTCTCATGTTCTTGTTCCCTTTCTAATAATGTAGCATTCATTTTCTCTGCTGCCCTCATGTAAATACTAGACTTTCCCATGCTATTACAATTGATCAGACTCATATTGTTGTTGGAAGAAGGCATAGCTGTTACAGGTTCAGACTTGACTTGTACGACCACCAGACCTTTGGATGTGGGCCTCAAGCCGAGTCCATCAAGCAACTGTCCCTTCTGTGCTGCTATTTTATCAGCTAGTGATGAGGAAGAAGCACATTTTGAATTGTTTTTCCCCATGCTCAGATCCAGAGCAGACTCACAGTCGCCACCGTTAGACATGTAGTGAGATGTTTGGTTGTGTGAGGAGAGAGACTGTGAAAGAAGAGAACCAGAGAAACGTGTGATGGTTGGTGGATTAGGGAAGACAGGGACTTTACTCCCATCTCCAAGTGCTGAAGGAGTAACAGAAAGGATATAGGGGCTAAGGAACCGAGCAGAAAAGGGAGTGAGTGATAAGGGAAGTGAATGCAGAGCACTGGTTGGAATCTCAGGGTGGTCCATTAAATGAGACTGCGAGCTTGGAGGATCCCCCTGTGCTTCCAACTCTAGATCCACATCTGAATCCTGTCTCTCCTTCTTCACCTCTACCTCATCACGCTCAAACTCCCCCTTTCGTTTTTTCCTTTTGGACCTCTGACCCCCTCCACCCTCCTCATCATCATCCTCATCTTCTGCATCTGAAAGAAACACAGTTGTGGAGCGCAGAACCTTTCCTCCCACTGATCCTTTGTCACTATGGATATCTCGCTGTGCCTCATTTTTAGCAGGGCTCTCGGGTCCTCCCCTTAAAGACTCACTCTGACTTTCTTCATCAGACATAATGACAGATGTGTAAACCTCATTTTCGGAATCAGAAGTGAGACAGGAATCTCCCTGACCTTCTCTTCCCAAATCTCTCTGTCTGCGTTTCCCTCTTGTACTAGACAAATCTATTGCCTGACTTCCTGAAGCTTCAGCATCATCTTCACCTTCAGCTATAATCAATGAGCTTTCCTCATCATCATAGTCATTGTCAGAACTTTGGGCATGCCCTGTAAAGCCTGCCAAGCCTTTGAGATTTTCTAACTCTGTTGCTCTCTGCCTCTGTTTAGCATGTCGGGCCTGGCCCAGCCACCTTCGTACCTCTTCCTCAGATAGCCCCACCTCTCTACCCAGTGCTTCACAGTCCTCATGGGGAGGGCTTGCAGCATCAGCCTCACTACGGGACTCAAAGAATGCCCAGAGAACCTCTGACTGGAACTCTGACAGCACTGGAAGGTCTGGATGAATGAATCCCACTGTATTACAGAGGGACTGTGTTTGGTTGCAAGTTAAGGCATGTGCACTTGGGCTGGATTTCGGGGTGCCAAGACAGCCACAGGGGCTAGTGTCCATCTGTGATTTCTGAGGGGTAGAATCAGGGCTAAGTGTAAGGTTTAAATTTACAGGACTGAGGCTTGAGTTGCTGGGCACAGATGCAGAAGGCGAGACATTATTGCGGAGGCTCTTCTCTGTGCCCGCTGGGGAAAGATTCAGGCTAGCTGCTTTATCACCTTCCAGGTCCAACTGATCAGTCGAGCTGTCTCCATCTGTTGTGCTATCTCTGTGTGCCTTCCCATTGTCTTCATTATTCTCAACCTTCACTTTGCCTTCTATATTAGGACACTGTGAAAATTCTTTACTGTCCTCTTCTGTAG
Source organism: Anabas testudineus (assembly GCF_900324465.2). Taxonomy (NCBI): domain Eukaryota; kingdom Metazoa; phylum Chordata; class Actinopteri; order Anabantiformes; family Anabantidae; genus Anabas; species Anabas testudineus. The sequence goes on from NC_046611.1 coordinate 31,292,548, forward strand.
GTTTCTCAGTTTTAATGTTCTCTGTAGCCCAGTTATCCCTGTCCTTGATCTGAGCAGAAACCCTCTCTTCAGTCGTTTCCTCACGGTCCTCTTTCTCTTGTTCTCTCTCACACTTTATAGTCTGTTTTTGCTCTTCCGAGGAGTGCTGTATGTTTGCTGGAACTCCTGCAGAGGGCCACTGGCTCTGTAAGCTGCTAAGTCTTTGGGTTAGGACGGCTTGCTGGGCTGTACTGAGGCCAACGAATGGCACACACTGGGTGAGGAGTTGGCCTTGCTGGTTCTCTTGCTGCTGGGTTTGGGCTTGTAGCCCGTTCAATATCAAGGGCATGACCATTTGAGGCTGAGGCACGAGCTGAGGCGTGGTGGCACCAGTAGCAGCACCAGTCGCAAAGAGGGAGGGGAGGAGGGAGTGCGAGAGGGTGTTGGGACTCGATGTTAGGAGGGTGAGGAAAGCTGAGACTGCCTGAGCTGAGGCCACAGGGGATGTGAGCAGAGAAGGAGCCACCTGTGAAGTTTGAATCTGCTCTCCATCTTTTGCAGTGGTCACCATCACAGTCCCTGCAGCAGCACAGTTGGTGGTAGTCACTAACTGACTGGTTCCACTCGCAGATGTGCTCACTACAGCATTTGGAGCATTGGTAGTACTGCCTCCTAAGCCAGCAGTGGCCACTGCACTGTTTGCAGCATGTGCAACAATTCCAGCATTTCTGCTGCGGGTCTGGTGCAAGACAGATTTCATATGGCTCTCCAGGGTGATGGCATGATTGTAAGAGACTCGACATATAGCACACTGGTAGGGTTTGTTTGTTATATATGGCCGAGATAGGACAGGAACTGAGGAAGGCTGGGGATCACTTACTCCACCTTGTTTTGCAGAGCCTGTTGTCATCCTCTGAATGTGGGATGCAGAGTTGTAATGAACACTCAAGGCAGTTCTGCTGGGAAAGGTTTCCAGACAGGCATTGCATTTGAATGACTGTGTGTTATTTTCAGCTGGCACACTGTTGTTACCAACTGACTTTTCACTGGCGTCTGGGATTTCTGTGTTTTCAGTTGCATTTTGCTGTTTGGTTCCTGTGACTTGCTTTCCTGCCTCTTCTGGCTCAGGCTCAGTTTCACCTCCCTCCTGTTCATTTATTCTCTCTTCCTCCATCTCTTTGTCTACAAGCGTCTGGATAGAGTCTGAAGTCTCAATAGATTGACATGGATCTAAACTGATGTCTTCAGTGTGCTTGAGTTGTGGAGATTCAGCATCTGATAAAAATAATAAGGAGTAGAATTGTTAACTTGTAGTAAAGAAGATACGAACAAATAGTCGTACACATTGGCATACTGAATGTGATTTCTAATAGTTCCCATACCAACACTCCCCCCCCCCTACCCCTCACCCAACACACTTCAAGTATAATTTCCACTCCAAGAGGATTTATTTGATTCTTCCTCAAAACCTGCCTGGGAGGTTTATTTTTGCTTTTTAAGTTTTAAAATGTACATAACACCATTGTAGTGACGCACATTATTGTTACAAGTTCAATGAAGTTTGCAAGCTAAAACAAGTCACTATTTATATTGTTTTAACATAAAAAGCAAGTGGAATTATACTCTTAAACTTCATGATTCTCTTTCATGCTTTAAATAAAAATGATTTTTTTCTACCCTCACCTGATGACTTTTGAGCACCTTTGTTGTCTTCCCCTTTATTGGCACCCTGTTTTAGAACAGCCTGTTAAAAGAAAATGAAAAGAGAGAGTCAGAAGAGTCATTACCAAGTTAGTTTTGAGCAGCACAGCATTTGGGGCGTGACTCATTGATGTGTGGTTATATTACACATGGCAAGCCTGACTAGCCTTTAATTTTCAAAATACCCTAAAGGCATAAACTAAGTCGTCAACTCATTCACCAGTAACATTCCATCTATTTCTTACACTCCATACTAAACTATAATTGACCCATTAGAAACCAAATATTTTGTAAAAAAAAAAAAAAATTAAGTAAAATACCTTTGTTAGACTTATGTACTTGGTGATTAACAGTCTTATCAAACTTACATTTTGCTTTGCTGAGGTTCTTTGAATCAAAATTTACATAAGAAATATATTAGATCACTTATTTCAACACTTACAGAAAACAAACGCACACAAAATTTCAAATTGCACCACCTATAGTATTAACTAGCAATAACACATGGCAATGTAGAACAGTTAACATTTTTAACTCAACTTCCCAGTGAGTACATGAACCTGTCTGGCTTGTGTTTCTTTTGTGCATTTTTTGTGCAAGTAACCAGACCGAGTATCCATATAATGGAACCTTTATCATGTAAAAACTAATATATAGCACTGCGATCTGAAACAAAATAATATCCATTGGCCCAGCAGCAATACTTGAAGCACATACATTTCTGAGAGAAGTTTACTTGTGACCATTATTCTTTGTAAATGCAGTTTTTCCGTATCCGATAAAACGTCACCATGAGTTTCAATACTTCTCGCTTTAACGCTTCATATAGTTTTGCTGAAGCCCTGCAGCTCAATTGTCTGTCACAAAAGCCTTACAAAACAAATGCAAATGTGTATTTACTTATTAGTGCGAGCATTGTAAGTGATTTAATATTTTATCCAACCACTCTACATCTGTCAGCAAAAAGGAAATTCAATATACATTATGCACATAATTGATGCATTACCCAATGTAGTCACATGTTACACTTTAGGGTGTACACCCAGCGTGCAGGGAAACAAATGTAAACTGAGACACAGGATTATTACACTTTGAATATATTATGGCCAAATTGCCTGGTCATACTTACAATATCCAGCAGTCTTTCAACACAAGATGGAAGTACACTGTGTTGCTCAGTGAGATGTAAAGACAGGGAGGATCTGTCAGATTGCCCTTGTTGGCACAGGGGGCACAGCCAATCTGCCAACCCATTGTTTTCACTGCTCACAGTCTCTCCAGACTCCTCCTGGTAAATAAAAGTGCATGTTAGAGAATCCTGCTACTATTATTTATCACAAATAAATTTTGTAAAATTGCATAAATTGTTCCTCAGACAAATGAAATAAAGGAAAGAATGTGACCAAGCTCAAGATGAAGTTTATGTTTACTACACTGGTTACACACCTTAACTAAGAGACAGACACTTATCATGGTTATCATACCCTTCAATAAACAAGTCATGTTATTTTGAACAGTAAAGTAAATCCTAGATGAGTATCTCCAACAGGTCCCTGAAGTTTCATTTGTGAATTCTTTTCAACATTAACCATGCTTTGTAGGGAGGTTCCCTGTATTTTCTCTGCAATGAGCATATCCAATTACACAATAACGCAATTGTTTAAATGACACCTTTGTGAAGTAAAGGGGTACCCATCTAAGGCTTTCAAGCAGGTTTTACCTTGCACTGCTGTAAACTCCAAGTGGCATCTAGATAAAAGGTCCATTATTTCAGACCTCTTTGTATTCAATCTGACTTTCAACACAGAGCTCTGATTTCACATGTGCACATAACATGTATAAAATGCAGAATATATCGGAGCAAGACACCACAAATAACATCACAGCATCTGATGCCTCACAATCTTTAGTATTTATATTCTATCTGATGCCACTAATTTACACCTTAGTTTTGACCAGTGCAGGGAACATGTGTGCAACGTATTAAATATGATCTGGGATCATCTTTAGCGTCACACATCTGATCACATAACCGTCCCTCCCTGCAGTTTTAAGGATGTCAAAATAGACTAGCCTGACTTCTGCTACAAAGCTTTGATGCATTTTCTGCAAGCATTCATAATCTAAAATGCAGCCAACACAACAACTCATGCCCATAAGGAGAAATACCAACACAGCTACAGTCCTCACTTCCTCCTCATGCCAATTAGCAAGCTAGCAGGCTTATTTGACCAGATAATATTTCTACAAGAATGTATCTGCACAAATTACTATGTTTAAACGCTCCCCATCTCGACTTTCATATTTCAATGCCAAGCTATAACCAGACTGACGTATCATTGCTCATAGTTGGCTAATTAATGGGCACAGTAATTAGCTATGCCGATCAGAGAACCAATTAGCTAGCAAGCTAGGCTGAGAAGCCCCCTGTAAACGTCGCATTACAGTAGTGTTTCGGGAAAAGCTGGTTAGCTTGTTAGTTTACTGAAAATAATCTTGCAGTGATGGTCACACGCTTCCCTTAAACTGCCAGAGACAAGGCAGGCATCAACATAAGACTGGTGGTGGCTCGCAGTAAAAGCTGGACTGTCATTATATTCAAAAACAAGAAGGAGTTGAGCTATTAACAGTCGTGTCACTTTGCTAGCTAGCCTGTTAGCACACACACATAATTAACGCTCCTCAAACTGCCTCCACTCACAGCACAAACTCTGCCTGCTCCAGGTGGGAACTGCAGCTTCAACACACCGACCGACTTCACCCGGGATTAAAAAAAAAAGACATTGACTCGGCTTTATATCAACCTCGGCCTGGAGTTGTTTCCTTACCCCGCTGATTGTGGGCTGCCAATCGGGCATGTAGTGTTGCACCACCCGCCGCCTGCTGCTCAACAGCGCAAATTGAGGCCTAGCCGGACTAAAGCCATTTAATTAATGAACGTGGCTCCGTTTACAGATGTGTTAGAAAACACTCGCACCCCCTCCTCCTCGCCGCCCAGCAGACCAGCTTTTGACGCGTCCTAGCGCTCAAATCCATACCTTAAACACTTACGGTGCAACACATGGCCATTTAAACTATCATTTTAACCGCTTCAAGCCGTAATTGGCGAAAGAATTAAAGGCTAAAAAGCTAGTTGAAGCAGAGTACGTGCGCCGCGATCGGCTCGACGATGGGGGTGGTGTAGGGAGAGCAGGCGAAAGAGAGACGAGAGACAGAAAAAGTTTGGGATTTAATGTTGGATTTCTATAAAGGATCGGATTAGTATGAGGCACAATCCGTCGTTTGCTCGATCCTTTATCAGTCGCAGGCCACTCTCGCCGCTCATATCAGCACAATTAACCGATCGCAATGACGTTTAATTAAGTTGAGAGCAATTAGCTAATGCGTTTTTACCTGCATGGTCTCCGCTCCAGCACGCACACACGCACACGCTTCCTCTGTGGCTCCTCAGAAGTGAAAAGTTTTCTTTCCTGCCCTCCCTCTCTCTCTCTCTCTCTCTCTCTCTCTCTCTCCTGTTCTCCCCCTCCCTCCCTTCAGTCGCCCTATCCCTCTCTCCTTCCCCTCTCCCCTGTAGTAAACAGACCACAGCTCCCCCCGAGGCTGACTGCTGACATTCAGACGGACACACGGATAGAAAGCTTGCATAACCTGATTATTAATCAGTGTTCAAACACCGATCACTTATTGACCCGCATAGAACGATACGACATGAAAAATGCTTTACACATACATTTCCCAAAAGGCACGACGGTGCCTAGATTACCATGAATCTCCTCATCCTCGTGTTCACATTAGATGAGAATTTAAAAATGAGCCCTTATTCTGCCAACTTGGACTGTCACCGAGTGACGAGATAATTAAGGCTGGGAAATAAAGATATGGCGGCAATGGCAGTATCCAGCACCGCCCGCAAGAATTCTGACATGTTTTCAATCCGACGATAGGTGTGGTGAGTATGTGGAATAAATATTTATGAAGCAGAGCGGATTAAAACTGCACCATCTGTATGCCCCTGCGTTACTGGGACAGGAAGTGATGTTCCCCAACACCCTGTTAGGTGTCTCTAATTGCGCCTGTGCAAAATAAACTTTGCCGACGCGTAGGTGCTGCTCGAGTCGATCTGCCGCTCAGGTTATGATGCCGAATCATTCCGAATGAAGGACCAGTTCCTTTGAAGGTGTGTAAAAGCGCAGTTCGCGATGCCCTCTGTGTTTTTTAAACACTCCGTGGTTCAGTTTGTTGATTTTGACTTGTAGTTCATGCATGACCCTGCAGCAGCAGCATCGTGGTCTGAATGAGTCGAGTGGTTACTGACACAGGACAAGAGCTCCAGCTGTATCACTGTATTACTACTGTATTACTACTGTATTACTGTATTACTACTGTATTACTACTGTATTACTACTGTATTACTACTGTATTACTACTTTTTAAATGTCACAGCTGAACACGCAAAAACAGTGTCCAACAAAAAGCGCTCGGAAGTCAAATGCCATGAAACAGAATAAGCTAAATCAGTCACAACCTGAGCATGGGAAACACAATAATGGCAGAACTTAATTGATAGAACTGAGGACTTCTCTTTTCTCATTAGTGTAAAAATACTGACTTCAAGTTAAACCAGAGAAGAAAAGAATGAGGTTAAACTGTTGCTGTATAATTAGGATAACTGTATTACTGAGTAATTGAATCATTTCTTACTGATATGTTGGTGATATAAGTTCCACCCACTGAAACTATAGTAGTAAAAATACAATATCATCATCTAAACCTTTGACTTAATGCAGACCAGAAGAAATGAGACTGCAAATAAGTATAATTATTATAAATATAATGTACCCGGCCATCTATGTGATGTATAAGAAGACATTTACATTTAGCAGTTGCTTTTATCCAAAGCAACTTACAAGGTACAAGGTAGGCCAAGTGTATGGAGGTCTTGCCTAAGGACTGGGATTTGAACCTTGGTCTCCTGCAGAGAAAGCAGCAGTCTTGCCAGTACACTATCCAGCTGCTGAATGAGTCTGTCCAGCTCTGAGGCTCACATGCCCATTGTAGGTGCCTTCAGCAGTGGACAGGGTCAGCATGGGCACTTTGACCAATCTGCATCTATGCAGCCCCATATGCAGCAAACTGGGATGCACACCCATCACAGTTTGATTAATGGGTTGACACCCATTAATCAAAAGCAGTTCTAACATTTTTAGCAATATGTGCCACAGTAGCTCTTTTGTGGGATTTGACAAGACTGACTACCCTTCTGTCCCCACATAATCATCTGTGAGCCCTGAGCTCTCTCCTACCACTTTTTGGCAGGTACTGACCACTGCATACCAGTGCCACCACATTGGACCTGCCAATTTGCAGATGCTCTGACCAAGTCATCTAGTGGGCACCATTTGGCCGTTCTCAAACATCAAATTCAAGAACAAGACAATGTTCACTACAGAGGAAACAGCTGGGGCTGTTATAAAAATGACATATTCATACAGTATATCTAACTGAGACCTGCCTATTAGGTTACTTACTGTCAGGATGAGGAGTCATGCGGCAGGTTAAAGTATATTTAGATTGTAATCTCACAGTACTATTGATGCAACTGTCATTTCAGATGAGTGTAGAAGTGGAGAGAAAGTTTCTATTCAGTGCTGACACTCTGATAAAGCTCGAGGAGATTGGAGGTATGTGTTTAATTTGTCTACCCCACATTTAGACATCGGTAAATTTAGAGTTGAGACATTTAGCTCATACGTATCAACTTAAAAATGGTCACTGAAAGCAGTTAATGACACTAATTGCTGTGGTGGTTCTCTAGCTGCAGTGACATTGGCCATCTGTCTGTAGTTAAATATGTAGCTTAATTATCTCTATCAGCCTTGTTCGTATTTTTTATTTATTTATCTATCCTTGTTTTAATTCTGCTCACGCTCTTCCTCCCACTTCTTCCAATCAGCAGTGTGTGTTGGGCAGCGTCAGTTTCACGACCAGTATTTTGACACCTCACAGTTTGACCTGACTTTGAGAGACATGTGGCTGCGCAGACGCAAAGGATGCTGGGAGCTCAAGTGTCCAATGGTACGCCTTGGTGTGGACGAAGAGACGAGCAGAGAGCAATGTAAAGCAGCATCAGCACTGTGCACTCGCTACAAGGAGATAACCGAGCTCCCCGACATTCAGCTGAGGGTAAAAGAGGCCATCAGAGCCAGAGACACAGAGGCGAGCCCCTCGCTCCAGGAGGAGTCTTGGCTAAGTGAAATGAATCTGGTGTGTTTTGCAGAGTTTACAACGGTGCGGCGCTCATTCAGTTTAGCAGAGGAAGGGGTGCAGATAGATCTGGACCAAGCTGACTTTGGCTACCACGTGGGAGAAGTAGAGGTGGTCGTACCCGAGGGAGGAGACGTGCAGACTGCGCTAGAGAAGATTGAACGAGCAGCTCAAAAGCTTGGTGAGCTCAGACCTGTCCAGGTCCAGGTCCAGGCTCAACATCATCACCAACTAACACATTCAATATGAGTATATGACATATATTATTAACTTGGTAGATTATTCATTAGGGCTTCCTTTGACCTGCTTTGCTCTACTCTCTATTTTCTTCTTCACAGGTCTTACTGGAGATCAGCGAGTTGAAGGAAAAATGAACGTTTACCTTAAAAGGCATCGACCTGAGCACTACGCAAAACTACTAAGTGAGCACATTTTGTAAGAGAAAGTCAGAAATTAGTGAAATACTTTTCCACAGTCATATTTGTAAACTGAAATAAAGTAATTGTAAGCAATTGTCTTAAACTGATCCTAAAACCCTGTTCCTGTTGTGTTTCCTGTATTTTAACAAGTTTAATTGCACAAAGCATAAAATAATAATAATAATAACCTGTTATTCAAATATAGAATAATTAATAATTATTATCCAAAGTTTGTTAGTTGTCACTTGTTGCTACTGTTCTGCTCCTTTAATAAAAGAAGAAGTGTAGCATCCTGCTTCTCCAACCTACTCCTTTGTCTAGTTAGTTATTAAAGGTGCAGCATTAGTTCAGCTGGAAGTCACAAGAGCTTTCATTTTTTAATATAAAAGTTCATTAATATCAGTTCTCTATATTTTATTAAAACCACAAATATGAGCAAAAAAGGCTTTTTCTAGACAAAATGAGAACCCTTATTATCAAGTATAATGTGACAGAACAAGCTGTAGCCTAAGAAAATGGACATCCTCTCATGTCACTAAACCTAACTGATGTTGCTCTATCAGAGTGCCCTACATAGTCACATTGTGTATGTTCTTATGGCTACTTAACAGGAGCAAAATGAAATGTCACTGTCGGCCCTAAAATGCAGAAGCGCAGAACTCAATTATTACATTGTTTTGTTAAATCAATGCAGTTATCACAACCAATGATCTCAATATGAGGAAATAATCTTGTTATGGTAACAAAAATGTGAGACCACATTGTAAATGTGGAAACAATCAGTAACTCTGAGGCTATACTACCACAAAAAGCTCTGACTTGCAAAACGAAGAAGAGATATTAAAGATTCTTCTCTATTTCAAGGTAGAAATCAAACTCAACCAAATGTGGCCAATGGTAGTACTTTGTACAAAAGCTCAAATCTCCTTCAGTTTTATCCACTGAAGCAGACGTTTACATGACACTCATCACTCATCACAAACTTGTAAGTAAGTCAACCTGCAGCCATTGTTCATCTGTTCTAAATCTGACCGTGCTTCAAGACTCCTTTACTTACTAAGCAGCATTGTAACAGGGGGTGACATTGCATCAAAAGAGACAGTATCATGAGTCGAATAGTTTTTCTAAGCAAAAAGAACCATGGATGTGTGTATGGTATTCAAAATGCAGATGCTCGCCAAGCCAACATCAAAGAACTGGCGGCAACAAAGGCCGACTGTTAAGTTGCCTCGTGTCACCACTATAGCCAACAGCTAACATGCACTTACGTTGTTTGGCCTTGTAAGAGTAAATAAGAAAGGGAAAGCAGAAGACCTAGGACTGCTGAAGCAAAAATATTTAACAGCGTTCAATTAATAAAACACTTTAGATTTATCCAGTGTGGTCACTTATGGCCATGCAGACCATAAGTGACCGCACTCTCAGAATACATGCATCAAGCAACTTCATCACAGATAGAGGACTTATTAATAAAGAACACACACAAGAGTTCAATCAGGAAAGGTACTGACAAAACAAGGCTGCTAACCAGCATTTCACAGTAGATGATTGGAAAAAAGTCCTGTTTACTGATGAATCCAAGTTTGAGAGTTATGGCAGCAACAGGTGTATATAAAGAGACGAAGATAAAACAGAACCAAACACACAGTAAACGTGGTGGTGAGAATATTCTAGTCTGGGGCTGTTGTGCCTAGTGGGCTGCACACACACCGACCAAGTACTATCCTAACTATACAGCAGTAGGATAACGACCCCAAGCACATCTTTAAGCTGTGCAGGAACTACTTGAAAACCAAAGACGACCAAGGAGTGCTGGCTGACATGGACTTTCCTCCACAGATGTCTGACCTCTACCATACAGAACATCTATTCATGCTGGGACAACATGAGTCATCAGGTTTTACACACACTCCACTAACGCTGTCATTAAAACACCACATATTCTGAACTGAACATGTATATTTTTAATATTTTAGAATACGTATAGTAGCAGTAGTAGTAGGATTTAGTCCACACTGCTACTCTGAAATGAAATGAAGACAATTATATGCAAATGTCATGAAACTTTAGGTGAACAGAAACTACAGTGATAGTTAGAGACTAATGAGATTAAGAAAAGACTCCAAAAGACTAATCATACATCTTTACATCTTTTAACCTACTGCAGAGAAACTGTAAAAAGAAGAGCAGCAGCAAGTCTGATTTCTCCATGAGAGAGAGAGATTTGTAGTAAAAGATGAGTTACCCCAGTCACACACTGATTGTCATCAGTGTGTCATTGTCAGTTTCAGGCTGTGGCAAGTCAGGTGGAGGTGATGGAGGAGGTCTGTCTGTGCTTGAACTAGGCTCTCCTATTGATTGTTCTGCTGTTATGGTCTCTCCTGTCCTAATACAGCCTTTATCTGGATCCCTGCCACACACTCATACACAAACACAGTAACAGATTAAATATGACACAGACCACCATAAAAAAAGAAATGTTTTCACCAGTCATTAAAGAGACACACACCCACACCTCTCCTGTGTATCAGTCTTCGCTCTGACAGCTGGGTCCCCACAGTCCTTGTCTTGATCGCAGGGAGACTACACTGAATGGCCACATCTGCTCTTTTTAAATGTGATGCACCTGACTCCTTGATTTTTTACTTCAGTATGAAATTTACCCCCACTGTATCATCTGTAGAGCAATTAGGTTAAGACACTTAAACACCTAAATGAAAAAAAAAAAAAGGAATTATTGACTATAAAGGTTACCAAGAAGACATACAGGTGTAACAACTAACTGTCTGTATTTATTTTATTTTTTATGATTTTAGAAGCATTAGGTTTCATAAGTATCCATTAACTTTTTCAGCACTTACAATTTGATCCCATGAGTGCTAAAAAAGTAAAAAATCAACATGGATAACCCCTCACAGGCCACCTATTCTTAAGTGTCTACCACTGAATTCACACATCTCTATGTATTCATGGTAAACACACCTACTGATGACATGGCTGAAAAGATGAGTTAAATACATAATAGTATTTAATAATAATTAACTGCCCGTCCAAAAAGAAGTCACCACCTGGATTTAACTAAGCAAATAGGTGAGACTCTCTTATTGGATAATTACTGCATGGATGATTATGTTTCAGCTGGCAACAAGTTATTTAACTCTAACTGATGCAGTGAGTACCATGTCTGAAGACACATCCTGTGGTCATGGAAAAGATGTTAATCTGTTTCAGAAGGGTCAAATTATTGACATGAATCAAGCAAAGAAAACATCTAAGATTTATGAAACTACTAAAACTGGGTTAAGAACTGTCCAATGGAAGAACTGGCTTTGCGGATCGGTCAGACTCTCCCATCATCAATACAAGATCTCTGGACGGGAATAAATGTTGTGACATTGCAGAAGCTTGCAGAAACAATGCCATGGTGAATGCGTGCTGTAATCAAAACTAGAGGCGGTCCAATGAAATATTAGAGTGTGTGACTTTTTTTTTGGATGGGCAGTGTCTGTGCCAGCTGGCACAGCAACACAGAAACACCTAACATTCCATGCTGGCCACTAGTATTATCCCTTTTTTATGAAAAGGTTAAACAAATACATATGTAAAGTTAACCCTCAACAGGAACATAGTTAATATCAAACCACTACAGTTGATAGGAACTTTTTATTGCCCTATTGATGTCTTACTAGCGTAATAGAGTGCCCTTTTGAGGAAGTTCATAAGTTTATTTTTCACAACTAACAGGTATGTGATCACAGGTGACACAATGCAAATAACTAACTCTATGCATTAAGTTGTTTATCATGCAAATCATAATATCATAATATGATAATAGATATTACATTAACGTGCAAAGGCATACTATTAAAGTAAAAAAATATATATATACAGTCTAGTGAAACAGTATTTTCCCCCTTCCTGATTTTTTTTTTTATTTTATAAATTTGTAACAAATGACATCATCATGATCAAACAATTAGACATATTACCTGTCATTATGTATTGAGAGTAAAAAGTTTTCCAAACCTGCCTGGACCTATGTGAAAATGTAATTGCTTGCTAAATAATGAATGAACTCTGTTTTTGGAAAGCTAAGTTAAATTTCACTTGCCACACCCAGACCTGATTACTGCCAGACCTGCTGAATGAAGAAATCAGTCAAATAGAAGCTGTCTGACAAAGTCAAGAACAGTATAAATAAAGTCTCTTGGTCACCAGCTTTCATGCGAAGAATTGGTTTGCGCAGACAAATATGTATTCGATAACTTTGGAATTTTTCCATAGAACCTAAAGTTTAACCACTGAACCCTTGTTTCACCTGAGTTTGACAGTGGATGCAGCGATTTATTTCCTTAGTGCAGCCAACCACATCACATTTTTTTGCTTCTTACCTCCAGTAGCTTTATCCATCATGCTAGTGCTGCAAGAGATGATGGTTTTATGATTTTATCTCGGAGGGGGAGAGGCTTATGGAGTGGGAGGGTGCTATTTTAACGAGCTCCAGAGTTATGTTATTTTGGGGATAAATCCTAAATAAACCATTAGACCTGTTATGCCGACTTCCACATTCACCACATGGGACCACACACTGCACTTCAGGTGATTGTGTGGCCTAATCTAGCATATTGTAACCAGTTTTTGCATTATTATACAATTATTTTCTAATGCATCAGTAACTTCCTAATACACAAATAACATACCATCAACACATCAGAGGGCCTGTACCTGCACCTCCCAACATGGGGTTTTAGAGATGTGTTTGGGAGCTCAGTCAGTGGCCATAAAAAACAATTCATCATTTGTTTATTCATTAGTATTGTTATGCACGTAATATGGCTTCAACACACTAATTTTAAAACTAAAATGTTAACTAGAGTGTAGATCACACACTGTTGGGATAAATCTGGGCTTCAGCCTCAGGTGTGAAGTAATCCAGTGCTGAATGAGCCCTCATTTTCAAAGCATTCAGGGTTGAAGTGGTTTCCACAGGTGTGCAAAGTTTTGCAGGCACATGTCCATTGTAAAGAAAAGTAATCCACTGTATCTTTATGTCTTGTGATGATGGCATTGAGAACATGAGTATGGTGCTCATTGTTACAATCAACAACTGAGCAATTGCTTAATTGGTTGCCGTGCCATGTCTGTGCTCTCAGAGTCTGCCAAAGCCAGTGAATAACAATGGCTGTTAGAGGAGTTTCAGGGGTAGAGTTTGGTCCAAGTCAGAGGAAGGACCATGTAAATCACTTTTGTGTTGACTTAGACCAGAGAAAGAATTCAGACTGCACCATTCAGCCACCGGCTCCCACAAAACCTCCCACAACACCTCTGTCTTATTTGGTGTGTCAACATCCTCCTGAGAGTCCAATCCAAACTGTGCAACCAATTAATCCACATAAACATGAGAACAGATGTCATCGAAGGTGAACAGAGATAACATTAGCATGATATTGGCATTTGCGCACTACTGCTATTCCAAGTTAATTTGGATTTACCGTTACTGGTACGGCTGCTTTTTGATATTCATCTATGAAACATCACTGTTTTACCAGCATGTGTTCCGCGTCACCTCACTGTGCTGGGCCTTAATGGCAACTTTGATACCACTTCAGTCTGTTTGGACCCATGCACATGTTTATTCCCGTAAATGAGTTAGGAGGTAGGTGCTAACCATTTTTAGTTCTCTACCCCTTTAGCATTCAATTTCATTATATCAATAGGTTAACAAAACAGGGCCTAATCACTTTCTTTAACATTGTTGAAATTATTCCCTGGCTTTTGTTTCCACAGGATAGCAGTTATTAGTGGAATTTAGTTTCAAGGACATCCCGTCATTATCAATCTGTGTCCACAGATCAACTAACCCTGTCCTAACATCGATGATCTAAAATCAACAGCTTCACTATATCTCAGGTACATTTGTTAGCAGAACAAACTTGCAACAGATCGATCATTTAATCAGTCAAGCTTTTGTTACATAACACCTTTCACACAGATTTACAGATGCTGCCAGTTAACATATACACTTAGTTCCAGTCTAATGCAATAGTAGGTTAAGTCATTCTGTATCTTCATCACAGTTGTAATGTCAAGTTTTTGTTTAAACCGTTACACTGATGTGTTTCTTATAGTATGCCCTCCAAATTTATAGTAATGAAGAGAAACAAATCAGTACGGTGATGTGCACCTTAATGCAAACGTCCAGAAGTGGTCATAAAGGTGGAATTAAAAGCAAATCATAATTATTGCCTAAGAGATTTTATGACAATATTGCCCCGTGATGTAATTCATCACAAATGTACTTGCTTAGGAATCTAGTGTCAAGTATCAGCTTGATTCTGACAGACCTTATAGTATTGACATAAAGACTTTACGGTAGTGTTGTCATGGTCTCTTTTCTCTCCTTTCAGGATATCTACTAATAGTTTTTTATGTTTTAACTTTGTGCCCTCTTAGAGACATGCCTCTTGTTTAAATGAATGTCAAATCCAAATTTAATTAATCCTGAAACAATTTATACAGCTCTAATATAAATAATCCCCACTTTGGTGGAATAACAGTAAATGTAAAATAAAATGGAAATATTCAAGTACTTACAAGTACCTTAAAACTGTACTTAAGTACAGTACATGATTAAATGTACTTATTAACTACCTCTGTTAAGTTTTACAGAATGATTTAGTAATATGCATAATTAGGGGTTAATTTGTGAAAAAGAATAAAAGTATTTCCTCTAAATTTAACACGTTTTAGTCTCTCACACAAGTAAATAGGAGGAGAGAAAGTGAGACAGGTCAGTTCATCTTTGTACTGTGATACAGGCTGATGATGGCTGGATGCTGTCAGGGCTAAACAGCACACCTCAGAAAACAAACCAGAACAAAGACAAGGGAAATAATAACAATAATAACAATAAACATAATAACAGCACATGGGTCACAAATGATAGAGTGAATTAAACTCAGAACACACGCTGGTAAATTAAATGATGTTTCTTAGAATAATGGTAAAGAGCGGCAATAATGTTGATTCTGGCCACCAAAACTAGCCGAGTAGCGAGCTAACGCTAACATCAATGTAAGATTAACTCTATCTATCCTCAGTGACATCTGTTGATCTGTAAATGAACTGGTTAAATGACCATGTTACCTTGTTTTGTGAGGTTTGTGGCCCAGCTGAAACATCTGTTAACTCCAAACTAGCAGCTGCAGAAGTCGACCATCACATGACTGACGGACCAAACAAGCCAATGGTGTTCGCTGTGGCTGCTCCTGAAATGCTGATTGGTCCAAAGGTGTGCTACAAGTATAAAACCTGTCAGCTCTTGAAAATGTTTAGTGTGGTGTTTATAATGTATTTCATGAATTATAGTGGTTATATTTTTAAGGTTGAAAAAAAAAAAAGATTCGTTCTTGTAAGCCTGTAAATGAATAGAAAAACGGAGTTTGAAGACAAAAGACTACATATACAAGCGTACAAAACTCTGTTTATAGATATAAGCATATGCGCAAGCTCACAAAAGTCACAAAAGACACAAAACTATATGTACAAGATATCACCTTCCACAAAGGACAGGTCTGTGAAGGAGCGTGCATCACGTCGGTACAAACGCGCATGCGTCATTCCTCATGCGTTGGATCGAGCCACAGATCACAACAATGCGTGTTAATAATGAAATTACATGAGACACTGATTTGGTTGGTTTATGTAAGTTATGTAAACCGTGTAAACAGTATTGAATTGAGCAGCTTTGTAAAGCAAAGACACTCTTGATACGAACTTTTCTTTGTTAACCCTGCCCATTAAAATAACAGGAAGTACTTGAAAACCATGCTGAAACTCATTTGGGATGACAGCCCTTTTTGGCAAAACCCATTGATCTTTAAAAGTACTTGACGAAACAGTCCTTGCTGAAATGTGCACCGCAAATAGAGATAAAAGGTCAGCTGTGCTTGTAAATAGTCCGTCCATTTCTGTTTCAGCACTAGATTCTTTGGCAGGTAGTGGCGCTCCCTGTGCTCCTGGCTGTTGTTGTTGATAATGTTGTTGACATAACATGAAACTTATTTTGAGCCATAAAAAAAAAATTAAAAACAGTTATATGCCTGGTGCTAAATTCTCCTCAATCATCTCCAACACATCCCACACACATTACGCTGCTCAATTCATGACGGCAATGGTCGGTAGATATAGCTTTAAAAAGGAAATATGTAACACAATCACAGAACAATGATTATCGGACACGGCCAGTAAATGAGCAGGACAGATGTTGTTTATTCAACAAATTAAGATAATTAACCAAACAAAACAAAATAAAGCAAACACACGGGGGCATTGCCTTAAAGCGGTATCAATCTGTGGAGTGATCAACATTCTGGATTTTAATCGTATGTGTGTTTTATTGATCTTGTTTATTTTAGGCGTCGGGAGTGTAAAACATCTTTTTGTCATTTGGTTTTGTATACATTTTATTGCAGATGAAAAGCAGGCATGCCATTAATACTTGGTTAGATAACACAGGTGAGTTTGAACGTTCGCGCAGCAGACGTGTGGGTCACGTGACCGGGAGAGGTACTGCGCAGGTTTTTTTCCTGACTTTTGTAAACAACATGGCGACTGACGGACTGGCCCTGTTAGTTGACTGACCGAACACTGGCCTGTCAAACCTTGAGCTTTCTGTGTTTCAGCCTCCTTTGTTAATCTGTGCGGAAGTTAACTACCTGAAGAATTATTAAGGGCGGACTAAAACAACAAATAGCCGGGCCGAAGAGCTGTCAAGAAGACCGTTTGGCTGTCAAACGGTAACGTTATGCTTCAGTCGTTAGCGTTATTAGCTAACGTTAGCTCTATAAAACAGACCTCTGCGTGTAAAGCGCGACATGCTAAGACACAGGAACGTTAAAAATTAACCGGCTGATTTCTTATCAGTTTGAAGAAAGTAACGTTACTGAGGCTTAAACCTGCAACTTGCATCGATGCCAATTGAACAGTTAGCTGAAACAAATGTGTGTGTTTTGCAGCCATTGATACCTGACTTGTTTTCTTATTTCCTCTGTGTTCATCAACGTACGCACTGTTTGTGTTCATCTGGCTTACCGCAGGTTACTCTAAAATGCTCCTCTAATTTCACAATTTTCTCCCTGCCAGGCCATCTTCAGTCTATGGGCTCTCAGTCCAGTTCTGGGATGTCTGGTGGAAGGAGCTCTTTCAGTGACAACCCAGCTGAGCGGTCTGAAGCAACAGAACCGAACCGGAGCAGCAGCAGCAGTAGGGGCCGCAGGGCGGCTGACAGGCAGCAAACAGACAGGCAGTCAGCATCAGAAGAGGACGGCGACTTAGCTGAAGTGCTGGCTTATCTACTGAGAAGGTAAACTGATGTTAACAGAAATAACGCATGGATTGTTTGTTTGTTTGTTTGTTTTTGGGTATCCATATGGAAAACGTAGTTACAGCCATTAGGAGTAAAATCAATTGTCTAGGCTGTCTAAACTAGGGCTGCAGCAGTAACATTTCCACAGTAAAACTATGTCAGAAAATACCATAGCTTTTCAGTATACTGTACTATACAATTATTATGAATCAGGTACAGTGATCTTTTTAAGACATTGGGTTTTTAAAAATGGGTTTACTACTGGTAGAGAAAGAAATCACATTTGTTTTTTATTAGTTAAAAGTACCACACAGTAAATGTAAATATCAAACAAATTTACCTAAAGACAGTAAATCACTCAATGCATGAAGATGTCCTTATTCCTACATTATTTCCTACTTTAACTGAATTTAGTTTAAAGTATGACATTTATTGCAAACTAGATATCCGTTCTCAAGGACAACCACATGTTTTTGCGATATCCATAATAATCCATCACTGCTAATTTCTCTTTTTTGGGGGGCTGGAGTCTGGTGATATCAGCTTTGGGTTTCTGCCATTTCCTCAACTGCTTTGCTTGTGCTTGTTTCCCCCATATGATAAACATGTGCAGGTTAGACTCTCAGTTCAGTTGCATGTTTTTTCATTACAAATAGCAAATGTACATTTCATGATAACCATCAAATCTGATACCAAGGCATACCATGAAACTAGGACTCCACTGAAAACACAAATAGTTATAAAAATGAAGTTGACCATCGTCATTTACTATACTAAACCAGTTAAGAGGTAAAAAAAATATAATTTAATGAAGGGTTTATTTTTATTATTCTCTTGAGTCCTTTGTCGTTAAGTTTGAATTGCCACTATGTCTTTGGCTCAACAAAATGTCCACCCATCCACCCCCTCTGTCTGTTTGTTCCAGTATTCTTTTACTGTAGGGGGAACCCTAAGGAAATGCACTGAGAAATCCTTTTGAATTGTAACTCTCTTGGTTCTCGTCATATGGGTGCTGGTGTTTGCATTTAAGGTTCCGAAACTAATTAGATATATTTCCACCATTTGTAGTTTGGTGTTTGCATGTCACACATATTATTCATTTCAGAACAATTTCCAAATGACTGAGGAAGTTCTTTTCTTCTCTGAATAAACTGCTTGCTACAGTAGCAAGAAAAATTATGTGAATGGATTTTGATGGTTTTCTGCATATAAGTCAAGCGTAAATAAGTATAATGTGCCTAAAATAATAACTCAAAAAATCTGCATCACCCCAGTTCTCCAGAGTTGACAGCTGTACAGACATTCTCACATTATCCTGAGGAATTTTTTGGATACACTCATATTTCCCCCAATCACTGCACTCTGGCCAGGCCCTGATGCAGCAAAACAGGCTCAAAGGCTGATGCTTTCTTGACTATATCGACTGGGATGATGGTTTCATGATGATATGCAGTGACCTTTTTACAACAGATATAGTGCTGTGTGTTCTTTCCCAATAGTTAAATTTTAGTTTCATCAGCCCACAAAACATTTTGCTAATACTCCTGTGGAGTGTCAATGTGCTCTTTCACAAACGTCCGGCGTGCAGCAATGTTCTTTTTAGTAAGCATCCATCAAGCATGATAAATGCTTTATATACTGTAGTCTCATGAACACAGATGTTAGCCATACTTTTCTGCTGGCACTATGAGATTTTATGGTTGTTCTCTATAAAGGCATGAAAGATCAGAATTTTTTGTGTTATTATTTTATACATATTATATTATATATTATATTTCATAATAATCTTGACTTAGATAAAGATCAGATTGGATTTTATGCAGAAAACCATGCAGTTCCAAAAGGTTCACATACATTTTCCTGCCACTGTCTGTAGGCTCACTTTAGATGCCCATGTGAAAGCACGTATGCTAACATGTCATCTAGCATCATATCAACATCTGACCAATTTTCATAATGAGGAGGAATTCTGACAATATATGACTATAAAATATGGCACAAGCAATTATTCTAGAGAAAAACGGATAATGGCTAATAGACTATAAATACACTCAGTGATAAGAAAAACATTAATACTTGTGTGATGCAGTGCAATGAAAGACAATACCCCCACATTATGCTGATTATTACCCTACAAAATATACTGGACTGTCTACAGTATTTTACTGGTCACTTGTCATATATGTGTAACTTGAGTCTGCATTGGTTTCTTCAGATGTAACACTTGTCATCTCTGAAGGCGATTTAATATCTGGTCTTCAGATAGCACAAACTAGAGGGAGTGTGATTTGTTTTCCTGCCAAAAGAGCAAATTAATCAAATTACATTCCAGTACTGCTAAAGCTAAGTGGAGCTTGGAAATCCCCCATCCTAGTTCTGGTTTTAATACAATTAAAGAGACTGGAAAATTACTGAATCTTGATCAAGTGATTGATGACAGCTGCAGGCCTCTAGTAATATCCTGGAGTATTGTCAGGTGAATGCACGAAGTCTAGTAACAACAGAGCAGTAGTGTCAGAGCTAGAAAGCACCAGGATCTAAAAGAGTTGTAAGAAATAAGTAGCACTTCAGTCAACATTCAATAACTGTACCCTGGAGCGGGCCACTGTTCTTTTATCTCTTCCAGTGGAGCTGGTCAGTGGGAAACAGTACAAGGCTCTTGTTTCACTCTGAGTACAGTAGCCCTTACACTGGATGGCCCCATTTGTTTTGATACATAGTCAGTACTTATAAAATACCTCTTGAATTCTACTGATTGACTGGTTTTTGAACTAATGTGGTGTTTGTGTACATGTTTGCAGGGGCCAGGTCAGACTGGTCCATGGCAGTGGAGCCACAGGGCTGCAGCTGGTCCAGTCATACTCTGACTCTGATGAAGACTGCGATGGAGCCTGGGAGGGTCGGCTGGGAGACCGCTACAACCCACCAGGTACCCTCCTACTGGTACTATTCACTGTCCTGGCAGAAATGTAGGAAAATAATTGGTAGCTTACTTACCTTTTACCACCACTCTTGTCTTGAAACATGACGTTTCAACAACCACACTCTGGAAATCATATTTTTAGTTTTAGAACACAGAAACAAAGTCTTGCAGTATTAAAAAGCTATGGTTTGGGACACTGTGTTGCTACACAGTTTGCTTTCTGCTTTCTGTGTAGTTGGAATTCAACCAGTTCTCAGTAGCAGAAACAGGATGGATGCATGCCAGTAATATGTGAGATTTCAATTGAATTGTGTTAGAGTAATGCTACTGCTTTATATTTACTAAGATCCCAAAAATAAATATTGTTTAAATAAGAGGAAATCAATCATATACAATAGATCAAATAGTTTTTAAAGTTTCTACAAAATTATGTTTTACTGATCCACTGTGTTGTCAGATGTTAACAACATTTGTTTTTATTTTCTTCCTAGTGGACATCCAGCCCGACACACATGAAGTGGATCGAAGCGAGATCCGGACTCAAATCCTGCTGGCCACCGCCTCCTCTGCTCTGAAAAGCCAACACAGTTTCACCCACATGTTAACAGAGGTCAGCCTACAGACACACAAACTAAAAACCAACAGTGGGAGGGAAGATCAGACTCGTATACAACTGGCCCAAAGTGCCAAGATATGTTTTTATCTGACTAATCTAGTGTTTTCTTTTCTGATGAACTCTTTACTGTTTAGAGAGAACAAGGCAGATGTAGAGGCTCCAGTTTTTCTCACGGGGAATGCAGTCGAATCCGCACACAGTAAGCTGTTCACACTCAAGCCCACTTCCAGTATTTCTCAACAAATTACCAGAATGTGACGCAGAGAAACAATTAAAATTAGTTCAGAAGGGCAGCACATTCAAAACACATTGCTGATTAAGCAATAACTTGTTTTATATAGGAAGGTACAGGAAGTCATTCCTGATCTCATCTGACAGGATAACTATCTTGCAACTGGACAGACTTGTATTACATGTTATTGCATATTCATTCTTTATTCAGACAACACATCATGTATAATCACTGTTGTAGATTTGGCTGTGTAATATTTTACTGTCTTCAATTTGTTTTCCTGTTTAGTGTAATTACTACTGCAACACTTGGGATTTATAAAGTATCTATCCATCTATTAAGTCTGATATAATTTTTTGTAAAAATCCACTATCCACTAGACATGTTTACAAGGAGACTCATGCTGCTATCTGCCCATTTAGATTGACCCTTGTGTTCCTCCACAGTTTCCTGCCAAACTATGTATCCCACAAGGATACATACCAGCAGAAAGCCTTCTGTGGAGTCTACAGTGAGGATGGCAACATGTTTCTCTCTGCCTGCCAAGGTAAATAAGTCCAGATCCAACATGAGAACCCAAAGGACCTCACTCAGTGCTGGTCCTGATTGTTAAAAACTGCTTAGAAATCAATGTGGTCACTCACAGAACTATTGCTTGACTTTTCTGTTCATTTTCTTGACATCTATTGTTTCAGGTCCAACTATCTGACATTACAATAGTGGGAAATAGTGCATTTTTGTTTTCCTGCTGCTACCACTGGACCAGGAGTCAAATTCTGGTCACCTAAATGTGTCTTAAAATTATATTGAAAGTTCTTAAACTTGCATGTTATCCACTTAAGTTCCGTAGCCATGACTTGTTTAAAACATTTATTTTCACCGTTGCTCACTGTAGACCAGAACATCCGCTTGTATGACACCACCAGAGGACGCTTTAATCTACGACGAACAGTGAAGGCTCGAGACGTAGGCTGGAGTGTGCTGGACGTGTGCTTCACCCCTGATGCTCACCATGTGCTCTACTCCAGCTGGTCTGACTATAGTAAGGCTAGGAGACTTATCCAATACTGTATGATGCTGTGAGACGATTATTACGGTGCTGAAAAAGAATTATGGCTTCAAACTTAACATCCCATAATAGCTACTAATTTGTTATTCTTGGAAGCTGCCTTTGTTTGTATCATCGCTACTAAGCCAATTTTAGGGACAATTTGGAAACAGTTTTATGCATTTTTACAGTCATTCAACTGGGTCTTCTGCAGGAACCCCAGAGCAGAACTTTTTGCTGGTTTAGAACCAAGTCCTGCTTATGTTAGGAGGTGACAGCGTGATCCTTGTGATTAACAAGATCAACAAAAATTGTGTTGTGAATATATAATTAATATTAGTGTATTATTTTCTAGAATTAACGACAGTAGAGTGCAGTATTAGTGAGTACTAAAACACATATTTTCACTTTAAGAAGTGCAAGTTAAGAAGTTTTTTTACTGGATCATAGAAAAGTCTGTGGTGAACACAAGGTTTAAGATACTTTCATGTTTTTTTTTTTGTTTTTTCATGTTTACTATCAAACTATTATAGGTTGTAGGTGTAGTTTGTTTTTTAAGGTAACAATAGCTTTCTTTTACTTCTGATGATTGTGTTTAGGCTTTAGACATTTATAGTGTGTGCTGTTCAGATTTGAAGAATTTCATGAACAAAACATGAATCATAATCTTTTGTGTGTCATTGAGTTTAATTTCTGTAATAATCCAAAAGCCTAAAGAAACTGTGACTGGGGTGCAACTTCTCTATTGGCATACAAGAATACATGATTCCTTTTGCACCCTTGTGTAATAAATACCAGCATCGTTGATGCTTGGTTGCCAGCTAAAGACTGAGGCTACTAAAAACGAACAATACCATCTTACATTTAGTGTTGGTAAGAATCAAAACTCTAGCTAATTACTTTTGTAAAGAGACTCGACCTTTTATAAAAAGACGCTGTAACATTATTGTGCATTCTGAGAGAAGGACACAAACTTGCAGTGATGTAATAAAGTGGCTGTGTGGTGCCTCTCTAGCTCATGAAAGAGAGAGCCAGTTTTCAGAAGGTTCCAAGTTGAACCAGCTCTGAACTTTAATTAGGTAAAGAAGCAACACTGAATGACAGCCAAATATTTGAAGGCATCACTAGCTAACATATGTGTTTGTGAATCCACAGTAGGTAAAACATTGAACAAGCAGGGTGTCTATGGCAGGACACCACGAAGGAAGCTGCTGCTTACTAAGAAGAACATTGCTGCACAACTGAAGTTTGCCAAAGAGCACGCTGACACTCCACAGCAGTATTGGCAAAATGTTTTGTGGACTGATGAAACTAAGATTTAATTATTTGGAAAAAAACACACAGCACTACATTTGGCGTTAAAAGGTCACTGCATATCATCATGAAAACATCATCCCATCGTAAAGTATGGTGGAGGAAACATCTTGATTTGGGCCTGCTTTGCTGCATCAGGGCCTGGCCAGATTGCAGTGATTGGGGGGAAGATTAATTCCTAAGTGTATCAAAAATTCTTCAGGATAATGTGTGAATGTCTGTACATCAGCTGAAACTCTGTAGAAGTTGGGTGATGCAACAAGACAATAACCCCAAAACATTCAACAGATTGGCTTTAGAAAAACAAAATCTGCCTTTTGCAGTGGCCAAGTCAGAGCCCAGACCTCAACCCAATAGAGATGCTATGGAACAACTTGAAAAGAGCCACATACAGGAAATGTCCAAAGAATATGACAGAGCTAAAGCAGTTCTGCCTGCCTGCAGCCAGTAATTAATTCCAAATGTTCACACACGTTTTCCACTATGACTACAAGGTTATCTCAAAGACATGAAAGATCAGAATTGCTTGTGGTTTTATTTTAGGCACATCATATTTGTTAGTACTCCTGACTTAGATGATGAAGATCAGATCACATCTTATGAAAAATTATTGCAGTAAACCACAAAAAATTCTAAAAGATTAATTTCTTGCCACTGTAAATGTATATTTGGTAATTTTGAGCTCTTCTCAGATTGTTACAGCTGATTAAAAAAGTAGAAGTTTGAATAAAATGTTACTTTAGTTTGACTGTAAACCTGGTCTGGTCAACATTTAAATTAATCTAACATAGACCAACAATAATCTAGCAAAATATTATCAGTAACTACTAGTTCCAAAGGTTACTGTTCATGTTTTCATGGGAAGATGGGGAATTTGTAAAATAGTTATTGTTAACTAATTTTGGTTTGTTAATTTTGTGATTGTTTTAATTGAGTGGTCTCTGAAATATACAAAAAAGCCCACTACAAAGTCTGATGTCTGGTTTTCTGGTTTGGTGCCACCAACAGTCCTAGACCTAGAGATATTTACTTTATTCCAGACAAAGTAGTAAATCTTCACATTAGAGAAGATAGAACCAGGAAACTTTTACCATTACCATATTAATATGTTTTCTCTGTGTCTTCCCCGCAGTTCATTTGTGCAGTATAGAGGGAGACAGTGAAAACCACACCGCCTTGGACCTCAAGTTAGTTTTTCCTTCATAGTAACCTATATTATATTATTATACATTATGGAGCAGGTAATCTTTCATTCCCTCCTTTAATTAACACCTGGATGAATGATGCTGTCAGATCTCATCACTTCAGCATCCATCTCACTGTGTGTGTGTGTGTGTGTGTGCTCCTTCATTATTTCAACAAAGCACTTTCATTGAAATTCATAATACTCCTAAGAGTAGCATTGTTTGACAGCCCTCATCTATGTACACACCAAATCTAGGTTTCGGTGTGGGCTGTGACCTACAGTAGACACTGTAGCTGTGATTTAGTGATGATGTTTATTGCTGCATTCCAACCTACTTGTGTGTATGTGCTGTTTGTAGTCCAGATGAGAGGAGGTTCTGTGTGTTCTCATTGGCTGCGTCCTCAGATGGCAAAGAGATCCTGGGAGGGTGAGTATACTTATTTCCACGTGTTAAGGCGGTGACTTTGGCGACTGGCATCTCATTCACCTTTAAGGAGCTCATCCTACCTTGTCTGTTTGAGGTGGAAGCAAAACCGAGTATAAACAACACCTACTGTTGTAGCCAGTGCGTGCTGTGAATGCTTCCATTAATAGAGAATACCATTATTTAATATGAAGCATTATCACTCACTTCAGAATACTCCAATTCCATTTACTTTCCCTCTTCTATTCTTTCCAGAGCAAATGATGGCTGCCTTTATGTTTTTGACCTTGAGCAGAATAAGCGCATATTAAAGGTTAGTGTCTGCACACCTTTGCTCTTTGCTATGCTTTTGTCTAAACATACCTGTTTCTGTGTCCTGTCCACCTCTTGTCTATTTGTGCCTCATCCTGTGGTCAAGGTGAGCCGAACATTAGCAGACCTGAAAGTGTGCCAGCTCACAAAGTTTTACACCTCCCTGCTGTCTGTAATGAAGCAGCTCTACCCTGCAGGGAGATGGAGGGTTTAAACCCACCTTCCTCCTCCTCCCACAGCCACCCTCTGTGTAGAAGTCAATAATAACTGACCTCTACCATTTGCTTTGACAGCATTTCTATACCTCCACATTACTGTCTGTGTTTTGGCTCTGAAATAGTTCTTTTAGTCCATATTTGTATTTTCTTCTCTTACAAGAAACCATGAGAGAACTTCTCCTATTAACACATAATGATGTATTATGTAGTGTGTGTGTGTGTGTGTGTGTGTGTGTGTGTGTGTGTGTGTGTGTGTGTGTGTGTGTGTGTGTGTGTGTGTGTGTGTGTGTGTGTGTGTGTGTGTGTGTGTGTGTGTGTGTGTGTGTGCGCGCGTGTGTGTGCGCGTGTGCGCAAATGGATATATCTTCTTCCCCTGTGCCATAGAGCCTGTTGTAGTGCAAGTGTAGTTTGTAGCACTGGAAGGTACTGTTCACAGTGGCCTAGTGGCCAAACTGCATTACTACAGCTTGAGCATTAACCCTGTGTCATCATGACACATACTGACCCAGAAAGCCTTTCTGTCATAGACATGTCATTAGGAATTGAGGGAACATAAAACAGTGTATACACTTTTCTCAGTGCCACTCTACAGATGTACTTTTTCTGTTAACTGAATTTAATCCATTGGTCTTGTTTGGGAAAAGTCCTTTTGTATCATATTGTTGGGAAATTCTTGAAGAGCAATAGGTTTTTTTTCTGTTCTTGTCAAGCCAAGAAATGTGCAGGCTCTGTGGTTCCAAAAATGCACAATTGTACCTGGAACCGTCAGGTAATTTTATATGCATTACTTGAATGAAGGTTTTATACAGAGTGTGCACCACTGAGCAATTTTAATAGGGATGAAGCTAGCAGCATTTTCTAATCTACTATATTTAGTTCTTAATACATCCATAATGACAACATGAGTGCATGAGCACCAAAACTAGCAGCTGGTTTAGCAGCACATATTTGTGATCTTCAATAGGAACCAAAACAATCAGGAGGTGCATTGGTGTGTTTCATATAATCAGCGGATAATAACAGGTACGGTAGCAGCTCTGGGCTGCAGTGTTTTAAGTGAGGTGCTAACACCACACAGTGCAAACATACTACACTGAACTTAATATATTATTGTGTACAACCTCACCCAGCAGAAAACTGTGTATTCCACGATTAGAACACCACCACCCACCCTAAATTTGTTTTCTTTCGCATCCCTCCTCGCCAGATTGACGCCCATGAGGACGATGTGA
This sequence comes from Anabas testudineus, assembly GCF_900324465.2. Lineage (NCBI taxonomy): Eukaryota > Metazoa > Chordata > Actinopteri > Anabantiformes > Anabantidae > Anabas > Anabas testudineus. The sequence goes on from NC_046611.1 coordinate 31,319,783, forward strand.
ACACGGTGGCATTCGCCGACAGCTCGTCCCAGCTGCTTTTCTCTGGCAGTGACGATGCACTGTGCAAGGTGTGGGACAGACGGACGCTGCGGGAGGACAGACCGCAGCCTGTCGGACAGCTGGCCGGCCACAGAGACGGCATCACCTTCATCCACAGCAAGGTGGGGGAAGGATCCATCTGTTAAAAGCTCCCAAAATGCTCACAAGTAGTTACATTTGACAAATGATTGGCAGATTTGAAGATTTTTCATCTTTAAATCTGCTCCTCTCCACCCATGCCATGGCTCTTTAAGGGTGATGCTCGCTATCTGATTAGCAACTCAAAGGACCAGTCCATCAAACTCTGGGATGTCAGGAAGTTCTCACCCAAAGAGGGGCTGGCAGCTTCCCGTCTGGCTGTCACCCAACAAAACTGGGATTACCGCTGGCAGCAAGTTCCCCAGAGAGGTGAGGAAGAGGAATAAAGGCATCCATATAATTGCACATATTTTTGTTTTTTATTTGACAGTGTTGTGTTTACTTTCCTCGAAACTCTTTTCTGCCTTTCAGCTCTAAAGAAACATAAGCTAACAGGCGACACCTCAGTGATGACGTACCGTGGTCACGGCGTTCTGCACACACTCATCCGCTGCCGTTTCTCCCCAGAGTTCAGCACTGGGCAGAGGTTCATCTACTCTGGCTGCTCCACTGGAAAAATCATCAGTGAGTGTGACCATGTGAATATGTCTGTGTGCTTTGTGATGTTTCAGCACCAGTTAACTCTGCATAACTGATCGACAACACACATCTACAACCAGCTGCATTCCTTCAATTGTTTGTGTATGTGCAGTTTATGATGTACTGACGGGCAGCGTGGTCTCCAGACTGTCTGGTCATGACGCCTGTGTGAGGGACGTCAGTTGGCACCCATATGAGGACAACATCATCAGCAGCTCTGTGAGTTGTGTTAATGCAAACTACGGTCAGAGTGTAGTAGCATGCGATCATTAATGATATGCTGAATCTAAAGAAATCACTACACTGACACTGTTGAATGTTTTAATTTAAACAGCATCAAACATAGTGTTTCCTGTAGTAATGGAATACCATGGATTAAAGTACTTTTCTGGTAATAACAGAATCAACTAGTCCATTAGCAGAAATATGAGCACCCTCTGTATCTTGTATGGAATATAAGTTGCATTTTTTTAGTAACTGTTGAAAAAAACTTTACTTGTAGCTTGAAAAGCATTAAAGCTGAAACTGTCTATTTCCTGATGTTGCTGTCTTCTACAGTTACAACGTAAAGTCACATTAATCCGTTCAGATCCAGTACGAATTTGGCCCAAATTTAGTTTTTGATTTAAAAAGACTGGTGAGCATCAATAACTCTTCTTCTAATGTCTTCTGAAATCTCCTTGTTGACAAACTTGTGTTGACAAAAATCACACTTTTAGAGTGATTTCTTAAATAACGCAGGACGTCCTAGACTCACACCTGATTTCCATTCCACAGATTCCAATTTCCCTGTAAATGGATGCATTTATTAGACCAATTTATAGATCTGATCATGTCTTAATTCACATTTATTCAGAAATAGAGAGAATTCTAAATAGTTCTCAAACTACTGGAAAACAGAACTTCGCTGGAAAACTGAAACAGTTATGTCTGTGCCTGAGCATCATCTACAGTTCTATTATTTTCTCCCCTTTTCACTGTAAAATCACAAAAAATTAAGCTTGAATATTGAATATTTCTGTTTTCGTCATCATTTAGGATGCAGCTATGTTGTTTGAATCAACATGCAGACATTCAGTGTGAGCTCTGATGTAGTGTAAGCAGAGAAGTAGCCAGAGACATTAGAACACGGTCCATGAATAATAATTGTCACAGGGTCTGGCCGGACTTTACTGAGCTATGCGAAGTGAAAGTGGTTGTTTTTATGGTGATAGATAAGGAAATAGGACAATTTTCAACTTTAACAAATGCAGAAGAATTAGAACTAAACCTGACAGTTAATTTTAGTTGAAGCCACAGAAGCACTAGGGGATGTGAAACATCACCTGTGATCTCTGTGTCTGTTCACAGTGGGACGGAGCAGTGCGCATGTGGGAGCACAGACAAACCCACCCTCTGGAGGAGGAGAGAGAGCGGGACAGAGATTGACAACGACAGAAACAAAAAGGAGAAGATTTCAGAGGAAGCGACATCGCCAGAGATGGGTTGTGACAGGCCCTTTACAGATAAGCTGTGGGGGACTTATATAGACTTAAATATCTTTTAAATTCAATGCTGGATATAAATGATGACAAATCTTGTGTGTTTGTGAAGTGTTGATTTGAAAGGCATTGAAGCCTGATATTATCAAAGTCAGATTGACACTGGGACGGGCTTCTTCTTCGTTAGTTTTTGGTTTTGTTTTTTGCCTCACTTTCATGCACAAAATATGCAGGCCAAGGCTTTTGAATTTGGCCTGAAACACTTCACTCAAAATGTGCAAACTTCAAATCGCTAAGTCACCGCACTTACTTAAAGAGCTGTTGAAATGTAATGGTAAGTTAGTTAAATAAGAAAAATCAATTCTGGGCATTGCAGGGAGAAACTAACAATGATAAATAGTGTATAAATGTAAAGTATTTTAATGGTATTTGTGTTCAGGGAGTGTATTTAGATAGTTGTCAGCTTGCTGATTTGGCTGGTATGAATAACATGAGCTGTGACCTATTTCAGAGGAGTGCACAATACATGGGAGTAATCCAGTACTTGATTTGCCAAATTTGCCATCATGTAACTGTAAATTTTCCTGGGGGGGTCAGCTCTCTTCTAAACACACTGTTAGCTTTACTGTCAAACTCCTAATGATGTCATTGTGAATCCCTTTTAGACCGCCTCTAAACAGTCTAAAGGAAACCCTGTATGTAGCCTGATCCTGGGTCAGCACTCAACCCTAAACACAAGCCCTGAGTCAATTTAAAACAAGTCAATTTGTTGGGTAATGTAAACCTGTGATCTGCTCCGAAGATTGGATTGTGTGTGAAACTGTTAAAGAAGTCGGGATGTGGTAGCGTGAGAGAGAGTGTGTGTCTGTGTGTCTGTGTGTCTGTGTGTGTGTGGATAAACTTACACACTGATCTGTATATGCAATTTTCAGGTGTTTATATCAAAACCCACCTTACAGCATTTTACAGTAACAATAAATCCTTTGTTTAAATGTATCACAAAGACACTGCTTTGTAGTACATTTGCAACTCTCAAAAATAAAAAAAAAACAATCACATGAAACTTTGTAGCTATATTTTTTTAGTAGCTTTTTCTTAGAGTTCCCCCATTTTCCCACTACATTTGCCAGATCTGCATTTAGCAACTGCACATAACAACTGGCAAATTAGCTGATACAGGAACCAACCAAAGTTGCCTGAAGGTCAGTACAATGACAGCAGTGCAGTAAAAGCTCTAAAATTAGATTGAGAACCTTTGGTATGTTTGCTCTTACAATGTGGCTGGATCCACAGAGTACGGCAATGAAACGTCATTTTAAACTTGTACTGATAAAGTCACTTGGGAATTGTGCATTTAAAGGACATAGGAGCCAATATGAGATAGGAAAATATTAATGCTAGTTGTCTCACTAGCATCATGAAGCATGGATTAAAAAAAAAAAAAGCAGCAGAGTGTTTTATTGAGCATAGAAAGAAGAAATTTACTCTGTTTGGCTCTGGTCTGAGGACTGGGCCTGGGGAAAAAAAAAACACTGTGAGGAACGCAGCTGTTCACTGTGCCAAATGTAGACTGGCAACAGTTTCTAACTTCAATTAGTTTTGGCTCCAGCAGCTGATTCTAAGAATGGAGGAGTAATGGAGAACCAAGGAGGGAGTCAGTGATCCATTTTTATATCGGAACCATTTTTCTTGCACATCAGACTTTTTTATGCTAAATGCTAATGCTGCATCACGCCAGTGCACATGATTAAAGTATTTATTTAAGTCATGCTGAATTAGTTGTTTACTCTGAGCCTCACGTTCAGTTTTCTGTCAGTGTTGTCAGACTAGTGTTGGACCATTGTTGGGAAGAACGGGGTCAGTTCCAGCAGCAGCCATTGCTGTGTCTCCACTTTCAGTGTGTGTTTTTGTGGAGGGGGAGGGCTGTGGGGAGTAAGGGGACAGAGGGATTGTATTTTTATAAACCATGTGCTCTCCTGCATGTCTGACAGTGATAAAGTAGCACAGTCCCACACAGGGAGTGCTGGTCTTTTCACAGACAAAAGAAAGTGAGGCATTGAGCTTTAACTGGGCACAAAGTCAAAAGAAAGTGAGACTTTAACGGTTCAAGCTCAAACTAAAGCATTCATCAAGAAGGAAAACATGAATCTGAAGACTGAAAACTCCTCAAATGGCTTCACACCAGACATCAACATGGAGAAGTTGCACAAGGTGGCTGCGGAGCTGATACAGCCAGGAAAGTTCATCCTCTGGCTCCTGGACGCTGCGTTGGAGTTTGTAACAAACCTACTGGCCGGACTGTTGGGAAGCAGCCTGATCAGGCGACATTTCCACCTGATGCTGTCTGGTTTGGTTCTGTTTGGACCTCTTCTCAGTTTCTGGGTGTCAAAGTTCAACATCTTTGCAAACAGCAACCACTACCTGTACAGGTGAGCGCTCTGGAAAATGAATAATTAGGGTTGTTTTTGTTTTGTGTTTATTTATGAAAACCTCACTTTTTTTTTGTCTTAGAGATGAATGTATTACTTTGTATGTATAATGTATTACCATTTCTATGATTTCCACTTGTTATAAGTTAACAACATCTAGTAATCAACAATATAAAACCATTCTGCATAAAGACTATTTTATGCAGAGTATTTTTATTTTTTTCCAAGTATTTTTGAGCTAATAGTTTTGTACTTGTACTTTTTAGATGAAGGATCTGTAATATTTCTTGTAGTCTGTAACACTGTGGTATTGCTATTCTTAGAAATGATTTGAGTACTTCTTACATCATGGAACTGACCGGCCACATTAACAAGCAGTCACATTCAAAAGTTCACTTGATACTAAATTTAGTGAAGCAGGATTTTCAGTCTCTTATTCACCACAAGGTTAAACAACTCTTTACTTTGACTTTCTATGATAAACAACTAATTCATCAGTGTCCTACAGACTGTAATTTGTTGCATCCTCTACCAAATGCTTTTAATTAAAACCAGATGCTGTAAAATAAAATTCAGTTTTGGAAAAACATATTACATTTGCAGTAAAACTGTAATCAGAAGCTTGTGCTGCTAAATGCTAATGCTAGCTTATGTTAGCTCCAACATGCAGTCGTGCAAAACTAACTACATTCACTGAAGTACCATGCTTAAGTAAAGATTCACATTAATAATACATTATATAATAAATGATGTTTATAGTGTAGATTAATGTCAAACTTGTGATCACAAACTAATCGGTTTTCAAAGTAACTGAAATGAGTTGCAGTTTTAGGTGTTGAACATTTAATTTATTGATAATTGATAATCCAATAACAGATTATAAACATAGTTCTGCATGAAGAGTACTTTTGGTTCTTTAAATGTATTTTGCTGCTATTATTTCTGGACCTTTTCTAACAGATTATTAATACAGAGTGCTACTGCTACTTTTACTTAAGTAAAAGTACTGTTATCACCACTCTGTAGATAAATGTTTAGTAAACTAACTCAGTCTCCCTTAACCAAGCCATAAAGTTTGTAATTAGTGTCAGTAAATCATTACTAAATCCTGCAGCTACATGATTTTGTGACCAAAGTTTAAATGTATGTAGTAGTGTTTGGACAACTGTAATTAATGCTGTAGTTAATACAAGTTTACACATAAACTGTTCTGTCACGTTATAGAGTCAACGTGGGATGACCTACTATTCTGTTAACTGTAACTTCTTATGCAATTGCATAGAAACACCCAGTAAATGTGATCAGTCAGTGATTTTGTGATTATTATGATGTGTTGTGACTAATCAATAACTGCCTGATTCAACTCTCTCACAGGAAGTTTCTAAAATCCACTTGGGGTTGGACGTGTATATTCTTGGGTTCCTTCATCCTCCTTCTCTCCTTTTCTGCCCATCACTCCCTATGTCTTTCCCTCCGTCACCTCTCTCGGATTGGGGTTGTGGGGTTGCTCTGGCAGGGGTGTCAGCGCCTCCTGACCATGCTGGAGGACGCAGCAGGGTCCTGTTATGAACCTGTGAGCCCCCCACAGGACGCCCAGAGCTCTGCCTCTGCAGGACTGCCACTGCTCCTGCATGAGGACTGGACCAAGGCCTCATGCCTCAAAGCGAACATGGTGTGGAGGGGCTATGAAGTGTCCCAGGATGTCCTCATCCTCTGCCTGTGTTGTCTGCTGCTTGTCGAGGAACTATCTGTGTTTCGCCCTCACCTAGCTCAAGTGAAGCTGCCACATAGATCCCAAGGAGCCCCACTAAGATTCATCTTCCTTCTGTGTGTAGCTCTACTTGCTTTATGGATGTTTTTGTTGCTGTGTTTGCTGGCACACTTTCCCAAGTTCCCTGCTCAGCAGCTAGGGGGAGCTCTGGGATATCTGGGGTGGAGAGGACTCTATCAGGGATGGTACAGACAAAGAGTGAGTTGGGCCTGTCCAGGTTCACCTGGTGATGGACTTTATGCCTCCACAGACACTAACAAAGAGCCAGAGTAGGATTCAAATCTGAGTAGAGTACCTTGAAGGACTTCTTATTAGTGCTGTAAAGAAAGTCTGGGTATTGCCTGTAAACACCCAGGTGAAGCTACATACTCTGCATGGAATCAGTGGAAGTCAATTTTATTTTACAAGCAGATTTTAAATTCCCACATGGATAAAAAAAAAAAACTGCAGCCACAGGTTTCAGAATCATGTTGCTTTATTTTGGGATCTGAAACCAAAATGCATGCACAGTAGGAAAAAGAAGCTATGTCTGCCACAGTGGGTGTTTAGTTACTTTAAGAGAGTGTCATACTACACGTGTTGTATCTCAGAAAGCTTGCAAGTGCGCTGTGTCAGTCTCAGTAGATGAGAGCTTTCCCATCTCCTCTGGGCCTCTTAATCTTGTCAAAGTTCTTGTTAATGATGTCAAACAGCACGGCCTGCAGGGAGAAATAAAGGCAGTGAGTTTAGCACGTGCACACACACATACAGAAGCATAAAGGAGACAGTGATTAATGGACCAATCAGTTTAACACAATCACAGCAATTAGCCTCATCCTATTTGGCTGTGTGGGCAGTTTTATTCAAAATGCAGTGTATGATTACTACTGTTGATAGAGTTTGATAGATATAGTCTGGACATAAAAACAAACCTCAATGCAATTGGATTCTATACAATTACATTCATTAACTTTCACATTTGTCTGTGTAAATGCTTGTCAAGATCCATTTTAGTAACAGTAAACTCAGTGGGTGTATCTTACATATGTGTTGCGGATGTCCAGGACCACAAGGCGGAGCTCACAGTACTGATACTGGTCCAGCTCATGAACCAGCTGTCTGAAGTCTCCCTGCACCACAAAGCAGACACACATGCACAGCGAGGAGTGAGCAACAGAACACACAATACATCCAGTCTGTCTCCAGTATTCTACGAGTGAGTGTGTAAGAGTTGAAACACAGAAACAGACACGAAATACTGACCACGTGGGGTTGTTTGGAGGCTTTGGCCACAGCGTCACCTCTCTCACTGTAATATCTGACAGAGCAAAAAGAGAAGAGGAAAGTCATCATTCATTTGCACAGTTCTCACTGGGAGCTACTGTAATTTAATGTTGAAGGAATATTTCTAGTCTCAAACGTTACAGTTCCTTTTTAAAATTAAGATCATGACTTCAGAATTGTGCATGTGTGTATCACAGTGATTAAGGCTTTTTGTTACAGATCTTTCCTTTACTGTTCAAATAAAATGATACTAATACTGTATAAGGTACTAAGTAGCTGCAGGGCTCTTACTTTGCAATCTGAGTCTGGAATGCCTCAATCTTGGTGCGTGTGTTAGTCAGCAGCTCAAACACTTTCTCCTGTTGGACAAGCACATTACATCAGGAGAACTCTATTGCAGGTGTGCTGTATTGCATTATGACAATATGAGCTGTTACGAACCTGCACAGCCACTCCAAAGTTGTTACCATCTTCAATTCTGGGAATTTGGAGCTGCACCCACATTGATACCTGTGAGATTAAAAAAAAACAGTTCAAACAGGTGTGACCTCTGGTTTTTCATTAGTGAAGGTGAATCAATTTCCTTTGTCTAAAATTAAGTCCGACAGACTGACCGTGTTCAACTTCTCCTTCAGTGTCTGGATCTGAGGCTTGACCTGCTGCAGGAGACTCTCCACTCGCTCATTGCTGCAGATGGGACCACAAGGAGGCCCTTGAAAATGAAACACAATACACCCAAACATCATTTCCTACACACACAAGAAGAAGCAGAAAGTTCAGTTTAGTTTCAGCTGGGCTACTTTCTATAGCTATTCTCAAAGCTATACTTCCAGTTAGTAAACCTGGTCCTGTTTAAAGCCACATAAAAACATTCTTAACAGCTCATTGCTAATATATATCTAATATATATAGATGCTAATAGGCAGATTTATGCATGTGACATATAAGAGATATCCAGTGACTGGGAAATGTTTTTGTATCCATCCCGACTTGTGATTTTCTAAAACATTTTTTGCAGAGTTGGTTGGAGTGTTCGGTTCAGATCCACCTGTAGCTGGACCTTATAGATGCAGGTGGATTTGTACTACAATCCTTGAAACATATGCATGTTTGTAGAATAACTAACAGAAACATTTAATTCATGCAGAATAGCTACAATAACTAGAATCCCATCTTTCAACACCATAAATTCTATGTTCTCTTCACAATAAGCATCACTGTGTCCAGAAAACTGCCTTCTCACACAACTCAGACAGGGGTGACCTTGTGAGAAGTGACAGGTGTCTGCGTCGCACAGCGTTTCCCAACCACCACATATTAAAACATGTTTCTTTAGTCGCATCTCCGTCTTCACATTTACCTGACTCTTCGTCCTCTTTGTCGCTGTCCTTGTCTTTCTTCCCTTCCTTCGCCTCCTTCTGCAAAACAAAAACAACATACATTAGCTTAGATTAGCAAGACGGCATGATTCATTCTTCTCCAACATTCTTTCAACTCAATAATCAATAAACCCCACTGGTACGAATTGTGAACCTAACTGCCAAAGTAAAGCAGACTTTTGTGTACATGAGGAATACAACAGAAGAAAACCAAGCAATGAGTTACTTTCATTCCTACACCGTGAAGTCGGTGATATTTTAATGTGATTTAATTCTGAATAAACACATAATTGATGGCACACTGAGGTGTGAATTCAGATTTCCTTTAAAGATCCTCCTAATAAAAAAGCCCATGCTGCCACTTTGGCAAACAGCACACAGATCAGCTACAATTGCACATAGTGACTAGTTAGTCTAGATATTCAAATAATGAAACACTTAATATAGAGCCTTGGCTGTGAATCCCAGTTGAGAGGCTTTACAGTACGCAGCACCCCCGTAGGATTTAAGGAAAAGATCAGTAAAACAAAATACTTGTGTTATGAAACATATTATTTAACATAGCACTGGAGTTTTTGATTTTCATTCAACTTCTTGTCTTCTTGTGTTTCTTAATTACAAACCAGTGGCACAATTAGCTCGGCTGAATAAATGAACTCTACATGGTACAGCCTCCAGATGCTTTATTTAAGCCGATCAGCACATCTCGCTTTATTGGACTTCTGTCAGCTTTCCAGACAACAGAGTTATATCCTAGTAAGTGTGGGAGCTACCTCCTCCTTCTTCTTGCGTTTGGCCTCCTCCTTAGCGGGGTCGGGGATGGGGATGTCCAGAGGAGCCTTCAGAGATGCCAGGTCATCACAGCTGAAGAATGTCTGACAAGCAAACACAAGGCGGAGAAACGTCCCGTGACTTCTGACAGATGCACTGGCATTCATTTTGATCATATGGTCACACTTAATCTAACCCTATAAAGACACAGACTGATACCTTCAGCAGCATGTGAAGCTCTTCAATCTTCTGAGGGAAAAATGTGGAAACCAGCCCTTCAGCCTGTGGTTAAAACCAGAAATAAAGATTACATGAATGTGGAACAATCACTGGGAAATATTTGGATATTTGTGTAAATATTACTATTGGATACGTTACCTCCTTTGTGAGCTTCTGACAGAAGTCGTCAACCTGCATTCAAAGGATGATAAGAGTGGTGGGCAATGTGCTTTTATTTTGAAATGTACATTAAGTACAGCAGTAATACTAGGTGGTGGTATAAGTAGTAGTAGTAGTAATAGAGGTGGTGGTAGTGGTAGTAGAGGTGGTGGTAGTAGTAGAGGTGGTGGTAGTATTAGTGGTAGTATAGGTGGTGGTAGTAGTAGAGGTAGTGGTAGTATTAGTGGTAGTATAGGTGGTGGTAGTAGAGTTAGTGGTAGTAGAGGTGGTGGTAGTAGAGTTAGTGGTAGTAGAGTTAGTGGTAGTAGAGGTGGTGGTAGTAGAGGTGGTGGTAGTAGAGTTAGTGGTAGTAGAGTTAGTGGTAGTAGAGGTGGTGGTAGTAGAGGTGGTGGTAGTAGAGGTGGTGGTAGTAGAGGTGGTGGTAGTAGAGGTGGTGGTAGTAGTAGAGGTGGTGGTAGTAGAGGTGGTGGTAGTAGTAGAGGTGGTGGTAGTAGAGGTGGTGGTAGTAGAGGTGGTGGTAGTAGTAGAGGTGGTGGTAGTTGAGGTGGTGGTAGTAGTAGAGGTGGTGGTAGTAGAGGTGGTGGTAGTAGAGGTGGTGGTAGTAGTAGAGGTGGTGGTAGTAGAGGTGGTGGTAGTAGAGGTGGTGGTAGTAGAGGTGGTGGTGGTAGTAGAGGTGCTAGTGCTAGTTAACAAAGGCAGTTCTGTCCAGCAGCCAACAGGCCGTGGAGCAGCTCATTACCCAGCTCCTGCTCGTCAAACCGCACACTGGACACTAGCTCACCTGTTCACGTCACAACACACCGTGCAGGTGTGTGTGAAGGGGCCGCGGCTCTGCTGTGTTGCTAACCTCTATACTAGCAGGCGCCGGAGGACTCACCTGTTTCTTCGAGTCGAGGTGAATCTCCACAGAGGCCATGTCGTCCCTGCAGGCGAGAAGTAGTTTGAGAAAGTTTGTAAAGGCGTTTCCACGTCGACAGAGCCGAGCTAAAATCAGTAAACTCTTCAAATGTGTAACTGAAAGCTGTGCGCGAAACGGAAAAGTACTCACAGTTACTCAGCATAAAAAGCGAAAATGAAAGTAAAGCGCATTTCAGAGTTCCGTACTTTCCTATTCTCAAGTCTAACGACGCTGTTGCATTCTGGGACCTGTAGTTTTGACACCATCTGGAGCCGTATTGTGCGCACTGTGTGTTGGGCTGCATGTCCTGGTGTCTGTAACGAAGGGAGGGCTACGATAAAAAGATTAAAAATAATAATCATCATTATTGAATATATAAACATATATTGCTGACATATTGACAAAATAAATCTGTTTTTAATGAAAGAAACAGAAAAAGGTTTTCACATTAGTATTCATAATAAATTAAATCTATTATTTGGTGTTATTATTATTTACTCCACTGCATTTGTTTAACAGCTTTAGTTACTAGTTACCTTTAATTATGTAGATTCTTAAAATGTAATAAAACTACTAAATGCTAATGCATTAGTATGGATTCACCATTTGTCAGTACATAAACTGATTAAAGGGGTTATATTATGCCTTTCGTGGTCTAAAGCTATATACAGTAGTATGGCCCAACAGACGTCTTCCACAAACTAGCCAATCAGAACAGGGTTGGACTGGGGGAAGAGCTCAGGTGAGCCTTTTTAGTCTCAAGGCCAGAAAGGCTGTTGCATAAAGAGGCATTAACATGTAAGTAGTGAGTCCAAAACAGACTTAATGAGCAATCAAGACAGTAGGAGAAGGAGTTGTTCTTTGCCCGCAAGGAACAGAATACCAAACAGTACATATTTTGTCCAAAATATGATGTAACAGCATAAAAAATACTGCCGTTCACAATACTACAATAATTAATAAACAGTACCCTCCTCTCCTACTCTGCTATTGAAAGGGGCACCCAAAGGTCAGGTTCTGGGTAACTGGTCGCTTTGAGACTGTAGATTCAGTGTGCCTTACCCAGCTTAAGCGACTCTGTCTCTGTCCTCAACTCTGATGTGCAAATTTGTGGCCTTTGTGCCTACAACTCTCAAGCAAGAGTCCCTACCACGTTTGGCTGTGAGCTAATGTCTGGCCACAGAGTAAACAAGTTCACCCACCCGATCTCTCAGTCTCCTTTAATAACAATACATAGAAAAATGATCATCAATCAAATAAAATCACATCACGTATACTGAAATGTATATGTCCACTAATCTTATCCCATTGTTCTCACTATAGTCCAACTTCATATAGAAGTCTGGCTGCTTCCACTAGATGCTGCTGTTGTTCCCTGTAGAGTGAATCAAATCACTGTGTAGCAAAAATACAGGAAGAAGATGGGGCTCTTTGATCAGGAGATGTGAGGACACTGCCACTTCTGACCCAGTCAGTGTACAGCCTTAAACAAATAAAGGATCCTGAGTGGACAGAAAAGACGTCAGAGCCCCCCCACCCCTCCCCACTGTAAACACAATCCTGTTGCATGGTCTGTGTTATAGCAGACGGTCTGGTGTGATCACATCAGGAGATGAACAGACCCCACATAGATCTAATCACTTGGCTGATGAATGTGTGATATGTATCTGGTATTATATTACTCCGTTTTGTTTACAAAGGCTGCTGCATAAATGTTTTTCACATCTGTCTGAATGACTGCAGAATTTAGTATCACACAGGAACACGCAATCATAAATCACCAGTCAAGCAGGAGGCATTATGCAACGTTGGATCCAAAGGGCATAAGCAGCACTTGTTTACACTGCAAGCACCATTAGTTATTGATTATGTGATTTGATTGAGTGAGTGATTAAAACTGCGTGTGTGTGTGTTATTCGTTTTATGGAGTTGAGAAATAATAGGGACAAAGGTCACATATGTGAAGATGTGGGGGGAGGAGCGATAAGGAAGAGAGGAAAAACCTGTCAGGGAATGATCTGATTGGGTAGTGTTTATGTGTGACAGGATAACAACACGCCCACCTTCCCACTCCCACCCACCTGACTGAAATCACAAATACACAGTACCAATGTAATTCAAAAGAACATTTACTTAAGTACTCTACTATACTGTATGTAGTTCTGAGATTTCTTTGACTTTACAAACATAACATATGATCATCTCATAAAATATGATGCATTATTAAAGATTAAAGGCTCTGCAATGAAGTAAAGGAGGCTACATTTTCACAACATATTCTCATATTTCATCTTCTTCCACACCATTTGTGTAGATGATGCTTTGTGAAATTTACTGAGTAACAGTGGTGAGAAGAAGTCAGCTCAACTGTTGTTTCAGTGGAAACAAAGACAGGCCCTATCCTATTGTTATTATGCCTCAGTGACAGCCATGGCTGGGGGCATTATATCTTCATGTTGTCCATTCATCCCATTTTCACAAACACAATATCACAAAAACACCTTGAGGGATTTTTTTTTTTAATTTTGCACAAGCTCATCAGATTTAGCTGATCAAAGGTCAAAGGGCAGCTGTTGTGAATGTCTTGTGAACATGAAGGAATGCTTTGAGGGAGGCTTTTTTTTCAATTGTGGCAAAAATGTCCACTTGGACTTGAGGATGAACTGATTAAGTTCTGCTGGTCACAATCTTGTGAACATAGAATATCTCAGAACCACCAGGGAATTAATTTCATTGCACATGGCACATATGTCCACTTAATAATTGATTAGAATATGAATGTGGACAGACTATAACTGGACTGGTTTACAGAGGATTAGAACTGCAACATGATGTCTCTGTTGCTGCTTCTTGGATATTGGTGATGTGAACATATTTAAAGAAGGTGCTTTCTGTTGTCCTTAAGGAAGATGTGTCCAAACACCAGACTTCCCCTTGTGAAACTAACTTCTATCAGCTACAGATGGGTGACCAGACAGCCACTGTGATCTCTAGCAGATAAATAAGATTACTAAAAGGCACAAGTCACAGCTGTGTACACTTAAAAATCAGTGAACAACACTACAGCTAAAAGGGCTCAACAGCCAAATGATTAAAGATACCGCAGTTTTCAATGGCTTCATTTCTGAATGTCACCTTTCAGAGCCAGCACTGCAGCCATGGGCGTTTACGATGTATGTATGCAGTCATTCATAGGAAATGTGTGTGTGTGTGCGCACTGAGAGTCTGCTGACTCTGCAGGGCCTACCAAAAACCATGAGGCAGGAGAACTGAAGTTTGACCAGACATGTTGGACTGTTGAATCTCTATCTATCTCCCGTCTGCTGTATATTCTTCTGTCCAACACACACCTCTTTACTATCACTGTCTGTCACAGCTCAGTGTGTGTATGTGTGTGTTGCACAGTTAGAAGAAGGTAGAACCTCCCGCTGGCTCAGGTCTTAAAGAAAGTCACTGGTTCTTCGCTGGAACAGGCTAAATTTCAACTTGAACTTTTCCCATTAATCAATTAATCATTAATCAGGAAAATAATTAGAACATTACACAGTGGAAATAATTGTCACTCCAGCCCTAAAGCTACACTTGTATAACAGAAGGCATTTTGTTTGTTACCATAAAATAGTAGCAAACAGTAATAGTAATAATAACTTGACTTGTTTTAGAGACATACTGCTGAATCACTGCAATATTTTACAGTAATGCATGGAATTGATAGTATTCCCAATAGTGGACGTGGTATGAAAGTATTTCCATGGCATCACAGCACTTCTAAAGGACAGGCTTTCATAGATCTTATGGTTTGCACACAGCTATACTTGTAACTTCAGAGGAAACATGTTTGTGAGAGTTCCTCCACCATAAAACTGTAAACCAGTGGGACGCTGCACAGTGTGGCTGATGATAACTAATAAAGAGACAGTTGTCAACATCTTTGCTTCCTTTGGGACCTGAAACCTTTTCCCCCCCCTCTTGCAGCTGGTATAAGGGGCGGGTGGGTTCACGCGGCACCGGCAGTCAGGATCTGTTTCCGGGTTGTTTCTCCGCGCTGCTTTTCGGTGTGTGTGTGTGTGTGTGTGTGTGTTGTGTGTGTGTGTGTGTGTGTGTGTGTGTGTGTGTGTGTGTGTGTTGTCGCTGGGTTGTGCAGGACCTGTGGAAACTTGCATCATCCGGACGCTCCGTGCTGTGGAGGAGAGACAACGCAGCGATGTGGACAGAGCCAGGGGACAACAAGTAGACCTCCTCCTCCTCCTTCTCCTGAGGCCGACTCTATAAAGCAGCTGCCGGACTCTGGGGGACGCAGTCGGCCAGGACAGCGTCCGCTTCATCGGTCACATCCAAGTGTAGGAGTGCGAACAAAGTGCAAGGTCCCGTGTGTGAGCAGATATGAGCTGTGAGCAGCTCTAGTGGTCCTCACTTCTTGTCCTCACTTCTCCTCACTTCTCCTCTCTTCTCCTCACTTGTCCTCTCGTTACCTCTCCACACCACTTCTGTGTGCCTCCTTACACGTTTTCTAAGGTTGGTTTGCTCCGGAGATGTCGAGCCTGTTACTGGGAGTTCTCCGCAGGTAAGTCAGTGAAACTTTTGGATTTTGTTTAGTGATTTTTAAATCGTGTTTTCGGCTCTGAACGTTACACTTTACGTCATTAATGTGACGTTACGTCGCTTAAATAAAGCAACTTCTAACAGGAGAGTTACAGCGAGGCTGAAAGGTTTTTAACACGAGTTCACATATGTTAACATACAAAATGCCAGTTAATTAAATCAGTTTGAACGATGAATGTTACATAAATACATGCAGGGTTTTAAAATGTATCCTGGTAAACGCGTGTAGTGTCAATTTAACCTTAATTTGAACCATTTTGTCATAATCCTACCCAGTAGTGGACAGTAACTAAGTACGTTACTTAAATACTGTGCTTAAGTACAAATCTGAGTGATTTCTACTTAAGCATTTCAATTTTCTGCTGCTTCATATTTGATCTTAACAACAATTCAGAGGTAAATGTTGTACTTTCAGCCCACTATATTTATTTGCTAACTTTAGTTACTTTTTACGTTCAGATTAGCGTTACAAAATGCAATCCAACCATCCACTGCTATGTAAAGTCGTTATTAGACTAGATTAATGGTTGGAATTAGCTCCGTCTTGATCAGCTGCAACATTAAAGTGATGAACAGAATAATGCATCAGTAAATATTATTAGACAATAATCTATTCATTGATGTGAAATGATCCACTATTGCACAAACAAAACTGTACTTTTGGTGCTGCAAGTAAACCAGTGTACTTTTACTAACGTACCATTACGAATGCAAGACATTGGATTGAGTATTTCTACACTGTACTAGTTTTATTTAAGTAAATGATCATGTTCCACTACTGGTATTACTACTTTTTCTGAGGATGAAAGAGGAAGCATTTTTCCATGTGTGACCTTGCAACATAACATCCATTTTGATTCTTCAAGTTGTAGCTGAATAAATGTACATAATATACAGACACCTTTCCAATAAAACAAACCCTTTGACAGTATTTCTTTTATGAAAGACGGATATTTTAAGCTCTTTTGTTACTATAATAAGTCTAACCTTTATTGTGAAATCTTGATTGTTTTCAGCTGCTGTGCCGACTGCAGCCACAAACTTGTCAGACTTGATCTCAGTGACAGACTGAAGATCAGATGACACAGAACGAAGGCCTGTAGTTGTCTTTACAGATCAAACAACAGGCCAGAGTAGTTTGTGATTTGTGAGAACATCTTCCTTCAGGTGTTCATCATGTTCATCATGCCACATCACACAGGAAATCGGGGGCTTACAGTGAGCGCTCCATGGTGTTTGTGTTTGTGTGTGTGTGCTTTTATAATGGCATTAAAGTCTCTGACTGCCACCATAGTAGGGCATGTGAGTTGGTGACAGAAGGCCGTGTGTGTTTTGTTTGTATTTCTGCTTGAGAGCTTGTTATTGGCTGGAGTCATCGCTGTTCTATTTGCCTGAATGTCCTGGAGCATGTTCCTTGTTTCCCATTTACTCATCATACCTTGTGTGAGGCTAATGCATGCAGTACGTGTATACCTATATATTCTACGTGATATTCTGGCGTGTCTTTGCTACGTGTTTGTAGACTCTGCCCTAAAGAGACTATTGACCAGGATCTGTCAGGGCGGGCAAGGGGGAGTGTAGGTGTGTCTGCACGTTGTGTGTGAGGATTGGCCTGCTGGTTGAATGTGAGGTTGGAGGAAATGTTCAGCTGTTAGGAGAATAGATAACTAAGATATGCTATCTGTTCCTTGATATTGTTTGCCTTCTGTTCTGGGTCCTTAACTCCAAAATTGACCTTATAAAACAGAGAATTACGTTCCCTGATTCACTGTTGCAAATGTCTATTGAGGTCTCAACAAATGCACGCTCAATGTGTCAAATGCTTATGCTGACAACAAGAAAATATGTGATAATTCCACTCTAGGGCTTTTGCTGTCATCTTCTGTGTCCTGTCGGCTGTGGCCAAGATTAGGCCAGAAAATCAACAGTAAGCAAACAGTTAGCTTGTGACAGGATGCCACATCTTTTGATGGAAATGAAAATCATCAACCTACAAAGAGCTGTATTCAAAGTGGAAAAATGATGCAGCAGGTTAGTCTATTTTGCTGAAATTTTATTGCAGCAACTCAGAATGCTACTCAGTAGTTTTATCGCTCACACATGCTTGTGTGCATTCCTGACCTCAGGGCATGCTTCTAATGAGACGACTGATTGTGTCCTGGGGTATCACCTCCCAGATCTGTACCAGGGCATCACCAAGCTCCCAGCACCCTGTGTCATTGTCTACCCTGTAGAAGTCTGTACATCCCTGCATGGATATGTCTCCCCAGACCATCACTAACCCACCACCAAACCTTCTGGCAATGGCACATATTAGTGTGTCATCCTGAAGAAGTTGAACTGTCTGTGCAAACTCTGTAGGGTCCAGACATCACCCCATACTACCAGTAATAGAAATATGTGGCCTCCACCTTTAAAACTATGGGGATTGTCTCATTGTTGACCCACTAGTTCACCTGTTGTTAATTTCATTAACATCAACATGAAACAGATGAACAACCCCCTCTAAACTCTAAATAAAAAGTCTCTCTTAAATTATTTGAGCAATGCCTTAGCAGGATTATTTGCTTTGTCTTCTGAGGGCTTTGGCTGTGCTGGGGAGATGGCAAATCACAATTTCCTTGAAGGAAATTTTACACCTGGGAAGGGATCTTTGGTTCTTGGTAGTTTGGAAACAAACTACCAGGAACCTTCAGTGTAATCACAGACATGATGGTTCATCAATTATCACAGACAAAACAAGGCCCATTTTATTTTTTCGTCTTCTGGAGTTCTTGAGTCTGCAGTACTGCTTCTTTCGTTCCAATTTGGTTAAATCATGTATTCATTTAGTTTCAAAAAGTCCCCTGAAAGACGTTTCCTTTTACACCATCGTGACATTGACATTTGTTTTTGATAATGAAAATTCTTTAGAGCTATTGGATGGATTGACATCATGTTGGTGATCCTCTGACTTTCACTATTAATGCAGCTAATGATCTTGTGTTCCAGCTGTGTGCTGTATACGACTAAGTGGCTAATGTTAGCATGCAAACATGCTCAGGATGATGACATGAAATTCAGTTGTCTGTGTGCTGAGTCTGCTTTTTTAGCACAACTGGAGTGTGTTCATGATTAATTTTTCTGGTGCAGTAGTTTGAACCCTGAGACTGGCATTAACCTGTTCTCAGCTCTTTTTTCCTCTTCCTGTTAAGTAATGACACATTGTTTTCTCTCAGTGTGCATGGTGCCCGTGCCCTTTGTACGAGCCGACCAGATTTACGTGCTTACCTGCATGAAAGATTAGATGCATGAATCCTTAATGGCATGCTGACAGGACAACTCTGTTTCTGTCTTTCAAACAACAGATAGTGCAGGAGAGGTTTCTACTTCTAGACTTAGCCATTGTTTTAATTAACTAGCTATAATTGGAACTTGGCTCTTTAATTACAGTTCATCTGGATTCCTCACTTAGCATACAGAATACACATTTTATATTTTTCTGAAGATATTATTGATAGTCCGTCAATCTAGTCCGAATATTACTTCCATAGTTAGTGCACACAAGCTTGCATAGCAGCTGTCCTCTCAGTGGCTTGTGTTTGTGAATATCATGCTGCTAACAGACAATAGGCTCCCCCTGTGTGCCTCTTTATGTGGGGACAGAGGGTCCTAAGTTGTCACAAGGCACCAAAGTCCTCTCATAACTATGAGATGATCCTCATCACTGCTGTGACATGGAAAATGTACAACAACAAAAAATAACAGCAAAAAGAGCAAAAGAAGCAGTAGTTACAATCAGTTACAGAACAAGAAATACCTTTAACAAGACTCAAAGAGCATGCTGATCTTTTTTATTCTAATGATTAATAAAATTGTAATAACTGGAAAGACTTTCTTTGAATCACTAAATAAAGTATCTCCAGCTGATCCAGTGAGGACCATCTCTCTGCACTACACTGTGGTTAGAACCAGGTCATCCAGATGATCTGAAGTCATGTGTCTCCTGGTTATGGCAATGCCAACATCTCAGAAATGGCTCTCAGATCACACACAAGCTAATTCATCTATTTAATATGACTTAAAGTTTGTATTTATCCTTTTCCACATGATGGAATTAGTACTTTTTAGGGCTGAAAAGATTAAGTAGAGATCTCTGCTTTAAAAATGTGTCTGCCATTTCCGTTTCTGGTTGTGTACGGAGTTGCTGCCAACTCAGCCACAGGATATTGTAAATGTAAATTCTTATACACAAAATGAAATCTGGTTTTCTTGCAGAGACGACTGCTTTAGTATCATTTCACTGACTTCAGCTCACTGACTCTTCTGTGTTTGCTAAAAACCTGTCAGCGTGAATATTGTAGACTTGACAATAACAGTGAGAATTCTTGTTTGAGTGTCTGTCATGGTTTAGATTATATACAGGAGTCCACTGTTACTTTGCTTTGGTTACCACTAAGATACAAAATACTAACACTCTCTTTAAATGCTTAAATGCAGGCATGGGGGTGTTGGGGCAGGTATCGGGGTCCGGTCCTTGGCCTCCATCCCCTCGCTGCCCTCTCCTGTGGCAGACTTTGTTAAGGGAGCGGTGGAGGAGTGTAAGCCCGCCGGTGTACACGTGGTGACAGGAACACCAGAGGAAACAGCCAACATCTTAGCAGGTCTGGAGAGGGACGGAATGGTCAAGAAGCTTACCAAATATGAGAACTGGTAAGGGCTTTACATACAGCACATGGATGCTTTCAGTGGTGTGTTGCTCTAACGCCACATGTATTGTCTTCTGAAACTCCTTAGCTTCTCTGCATCATACTGTGTTTTTTTTTTTCTCTGTTATGCAGTTGGCTGGCTCGTACAGACCCAAAGGATGTGGCTCGAGTGGAGAGCAAGACTGTAATTGTGACCAAGAGCCAGAGAGACACCATTCCCATCCCAGCTTCAGGAGTGAAGAGCCAGCTTGGTAACTGGATGAGTGAGTCGGACTGGCAGAAAGCCAGAGAGGAGCGGTTCCCCGGCTGCATGGCAGGTACGTTGGTGATTGGAATTAATTTTATCTCTTGTTGCCAGGAAATCTCTGTCAACAGTGCTTTTGCAGATTTCACTTAAGCAGCTAGGTGACAAGTTAAACCACTCTGGCTCAGAAAGGACAAGATTTACAGGGAGTGTCTGTGTCACTTGTGTCCTGATCTGTGTTAGGATCCTCTGCTTCTCGCTCCTATCTGTAGGTCGGACCATGTATGTGATTCCCTTTAGCATGGGTCCTGTCGGCTCCACTCTGAGTAAATACGGTGTCCAGGTACTGACTATGCTCTTCTAACTGCAGTACTCCTGCTTTGCTTCATGACTGTAATTCATCTCTTTAATGATTTATTACTAAAGAGTATATTAGAGTATTTAATGCTGATCAGTCACTTTAGAATGTCCTTGAAAATGTTCGTTCTCCTTGAAGGTGACGGACTCACCATACGTTGTGGCCAGCATGGGTATAATGACACGTATGGGGACACCTGTTCTGAAGAAACTGGCTGAAGGAGTGGAGTTTGTCCGCTGTCAGCACTCTGTGGGGCGACCTTTCCCTCTCAAAGGTGCACATACCAAGAGCCTTAAACAAGTTATATTACTGGATTGCTTGAAATTTGTATAAAAGACAAACTGTTCCTCTCCAGCCCCCCTGGTCAACTCGTGGCCCTGTAATCCAGATAAAGTGCTGATATCTCACCTGCCGGACAGCAGGCAGATCTTGTCCTTCGGCAGCGGCTATGGAGGAAACTCTCTCCTGGGAAAGAAGTGCTTTGCCCTCCGCATCGCCTCCCGCATCGCCAAGGATGAGGGCTGGCTGGCAGAGCACATGCTGGTGAGAATGGCACATTATGATTGACTTAGATTTTTCAGTGATTTGATAAGTAAGTGTGACAAATGAATGACAAATATTCACTCTCTCTTCAGATCCTGGGTATCACTAATCCTCAGGGAGTAAAGCGTTATGTAGCGGCGGCCTTCCCTAGTGCCTGTGGTAAAACCAACTTGGCCATGATGAAACCAACTCTGCCAGGCTGGAAAGTCGAGTGTGTGGGAGACGACATTGCATGGATGAAGTTTGACAGCCAAGGTGACAGTGAGGAGCAGAGCTCGCACACACAGGCTTGCTCTATTGGCCTTTGTGTCATAGTAAATGTTTATGTCACACATCTCTGTAGGTAAACTGAGAGCTATCAACCCAGAGAACGGTTTCTTCGGCGTGGCTCCAGGCACCTCAGACAAGACCAACCCCTACGCCATGGCCACCATTGCCAAGAACACAGTGTTCACCAACGTTGGTGAGACCAGCGATGGTGGGGTGTGGTGGGAAGGACTCAGCCCCCCTTCAGCAGGCATTGCACTCACAGACTGGCATGGCAAAACCTGGAAGCATGGTAACAAACCCACACAGTGGTTGTTTTTATAAGGACCTCAAGCTTAGGTGTGCTGCTTTTAGTTCAATTCTTGAATTGTGTGTGTGGTTCTTCTCTACACTGGTTCATTATTAACAGACTATATCTGGCATCTGAAGAGTGTACAGTGCCATCTAGTGCTGTGATACCTCAGTGTTGGTGTCCTGAAGATCATTATGAAACATGATATTCATAGTTCTTGCACTAAGTTGCACTAAGCAAACTCCCGTTTTCTCTCTGTAAACAGGAAGCTCGACTCCCTGCGCGCACCCCAACTCCCGCTTCTGTGCCCCAGCAGGCCAGTGTCCAATCATTGACCCCCAGTGGGAGAGTGAGCAGGGTGTTCCTATAGACGCCATCATTTTTGGTGGCAGAAGGCCTGAAGGTTGGTGCTGATAGTATTTGTTTTTTTTTTTTATATGATGTAACTTGGCATTTTGCCTTTTATGTTAGTGACAGGAAACATGCAGAAAGAGGGAGGGGAGTTGGTAGTTCAAATTACACAGTTTAGATCTGGGTCTGAGTCATAAATGAAAATAAGCAGGATTGAGGTCACACTGTAGAAAACACATGTTTAGTTAACTGCATGAAAACTGAAATGTATATTTTCTGGATTAATTCACTTTGACTTCTTCAAGTAAATAATTGAAAAGGATGCAAAGAAGATGCAGTGTTCATGTATGATGTTCCAGTTTTTTTCCAGTGTTTTACAGAGTGTGACAGAACCAGTGTTTAAAACCCAGTAAATATAGTGAGCACAGTCTGCTTAACACAACATAGTGCTAGTTTTGTCTAATCTGCGTAAATACTGTATAAACATGAGAAGTTAAGGAACATATCAAACGGGGGTATCTGTGCACTAAATATGATCAAATGTTGATGGTGTCAGGAGTTCCTCTGGTCTACGAGTCTTTCAGCTGGCAACACGGAGTCTTTGTTGGAGCTGCAATGAGGTCTGAGGCAACGGCAGCTGCTGAGCATAAAGGTACAGACTTACACACTTAGATTTTCATACATTCCAAAATCTTGTAAAGTTAAATATCTATTATCTCTATATAAATGTCTTACCCATCATATACATTGCAAAGTTGTGTATTAGATTTCATAAATTAGATTAATTAAATTTGTTCTTGCAGGCAAAGTGGTCATGCACGACCCCTTTGCCATGCGGCCGTTCTTCGGCTACAACTTCGGCGACTACCTCGCTCACTGGCTGAGCATGGAGAGACGAAAAGCCCCCACTCATCTGCCCAAGATCTTCCACGTCAACTGGTTCAGGAAGGATCCCAGCACCGGCGCCTTTCTCTGGCCCGGCTTTGGCGAAAATGCCCGTGTGCTCGAGTGGATCTTCAAGCGCTGTGGCCGGGAAAGGGAAGACGAGGCGGCCAAGAAGAGCATTATCGGCTGGCTGCCAGAAGACGGCACCATCGACACTAAAGGTCTGAGCAGCAACGTGGATATGGGTGCCCTGTTCGATGTGCCTAAGCCTTTCTGGCAGAAGGAGACAAAAGAGCTGAGAGCCTACTTTACCCAGCAGGTTGGAGCTGATCTGCCAGCTCAGGTGGAGGCTGAGCTGAAGGCACTGGAGGACAGAGTGCACAATTAAAACCTGAGTGACCCGGAAACAGGATCAGATCCTTAAGGTGCAATTGGATTCACTGACTGGGTTTACATACATACCGAATGAAGTTCTGAATCAGGGACCTGTACCATGAAGCCGGATTGGCAGTTTATCAGCTCTCTTTGAGCCCAACTCTGGCTCTCTTGGATCTCCATGGTAACCTCTGTTGCACTTCTAACCAGGCTAGCCTCAAATGATCAAATCAAAACCTCAAACAGCTCACCTAGCCAGCCAATCAGATCACTGGCAAAACACAAAAATCATTCATACAGGATCCTGACAGGGTCGTGATTTTACAGTAAAGTTCTGGGCAAATAAAGAGCAATAGATAGATTTAATAAGAATTAAAGCACACAATAAAAAACATAATGATGATTAAACCTTCATTTTAACGACACAAAGATTCTTACAATCCTATTTTTGAATTTCTAGACAATCCACACTGAAACGTCCCTGGGGATTGTAAAATGTATCAAACGTATATTAACAAACAAACAAGTATTACTGTCACATTTTATCTGCATCACATATTCAGAATACTTTTAGCATCAGGATAAAGAGCAAAAATAAGATCCTAATCTACTTTTCTACTTTCCACAGTACTTTACAGCTTGTTAATGTGTTTTAGTTCTGTGATCATATTGTTTACAGTGCACCCAGTGGAAAATTAGTTTGCTTATGGTTACCTGTATGTATTCATTGCTTGGTTCAGATCATGTTGCTTCTTTAATATGTAGCCAGAGGAAAACTCCAGACTTGATGGGAACAGGCTCCATGGTACCAGTTGTCAGGGAGACCACTGTTGGGTTCTGCAGAGCTGGACTAAGCTGCATCGGTATCATGGTACAGACCCCTGGTTAGCTGCAAAAAAGTGTTTTATACATTTAAACATTAATTCTGGGTTACACACAACTCTATACATTAAACGGCTTACATCTCATTCCTCTTCTCAGGTTTTCATTACATGACATGTAGGTACAATCTAATGACAGTTTTTTTGTTTTTTTTGTTTTTTTTTTTTTAAGCAGTGCCTTACCTGGCAGGCTGTGTGGACTGGCTAGAAGGCTAAGGCTTCACCAGAAAACAACTAAGCCAGTTTCTAACTTTATTGCTGACTCACTTTTATGAAGAGAAATCACTTGAGAATGAATTTCGAGTGGAAATGGAAGAGAAACTAATGCAGTACATACCTTTTGGACACTACTTCACACTAATGCTGCAGCACTAATTCAATGGTGCTAGGTTGGTGGTGGCAGGGAGGGAGGTGTGACTCAATATGATGGTTAGAGCACAGTTAACACAGCTTGGCAGTGCCTTTTGAGATTTTCTACAATACAGTAATCTAGTATGCTAATGTTTACAGCCTGAATCCCAAAGATCTTTTTTTAGGTAAAATAATGACATCTATATTGCCCCCAAAAAAAGATTTAGGGTGAATTTTAGCACCAGCTGGTTTGATAAAATATTGGCTGTCTCCTGTGCCCTACCCCCGTAAACAAGGTTACAGGTTTCCAGTGGAGCAAAGGATATGTACATAATTCATTTCATGTTTGTGATTAAATTGGGTGATTTCAGGTGATGAAATGTTGGACCAATTAATGCGACTGAGATCATGAAGCATTTTGCGAGGTGTATGGCAAGGTTTTTGTTACAGTTCAATGAATAAAATGTCTTCAAAAGCAGAGAAGGTGACTGGTGTGTATTTTTGCATTCAGTGAAAATAAATTGTGTGACACAGTATGTAAGAAAACAGAATTAAAAAGGCAATTAAAACCCAACTAAAACTCTCAAAATAAAACATTTTCTTGTACTACTGTGGTTCTGGGTATGTGCAGAGGTGTTTCCAGTCTAGGAATTTAGAGTTTTGCACCTATCATATATAGATTCTGCAGCAGGATTTGCAGTTTTGTCAAGTGTGATGTTATCACAAAGCACTTTAGTAAGGAAGTAGTAAACTTCTGTATTACTTAAATGTGATTAACTCTTATAATTACAGTTTGGCTTTCACAAAGTGCAAGTAATTACCTAAAAAAAAAATTTAAAATTCTTTGTTTAAGTTGAGGTACTAAATATGTGCTCTAAAATGTAGACTACTTACAAAAGTAGAAAAAAAAGTATTACAAACAAGATTAAATTTGATGCTGTCGATAAAATAAATGTACAGTCCTAGTTCAGACTTCAAGGGTTGCAGGGTTGCCGGAGGTTATACCAGCTGTCAATGTGCAAGGTGCAGGGTACACCCTGTATAGGTCACTAGTCTATCAAAGGGCTCACAACAGAGACAAACACTCACACATACGGGCAATTTAGAGTCACTAATTAGCCTAACTGCATGTCTTTGGACTGGTGTTCGAGGAAGCTGCAGAACCCACAGAGAACATGCAAACTCCAGAAAGACACCTGACCCCCAGGTCCTTCTTGCTCTGAGGCAACAGTGCGAACCACTACATCACTGTCCAGCAGCAACCTTTCAAAGGTAAAAATTATGGCAAAGAATATTTATAGTAATTCATATTTAAAGGGGAATTACACATTAAATTTGTGCCTCATCTCTTTCTTCCAAAGTATTAAAAAAAGTGATATATTTATGTAGTGACAGCTCATTAATTCACAATAATTCATTAGTTGATTGTAGTCAATTACAAATCTACATGTGCAAAAAGTAACTGGTAACTAAAACTGTCCTGTAATGTTTAATGAATTCAAAGTAGCATTAAATATTGCTCCAGCACAATGTTGATCGTACAATTAAAAGTAAAGTACTATACTTTACTTTTAATTTGCAATTTGGGTATTTTATGTGAAATGTAAAAACCATAACATAACTACTTGATTTTAGATGTGTACTTAGAGTTTATACAGACACATTCCCAGATTATTATTAATGCAAACCACACACTTTCCTACTGTATTTACCCACCGGAGTTCGTTGTGGAGTAGGATTTGGACACATAAACAATGTAATTCTAATAAAGAATGGGCAATGAGATTTAACAGACAATAATATATGTGCACCAGTAAAACAAACATGATAATGAAGGTTAAAGAACTGAAGTTCAGGAAAAGTCCGATCACAATTATGAACAGAAAAGAGGGGGCACCCGGATTTGAACCGGGGACCTCTTGATCTGCAGTCAAATGCTCTACCACTGAGCTATACCCCCTCACACTTAACTTTCTCGTGTGGGCCACCTTTAAAGCCATCTATCACCCGTGGTCATTACTATGTTAGATTGTTGTGATAGTATAAGATGTATTTGGCCATAATTGACGACAAACCAACTACATATAGTTTATGTCTGTGTTACATGTCAGTTTGCGTCACGGTACTTTGTATTTAATGTGTTAGCTAGCTAGCGGCTAACACCGGATGTGTCGTATTGAGAGCGCGACGCAACCGGATATTGAAGTGAGAGAAAGGAAAGTGGAAGAAACGGAATCACAATGGTATGCTTTTGATAACATGTCTTATAATTATCATTTTACCTTCGTAACCCGATTCGAAACCGTGCTGTTGTTTTTAGTATCTTTACGCGCATTTATTTCACCTCTTCGCAACTTTGTCTTGTCTGTATGAGCCTTAGAGACCAATAGTTGTGAATCTGATTAGTCACTCGAGCTAATGCTAGCTAGCGCTAGCATAAATTCGGCTGATAGTATTTTAAACTCATTTGTAGTTAATAGCTTGATATTAACAAACGTTATTGACTGCTGTGTGTGTTTTTTTTACAGAATACCCGAGGACTTCGCTCTCAGCTGAAAGACAGTGTACCTGTGGCTGGTTTGTGTCCACACGGAGCGTTTGGAGTCCAGGACGCTCTGCGGAGCGGGTGAGACACGGAACACCACTCTGACTCTTGTTATAATACAGGTTCTGTTTGCACAGACACAGGTCTGGATGTGTGTCCGATTATAAGTGAGCAGAAAATATGGGACAAAAACCCGAACACATGTTTCAGTTTATTTAGAAACGGTGACCACAGTTCAATAAGTGTCTCACTCAGTGGTCACAGATCTCTGTTCATACTGAAGAGGTTCTAGTCAGTAGTGTTAGTTGATGACATGTGGTAATGTTACAATGTAGAAAGTAACTATTGGCTGAGTTTTTAACCTCTGAAATATCAGCATCTGCCTAAATAACCTGGAGTCTGACAGCTCTTGTGTCACTTTTATATTACTTTCAGCATCTGTCACGTATTTGCAAACTTATTCCTCTAAGGTTGTCTATATGATCCAATCTTAAACCACAGGACACATGTCTGCTGTCTGTTCCTAGCGTACAGAAACATACAGTAAGATTTCACGTTTTCTGCTCCAGCAGAGGAAAATTTAGTGGAACAGTCTGGTGTCACAGCTTGAAGGCTTCAAGGCTGCTGTATACCCTGGAGCTAATGATTCTTTACCTACTAGTCTCTGTTCACAGCATATTTTAGCCTACTTAATATTGACTTATAGCTTCTCCTCTCCTTTGGTGTAATTAAGCTTTTATACACTGTTGTATGCTTTGATTAGTGTGTTATACAACAGTTTTACAGTTTAGTCCTTGATAGTTGACTGTCTTTGTACCAAATCAAATGTACGTGGTTCTGATCTCCACCTGCCTGTTTTCTCATTTTGCCACAGCTTTACCAGTGTCAAGAATGAGCTCCTTCCCAGCCACCCACTGGAGCTGTCAGAAAAGAACGTGAGTAGCTTTGAATTGAATTTTCCTGGTGTGACGTTACATGTCTGACCAGTAGATCTTCCTAATTATGTAAAGTTTGTTTGAAATGTAACTAAAAGCCATTTATACTAATTATTGTAATTATAATCATTGTTCCAGTTCCAGCTGAACCAGGACAAGATGAATTTCTCGACACTCCGAAACATCCAGGGCCTTCATGCACCACTCAAACTACAGATGGAGTACAGGGCAGCCAGACAGGTAACTGCATGTCCCAAATTCACGTCCACAGTCCTGATGTCCCTCGTCTTTTTCACTGACATCTGTCGTTTGTCCTTTTAGATCCAGCGCCTGCCTTTCTTACAGAGCTCAAACCTAGCTCTTGACACGCTGCGAGGCAGCGACGACTCCATTGGCTTTGAGGACATCCTCAGCGGTGAGGAACTCTACCCTCCTCCTTTATACAAGCCTCAACAGTCTGAACATGAAATCTGACCGCTGTGCTGTGTTTGTGTCTACCTTTCAGATCCCGCCCAGAGTGAAGTGATGGGTGAGCCTCACATGATGGTGGAATACAAACTTGGACTGTTGTGAAAGAAGACGGAAACAGATGCACACATAGATTTAGTTTTATTATTTGTCAGCATACATTTGTTTATTGGCTCAAAAATTAGGTTGTGGAGAACATTGAAGCCAGCTGTGTTGTGGTAAAGACCAGGGCTTGGTGTGAGAGTTTGGGAGTGATCCAGTAAATGACGTGGTGCTGCTCCTGTATAATTCCAGTCTGGTTGGCAATTCTAATAAACTTCATCACCTTTCTCGGCTGTATTCATGTTGTCATTCTGGAGCTCCTTCACCAACAATGGTAATCTAAAGTTCTCTGGAAATATGTTTAAATGGTTTTAAATACAGTTTTTAGTACAAATAATTATCTGACTGTGAGATCATGGTTAAAACAGTAGCTGTGGCAAATGAAACAAATGTTGGGAGCTATGGTGCTCAAGGGTTTTACGCATTATTATTATGGGGGATGAAAAGACTAAAGTGTAAATAAATAAATGTAGAAATAGATACATAAACAACAAATAAAGATAAACTTAAATAAAAGAGTTTATACAGAAATAAATATCTAAATAAATAAATACATCTAAGATAATACATAATAAAATACAAGAATAAATTAAACTAATTATGTATTTGTAAATTGCAGTACCTGTACACTTGTTCCTACTATTCCTCTTTATACATTTCATTTGTTTTAGCTTTTCTGTGTATGTATAGTAATTGGGTGGTGGTTATTGAGCATACAGACACCAAAAGAGAATAAATACATGTTAAATATATAAATAATGTGTAAAGAGGAAATGTTGAAACAAACGTAGACAACCTAAAATATTAAGTCACATTTATTTATGCCTCTATTACTTTCTCTATGTATCAATTTGTTGTGAAGTATCAATATATCTTTTATTATAGATGCGTTTTAAGCATGAACATAGATATAGAAGTGGGTTTCTGCTTAATGAATGATGAAGAGCGACATCTAGTGGCTACACGCCATCAGAGCAGCTTTATTGCTGAGTGAATACCACTGGACTGGAAGTGTCGGAAGAATCGTTCATCCCGTCACCAAAAGGATCTCATCACTCACATCATTCACATCACTCTCATCACTCTCATCACTCTCATCACTCTCATCACTCTCATCACTCACATCACTCACATCACTCTCATCACTCCCATCACTCTCATCACTCCCACCCCCCCCCTCACTCGCATCACGCTCATCACTCAACATCATTCAAATCACTCGCATAACTCACATCACCTCCCATCACTCTCATCACGCTCATCACTCACAGCACTCTCATCACTCCAGCACTCTCATCACTCACATCAACGCCCAGCACGCACATCAATTCACATCACTCTCATCACTCACATCACTCACATCACCTCATCACTCACATCATTCACATCACTCACATCACTCGCATCACGCACATCCACCTCACATCACTCTCATCACTCACATCACTCTCATCACTCTCATCACTCACATCACTCTCATCACTCTCATCACTCCCATCACTCTCATCACTCCCATCACTCTCATCACTCACATCACTCTCATCACTCTCATCACTCTCATCACTCACATCACTCCCATCACTCTCATCACTCTCATCACTCCCATCACTCCCATCACTCTCATCACTCTCATCACTCTCATCACTCACATCACTCCCATCACTCACATCACTCCCATCACTCTCATCACTCTCATCACTCACATCACTCTCATCACTCTCATCACTCACATCACTCTCATCACTCTCATCACTCACATCACTCTCATCACTCACATCACTCTCATCACTCTCATCATTCGTATCACTCTTATCACTCACATCACTCACATCACTCATCACTCTCATCACTCACATCACTCTCATCACTCTCATCACTCTCATCACTCTCATCACTCACATCACTCTCATCACTCACATCACTCCCATCACTCTCATCACTCTCATCACTCACATCACTCTCATCACTCTCATCACTCTCATCACTCACATCACTCTCATCACTCACATCACTCACATCACTCTCATCACTCTCATCACTCACATCACTCATCACTCTCATCATTCACATCACTCTCATCACTCACATCACTCACATCACTCTCATCACTCTCATCACTCATCACTCACATCATTCACATCACTCTCATCACTCATCACTCACATCACTCTCATCACTCCCATCACTCACATCACTCTCATCACTCACATCATTCACATCACTCTCATCACTCATCACTCTCATCACTCTCATCACTCACATCACTCCCATCACTCATCACTCACATCATTCACATTACTCTCATCACTCATCACTCCCATCACTCACATCACTCTCATCACTCACATCACTCACATCACTCTCATCACTCTCATCACTCACATCACTCTCATCACTCACATCACTCTCATCACTCTCATCACTCACATCACTCTCATCACTCACATCACTCACATCACTCTCATCACTCACATCATTCACATCACTCTCATCATTCACATCACTCTCATCACTCACATCACTCTCATCACTCACATCACTCTCATCACTCACATCACTCTCATCACTCACATCACTCTCATCACTCACATCACTCTCATCACTCTCATCACTCTCATCACTCACATCACTCTCATCACTCTCATCATTCACATCACTCTCATCACTCACATCACTCCCATCACTCATCACTCACATCATTCACATTACTCTCATCACTCATCACTCCCATCACTCACATCACTCTCATCACTCTCATCACTCTCATCACTCACATCACTCTCATCACTCACATCACTCTCATCACTCACATCACTCACATCACTCTCATCACTCACATCACTCTCATCACTCTCATCACTCACATCACTCTCATCACTCTCATCACTCTCATCACTCACATCACTCCCATCACTCTCATCACTCCCATCACTCTCATCACTCTCATCACTCACATCACTCTCATCACTCTCATCACTCTCATCACTCACATCACTCCCATCACTCTCATCACTCTCATCACTCTCATCACTCACATCACTCACATCACTCTCATCACTCACATCACTCTCATCATTCGTATCACTCTCATCACTCTGAGGCTACAAACAAGGAAACAGTTTGATCGTTTCTAAAAAGTCACACAGGTAAAACTGAGTAAAACCAAACCAAAAGCTCTATAACAGCATGCAGCTGTTTTCGGTCCGGATATGAATTGAATTCAAATCAAATGACAAGGTTTCTGTCTTTAAAACAAAAGGCTAGTCGAGGCCGGTGGTGAGGGAGGGGAGAGAAGAAACGTAGAGGTTCTGTAACTCACTGTAGCAATCAATTGAAATCTCACCACCTTCGGACCAACCAATAGTGCAACTCAGTGCTCTGGCTATTTATACAGCTGCCTGTGTGTCGGTGTTTCTCATATGGTGGTGACTCGTACACGACGATTCCATACAAGAGCCGATGAATTGTTGATACATCACTGAACAATCTAAGCTACAAAAAACGTCATTATTATGTATTTAAAAGCTAAATACTATAAAAATCAAGAGCACGATCTGTGCCGCGGGGCATGCTGGGAAAGCAGTCCTCTTAAATCCTTTCTCCCTCCATGGATCCACTCACGGTCGACAGATTTAGTTTTTTAGAGCGACTTTAAGCGAAGAAATTCTGGCAAAAACTGTAGTTTAAACACAGCTCGACTTCACAACTAGTTAGTATATAACTAAGAGGTTTTCAGACGTCAGTGTGGCAAATGGAGAGCATCAAAGATGTTGTGTGTGTCGAGAGAGAAATCTACATCTACATGCAGCAGCATGCTCATAGGAATCGCTCCTTACAGTCATAGAACTTGTTTCGTAAACTACAATTAGATAGGCCACACCGCTACGTAAATTAACAACTTCTTAGATCAACATTCAGATTAACCTAAAGTTATCACCGTACTCTGTTTTTACTCTTTTATTGACATGTTTATGCAGCAGAAAGACGAAGGCAACACGGAACCTGGTGTTCCGTCACTCTCTGGAGCTGGAACATACCAATTCACTGTGTGATCTCTGACTCCACCCTCATCTGAGATGGTATCTTCCAGCTTCTAACTTACTGAACACACCTGACAGGTGATCAAGCAGCAGGTGATCAAGCAGCAGGTGATCAAGCAGCAGGTGATCAAGCAGCAGGGTTGTCGCTCCTGATTCTGCCTAAATTTAGAATAAAGGGATTAAGGAAATTTATTGTGAAACTTACAGTTCTGTATTTTTCATAACGTAGCAGTAAATGATCTGGTCAATAAATCACATGGAAGATATGGTGCCAGTCACCTATCACCCTCTAAAGTCCTCTACAGTAACAACTAGAGTGGACGCTTCATTTCTCATGAGACAATACATGTTCCTTATTAATCTGCATGATTAGACAGACAGTTATTAACCGTGTTGACGCTTTGCTCCACTGCAAAACCTGTGTCCAGCAGAATAGCATTTAACTTTAGTAATATGTAGTGGTAGTGAGTGAGTATCTCAAAATGAGAATCGTGACTTGTGAAAATGTAGTCGTACTGATGACCTATATAGAGCATTCAGTTATTAGTACCAGGCTCTAACCAGCCTCCAAAAATGATGAATTAAATGAAAAACTGTTTAGAAATAAATAGAACAATTAACAATTAACCAGTTGAATCCATTTGTAGTATAAATACATTAACACCCTTTAGGCATTTTCTTCTATATTTAGTTAAATATCTTTCAAGGGTAATTTCATAAATTGAGCTGTTAAACTGTGTGACACTGGGGGAAGTTGCTATTATCATCCAATGCTGCCTTTTAAATGAGATGGAAAAGAGAAAGAGAACGCTCTTTGCCTAATGTGCTGTGCTGAAACGTCTTTATCAAGCACGACGTGAGAAGTCACACCAGCATCATGAGGAGAGACCACCTCCTGCGTCTGAGCACCGAAGCAACAAGACGACAAGGAGAGAGAGAGAGAGAGAGAGAGCAGAATAGATAGGGGTGTAATGAGGGAGTGGAGAAGGAGGAAGAAGAAGACGTCTTCCAGTCACACTTTAGTGAGACTAGTGGGAAGAAAGTCTTCCTTGAACATTAATCTCTTCACTGTCCACCTGACTTAAATGTAGCTTACAACAATCCAGTCTGTGATTTAGATGTTGTGTTTAATGTCATATAATTTAATATTCTCATATTATTTACATAGTTTGATCAAACTTCAAACTCAGCCTACCATGATCGTCAATAGACAGAGCTAAAATAACAATAACAACAATAATAATAATAATAATAATAATAATGAAGCACTTCAGAACCTTGCTGCCTGTGGCTCCTTCTCACTTTTTTATTTTTAGTTTTTACCTTTAGCATCAGGTGGATTGACTGTTGTGGCTGATTAGTGGAATTAACAGTCAGATGGATTTAATTACTGAGGTAGACTGAGGCAAAGCAAAGACATGTTTAGTTTTTTGAGGACTCATAGGGTTGCCCAACACAAACCAAACTATTAAAGCATCACTCTGTAGTGCGGCTGGTGGTGAAAAGCTCTACAGGGCATCTTTAACACAAACTGTAATAGACTCACACACTGCACTGTGGTTTGTGCGTTCACTCTGGTGTTGACACACCTTTCTAGCTCATGAATTAGATCAATAAAATAAACAATAATACAGTCTTTAATGGTTCCATCTTGTCAACAAAAAGCTCAAACTCCGGTTGCCTGTGGACAGACAGTCAGTGTGAAAAGTTCTGTTTAGATCTCCCGAGTCCCTCTGCTCCATAGGAAGTGAATGAATTTCGTCGGGTTGTGGACGGCCTCTCTCACACTGCAAACACACAGCTGGGGTGTAATGATCTGTCATTTTTGATAAAATCAACTGCTTCATACTTTAGATTTGTGTGTTTCCAGCATGTAGTGATTACTTGTCCTTGTCCCCCCCCCCCCCCCTTTCCTCCACAGAGGTATGGGTTCTGTGTGTATGTGCCTCTTTGGATAGCTGTGGGTGGTGAGCGGTTATGCTTATCATATGATCTAATATCCCCCCAGAACTTCCCAGGCCTCGCAGGCTGTGCTAACCCAATTTTACACCTCCCTACACCATCAGCCAAAGGCTCAGCAGAGTTACTCTTACGTCTTACTTCTCTTACTTACTCAGAGGCCTTGACTGAGATAAAAACTCACCACATCCTATTGCATTAATCTGAAACAGTTTTAATACAGAGTAACTCTTGAATGGTCCTGAACAGTAGTTACAGTTTAGTGTTACTGTTCACGCTTTCAAACAGGAATCACTGATTTATTGGATACAGAGGGAACTTTTCCAAATCAAATAATAAGCAGAACAGAACTGTTGTCATAAATCTAATGAGCCAATGCTTAATCCATCCTGCACTTTGCACTAGAGCCTTTTTTATTGACAGGTTTAAACTAATTGCAGCCTGATGAGAAATGAAAGTAATGGAACACCGAGTGAAGGTGACTGAGCTGTTTTATTACTCACGTTGTTAATCTGTAGTTTGTCCACTGGAGAGCGCTGAAGCTCCACTGCTTTAATCTCAGCTGAGTGCTGAGAGAAGAACAGTCAGTGTCTATGTTTTACATTGACTGTTTTGTTATTTAAAATCGTACTTAATACAACTTCTGTGTCATGTTTTATGTCCACACACACACACACACACACACACACACACACACACACACACACACACACACACACTAGTCTGTATTATACATGATCCTGTATTTATTTATATGAACATAACCTCATAAAGCATACTGTTCATCTGTGTCCGTTATCCTACATCAGCCTCATAGTTTCTGCTCAGACATTCTCAGCCTTTCACCTGCTTCTTCTGACCATAATACAACACACGTGGTACAATATTTCTTTTAACACCATTTTCACATTGGTTATCCAAATTTCAGTGCACACCAAAAGAGAAGATGCTAGTGTGATTTAGCAGAATACTCCGTAACCTGAGCACAGCCAAACTGCCATTATCAGCCCTGACAGATGTATTCAATGCTACATATCACTGAAAAAGCTCTACATATTTTAAACAACATACAAGTTTCGTAGCAGATGACAAAATTTAAAGTTAGCAAATGTAGTGTAATGTATGATTGTCTCTTGTTACCCAGGTTTGTCCTGTGAGATTGATTAATCAAACAATAAGTAACTCTAAATAATTACTCTTGGTTTAAGTCATGGTTTTAATCAACATAAAGATCAGATAGATATCCAGAGAACAAAGATAAGCCTTCGTTTGTCTTAACAAACGAGCAGTGCACACACTGCACACTCACAGTGTGAAAAGAGAAAGAAATCACTGGTGTAGCATATTCATAAGAGCTGCAAAGAAAAAAGTAAAAACAAACAGTCAGTGATCACTAATAAGCTCCACAGATGGTTATGTCACAGTCCACAATTAGCTGATGTCATGAGGTAAAACTCATACATATAAGACCAGAAGGAAACTTCATCAGCAGGAAGAATCTTTAAGGAGGTTGGAATTTGTGGAAAAGTACAGAGACAAAAGTTCTGGAACAAAGTTTTATGGGCTGTCAACACCAAAATGAATATCTACCAATGTGATGGAAAGGAAGAGAGGATCTGATCCAAATCATACACACTCATCGACTCATGTTATGGCTCAGCTCAGCGTTGTGCTACTGGAGAAACAAAGCTCGTAACCGAAAGGTTCGTTTATATGTGCAAATATGTCACAAACTCAGTAAGAGTAAGAGTTGCCATTAATATTATTATTTCATATTAAGACTTCACTAACTGTCCCTAACTGTGATTAGGCTAACTATATATAAGCTGTAGCTGCTGCTAACGTCACTCATGCTCTAACAACCTTTCAACATCCATTGAGGAAACAATCTGCAGTTACTGATGACGTGACCTGTGAGAATAAGCTTTTGCTTGCAGGCTGAGGGGGAGGTGTGTGTGTGTGTGTGTGTGTGTGTGTGTGTGTGTGTGTGTGTGTGTGTGTGGAAAGGGAGGGGACACAGACCCCCTACTGTAAGCGTGTGATTCACGTCCGCTGTTGCCCTGACCTTCATGAAAATGTGTAATTAACTCATCAAAAACGTCAATGACAACATTTTGAGTCGGTGTATCAGAACGTGTAATCTGGCTGAGCTGGAAATAAAGTGTCTAAACAGAAAAGGGCCCGGGATGAGCCAGCGTGGTGGAAATGCCTTCTTGATCCTCTATCTTAACCACAGGCTTGATTTGATTATATGAAGTCTTAGTCAGAAATCAATTTTCTTCAGCCCAGTCCGGCCTTAAGACGACAGGATACTGTTATAATAGATTTAAAGCTGTGGTTACAACTGTAGCTGATAATCCTGCTTTAATAATTGATGACATCATTTACAGATCCATCGATGACAGAGATGGCACAATGACAGAAAGAGCTGCAGTGATGT
This sequence comes from Anabas testudineus, assembly GCF_900324465.2. Classification (NCBI taxonomy): domain Eukaryota; kingdom Metazoa; phylum Chordata; class Actinopteri; order Anabantiformes; family Anabantidae; genus Anabas; species Anabas testudineus. The sequence continues at coordinate 31,357,217 of NC_046611.1, forward strand.
CACAATACTGATCATTCTTACCAGTAGTAACAGTAGTACAACAAGGAAAGACAGCAATATGACATCAACAGGATTCATCAATAACATTTCAAGCAGCTGGAGCAGGTCCTGGTAAGAGAGCTCTGCAGGAGGGCATGTAAGCCTCCCCCAGCAGGGAGTCCTGAACCCTTAGCTCGTAGGTAGTGACTCACTGCTGAACTACAAGAACTACAAACTTGATAAAAACACTTAGATTAGATTGTAACTCAAAAGCCTGATGGTTGCCAATCAAAATTTGATCCTTTCTTTATTAAACATCAACAGGTTTTGCACACCTCAACCTGCTATTGTTGAAGTACAGCTGTCCTTTAAAGTTGGAGTCTGCAGAACAAGATTCAGCTGTAGAAGAGGGTGAGGGTTAGTTTGGACACACCTATGAATGACTCTGAGACTGAGGTTGAGAAAATGTCACTCTGACACTATTTTTGATTAACCAGTACTGACTGCTGTGTAATTTCCTGCTTTGTGCATTAACACTGTTCTTGAAATGAACAGTCATATTCTGTTTTGTCACATGTCTTAGCACCACCTGCTCATCCCAACATGTGACTGGAAAGGGAGTTGCATGATTCATTGCATAAAGAATAGTTCAGTTGGTGATCCCTGCTCAAGATTATACAAGTCAAATTACAATAGTCAGAGCACTTCATCTCGTTCAGCCAGGAACATCTTTGGGCTATTAGCATTTAGTTGTTCCTGAAAAATAATGTTTAATATTTAATTTAAATAAATATGTGTTAAGCATTGGATCAGATGTGAATGGGACATCCTGAAAAACACAATAGTCATATAGTTGAGTCAGGCATGGCAAGTCTGGAGCCATTTATTAGGTTGAGGTCACACTAAAACCACCTACCAACACACCACTATACCACATTTACACATTTACATATAGTCTTTTGACAGACGCTTTATATCCGAAGCGACTTACAAGTAACCTAAAAGACAAACAAAATATCTAAGCCAAAGAAAAAAAAGACTTTCTGCAAGATTTTTAAAAAAGATTTAAGTGCAGAAAAGTTCTGTTTTCAGCAGGTGTTTGAAAATTAAAAGGATTCTAAGTGTGCGGAGGCGTGCAAGACGTCGTTCACTGGCAGAGCGCAGTGGATCGGAGGGAGTTCAAGTAGGCAGGTGCTGTTGAGTTGACCTCTCTGTAGGCAAGGGTCAGGGCTTTGCACCTGATGTGGGAAGCTACAGAAAGTCAGTGCAGAGATCAGAAAAGTGGTGGAACATGTGCCTTTTTCAGCTGATACTAAATGAGACGTACTGCTGCATTTTGGATAACCTGGAGGTGTTTGATAGTGCATGCTGGTAGCCCCATCAGCATGCTTTTCCAGTGGTTAATAAAAGAAGTGAGCGGTGCCTGCACAATGAGTTGGGTTCCGTAGTCCGAAAGGCAGGGTCCAGCCTTTCTGATCTTAAAAAGGGCAAATTGTGACAAACCATCAAACAGGGGAACCCAACTGTGAAAACATGAGGAAACAAATGTAAAGTCAAAAGCAAAGTAGGTTAATTAACAATGAACATTAAACACAAAATCATAGCATAAGCTGGTGAAAACAAAACAGCAAAAAATCTAAATAAATCTAAATAGGAAAACTACTGACGCTCACTAGGACGATGAATAACTAACAAACAAAAGAGTGAAGAAAAAGAAACAGAACAAAAATCACTGCACGGGCAGGAGAAAATTAATAATGAGGAATCTAACTAGAAACAGGAGAGAAAAAACTAAATTGCTGCAAATGCAGGAAGCTATAAATTTGGAAAAGCTATAAACAAAAACCACTGCAGAGCAGGGAATTACCTAATGACCTAAGAACAAAAAGCAAACAAGAAGCATTGCTTTTACTACAAGACTATGAAACAAGAAACAAGAACTCTAACAAGACAAACCGTGAGAAACAAGGTTGGTGATTGAAGAGTGGATGAACAGAAGAAGGGTCGAAAAAAGACAAACTAGCAAATCACAGCCCTGCAACACACCTGTGGAGAGGAAGTGACAATTAGAAAGTTGCCCCTGTCAAAAAAACCTTGAAGGTTTGTCCAGACAAGAGAGTCTTAAGCAGGGCCAGAGCTGTACCAGTGGTGCCCACATCAGAGAGAGCAGACTTAGTCAAAGGCTGCAGAACAGTGTAAGATTTAGACAGAAGACTGAGCTGCAGCGTTTGCAGCCTGCAGGGATTCCTCGACCTTCAGGAGTACAGTTTCTGTCACCACTGAAGCCAGACTGGTTGACATCAAGGAGGTTGCTCAAGGACTAGAAGACAAGAGACAGGTCTGTAATTCTCCTTAAAGGAGAGGTCAAGAGTAGGTTTCTTAAGGAGCGGATGATCTGGGTCCCTGTTTAAACGAGGTGGGACAGGTGTCTGTTGTGAGAGATGTATTAACGATTTGTGTAATGGCCAGTGTGCAGTTGTTTGAAGGAGAGTGGAGAGGGTGGGATCTAGAGAACACCCAAACCAAAGCTTAACTACACCTTGTCTTGTAACATGATGGAGCATTCATGCACACACAGAGTTGTGCCCTTTCGACCGTGCTCGCCTCCGTCCTGGGATCCCCCCCTGCTGAAATCCTCTGCCGAACTTCAGCCCCATTTGTTTCCGTTTAACCTTTGACATAACTGTGACATAGAGGAGCTGGAAAAGATGCTGGCAGGTAATGCTTTGTGATTGCGGGATGCATTTCTGCTGCTGTGTGTGGGTTCACTGTGTAGTGCTTCACTCTTCCATTCCTCTCTCCTTAATGCAATCTTTGCACCATCTTTCTGTGGCCAGAGAATCCTGCATGCCTGCCAACAGCGTAAGTGTGCGACAAAGCAGCTCTCATAACATTCAGTGTTATATAGCATTGGGGTGTTTTACATTCTATTAATTCATGTGCCGGAAGGACTGAAAGGGATCAAAACACCACAATAAGCTATGATAAAAAAAAAAAAAAACACCGCTCATATCAAAGACAGAGGTGATAAAATGCCCTCTCTCCACCCTATAATCTACTTGTGTTTTCTGCTTGACACACATCTCACTGCAGATGCAAACTGCATCCTTGGCAGTGCTACTAACGAAGCGGCAGCAAACACAACAAAACCTGTTACTCGCCCCCCCCCCCCACTGTCTCTGAAGAGCCTTTCTTCTGCCTCATAAGGCGAGAGCTTATTTAAATGTCTTAATGGTATGGAGTTAGCAAATTGTAAAAGCATCAAGAAAGGCAAAGCCAGCCAGGCCTGCTTCCATCTGTGGTCCTTGAGTGAATCACTGGGATGTTGGCTGACACTATAACTAGCAAACATCAAACACTGCTTCGAATATAGACCGCCGCAGCAGAAGATGGATGGTTACGGCCGAAACTGCAGCTGAGACAAAAAGGCAGGATTTGAAATGGTTTGTGGGTGTGCGTATGAATGTGCGCGCAACTGTGCCTTTCCGCATGTGGGCACAATTGTGTGGGCACGCTAACAGGCATAATGAAAGTTTTGGAAGATGTGCGGATGACAACGTCTTGACAAGCTGACAGCCAGCACATTAAGCAAATCTGACAGGAATTCAATTACAAGACACATCACTTGTCAGTCGTTCTTTCGAGCGGCAGCTGCGAAAACCTTATTTCAGCCTCTTAGCTTTCCTTTTACCATTTTTGTGTCTTCCGTCTGCTAAAGTTTTTTTTTTTTTTATCGGAGGGCGTCTGAGGAAAAAGCTGGAGGTTAGTCTATTTGAGAAGATTAAAATGATTCTCCTCCTCACTTAGCATTTAGAGTCCTGCTTTGATTTACACCACCCTAGGCTGTAGAAACACGTGAGTGGTTGCGTGTCTATACTGAGTGGAAGAAAGGGCAAGAGAGAAATAAGACCCCTCGCACTGTGTGTGGGCTTAAAGTTGTTTGTTTCCATCTGCTAAATGAATGAGAATTTCACTCTATATGCGTAGATCCCATTGAATGGAGATGTGTGTGTGGAAGACCTGGTGTTACGGGGGGCTCTATAGGTCGGTGAAAAGGTGTATCCTCAATACACTGTTAGCAAGTAGCACATGCTTCACGTGTTTTATGTCACTTTTTTATGTTGTTCAGTCACATACAACACTCAAACGTTTAGTTTTTACCATCATGTTTTGTTCTGCTGATGTGTAGAACATCTTCGTGTTAGGAATGTGCGTGCAAGTACAGCTCTGTCGGACTCCATGTACAATGTGTGCTTCCTCTAATGGACACTTTTGAGAAAGAGATGTATCCTCTTCTCTCACACCAACTAACTCCATGTCCTCTCACTAAATCTCCTTCTCTAGACCTCCTACCTTGCAGCTCCAACCTCAGCATCTGTTCACCGATATGTTCTCAATCTCTCCTCTGAACATGTCCAAACCACCTCAATCTGTCCTCTCTGACTTTATCTCCAAAACATCTGACATGTGCTGTCTCTCTGATGGACTCGCTCCTGATTCTAGCCATCCTTGTCACTCCCAAAAGAGGTCAACATCTTTAGCCATGTAGCTCTGCTATCTCCAGCTCTGCCTCCTGTCTTTTCTTCACCCGTTCCATCCTACTTGCACATGCGTCTTCACCTCTTTGTTACACTCTCTGTTGCTCTGACCCGTTGACCCTAAGTACTCAAAGCCCTGCACCCTCTCTACCTCTGCTCCCTGTAACCCCTTGTTTCCCTCTCATTCACACACATGTATTCTGTCTTGCTGCCACTAACCTCATTCCTCTGCTTCCTCTGCAAAGCACACCTCCCCCTCTGGTGGAGGTCTACCTTGAACTACAGCTCTACTACTCTAACAATCTTCACTGCCACTCCAGAAATCTCATACTCTACCACAGTTCCTCTCTTGTCACCCTGCCATCCTCAAGATCTATGAAGATACAGTGCAACTCCCTTTGCCCAGCTCTGCACTTCTCCAACAGCATCCTCTGTACTCTTTTTAGGCACGAAACCATATTGCTGCTAACATATGCTCACTTCTGCCCTTAGCCTAGCTTCCACTACTCTTTCCCACAACTTAAATGAATGGCTCATCAGCTTTATTCCCTTTCCTACATCTTCTGCACATGTCCCTTCTTAAAAAATGGCACAAGACTATTTCTCCACTCTTCAAGAACTTGCTAAACAAATAAGTCAGAAACCTTACTGCCATGTCTTCTAGACACTTCCACAGGTATGTCATCAGGACCTACTGCCTTCCCACTCTTCATCCTCTACTTCCTGTTCCACAACAGTCACCTCTTCTACTCTTCATTCACTTTCATTTTCCTCTTTCATCAACGCTTCAAAGTACTCCTTCCATCTTCCCATCACACTCCTGGCACCTGTCAATACATTTTCATTCCTATCTTTAATCACCCTAAACTGCTGCACATCCTTCACATCTCAATTATAAACTCAATGCCTATACACAATGAAATTCCCCATTAACATGCTAACAGAGATTAACATGAGTAGTGGTGTTATGCAGTGATGAGGGATAAGCTGAAATCCTAGAATAGCCCCCCGCTCCTTGATCACATTAGCTGTAGTTGTCCATTCATCTGAAAACACCTCCTGACTACACAGAACCTGTCTCACCTCTTCCCTTATAACTTCACACCATTCTTTCTTTTTTTTTTATCTTCCACTACTTCGTCCTCTTCATCCTCCTCACCACCATAGTCATTTTACACACCACCACCCTGTGTTGTCTGGCTACACTCTCTGCTACCAATTCTTTGCAGTCACTGATCTCTTTCAGATTACAATGTCGACACAAGATCTCGTCCACCTAAGTGCTCCTACCTCCTCTCTTAAAGGTCACTCTATGTTCCTGCCTCTTCTGGAAGAAAGTATTCACTACAGCCATTTCCATTCTTTTTGCAAGTCTACCACCATCTGTTCATCTGCGTTTCTGTCCTGGAGACCAAACCTGCCTATCACAATCTCATCAGGATTTAGACTCAAATGCTTTACCAGTTTAATTATTCAAAGCCTCATACGATGCGATATCCAATGTTTATTAGTGACACCTTCAGGTAAAAAGAATTTAGGGCAGCCAAGACATGCAGCTCTGAAGAGAAGAGACCACTGCATTTTGTTCATAAAATAGCATCTATTTGAGAATGGCATTTATTCCATACCAATGAATTCTTGTCCATAGGGTAGTGATTATATGATCACCTGAATCCTGTTTGATTTTTTTTGCAGAGGGAGTGGTATAAAGTAAAAAAAAAAACTGGTGAAGAGTGTGCCAGCACACATGAAAGCAGTAATCAAATACAGATTTCTGAATGTTCTTAATTCTGATTATTCTTTATTGAACATTATTACCACTTTGTTTACAAGTGAATAGATTTTTTTTATTTCTTAGTATAGAGTTTTTGTTGAATTATCAGAATCTGCAAACGATGTGTCATTGTCGTTATTTTGATGTGTTGTCATTTCCTTTGTTCTAAATTAAATTTTTATTCAGAATTTAGGAGAAATGTTCATTTCACCAGTACAGGCACCTATAAAGGATACAGTAATATCTTTGGGTCCTTTTTATTTCCAGAGCTGTAAATGATGCATCACTGAGTGTTACAGCTCTGTCATACTGTTGAAAGCCATAAATATTCTTAATACTCATAATGGGAGACATCATTTCAAAAACTTTCATTAGGAGAAGATTTTTATCTTGCAGACTTCATTTCTACACTCAAGAGTTCAATTAGACATGATTCAAGAACACCACAACCTCCACAACACCACTCCTCAATGCTTACTAACTGTCAAACTATCAGCGCTTTCTGCAAACCAACCAATGACACACTTAAATAGTTCAGGACCAGCAATTCTGTATAACAACTCGAACCTTACCCTGAAGCTATCATGTGATTTTGTAGAAACCGAGACCTTACTTATTCAACCATGTGATTCTCTAAAAACTATACAAGAATTGATACAAAGCTTCAGTAGAAACTGCCCTAAATACTCAACACAAAGATCCTCTTTATCATATGTCATGTCACTACTTTTAAGATTAAATAATTTTGTCAACTAGACATCTGTGACAGCTGTCAGGAAACAGAACGTCCGCAGAGGTTAGCAGACCAGTAACATCTTGAATAAAAAAATGTATCTATAATAATCCCTCAAAACACCCCCACCAAATCAGCTCAAATCTCTGTGTGGCCTTATTTATAACCATATCAGATGATTGAAGGGTAAGTCCAAGATCCCAGAGACAGCCAACTAATCAGAAAAGAACAGCAAAATTTGCTCATGTTGTGGCTTGTTCATCCTGGATGTTCGGTCATAGAGAGCTGGTTTACCATATGTCAAAAAAAATAAAACAGCTAAAAACATTATTATGTTGACTAGAACACGAGAAATCAAGCTCAATTTATTCAAAAGATCTTAGTATGTGTAGTTTGTCCTTTTCTATTAAATAAGGCTGTTAGGTGGGTAAATGTATAAAGTTTCTGTTTTTCGGATCAGATGCCAGGGTGAAATCAGGCCAGGCTCCTGATTGTGTTTGTCCTAATGACACAGATTGCAGACACGCCGGCATCCACACTGCAGGCATCCACACTGCAGGCTGTTCAGGGATCAGCTGTTAACCCCCAGAGTGTTACTCTTAATCTCCCCCAGAAGGCTTGATGAGATTTAAGTCCTCACTCTTCAAATTACCATCAACAGCAGCTCTGGGGGAATTGGGAGAAGATGGAAAAAAACGAAAGAGTCCACATGAATAGATTTCAAATCAGCCAGGGATTAAAGTCCATGGAAACTTACGTCTGACTTTGGACATTAGACCATAATCTACTGGCGGCAGAATTGTCGCATTCTTCATTTCTCTTGTTTGGAAAGTTTATTTCTGGTCTGAGCCATCTGCTAAAGCGCTGCCTTGCAGGTTGTTACTGTGGGAGCATACTGAGGTGAACCTGAAAGCTTGAATACTGTAGACAGAGCCATTTTCAAAAGGTTTTATGAGATGAGGGAAAACATGCAGGTGTTGCGCATGAATTATCAGAAACAATATTGTGAAATGTTCTGTCACGATAGAAATTCTTGATGGTTTTGAAATTGTATTCTGTTTGTATTTTATTTACATTTTACACATGTCCAGGGATATGTTCCTCCTGTAACAGGGGATCCAGCTTCACCTCATCGTCTCTGATTATGAACACACTGACACTCAGATAACTGATGTCAGTGACTTAAGCGTGCTGCTGCACGGAGCAAGTAAATGAGTGTTAATTTGTCACTCTTCTTCTAATTTTCCTCTCATATCTCTGTCCAGCTGCTGAGAGCCGATAACAAATGGAAACAATAACCATAAACACAACATCATACAAATAAAAGATCGCCTTTCCAAGCACTTTGCGCTCCCTTTCATTTTAGAAGTGCTGGGCCCAGTCGGGCATAAACAGATCCTGAGGAGAAACAAAGACTATAAAAACCAAAGAGATGTGCTGCTGCAGATAAACATACAGACAGGCCATAGGGAAGCAAAGCAGCTTTGAGAGCCCTGGAGGGGTTTTTTTTAAAGGAAGAAAAGGATTTCCCCATATGGAATGAAGTGATGTTTGCTGTGAGCTGTTGGACATCCACTTAACTGAAGTAAACAGCATCATAAAATCAACATATACACAAACAACACCATAAAACAAATGAGCAATGCAGATAAGTAACCTAGTTGCTGCGGGGCAAATCATAAAAGCAAGCAACTGTTTTTTGTGTGCAAGTTTCAATTCTGCTCCATAGAGAAGCGGACTGACTCTGTCTCTTAGTCTCCTCTAAGTCATCCTTAAAAAAATTGTTATTTTAATTTGGCCCCGGAGTTGTTTATGCACACACCAACCCACGTTATCCTCCGCAGATTAGCATGGATTATTGCCAGTTAATCTAATCAATATTAATTACTGATGAATTAAGGATTCATCAGTAATGCTTATCATCTATCATTCCCAGCATGTGGCTTTCTGTCTCTTCAAGCCGTACGTCCATTTCATTGTAGAAGTGAATCATCACGATGGAGCTGTGAGACGTTTTTGTAGGACAGATGAGTTTTAAAATTGAACTTCCTGCGGTGCAAAATCTCCTCTCCTCTCCTCTGTCGAACACCATGTTACAGCTACAGTAAATGTCCAGTTGAGATGACCTTTCTCTGCCGATGACTCATGCTCCACTTTGTGAGCTCCTGCTGTGGTGAGTCAGCAGACAATCACTACTGATTGCTCCAAATATCACATCCTGTCACCTGAGACAACAGAAGCCTCACTTGGGAATCAGGGGGTGGAAGACATCAAAATCAGCTTTTATCAAGAGAGGCAGGTTGCTTTTCTCAGCTGTGAGCACACATACTGCAGATTGTGGCGTGGTGTGATAATCTTTATATTGTCATACTGCACATATTCCCTTGTGAGCAGCTATTGATGTTAACGTTGCTCATTCATAACTGCAGTAATACATACACAGACAGATTTTCATGTAAACCTGGAAAAAATCTGAGTGAGAGATTAGAGACACTAGGGGTTATAGCACTTAAAGTGAGAAATGAAATGAAATGCACTTCTCATTAAGGGCAACACTTACATTTACGTCAAGTCAATTGGCAGACACTTTCATCCAAAGTGACTTACAAGTGAGATACAAGGCAAGCAACACGTCTATGTCAAGGAAAAAACATGAAAATGAAGTGATATAGAGAGATGCCAGTGCAAGGTGGGACAGAGAATTTCTTTTAAGATTTAAGGGACAGTTGCATAACAGTTTTTCTGTTTTCAGCTGATTTTTGGAAACCACTGGAACCACTGAGCTGAAGAACTGAATCTTTTGACGCGAGGTGAGAGGACCACAAGATGCTGTTTGTTGGCACGGCACAGTGGACAGGAGGGATTGTAGACCTGGATGAGGGAGTTCAGGTAGGCAGGTGCTGTTGAGTTTACCAGTTTGTTGGGACCTGATGCAGGCCACTACAGGAAACCAGTGCAGGGATTTGCATGATGTGTGTTCGCTCATCAAAAATGAGAATTGCTGCTGTATTTTGGACCATCTGTAGAGGTTTGATAGTGCATGCTGGTAACCACTGCAGTCCAGGGAAATAACCCTAATTACATAAGAACGAAAAGCAAACAACAAGCATTGCTAATACTACAAGACTATGAAACTAACAAGAACTCTAAGACGACAAACCGTGAGGCAGGTTGGTGGTTGGGGAGTAGGAGACCAGGAGAAAGAGTTGAAAGAAGGCAGTCTCAGGGTGGAACTGTAACACAAATCTGCATGCACATGACACATTAGTGGAGATGTGATCAGTTGAACATCAATGTTGACCCCCAGGTTTCTAGCAGAATCAGTGGGGACAATCACTGAAGACCTGATGTTGTGTTGTATTGAAGGTCTGACTGGAAAGAGGAACTTCTGTCTTGGGAAGGTTGAGTTGAACATGTCTATCTGTCCTTCAACAACAACAACAACAACAACAGAATTACCTTATAATATCAAAAGTACTGTCCTGCAGTAAATCATGCATTTCATTAAGTAAGTGAATGCTTAACGTATAGTAAGGTCAAAGTCAGTGTAGTACTGCTTTTACATGTGAGAGAGAGGCGACCCTTCACCTCTCACTGACTCACATACACACCTGTGATTCAAAGAAGAGACTATTACTGTCTAATGCCTGACTGTCTCTTTCTAATAGACAAGAACTACAGAATCCGGGGAGATACACACTTGCACACCTCAGTATATCTGCCAGATTCTCTAAAGTGTGTTTCTCTGTGTCTTAGCACACTTTTGTGGGTCCTTACACTTCTCAGCCGGTGTTTGGCACAGACTTCCTGGAACACAGACGTTCTCCTCCCACAGTTTCTGTTTTCAGGTGTGCTGCTATTCTTTACTTGTTACTGATACTGTACCTGAATGACTTCACACTGGTCTCCATGAAGATTTTTACTTACTTCACAGTTTTTTTTTCTGCAAATAAATTTAGTTTAAGTCCTTCAGGGACATGAAATGGAAAACACGAGACAATAACTATTAGATATTTTCTTTCATGAATCTTGTTGTTTTATGTCTTTTATTTGTATTTCGTGTACTTTCTTAGCTCTGTTCGAATAAGGCCCTGCATGTCCCCCACTGCGTGCCCCTGGCTCTCTGCTTTGGTGCCGTTTCACCTGGCGATACCGCTGTTAGTTTTTTGACATTGTCACTACTCTTGCTCAGTATTTTCTACTTGCTAATATCTGAATCAAGCTAAACATGAACTCTGGCCTAAACCTATGTTTGAAATTTGTGTCAAGTCTGAAATATCTTTAAAGAATTCACCTGGAGCCAAGACTTTATTGAACAGTAGCTCTAAATAAATCTATGCACAAATATGTGCATCTGCTTCCCTCATCCTGAAGTCAGTGGATTTGAAATTGAAAAATCCCATTGGCTTTTTGTTAAAAGACAGCAACTGAAATGTTTTACAAATCAAACATAAAGTAAAAACACTGAAGCTGAATCACTGAAGCTTTCAGGACATCTGCTGATAATTCAAATTGACTACATTGTTCATCTGATTCAATGCTGATCACTGACATTCATTCAGCCATTAACAGACTAAATGTACAGTTACACAAGACATTTTCCACAGTCATATATAACAGATCATCACAATCATACAAAGACACGGCTATCTAGATCCAGACCTCATTTATCATCCCCTGATCTCAGTTAAACAACAGTAAAGTAGACAAGAGTTTGTCTGTTGGAGGGTGGAAGATGCATGAGTAGAGATACGAGCGAAGGTTCTTTAATCTTTGAACGAATATGGACTTATTTATATAGTTTAGTTTGATGTTTCACAGACAGGCTGCTGCCCCTGAAAAACCCTAAATAACGGATTGTTTAGAGGTGAACTATTTGGAAACTGGCTCCCACCATTGCATCTTTTTATAAATGTATTCTACACGAGGGCTTCATGACAGGGTGGCATCTATCCTCACATTCAGGTGTCTGTACAAAGAGACTTGTTTAAGGGCTATGACACACCAAGGCAACAGTCGGCTGTTGACTAGTGTCGGGACGTTGGTGAACATCTGTTAGACTGGTGTCTGCTGTGTGTCTGCACTGTTGGCACCACTCAGACCTTTTTGAGCTAATTCAGCATGTTGAATCTGTGCCAGACCCTGACGGTGATAGAGACCAATCTGATTGGTTTAGTTCAGTGAATCCCTGCCCGAAAAGAGACATGGACCCCAGTGACATTTACAACTTATCAAACCTCTTCTTGATTAGAGGTACTGTAGTTTTGCTGAGTGAGACTGAAGGGAAAATAGTAAGCAAGCGCATCAGGTACTGCTTTGTTTAGTTTGTGTCTCTGCCCCAGTTTCCACTTTGTGAATTGAAAAAGAAATCTCCTCAGTGTTTAATTGAATAGCATTCAGTTATTCATTACGTGTTACGTGAAGCTTTATGTAAATCTAAATAACTAGGGGGTAAATGTAAATACCCAAGGGTTAAAGCATGACTGGAGAGGTGTGTGCTGTATTCTATTCATTTATTTAGTTTGTGAGACAGGACTTTATCGGTTTTACCAGTAAATCAGGTCTGATACGTTGACCCATTATCTGGTCCAATGATTTCGTAACAACAAGTGTAAGTACATAATTAAGTAAATAATATTTTCAGCCAGCACCCGCTGTGCTGCACTGTAGCATCAAGGCAGATAAAAGTGCTTATAGAAGGCGTGATTCACCCGACGTTTAAAGTTTCTCATCACTCGCAGCAGCACTGACTGTAAGTGCTCTTCTAGCTGTGATCTCATGTTACTATGAGTACCCCCTGTATAGATTCATGCTATCCTGCTATCAGGGAGTGAGTGTCTGTTGGATGATTACCCCGCTGATGAGCCCTTTTGGCTCTGGAACAAATAACCTGACACTGGACCTGAAAATGAGCATTAAAGGTGCCATGAAGACCATGTACTCACTGTCAGAATGTTCCAAGCATTTCACATCTTTATTACCCAAACAAAGAACAAAAAAACATTCAAAGAAAAGTTGATTGTGAAGAGGATCCATTATATCCTGTCTTGCCAATATGGAATATGAAATAAACCACTGGTCAACCAGTTATTAATTCTAAGTGTTCATATAATTTTTTCACTATAACTATGAGGTTTTCGTTCTCAATAAAGACATAAAAGATCTGAATTTTTTGTGTTTAGGCACATTGTATTTATTAATACTCTTGACTTAGATGAAGATCAGATCACATTTTATTACACATTAATGCAGAAAACCTCGAAATTGCAAAAGGTTCACATACTTTTCTTGCCACTGTATATGCAAAACGTTTGGATTAGACATGTTGGTAGAGGTTCACCACCAATTGCAGGGATCAATGCAAATGGTGTATAATCAGCGGCCCATATGTTCACATGTCCTTGGGCAAGAAAGTGAACCCCAAGTAGCTTTGCATAGCATCTCTGCTGTCACTAGTGTGTGTGTGTGTGTGTGTGTGTGTGCTATATAAGTGCAGACTATGTAATGCAGGTTAGTAAATGGTTCCAGTCTTTGGGAGCTGTGTGGTGAATGGTACATATCAAATCATTTGTTTCTGTCTTGACAGACATAATTAACCCTTCTGTGCATGTTTTTGGTTGGTGTATTTAAGCTGCTCCCTCCAGTGCATTCAGTCAAAACTGACACAAAGGCTAAAACCCTGCAGTTGACCTCAGTCAGAGTAGACACCAACAGATTATTGCCTTTGCCCTTATGTGCTGTGCTGTTTTGATTGTAGTGTGTCCTTGCAGTCATGTGTGGATGATGTAAACTGCAGAGTAATTTTGTAGCACTGCATCTTGGTTTTGTTATGTGGGGGAAGTGTCTCTCTCTCTCATTCTGTGTGTGTGTGTGTGTGTATGTATGTTGGGAGGGTTCAGCCTCTCCACATCTGCAACATAAACAGTCATAGTTTAAACATGAGGAAATCATTTGTTGCTTTGCAGATGACAGATGTTTACCCCTGCATTTAAATATCTCGACCATGTCTTTGTCCTTCCCTCCCCCATGTGTTCCCTACTCTCAAAAATTGATTAAATAAATAAATAAATACAATTTAAAACAAAGAAGAAGAATGAGAAGAAATTCAACTCAAAGACATAGTGGAGAAGTATTGCAGAAGAAGAAGAATTAACTTAAAAAAGAAAATCTGGGTATGAGGTAAGTGGCAGGCTGAGTCTATTTTGACTCAGCCTGTCTAAACGTGATGATGCCGACATCAGCTTCACATTAAACCATATGGGAGCGCGAGGGTTCACCATCTGACTTCTTTAGGATGCTGGATTATACTGAATCGCACATGTTGCCTTATTTCTACAGCCATACATATTTAATATAGCAGCATATGGTTGTCATCGGAGGAGGTCAGAGCCAGAGGCAAAGCTATGTCCTGTTCACCATACAGCTGCCCCTCCTTGAAGGACGGGAGCAAAGAGGAGTCAAAAGAGGAGTCAAAAGAGGAAACTCAGTAACATTCAGATGATTTTGGTTTATTATTACCTTAAAAAACTATGTAGGTTTAAGTTTAATTACTACCTAGAATCAAAAAAGTATTGTATTGGAATATCTTTATGTCATGGCCACTATTTTAGTTTAGTCTGTTATTTGGCGGATGTGTCTAAAGGACACAGTATCCATGAACTGCTGTTGCCATGGAGAGGGAGCCAGTCAGAGAGTAGCGAATTAAAAATAATTTGTCATCGCAGCTGTAACCAAAATGTTCCTCCAAAGCTAAGTGATAAAAGCCTTTAGCATCTTTAGCTTCCATTTGCTGCTAGTGGCTAAACTGTGAGATCAGGGCTCCAATCCTCATCAGAATAAGATTTATTGATGTTGTTATGTTAGCTAAGAGCTTGAGGTTTCTGATCTAGAAAACTAGGACTTACTGTCTTCACACTTCTGTTCGGACCAGCTGACACGCAGAACTGAAAGAGTTGTAAAGTTAGATTTATCAAGTGGAAACTGGGACTATGAGACTATGGTGGTTAAATTATGGGAAACTCCAAAACCAAAAAGAAAAAGAAATAACAGTTCGTCTGTTCAAAGGCTTGAAACCTGTGTTTTTGTTTTCCTGACAGCATCCTCCTGCAGTCTCGCCAATAACAACTATGTCCTTTAGAAAATTGGCAGCATTGGTTCCCGTTCTATATTTAGCTGCAAAAGTTGACGTGCCATAACACTGTCAGACAGCCACAGTAATATCTACTGTAGCAGATGAGGTCTGGATGAATGGTCAACTCAAGTCAACAGAAATGACTAAAATACACTGTAGCTATTAATTATATCAGCTGAATATTAAGTCAACCGCCTACTTTAAGCCACAGGCTGAACCTAACGGAGACGATTCACGAAACCGCTCTAATGGTCTCAAAAGTTCTTTCTTATTCAAGCATGAGGTCAGCATCGTATATTGTTTATTGAGGAAAAGCATGGAAAGTCTGGTGAATAAAAGAAGTAATGAACGGTTCCGATTGTTATGAGACGTGGAGAGTCACTGCTCACATCGGAGTGCTGCTAAAACTGTGCACATTTAATCAAGTCCAGCTTTAATTGAATGCACTTCACACACGAACACATGCATACACACGCACGTGCACGGTGGTGTGTCCTCCTGCTTTCTCATGGCCAGTTGTTGCAGCGTGGCAGAGGTTGACGTGGCTGATCTCCTAATGCACCCTCCTCTGCAGAGATCATAAATTAGTCTGAAATACAGAGCAGTCCGCCGCTGCCAGCCTCATCTGCAAAGTGAGTGAAGTGAAGCAGAAAGAGGCAGAGTCAGGCTGTTCTCTGAACAAAAGTCGGGTATGTCTGTAGCTCCGGCCAGACTTTCCTGACTCAGAAATTAGATTTTACGTTCTGTCATCTCAGAGTCCTCACTTTGCTCCACAAATAAGACTGTGTCCTTCTCCTACTGTACAGACATAATACTGACTGATTGGCCTCATTTAATAAAGACGACATTAATTAGAACTTGTATGAGACATAAAATGTATTGAATTTCTTTTATTACTGAGAGAGAAAGATAAGGAGCTCTTTTTGTCTGCGAGGATTTTCTTGGCTTTATGCTGCTTAAAGCGTGAGTGACTCTTAAAAGTGGAGAATGGAAACATGAAGCAGACATAGCTTTTTCTCATTTTTGATTGGAATTTCATTTCTCTAACCTTTTGAACCACTATGGAAATTGAAAATCAGGCATTCCACAGAAAATACTAATTTCATTTCAACCCAAAAAGCAACCGTTTATCTATGCTTTTCTATTATGTTTCCAAATAGGCTCTTTGTTTGGTTTGATTGGAAGGTAATTGTGTACTGATTGATATGAACTCAACAATGGTTTCTTTTATTGCAAAGCAATGTCTGTTCAAGTCATTTGTTGTCACTATGATAATTAACAGGAAACTAAATTAATTCAACATCGGCCAATTTCCTGTAATAATGAATTTAATAACCAGTTTAAATAGTTGGTCTCATTATTTATTTACCAAAAGGCTCCAAATAAAAAAGAAAGAGTGTAGGCAGCAGTGTGTGTTTATGCACATTTCCAAAATTTGGAGGTCAAATGCCAACAGGTGATGGTATTGTAATTGGGTATGAAAATAGGAGCCACCAAAGGCTCGGTCTTTGCATGCAAAGACAGGACATGGCTCACCACAAAAAGAATTTTTCTTCACACATGACTGCAAGAAAATAGAAATTTACCATTTACAGTAGACATCTCACTGTCCAAAGGCAGAAACCACTATTGAAGGCCTTTGGCTTTGTAAACTAAAGAGAGCGTGTGCTTGACTGTCCTGCCTGCAGTCCATATTTGTCTATCATTGAAAATATATTGCGCATAATAAGAAGGGGTGTATTTATTATAGTATATTTTATTGCCTTATTATTTTGTCAGATAAATAAAAGTTGAAGCTAATTAACATGCAGTATTTGAGCAACTCTAAGGCAATATACTGTAGTATGGCCTTTACTACAGTTACAGAATGTTGCACAGGCCACATTACAAAACAGCTACAGCTATACAACCAGTCCTGTGAGACTTTAATAATCTGCCAGACTGGCCAACACTGGGAAGCAGTTTTCTTATTTTTTAATTTTTAAAAAAAGTTACTGCAACCCCCCCAATTCTGGAATCGTAAAGGTGGTGATAATGAACTTAAACTTATCAAGTAACCAAAAACATGACTCCAATGGGATCATAATGTTTACTGGTTACATAAATAGCAGCGTTCTTTCTTCCTGTCTCAGTTACGCAGTAGCAACCATTTAGCATTTACAGTGTTTAATAAGCAGAAGATGAAGGAAGTCAGTAATATACGAGATTAGTTTAATCAGCCTCATCCTGCTCCTCTTTCTGGCTCATTACAGCTATGACACTGATGCTTTTATAAGTGTCAGTGTGCACATTAACAGGTAAGTCTGATCCCCCTCACAAGGTTCTCTCTCCACTCGTCTAGTTTTATTGTTTTGCAGTTATTACAGTAGTTAGAACTGGCTCCACTTTACATTTTCCTACCTTCGTATCTGTTTTCAGGTAGCATTTAAAATATAACATGCGGTTGCAACAAACAGACATAAGGTTTTTTAGTAAAAAAAAAAAAAGTCCTAACATTTCTGAAACTCACAGGTGCAGTGGCTCAGTTCCTTACTGCTTTTTTGTCTGTACAGCCCAGCACTGGACTTAAGTAGCCTCAAGTAGTCTAGAAAAAGCAAGAGGGTAAAAAATATATTTATAATAATGAATAGGTAAAGATGAACTAAATGCAGCATGTGAAAATTACACATTATTTATGCTTTTATTTATGTTTTATATTTATTTTCTATTGTGAATTTCAATTCATCAGTTCAGCACTGAAAACAAAACTATCTTTGATCATCTGACACTTTTCTTTCCCAGGAACTTCAGAAATGTTCACTCGGTTATAGGTCCTCAATGGATTAGCAAAGTGCATTTTCACATCCGGGCCCCAGGGAAAAATTAAGCAAATTAGCCCACTGATATTATCAAAAGCTTGATCTATCCATTGATCGCTGCTCCATCCTGAAGTTCATGGGAAATTTAAACAAAACAACCCCTTTGTACAACGGGATTTCTAATAATTCCTGAATTATCCTTAGTTTTAAGAATCTTATGAACATAAAGAAAAGGGAACTCTGAAGTAAGTTCTTTTTTTAAAGACTAACCTAACATTGTTACAGTATGTGCATGTCAGCCATCTTAATCAGTCACATCACATCCTCTCTTTAATTACCACTGTCCTGTGAGATTTTCTTCATCTTGTTTCAGCAGTCCTTCCCATCATGCATCTGAACCGTGCCTGCTCACAGTCTGCTGCAGACACACTTAAGATAATGAATAGCTGGAGGAGGCTGGCATTCTTTACTGCAGCCCACTAAAAGGCCACCCTGTCTGGATCCACCAGGCAACAAAAAGAGAAATCGTTCCCGTCAGCATCAGGCTAGACTGTGCATATAGGTCTGAATCACTTTGGGTTTCAATGAATTCAGATGGTTTTAAAGATGTACTCATGTCATAATTTTAAACCAGAACTTAGAAAGGCCACTTGAAAGCAGACTAACTTTCTTTATTCACAGTCTTTCATGATTAACATAATCAAAATGCACAAGACTGACGTGCATTAAAAGGCCATATCTGTGCCAGCATGTTATTACAATCAACTGCAACATTTATAGTTAGGTGACCTCAAGAAGACATGGTAATGGAGCGGAGCAGTGGAGAAAGTTGCCGACCTCAACTGAGGCCATAGTCGGACGGTGGAAGAAATATTTCGAAGAGCTCCTTAACCCTGCTGACACGTATTCTGTAAAGGAAGCAGAGCCGCAGGACTTGGAAGTTGGTTGGTCCGTCACTCAGACTGAAGTCACTGAGGTAGTTGGTAAGCCCTTTGGTGGCAAGGCACCGGATTCAGGAGGAACAATGTGGCCTTCCTCCTGGTCGTGGAAGACTGGACCAGCTCCATACCCTCACTAGGAATGCTCGAGGGTTTGTGGCAGTTCGCCTAACCAGTCCTACGTGCCTTGTGGACTTGATGAAGAAGTTTGGCAGTGTTCTGTGAGGGGTGTTTGGGAGTATAGGTTTTGGGGCGGGCAATAAGTCAGACCTGTTGCCAGTGCTGGCCAGAGGGAGTCTGGTTTGGGGACCACAGGATTTCATCACTTCTTTTTGCGGAATATGTTGTTCTGTTGGCTTCACCAAACCAGGACCAGGACCCAGCTTGCACTGGGTTTGCAGCCGAGTGTAAGCGGTTGGGATGAGAATCAGTACCTCCAAGTCTGAGGACATGGTTCTCAATTGGAAAAAGGTGGTTTGCCCTCTCCAGCCAGAGAGCATGACTCAAGTGGAGGAGTTTAAGTATGTTGGGGTCTTGTTCACAAGTGAGGGAAGGTGGGAGAGTGAGATTGAGAGATGGTGTATCAGCAGCAGTAATGCAGTTGATGACGTGGTGAACAGTCAATCTACATTTCTACCCTCACCTATAGTAATAAGGTTTGGGTCATGACTGTCACATCAACAGGACCCAGCTGAAGTGGCTTGGGCATCTGTTTCGCACCAGGTGTTCTGGACATGTCCCACCCAATACACGTTGGAGGGGCTATGGGCTGGCCTGAAAATGCCTCTGTGTTCCCCCGGAAGAGCTGAAAGGAGGTGTCTAGGGCATTCCTGCGACTAGACCCCAGAAAAGCTAATACCATGATGACAAAGACAGGTTAGTTTGGTGTTGACGTGTGGCTCATATTCTAAAAGATAAACCCTACACAGTATTTTGTCAAGGCAAGTTTAACTTCTTAACATCACAAACTGTATCTAGACAACTTTAGCAAAGGTTTCCACTGGTGCTAAATGGTGATAGATTACCTGCACACTCTCTACTTTATCTAAATTTTAAACTGTTCTTTTTACCTGCTTATAAATACAGTTCTAGTAGATCGGCCTCTCACACTGCTGACAGTGTTACAGTGACTACCCCACACTGTATTTTATGTAACAGTGTAAACTGTCTCCAGGGAGAGCCTGAAGTGGGTCAGGGGACATTTGGGGACAAGACAAAGTTTGGGGAGTGAAGATGGGAGTATTGGGATGGATTTGAAAAGCTTGTAGTTTCATAACTATTTGTTATTGAAGCAGAGGGATTATGGTACAAGGCTTGCATTTTTTTATCACCATTTCCAGCATTAAGCTGAATTAAGCCAAAAGGGCAAAGCACTATAAAATGCACAAGATTGTTTTAAGGTTGTCAACTTAGAGTAGGCTATTTGCATAATGAGCTCCCTGGTAGTTAGTGTTCCCAGGCTTTTTTCTGGTATGTGGGATTGCACTGTATAGGCTGTGCCCAAGACTGAAAATGTGATGTGACAGCATAAATATACGGTACAAATGTGTTTTCATAGTATCAAATTCAGTTGTAAAACATAAGGTGGAATCTAAGTCAGGCTGATCTGATTAACACACCTTTATAAAGCTGCAAGGCTTTTGGTTATGAACAAACACTTCTGGAAACTTTTAAGCATAATTAAAAATGTTAATTTTTGTGACTATATCCAACTGCTTTAATCCACCTTATATCAAATTGTTGTATGCTAATGTAAGAGACCTGCAGCTCAACCCCCCTCCATCAGCTTAGCAGGTCAGACCACAGTGACATACACCTTCTCCCCAACCCAAACCCCTGGTAGAAAGACAGTTCTCCACTATAGAACTCCTGAACTGTGACAAAGTGGTCACAAGAGCATAATGCTGCTCAAAAGCCTACTTAACCTTCAAAGGTTCACATCTTCAATGTTCACCATTAAACCTTCTAAATTCTCACAAATCTATAAATCCACATCCACGAGGAAGTCAAGCTTTGTCCTACAAGACAACAAAGTGTTCGAGTTTAAAAACTTGCAAATTACCCGATTGTAGAAACATTTGACTGCCACCCACTTTACATGCACTGAAGTAACCAGATTACTGAGAGAAACCAGTAGAGATGCTATGGAATGACTTGAAGAGAGCCACACACGAGACGTCCAAAGAATATGACAGAGCTAAAGCAGTTAGAAGAATGTGTTAACATTCCTCCTGAACAACGTGCAGATCTGATTCTCAGCTACAGGATGCGCCTGGTGACATCTGGTTGAGGTTATTGCTGCCAAGGGGGGGTCAATCATAATTAATTTTAAGGGTCCACATACTTTTTCCACAAGCACTATGAGGTTTTTATGGTTGTTCTCAATAAAGATATGAAATATCTGAATTTCTTTTTGTGTTATTATTTTAGGCACATCGTATTTGTAATTAATGCAGAAAACTATGAAATTCCAAAAGGTTTATATACTTTTTCTTGACACTGTTTACTGAAGGCTTTCAAGAGACTGATCTCGGAGTCCATGTAAACAACAGTCAAGTCAATTTTGGACTTCTTCCAGTTCCACTATCAACCTCAACATGGAGCAAAGGGCACCATAATCCACCTGTGTCACTGTACCTACACCCAACTGGACAAGCCTGGGGTCACAGTAAAGATTATGTTTTTTTGATTTCTCCACTGACCATCTGTCCTGTCTAGGGGAAAAAGATCATACTCGAATATCTTGGTAAATGTTCAATTTAATAATCAGTACATGAGCCTTGTTCTTTTTTGCATTGTTACACTTTATAGCAGCACATAGGAGGATACTATAGAAGAAGGAAGCGGATGAAGCCAAACTTTATGGTTCTCTGTCAAAACATTGTGGTTTTGGTTTGTAACTGGGCATGTGTGCTGAGTTCTACTACATTTTATTTTACTTTTTCTTTTCATTAATACTTTTTATAATTATTGATCTGTGTTGGAAGTAGGTGGAGAGAGAACTAGTTGGGTAGGCGTTACCTCTGACCAGTGATCAACTATCAAGGGCCCCATCAACATCAACTCTGGCTACAATGACTGAAGAATTATTGTGTCTGCTGGGTCTCCTGGCACATATGCAAGAAGCATAACTCGACCTTCACTTTTTATATAAAACACATCTAAATTCTGTATGTACAACTAGAAGTAGCGGCTGGAAACCCCTCACATCATTGTTCAGTTGTGAATTTGCATTTTTAATCAAACACTACCTTTGGTAGACATATCTGCAGATGAACATTACTATTGCAATGCTCAAACAGATCCCAACATTGATTCTTTTAGTTAAAGAACATGGAAACAGCCTTAAACTTTAATTGATTTCCAGCAATTCTTTAGGAGAAAGAGGTTTATTTTGTTTCTCCTTCTAGCTTCTACAGTGAAAGTTGCGAAGAAGCAAACTTAAATATTATGTGATTTATTTCAGTCCATGTAAACTGCTCTGCCACAGAATAAATTCACACACATACACAGACGCAAGCAACCACAGATGAGCAGGCGTGTACTCAAACGCACACATATGCAGCCTCATACTTACATACACAAACACATATACAGGGTCATTTGTCGCTCTGGCGCTCTTCCACTCGTTGAGACACACACACACATGCTGAGCGAGGAGGCCAGATGGAATCACAGCGTGGGCTGTTGGCCTTTCACACTCTGGAGACTTGATTTCTCACTGTTTCTTCTCCTTCACCCACCCTTTTTCCTCTCTCATCTTTAACAATCTTCAGTTTCACTTTTTTCTTCTTCTTCCTCTGTGACCTTTTTATTTGCTCTCTGATTGCAGGCTCTTTGTTTTTGCAGATAATTCATTACAACGGTCAATTGTATTGAGGAGACTGTGCAATTCACAACGAGCCAAGCTTCTTCTGAAGGCTCTCTTTGACTCCAGAGGTATTGTGGAAGGTCAGGTCAGGACATCACATAGTAATGCTATAAAAAAAGGAACAAATCTTTCCTTGGCCTATATTGATCAACCTTGTAGTAACAAGACTACAAATATTAGTAAAAAAACATCTATTCAATTTAATTTTCAATTAATTTAATTTGCATAGGCCCAAATCACAACCAATTTCAAATCAAGACACTTTACAATGTGAGGTCAAAATATAACTGCACATAGAATTATATAGAAAACCCAACAATCCCACTTGAGGCGACCGTGGAGAAGAGAAACTCCCTTAATCGAAAGAAATGAAAGAACAGCAGTCAAACAAAAAGGAATTCCTAGCCACAAGTTAAAGTGTCCCTGGACAAGACACTGAACCCTGAGCCCTTGGCGCCTGGGCGCCGAAAGAATTTCCCCAGTGGGATTAATAAATGATCAATTACTATTATACAGCTCCAAGGGCAAGGGTACCTAGGGAAAGTAACAGAGAGTAGGAAGCATAACTATGGGAGAGAAGACACAGAACAACATGCAATGGTCAATGAAACATATGGACTTTGGTTTTTAAATTAAATATTTAAATCTCCAGGAATAATAAATTGGTGGATAAAAAAGGTAAATCAGGATGAGGTGCCCTATAGAATGCCTCTATATGCACTGATCTGGAATAAAGGGTCCTCATGGATGCCCTTTCTGTAAAAAAAAATGTGTCAAATGCCACAAGTGAGAAAACATGACACTGTGTTCTTTAAGCAAAAAAGCTGGAATGCTGTGCCCTGTGAGTTGCACTGGGCTGCGATGGAGGTTGTGTATGGGTGCCATTTTGGGCGAAAAGTGGGAAAAGTGCCATTTAGGGTGTCTCTAAGCCTAACTTACTGGAGTGCAAAATTGGGTGCCCTTTCAATAAACACACACACACACACAGAAACTCATAGAGCCCTTCTATGGTGCTCCCACATACGAGAACACATAATGCAGTGCTGAGTGGCCTTTCAAGTGGTGAAGTGTCCCATAGGGTGCACTGTACCGGAGCAAAAACATTATGAAGTGCCTTTTCACTGAGGAACATGAGAATCTGTGGCCTCTAATACGGTCTTAAGACGAATTAAACAAGCCATTAAGGTAGAAATGAATGTGTCTTTTATGTAGGCTGATTGAAGAGAAGCTAAAGAAGCTTAAAATATTAGATTCGAGATTATTCAAAGTGGTTGTGGGTGACAACAATTCAGCTAATTTTGGTACAGTACCACTCGCCAGTTTTCTCAACTGCACCTCCTTCCAGTCTGGGACACACCAAGCCAATGATCCGCCTTCAGACAATATCAGGTCATCAGTGAGCATCTGTTGCCCTAGTTTGTAAAGTGTGGTATTGTTGACTCAAGTTGAACACAACCAAATACAAAGGACTGACAACATTAGAAGTAGCTGACAGTGCTTTGAATGTGGTTTGTGTGTTGCTAACCTGTTTTTGGATGATGAATACAGACTGTCACTTGCTGGTATAGAGTTATTTCATCTCACACAGGCACAGATCTGCTAGTTGGCCGACACGTTCTAAACCCACAGGGTCAGATGCTGACTTTGCACGACTTTGCACAAATTTGTAGCCAAATTTTTACAAAACATGGCATGTAAGTGCAGGATCCCAGGTTTGAGTTTGGCTGAAGACTTTCGCTGGATGTCATACCCGCTCCTCATCTCCCATGTTTCCTGTCTGCACTGATACAATTGAATAAAGGAAAGATGCACATGCACTCAAGTAAGTAGGCTACTGAGAAAAACCAGGGTTCTCAAGCATTTATAGAAACCTGATCATGGGAATACATGTATACATGGGGCAGATGAGTAATCTGATTTCACTTCTACCTTGGGCTGATTTTGGAAGCATAGTTCACACATTATAAACCTTCTTTTTTGCACAGGACAAACTGTCCAAATGAAAGAAATACACAGTGAAAAGGGGCTATTTTAGGACTCTATGGAACACTTTGTGTTGTTGGTTTCAGAACCAGGTGTATCAAAAAGTTCTTCAGGATAATGTGAGAATGTCCCAAACAATGACCCAAAACATCAAAGCAAGTGCACAAAAGAATGGATTCATAAAAACTAAATCCACCTTTTGGAGTGGCCAAAGACCTCAACCCACTACAGATGCTATGGAATGACTTGAATTAACATATGAGTCAGCAACACCTGGGGAAATCAGTTTTCTTTAATCAGGCTTTGGTTTCTCATTACAGAAACCAAGAAAGTTGACAGTAACCTGGACGCCTAAGTGCATGTAAGTCCTTTGGCTGCCCTTTATCTGCTATATTCCATTTGGTTTTATAGTGATGAGAATGGCAGACATCTCTTAAAATATAATTTAAATGTTTGGTTACAGTTGTGGAAACATCACGCTTTAGTTAAACTCGTGCACAAACACAACTGTTTTATGCACAAAAAACATTAAGGTGGAACAGTCTTTGTACGGTTGGGGATATACTTGCTATTAAATGTGCAGTTATTTATGCAACATGGCGCACTCAGGTACACTGGACATGAATTTCTGTCTTGTGAGGGTCATGCATGTTGTTGACCCATCCAGCTACCCTGTCTTGCTTCCAACTATGTCATTTCTGTATGTGTATTGGTGTGCCTTGGTTAGTATCATGTTTATTGACACCTGTATTTCATATCAATACAAGAGTAGCATCAGTGTGACCTGCCAAAGGACTTGACGCAGCATTATTGGAAATGAGAATGGGCTGAATTAGCCATGGTTGTAGTCTTAATGGTGTGTTCTAGAGCCACTATTTCACACAGGTGAAGGAAATACGAGGCAATGCAATGGCCGGCTGGTTGGCTTGATACGCCTCTGCTTCTCGATTGTCCTGTGGTCTTTGGGCCAGTGCAGTTTAAGGTGAAGCCATATTAGAGATGACTGCAGTGTAAACAGGCAGAGCTTTACTTCTGACACACTGTATCAGTTGAGGATTTAATCAGTGTGTTGCATAGCAACAGTGTGAATTGTCTACTCTGAATTAACTTCACAGACCTCTGGCACTGTCTGACATTTAAAAAATAGTTTGATTAATTAACATAAGATAGTTTGATAAATACAGGACCGAAGTTAGATCCTGGAAGCACTCTTTGACTGGCTGCAATCCTCCTTAATCAAATCACAGGCAAGAGAAAAGAGAGAAATGCTTAGTCCTTCATCCCTTTGGTTTCCCTGGGCTGTAAATATTGATTACAGGTTAAAGTCAATTAGAATAATGCAGCAAAAACCCTGCATGCTCTGCCAAAAACATTCTTGGCTTTGGTGTGCACTTTATGGAATAAAGATGGTGGAGAAAGCTTGCAAGTATGCTGGCTTCTGATTTAGAGAGCTGAAGTGTCTTACTGAAATAAGCCCTTAATACATCTTACAGAGGATAATGCACATTATACACCAGTGATCAACATCCTGAGCAAGGGAAATCTCCTGCCAATACACAAGAGCTGAACTTAAAAGAGAAACTCAAAATTAGACAAGGAAGTGGTTAAGGAAATCAACTGCCCAGAAACACTTAGAATTGAATTATGGAAAACAAGCAAATGTGTTTAAAATCCCAGTGGAGTCTACTGTATGCAGAAGAGCAGGAGGTCAGATGAAGATGCACAGCATCCTGCAGAGCAGTGGTTCTGCTGTTCCTTCACAGCCCCAGTACAGCTTCAACACAGCCTGACGTTGAATTGATTTTAAACTGAACTGTTATTTAAAGGTATTGATTTTACAAGTAGACATTCCTTTTAGCTGTTTTTCATCTGTCACTGTTTCCTGGAGAAAACTGTTCTTCAGACTTCTCTGTTTGCATGATTATTACTTTTCATCGGCTCTCAGTTGCAACATGTTGTGCTCAGGTGTTACAACAGACTCTGAATTTTGTTTTTATTTTAAACAAATCATAATTTCAAATATTTTTTTTCTGATCAGTTGAGCTGCTTTCTAGTTTCCCTATTCATCCCAGACAGACAGTTCACTTTGCTGCTGGTGTATTTGAAGTGACTCTTGCAGTATTTAGAGCTGTAGTGAAGAGAAGTAAAAAGGACTTTAAGACTTTACATGTGAGAGAAGGAAATGTCTTCAGTGGAACAGCAACCGTGTCCCTCATACCATGATATAATGTCAAATAGAGGCCTCTCGATGCCAGGCTGCAGATGGCAGACGCTTCAGGGTCTTGATACAAAGCGAAGCATGGCAAGCAGTCCAGTTCTGTCTCATAGCATGCCACTGAACCCAGGGCAAGGACGCCATGTGTAAGACTTATTCTTATTCTGTTCTATTTTTAACAATAGAACATTGGAAAATTCAATTAAATTTTTCTAAATCTGTATTTTTCACTTGCCACATTACAGATCATGGAGTATGTAATTTAGTTTTGTTTTTGGTTTTCCATCTATGGAACACTGGATAAAAAAATAGTAAAAGGAAATTCCCCTTGTGCCAAAACACAGGCTAACTAAGCAACAACAAGACAGCCATTATAATACTAATACCATATAAAACTAATTAGCTATACAGTTTTATATACATCTGTGTATTTACATGAGCAAACAAAGTATATGTCATGAGTAAGAAAACTGCTGGTGTAACTCACCTACATTAGTGATCTGACCATGACAGTGGTAAGTGTTGGACCAAAGTCTGTATCACCCACACCTTCTCTCTCAACACAGAGTGAAAATGTGGTTAGAAATATCAAAAGTCCTATTGTGGACAGAGAGCATGGCCAGAAAGGGGGTCTTAGAGGGTCCCAACTCCCATTTCTAGCTTTTAATACAATCCATTTTCTGCTCACATTCCCACAGACCAGTGTGATAGACACACAGTCTCAGTTCTTTATAAATGCAACCATTGAACCAGCAGCACAGTGTGTGTGCTCTGTGGAAAACACTAGATACAGCTTAGCTCTACACCGATTTTAATCTTTTAAACACAAACTTCTTCAAGAAATGTACGTTTTCCCTGTCCTTGCAACTGGCTCAAAATTATTCATCGACCAGATCTAAATCCAGCCATTGTTGATCTTTCTAGGTTGCAGCTACCCTAGGGCGTAAATAACGCTTGTCAGTAACTACCACACAACCACCCCCGCTAAGAACTGTCCTACTGTGAGTTATTTTTTCAAACCGAGACCAAATAGAACATACTATATGATGATCTACTCTCTACCCCCGTAAAGCTTTTACAGCCCAACTCAGCTCTGGTTGTGAAAATAAATCAGTCCTACTTGTTCATTCAGTTCCAGTGTAGGCAGGAATGTGGACTGGGTGACGGTTTCACCTTAAATAAATATGGAGATCCTCGTGGCCCCTCCTGTGTCTCCTGTAACCCCCAAACTGCACTGTGAAGGTTTTTGAGGACAGTCTGTTACATGGCTTCTCTCAAACTGATGAACGTGGAGGCATGCTTTTGCAACTGCAGGCATCTGTGGGTGTACATATTTACTTTACATCAGCGTATGTGTATGTGAAAATGTGTCAGTATGCATGTGTGTCCTTGTGTGTGCGGCCTGTGTGTGTCAGTGGTCACGCATATTTAAAAGAAAGAAGCATTTCCCAAAGAGTCAAACTATTATAGTAGACATGAACATAAGGGACACATGTTCCTGCACCTGAGCTCCCGCTGTAACTGGGCTGACAGTATTTCATTAGAAATCAATGAAAATGTAGTTATAAAATATTCAGGTTCAGTCTCTTCCTGCTCCAGTTCGCTGCAGCCCCAGGCCTGATACAGACAGTCTAGCTGTCATGTGTCATGCACACTAGCACACTGTGCTGCTACTGTCCTCTTCTGGATATGAGGTTGGCTAATAGACTATTTAGTTCATATATTAAAACAGTGATAATTAAATCACTAGATGCAAAGGGAAGCCAATAAAGTGACATCTCAAGTGTTACCAACAGACATGAGATCTGCTTTTCTCTCAAACACATCTCATAAGACCATTTAAAACACAGAACCACTTACCCAGTACTCTGAATATGTTCTTCATTTAAGAACATATTCTTCATTTAGCTAAATGAATCAGCTTATTTCAAACATGTAGCTCCTGCTCTTTTGGTATATGACTAAGATTGAAACTTGAATTCTCACATTTAGAAACAAATCTTATTCTGCAGTTGAGTTTTCATGTAATTCTTCATTTACATCTTTTTACTTCTTTTTCGTCCTTTTCAGATGCATCTATGTGTCTCAGGTTGTAGCACAGACGTGTTTTTATCTGTTTATCTGCAGGAATCAAATCACATTTGCTTTGAGTACAATTACAGACATAAATCCATTATTGTATGTTTCCATAAACGTCTATAAACTTACTGATGAAATATGAAAGGAATTGGGCTTTAGTAATGTTTTCATAGTGTTGTAGAGCTAATTAATTACCTGTAGTAACCATATAAAGTACTCACAATGTAAAGCTTCACAAAGCCACTGCAGTGTTTATTATCACTACCATGAACAGCGCTGCTCAGGAAGGTGAACTCCAAGGCGGAGACCACCTGGAGGTTGTGCCAAAAGCTGGCAGTGAAGGTGGTCTCCCTCAGGAGGACAAGCAGGAGGAGGGGCGAAGGGAAACTTTTATGTACAAAACCTGCAAATCTACCCAGTACAAGACAATTAGTTAGAAAACCCTGTGTAGACCAACGTTTTGGTTAAGTGGACATTACAGCTAAGTTACTGACAAGCAGAGCAATGAACATAACATACTACATAGCTGCTGGTGGTTAGTATCACCTGTCTGGTGACACACACACAAACTGACCAAGTGATAATGGTAAATGAGCTTCACAAACCCTGGTCCAGCAGCAGCCTTTCCAGAATAAGGGTGGTATTACTTGCCTTTACATATTCTTAATGAAAATGTATAATCTAAATGGAGAGGAGATTATCCCAGATCCCAGAACTGATCTCTAAACCTCAGAGTGTATTCACTTTGATTTTTGATCCTCTTCTATCCTCTCTCTATCTCACGAAAAGCTCCCAAAAAGTTGGTGAAACAGAAACACATCAAGCAGGGACACAGAGACCAGAATCAAGCAGAGACTATAGAGATCATATGTGGTTGGAAGGAGAAATTCTAGTGATATATCAGAAAGCAGTTGGTGTTTGTGTGTGTGCATATTGCATGGATATGGCCTTATACTGTACCATGTGTGTTTAATAAGTGTACATTTGTGTCCACTTAGAAAGAACATGTTTCATTTCTGAAAGTGTACATACGTATGTGTGTTTGCTCAGGACAAAGTTTCTGTGATTGTGTGAGTGTGGGGAGAAAGAGAGAGCTGGCAAACCCACTTGGCTAAAATTGCTTCCAGATTTAAAAGAAAAAAGGAAATACCATTCTGGGAGAGAGATCCTCTGCGTCTGTGTTCAACATCATTGCCATTGTTCATGTCTGCTGAGTTTAAGTTGAAACACCTGCTCCAGGAGGCCCAGTCAGGCTGGAAAGCTAGTTTTACTGTGGTCATTACTGAAGTTTGTCTTTCATACAAGAAGATATGAACGAGTGAGAAATGAATGAGAAAGTTGTCATATAATGGCCTTGGTTAACCTGCAGGGCCCATTAGCATTTAGCTCAGCTCAGGAAGCAGAAATGTTCCACAGACTAAAGCATGCTGGCAGTTTGAAGAGAAAATCACAAAGGTGTGCCTGTATTGAACTCGAGCTGTAGTGAACCACTGTTTGAAGGCTATTCTGAAAACTGTACTGTTTTTACCTCTGAATGTAGAGAAGTGGGCATACAACAAGCTTACATAATC
This sequence comes from Anabas testudineus, assembly GCF_900324465.2. Taxonomy (NCBI): domain Eukaryota; kingdom Metazoa; phylum Chordata; class Actinopteri; order Anabantiformes; family Anabantidae; genus Anabas; species Anabas testudineus. The sequence goes on from NC_046611.1 coordinate 31,387,827, forward strand.
CACAACTGCTGAATCAATTCCTTTCTACTACTGCTCGAGAAAAAAGACAAGCTTTAAAATTCAACTGCAACTGTTCAGGTGGATGTAACTGCAACTGCAGCAATCATGTGGTTTCAATTGATGTATTTCTTGAATAAGAGTATGGAAAGTAATCAATGCAGATTTAATTCAATATAAATGTTTGACAAACTGATTTACAACATTCAAGGCACTCTTCTTCTGGGATACCCATGTACAGAGGCTCAGTTGTTTGTGGTTGTGGAGATGATCATGAGTGTGTGTGTCTTTCACTCGTAAGTCACTTTAAAGAAGACTGCAGACTTATTGCATTAGCCTAGTCAAGACAAGAGATGATGAGTGCCTGTATGGGGAGCTGGGTAGATTGCTCAGCAAGTTAGAGTTTTGCCAAATGCAACTCTGCATGCCCACGAGAAGGAGGAGATGTGCTCAGTAAAGCTTAGTTGGTAAATGCTTAACCCCAAATATCTGGTAAACTTTGTTGAGACAGTCAGTGAAAATCCTACACTTACACTGATCAGGTTGAAGGTCTGGCTGGAAAGGAATTGTGCCCTGGAGAAATATTTAGCAGCCAAGTGGACATGTCAAAGAGACATGCATACTGAGACAATAGAGTCATCCAGACGAATGGACAGAAAGCGTTAGGGGGTCATCAGCACAGAATGATAGTCCCAGTGAGAAGGTATACATGGAGAAGAGAAAGAGGACTGACAACAGAGCCTGGGACATTCTGATGGAGAAGCAATAATAGCTGGATACTTGCCTCTGTCAAGACATTTACCCAGATGTTAGGACTTTAGCCAACTAAGAGTTATACAAGAAACTTCCAGATCAAAGGGTGAAGACAGGAGGACCTGGACGTTTGTGGTATGAAATGCTGTAGACAGTTCAAGCAGAATTAAAACAAAGCACATTTGCACAGTTTTTCATCTAAAAGGACGCTTAACTGTCAAGAGGGTCATTCTGGTACAATTACCTCTGCTAAAGGCAGATACATGTATGTTGACACGGTATGTATGTGTTTGTCTAGAGGTTGTTGAACTCTTCCTGGTGTCTGTTGTGTGGCTGTTACCATTGCACTATGCAGTTTTAGCATTAGTGATGCTGTGATAACCTTGAACATATTCAGCCGAGCACACATTCATCAAAATAATCTATGGGAGTTCAGTGTCCAGAATGTGCTGGCTGATCTAAAACACAAGTGCATTTCTGTGGTAAAGCATATACTGTATAAAGGCAAATCCCACTGAATAGCTCCATATAGGCCAAGAAATAAATAAAAAAAAATGTCAGAAGATATTTCCTGAAAAGAGACTTGTTGCTGATATAATCAAGCACACATGTTGCGCATATTGTACCAGATACCAAAAACTACCAGATGTATAACTATCACACAGAGCTCTAACATTTGGGTCAGATGTTCTGTTTTTGATGATCAGTGGACAGGTTGGGATCACTGAGTAGAGGACATAGTTCACCCACGCACCTGGTCTTCTGTATGATTCTTTGGCTCATCTTTTGTGGCCAGCATACATTTTTATTATAGGCCGGCCCATTGGGCCCAGACTGCACTAACAGATGGAAAAAAACAAAAACCTTTCAAACTGGGAAAGAAAAATCACATTTTCTTGTTGGTGAGATAAGAGGCAAGAAGTTTTGACAAATCTTTAGCTTCTTTTTACCAAATGGCTATTTATGCAACCATCCTCGCTGATCATAAAAGTAAAAATAATAGGATGAATTATTTACAGTCAGAACATGAAGTGACTCTACAAACATGATTTAATGATAAAAGCATGCACAAATCCTGGAGGTGCTTGTTAGTGAGATGAGTAAATAGGTCAATAAGATAAAATTGTCCTGTTCATGTGGGCAAATCACTGAATATGTGCTCTGTCTTATTGTCCACACATGCACAACACTAAAATACTGTACACCTGGTCGAGTTATCTATTTTTCTATTTGTTCTAATGTGTCATATACTATACACACCTACAGTAACATGTGGGGAAGATTCTTGTTAGCTCTATTAGGTATTTATCTCTGCTAGCAGTGTTTGCTAATATTATAGGTTCATAGAAGGAAAAATTAAAAAACAGCTAAATGCAGCCACAATTGCATTAAGCACTGTACTGTAGTAATGAAGACATCTAAATGTCCAATCATCAAAAGTAATATTACAGTAATGGTATTTAACATTTCAGCCCATGTGTACCCTGTGAATTAAGTTATTCCATGATTTGGCCATATGGACACACCTGTGCATATAGTCCACAACACCTAAGAAATAAGGGGGTCTTTTTTTTTAAAAAGTACAATATTTTCACTGTTGTATCTGTCTGCCAAGCAAGACAAACTGTTTGCCCAGAGCAAAACCTCAAATTCATTTAAATTCTGTATTTCCACAGACTACAGACACAACATCTGCTCCAGCAAAGAAGAGCAGAACTGAGCGGAGCGGTCCATGGAAACATTGGTTTTGCCCCAAGGCAGACAGCTCTCATTTACAGGCAAAATGGAAACATTTAAGAGATTACAAAAATGTGTTTAACCCACTGCTGGATCACAGGTGAATATGACAGGATTTTGTGTTTGAGCCTACAGTTCGGCAACTCTATGTGACTAAGTCAGGAAGTAATAAAGAACCTTTGATCATGAAAACTAGATTGAAATGTGAAAAGTTTTATTAACTATCTCTAGACCAAAACTCACCAATCAAAGTACTAAAATCTGAATATTTTTGTCTGAAAACTAAGACTAAATGAAAAAGAGTGTCAAAATGAACAGTGCTTCTAATTTAGCATTACCATACTGCACACAATACTATAACCTCATGACACCTGACTTATGTGCAGTTCCAGTTTTATCTTTCTCTTTCTGGTTGCTTCGACAAAGAGCTATTGCCAAATTGCTGCAAGTACAGCTCTCTTGTGTGGCTTTTAAATGGATGAATAGCCCAATTTCCTCAGTGTGTCCTCCTGTTCACTGCAAGGGGCCTCTGAATAGATGGCATTCTTCAGTGTCTCATTGAACCAATCACTCATATGAAGAATAAGCAGTTTGAAGCCAGGGGTATCCTTGGGCGGCACAATTAACCTAGTGAGTCTGCAGTTATAAGCAAGGATACGTACATAGAAGCCTCAACACCCCGTTTTTTAGCTTAATGAGGCTTTTGCTTGGGGAAGGTGTCATTGGTCACCGGACACCATCAAGAAGAGGAATGAAGCATCAACAATGTGAAATCATCAGGTTTGAATTAGAGCATATGTGGTAACTGAACATTTGAAATGCTGCTTTACTCAAGTTAATGTGAATATGAGGCAGGTAGAGGACGAGAGAAAGAAAGCCACCAGGAGAGTGAGAAGAGGTGTTGATGGCAGGTCAACGACAACCTTATCAGGGGTATGGCAGAGATAAGTCAAAGGCTGTTGACAGGACTGAGCGCCCTACCCTGCTTCTCACCCCTCCCACTTAGATTTACAGCTGAGTTGCCCTTGAGACACACAGAGGACTTGAGTTTGAGTTTGTTCTGTAACATCTATGCATCTAGGCCCAACAAGACGGAAAGAAATTCTAAAACTTGGACTTTCAACCGAGTTGTAGCTCAGTGCATGTACTAAACTAAATTGTAAAGTGTCTCAGTTGACCTCCCTCTGAGACACAGAGTGGCGTTTCCTACCCAGTGAGTGCCATGCTTGTTGAATCAAATTCTACTCAATTACTTTCTCCTATAAGTGCATCATGACCCCGATGAAAATATACAGTACTGCGGGGCTCGCAGGACTGGAGAAAGATGGGACTCATTCTGACAATCTCTAGCAGAGTGTCTGAGCTTGATAACACCCATAACCCCCCAGTGTGTCCAATTTTTCAAGGTTTCACAGGGTTCAGACATAAAAACACTCCCCCAAGGCAATCATACCAGCGTGATTTTTATGCGTCTGTATACTCTGACTCTATAAAATCCTCATGTCCTCTGATAACTGGCATTGCTGGACAAGCAGCAATGTGTTAAGTTTTTATTGATGATGATTAGGTGTTTTTCTTTTCATCTAGCCAGTTTCATAGCTCCTGCCTGCAGCAAGCGATACAAACAATAGGGGATTAATGTCTTCTTATAGTGTTGGCTTCATAAGTCTTTTCTGCATATTAAGATTATGTTTATTATTATTGCTCTCATAGGTGCACTGTCCTTATAAAAGTTTCGACAATTCAGCGATGCACAAGCAGCAGTGATGGCTGCAATACAGGATTTTGGCAAGTTCTGAATGTTCACAATGAACAGTTTGCCTTAAGGGGTGATAAAAATAATTGAAACTTTGGAATTCTTTCAGCTCTTACTAATCCAATATTTTCCAACAAACGCTATTTAACAACTATTGCCGGCTACTGCCAGCAGTTTGCTGGTTCATTGGATTTAATGTCTAAGTCATGATTTTGTTGGAAGAGCTCTTCTGGTATCTTGAAACTATAAAGCAAATTGGCAGACATCCTCTCAAAAATGCACTTTTAAAAGTTTGCTTATGGCGTCAAAAAACAACGCTGACAGAAAATAACCGACTAAAAAGAAGACAGACAAATACATCTCTCCTTCTGCTTTATCAAATCTCGTCATAACTCCTCACCCAGGTACAGTAACACTGTTTAGTAGGATACGTGAGCTGATCGAGGTCAGTCCGTTCCTTTGTCTCTTTGTTGTTGCTGTAACTTTGTTGGAGTTTTGTCTGTTTGTAGTTGTCTTGTCTCTAGTTTTTGTTTTAAACTTTGTTGTTGCTCTGTGTCTCTTTGTGACTCCTTGTAGTTCATCTGTATCTGCTTGTAACTCTTTTTTTGTCTCTTTGTGGTTGTTTTTTGTTTTTGCAGTTGGTATAAAATAGTACTTCTTGTATCTTTTTTAGGTTGTTTCAAGTACCTTTGATGTTTTGTGTGTTTGTGTCTTTCCCTGGGCATTTTATCATTTTATAGTCTATTTTAAGTTGTTAAATCAATCTTCCTCTTTAAACACACTGGTAGCTTGGGACACAGCATTTGGACTCGGATGGATACGTTTCTAGTAACATTCTGTAGATAGTGATAGTGAAGCTTGAAATTCAATGTTAGATTCTTGGCCCTTCTTCTTGTTGAATGTTGATCCTATGTCCCTTGGTAGCTATAGCAAGAAGCTGTCTGTCACTGTTCCAGAAGCACTACCAAAAGACCATTGCTGATAATTGTATGTGTCAGAACGTTAAGTATTTTCTTCTCTTGAATTATGGTTGTTATTGCTTGAAAATGATCCTTCTTTGTAAGCAATACGCATCTGCAGCAATAAAAATAGCTTAGTGTTTTGGCCGCTATCTAAAGATCTAGGTCAGACATCCAGTATGTTAACTTGCCAGCAGGCTCAGTCTTGGGAGACATTGTTGTATACTAGGGATTTTCCACAATTTCTTCTTCCACTTTATCTTCATTCAGTAGACTGTTGATTCAGCAATAAATAGAACAGAATTCAGGCCAAGACTTTTTATAAAACATTTAATTGTGACCTGTCCAAACCAGGTGCTTTGCCAGAGGGTATTAACTGAATGAACTCCTAGATGTCCTTCTTGGTAAAACAAAATTTGGCCGAGCCGGTTGTTTGTATTGTCACACCTGTGTGAGACCAATTTCATGAATATCATGTAAACCTCTCTTGATCCTCTTTCACTCCAGGTTATTAAAGAAGTGAAACATGCTATTAATGATCAGAGGACCTGTCAGATGTGTTAACAGGGACTAGGCCTGCTTTCAAATCTGTGACAGCCTTATTCTGGAAAAGATAAATAGAATGCATCATTGCCCAAAATTCCCATCTTAACTTAACAATTAGTGGCACCATCATAATTCAGCTAACTAGCTAACTATTAACCATAAGCAGTGGTCCAGTCCACTTTAATATTTATTTTGTGAGCTTAAAGTAATCTTTCTATCTTTCAAGCCTTGGAAACTGAACAATCACTGGCTAGAAATGAGAAGCTGAAGGCAAGAGTCATTTGATTTAAAACATACTATGAATTTCTAGTTGTGGTGGTAGATTATGTGTGTGTATATTTTTTCTTTGGGGCGTGACTCTTCTTGTATCCACCGAACATGAATCTGTACTTGTGATAATCTATAGTTTGACTGTTATAACTTTTAATAATGACATGATTTGTATTGTTTTTTTACTGCACTCATATTCGACAGTGCAGATTGCACCTCTTCTTCTTACCAATATTTTCTCTAGATGAAATACATATTGCAGATCAAATACTCACAAGGACCTGGGGAAATGTTTTATTTCCCCAAGACTTGACAGAGTTCTGCTCCTTCAAGGTCAGGTGTTCGGACTTTCTTTAAGCTTGTATTTCAAGAAGAAAAAGTTGTAGAACTACTACTACTAGCTTTCTCCAAGAATGTGAGATGTGCAGCTGATGTCTGTACACAGTGTGAAGGAGGGTATGTTTTGAAAATGACCTGTAATCCAATCCAAGCTCCCCACTTCCTCCCTGATGGGATTCCCTCACTGGCCTATGCTACTTTCATTTTTGACACCATGCTGAAGCACATTTCACCTCCCCAGCATGAGACCTTCTCTACAGGATCATCCAGTCTATGAAATGCTGATGTTGCTGAGCCAGGTGCCTTTGTTCAAAGGACAGCATGCATTTTCAGCTAGAGCAGAGGCCTGTGGTGTGCAAACCACAAGCTTTTACAATAACAAGCTTCACTGTCTGAGCTGCCCAGGACCCTGAGCGTCCAAGGCCGGTACTCTCATTTTACTGTACCACTGTGTTTACATTTTCAGATCAATTCACAAATAAACAGAAATTCAAATGAGGCCCTGAAATTATAGTGAAATGGAAGTGGCACCGTGGGCACTGCATTATAACTGTATCATTTGCCCTTTCGTGTGACGGAATAAACTCAAACTTATGAATTATTATGCAGCATATGCTGTACTGGACAGCACTTATCTTAGTGACATAGAATGAAGCTAAACAAACACTGTAAAAACAGATCAGTTCTGACAGACAATATTTAATTCAAGTATTAAATCATTTAGTAATCAAATCTTCATATTTATGAACGCAGTGTGCATTTCTACAGCATGAAATCATTATTTTGACTGATAAATGTAACACACGAGACAACACGCTGTATAACCTTGTGCAGAGAGGAAACAGGTGAGCGACAATACACAGCATGAGGATGTAAGTAAAGGTTTAGAATGAGGCTAAATAAGTAGTTTTAACATGAAGTCTGGTAAGCATTTTCTAGGAGCAGAATTTACAAGCCACCAAACAACAAAAGCATTAAAGTCAAGGAAGTGTTTGCCAGAGTTCGTGGGCAGCAGGCATCATGAGAATGAACCTGATCTGTAGTCATGATTATATTAGGGCGAACAACTAATCAATCACCAGAGGCAAAGTCCAAACAGCACAGAGGAGCAAACAAGGCAAGGTCCAGGAAGAGGCAATGAGAAGGCTGTCCTGAAAACAGGCAAAAAAGTCCCACTGACAACCTAGAAGAGAGTGCATGTGGCTGGCTGGCTTATATATTGTGGCTGGTTATGGGCTCCAACAGTTGGCCACAATGTGAATCAGTGTAATGTGTGTATATTTACAATAAGTATCATTAACTTTTATTGTCAGCTTTAAATGTATTTGGTAACTTCCTTTTAAAGTCAGCTCTGTGCCAGCTCTCTGCTTCACACTGTTGGACACAGATTATAGCCAACGGTGTTCATTGATGGTTTTTTTCCCCTCTCTCTCGTTGCCCTGCAGCTAATTTTTGGTCAAAAAACTGGGTCCACAGCTCAAGCTTCCTTCGCCTGTAACGGCTCCATCTGGGCACCAAATGACGAGTGGGTGTAGAGAGGGAAAGGAAAAGAGAAGGGTGCAAAGTGACCAGAGCCCCTCCCCAGTGTCAGCTCTGTAACAGAGACAGATTGCAGTGGGAGGGACATGTCCCATTTCTGCATGTGAGTAACACTGAAAGCAGATGACAACATGATCTCCATTAAAGACACTGTCAGGGATGAAAGGATGGACGGAGCTAGAAACAGACAACACAACTGCAAATCGAATCTTCTGTTCTGTCCAATTACAATAAAGGCAAACTTCACTACACTTTAAGTTGAAACAATAAGCAGATGTTCTAAATGAAGCAACTACTGACTGGAGAACAAGGAGCAACTCCCATGGTTGGAGCTTAAAGTATCAAGTATCCTTGATCACAAAATCCACAGCTGCTAGAGGTGCTGGTTCTAAAACAATCCAGGTTCGCAAACAGCCAGTTTTTTGTTGTTGTTGATGAAAAACCTACAGCATTTGATCATAGTTCTCTTTTTCAAAGGGGACTATTTAGTTTTAGTTTTGTCTTCATCTTGAAAAACTGGTCAGCGTGTGTTTTTTGCCGTAGTTTTCATCTCAGACAAATTGAATGTATGTATAGCTGCTAAATATCTATTTAAAGAAATAGAAATGTTAACAAAGGGGTAAAAATATAGATGTTTTTGTTCTGTATAATTTGGCTGAGATGAAACATTATTATTCTAGTTAACAAAAAACAAAAATTCAGTGTCTGGTTTGATGGACTAACTTCTGCAACTGTGTCAGTATGAGGAACATTTGGCCTTTGCCTCAGTTATCATTACACTTGACTTGAGGACAAGACAGCCCCTGCAGTTTTTCACTTGAGATTTGTCTTCCACTGCCCAGAGGGAGGCATTTTAGAGACACTGCTGGGATGATTGTGATGAGACCTAGCTTCTATCAAGAATACACCCACTTGTCACTCAGTCCTTCAATTTACCCAGGTTGGTGACACTAGAGCTGGAAAACGTTATTATGCAAGTGATCCATGGAGAGTCTGGTGGGTGTTATGTGAGTTTTTAACTATGTCCAACCCAGACTTTTAGTGCACAGAGCAGAATGTTGAAAAATAGCTGAGCTGAGTCAGAAAAGGACAATCCTCATCAGGGTATCGTGGAACCACTCTATTCAGAGAAAACTAAAATGAATGTGAAGTTGTTAGTGTTGCACCAATGTGCTGCTCAAGTTATTATTTATTTACAGTTACATTTTGTAAGGTCTTCTGTTGTGATTTGGCACTAAATAAATAAACTGAATTAAACCAAACATAATGAATTCAAATTTTCTCTACTATGAGTCTCATCAGTATTGATACTCAAAACAAAACAATGTATTAGTAGTACCGGTACTTAAATAGATTGGCCCACCCCTATCAGGTGCTTCATGTCAAGAGCACTGAAATCCCAGCTGGTATAGGCACCAGTCAGTCCTCTTCCTACTTGGTTTTCCATCTATAAAATATGTTATCACTATTTTACACGTTTTCTAGATGGAACATTTTAGTACTCATCTGCACAGATAGTACACCAGTCAAAGTACTGACATTAGTGATATGGAACATTATGCATTAAAGAGCACTGAGCTGCTTCCATCCATCATATCAGTGACTGTGTCCAGCTCACTGTGTTCGAATGTTTGTGAGTTCTCCCAGTCAGCCATCACAGTGCCACCCATGTGAGCCAGTAACACCAGCAGAGTGATTATGTGAAACCTGCTTGGAACATCTGTCGTGCAGCTGGCTACAGACACAAAATCGTCAAAGACCCAGTTAGATAATCCTATTCCACCTGGCTGTCCAATGGATGGTTATTAGCCTATGATTACAACCCTCACACAATCTATATCATAGCTTTAGATAAAGCTTTAAGCACCTGCTCACACTGGGTCAAATGGATAATAATGCAGATGTCAGTGTAAGTTAACAAGCTGATGCCAGCGGCTGTTTGCCTGAGCAGCGGGCCACTGACGGAGGACAACGCACAATGGGGACAACTGAGCATCATTACTGTCACATATCACTGTTTGCTTCTGCAATGGGGATTAATGAAGACGATGAACTGAGCAGGACTCATAAATCAATAAAGCCAACACACAGACAACATACAACTAATAGGTGAACAGAAGCAAAACAAGATGCAACACCTTCTGAAGAACATTGTCACCATCCACACACACAAACATATACAGTACATAATCAGATTCTCTGCAGTGTGTCTGTCATTTGTATATTGTCATGTCTCATCGCCCGCCCTTATTATTTTGTGTCTGTATAAGCTACTAAATGTCAAACTGTGGCTCTCTATCTGCATGCAGACACCTATCAGCTCATTGGGTGATAATGTAATATTTGCAAATATCTTCAGTTGTATGTTTCAGACAATCCTGACCTTTCAAACGAACAGATCTTATCGTGAATACGCTTTGGATAGATTTGTTTGAACCTGTGCTGCTGTCTTGCTGAATACAAACAACAGCGCTGAATTTATTTACTGTGGCATTTAGATGTGAACCACTGTTCATCCGAGCAGCTCATGGGTGTCAACCTGCACTGTACGCTGGAGACAGCACAAACAGACAGTCTGCCAGTCTGTCACCATCCCTGGTCACATAATAAAACATTTACTTTATGGAATTTATTGTCTGTGCATTAACTCATTCTTATTCAATCCTTTAAACACTTTCACTCTCTCAGTGATTTAAAAAAACATCAAGACTTTAAATATGGACACAGACGTTAACAGACTTGAGTTATAGCACATTTGCATGAGTGAGTACTTGCACTTTTACTCAAGTATTTGTGTTCTTTTACTGCCTTGTATTTCTCCAGAGTGCAATTACTGGCCCTATCGACCTGCCCAGTGTTTTTGCTGCTTGTTGTTGTTGTCTTTATTGTCTGATGTTCTTTTCTGTCTCCTCTTTCCACTCACCCCAACCGGTCAAGGCAGATGGCCGCTGAGCCTGGTTCTGCTGGAGGTTTCTTTTTCCTCCCCACTTTTGCGTAGTGCTGCTCAAGTGGGGTTGTTGGGTTATCTGTATAATTCTGTATACAGTAATATTTTGTAAGGTCTTAAACAACAAGTGCCTTGAGATGACTTCTATTGTGATTTGGCGCTATACAAATCAAATTGAATTGAATCTCATAGCAAGAAGCTGATGTATTCAGAATGAGCCTCTGCAAAGTAATGAGTATACTATAATGAGCATTTGAAGAAGATGTTTTCCTGATGTATATGTATTAATGTTAATGGATGACTCTGACATTTCAAGTATTTTTTCTTCTTATTCCCACACCATTAAGTCAATTTAAAAAAAAAGAGCACTGGTATATTTTAACAGTGGACCCCAAGCTCCCTGCTGGTTTTACTCTCTTTTTAGAATCTGAGAGATCAATTAGTCCATGAAAATTCTTATTAAATAAAGGACTTAATATGTCTCCCTACCCAAACACTTCTCCGGCTTCTGCCCAGTGACAATTATCAGGAAAGGGTTTTTGCACAATGCAGTAATACTTCCAACATGAGCTCATTTGACCATCCACACACTGGCAAAAGATGTTCATTAATTCAGTCCACATGAGCCTCCACACATGTTGGACATAACGTGACTCATTTCTGCTTTCTTTTTAAATGATGTTATAGGTAAATACAGATTGGTGTCCTCATCTTTACTACATTAGCTCTGTACATTTAAGGGATTCAAGCTGTGTGGCACTTTATACCACTAACTGGATGTGACTTGCAATGAAAGGCCAACAAACAGTAAATACCATGGGATGTGACCTGTTATGTCCTCTATGTGGGGTCCAGGACACACAAACACGCTGTACATCATCCTCATTCTAGTTGGCAGTTTGGTTTATGAGTCAGGGTCAAAAGCAGCAGGTGAACTTCCTGTGAAGCCATTACGTGTGTGTGTATAATGGACAAGGGTGGGAGGGGGCTGCCAGGAAATGACACATTGTCTAGGTAGTGATTCTGCCAGGTTGCTCTCTGACAACATAAACACACACGCACACACATGAACACTTTGTTCATCTGTGCATGTATCTGTAAGGCTCCCATATGCTTGTACCTATTTTACTTTCAGTATATCCTCTCCATATGGACCCCATGATCTCATGCTGATCTAAGCTGAACAAGTCTATGAAGGTGCACCTTTCAAAATGAATCCTAAACATTTTTACTGGTAGGACATTTGACAGAGTCATGGACAGTAGGCAACATAGACATGATCCTACTCCCTGAAAACATTAAATATGCCATCCTTTGAGCAAGTTTGGGTTATCTAGGTCAGTCTAATACATGAGTCTTCCTTCATAATTATCAGGATTTTAATTTAAGATAAGGTTTGTGCTGATGAAGGTAAACACATTAAACAGTCAGGGGAAGCAGGGGCCTCTGGCAGTGGTAGTCTGGGTGTACAAAATGGCAGGCACCATGTTGGCGTTCTCCGCTCTGGTACAATGACCCATGGCAAAGCACAAAAATGCAATGTAACTAGAGCTCAGACCAAAAGGAGAACTAAAACTAAAAGTCAGTAAACAAGAGTAAAACAAAAGTAAAATCACTGCCTAATGGGTCAGCAAAAACTCACAGAGGCCGAGGTACAATGTCCAATTTCCAGGGGCTGATCCGCAGTCCAAGTTTGAGGTCCAAAGATTAAGGGCTGTCCAAGGTGGTCAAAAGTGTACAAGGATACATGGCTGTGTAGCACGGCTGGAAAGCTGTAAAGACTGACAGTCTGGCAGGGGGAAAGGTGAACAGGGTGTTACTTAGAAAGCGAACAACTAGACACATACTATTTAAACTTTATGATCATTTTGGAAGCGTAATGCTGAATAAATGTAAAATAAAAACTAAAGAGTACGACAGTACTGTGAACCTTGCATGAGACTTGTACTCCAGAAGCTCTTTGCTTACAAATAGTACAGAGAGGGGTGACAGGAACACACTGGATAAGAGTTACCTAGAATGTTATTATATCTATTTTTTCTGTTTGATCATTAAAACATGCTTAAAAAAGTTTAAGGGATGGGAATGTAAAACTGTAAATGTATTGTAACCCAGGCTCTATGAGTACATGCGTAGCAGTAGCATTAGAAACTAGATAGTTTCTTTGAACTGTGTTTACTTGGTATATTTCTTTGTTTACTGTAGAAAAACTTAGGTTTGGTTTAGTGTCATTTGTGGAACGCTTTATGCACCTGAAGTGTAGAAATACGCTTCAAACCCACATGCTGGCAGTCTAGACATTTAGATTGATTGAAATGGAAGCAATGTGGCTGTGTGACATGGTTGATGGTAATTTATGTCAAATATATACAGTAATATTAAAAATAAGAAGGAAGGGTTTAATTTCTCATAGCAAGAAGCTGATGGAGCTTCACGGCCTAAACTAGACTGAAAGCACAGGACTGCTTTGAGGCTTTTTGCTACAGTCAGTAGTCCACCATCATACGTTGGTTCATGTCAGTTTAATGTCTGAGCAGCAGGTGGACACTTTTAGGGAAATATTTCCAGGGCTGCACTGGTTGGTGTTAACAAGCACAGTAAGACCAGCTCATTTCTTTTTACTGCTCCCACTAGTGTTTCCCCTTGCACCATTAGAAAGTGGGCGGTGGTATTAGTAGGGAGTATATTGTATCTGTGTCACAGTGACACATAGTACCAAGCCCTCTGTGCTCTTCACCAGTGTTCCCAATTCACCTAGCTTATTAGCAAGCTGCATTTCCCTTAATAATCAAAGCCTGGAAGTCTTTGACTTTATATCAGCAGTGTAGCCTCCTTATGGACCATTTTTTTAACTGCTATAGCAATTTTGTGTTTGAAAGCCCACGGCTTTTTTTGATTACAATTAACATTTTTAAAGGTCCCTAATGTCATAACACCTTTGTTTTAATGCAATCATTCATCTGAGAAGCATCTGCAGGATAATGGGTTTCACGTGGTGCATTTTCAGCTCACGATTATTCTTGGCCAATGGCTAATTGAGCTCATTACATTTTTTTTACATCTACATTTTAGATGTGTAGCTAACACTTGTGTGTGGAGGTGCTTGGATGCACTGGATAATTTCAAAATCACTAAGGTAGTTCGTAGTACTTTTTTTGTTTTAGACAAGCAAAAGATTCTGATATAGAAAAACAGCCTGTTTAATAACTTTATAACTCAATTAAATGTAGTTAATATTTATTTTAGATTGTTTTATAAGCTTCCCTCAGTCCTTTGTTCTCTGCTGGTTCGTCACGTTGTGTTGTGTGTCATGTTGCATAGTGTCCTCAGCAACTCTGGTTCGTCCGTCAGGTTCCTCGTTTGTTTGTTGGACTGTTTCCCCACATGTGAGTTTTGTTTGCCTGCGACTGCAGTGATTTTCTGTTGTCACTTTGTATTTTTGGTTTTAGCGTTTGCTCCTGTGTTGCCTTGCCCTCGACAGTAGTTTTCTTTTGTTACTTTATATTTTTTAGTCTGTCGGTTTTGTGCCGTGTAGTCCTGTGTTAACTTAGTCAGTTATTTGTGTGTTTAGTTATTTTATATTTTTTACCTGCATTCCTGCGTTGTTTTAGGTTGCTACTTGGTCTGTCTGTTCCTGGTTTCTTATCCACCGTGGTTTTGGGTCTTTTGTGTTGATACTTTGTTAGTGTTTGTTTAGTTTCCCCGTGTCCCTTCCTCTTGTTGTTAATAAATAGTTCCTTTTGTACGTACCTGTTTACTCCGTGTCAGTCCGTCCCCTCACAATTAGATGAAAAGAGGTAACATGAAATAACAATAGGCTGTTCAGAAACCATGAGCACAGTAAATCATCAACAGTTGATCATAGGTAGGACATTCTGTATTTCCCTCAGGTGTTATTAAATATGTGATTTTACACTAATGCTAATACTCAGTGTTGAGTCCAGTGATGCTGTACGACTTAGAGACAGTAGCACTGAAGAAAAAAAAGGAGGCAGAGCTGGAGGTAGCAGAGCTGAAGATGTTGAAGTTCTCTTTGGGAGTGAGGAGGACGGGCAGGGTCAGGAATGAACACATCAGAGGAGAGATTGTGAACATACCTTTTTGCCCTTCCTTAAGTTAAACTGACAAACTTTCTCTCTGTAACATCTCACACGGCTTCACGCCACATGAACCTGGCCGACAATTCAGGGGCAATTTTTAAAAGGTCATATTAGACCCCAAGTGACCTGGAGCCTGGTCTGCTGTAGTATTCATCCTTCAAACTACAGGCTAATCTGTGTCGATTGCTGGGTTACTGCAGTCACGCTTATAGTAAGAATAAATGTGCTAGCCGTGACAGGTGTGGGCTACCCCACTTCAGTCGGGTACAGTCTGCTTTAAAATGTTCCTGCGTCAAACGGTGCTTTGCCCAAAGCCAAGAACCAATTTAGTGATTGGTGTGTGAGAGAAACGCTTCAGGGAGCCATAATCAATCATAATTGCTCAAAGTAGAGTGGTAAGTGCAGCGCTCGTCTGTCTGCTGTGGCTTTCCTCTTCACCGCTGAACCTGCACCATTCAGAATTGATTCAGCAGCGTGCTGGTGGAGACGGATAGCGGACAGCAGCCTTAATGCTGATGGTAGCTGCTTCCACACTGAGAGTGTTCCCACCTTCAGTCAGCTCCATAAAAAGATTTAAGCTACAAGTCTTGCATCATATTACTCACACAGCCCCTGTATGTTTTCACTACCAGCTTCTTATTTCCTCATCACACACACAGATGTTTGATGCTAAAGAACATGTTGCAGATATCATTAGACCCTGAGTGCTAAATTCACAAAACATTCAATGGTGCTGCTGACAATATTTCTAGATGATCTTCATTTGTATAAACAGCATCAGAATGGGGAAACTGGTAATTTCTGATGGTCTCCTACCAGCTGGATGTGCCCTGAATCTTGAACCACTAATTTGAATCAGTTGGATACAAATTGCCCTTGTACATGCTGACGGACACAGTGAATTGTAGTGAAACAAGATCACATCATCTACAAAAGCAGATTTCCAAACTTGACACTCACGTCTCCCTTGCTGCACTATGAAAATGACAAACAGGATAGATGACAAGGGGAAACCCTAGTGCTGGCAAATACCAGCTGGAGACGTGTTTGACTTCCCGCTGAGAATACAATTCTCACTTTATTTAAAAAGTGCACAAACTTTTCGAACAACACCATACTAGTGTCGTGTTTCCTCTCCAAGTTTCTCCCACTGAAGTTATTAACAGCTCTGTTATGGCATCAGGCTGCTTTTTTCCCACAAGCGCAAGATTGAAAAAAGAAACTGTTGGCTACGTTGAGCCAGGGAGAGAAGGAGAGAGAAAGAGACTTTGCCAACAGCACCAATTGGCCTACTTCCAATTTTGCGGCAAGGATTAGTTTCAGTTTTATGGCCAGTGGGTGGGTGCATGGTCAGAATGTTCACCCCATACAGGGAAAGGGTGGAAATGTTTTGGTGCAGAGCAGAGATTCTGGTTCTCGGTGCCAAGGGTACCACAACCAATCACACAGGAAAGTCTTCCCAAAGTCATTTGTCTGAGGTTGTGTGAATTAGTGAAGCTTACAGTTTCAGGTCTTACAGTGTGAGAATCATGAGGAGATACGGCACAATAACTGCAATAACCTTCGACAAGGTAAAGACAGTATGATAGATTGGCTGATACCAATATATGTTGCCAAGAATTTGACAGGTGGCAAATGTACATTCATATAATACTTAAGTATACAGTTTATAACTATGCCATAACCCCCATCCAGACCATGCTAATGTTTCAAAGATGATGTTTTGTGACTGGAATGGTAAAAAATGGATTTTATTTCAATTCATGACCAAAAACAGTAAAATCACATTTGGGCAGTGACGTATTGTATTTTACAGTATTATATTTTATTGCACTGCATCCCAAGAGTTACAATTTTGCTATTTCCCAAATCAAAATGTACCTGTTGCATTATACTGCAACTGATGCTTTGGTAATTGGAGTTATGCTTGTAGAGAGAGATTCAGGAGGTGCAGAGTCTGGTATGTTTCCTTTCTGTTTGCTTAGATGCCTCCATTTAATTCTGTACACTCCACTATGAATAAATGTGGTGGGCGATCAAAGTGAAATGACTCACAGTCCATAATCTTTCTATAATCTGCAGTAGCAGATAATTTGCCTTTTCAAGTCCAGAGCAACTGGATAGGTAATTCAGTGAGCTACTTATGGTGTTTATTTGTGGTTACATTCAGACAGACGTACTTGAATTATACATGACAGAATGTGTTTTGAAAGATATGTACACTGGGGAGAACAGATTTCCCCTGCACCAAGTGTTTCATAACAACATGTACTGTATGTTGTCTGTGACCACTCTGCTCCACCCAGCCCAACCTCTCCCTGCTCCGCTCTGCTCTGCTACACTCTGCCGCGCTCTGCCCAGCTCTTCAGATCATAGCTGATATTAAATAAGAACAAAGAAGAATGATTTGAAACTTACTAATCAAGCAGGAATTATTGAAAGTGTCTGAGTGGCCGAAGGCAAAGACTCGCTCTTAGAAGTTTTGTTTAAATGAGTATGGATGACATTAACCTTTGACCAGTGCCCCTCACATTAACATGCATTGTGAAACATAAAAAACAGGTTGCAACAATCATAGCATAACTGCTGTCCTTTCTAATCCTAACTCTGTCTATAGGGGTTTATGCTTTCACCAACATGCTTTCATCCACTGTCCTCCCCACACACTGCCAAATCAAACTGACCCATTCATACATCAGTTCTCAACAAACTAACCTGAGCTACATTGAGTTGTGGGTTTCGAGTTCAAACGAATGTGTGAACTTTGCTACATTTTTCTCTCACCATACAGATAACAGGAGCCATGCAAAGTGAATCTGGTTTCTTGCCGCTGTGAAGCTGACTACACGCTTAGGCTTATTATGTAAATATCCAGACTGTGCCTGGCGATGGCAACGTGTGGGCTGTAATCAGGTTATTTTTATACTGAGCCAACTCATTTCTGCTGTTTGTCTGTGTATCCAAAGTTTTAAAAAAGCCAGTGCCCAGCTCTGGTGAAGCTACATGGCAAGGACTTTGGCTGGGTTACTAGAGATCAGCTCTCTGCTCTATATCAAAACTTCCTAGAAGGAGGTGGAACCACGTCATCGAAGGGCTGTGATCAGAGCTGGAGATCCAGATGTGTTGATTTCCTGTGCCATTTAGTCCTGGGAGCTCAGCCAAGGTATGATTCAAAATAGTAAAATGAAAGGTTTTTACCATAGTGCACACAAAGTGTGATATTCTGTTTGGTACAACATATGTAGGATCATGCGTATGAAAACTTCTGTAAAGTTCTCTTTCAAATGTGAATGAGTCAAAACATTTAATAATTTATTGACCTGAACAATTAAATGTACACTGAAGAAGAACCAAGAGAAAGAAAAACATCACATGTCACATGAAGAACTGTACCTGTAGTCATTTTTGAGATGGAACTAAAACAGTGGCGTGATATAAACACAAAGTCAACACTTTGTGGTTTTGGATGAATTTCCATGTGAAAGAAAGCTACAGATTGTGGGTGAAAAATTCCACAAAATGATTTTGGGTTCAGACCCAAGTGAAGTGGTCCAACTATGAAAAAGGCTCTTGTTGGAATAGAGCAGTTATTGCTTACTGGAGTAGTTTTTCCTTTGAATTGGCTGCAGCTGGCCATACGATAACACAGCAATCAATCCGAGAGGGCAGCTTTTCACTGAGCTTCCAATTCGACCTCGCAGCTTCATCTGGAGAGAGAATGTGATCTGACCCAGCCTCAGGGTGACTATTAGTAGTCAGGTTTGTTTGGAGAAAATCTGGAGAAATAAAGCAAGCCTGCTCCTTGTTGCTTATTTAGTTGAACTAATTGCTATAAGACAAAAAATGATGTGCACAGCAATTACTAAATCCCAGATCAAATGTATTGTAGGAACCTGGACATATTTATTCTTTGAATTACCGACCAGTGCTCCACTGCAGATCATTGGTCTTTTCATCTTATCTTTTCTTTAGTCTTCGGCTCGGTGAGAAAGGGAGACAGACGGGAGGCTTTGGATTCATGCTGCCAGGAGATCCAGGAGGTCTGACTGGGAGCAGATGCAGCAGTTATGAGACACAGGCGTGTTTGGAAAGGGAGGCTTTGAGGATCCTGGCAGAGCTCTGCGCTGGTGGGTGGACCAGTTGGATAGGGCCAGAACCTTTCAGAAAGGCTATTCAGGATTATCGAGCACAAATGAGAGAGAGGAAATCATTAAGAAGAGCAGAAGAGAAGAGAGAATGAAGGAAGGAAAGAGGAAGTGGCGAGAAAATGAGTCAACCAGCCAACAAACTTATAAATGAGCACAAGCAGGACGGAGAAAGCAAGTCAAACTTCCACGCTGGCAAAATTAGAGCGAATCCAGAGGATGAAGAGAAGGGACACGACTTTTAAACCTGGTTCATGCAGTGTATTCAAATATTCCACCATAAGCAATTCAAATCACAACATGACATGACTAATGTGAAAGGAAAACAAATCTGCTTTTGGAGATAAATCATATGAGTAAGAAGATTTTACAAACATTACTGTCAAATGCATGTTCAAGTTTGATTATCATTTAGGCCAACACTCATCATCAGTATGACATTAATTCACATTATAATAAAATGAATGTTTTTAAATATATTTTCATAAAGTCCGATGGGTTGTCATTACAGCACTGTGTTTTACCTTCGGAATGGCAGTAAATCATCACACACTGTGTAATTTCAGCAGTGAGAGGAAATGAGAACTTGCCACACCCCTTTCAATCACTGAATTCTGGGCACTGCAAAGGTGATTTTAGTCTTCCTATTCTCATCACTTGTGAAGTGAATAACCCTTCCCTGTGTTTTCACAAATCTCTGCCTCAGCTGTGCTATGGGTACATCAACAACTAATGGCTGTGCATTTTAAATTGTACCACACAGTGTGAACTAACGTCTACGTGGGTCAGCAGACCTCCACATCCTTTATATTTACAGTACAACCCACAATGAGCTGTCCAGTATCAGGACTTGCCACTTTCTGTGTCCAGTTTCTTTAAGTGAAGTCTAACTAACGTTTCACATTTAAGAACAAATTCCTGCCAATTACAAAAAATACGGATTTTTGTGTTTCCATGTTGAGTAGAGATTCTCTGTCGAGCCACTGGCAGAAAGCATTTGATGACTTTTTATCTGGTATTGATTTCTCTCCTGCTTTTAACTTAAATTGAATCTCACATTCTGACTGACAAACTACTGCAGGTTTTTTATCTTCATGTTTTGTCAGTTGGACTGTGCACTTCTGTACTAGAAGACCTTTGAGAATGAGAGAAGACACTCCTACTAGACTTCCTAGTCATGTTACAAATAAAGTGCTGGTTAGCATTACTAGAATATTTAATGTGAAACCTTCTTCAGTTGTCTAAAGCTGTTCAACAGTTGTTATCTATTGTTCTCATAGGTAGGTGCCAGTAAATGTCTGTGTCACATGCCACCAGCCTCTGCAACATAATCTGCCACTATGTATTGGCACAAAAAATATATGCTCATGCTTATGTTTAGGAACATAAATGAGTAGGTTAGTGTTAGAGAAAGGTTGTGGTGTGGGTTAAATACAGAAACAACAATGACTGCAGTGACATCACTGAGTAGCAATATCAAATGGAAAACCACTTCCTGTGTTTTGTCTCTCAATAATCCACCCTGATCTCTTCCCTACAAGGAGTTTGTCAACTTTATATTACGTCACCACATGCCACTCTAGGGCCTGTAATATTTGCTATAGCTGTTAGATGTCACAATTTTCCCACATGCCTCACTCATAATAACTATCCCAGTAGGTCATCTACTAGTGGGCAGGATAACAACTGATAAGTGCATTCAGTGGCTTGATGTTGTTCATGTCATTTAAAAATGGAGCATACTGCAGATCTGTCCCCTGAATTTTATTATTAATTCATAATATATATAATAATCTTACTCAGAAAACTTTTATTAAAGATTTTCCAAATTCAGTAATGAACACAATACTTGCTGATTCACCTGATCAGTGTGAATTGCTCAGCAGATGGTGGTGAGGTGTGTGTCTGTGTGTGTGTCTTTCTATGATTGTGTGGACACACTATGCATTCTGATTGATTAAGTTTATTTAAAAAAATGCAAACCAATTGATTTAATTAAATATAAGGTGCCCCAAGGGCAGGTGGAATTATAAAGGTCATTGGTCCTGGCCTATCAGCTGTATGGTGTCTGTGAGGTGACAGGTTTGAATTACATCAAGGATCTTGGACTCTGCTTCTTGCTTGCAAGTCTTTTTGTGCAGACCAGAGCTAGTGTATCACTACCTCCCACATCATTGTTGCAACTTGATAGTTTTAAGTTAGCTGCTGTCAAAACAACACATAAAGTGGTTTCTTTACCCTGAAATGTAATCTTGGATCTTAACTTGATCATAATTTGTATGAAATACATATTGTTAATAATTGACTGTAGTAACAAATTAGTAAATTGAGTTAGTACACCTTTTAGAATTTACAGAGCAATATCATCACTGAGAGAACAATTTTAAGTTACAGTTAGGGGAAGGTGCTAGGAAATGCATTATGTTAATGAGTAAATGAATGTCCTTACAGATAGCTGTACATGTACATACAGCTGTGTGTGTGTGTGTGTGTGTGTGTGTGTGTGTTGCTCAAAGCTCATCAGTGGGTTAATGGCGCAGCACACCTGACACATAATTGCCCTTCATTCATCG
This sequence comes from Anabas testudineus, assembly GCF_900324465.2. Lineage (NCBI taxonomy): Eukaryota > Metazoa > Chordata > Actinopteri > Anabantiformes > Anabantidae > Anabas > Anabas testudineus. Next base: position 31,409,488 of record NC_046611.1, read on the forward strand.
GCCTTAGTGTAAAATGCAAAATCATCTGGCTCATTAGATCTGACTCATAATACAACAAGATTAGACAAATGCATTTTCTTTATGTGTGGTTTGTGTGTAGGAAAGTTAACTTGATGTGTAGTTCTTTTACCAGGCAACAGCACTTCAAGCATACTGTGTATCCACTGTTAATGTGTGACACAAGGCATTGTAAACCATGTAAAGAAGATCAAATGTGTTCCTGTAAAATGCGGAGAGGACCTTGAAACACATCACTTTCTCTATGGTAACTACAATCACAACCTTGATGACATCATCATCATCATCATCATCATAGTGTCCTACTGGAAGTCAGGCTGAGACAAAGAAGTGGGATCGCTGTTCTCTGAAGCTGAGCCTATCATCGCCCTCTGGTGGAGCTGAAGGATTCATAAATAAAACAACATACTGTAAGTACAGTAAATAAACCCCCCCCCACACACACACACACACACACAGGCCACACACAATGATGTGGCAAGTGGTTGTGTGCAATGAATCTGTAATAAACACATACAAAATAAAAATAAATCATATGTTTTCTTTAAAGACCTCAGTGATATAAAGGAGCAACCTGCTGAACTATGTGAGGAAAAGAACAAACTATTCTTTTATTCAGGCTGTTTCACAGCACAGCTTCACCCACATGTGATCCTGATGTAGGTCACACACACACACACACACACACACACACACTCACACACACACACACACTCACACTCACACTGCTTCACATGCCCACGACCGGCAGCTCCGCGCTTTGATGGAGCATTTCCTTAAACATGAAAAGTGCTTTTTGTTGCATGTCCTGTAAGCAGTGGCTCGGGTTCTGTCTTGGAGTTTCTTTATTTGTTGGATGAAGCCACAGCAGAGTGAGGAGGAGGAGGAGGAGGAGGAGGAGGAGGAGGAGGAGGAGGAGGATGGGAGCGCTCGCTGCGCACATGCGCACTCGGTGGGAAACACGATAGAAAACGGGCAGCTATGCCGCGCGGTGCGGAAAACGGGCTGGACGCGTCCGCTTGGAACAACGGCCGGTGTACCGGAGGACAGACCCCGGGGACTGCGGAACCGGGAGGCTGCTGACAGGCGCTGACAGCTCGCGTTTCTTTTTTCTGTTTTCCCGGGGATAACCTCCTCCTGAAGAGCCTCTCCGCCTCGCGCATCCCTTTCCTCTTCCTCTGCGCGAGAGCCAGCGACACATGAGCTATGCTGCTGCTGCTAAACGTGTAGGAGCTCCCCGCCGACCCTCCGCGCCTCCCCGCCGACCCTCCGACCGTACAGCCAGCTGTCCACCATGGTTTTCCACGGGAGCTGTTTCCGTCGCTGCTGTGTGGGGACACTATGTTTGCAGCTGGTGCTGTGGATTTTATGCGCCGTGAACGGAGAGGAGCAGCCGTTCAGCGTGGAGGTAAGAACCGGGACCGTTATTTGTTGACATGGCAGGATTTCAACAAAGGAACCAGAAACGTGCTTTTTCCTCCTCTGGCTGCTTTTTATCTCCTCTTATTTCGCGTGAATATCGTCTTTCGGACAAACACTGTTATTGTTCCAACCGCCACAACAGGCTCTTTGTGAGATGCCCAGCTGGGTAGTAGTCCCGTCCTTATCTCCTGCTGTTTTAAATGGAGTGCTGTGTGCATCACATGGGATTTGTTCATATCTGGCCGTGTCCGTGTTTATGTTCAGTCACAATAGCTGCAGCTTAATTGCACCGTAATGTCATTTGTTGTGAAATGTTAACAATACACTGTGGTTTCAATCCAGTCCACTCTTTCCCTGTTATCTCCACACATAAAACGGTGTCATCCAATACTAGGTCAACAACACAACGCAAAAAAAAAAAAAAAAGCTTCCTCAAGAGGTCAAATATTTAGAGATGGTCTGCGGCGAGATGTTTGTGGACATGAGATCCTCCTCTTGAGAGATTCTGATAGTATCACATGTTTGATTTGGGGGAAACCAAAGCAGCACATACTCTGAGTCCTGCAGAAAGGTAACAGTGTAGGCAGTTAGTGGAAGAAAAAACATTTTAAACTGATGTGATATCACAACTTAATTGACTCTTTAAGCTACAAGTGCCAATAAACTTCTAAACTCAACCAGCCTCTAAGATAATCTTTGTTCTTTCTGTCTTTCTTGCATTTTTCTGCAGAACTAACACAGGAGTAAAATTTGTTTTTTTTTTCCAAAGGCAGTTCTTTCTGTGCCTCCTTTGTTTCCCAAGCAAATCACTTTTGATTGGCCGAAGTTGAATGCATAAAGCTATCATAACGTGTAACACCGCACCCTTGCTTGTCTCTCCCACACTTGGCTGCACACACACACACACACACAAACACAGGCAACACACAGGAACATCCTGGCATGTCTGCTGACAGTCATTCACGTCCTACATCCACAAATCCACATGATTTGCAAGCTTGGCATGCTCCACTGTTCCCTTTGGAAAAGCACAAAGGCAGCAGATATAGTCCAGATGCTACAGGTTAGTCAGTCAAAACGAGTTCACATGACAGAAAGAGGAATAAAGTTAGCGAAATATGAAGAGGTTTGTTCTTTGTTATCCCAAGGTGAACAACTTAATTTGTACTGGAATATATTCAGTAAGATCTAACCTCGTTTTCTATTGCACAATGTAAATAAAAGCCTAGTACCTGTTCTGTCATCACCATGGTACGTAGAGCTTATTTTATGTTCCCGAGTTGATTTCATATTACTTTCTCCCACATCTTCCGCCTTCACTTACAAGTTCTAATCTCGTCTGTTTTTCATTGTCTGTTTGTTCTTACAAATCTAAATCTTACAACTGTAATAAGCCCAGCTGAGTTTCACACGGTGTAAATGCAAAAATGCAGTTCTTCTCATCCATGTAAAGGGTGGGAGTGTGTTTTTCTTAGGACTGGCATCACGGGGCCAATGTCGCCACTGACACGCGTTTCTGTTGTGTTGTGATTTCAGAACCATGATCTGACTCCTACACCTTAGCTAGCCTACTGCCACCCTGTTGCATACATCCCACATCTCCCATAGTTGAAGCTACAGCTCCCTGCCTATAAATTAAATACAGGAAATCTAGTAATTTGATATTTTTAGTTGTAAAAGAACCTATCACTGTCCTGTGCAGAGACTTTATACTAAGAAAGTAAAAATGTGTCCAGAGCAGTGTGAACTGACTTTGAACAGCTGCTCTGGTGCACATCATTCAGGAACAGTACAGAGTGTCAGTCATCAATGTTTTCTCCATAGATTTGGAGAACCGTTAATACCCCTTACCTGCAAGCATGCATTACTAGCTCATTATTATATATATATATATCTTGAAATCTCCATCGCCAATAATGAAATAGAAAAGCACCAAGCTTTTGGCTTCTAACGAAACAAAACACACCAGCTCCAACTGGACTTTTGAGTGTCTTTCAGCACGTGAAAGAACCCTCACCAACACAGCCCCCATGTGTTTTTTTTTCCTGCAGGTTAATTCTTTTCACACAGCCTGGAATACACTTAATGCTTCAAACTTTTTTTATTTTCTGAGTTTTACATGTGAGACCTCAGTGATTGTGTTTTAGGCACAGAGCGCTTCCCTAATGCTGATGTCCTGAACGCCTCCAGTGTGGGCACACGCAGAGCTGGTCATGCTGCATCTATGTAGGCAAGGTCTAGGTCTTTTGGCTTTAAACTATGTGGTGAGCTGGATGGATAGAGACATTGAGTAGAACAAGTCAGAGCTGTGTTTTAGAAATAAAGGCATAGAAACAAATGTCTACACTTTTCTGTGTACGTGTTTATGATGGCAGCCTCCTGCTTTGACCGTCATGTGTTTACACAGTGTCCTGCCAGGAGACAATAAGTCTGAATAATTGTTTATAATAGTTATAGTGATAGTAATACAGTGTTTCAACGTTTTCAACATGTCAACAGTGGGCTTTTCACTGTAATGCAAGACATTTTTTATGGCCCCTAATTAATCATAGTTGTTGCCCTAGTTTTCCCAGGAGTGGTAGAACTCTGTTACAGAGTGGTGACAACTGTTGAGGATGAAACTTTGAAGGTCAGTTCATCAAACCGGCTGTAAACTGATCAGTTATTTCAGTGGATGCAAATGTACTAGACTGGACTGCTGCCACGTAATCTAAACTGTGCCTTAGCAGTAATTGCAATGTTATCATTGACCAGTTGGTTGGACGACTGATGTCTGTATGTCTGAAAAACAGCTCCTGGTTTGGAAAATGTCTAGAAACTGCTTACTGGACTTGCGTGTTTGTCTCCCTGCAGTAATAATGAAGAGTGAGATGAATGGTTGCACTAAGTATAGTGGTGTGAAATGGAAGGTCACCCTATTGTAATCACTGGTCAGACTATGGTCAGAAAATGTCTGGATCTGACTTCTTGGAGGAACTCACCAAAATCCAGCTGTCCACTTTCCCCCTCTTGTTGTTTGGATGACATTTCTACAGACATGCAGCCTGTCACCAGGCGATAACACAGTAATTATTACTAACTCGTAACACCTCACTTTAACACTATAGATCTGCCACTCTGTGCTTACTGCTAAAATATTTCCTGAAAGCTCTTCAGCTTCTCTCTATCCGACTGTCTCTCCTGAAGAAGTCATTTTCTCTGCAAATTAGATGTCTTTAACAATGACTCTGCCACAAGCTAATTACGTTTATCTGCTCGTAAGTGTTTTTTTCTCTTTCAATCTGTGTAGATCTTATATGAAAAATAAATGAAGTCTGTGTAACAATGAAGTCATTTTGTAAGTCCAAACAATCTATGTGGGCAGTACCAACAGTCGAGCTGCCAAGGTATTTTTATCATTAGTTCTTATATAGTACAGTGATTTTTGTGATAATAAATGTTTATATATATATATCTTGAATGCTTTTGTTTACAGTGGTGTCCAAAAAAACACAGCCCGGTTCCACAGCATCCTCATTGTATCACTCGCAGCTGTGCTCTGTTTACCTTCTCTCAGCTGGGATTTGGGATATTTTTTTCTCACCACAGTAGCTTTCCCGAGGAACATATCAACACCGACGTGACAGTAGCAAAGCCTCCTGAGTGCGGCACTGCCGTGGTTACACTCGGAGCGAGGCATCAGGTGCAGTGCTGCACTCTGAGTTACATTAAGTGTTTGAATCATGCCACTGTGCTCACCAGAGACAAAGTCAAGTTGCTTAGTGGGAGGTAATCTGCTTTACAACAAAGAGAATGCAAAGTTTCTCAGGTGCTCTCTGTCTGTTATCACTTCCTGACTCAGATGGATGAATGGTAGCATTTGGCTAGATGCCAATGACTGTGAGTTGAAATTATTAACTCCAAATATTTTACATCTATTCCCTCTGTTCGTCTGTCATTGAGGTATCTCTGTGAAAAGCCGTGGACAGATGGAACCTCAGCCACAAAACGACAGCTGCGAATAATGATTATTTTCATTATCCAGTAATCTGCAGATTAATGTTTCTCTTAATCAGTGTTTGATCAGAAAATTTCCCAGAGCCCAACATGATGTCTTCAAATAACATTTTGTATTAGACCAACAGTCCAAAAACCCCAAAGATATTCACTTACTACAACACAAGAAAGCGTAAGATCCTCACATTGAGGAAGCTGGAACTAAATGAGCCATCAATAATCAAAATAGGGCTGATTATTTTTCTTTCAGTCCATAAAAATATTAATTTTGTTGCAAATTAATTGCAGTTGAGTTTGAGATATTCATATTGACATCACTGTCTCCTGACATGTGGTATTGTAAAATAGTGTACATGTAATATGAAGGTCACAATAATTATATCATCGTATGATATATTGATATGACTTCAGTAATTTTTGCCAACCTCAATATGCCCATCGTGTTTGTTGAGAATGATTGTCAGTTGTGTTGCTGTCCTACCTTCCCGTCTCTGTGGGTTGTATGAGTGAATGCACCAAAATGTGCACAACAAAACCACAACTTGTTATGTATAATGTGTGACAGCCTGGGCCTCTCTATCTCTGGAAACAATGTGCAAACAATGACGCAATCCAGCAGGTGGAGAACTTGTTGAACACATATGGATACAAACAATATAAGAATAAAAAGTTGGCAGTAGCGGGATTCTATTATTGAACATTCGCCCTTCTCAAGAAGAACGGCGAAGCTGTTGGCTCTCAGTCCAGAGTTTGATGCACAAAAATGATGTGTTTTGTCTTTGTGTTTGGTCTTTACATAAAAAAGTGACAGAAGGCCTAGTGTAGGCAGTGTTTCTGTGTGTGGTGTGGAGGCATTTAGGGACCATACAAAGCGTAGGCCCTTAGTGCTTCAGAACGTTCCCATCATTGGTGTAAAATTTTAATAATATTGTCTGTGACAATTTATTATCTGACAAAAGTAGAAATTACAGACACATCTGTCTGTTGTTTCATCCATACACAGAAATTGATTAGGTCTGAATGAGGCATTTACTGAACTTTTTGTTTGCATTTGTCTGTTTTTCAGGCCAATAAATAAAAAATATATACTATTCATTTCATCCATAAGTTCAATAAGTTGAACATCATTGTAGAGTGAATATTAGGATATAGTGTATGTCTGTAGGAGTTTTCAGCTCTGTGCTAATGACAGTCACCGTCCTGTCCAATGCAAACTACTCGGTGCTGTTGTCACTATGTGGGGAATAGTAGCTCTTCAGCCCTGCCACAGCTCAGGTTACCAGTTGGCGTGCTCAGCCTCTGAGTGGCATCTGACTAATGGGAGGCAACTGGTGTGAATATGAATGTGTGTAAATAGTTGAGCGCATTTTTATTCTCACTTCTGAGTCTTCTTGCATGAGTTCATTTAAGGCTGTGTGTGTGTTGTTACTGCAGTTATGTATGCCACCAGACCAAAAACTAGGCTTAAATTTAACTGCATACAAAGCCATGTTAAAACAACCTGAAAGACCTTATTTGCTATTTTTGGTGATAAGCACTGACTGGCATGGTGTTTTTGCCTCGCATTTCCCAGAAATCACTTTGGCAGTCAGACAGTGTACATGGTTCATTGGCTTGAATTTTCTCTTCATGAAGTTTGAGTATTCCTTTTCTTTCCCTGCTGGTTATAAGAACTGAAAATTACTAGTTTAAATTTATCCAGGATGGCCTCATGTTGAGAATGCATCGCATCCTTTCATAGGCTTTCCCCCAGAATTTGATAATAATGTACCTTATTGATTCCCTTAGGAATATTTGCCTACTAGATCCTCATGGTTGTTAGTCTTAGGTCTTTTAGTCATGTAATATGTGAAGATATGATTCCTTCATAACTATTTACACCCTTATCTTAATTGTTTTAGATGCAGCCATGTTTTCCTCCTACATTTATTGAATATGGGAACTTACCTTTGGTGTCTTTAAAAGTGTTTGCCCTCATTTCTCACTTTCATCATATGGCTTGCAAGTGCACATGCTTGCATGCGTGCACAGCTTTCTTGACGTCATTTGGCTTCGGTAAGATACCAGATTTCAGAGCCACTGGGGTGTCTGTGTCAGTCTGTTCACCCAATTCTAGAGAAATACAAGAACACCTTCACTGGCATAAATGAGTCACAATCACAGACACACAGACACGTGATTTTCCTTCGTAGCCTGTTTGTTATTGTCATGTATTGTTGTAAACCATTCTCCCTGACAGTCAGCCGACTGTCTTTCTCTGAGGTGTATCTGTAGTCACAGCTTACCGGGCTGTTAAATCTTTAATGTGACTGACAATGGCAACATTAGATGATGCCATGTGAGGCTTTCAATGAAGCTGTTGACAGTTTCTGTAGGTGTGCATCTTTACACAGCAGCTTTTGTGAGTCATGGCAGCTGTTACAATCTGCTTGTGTTTGTATTGACCAGCGATAGCACCTTTATGGAGGTTCTGTCCTTTAGGATTTGTGTCATATCGCCAAGGGACGTTGATGTCCAGACATGTTTTTGTGTCATATTTCAGCATCTTAAGTCCAAACGCTTTGCAAATAAACAAATAAGATCACCCAGAAAAGAGCAGCACCGTTCTGATCAGTATGTATGATCAGACTGTGACATTTTTGTGACATTTTTGTCCTAATGGGGCCACTGAGGTGGTGAACATGGCATGCATAAAGAATGTGTGTGTGTATGTGTGTAGGTGCCGAGGATGAAATATGTGGGATTGCTTTATTGTGTCTCTGCAAACATCACATTGCATCTCATGACATCTACTCATGTTTTGGTTTCATTTAAAGCATAATCTGACGCAAATTCAGATTTTACAGGATGAATTTAAGTACAGTTTTGAATTGTCTGTGCATTTGTGTGTGGGTTTGTGGTTTCTGGTGTGGGCAGGAGGGCTGCGGTTGCCTTGACAACCCTGGCACACTTGTCTGTGGTTCAGCGTGTAACCAATGAATAATTCAGGGTGGTCTGAGGCGGCAGGCTTTCCCTGGAGGCCAGGATCATGTTCCCACAAGTCACCTGGACTGAGCGCTCTGGTCTTTCTCAGCTGATCCACTTTTTACACTCATCACCTGTCATCATTCCTGTGTTTTGTTATACAATCACTAAAATCTGTGCTGGGTTGCATGGCATATTCAGTGTTTGTGTCAAAGTCATTTTACAGTCTTCATTGAATACTTAGGAATGTACACAGTGAAAATGTTAACCCACTGTGACCCCTGAAAACGGTGTGCTTACCGTGATACAATGATAAGATTTCTTTTTCAACTGTTGTCTTATTTAGTTGACCTGTTATTTGCAGTATATATAGTACTTGGGGCAAGGGCAAGGTTTTCTGCTACTGATGTTCTGTCCTAGCAGGGAGCTAATTGTATTCACTCAGCATCCCTTGGTGTAAATCATTCACTGATTGGATGAGTAGAATGAAAACCAGCAGGCTTTTAGTGTCTGTGTCCAATATTGACAGAAACTTGTCAGGCAGGGGAACTTGTTGGCCTTGTTCAGCCGCCTTATAGTATTTCTGTCCTGCTCCCACTTTACAACTCCTTTTCCACTGCAGAAACTTACAGATCTGTAACCTGGAGCTTCCTATATCCTGAACTTATAAGGCAAAGCTGGTCAGTTTTGCTTTGCTTTTAGTTTGCATTTTTCCATTATGTATGGGTAGTAATTTTCTGAAGTGAAAAAGGTCTGTATCTTTCACACAAAGTAACCCATCTGCCTAACTTAACTTATACATTTGATATTTGTGAATATTAAGAGGTGGTATAAGGCTCTTTGCTGCCACATTTACGCATTTAACAAATAAATGTGAAACGTTATCCTGGTTCCACACTGTTGATACATTGAACTACTGAATTATGAGATGAAGTTTGTAGACATGCTTCAAATCAATAGTTAGTAGTTACCAAAGAACATAACTAAAATATGTTTTATCTGAAGAAGGATAATAATACTTACCTATGAATACTCTATATAGGTGCGTATGTGTTGAGAGAGAGAGACAGAAAAGGCCTAGCAAGCTGCAAGAAAAATGTGTTACTAATGTTGCCCACTCATCTTGTATATTTCCATACAGTATGTAGAAATCTTTTTATATTTTACTTACATAACAGCAACAACAATACACAGTGTATATTATAGGCTTGGACTGAAACATAAAAGTGAGAAAAAAGGTGTGAGTTACAGTGTGTTCTCCACAGGCTATTCTAAGTGATTATAATGATTCAAATGAATTCAGTTTAAGATATGACCTCTCCCCTGACGCTACTTTGAATTTTTGGTTTTGCCTTACATTTTCAGCTAAGTCATTCAAACATCCTCATCTTCTGACTAAAACAAACTGCAATGTCCTCTTCTCTTCACTGACAGTAAACATGTGATCTGAAGCACATGCTCCTATCGGCTGATCAGTCATAAACACCCATTCACTGTGTTGCCATGCTGACAAGGCTTCCTGAGGCATAGCTCATCCATAATACAGTGGTTTTGCCGCCTCGCAGGTTGGCCTTTTGATGGCACCCATCGGCTAATTAGCCCATCTACAGCTTGTCAGGCAGTGGGCTGAGCCAGCTGGTTGAGAGGTGGTTCGGGGACATCAACGCTGCAAGTTCACCTCAGTTCAGTGCTTGTGAGGCATATGGATGAAGGCAAGGTCTCTGAGTTACTCCACAACTTGCCTACATTGGGTAAGGAAGGAGCGGGTTGCTTTTCTGATGTGCCATGTCTCTGGATGACCTCCAAAACCTGACTCTAAATTGTAACAGATTCTAAAAATTAGAGTGAAATTAGCAGATCTGAGTTCACCACATATACACGCAGCAGAGCAGAGAAACCATGGAGAGCACAATTGGAAGTATAACCATCGTTAGTGGTGTCTCTGTGTTGGGAGCACAGGCTGAGTTTACCTGAGGTGACTGTGCTGAGTCTGCACCTGAAGTCTCTTACAGCGTGTAGCTGGACAAGATTGTCAGCACAAAATGTATTTTTCTGTATATACAATTTTCTAAATAGATTGAAGAAGCCTTTTAGAGTAGCTATGAATGAAGATTTTAATCCACAAGCTGTATTTTTTCATAGTATGACAAAGGTAAAAAAAAACACACTCAGTGAAAAAGTGTGCAGCAAGGCATAAGAGAAATCTACTTCAAAGTGGAGTGAAATCAAGTGTGGAGAAACCAAAGTAGGCATGTCAGAAATGTAAGCCTTCATTGAGGGGTGCTGCTGGACTCCTTATCTTTACACTTCAAGAGTGCCTTGATTTCTGGAGAACTTTAACCTCATTATGGCTCTCAACACTTTCAGGAAGCACTTACCATTTGTCTAACTGCATTAATATCATATTGCACAAGAGACACTTGTTTGTTCATGTGTGTTCCTACTTGCTTGATTTAAATCGGTTGAATCCTAAAGTGGTGTAAAATGAATGAAATAGGATGTTCCAATGGCATTTTAGCTAGTTTAGTACAAATTGAGTTTACACTGGTACATACTGACTCTAGGAAATGGCGTCTTCATGCTGTAAGTTCCCCAGTTGCATTTTTCATGTTACTAAACTATTTCCAATTGGCATAAGTTATTGGCAGTAGTGAACTATCTGTTATTGAATGTGTAGTTTAACTACATTTTGAAGTAGCTTTTTAGTAGTTGAGCCACATTCATATTCGCTTTTATTTATAATATTCTTATTCACCTCCTCATGCTAGAGACTCCTTTCCACCAGTGGGACTTACTAATGATAGTTTTTGGGTTGTTTTGAGGTTGGTTTGGGTTTGAGTGTTACATCTGAGTGGGTAAAAGCTCAAATACACTAATATATTTTGTACTTTAAGCCACAGAACTATAGAATTGCTTGTAATGGCTTATTGTCAACAAATCATGTTGTTCTGTTCTCACACAGTTAAGATCTGACACTCTGCTAGTAATAACTAAGAGTTGTTTTTGTCTGAGCTTTTTTGGCACTTTGTGGTACTGCACACTACAGTAGCCCAACAAACCACTTATAATGAAGCACTAGATGAGGTATGGCCACCGTTATGTGGCATTATTATTATTGCACTAACAAGGAATCCAAATTACAGCTCTATTGAACAGTATCGGCCATGCTTACAAGCTCCCTCGTTATCCATTTGTGGAGAGGACAGGGAAGAATTTCTGTCTTATTGAGTAAGGAGCCTCCTGCTAAGGAATCCTTACATCGACAGAACACCGGGAACCATAGATCATGACGAGAAAGAGTGAATCAATGAGAAAGAGAAGTGGGTAGCAGGCAGAGAGGACAAAGAAAGCAGAGAGCGATAAGGACAAATAGTGAAAGAAAAAAGCAAAAAGCTCAATCTTTGTATTTTTCATCCCTTACAGTAAAAAGTCTTTAATGTATATAATGTAAAATGTTATAATGTATAATTCAATGTGCAATAATCGACAAAACAGCTTTATTACAAATAGAAAGTGTTGTGTTTGAAAGAAACGGACATTTAGCGTTTTCCTTTTTCAGTCAGGTCAAAATGTGAGCAGCTTTATTGTCATCCAGAGAGAAACTGACACTTAGTCGTGTTCATGAGATCATGGACAGAAAAGCAGATTTGGTGACATTCCCTACATAAGCTTTAAAGTTCAGTTAAAGATGACATTGAGGTTTTTGGCCTGTAAGCTCAGTGTAAGTCCTGGAGAATTCAATTTTGTGGCCAGTTTCTGTCCTTGAGCCATGGGAAACATACATTTCAGCTTTGTTGTGGATGAGCTGTGAAATGTAAAAATTAAAAAATTTAAAAATAAGTTATGGTATCTAGCATCCATCTGAGGAGAGGAGAGACAGTGAGCATAATGATTCAGTTGTTTGTAGAAAGTTTCATTCAGACTACTGGCTGCACTTTTCTGCTATGATATGATTTTTTCACTGTCTTGCTGTCTCCCTGAAGTGCTGTATATGTACAGAATCAATGTGAAATGTCCTGCCTCCATCTCTGATTCTCATCCTCTTGTGAGACAATGAACAATTCCCCACCTGCTGCACGCGCGCACACAGACACCATCCAATATCCTGCCAAACATATAACATCCGTCTCTGCTTTCTCCTCCCCTGTCCCCTCTTTTTTGAAGACTCAAATTCAGCTGTGTATCTGATCATGGCTGCATTGTGTGGGAGCATAAACACATCACACCATATCACTTAGTACTTACTGCCACCACCTTTTAAAAAGACCACACAGTTTTGTTTTCTTTGCAGCTTCTCAGTCACATAATATTCTTGAGTCTTGTGTTGAGTTGAAATGTCTACCAGCACAATCAAGTTGTATTCTCAGAGAAAAACAGTATCATCTATTTTTGTTTGGCTAAATATGCAGTGCCACGTCTAAACTACTTGGCTCTCTTTTTTTTCCTCTTTTCGCCACCAAAAGCAGCGGGGAATTCACCGGGACAGTGGTTATAGGACAGAGCCAAACGTGGTTAGAGTAAAAAGGCTCCAGTGTCAGAGAGGAGACGCAAGGGAGGGACACGGGAGAGGACAGACATGATTACAGGACAAGAAAATGGAAAGTAGACATTAAGAGAGGAAGGCTAGACAGAGAGAAGGGAAGCATTCAGAGAGAGCAAGTCAAGATTTTTAACCAGTTATCTCACAGTGTGTGAGATAACTGGTTAGTGGCTTTTGAATGAATTATAAGTTTACAGATTGTTAAGCACACCTGGAATTGAAAATATAATGTAAACGCTGCTAGAGCTACGATTGGATTTCCAGTAATAAGAGTGAAGTTTCAAAAGGTTAAACACAAGTTCAACTCTGATTTGGAAAGATAAAAATAAGATCAGAAGATTAAATGTAAGATTTCAACATTTGCAGTAACCGCTTTAATGTTTGCAGTGTTACAAAGATTTCATTAAAGTTTGTCTGCATGCCTTTGCCTGACTCAAATACACCCTTTCTGCTTTGCATGCTGGTATTTCTGAGATCTGAAACTCTTGGAGATAAAAGGCAGCTCAAAAACAAACCAAAGCAGACTTTGCAGGGTGAAACAGAGGGTCAGTCAATCATCTGTGCTTTTCATATAACATATTTATCATACAGTAGTTTATGCCTTCAGAGCTGTACTTTCAGTTTTCTAAATGCTGAATATTAGATTATACATTGTACTTCAGATTACTGCAGTATGACTAGTTTTGGACGGAGTGATGTTGATTGGTTTGTTCGCGTTACATGGCTGTATTATTATTTCTTCACTTCGGAGAATGACCCAACGTGTGGTGGTCGGTGGGTTGGCTGAGCTGTCATTGTCTGTGCATGTGTAGAGTGTGTGTGTGTGTATGTGTGTGTGTGTGTTAACATTTGTTGGGTTGTTGAGGCAGGGGTGGTGTCGCAAGTGTCTCATTCCAGACAGAATTTTAAATGTCACTAAATTTCAGGATGTGGTCTGTAATTGTGTTGAACATCCAGCAGCACAGTGGTGTAGCCCTATTACAGCTACTCTTAACAGAATTGTAGACTGTGCATATGAGTTGACGACAGATCAAAAATGTGCACACATTGTGTTGTAATTCTGGATCTGGTCTGTTCAGAAAATCTGTATTTGCTGTAAGATATTAAGCTGATGATCTTATTCTTCTTCTTCTCTTTCGGCTTTTCCCATCAGGGGTCACCACAGCTAATCAGCCCTTTTCCATCTCACTCTATCGTGGGCATCTTTTACACTCACACCAGCCAACCTCATGTCCTGTGTTATCACTGGATAGTAGGCTGATGATATTTGGACTAAACCTAACCTTTGTACAGTCACAAAATTAAATAACAAAAATGGTATTGGGAATTACATAATTTAAAAGGCTGCCAACCAGCTAACACTTTTTTTTATTAAGTAATCTATCAAATGTGTTTTTAGTAAGCTGAATAATGCTATGATTTTTTTAAAATAACAACCATAACTTCTTTCAAAAAAACTAGTTAATTTATTAGTAATGTTAACATGTAATCTATGAATGAAGGAACCACTTTAGTGATTTCAGTGTTTAAACAAACAAAAAAAAAAATATCAAGAGTGTAGAGCATCATGTAATTAGGACTCAGTTTAAAGAATTCTGCACAATGTTTGAGCTTTTTTGGATAACGACGTATTTTCAACATGCCTGGGAGTAGTACCTGCCATAGATGGAGATGAATGTACACTGAGGAATTTTACGCAAATGATTGTAGTCACATAACCGATTAAGTCAGCATGTATCCAGAAAGAAAAGGTCCCTCTGCGCCCTGGTGAGATTTGGTCTTTTAACCCTCGCTGTTGAAACTGGGTGGTTTAGAAGAAAAGTGGCTTTTTTTAGAATCTTTTCTGAATGATACAGAACATGATTTTTTTTTTGTTTTTGTTTTTTTGTAAGCTAGTAGTGTTTAGTAACAACTGATTATGTTTTCATTAGTGTGTGTCCATGTCTTTGTACATGTGTGTGTGTTTGATTATGGGGCAGTAGTTTCAGTACCTGAGCAGCCGAATGGAAATCTCACCTATGCACCTTGCTCCCCAGAGGTTTATTCAGAGCATAAAAACTTGACCCATATTATAATGTTATCAGCCACTCACTGAGCGTGAGGGGTGGAGGGGTGAGGGTGGTGGGAGTGAAGCAAAGAGGCTGTGGGTAATTCATGAGATTAATAAAAAGTGAAGGAGGAAAATAGTTTAAGCAAGAACAATGATATGAAGAGACTCATGCAGGAAGGTGTTAAGAAATGTGAGCCATGGCATTTTGGCATCTGCAAGGCTGACAAGAGTAGAAATTGATTGGCTGTATTAAAGAAATCTGATTTCTCCAGTTAAAGAGTCAGATTTCCCTGCCATGAGTAGACATAACCGGGTTTCTAATCAGCCTTTTACAAGTTCACAAGTCGAGGGCTCTGACATACGCACACACACAGCAAAAAAAGAAATGGAAAAAAAGCAATGTCTTCTGTCACTATGCAGTTAAAATCTGTGAGCCATGCTTCCAAAATATGTCTGAGGTGAAGCTGGGCAGCTGGTGTTACATGACAGCCAGGGTAGAAGTTATCAACATGGTTAAATAAACGTAAGAGCAATTTTAAGAAATAAAAGTAGTAGTAGCCTGGTAGTAGTAGCCTGGAAACCTGTTAACCAATTACCTTATCTGGTTTCTCTGTTAAACCTGGTTATTTAAGTGCATGTAAACGCAGCCATTAGGGCTTCGCTGTAGACCATGTTGACACTGCCCCAATTCCAATTATTCATTAATTTTATCTTTTTGAACGTCAGCTGAGAATTACCCTAACCTCAGTTTGACCATTGGATCCCAGAACCAAACATCACAGACGTTTTTTAACCTTCGCTGCATTAACAAGCCTCTTTTTTGTCCCATCTGGCAGCACTGTTTGAATATACATGTACAGCCTGTCCAGTCATTTTCTAAAGAGAGAATTGTTCTTGCTTGGAGCCTGACACGAGACTGTAAGAGAAGCTGTAGACTCACAATAACGGTTTGCCTTTTTATTACATTGTCCTCGCTCGCTCTCACACCGCGCTTCCCTCCCTGTTTGGTGAATTTCACTCTCAGTATGTGTGCTATCCTGAGCAGCAGGCCTCCATAATAACTGAAGTGGCTCCACAACACTATGTACGAGGACAGGGCTCAGATTTCACAGCACAGGTTTGAGGCAGCCTGGCAGCTCTGAGTTCATTGGCCTTGTGAAATACTAGTCCAGGGTTTTTTGCGTGTCGTTTCTCTACAGTTCAAACAACACAATTTAACTTTCTCTTTATGTATTTTCTATTGATTGGCTTCTTGTTGCTAAATGCAGCAGTTGGTGAATCTGTGTACCATTTTATGATGAAGTCAGAGAGAATATAGAGTGGCTGGGACAATCCAAATCCCTAAAGCCTCTTGTGTAGGAAATCCAGCCTGATCCCTTGTCTCCTGTTTAGTCCAAAGATCTAAGATGTGATTCCCTCTGGCAGTAGTTTTACAGGGACCCTGAAAACTGTCTTGCTCCAAAGCCTTTCCCTGGCACAGAGGCCTCTCTCTTGCTACTTGTGGCCTTTTCTTTACACGGCTGTCTTGAAAAAGTTATCTTTATAAATCTGTTATATGCTTATCTTTATCTTATTATTATCTCTCACACTCAAATAAAGTGGTGTCTTGATAACAGTTAAATGGTGTTAGAGGTATACCTTAATCTATTCATGGAAAGCATATCTTGCCTTTAAGTGCTTCTCATGCACAAACACATTACTCTAAATTCATGCTCATGCTGTGGTAACATTGGTTCTGAGCCACTCTCCAGGACCAGGTGTTTGATAAGGTGCCATGCTCCACCAATCAAGCTGGTGACAGCTTTTCCTCTCCAAGTATGTTTCTTGAAGGGATTTGTGTGATATGTTTATGAAAATAAGTTTAGTAGTTTAGTTTTATTTTTCTTGTTAATTTCTGCTCTGCTAATAGTTCTAGCTTTACAATTATGACACTGGTATCCATGAACTTATCTAGATCCAGACAAGGATGAAATTTATCTGGTTTATGAAGTCTCCCTCTCATGTTTGCTATCAAATCTCACCATTCCCTCTCTGTTTCACGTTTTTGTCTGTAGGCATGGCTCCAGAGGTATGGCTACCTCCCACCTGCAGACCCCAGAATGTCAGTGCTGCGTTCTGCCCGAGTCATGCAGTCTGCTATCGCTGCCATGCAGCGCCGCTACGGCCTCAATGTCACAGGGACTCTGGACAGCAACACTATAGAGTGAGTCACGCTCCTTTAAACCAAACCTTTAAAGTTACCACGCTATTAGCTTCTGCAGGTTCTGATGGGAAACATGAGTAAGGGATATAATAAATGCTGAACAGCAAGAAAGCATGAATTTAGCTAAATGCTGTGCATATATCTAAAAGTGAAATGTAGATACAAAGGAGGAAGCACTAGTAAATTTAGCATGGAAACAAATTAGCATGGAGAGCTTTGGTTAGTTTATACTATCAACTCTCAGACTAATAAAATGTTACTATGTCATCAGTATGATGAATCATTGACATATCAAAACATCAACCCAAAAAGATGAGACATGGTCTTTAGATGCAGCAACTAGTATTTTTATTTATGCTAGATGTAGGTGATTTGGTAGGACTCCAAGATAGAATTAAAATTAGCCCACACATACTATGGATAAGACGAGTCTAAAATAGATGTGAGGTAAAACGTGCATTAAACTGTGAATGACTGGTTAAATGTTATTACAGGTATTTATTGAGTTTTCTGTTTGTTTTTTTTTTTCATTGAAAGTGGAGGAAAAGCGAGCCTCAGTTTTAGTCCTTGTTTTGCATTCTAAAGGCAAGCAGAGACATTTATCCAGACACAAAGTTGCCCTGACATGGTTTAAGAGGGGCATTATAATTTGATTAAAGGGCCCTTTTAAAGAGAGAACACCACCGTTGTCAGATCAAAGGCTGCAAAATGCCAAAGTATGAAAACTCAGTGGAGGAGAAGGTAGAGCAGGGACCAGGTTTAGATTCTCCATACTTTATCAGTTAAGGTAATAGGGGAGGATAGAAGTACCTGAACTACTAAAAAAACAACCCATCTTTTATGTGAGTATACATTTTAATAAATGTATAATCAAATGGAGTTCATACAGGGGGTAATAATCAGTATATAGTTGTACTTGAAAGTTAATAAACCCAGTTGAATTTTTCTCTCTTTCTGCATAAATGTTACCTAAACATGAACTGATTTTCATTGGATTTCTAAAGCTAGACAAAGGGAACTCAATTAAGCAACACATTGCAAATTGCCCAATATTAAGTATATGTGTGTGGCAAATCTAATGTTTGTGACCCTAATTTTTAGCAATAACTTCAACTAAACATTTCTTGAAGGGGTTTTTGCCCAACAGCAGAACAGCTTCTGTTCAGAGATTTTGTTGGCTTTCCTGCATAAACTGCCTGCTTCAGGTCCTTTCTTTCCTTAGGATTAAATTCAGGACTCAGTCTTGAGCTTTAGTTCACTGATAGATACTCTTTTGGAAGTGGTGGTTTCCTCTTTGCAGCGTTGCCTGTTGCACAGTGTTCTCCCAATGGTTTCATGACACACCTTTACAAGCCTGTGCTGTCAAGATCAGACATTGATATCATATAAATGCAGATATAGAGAAATTTCAAAAGGGTTCTTAAACCTCCAAGCGCCACTGGATATAAATATACTTACTTGTGGTAAATACTGCTGAAACAACAGTTATATATTCATGTTTTTAAACCAAAAGTAGGCCAGATTTGATTACTGTCTGAACCCTGGGGCATTACCCAGACCCCTGACAACCTGCAGATTACTAAAACTGTGTTGACTGACATTTGTCCCCACAAACAGTGAAATACCATCTGTGCTACAAATAGCAGCAAGTTCAAATTGGCCAGTGAACTGTAACATGTGGTGGCCAGCAGTGTGAATGCAGACTAACAGCTGTCCAACCACAGATCTGAAATGTGATAATCTAACAGTATACCTGCTCTTTCCTGTTTTCCCCCTGCATCTCTTTGTTGATGTAGTGATAACACGATAAGGTGAGGCATCTTTTTTATGTATACATTTATGTATTTACATTCTGCATGTATATTTGTGTGCAGTAGAAAGAGTTTAAATGCTGAAATAATGTTTTCATGTGTTATTATATATGTTAGAATTTCTGTCACTATTCAGAAATGTAATTATTTATTTAGCATATCATCAGTGTATATTGCTGCTACACTGATACAGTGTGACACTCTCTTGTCTCTCCTGTAGGTGGATGAAAAAGCCCAGGTGTGGGGTTCCTGACCAGATAGGGGGTGCGTCCAAATTCAGTGTCCGGAAACGGCGGTATGCTCTCACAGGACAGAAGTGGCAACACAAACATATCACATACAGGTGGGTGCATTTAGACTTGAGTTGAGTTAGTTAACTAAATATTTCGGGAGTTCCACTTTAGCACTTAAAAATAATCCAACAATGCTCAAATCCCCATAAATACCAGAGGATCCCACCAACTCTCACTGACACCCCCATGGAGGGGGCTTTTGTCAAGTTATTAAGACATTCAATCTTTCAATTCATTCAATTCAACAAGATTAACTTGAAGTAGGCCAGCAGCCAGAATCGACACTGTCCATATTATGCTTCTTTGTTTTCATTTAGCCCTTGTTATTTTCTTCTCCATATTTACTTACTTTCTTCATCTTCATTTATTGTAGCATCTGTTCAAACTGTAAAATTCAAGAAGCAATAAGTTAACACTATCTGCCACATTTAAATTGTTAAAATGTAGAAAAAGCTACAAACACAAAGATATAAGCTATTACTTGTTGATTCTGTCTATTCAATAAGTTAGGTCAGGAAGTCAGATTTTGTATTATCGCAGACACAATACTGTGATGGTGTAATCCTTAAGAAGTGGTCTTTTTTCTTACGACTGATCTGCCTTAACAGTAAATGTATATGCAGTATTGAATGTAACCTGCTGCATCAGTGACCTTCATCTGAAGTAGGACTGTATATCACTCATGGCAGTACTGACCAGATTCAAGGCTGTGCATTTTACTTTCTAAAAATGCTACACTGGGATTTGGGTTTGGAGTCGATTCCATGAGCACTTGGTTCATCTGCAACACAAAAAAATAAAAAATTATGAGGCATTATGAGGAGTGGAGGTGTAGAGAGGTGGAAATAAGAAGTGTTTGAGATGGCAGAGCTGCAGAGAGAAAGAGATCAGTTCAGGAGGAAACCCCAGTGGTAGGCAGAGGATGCTCTCTGACAGATTAGGGTTATGTAATCGAATGTCAACCTAACAGTGGTGGTGTGTGTATGTGTGTGTGTGCATGTGTGTGTTGTACATGGATACTTATGCCTGGCTATCAGTCAGTATTTAAATGTACTGTATTTGCATCTCCTACTTTTCTTATTTCTTACTTCTCATTTCTTATTGCTGCAATGGAGTTGCAAATGTTACACATTTTATTAACACTTTATTTTACATGTAGAAACATACCTGATATTTTTCTATAAATCAGCTAATCATGGTTTTGGCTGTATTCCCAGACCTCACTAGTACTAATGCGTACTATGATATAATAACTTAGATATCATAACTAGAAATGTCAGAACCACTAAAGATAGCGTGTTTAATAAAGCATTAGCTTGTTTTCTGTGGCGTCTGACATTAATTTTATATTAGAAAAGACAATGATATTATTAACATCACACTTTTAAAGACATGACACATCAAGTAGGCGTCAATGAACTAAATGCAACTAAGACTGACTACTGTATTGCCTTGCATGGCTTAAAAAGGTGGCATTAGAATGGAACTCTCTATACCAGCAGTTGACTGTAGTCTGTATTTGTAATAAAAAAATTGGAAACAGAAGAAGACCTCGGACTGTAGTAAGACAAACTGTAAACAAAGCAGTTCATGCTTACTATTTTCTCAACACTCTTGCTCACCATAGATACTTCTAATTGAGAATATGTCTAATAAGAAGTTGTAAATGGCACAGGAGTCCACTTCTCTCTCACAGACGAGTTCACCACTGATTTAACGTGCTGAATCTGCTGAAAACCTGCTGACGAAGATCGGGCTAGTGCCAACGTTGTGAACACACCACAAAAATAAGCCAGACAAACACTGCACGGTAGCCTGTTGACCAACCATCAAACACTGAACTGCAGCCATTGGCTTTGTGTATCCCAGTAGATGTGCTGAGCAGTGCTTTGAATAGTGAATCCTTTAACTTTTATGAATGCTTTTTCTTCCAATTATAAGCTGAAAAACAACGCTGACATTTGGAAACTATAACAAATGCATGGTGTGTGGTAGATTCCATGTAGTCACATACAGTACTTGCTTTGGGGAGGTACTAATTAGCTTTGGCATCCCTACTGTTCTCCCCGCATGCAGGTACTATTATGGCACATGAATTAAATCCGGAATCATTATCACCCCCACAGCATGCAGTTTAATATTTGATATGGCCTCCAAGCAGGTTGGAGTTCTTTTTTTTTTCATTTTGCAGCTTCTCCCTGCATGTATTTTACTCTTTATCCATCTTACTCTTAAAACAGGACATGCATACATCAAGCTGGGTAATAGAGTCAAATAAAACCATCCTTTCATTCTCAAGTGGCTACAGTTGTTGGTGCTTTCAGACAGAGCAGGACAAGGACATGTATTCATTGAAGACCCTTAAGTTGTGTACAACAACTTTTCTCAGGAAAAACGTACTTACGTTTGCAGACGCTCTCTTGGTCATATGATAGTAACTTCATAGCATGATTGTTTTCTTGTGTTTATCACACTTGTTTATCTCTAGTCTACAGAACTTCAAAAGACAAAAGGACCATTTTGTGTTGATTTTATAAGTGGTCTCAATCATGCACAAACATTTTTTTTCTTGCTTAACAGCCAACCATCACATTCACAGAACAGAACTTCAGCTAGTATTCAGGATTATTTGTGTCATTTACGGCAGTACCCATCCTATTCATTCATTCATTCATTCATTCACATTTACTGTTGTTCCTCAGAATTTACCTTACATACAATAAATCTGATGGCCATCACCAATAAGCCATCAGTGTGTGCATGTTATTCCTTTCAGCTCATGGCTCTGTTGACGTTTTATGAAGTTTTAACGGATCAATTTCTTGGTGTAAAACTGCTGTTGTCTGATAAACATGCTGAGAGGATTGACTGTTAATGGCATCCCATACATATATTAAGATTTAATGTAATGTACTGTAAGTTCCTTGAGCTTGAGACAACTACTTGGATGAAAATTAACCTGCCATAGTCATTATTTGTTACATTTGCTGCCATTAGCTGCTATAGTCAACATTTGAACATTAACATTGGAGCTAAAAGCTCTCTCTCGTAGTAGCAAACCTACAGTCTCTAAACCTGTAACTCTATAGAGAATTTAGTGTGTGTACCATAACTTTACTAGTCCGTTGTTTACCCAGCAGCTATTTTCAGACAAAAACATTCCAAAAAGTAGCTGTTTAACCTGTACCATTAAAAAGCAAAGACACACAATGTATATAGTGAAACGTTTAGCAGCTAAAGAGACAGTTCCCTCAGTTGGAGTTGGAAATGACAAAAACTGAAGTAAAATGTAGGAGCTAAGATTCATTAGGTGAAGACAAACAACACCAAATGCATTACATTAGATTTCAAAAAGTGTTTAATTCAATAATAATAATAATAATAACCTGAGCTTACAATACAGTGTAAATACAATCCCCTCCCAAAGTACTAGAATGGCAAGGCCAATTAATTTGTTTTCAGTATACCGAAGACATTTAGATTACAAGACCAGATAAAGTAAAATCACTGATTTAATTCTAAACACTTTAAGCATGATAATTTTTTTGCTTTAATGCATAAACAATCTTACTAAACTGTGGATTTAGAACGGAAAACAGTTTTTCATTCATCAGTTCATCATTTCTGGAATGTTTTGGGCAGGGCAAAATGGAAGCCTGATGACGCACTGCAACCACTGAATTGAAGTGAACCCAGAGCACCTGGAGAGTACTGCTTATTTTATCATGACTTTGAAACTGAGTTTTATACACATGCAGGTTTATTTAATCATTCAAATTTGGCTGGGTGGTTAATAACACAGTTCCTCAAAACACATATTCATTACTGCTTTATCCCAACTTAAAGATGAAAAAAAAGAAAATGAGAAAGATGAAAGTTCAGAATTGTAACTTTTATTTGCTGGCATTAATACCTAGATACCATAAACAGCATAGAACAGAGCATCTTTTGTTTCAGATGACGCACAATTTTAACTAAGCAAAATTATAAGAACATTTGACTGACAGGTGCAAGTGTGTATCTAGGTGTGTCTTGTGTGATTCATTTTTCAATCAATAGCTCTATTCTATTCAATTCAGTTTTATTTTTATAGCGCCAAAACACAACAGAAGTCAGTGTTAACAGTGTAATGTTTAAGACCTGACAAAGTATAATTGTATAGAAAGTTACATAGAAAACCCAACAATCCCATTTGAGCAAGCTTTAGGCAACAGTGGAGAGGAAAAACTCTTTTTAGAGGAAGAAACCTCCAGCAGAACCAGGCTCATGGTGGGTGGTCATCTGCCTCGACCAGTTGGGGTGAGCGGAAAGAGAAGAGAGAAAAGAACAGCAGGCAATAAAGACAACAACAAGCAGCAAGAACATTGGGCAGGTCAACTGTACTCTAGAGATATACAGCTCCAAGGCCAAGGATACATTTTGAACCTGGGAAAACAGATAAATGGTAATAAATACTGGGATATGACTACTTGTCATAACCCAATATACAAACAACAATTTGAAATTTACTGAAAAAGAAATAAACTACTGGTGTACAGAGCAGCATATACAGAATGGGTTGACTAAGAAGAACAACCACTGATGACACATTTAAATGTACCTGCATGGCACGTGCGCACTGGCAGATAAGCCAGACTGAAAAACAAATTTCTGATAATATTTTTTTCTGTTATGGGAAAATGACAGAATGACTGTGAAGAAAATGAATGAGGGAGAGGGCGTGACAGAGTACACAAAAGAAACAGGATGCATAGGAGAGACAGAGGGAATTCTTGAATCAACTTGAAAGACCAAAAACAATCGAGAGAAAGTGACAAAACTGGTGCTGTACCCTTTATTTACAATACATCAAGAAAGGATTCACAGCGCTTAACCTTTTCCACATTTTGTTATGTTATAGCCTTATTCCAAAATTAATTCCATTCAATTCAATTCAAGTATAAGTATTCACAGCCTTTGCCATGACACTAAAATTGAGTTCTCATGCATTCTGCTTTCAACCAATCATCCTTGAGATGTTTCTACAACTTTATTGGAGTCCAGCTGTGGAAAATTCATTTTCGAAATTCAAGGCATGCACCTGTATATATAAAGTCCCACAGTTAACAGTGCTTGTCAGAGCACAAACCAAGCCATGAAGTCCCATGGCATCGAATTGTCTGTAGACCTCTGAGACAGCATTGAATTGAGGCACAGATGTACAGAAAAGGGAAGGGTACAGAAAAATTTCTGCAGCATTGAAAGTCCCAATGAGCACAGTGGCCTCTATCTTCTGTAAATGGAAAATGTTTGGAACCACCAGGACTCTTCCTGGAGAGGGCTTCCCAGCCAAACTGAGTGATAGAAGAGAAGGGCCTTAGTCAAGAGCCTGACCGTTACTCTGAAAGAGCTAAAGTGTTTTTTGCTACCAGCACAAAAACACATGGAGTATTGTGTCTCTTAAGTTTGATAATGTGAACTATATGTATCCATCTCTCCTCAGAGAGAAACCAGATTTTAATAGAGCGTGACACTGAGATATTTATGGAGCGAATAAAGTAGAGAGAGGCTTTTCTGATTGCCCAAACCAGACTGGGGCTCTCAGCAGGCAGTGGGCTGTTGATAATCCTTAATTAGAAATTAAATTCCAGAGGCAGGAAATTGTCCCTTCCTCTCCACACCTGCAGCAATTTAAAGCCAGCAGGGGAGGACTCATCTGTTTTCTCTCACCAATCGCTCCATTTAGCTCTGTCGGCGAGCAGGATAAGCGTGAAATGGCAGCATGCAGAGAAAACAGTGATAGTGACAGACATTTTTTTGTGTGTGTGTGAATGTGATCACATAGATTGACATGCACCATTATCATCCTTTTTCTACAGTGTTGGTTACACTAAACTAAGCATATTGTTTTTCGTTCCCCAAAATGTCATATGAAAGAAAAGTTGTACTGTGTTGACCTGATTTGATTCTATTCTTTCACATTTCCTCTGTGTGGACATCCAGCAGGAAAAGCTGCTTTTAGCTGTGTTTGTTTTACCAAATGCTTGAAGAACCCAAGTGTCTTATCAGACCAATTTATAATAGATTGGCTCATCCTGACATTTGCTTACTGTGGCATGATGAAGAAATTACCTGGATGTGTGACACACTTACAAAGACTTCTCTCTGTCTAACTTTTTCTTCTTTTATCTCGTGCAGCATAAAAAATGTGACGCCCAAAGTTGGTGCTGAGGAGACCCACGACGCCATCCGGCGAGCCTTTGATGTTTGGCAAAATGTGACGCCACTGCGCTTTGAGGCCGTGCCCTACAGCGAACTGGAGAGGACAAAGAAAGATGTGGACATCACCATCATCTTTGCTTCAGGTTTCCACGGTGATAGCTCACCGTTTGATGGCGAAGGGGGTTTCCTGGCCCACGCCTACTTTCCAGGGCCGGGGATAGGAGGTGACACACACTTTGACTCAGATGAGCCATGGACACTGGGCAACCCTCACCATGATGGTAAGTGTTGAACAATATTTTTATTAAGTTGGGTATGTTAATGAAAAAATGTCAGCTAACTCACATGGAATGGACCAATATAAAAATATATAGGCAAAATATATGGCAAGAAAAAGTATGTGTGGAATTTTATGGTTTTTGCATTAATTTGTAATTAAATGTGACATCTGATCTGATCTTCATCTAAGTCAAGAGCATTAGCAAATATAATGTGCCTAAAATAATAACAAAATGATTTTTCATGTCTTTATTGACAACAACAATAAAAACCTCATAGTGATTGTGGAAAAAGTATATGAACCCTTGAAATATAACTGGTTGAGTTAACTGGTTTTGGGTCATACATTACATACATTACAGACATTCTCACATTATCCTGAAAATGTTTTTGATACACTTGGGAATTCATCTTACCTTCTATCACTGCAATCTGGCCAGGCCCTGATGCAGCAAAGCAGGCCCAAATCACGATGTTTCCTCCACCATACTTTACAGTTGGGATGATGTTTTCATGATGACATGCTGTGCCTTTTTGTAGTGCTGGTACAAGTGTTGTCCAAATAATTCTATTTAGCTTCGTCAGTCCACAAAACATTTTGCCAATAGCGCTGTGCAGTGTCATCGTGCTCTTTGGCAAACTTCAGGAATGCAGCAATGTTCTTTGTAGTAAGCAGCAGCTTCCTTCGTGGTGTCCTGCCATAGACACCCTGCTTGTTCAATGCTTTACCTACTGTAGACTCATGAACACAGATATTAGCCAGTTCCAATGATGCCTTCAAATCTTTGGCTGTCACTCTGGGTCATTTCTGAACCTCAATAATGAGTGTTTGTTGTGCTGTTCGGGTCTTTTTGACTGGCTTCCCACTTCTTGTAACCACAGTCCCAAAGTGTCTCTTTCACTTTGACTCATCACTTTGTAACCCTTTCCAGCTTTATGTAAATCAACAATTCTTGATCGTAGAGCTTCTGAAAGCTCCTTTTGGCGCACATTTTATGACAAATGAATGCAGAAAACCATGAAATTCCTGGTTCACATACTTTTTATTGCCACTTGCTAATATTACAGTGTTGAAATTTAGCATCTAGGCTCTAAGTAGAGGTCTCCTTGGTCTTCAAAACGCTTGGATCCATTTCAGCATGGACCTGTGTGGAAAATCTTCCTAAATCTGTGGTATCGTAAATGAATACACAAAAACACAGATGTGATCCTAAGGGACCCTTGAGCACAGCTGGATGTGACCTGACTAAACCCTAGGATTATTTGATAGATGGACTTATTTGATATGTGGTCAACCTAAACAGCGAGAGCATGCAAACATCATTGCTCTGATTACACAACCAGTTCATACAGAGTAAAAACTCGACTTCAGAGTAGACAGCATTATCTACACTCAGTGAACCACTCACTTTGAGGCTCTGGTAGCAAGTGTGATGCATTACAGTGTAATGCCTGCAAGATACTGGTTTTGCTCGTCCGTTTACAGTAGACTTTTTATGTTCTGGTGTGATTTAAGTTTGATCTCAGTTGCTCAGTCTCTGTTTCTCTCCCTCTTTCTCTCTGAAAACATTCAAGCCTGCTAGCAGCTATCTCGCTTACAGTAATCATATCACTACTCACTTCAGTGTGAGCTTGTGCCCCAGCTGAGCCCTCAGAGCTCTGCAGCTTGTCAGGCTGTGTGTAAGCCTTCGGCGGGGTCTGTACGTCCTTCTGTTGTGTGGCTTGCATGTTGAGCAACTGTGTCCCTGTTTAGTGTTGAGATGAAGTTCAACAGATAATGTGCTTGTGTGTGCGTGAGTGTATATGTAAATCACTGGCAGCCAGTCGACTAAGCTCTCAGATCAGCCTCTGAACTTTGTACGGCCTTTAGTGTGGTGAAGGGCTTTATGAGAACAGATGGAGAAAAGGACGTAGGGAAGAATAGACTATGAAAGAAAAAGACATAATACAAGTAGAGTTTGGGCAGTGACACACCAAGCAGGCCGTCGAGGCTAGTCCATTGTTGCTTTTCAGCCAATTCTGCTGGTTCAATTAATGGTGGAACCGTAATTAAAAGTGACTGTTGGCTGTTCAGTTTAGCACAGGAAGACAAAATGGACTCGAGCACAATTTACAAATTCTTATGAAACATAATCTTAATTACAAGTAGCTATAAAGCTTTGCTAAGTGTTGCTTGTTGTTGTAATGTATATGTATATATGGAATCCTAGGTCTTCCTCTGCTTTACTTTTCTTGAATGAGCAATACAGACTACTGCCACCTACTGGTGTAGAGAGTTGTTTCTCAGTGCCACGATACAGGCAATGTGAGTCGACACAACAGTCAATCTAAATTACCTCTTGTTCTTTGATGTCAGCTTGGAGTGTCATGGCCTTAAATAAAAGCAAATGGATACTTGTCGCAGTAGAACAACTGATCTCTCATAGTCTTAAGGAGACGTCATTAAATAGAAGGGGCAAGCCTGCCCCATGGTCCAGAAACAACTCAATAGGAGTCATGGCTGTTACTGAGTCATGAATAAGAGCAATGACAGTGCGACTCGAGCGAAAGAGACGAGGACACGCTTCTAAGAACCAAGGACACAAATGAGAGAAACAAGAAGAGTCACTACGAGGAAGACACTAGCAGAAAGCGAGGATAAGAGAGAATGGCAGATCTCTATAGATAAATATTGGAGGTTCAAGAGCTCATAAGAGAGACAGATGGAGAGGGAAGGACTGAGAGAGCAGCATAGTGAGAAGTAAAGAAAACATTTGAAAAGGAAAGGGGAGAGAGGAGAGCAGAGGAGATGAGTGGGAGCTGTTGAGCACCATGTATTAGAAAAGAAGTGAGGAACTTGCTGTCGAAGGCTCAATTTTAAATAGGAGTGGAGGGGCCTTTGTCAGCTGGGATAATAAGTTGTGAACAGCTTTATTTAAGGCTTTTGGGAATATGTTGTTTGATCAAACTGACTCCGGCAGGTTGAGTATTGCAATAGATAACAACTTCCTCAAATAAACCAGGCATACAGTATGCCTGCTGTTTCATCCATGTGATAAACATAAATTAAGACACATATGTCCAGGTGAAGACATTCTGAACATGTGCACACACACACACACACAACCTGCATTATCATCCCTGCTGTCATGCAGTGCAGGAAGGAGAAGCAGCTGTCACCGAAGGCTATGATTCACCCCCTTCAACACACACATTCAGGCACACTCACTTCTACCCCTCAATGCAATATTAATACGGCCCTGCTGCGGCCCACACTGCTGTGAAAACATCCCATAATGCATGCTGTTCTATTACGCACTCTCCAGCTGGCTTTCCAGCCAAATACAGTATGAACGTGCACTGGCTGAGTCCTGAATGCTGGCCATGGTGGGTGAGCAGTTTGGGTTACACTGAGAGGCAGATATGACTTGAAGTATTTTGTGCAGAGATATTGAATATCTTGAAATTTAACAATTCTTAGGCCAAAGACTACTACAGATATCAAGTACTTTGTCTTCCTGCCAGATTGTTTTTTGTCTGTGTGTTTGGCACAGTAGCAAAAACCTCTGAGGCAGCATGTAGATTTTGGCAAGTAAAATCAAGTAAGATAATAGTACTGAGTATTGCTAATGTGACGACTAATAATTTCATTTTGCACAGTTGCAATTGACTTAGCATTGATTGTGTATTTATATATTTCTGAGTCAGTGATTCTTTTTCTTTCAGTGAACACCTTTAAAGACAATTAGACATTTATTTTGCCAAGTTATAGCTCTTTGACAGTAAGATGTGCTGTGTGGCCGGGCCGTGTGGGCGTATGCATTTGGTACACATTATACACTACGCTACACTCTGCTATCTGTAAAACAGGAGGCTTGTCATAATGCAGTGATAGGTTTGATTCCTGCTTTATAGAACCAAAATTGTACTGATTCTCGAATTTTAAGCTCTCCTATTAATATTGCATTATAATACAAATACAAATACAGAATTTAGATTAATACATTATCATGTTAATCTATCATTTATAATATTTTTAGGCATTAGCAAGATAATAAAATATGATCAGGAAGTCTGATTTGACTAGGTTTATAAAGTCTTATTGGATGCCACAACACTACACATATAGTGAATATAACACATAACATATTCAATTCAATTCAATTTTATTTGTATAGCGCTTTTAACAATCGTTATTTTTGCAAAGCAGCTTTACACAAGCAAAGAAACTATGGCATTTTACACGAACAGTGAATTTGTATGAATCATAATATAATAATAACATATAATAAGGCAACATCTCTGCATTATTTGGAAACTAATGGCCACACAAGACAGGACAGCATGTGTGTTGGTTCTTCGTCAGTGCAGGGTATGGGCAAACTCTATGCATAGGTCAATGTGCAGCCCAAATAACTGGAGTCTGCATATAGCACACTGACTCTGCAATCACCAGACAAGTAAAGTAGATCACGTATGTGTACATCTAAGGGCAAGAAGCTGAACAGTTAGTTTGTGGATCTTTCTATGTTGGCATGTGGTTTCATTCAAGTAAATGTGTCTCTGTCCAGAATGCTGCCTTTCTGCTACTCTAAGGAGCGATGCCTTTGATAGTAGATAGTTGATAGTAGTAATCTGCTGTGGAGTTGATAGTTAAACTTATTAATCGCTAGCAGGCTTACTGATGTGTTTGGAAGGTAAAAAGACATTATACATTTAAATTTTAAATTTTAAATATATGTCTGTGGCATTTTGACGAATACCTACATGTTTCCTTTTGATTCCATCTGGGCCTCTTCCACCTTTGCCAGCACTTTCATTCATCTTCTCTATCTCCATGTATCCTTGCTTTGTAGTGAACAACTGGGAATCATGTAATTTGTAGTCACATTGCATAATCTTTTGTCTGGGTTTTCTTTTAATTTTCTCATCTCTTTCCATTCATGTGTTTTAAAAGTTAAAACACACACATGCACACACTGTGCTTCCCGTGCCTGTCATATCTAATCCTCCTACACTGTTGTTGAGAAGGATCAGTCATTACAGTGACCATCACCAGCCCGGCACCCGTTCATGTTGTTTTTGTTTTGGATAATGACGTCACTGGTGCTAACTGGAGGTTTAATCTCTTTCTGCATGGAGACAAACATTTGGATACACATGCTGTAGTTGTCACACACATGTACTCTACATGTTTTTGTCTGCATGTTGCAGTTGCACCACAACTCAGGGTAGAGAATAAAATACACATTTTCCAGCACATGAAGCTGCATTTGCATCAGCAAATGACATTTTAAGAGAGACTTAAATATCGAGTTTACAGCTGCTTAGTGAATGTATGGGATTCTATGTTATTATTGTAGAGAGAGGAGAATGCAAAGTAGGGATGGTTGGAAGTGCAGCAACTGGTCCACCAGACCACCACAACAGTTTTCACAGAGGCTAACGTTAGCTTGTGTAGGCTAACGAAGCGACTGCTGCTAATAACATTACTACATAAGCGACAGTACAGTTCAGGTGTGTGTGCACCTGAGGAATTTCTGTATTATATATTTTCTTTTTGTTGGCTGGGAGCTTTCAAAACATGTGTGACTTAGAATCTGTCCTGTCACTGAACCAGACCTGCAGCTAACAGACAGGTCATGTTCACTTGTGGTGGTTTTGTCTTCTGGAGCTGCGACACCTGATCTGACATGAATATTTGTGTCACGGTTTTGTCCTGGTTTTAGAACCATTATACCTCTAATACAGATAGATTCATTTTCATCAGTATAAAATTAGTGATAATAATTTG
This sequence comes from Anabas testudineus, assembly GCF_900324465.2. NCBI lineage: Eukaryota > Metazoa > Chordata > Actinopteri > Anabantiformes > Anabantidae > Anabas > Anabas testudineus. Next base: position 31,441,038 of record NC_046611.1, read on the forward strand.
ATTTATTTTTTTATGCAGTCCTACTAAACCCTCTCCTCTGTGTTGTCTGTGGGAACAAGGACAGTGATTGACAGTGAACTCCATCATCAAACCACACACACCAAACCTCAGAACATTTTATGCATGGCATGTCCTACTTGAAAAGAGATCAGAGCGCCAGCGAGTGAAGAGTGTTTGACACAGACAAAATCCTTTTTTTATGAAGACTAACAGACAGATTTAGCTGTTTTCCAAGCCTCCTCCTCTCTCTTGTTTGCAACAAAGTGTGTGTCAATCTTCAGTGCTGCTTGAAAACAGTGGGGTTTACACTCAATGGAAAGGATTTGTTTAAGCAATATTTATATGAGCAGACATTTACAAAAGTGGATTAGAAATCCAGTTTGGCTAGATGATGTGTGTTTTGTTCCATCTTAATCAAACTTTGTTCATATCAGATTGATCTTTTCAATAAAGTGGGTCACATTTCCACTTGACAGAAAAATTGTACATCCAGAACCTGTCAGCTGGTAAGTGTGATGTATTTAGAGATGCTGTATATCCCTACCAACAGTTAAAAAGATAAATATCCTGGAGGATTTGTGTGTTTGATTTATATATCCATCCTTGAAGTAGGTAATAGCACCACCTCATTATAAAACCTGTTCAATGTCTTTTTCTTTCTTAGTTCAGAAAGTTCATTTTTGACTTGGTGTCTTTAAGCTTACTAATAAAGGACGAGTCAAATATTAAAAAGACACACTCTGACTGATGTCAGTGGATCATATTGTGTTTGTACGTTGCTTTCTTTGTCTCATTCTATGTCACACTGTGGAAATTCACACTTGTATGCGTTATGGATTGCACAGTGATGACTGATTATTCAGGGATAGCAAGAAGATGAAATGTGATTGAATGAAACATCATGAAAAATCTTTAAAAAAATGTGAAATCTGGTTGCAGAGGCAGCGCTAGAGGACATAAACGAGAGGATTGTGGAGGGATTTAGTGCGAACAGTACAAGGTGGAAAGGGAGATGATTAGATTGTCTTTTCATCAGCTACCAATGTACCGCAATGACTTTTGAAAGGGACTGCATCTGCAGAAGTTATTTTTTTGTTTGACAGGTTCCTATTTTTATACAACAGAAAACATGTGATGTGATGTGTGATTTATCACAAGGTCATCATTGTGGGCTGAGGCCGCTGTGTATTTCATTGTAAAAAAATTACAGTGATGCACATAGGAACAGATATAACACATTTTGACTTTCAATCACACCTAGGCTGATAAAATTTTACAAAAAAAAACAAAAACATTGTACCACCACTAAGACATACCACTACTTTACACAAACGCCTAGCCTCACCCGAGGGACAGTGACTTATAAAGCCTGGTATGCCTTCAGTGACCTCCAGCAACATAATGCAGTGTGTGAGTTAGACCTACACACAGGAAATGAGAGATTTCAGGTTTATTAATATTATGTTCTTTGCACTTCCTCCCAAAATGAAACAAAGAGTTTAAACACAACCATCACTAGTATGATGATGTATTGATGGTCATAGAAGAAAAACTTGGCTCCCTAGCATTGATCAGCATAGTGGTCTATTATCAAAGTCCAATCCTGTACCTTGATTGTACAGCCAAAGTGGCTGTCATTTTGTGCATTTTTACCAGCAGACAATGAAAGGAGATCAATCTTCTGTAATCTTTCATGCGTTAGGGAATTGTAAAGAAAGAAAACTGAATAGAAAATCAGAGATAGTAAAGGGGGTAGAGCACAAGAAAGAAAAAAGCAGGTGAGGTTGAGCAGTGGAAGTGCATACGGTGTCAGTGCCACTTTATTTTTAGGTTGCTACTCCCGCTGAGTGATGAGGCGGAAGCGTTGAACTCTCTTTCTACTCTTCTCCTTGTTTCCCTTTTTTCTGTAGTTCCTCCTGTGTCACTTTATAGGTTTGAGTTCATTGGTATTAGTTAAAGCACTGTTAAAAGTAAAATAATGAATTGGGAGCAAGGTAAGAAAAAATGACAAAGATCACACATATCACTCGTCTTCCTACAAAGACAGGTGATATCTTCTTTTACCATCTGAATCAGATGATCAATCAGAAATGATGTGGAATTCACCTAATGATTTTTTCAGATTTGTTTATATTTCCTGCTGACAGTTTCTCTTTGTTGTTCAGACATCACAGTTTATATTTTTCCAAATGTTGGAAAGAGTGCGTTTATACAGTATATTGTTTGGACAAAGTTTTTGGAAGTTTGTCCATCTGTCTTTTGTCAGACTCTAGTCACTCAGTCTGTACATTGTAATGGTCCAGGTACCAGGTTGGTACTCTGCTTCTACGTGTTAGTGTTTGGCTTTGTTGTTCCATTCCTGATGTATTTTTGTTTTTAATTTGGTCTAATTTTCCAGATTAAACGGTCAAGTAAAGTTACATCTAATCTCGTTACTTTCAGGTGCTTTGCAGTGGATGTTTGTATTTTTTTGTTTGCGCATATGTTTGTTTTTTGGCACTTTCTTTTTTCGGTCACGTGAGACTCTGAAATTCTAAAGAAACCTTGGGAAAATCCCTAAAACTAGATATTTTATGGAACATGGTTGTGGCTTAAAATTAGTGGGAAGAGTGCAAGTCATTAACTGACTAATAATCAAGTCTACACCCTACTGAACACCCTTAAAAGTACTACTGATAAAGAGTGTCATCTCAATAAAGATGGATTTTTCATAACTTAGATTAGGTATTTGTAGTTATTTGTATAATGTAAAAAAAATCCAACAACTGGAACACCGACAAGATACAAACTGGTATCTACAGTCTCTAATCTCTAGTCTTAAAGGGTATGTCAGGAATGTTAAATAATTCCTAATTGTTTTGCAGTTGCTGAGCTTGACATTTTGCAGGCTCTGTATTAGGGCTGCATGATTTGGTGAATCATATTGCGATTATTTTATGCTATAGCAGTACGATAATGGAACATGTGTCTACTTGCTTGGTTATCAAGTGAAATGAGTATTTCCCTACTCAACCATACAAAGAAACTAGCATAAACGTATAATACCGTATAAAACTCTAGACAGTTACAGCGATCATTAGGTACTGTACTGTATTATTTTTCATATATATCTGCTCTTTTTTTCTAAAGCTTTCATTGTATGTAAACAGTACAGACTGAATTGTCAGAAATAAAGTTCACACTACTAAACTTCCTCTTTCTGTCTCTCTCAGGAAGTAAATGGGGATAATCAGATGCTTTTTCTTACCACAGGTGCAGACCTTTGTCTTTTTAATGGAAGTTTAAGTATGCATGAGTTGTGGGGACAATCCAACATGGCTAGATTTGGGCAGACAGAAGGAACGGTATTGATGGTTAGCTTACTTTAAGTAGAGTTTGTGTGAGGACACGGGGTAAAACAACACAGAAAACTTACACACAGGCACACACTCTTCAAGACTGCTGGAAGAACACTGCACACTGCAGTTGACATTACATGATGTAACACTGTTATATGATGCCGAGCAGTATAATGTATGGCATGAACCATGAACCGTCTAAATATATTTGATGTAGTAAAATATTATTTAATATATTGCCCAGTGACAGCTAGGAATGGCTCCAGCACTTCTACAAGTCTTGACTGGAAAAGCAGTTAGGATAATGGATGAATGGATGAGATATGATATAAAACATACAGGTTAGTATTTTTAAGTGGCGGCAACGAGTGTACTGTTTTTCTTTTGTCTGTGCTTGCTTCTCAAGCAACATACAGACTGTCATAACCAATGTTTGGTTGAGATTGTTGGGGCTGTACATGGCCTGACAGAAAGAGCTGCAGGCACTATTCAGGCATGCCTGCAGCATTCCTAAATAAAGGTGGTACTACAGAACATTTTTTGTAAGAAAGTGGAAGTGTCTTTTGTCGGATTGACCTAATATGTATATATGCAGCTATTAGAATATAGCTTTGTTTTTGTTATTTGTATTTATTTATTTATTGGTAAACCCAACCTCTAGTGTTCTCTGCCTTTTGAAACTACACCTATAAATTGTATTATTGTTGTGCAATGACAGTGTTTATTAATAAAGGGTGTTTTAAATGCACCAGAGCTAGCCAGGAAGCTATTAACCATCTGCATTTGCTAAACGACTTACCTTAAAAATTGAATATAAAAATAAAACATTTATACAAAATATTCTAAAAACAAAGGAAAAAAAGGAGCAAGCAAATTAATGATAAATCATAAATAATCATAATAATCACTAATTAGACATTTGACATTTCAGAGCACTGATATAGTAAACAATAATGTTAATAGAAATGTGGCCTATAGAAATCAACATTACATTGATTCGATTAATTGAAACATACTAACTGGCATATAAAAGAGCAAACTGTTTCATGGTACGAACCGTTTCCAGACTTTGCAGTACTGGCAGATGGTGACAGAAGAAACACTGAAAAAATGGAGGGGTGATATTGTTTTTATGGCAGGAAGCCAGAGAGTTTATGAGAACTAAATATCTGCTAATATTAGCTGTGGCAGTAGCACGTGTGTGTCAGTCATGTGTTTTATTTAAATTGTTTTTAGATATGTCACCTGTGGGAAAATATTTGTCTCTGGTGGTTACATAACCATGGTAGTTTAATTAAACATAACAACTATGAGTGCCACTTTGGAGAAAGATAGAGGATTTAAATAATTGCTTTTACACTTTGGCAAAGAAAATGAGCTGAAGAGAAAGACAGCAGAGATATCAGCATGCGTTCCTGCCCACCAGGCTGCCACTAGAAATAGACGGCCGCCTACTGACAGCAGCATCAACTTCCACGTGGGTGACGGTACTCTCTTCCGCCCCCACACATGAACACACACGCACACACAAATTGTATACCTGGGGAGGCTTGCCCTCCCACCAGTCAGTCAGATGCTCTCATAACCTCATACCCATAATCCTTAGCAAAGAGTGTAAACAATCCTGCTGAGGGTACATCTCGTTCTGAGAATGCCCACATTTTATAAACCTTCAAGAAACACCTCTTGTGCATCTTCTTTTTCTATTTAAAGGTAGAAGTAGCCAAGTTGGCATCCCTGATATAGATATTTGGAAATTCTAGGCTGCCGTAGCATACCAACATCAATGAAATCTCACTCTTTGTTACAAATTGGACCAGGAAATCAAAGAAATTAACCCTGAATGTGCCTTGTAACCTACTTACAGTACATTAAGACCTCAGGCTAGGAACTCTGAATGCATTCACAAAGGCAGCATCTGTCAATATCTCACTTGTAGTTCAGCATCCTTCAAGAAGCCCTGCAACACAAAGCTGTAGACATTTGTCGCAGCTTCTGCCTCAATTTAGGAACTTACACACCTAACGTTTTTAGATTATTTTTAAAGGGTGGCATTGCTAAAAAACTTTATAAGATCTGTCTTACAGTATACTGTATTGAATTTGGGGGTTTGTAGCAATGTAGAAAATGTTGTGTAGTTTATTGGAACAAGCTGAGTTTTAAACGTTTTTGCCATCATTTCTGTGGTGAAATAACATTGCTGTCTGCAAACATATTATTAATGATTAATGATCACAATGAAAATGTACGCATATCCTCGCCTCCCTCACAGGTGTTGCACAGAGATAAACATGACAAGAATAAAGGATGTCCTTTTTCTTGGCAACATTTTGTTCCTCCTCTCTGCTGGTTTATTTACCTCAAGTCCACTGGAGCAGCCAATATTTGGATCCTTGGCAATGTTCCACACACAGAATTTCTGTTTGTAGCAGGCTCTGTAAATAAATAATTACTCCAGTGTACTCCAGTGTACATATGTTTTTCAGCCATGGTTTTATTCTCTGACAAGCTTGTGAGAATTAAGTGCAATTGATTCAGGTCTTGCTCAACCAATGTCAACAGCCTAGAGCGAAGGGAATAGAGAGCTGTGGCAGGCAGAGGGAGAGAAGTGATAGAAGTATAGATGAGGGACTAAAGCAAGCGAAACAACTGAGATGAGGGTACTGACACTGCACGTTTAGTGTCCGCGGTAGCCACATTAACAGTGGGTTAATCAAAGTTTCCACTGGTCATCAATCAATTTCCTGTTTGATTAATCACTTCAGCTGTAGAGTACTGGTTGATTTCTAGGTGTCTGGGGAAGCAATGAAAATGACATGTACAGGGATGCATTTTCACTCCAACATGATGATGAAAATTCTTGTAATCTGATATGTGAAAACATTGGTGTTCATACTTGTGTTGAAATGCACTCACTGTGTGTGTCTGTTTTGTCCTGGGAGAGTATGTTTGGAAGCAGACAGCATGTGAAAGAGAAGTGAGCAGAATGCAGGCATTGTACTTGGCTACTTTCTTTACAATGGTCACTCTGTCGAGTCCGGCACACAGCTCTGGTTGACAGTCAGCAGTGCTGTGTGTGCCCGGGGCCCTCTGAGCCAGGCAGTGAACCACTGGACTGAGGTCCTCTGGCAGCTCGTCAGTACAGCACAGCACTCCTGGATGCCCAACACTCTTGTTGACTCGCACTCTGCTTCGCTGTCTCTGCTGCCTGTCTCGACTTTCTCACTATAGCCAGCTTCTTTCAGGGTCAAGGTTGTTCAGATTCCTGATGACATACCAGCTCAGAGAAACAACATCCGGTGTCAGTACTGTGAACTTCATCTTGGCTGGTGGATAACAGTTGATTTCCTTTTCCTGGATTCCACAGTTGAACTCAATGCCAGTGTTAAGGGCAGTAAAATACCATACACCAGTCACACTAGTCTATTTTAGCCCATTTGCTGGACCAAGCAGGTGGTCTGTGTCATTTATTTAAAGTTACTGAGGTTCTGCGTGAACAGTATCTTTGACACAAATAATAGTAGTTTTATTGATGTCACTATAAAATAAGAATATCTTATGTACCACCCGTATTTATAAACGTCATGTTTTCATGGACTAGTGATCCACCAACCAGAGACACTGTACTATAGAAACTAACATGCAGACATGATAATTCAACTAATATGGGCAATAGGGAAAAAACTGAAAATAAATTATCTACCAGTATTGCCACAAGCTGAATGAAATGATCCAAGGTATTAAGGAAACAACTCAGTGTAAATATGTAAACACCTACAATGATAAAAGTTTCTACATTGCAAAATCAAGTATTATGTACAGTAGACAGATGATCGCTAAGCTGATGGTTAGTTTAATGTCAAATAATGATTAGTGGAACTGTTTCTAGTTTATGCTGTTTTGTACTTTAATTCTACTACATTTTGGATAAATGTACTTTTTACTCAAGAGCACCTATTCAGCAGCTGAAGTACCTTTCATTCAGATAAAGATCGTAGGTACATTTTAGCTGTATGATTCTCCACTGCTGAACAGCTGCATTCCTTTAACTCTGAGGTAGCAACTTGTTACTGTGTATAGGAGACACAGTCAGGGACAAGATGGAATCACTGACGTGCAAATAAAATGTACACAGCTGCAGCACGAGATAATGGACTGTGAACTTTATTCTGTTGCAGTCTCCCCTGGCATCAGATGTGGATCTTACCGATATCAAGTACTATCATTTCTTACACATGCCTGACAAAGGAAGTGATTGAAATATTCCCACACACAAAGAAAAATAAAGCAGACAATAACTGACAGACATGCAATACCAAGTCCTGCAAATGTCATTGGTACCACGTGTAGATAAATTAATCACATACATCAATATGTGCTGTATTTTCCATTCACATGAATTTTGGCAGAATGACTGAGAGAGACACAGAGATTACCGGTAATTGACTTTAAAGTTAAATGCCTGTTTTAGCTTTTGGCTCTCTGCTACATAATTTGTGTGAAGGTAAAGACCAGAGATCATCCCCACACACACCCCACCCTCAGTTCAGATCTCTGTCATTGTGATGATACAGAATATGTACATAATGAAATTATGAATGCAGTAATTACTCATTTTTAGCCTAGTGTTAATGAACAAACTGGCAGCACCCACACTTCCCCTGGTTATGCTCATATAGATGAGCCCCTAGCTTTCCCTGTCTTATTTGTGCTAATAACCTAGATAAAGATAGATAGATATAGATAGATATAGATGTATCTATATCTATATATCTATATCTGTATCTGATTTGTGAGTCAGTGTGTGTTTATCTGCATGTTTGTAACCCTGTATTCCCATGTCACATATGCCCTCAGCCAGCAGATGGGCTGCAGCAGCAGTGGCATGTGCAGGGAGCCTATAAATTACAGAGAAGGAGCAGGTAGAGCTTTCTGGTTTGTAATCACAACCACTTGTTTACTTTACGGCAAACACTGTGTGGAAAGCATTAGCTGCAACCTTGACCTATACTTGGACACTCAATAGGAATGGAATTGGAATTTTAACAGTAATGGGGTTTTGTGCGTAGTTGTTTAAAATTTAGCTTCTATGATTTAAATATATTGTAGTGCAGGAGATTATACAATAATTTAAGCAAACATTATTGCCAAAATTGGTGGAGGGTAGAGAAGATACTGATGAAAGTACAGGACTTGCTCTCTTCTTTTTCCTCCCTGCACAGCGGTTTGATCCCCTGTATCCAGCTGCTGAAGCATCCTGCTTTATTCTTATGTGTTTGTGGCTGAGATATGGCCTGCTGACAGGAGGCTGGTGTTACAAATGCTTGAGTCAAAGGTTACCCTGGTATAATTCATCACTTCCATGTTTTGTGATTGCAAGTACAGTGGAAGATCGTACAAGATAGCAAATAGTCTTGAGTCTTATCGTTTCCTTGCCTCAGTTTTTCCCCTACTCTTCATCATTCAGTTTTTTTCAGCTTTTCCTCTTGCACTGATCACTCCAACGTCCTTTCTCCTCTCACCTTTTATATCTCTATTTATCTGCTCTTTCAAATCTTTCCTTCCCATCTTTCCATTACCTTTTGTCTCACCTTCATCTCACTTCTTTCGTCCTCTTGTACACTTTCCCCTCGCATTATCTCTTTTGTCTCTTTCATCCTTCGCTGTCTGCCTGCTATCCTCTCCGTCTCTCTCCACACTTCACCATCTACTGTGTAGGCGCTGTATACCTTCCACCTGGTAATTAGCCAGGCAGTACACACTGCCTTGGCTGTGTTTTGGCCTCAGGGCCGACAGGACGTCCCTGTCTACCACAGAGTGACTTACATAAGGAACCAAAATAAAGTAACAACACTGACCACAAATGGCCCCAGAAGCCATAAAGGCTGACTTAAGATTGAGGGATGGAAAAAGACAGAGACAGCCGTTCCTTGTGCTCATGCAGCTGACATGACCAGAACATGTGTAGTAGCTGATATACTTGCTTTTTCTGTGAATGAAGTTTTTTTTCTCATGGCTCTGTTATGTCTGCAGCACCTTGAAAAAATATATTAAAATTTTGTACAGATGTCTTCTTGTACAGAAAGAACTGATTAGATTTTGGTTGTCAAAGGGCAAGGGTCAAATTTACTGCAGCCTCAAATCTGTCATACACTTGAATAGATGTGAATGCATTACAGAAAAGGAATATGCAGCTATACAACCACAGGGTTGTAGTTCTAGTTATAAAATACAGTTCTATGTATGTTTGCATACCACTCACAGTGTATAATTACATAGAGATATTAGTTATCTCAGTTTATAATTGCCTATCAGCTCACTTGCTATTGATATTTAAAGTAGAACAAAGAACCTGTATAAAATACAAATACAACACAATAATGAGTTATGTTACATAGTCAAATAATGTCTTAAAAAGATCAGTGCAGGTGCTCACAGGTGGTTACAAACCTCACTCAGCTGCATCTTTTCTTCTAATTTCTTTCTTCCTGTGGTTGGTTTTATTTGCTATAAACTCTTATCTCCATACACTTGGTCAACATTACAGGCATGCATATATTTCTTCACTTTGACAGTATTTTTCAACTTTCATTCACTTTTTTTTTTAATTTAAATTATTATCATAAAACATAAAGCTTTTTGCTCCAAAACCATCATTGGAGGACTTTACACCAGTCCTATAAAGAGTCTCTGACATTTATACAGGCTAATATTCTCTACAGGAACCCAATTAAGACATTTCTCTGTGGTCGGCCTGTCCATAAATTCTTCAGTATTGTACCATACCTGCTAAGAAGGGATCTGAATCACCAACTGTGCCTGCTGATGCGTTATTCATGTGACAGATTTGCAGCAGATAACTGCCTCACTTTGGTAGGAATCACAATGAATAAGTGATGCTCCTTTTTCATTTCTGTTGAGTCTTGCTGTGATAAGAAAACACAGAAAGGTAATACTGAAGAGAGGTGGAAGCAGGGAGGAGTGCAGAGGGACACCTTTAAAATGCAGAATTTGAGCTTCTGTCTTTAGCATTTGACTGGCACAATCTTAGTTTGCAGTTGAAAAAGTTATTGCCAGTGTTTAATGTCTTTAGATTTGCTAATGTTTGATGCCACAACATAGAGCACTCTGCTTCTCGTAACTTTTATTTATGATAGTGTGGAAAAACCTTCTTCTTTGAAGCACAGTCATGACATTTTGAGGTCTCATTGAAATCAGGTTAATAGCTTCCCACAGACAGCCAGTGTACTATTTTAAATAACACAAGACATAGCAGTCTAACCCTAATTGTATACCCATGTGTTTCTCAACGATGATGGCGAGCTTCTTTATGGATCCAAGTCGACATCCTGGCAAAAGATAAGAGAGAGTGTTGAGGAATGTTTTTTTTTTGTTGTTGTTTTGATTGCTGGTGATGTAAGTTGTTACTTGAATCCGTGGTTTTAAATCCCAAATATCTGTGCCTAATACAGTTGGAATTAGGTTGGGCTTTGGCTTTCAGCCACCGAGGGTTTCTCAGTCAAAAGTTCAACCCGCTGTAGTCATCGGCTTACCACACTAACTACAGAGATCAGGGCTTTCTGTGTACATGTGTGTGTGTGTGTGGGGGGGGGGGGGGGCGCCTTTGCCTATTTACACTGAATTTTAAAAAGCCGTCCTATAGGCACTCCATTGTTAATTTTCCACAGGTTCTGACCCCCTGCTAGTAGCAGTGTGGTGCTTAAAATGACATCTGACATGAAGATGATATACAGTGCCCTTTTTATGCCAGTGGTGGTGTTGTGTGTTCTTTCCAAATAGTTCAATCTTAGTTTCATTAGTCCACAAAACACATCAGTGTGCTCTTTGGCAAACGTAAGACGTGCAGCAATGTATCAAAGTAGCTCTAGTCCACACCCTCAAAATAATTTTCTTCCAGGTACTCTTAAAACATACTTTTCACATACTTTTTCCACCAACAGTATGATGTTTTTTCAGAAAGACATAAAAGATCAGAATTGTTGTTGTGTTATTATTTTAGGCACATTATATTTGTTAATACTTTTTTTAAATGCTGACTCAGATCACATTTTATGACAAATTAATACAGAAAACCATGAAAATCCAAAAGGTTCACATACTTTTGCTTGCCACTCCGTGCACATGCTGTGTGTTTGGATAAATACTGTGTAAATATACAAAGACTATTTTATTGTTTAACCATGAGCAACATGGAAAATTTCCCTGAGAAACTACCAATTTAACCAGCCAGTACAAAACTTGCAGAACTACTTTGGCACTGTCAACCAGAGCAGGTGCGGCCTGACAAGTCGCAAGGTTTCAAAGAAGGAACCTGGGGCTGACCAAGATTTGGACTCAATTTTGTATGCTTGTGACAAACATAAAATGCTGCAAACAAAGTTTCTGTGGAGCAAAACACTCACAGATCTTCTGTCTTTTCTCTCTCTTTCTATTTCAAGGTAATGATTTGTTCCTGGTAGCAGTCCACGAGCTTGGTCACGCGCTGGGCCTTGAACACTCCAACGATCCCACGGCTATAATGGCTCCTTTCTACCAGTACATGGACACAGACAACTTTAAACTGCCCATGGATGACCTGCTGGGTATCCAGAAGATTTACGGTATGGCTTCATTTAAATGCACAGGCTAGCTTTAATAAACACAACATGAACAAGGTGATTTGTTCATGTGTTTATGCGTGAAGCACTGGAAGAAGCTGTTATTGACAGTTAAACATTTTCACTGCATGAATGAATTATCTGTATCAGTTGCTTCCAGTACTGATGCATATCACTGAAACTGAACTGTAAAGTGTTTACATGTCTTGGAACTTAGAATACAAGAACGTTGCATAGTTAAATTTGTCCATGTCTTCACAAAATGTGTGGCTCCAGGATAGTTTTTGTACACTTTGTTTGTGATCCGATTTTGGGCGATCAGATCAAACGTGAACAGTTGAGACACTGCTCACAAGTGTCCATATACACAAGGGGCCAAGAAAACCATGTTTTATTAGATTTAGATTTGTCACTTTTTCCAGCAGTTATTCAAACCAGAACTAGCACAAGATAACTTTATTACCCGAGTTCTACATTTAAGATTACATCAGAGCATTTTTGAGTTGACAAACACTTAGTGCAGTGTTTCGTCTACTCACAAAGCTGACAGCTCTATTGTGGAGCTATAACACCACAGTTTTAAACAAAGCACCAGGATAGTTTCCATTCCTACACTCAGTGTTGAATTAGCAGATCATGGTGGTGAAATAAACCTCAGTCTAGACTTGCTTTTTATGTACTGTTCCCTTGTGGTTGGGTTGTTGTAAAAGAGCCATATTTTTTATATTTATTATTTAAATGTTCATGCTGTACTGTTGTCTCTAAGCAAGAAGAACTCAGGTTTGAATACACGGGCTGGGTGCCTTTCTGTGTATTTGTTCTCCCTGTGTCTGTGTGCGCTCTCTCCACGCACTCAGACTTCATCCCACCATCCAAAGATTCAAATGTGAGGTTAATTGGTAAAACTAAATGGCCCATAGGTGTGAGTGTGTATAGTTGTCTGTCTTTAGATAGTGTGTCAGCCCTGTGATAGACTGGCAACCTGTGCAGGGTGTTCACTACCTCTCAACCAGTGACAGCTGGGTTAGGCTCCAGCACTCCCGCGACCCTTGACAGGACAAGTGCTTAGGATAATGGATGGCTGTTCATGCTGTCATTTCAGTTTGACATATAAGTTAGGAAACAACTTGTTGGTAAGTGACAGCGTTGCTCCTGTCGGGCCTGTAAGTCCAGTCCAGCTCTGCTTAGACAACTCTGGTCTGTCACATGAATATGGCCACACACATACACATAACAACACACACAGAAGAATCTGCCATCTGTTAACATGGTCAAGACATGTCCCTCTGGGAGCCATAGACCTTGGCAAGTGATCAAATCTGTCCTCATCCTGTTTTACTTCTTTTCACCGCTGCCTGGACCCAGAGTTGAGCGGCAGGACAAGTGATCACAGCTCCTCACCCAGAATCTCTCTCTTTTTTTTTATTTCCAGCAGCAGTAGAGTTGTGAAGTGTGAGGAGTTGAACAATCAATCAATCTATGAAATGTTATTTCATGCAGGTTCAAAGTGCTTTACAGACCACTGATCAGCTGATTGGACAGTAAACATGAAGAGAAAAATAGTTTTAGACAAATTAGAAATAAAAGAGATTGAAGGTAGCAAATGCAAACATTTCTGGCTTTTATAGGTAGAACAGAAAGGAGCCCACCCTGCTGGATAAAAAAATGACATCCTCAATAAAAAAGTTTCATTTTATGACAAAGCCAACCTAAGCCTTAAAGTTTAGGTCTGAGACAAGGCTGACATATGTTTATTGGAGTCAGTATGTCCCTTGGGAGTCATTGTCACTCCTCATTTTTTAATCTGATACAAACTGTAGAAGACTAGACAGACTCCTCACACTTCAGTGCTGTGCTAGCCTCCTTTTGTTATTCATGGCAATATGGATGCTAGATTAGGAAGCTAAACAGACACAAAAATGTGAGTTGCACTAGATTAATGACTGTAGAAGTTAAGGTACAATAAGAAAAGGTGTTTTCAAAAAGATGCAAGATTTGTAAAGGTGCTGAAGAGTAAGGTGCATCCCAGTCCCAGCTCTATGTTTTATTTAAGAAAGTGATTATTTAGATTTACATTGATATTACGTATATTGGTATTCTGTTTGTGAATGCATTACCCATTAATCCAGATTATGATTAGGCCTGTATTGATTAGTAGAAATGCATTATTAGCTCAAATAATTTAAACAAATCTAAATCATGTAAATATGTTGTGGGCTATAATTATACCGAGCTCACGGGGCCATGCAGCTTGATAGAAATGATGATAAATAACTCACACCTAACACCTGGCAGAGAAAGAATTTACAGATGTAAGAGAGAAATACAGTGAGGGAAAAAATTATTTGAACCCCAGCTGATTTTGTAAGTTTGCCCACTAACAAAGAAATGATCAGTCTATAATTTCAATGGTAGGTTTATTTGAACAGTGAGACACAACAATGACAAAAAAAATCCAGAAAAATGCGTTTCAAAAAGAGTTATAAATTAATTTGCATTTCCACGAAGGAAAGAAGTATTTGATCCCTTCGAAAAACGTGCTTTAGTACTTGGTGGCAAAACCTTTGTTGGCAATCACAGAGGTCAGCCGTTTCTTGTAGTTGGCCACAAGGTTTGCACACATCTCAGGGGGGATTTTGGCCCACTCCTCTTTGCAGATCCTCTCCAATGTTTGGCAACTCGAACCTTCAGCTCCCTCCACAGATTTTCTATGGGATTAAGGTCTGGAGACTGACTAGGCCACTCCATGACCTTAATATGCTTCTTCTTGAGCCAGTGATTTGTTGCCTTAGCCGTGTGTTTTGGATCATTGTCATGCTGGAGTACCCAACCACGACCCTTTTCAATGCCCTGACTGAGGGAAGGAGGTTCTCACCCAACATTTGACGGTACATGGCCCCATCCATCCTCCCTTTGATGCGGTGCAATTGTCCTGTCCCCTTGGCAGAAAAACACACCCAAAGCATAATGTTTCCACCTCCATATTTGACAGTGGGGACGGTGTTTTTGGAGTCATAGGCAGCCTTCCTCCTCCTCCAAACACAGCGAGTTGAGTTGATGCCAAAGAGCTCGATTTTGGTCTTATCTGACCACAACACTTTCACCCAGTCTTCCTCTGAATCAGTCAGATGTTCAGTGGCAAACTTCAAACGGGCCTGTAGATGGGCTTTCTTGAGCAGGGGGACCTTGCGGGCACAGCAGGATTTCAGTCCTTCACGGCGTAGTGTGTTACCAACTGTTTTTTTGGTGACTATGGTCCCAGCTGCCTTGAGATCATTGACAAGTTCCTCCCGAGTGGTTCTTGGCTGATTCTTCACCGTTCTCATTATCATTGAAACTCCACGAGGTGAGATCTTGCATGGAGCTCCAGACCAAGAGAGATTGGCAGTTAATTTATGTTTCTTCCATTTGCGAATAATTGCACCAACTGTTGTCACCTTCTCACCCAGCTGCTTGGCGATGGTCTTGTAGCCCATTCCAGCCTTGTGTAGGTCCACAATCTTGTCCCTGACATCCTTGGATGCTCTTTGGTCTTGGCCATGGTGAAGAGTTTGGAATCTGGATTGATTGATTGCTTCTGTGGACAGGTCTCTTTTATACAGGTAACGAGCTGAGAGGGCTGCCAATGTCAGCTCGTTACCTGCATAAGATCCACCTGGGAGCTAGAGATCTTGCTGACGGATAGGGGAACAAATACTTATTTCCTTCATGGAAATGCAAATTAATTTATAACTCTTTTTGAAACGCATTTTTCTGGATTTTTTTTGTCATTGTTGTGTCTCACTGTTCAAATAAACCTACCATTGAAATTATAGCCTGATCATTTCTTTGTTAGTGGGCAAACTTACAAAATCAGCTGGGGTTCAAATAATTTTTTCCCTCACTGTATATGTATTTCCAGTGTATGAAGTAAGTTGTTCACAGCTCAAGTCTCAGTCACTGAGACCTACAGTTGAAAACAGATTCTGAAAACAAATAAAATCAAAACATTGGTTCTGTTTTAATTTCAATCAGTGTGTTAGTTATGATGCTGTTTCAGATGAGTGAGCTCGGCTGCAACCAGTCACCAACAGGTTCCACGAAGGATGGTCTTGTGTATCCTTGCTTATATGTCCCCAGACACTGATCACCGGCCCTCTGACTGAAATAACAGGCTTTGGTACATCTTTCTACCTATGTAGCAATAGGGGGTCAACAAACAATGAAGCCAGGCAGATTAGCATGACGCAGAATGTGAACGTGAGTTCTAATTCATGTTTGGGAATTACCCTAAATCAACATGGTCTTGATCCATCTATATAAGTAAGCCCCACTTTTCTGGGTATGACTTTTAGGACTCCAGATGAATTCAAAACCAGCTCCAGAAAGAAATCACTGTGTCACATCATCAACATTATAATCTTGATAATTCGGTTATCCGTGTATGTACACGGCCCTGTTCCCTGGTTTAAAGTGAGCCAATCAGTAATTCAACAGTAGAAGAAAAATCTGATTCTAAAATACCCAAAGTCGGTCTAATGCCATGATTTCTTGTGTGAGTGTTCCCCTGCTTATATAACCGCACACTGCCTCAGTTGGACTAATCTGGGATGGATTTCAGGGGATTTAGTTCAGTCAGTGAAGGGAGTCTGTCTCATGCAGACCCAGTGATCAGAGTTGATCGGCTGATTAGTCAACCAGTGCAATGCTTTATCTTTATGTTTGGTTGCTTTCTGTAGATGAACTCTTAGTTAAATTACTGGTTCCTCATTCAGCATTTTAATCCTCTTTTCATTCGCTTGCTGAGTTCTTTAATCATTGGTGCATATCTCCTGAATGTTTACAGTAACTCTTCAGGCTGATTATCTTTATGTGCTGCCATTACTCATTGATGCTTTTCATGACCTGGGAGGAGGTTGGTTGTCGCATTTGCGTCTTTCATATTGCACTCATCTACCCCTGCATCTGTTGGCCCCAGTCAACACATGGCAACTCATATCCTCGTTTTCACAGTTACAGTGTTATTCATGCATCGTCATGTGTTCAGTTATTCATACACACAACCCACTTGCCTCTGCCTCTCTCCTCTCTCCTTGCTCCATCTCTCGCTCTCCTTCGCTCATGAAATGTTTGAATCTTTACTGGCACCAGAGCATGTGTGGACCTCTGTTTCAGGGGTCCTTTTATTTTTATCTCCACAGTATATACATTTTTAAACTTTTTTTTATTCCTACGCTTTTTTTTTTTTTTTTTTTTACAGTTTAATTCATCTTAGGATATTGTATATATTGTTTTGATGAACTGATTCTCTAAACTTGGCAGACTCTGCTCACTGCGTCTTGCATGAACTCATCTTGCTTTTCTGTCTTCTCTTTTGTGGCTTGTGTTGTCAGTCTTTGGTGCCATATTTTCTATTCACTTCTTCCCTCTTCCTTTTACTATTGTGGTTCCAGTTTCACCATAAATCATTGCCTGAGCATTTGGCTCCCTTGGCTTTGGCTCAGGTGGCTTGGTTTGCTGTAATTGGCACAGTAAAAATGAAATCATTTGTATATGCATGCTTACATCCCTGAGTATGTGGAAGTTTTGCACATGTGAAGTACTCTGTCTTCTTACTACACCCTTAAGGCCACAACTTAGGGCTAGCAAATCTGTGAATTATTTTCTTGTCACAAATTTGCCATTCATTTGTCATGTACTTTGCCTCAGTTAAAGGAGTAACATTTTGAGTCAGACTAGTTGTTTCCGCTGTTTGCAGTTTGAAGCTTGAAGCTTTTTGTTGCTTGTTTATTTGGATCCCCATTAACCACCACCAACCTGCATACTATAACAATGTAAGAATGGTATTTGTCAACATAAAATGTCATCATCTGTGGTTTACAGTATAATTAATGATGGCTACGATCCTCAGACCCTCAGGCAGCACCGCATTAAAAACAGACAGGGTTCTGTAGTGGAAGTCACTGCATGGACTCATGAAAACTTCTACTATGCAAAGAAAAAAGTAAATAGAAACAAGATCCAGAAACACCTTTGCCTTGTCTGGGCCTGAGCTAGTTTAGGATGGACTGAGAAGAAGTGGAAAACTAAGGAGGCTCCAAACTGTTGTGCAGCTGAAATCCTATGTCAAGAAATTTGCTTTTAAAACCAAAGCAAATGTTCTCCTTAATTCTCATACATTTCCCACAGCGTTGTGAAAAGAACTCACTGGTGTATATGTTACTGCACCAACTAAAAAACATTCCTTGCATTACGTTCAAAAATAAGGATAGATTTAAAGATCGTACTGTTTTCAATTAAATGCTCAGATGATTCTTCTAACTGGAGAAATTCCCTGACTGCTCTGTTTTAAAGTTTTCCTCGATATCATAGTAATCCAGTGAGAGTTGTCTGTCTTGTCCATTCATGGGTACACTGCAAACTGTTCTGCTGAGTCAGCAAACAATTAAATGTGGACAGTTTGAAAAAAATGAAAATACATATAAACAATATAGGGCCATGTCTTCATAATCCATGTAGTGACTTTGCTACCTGCTAATTGTAAATGAGGATTTGTACAAAGCTGCTGAAGGAGTGTGCACATTTAGTATATTTGACACACACACTGATCTGCATTCATTGCTGTATGTTCACAGTTACTTGTGCTGAACTGGAACTCTAGTCCAACTTGCATCACCTCTCCTGAGACCTCTAGTCATAAATGTGGTTTGAAGGTTCTGCTAGCAAATGATACATCTGTTTTTCTCTTACTTCCTCCAGGGCCTCCCGATAAGATTCCTCAGCCCACCAAGCCTTTACCAACGGCACCCCCTCCTCGCTCCCATCCTCCTTCAGACCCCCGTAAGCCAGACAGGCAAACACGACCTCCCAGGCTGCCTCCTGGGGACAGACCGTCCCACCCCAATGCTAAACCCAACATCTGCGATGGAGGCTTCAACACCCTGGCCATACTGAGGAAAGAGATGTTTGTCTTCAAGGTAAGTGAAGGATTTTTTCATATCAAAACAAACCTGGGGAATTTTTACATTTTATGTGTTTGGAGGAACTTCTTTCAAACCCTGGAACTGTTCTACTGTGTTAGAACACAGAAATCAGTTTGCGGGCCAAACAGTTCTATAACGTGTTTCCCAACCAATATCTACCTGAAGAGAGCCCTTTCCTGTGTGACATTAGTGGTCATATCATTTCAAAGGATGATAAAGGCAACACAAGAATGTCTCATCCCTTGATTTGGCCTAGGGGAAATGGCCAGTGTAAAAACACCCTGTTGAGAGAAACAGAGAGCTTCAACTGACAGTTGAATATGGCATGGTTTTCATAATCCTGGATGAGAACCTAAATATACAGAAGTTGGGAGTTTTTCTGCTAATCTGATTTATGTTTAGTATAAGTGTAGTGTGGAAAAACGTCACACGGAGGAAATATAAATAAGTTGAGTTGAGCTAAATGTTTTACAGCTTGGTATAAAAGTTAGTTGCATTATTTTAGGAGGGAAAAGTGTGACACTGTGCTAAGAGTCTGTCCACATATGTTGGCTTCTTTTCTGTTATTTTCAAAGTTGTGCCTGTGTGTTGTTTCATTAAAAAGCACTTTCCAGGTCACATTGAGAGAGTTTAGCAAGAATTTTGGCAAAGTGGAGATTTTACTAAGGCGTAAAACACCATGCACAGTGTGACACAGTTTTCTTTTCTGCCAACAAACAGTATTCAGCTTTCAGTTTTCATTTCACTACAGGAGAAAAAAGCAAACTTGTCGCTTCATGCATCATTATCCTTGGTCTTAGCTTGTGAGCACAAGACCTTGGCAACACACAGTAAGGAACAAAGGAAAAACCTTGGGGCAACACAAAGCTGTCCTGTGTTCTCCACAGACAGAGAAGGAGTGTTTCTGATGCTTTATGTGAGTGTGACCATATTTTTCTGAGGATATTAATAGATAGTGTTCAGTGGTTAAGTAAGAGACTTGTGCTGCAGAAAAAACATTTTCTGTCCTTTGCCCCCCCTACCCCCCTTAAACTAATGCATTCTTTAGACTACAGAATAGAAATTGACTTTATTTGATTTATTAACCATAATTAGACTTCGCTCACACTATATCTGTCCTGCAGTGGAAAGAATATCTGCTTATCACACTAGTCTAAATACAAACCCTGTGTCTTTCACATGGTGTCACCCGTCATAAGTCCTGGAACATCAGCCTGGTCTGATGCACTAATGAGAATCATGAGATTTCTACTTAACTCAGAGTTAGGACTGAGACAAAAAAGATCAGCCAAACTTGTGAGAACTTTAGGAAGTGAAGGTTAGTCGGACTTATTACTAAATCTAAATCTGACTTCCCGATTCTTTATGTTTTTATTACATTATAGAGACGATAGATTGTGTGAGGCGTGGAAATTAATTACAAACATGGTCGGTTCTGTATGCCTAGTGTCGATCAGAGCACAGTATGTAAACTACAGGTTCAGCTTAACACACTTACTGAACTACAGCATTGTCAGAACCCAGCAATTTGTCAATGTAAGTGCCCCCTTTGTTTGTTGAGTGAGTCCCCAAGGAACTTTGGTGGCTCCTGTGGAAACAAGAACTGCATGCATCCTACAAGTTGAAAATTACAGTGGAGAGTCGTACACAGTTTCCCAAATAATCCTGTATTTTAAATAAAATGCAGAAAATTAATATTATCTTAATTATTCTGTTAGCAACACGGCAATCAGGTACATGAATGTACTGTTGTTAAGTAGTACAATGCACTATATGTACTGTATGAGTGGAATAGGGTGGAAGAATTCTGTATAATATGACAAGAAAAGTAAAACAAAATGTGAACCTTCCTGTTGACCTTGACTTGAGCGGGCATGAGCACACTGAAGTTGGCTTTTGGCTTCACCACTTCAACGGTTTTGATGAATATTTGTGGGCTTGTATAAGTGGTATTACTGTAGCTCACATTGTTCCAAAGTTAGAGATAGATGGAGGAGAGAGGTGATTTGTTGCAGAACATATGTAAGTGCAGTTGTAAATCCACTGTGTTCACAGCAT
Source organism: Anabas testudineus (assembly GCF_900324465.2). Lineage (NCBI taxonomy): Eukaryota > Metazoa > Chordata > Actinopteri > Anabantiformes > Anabantidae > Anabas > Anabas testudineus. Next base: position 31,462,014 of record NC_046611.1, read on the forward strand.
TAGAAGCAACAGCAACATTGCTGACGATGATTTTCTTCCCCTTCAGCATGGTCCACATCTCAGCCAGTTGATGAAGTGTGGTTAGCAAAGTGAAATCAATAAGGCATGCCGGGTTTGACTTGGATTCACTCTATTATTGTGTTTCACATGAGGAGCAGGTGGCCCTAATATTTCTTGATTCTCTAACACTGTTCTGCCAGTTTTCTCAGAGAAGACTGAGGTATTGTGTTAATGCTTTCTTCTCTTCTGGTAGCTGCTTAACTGTAAAAGAAGTAAAACTAACTAAAATAACATCTGGAAGAATGAATGATGTTTGTGTTAGTCCAGAGCTTGATATGTTTCCTTTGGGTTCCACATATTAAGCTTAAGTCTGGAAACAGAATGATGGGAATGATTGTTGTACCAGTGTGCCTCATTTCTTTGCTTGATCTTTTGAATGACTGTCTGCTTGGTTACTTGGTGCTGTAGGCCCTTTTTGCACCGCTTGGCTATACTCTTCATCCCCTCTTGATTTTGGAAACTTCAAGTCTAGGTGATACCAGGTCACAGTGGAGAACTCAGCATTCTCACAGCCCCTGAGATCCACAGGTGGTCCAGCAATGTAAAGTAGACTACTGAGGAGTTTTACCTGGTCAAAGGCCCTGGGAACACTCAGACCAATTCAGTAAAAGCTGCTTTTCCTGATTCATTGTGAACAAATGTTGACCCACTTGTGATTGTAGACCAGTAGGACCAGTTCAAGCATGTTGAGCTTGAGATGTTGTTTTCTGTTTTCCAATGATAACCACTTAAGCAGCTGCTGCACCTTTGTGCTTTTTCTGTAAGAGAAAACTGTTGAAAACTTGGGGAAATCTTTGCCCTAGAGAGACAGAAATGATTGTTTCCAAAATATTTTAATGCTCCACTTTGGAGATCACAGAGTGCAGCTCATCAGCGTGCTGCTGAGAAAGCTCTTCCATATGCAGTTTTGAGGAATCACGAAAGCAAATGTTTTTATTTTGTTTTTTTTTTCATATTGTGGCAGGGCGTAGAAATGTATCATGATCAGTGCCAGTTGCTGTTGTCTGTAATACTGTAAATCATTAATGACCACACAAAGCATCACGCTTCCAAAAGGCTGGAGGACACATAAAAAAGTGTTCCGCACAGATAGGAGACATGCTGAACAAAAGTACTAGATCCTCCATTTTTCTTAATGCAACTTGATAGTAGTGTACTCTACATGTTGAACACCTGAATGAATACGATTGGATGTTATTTGCTACACTTCTGTGAATGAGCCAATGATTGAATTGGCTCCAGATGTTTGCATTATGCTTTACAAACAAGCCTTCAGTGCTCTGTCAGAACTAACAGTGTGCTCCATTGGTATTTTCCTGGGTCAGCGTATTCCACTGATCAAGTAAAAGAATGACATCAGATGTCAGAGCTGGGGGAGCCACATTTTTAAAACAGATTAAGTTTAATAAGGTAAAGTCCAGCATTAAGCTCAATTATTTTCCCAGCAGTGCTGAGAATTGTGTGATTTATACGTGGCATTAATCTCCCAAGTCAGGCTGGGAGTCATGCTTGTTAAGGCGGCTGTTTTACGGTTGCTCATTTTTCTTTGCAGTAAGGTGACAGAGGGTCAGTTGGGGTTCACAGATCACTGTGTACAGCCACGTAGATCCAGTGTCACCAGTAAATGTCACCATTAAAATTACACAGCTACCACTTTTATGACTGCAGTCACTTCAAGTTCACCTTTCTATGAACTCACAAACCAAATAGTAGCCCCATTGGAGTTACCAAGAGCCCATTTATTTCCCTTCAGGCTTGGAGTGTAGTAAAATATGGATGTAGCATCTCAAACATTACCTGTAGTCAAGTATAATAACCACACTTCCCTCAGCAGGCCAATTGGCCAGCTTTCATCCTGAGACAGTTTCAATAAAGGAAACTGCCACCCTCATGTGTCCCTCCTTCGAAATTCACTCACAAAGGGTCTTGCCCCTCACTGAGAGACATTTCCTTCCTTCCGTCTTGACAGATTTAGAGCAGGGGGTCCTGGGACGCCGGAGGGTCCCTTGCTGTTCAGGATCGACCACTTGACTGCCGATGTTGAAGACACTTTGATTTCGACATCCTTTAATGAGAACACAGTGGTCAAGCGAACAGTGAGATGTCCGCTCTTCTTAGTGTCTGTTGCTGGGAACAGAGAGTGTTCCACAGCACTTTTAAAGCCACCAGCTCCATTTCCAAAACTTCAAAAAAGTAAAATATAGTATTTCCCATAATGACATAAACCTACTTTAAATACTTGTTTTTCTCTCAGGCTGTGAAATAAGGGAACCAAAGAGTATACTGCACATCAGGCATACAGCTTTCATCTTGATACAGTATTTACTGGACCTCCCAAACTCATTCATCACTGTAATGAAACACTGAAGATGATCAATCACAGACATCACAAACATGATCAAGTCTTTAGTTGTTTTCTGGAAAGACCTCATCACACGGCTCACATGTTTAGGCCAGTTGTTCTCTAGAACTTGTTACAGCACTAACCGTCTCACGTTACGTTTCTATTTGTATTTCAGATTACATTTTTTAACCTACTTTCTTTTATTTCTCCCTTTATTAACCTTTTATTAGATGATGTCATATTTTTGAGAAAATGTGTTTGCACTTTCCTGCATATATAGTTGTTTTTTTACTATTAAATCAAACCAGTGCCAGAAAATAAAAAAGCAAATAGAGCAGTGAGTAATTTGCTTTGTTGTCATTGAAGTTTTCATTTGATCGTAATTGAATTGAATTGTAAACCAATTTTTTTCTAAAAACCCTGTGTTTATGTTTATTGGATTGGAAAATGTTGCCACATGGATGAACTGAAAAACTTCCAGATCAGAATAAAAACACCTGCAGGTTGAAAAGTTGAACCGGTTCTTGGAAATTCTGGCATCTCAGGCTTCAATCCTGATCCTCATCCCCCTGAATTATTAACACCTGCATTCTCTGTGCGTCACATTAACTGAGTGAGAGGTCAGCAATGCAGTCATCTTAACACTGTGTCACATTCTCACCTCCTTAGTAAAACACATGGCAGCAGCAGACGCTCACACAGGAATCACGAATCTGGTTGTTGCTGCTGGCGAGGTTTTAATTGAAATGTCAGTGTTAACCCCAACAAAAAATACATATCAATTTTCCTTCATTTCCTCTGTAATGGATGGATTTTGAGCATCTTTAAGTGGTTGTTTTCTGTGGTTATCTTGTCTGTGTTGTTGTTATGTATCCCTGATTTCTCTTTTTTTTCTCTTACTCTTTGTGGTTATTTTGCATTTCGTTCTGGTTAAGTGTGGTTGTTGTTTTGCGTCTCTCTCTGTGGCTATTTAGTGTCTTATCATGGCCATTTTACATCACTAGAGATTTTACATTTGGTATGTTTGTTTAGTAAACCTGCGATGAACTTAAATGTTGTCAGTTATAACAGCAGAACACTCTTTGTAATTTGTTGTTTCATCTATATACAAATACCTATTTATTTAAATATGAATTCAGAAAGGCAAAGTGGTTTGCATCATTTACTGGATCTACTCTGAATCAAAAGGTTGTCAAGTCAGGCCTTTTTCAGAGTTGTTGTACAGTATTAACTATTAACTGAGCCTGAGTCATTTGCAGGTTAGTTTGAATTCGTCTTCATAAAGTTTCCTCATGGGTGCAGACAAGTTTGTTAATGCTGTTGAGCAGTCTAGAATTTACATTCATATAGAGAGCCTGTGGTAAATCAGCCTTATTAGTGTAAATGTATTATCACGCACAGTGGAACAGTATGCATGACAATTAGCGCACTACCTTTCAGGGAACATAATCAACATTTTCAACTTGTGCTAAGACTAAACTTGTGATTATTCTAGATGTTGCTGTTATTACTGAGGCCTGTCTGAAATGTTCTACAAGTCCAGTCTCCTTACTGAAGCTTTATTTTCAAAATGGCAATGGGACAGTAGGGCGGGCGAGCAAACATTTTCTCTTGTATAAAGTTAAAAGGATTCAAATGGGTTGAATTTCACAGTTTGATCTGTTTTCAATTACAGGGCTGGGTTGTGTTCACAAGAAAATGCTGAACAAAAGAAATCTATGGAGGTAGTAGGTATAGCACGAGCGAGGGAGACAGTGAGGAGAAACTAGGATAAGAGACAAGGTGAAATAAAAGGAGAGAGGAGGAAGAATCCAGGGAGAGTAGAGAGTCCCACAGAAATAATTGGATTAGACAGAGAGATAGAGTGCAGTGTAGAGAGTGTTTGATAAATGGGCTGTTTATTTAGCTTTCACTGTGAATGAGGCAGCGTGTGATGATGTGTTGTCTCCCTTCTCTCTGCCTCTGCATCCCTCTCTACGAGGTCAGGCTTTTTGGCCCCAGTGCCCAATGTGTTCAGGAGGTGCAATTGGCCGTTCATTGCCGAAGGGTGGGACCTCTCGCTGGGTCCTAATGGCTTTCACAGCTGGGTCTCCCCCTGGCTCTCTCTGTCATCAAGTTTCATCCAACATCAAAAAGACACACCTTCCACTTGGCTGCACTCACATTTCCCCCCTGAAGGAAATCAGAGACTCTTGGCTTCTCATAAAGCTCCTGGCTATCACTTTGCCCCCATCATTTGATGGCTTTCCCAGTATGTTCTTCAGGTTCTACATGCATAGCAACAATTGCACATGCTTTCCAGGCAACCTGAGAACGTATATGTGAATCTTAAAGGCACCACAGCTGTCAAAGCAGCAGCCGGAGTCGATCATCACTACGAGGCCTTGTTGTCAGAGTTGGCCTTAATTTACCGGTTTTCACTGCCAACTGTGTTACAATATGCAGAATTGATTATAAATTTTTTCCTGGCTCAGAGCAGCATGCTGTTTGGTGTCAATAAACTTTTAAGTAATTAAAAATGCAACATTTAGCAAGCAGTTAAGTATTAACTAAATACTACTAAGTTGTAGTATTTAGCAAGTTTTTAAGCAAACTAATGCTGCTCACCTACTTTGTCATTTATTGATTTTCTAACATACAGACTAGAAATTTAACAAACAAGGAACTAGGAAATCACCTGAACCAGGAAACATCTTCAATTTAAAGAATCTCGTGCAAGTTAAATTACTTAAGATTAGCATTTTGGAAGAATTATTACCTGAAATGTGGCTCCACAGCACCATAACTGCTACACATGGTAAAAATAATATGAATGGTATTACCTGTCTTTATAGAAAGACATAAGTGCACGGCACCTTTCGGTCAGACTTTAATTAACCAGAATATCTCCACACTACTAAAGTTGCCTGACCTTTCTTTTTAACATGATCTTTGTCTTTTGAGCTTTGGGCTGTGTCCCTTTGTTTCGTTTTCCTTGTTGTTGTTGTTGTTTATTTGTTTTGTTTTGTTTTTTTATAACACTGTCACTCGAGTTTTGTTAACATTTTCTCTCATCTTTTTCTTTGTTCTTGCTCCTGCTCCTGACTACTGCTGTTGTAAAACCAACCGTTAAAAGACCAGGATTGTAACTAAGTAGATTTACTAATATGTGTAGTGATAGCACTGCATATCTTTAATAACAAATGAGCGTTATTTGCACTTTATGTTGGACTACTTTTTATTTTTACTCTACTACATTTCAGAGGGAAATATTGTTGTTTGTACTTGACTATATTGCTGTGCCACTTTTTTGCAGACTGCTGAGGGAACTGTGGTTAATATACCTGACAAAAGGTGCAGACACATTATGTAATAATGTAATAATCTCCTGGTAACAGTTTTAGTTTTCTGGTTAACTTCATGCAGCTACCCTCACTGTGCCACAACAAGTGATGAGGTGAAACTGGAAATCATGTGCATGCTTGATTATGCTTTTCTCTGCTTCCTAACAATGATCTCTGTTGTCTCCCAGGACCACTGGTTTTGGCGGGTGAGAGATAACTCAGTGATGCCAGGATACCCCATGCTCATCAGTGTTTTCTGGAGGGGCCTCCCTCCCAAGATAGACGCTGTCTATGAGAACAGCGAGGGCAAGTTTGTCTTTTTCAAAGGTAAGGACGCATGCTCGACCCCCAACATCATGGCTTTGTACAGCTTTGATGCATACCAAGCCCCAGTCCATATGTGTGTCTGTACCATTCTGGTTTACACCAGCTCAATTGTTTTGTTTAATATTCATCTAGACGAAATCCTAACACTGTCGCTGTCATGAATTTATCTATTGTATGCACATGCCTTTTTTTATGTTTTTTTTCTGTTATTTATTACATCTATATTACTTCTATTAGTAGTATTTACTTCTAAAATCAGTACAACAGTCTGACCTGCTGGTCACTGAGCAGCTCCACTACACCAGTTGGGGTTAAGGGTTTTGCTCAAGGTTGAGGCAGGGGCTGCTTTTTCACCACTCCTGCCCAGACTTTTTTCTCTAACCTTTTGTTTCCCACACACACTTTCTATATGTGCCTGTACTCAGAAACAAATAGAGATCTTATATCTAGCTCTGCCTGATTCCAGCATAAATCTGTGGAAGATTAAAGCAGTGTTTTGCTCACTTGGTTGGAAAATCCCCTTAATCCACCAATTCTGACATTTAATAATAACTGGTGTGTGGAGTTTCCAAAACTATTAATATGTTTTAGTTGAAGTGCCTAAACATAATTAGCAAGCATAGTGCCTAGAAATCGCAGTCACAGCACAAGCTTCACTACATACTGTCAGTGTTTGATGATCCCCAAGTTTGATTTCTCTACCTATTTGAAACGATTTGTCTACATATTCAAATCTACACTAAGCTGGCTGCAAAAGACAGAGATTTAAAGCTAATTATGCCTAAAGCCGAAAAGCCACTTAAAAGAAACGGCACACAAACTTACAGTAGCAGTCTTTTCAACATGCGCCCCCGACAGAGAGAGAGAGGCAGTGTTGATGAAAGGAGGCGTAGGTAAGCAAGGAAAGTCTGCTGGGATAAAAACTACAAATCATCACTCAAACCCATTTCTATTTTCAGCTCCAAACAATTCCTGGAAACGCACACTGCTGGTCCCATGTGTGCCACAAGCTCCGTCTTCACCCTGCTCGCTTCCTGGGCTTGGATGGCACACAGATTTAGAAAACTCATCCTAACAGAATGCTGTTTTTATTTGAACACGCTCAGCTGATTTCCCAGAAGGCTTCTGTCTTCCCCCATTTGGAATACAAAATTAGGAAGAAAGTCGGTCAGAAAACAACACGCAGCAGCACTCAAGGTCCTCATCCAAGCAGAAGCTTGAGTATCCTCTAATAGCTCCTGGTCTGATGGATTCTCATCATCATATAAAAGCATAAATGGAGGCTGTGGAATCTAGTTTGCGCTGAAGTTACGGCCGAGACGCTCATTAGCTTAGTGCTGTTAAAGCATCACAGAGCAGGCCAGTAAGATGACACCACTGATATACATTGGACATGGATTCAGTGCATGATTTCTGCAGTTTGTGTTTGACACAGACAGACATTTTAGTTTACATTGAAAACATATACCCATAAACATATACATATACCCCTTAAAAAACGTGGTCCTACTGGACAGACAAACAGACAAATACACTCCTGAGTAGGTACTTCAGTTCACATGATCAACCAACAGGGGCAGTCCTCATCACGCTTGCTGAGTGATAACAGGAGAAGTTTATCTAAGCTGCTATTGTCTACACTTTCAAAAGGTCCTGGAAGCTATAATGTGTTCCTGTTCACAAGGAAACCCTGTTTGTCTTAAGCTTGTGTTTATTTCATTTTCGCTTCTGAAAGGGTTCAGGGTTTAAATTTGAATGTCATTTGTTTGATGTTTTCCAAACTCAAAATTGGACCACCACAGTAGAATTATTTTAATAAGATACAATAAATGTATTAGACTGGTAAACACAGAGTTCCCTGTCTAACTGTTGAGGAGACTAGAAATGTGCTCATGTTGGGGTAACTCTAAGATCCACACACACACAGGACAGATACAGATAACACAGGAAAAATCACAGATGAAATGGCAACAGACACAAGGTTGTCTAGTATGAAATGGATGAGATGTATCTAGTTTACAGTACACGACTGGAATAATTACTGTTACCATGTGGACAGCAGTGTTCAGAAACATAAAACAGCTAATTCTAAAAACGTTCCATCTCCTCCCCCTTCTGTGATGATGAGTCATGTTACCCTCATGTTGGTGGAAAGTCAAAGTTTGACAGTTTGATAAACTGTGTGTTGAAGGTCAGAGTATATTGAGGAAACACATTGACAAATGTAGGTCATACACAAACCCTGAAGGAGTCAGGCAGTGTTCCCTGAGTGTGGAACCCTGATCTGTGTGTGTGTGATTGTACATAATAACTCCTACTCTGTTGGCTGTATATGTTTGTGTGTGGCCTATGCAAAGAGGAGAGGTCTATTTTTGGAACAAATCTTTATCCTATATAACATAAACTCTGGATTAGTCTTCACGGGGCAGCAGATGCCGCAGCGGCCGCTGCAACACAAGAACTCTCTCAGCTGTGAAGCGGGAGTCTGACTAGTACATGGAGATGGAGAAATCCCTTATAATGAAATGATGGAGAGAAAAAACTTTCAAAGATCTCCACTGAGGATGCTTTTTTATCTTCTATGAATGGAGTTGAGCTCATTTTAAGGGACTGGGAGCCTCTCAGGGTGTGGTGTATTTGTATGTATGAATGTGTGTGTGCGAGCGTGTGTGTGTCAGGCCCAGAGGAAGTGTGACCCAAATTGAGTGAAGTACTGCAAGAGAAAGGTGAAATTACAGGAATTTCCTTCCCGAAAAAAGGCCGCTGCAGGTCTAACCCTTCCCACCTGCACATTGAGCCAACACCCTACAGTCCTACTGTTCCTTCCTCCTGCAGATCCATGAATCTCCCTCCCTTCAGCTTGGCAGTGCAATGTAAACACTTCTTTAGGGTTAGATGTCAGATATGTGGCCTTTTATGAAGCAGGAGAATGCGTGCAAATATTACCGTGCAGTGTTCACACCCATTTCCTCTATTTGTTATAGAAAGTATTGCGTGTCATCTTAAAACTGACTCTGCAGACTCATTGTGTTTCTGTAGAGACCGAGGTTGAATCCAGCTCCCGAGATCACTAGATAACTGTAGAACTGTCCCAGATAGCATCACAGTCATAGTCGTTCAGTAGAGAATGTGTGACATAAATCAGCAAGATTGAAAAGTCATATCTGTTATTTTGCCTTTTCTTTCTTTACCATTTTCTTTTTCTCTTGTGTGACACACACCTCGCCCACTGTCTCCCAGTCCATCCTACACCACCACTGGTGACAAAGAAAAGCACTCCCCGAGGTCACACCGTGTAAAAAACTGTTTAACCCAATTACTTCACAGGAAGGAGGTGTTACAGAGAGAGGTGGACAGGAGTAAACACACTGTAAAAGATATCTTTTCTTAATATTTCAACATTATCACAATGTTGCTGAAATATAAATGTTAAAATAGTGTTCAGCTACATGGTCAGCTTTCTGGGGCAAGGCAACTTTCTAACGTGACCCCTGGTCCCTGCTGTTTCCTTTTTATTTCAGTTGAGCAGTCACTGGCTCACTTTCCAAGTACTGAAAAGTACCTGTAGAGTACTAGTAGAGCACCTGTAAGCAAGAGCAGCAGAACCAATAATCATATCTGTGTCTAATTTTAAATAAAGGGAAACATCAATATGAAATACAGTAATACAAGGCAACAGGTTATTGCCTGCTGTTTGTTCCAAGCTTTGTATCTGTCCTTGTAAACCTGCCCTTCTCCTGTGTTTACTCCTGGAGCGTAATCCCTGCTGTAACTTGTCCTTCTTCTAATTTATTTTCTGCCTCTTCTTCCATGTGCAGGAAAGCAGTTCTGGGTGTTTAAGGACACAGTGTTGCAGGCTGGATACCCCAAGGACATCATCGACTTTGGTCACGGCATGCCAGCCCAGAGCATCGAGACGGCTGTGTGGTGGGAGGACGTGGCCAAAACCTACTTCTTTAAAGGGGACAGGTGGGTCCAAACAATGTCCTTTAAAAATGTAATTTATTCATATATGTGGTCAATCATTTGAAAACTGCACCTGTCCTCCCACTGCATATCAAACATTTCTTGTTACAACCAGCCACAACAGACCTATGACAGACCCACAGATACCCATACAGCTCCTGTATCATCATGTCACCCCAGCATTGCTAACATTCAGCAATCTGCGCTGTGCTGTTCTCATAACATTTTTACAGTCTAGTTCACCACTGAAGGAAAACACTGTGGATGTTCTGGTTTCTTATTGTTAACAAAACCCATGAAAAGACTAAAACCAACAAAGAATGTCTCCTGTTAACAATGATTCTCCAAATCCACAGTATGGTTCAAAACTGGATTTTTAAGCCACAGTTCAGTTTGTGTTCTGGTTTTTCATTTAGTTTTCGTCATGGTGCATGACTTTATTAAATCACCAACCATGTGGAACACTAAACACTATTGAGCACAGATTGATTCAAAACATGGATGATGTATAGAGCTCTATAGATCATCTGTAGCTGCCATAGAGACTGAAACTGAAAATAGTGCCCAGAAAGCTTTTTGAATTTATTTAGAAAACAGTGAACCCTACAAAAAAAAACATTTACATGTGAGGTGTTCATGTTAAGGTTTTATAGTATCCATTGGACTGAGAGGGCATTGTATGAGGCTGAGGGCTACATTGGATTGGTTTAAGTGAGTTTCTAGTGAATGACAATAACTCATGCCTGGTCTCATTTGGTGCTTTGATTATTGTGCTGTAGAACACAGCATCACCTCTTGTTGTTTCACCTTGCATGAGACCACTGATTACATTATTGTTAATTTTTTTTTCTACTGTGTTTCTACTGTATTTCCCAGGTCATTGGTGAAAGGCATTTCCCTTAACCTGGCATGTGGTATTAAGATTCTGGATATGAATATAAAAATGCCATCTGTTGTCAATTACAACCCTGTTTACTCCAGCCGTCATAGACATACAGTACACGTTCTGTCTTCCTGTGGCTCATCATTTGTTCCTGTTTAGGTACTGGCGTTACAATGAGGAAATGAGAACCATGGACCCTGGCTATCCCAAGCCCATCACAGTGTGGAGAGGTGTGCCTGAATCACCACAGGGGGCCTTCGTCGATAAAGCCAATGGTACGATTTGTCCTGTCCAATATTCTTATTTGGCAATAACAGCACAGTTTATGTGCCAGACAGCATTGATTTCAGCTGGTCACTGGCACACACTGTGCAGGAGGAAAACCAGGGTAGCATTGATTGAAATTTGCCCCAGTTATTACACTGAGAATTAATGTGTGGCACACTTCCATACATGCAGTATCAAGGGAAATAGTGGGAGGGGGAGTGTTTTTATATTGCACATGAAGATAAAAACAGGCCAGTTTATTTAGTTATGTCTTTTTCTGTTGGTGTTTTATTGTTTCACAAGCAAATTGTTCCATGATCAGTCCATCCCGCTCAGTGTGCTGTAAGACCCAGTTGGAGCAGGCTTGTGGAAAACAGAAAGGACAAGACCACCGCTGGGCACTCATTCCGGTTTAAGCCAGTTTGCCCTCAGCAAGGGCGGAGAGGTGGGATTTAAAGCTGTCAAAGAGCTCACCCATTGGCTACTCATAGTGTGAAGTGAGAAGAAGCTTTTCCTATTGGCTGTATTGTGCCAGGTGGATTTGGGCAGCTCCAGAACTGAAAAAAAGCAGGGCAGGTGGTGCTGATCGCTCTGGCCATCTGTGCCATTGATCTGCTGCCAGATCTGTAGCCGGGTGAGTCTGCCGGTGAGGCCAGGTGGAGTGGACATGAATCAGAGCATGAAGGATGGGTTGATGTCCAGGAGAACAATAGGCGTTTGTGTCCATCACATGTATTTCTACTCTTATATGTGTCAGCCTGCATTTGTTCAGTGGGCTAGCTGCACGCAGAGACAGTGTGTCAAGTGGCGCACTCACAGCAGTGACCCAGATAAGCAGGCATAATTGAGTATGCAGCAGCTGATGATAGTGTGTGTGAGGCAACACGTTTCAGAGGATCGGCCCCAGGGTGATGCTGACCTGGCTCTAACCCACAACAGCTCAGCCTCTCTCACCTTTCAGCCCCCATCCCTTCCCTTTCTTAGGGTAGCCACGGGACTGTATGTTCCTTCATCGGGATCCTTCTGTGCTTAATTTTTTTTTACTGCATTTCAAATGCTAGACAAAAGTTTGGCAAAAGCTCCTGTCCACTTCAGAAAAGTGAAGTTGTTTTCTTCAGCAAACCAGAATACTAAACTCTGGTTGAGAGTTGGCGTTTGGCTGGTGTTTCAGTGCCTACACAAACACATTTTGCTGAAACTGTAACTGGTCTGGTTTTAAGAATCCACGCCTCTCATGGAACACACTTCTTGTATCTCACCCCTATGTTTGTTTTTCCAAATAACTGCTCTTCAGCAACAAGATCACATCTCACTGAAAGTGAGACCATATTCACACATTCACTCCGCGTTTAGTTTGAATGTAGAGTGTATTCAGCAAGGGGCTCCACTAAAACAACGTGGCTTTCTCTGGTTCTCTCGGGTTTGAGGTTTGGTTTGGAGCTGGTTGCTAATTTTGAACCAGTTTTTAGAGTTTCGATAGCTGAAGAACTGGCTGTTAGCCAGCAAGCCTGGTTCCAGAGCAGCACTAACTCTGTGTTGTCCAGTGCGTTAACAGAGCCACCAAAAAGATTTTTTTTAACTGCAGTGTAGTGCAGTTAATACAAGTGTAGTTGATGCTAGTAAGTGAACTACAGTCTAAGTCTAACATTAACACCTTACATTTGGTGTTAGTAAGAATCAAAACACGTTAGATAGATATTCATTGACCATTGCAATTAACACAAACAGCACAGCTGATTTGGACCAGCTGTATGTGGAGGTGTAGGCTCTTAACATTAGAAGGAACATAGGGAACACCATCAGGAAAGGAACTCACATGCATTCATTATTTTTTAATGGGAACTTTGTATTTCTGCTGTTTACCTTGAGATCATCACAACATTGTTGTGTTTTGTCACACAAGCACATACATAACTTCCCTCCTGGTCTTTCCAGATCATATGTCATTGTCTCACCTCTAACATGTGAATGTGGATGCCACTCATGTCTGAACTTGGAGGGAGTTAGTGCTTAGAATAAAAACTTACAATCAGACCAATAGTACATCTAAAGCTTGATAATGAACAGGCTGTATCACATATGTTTTGTCTGTACACAAACTGCAAAGTAAAACTTGTGGTGGCTTTAGAACGAGTTATGTTTTGTAGCTTGTTTCTCTGGGAAGTCACTGCTCACTGCTCATGGCTGCCAAGAATCTGTGTAAAAATACTACTCTCTATAATAATACAATGTGTTAATCAGTAAGGGATTTACAGGTTCTACAGGGCACTTTAAACACCCCCTATCAAAGGATCTTCTCATCTACTCTCAGCAAGAAAGCTAATAAGTATATTTCCCAGAATGTCAAATTACACAAATGAGCTGTGAGAGTTGTATGGAGACACAGTCTCTGGGCATCAAAAACACCAATATACACCAACAATAAGCCGTTATCACAGAGATAGGGATTTTTAATTGAGTTTGCTGCTATCAGATGTCCCCTGACTTTCCTAGAACAGGTGTAGGTTTAACAGACAGAAAACTTACAGTAAGTTGGGCGGTTGGTGTGGTAATAACATTAATATAGAACACCATGTGCAAAGGGACCCCACAGATCCAGCAATTCATTTTAGTTTTGTTTTGTGGAAACCCTTGACTGTCTGATCCCCCCCTTCCCAGATGAATCTTTTAAAGCTTTTCTCCTGTGCCTCTTCACATCCTCACCGAGAAACATCTCCACCTAACAAGTAGCCAGAGAAGCTCTGGCCCATCCCGACATCTGACTGGTAGTTCGGAGCGTTTCCTCCCTCATTTTCCCAGAGAACAGTATGCATGAATAATAAATCACAGGAAGCCAAGTGTAAAAGGGGGCCAGTAAGGAAGAAGAGAGCCTGAGAGTTCAGCCAGGCTGTCAGGCTCAGTGTTACCCAGTGTGTCAGGTATTTTCTCAGAAAGCACTGAAGGGACAGTGGCTTGAAGAAGGCAGCAAAGTTAGGTTTCAACACAAATGGAGACAACCCTTTAATATCCAGTTTTTAACCCCAGTAGTGAAAAAGTCATGTTAAAACTCTCCGATGTTATGTCACCATGCACTCATTGATATATATCCATAGTAGAGCAGGGATCAGGTTGCACAGCGAGTGGGAGCTAAACCCTACGAGGATATTGTATTTCATGTCAACACCTGACCTGATCCCAACGCAGTTCAGAAACTGAGTTGACACACCAGTTTCATCTGATCGTTAAACGAAGCAGACATTTGAGAACTCCAGCCATCTCTTTGTTTGCATGCTGTAGGCATACTTTGAACTGCAGTTATGGATATTTAGCCTGAAGTTTGACCTAACTCGATCAAACCAATCCCAAATATGAATATAAATATTCTACATTTCTGTTCAAACCCAAACCAGACACTCAGCTATTGTTTGGTTCAGGTGTTCACTCTCTAATGCACTGGTAGATTTTCTCTGGATAAGGGGTGTTGTGGAGCTGCGTTCATTGCTTGACAATTGATAATATTTTTTATTTAATTTGTATTTAAAATTGTGACAAATTCTCTGCAGCCCAAGGACAAGTATTTACTGTAGATCTGTATTTAGAGTCTTCCAAATTCATTTCATTTTATAAGTCATTTTAGCATCTGATTAAAGCATCAAAGTCTCTCATTTAAGAAACTGAGAACAGATTTTCTTCTCTGAAAAAGCTTAATTGTCAAAACATATTTAAAAAAATATTATTGCAGCTTCTGTCACCAGGAGCTTCCATTACAATCAAACGCGGAGTGTTCCCAAGTGAACTAACCCTCGCTATTCCTCCAGAGGCGGACACCACCCACTGTGGAAGCACAATCATTCATTAGTGATTGAAGACGATGCACCACAGCAGCTTGTTTTTCAATGACATTTGTTGTGCTGTTGTGTGATATTAGCTGTGGGCTTTGGCTCCTGGATGGCTGCGTTTTCTCTTTTACGGCCTGATATAATTAATCCTGAGGGGGCAGACGACGGAAACAGTGGCTCAGCAGCCGAGCAGCAGACACTGTTCCTCATATTGTTTGAGGTGGCCTTGTTGTACCATGCCAGCAGGTTATTGTCACTTTGATTTCACTTCAGCCTATTTTCCCAAGTTAAAGTTTCTTCAGTGTTTCAATTAGAGAGAAAAAACTCTGAACTTTGCAGGTTAGCTGAACATCCACCCTGACTAACAGCATCAATCAAAGTCAATCAACTCATTATTGTCTGTTGTCTATTGAAATTTTTAGAATCTTGTTTGTCTCACACTTTTCTCCTACAATATACATCTACCCTGTTACAGCACATTTCACTATATAGAATATATATATATATAGAAATATACTCATTTAGATGAAGATCAGATCACATTTTATGACAAATTAATGCAAAAACCATGAAATTTTTAAAGGTTCGCATAAGTTGTCTTGTCACTGTAGACAGTTATTTTTTACTTTACACATAATTTTACATAAAAACATGATCATTTCATAACTATTTCCTTTTTTTGGTTTTTTCCCCCATCTCAGGTTTCACCTACTTCTACAAGGGGAAGGAGTACTGGAAGTTCAACAACCAGTTCCTCCGAGTGGAGCCGGGCTACCCACGCTCCATCCTCAAGGACTTCATGGGCTGTGAGCCCATCGACCCTGCTCGCCCACCGGCTGACGACGGCAACTCGGACGTGGTGATCGAGCTGGACAACGAGGCTAACACGGTAAAAGCCATCGCCATCGTCATCCCCTGTGTGCTGGCACTGTGCCTGCTGGTGCTCGTCTACACTGTGGTGCAGTTCAAGAGGAAGGGTACGCCACGCCACATACTCTACTGCAAACGCTCCATGCAGGAATGGGTCTGAAACGAGCGGCCAGAGAGGAGAGGGGGGGGCAAGGGCGGTAGGAGAGACTGGTACGAACAGGATGACAGCCCCCACTTTCACTGAGAGGAGGACAGTGAACTTGGACATCTGTATTAAGTCAAACAGCCACGCCTCCTCCTTCTGGGGGGTGTGAGAGCTTCGTGCAGAGCTGCAGAAACAGCCTGACAGCCTGTCAGTGACAACCCCAGGACTTCAAGTTTCCCCCAGCCTTTTTAACAAACGGGGAAGCAGAGGGACACTTAGCAGGGGAGGGTCTTTGCCTGAAATGACCTTCAGCCCTAGAACAAGAAAAAAAAAAAAAAAAAAAAAAAGAACACAGGAGGGTCGGCAACACTTTGTATCTCAGAAACTTGACTTCCTGTCCTCTTCCGCTTTTCTTTCTCTGCCCAACTGCTCTTAATTGGAGAGTTTCAGGTGGACACGCTCTCTTTCCACAGGGCACTGCTTTGTCATCTGTCATATCAGGTTGTTGATTAAACAACAGTTTTCTATTTTCTGATCACCCCTCACCCCACCCCTCCCTCCCCCTCCACCACTCCATCCTGCATTGAAAAGATAAACCAGTTAATCACATTTCTTATTTCTACATTATTCTTTTGAGAAAGGAGGTCCTCACTATTCCCTTTAACACGCTCCTGAGGAAGAGACCAAACGAAACCAAATAAAAATCTCTCTCCAAAGAGGATCACTTTTTTATTTTTTTATTTTGCCTTTTCTCTATGTTTTCACATTTGAATTCATCCTTCCTTCCCTTCTCTGGATCCTTGGAGCGATTAAGAGTCGGGGAGCTCTGACTGTTGTGGCAGTCTGTTGGAGACACAGGGGCCAAATTATTCTGCAATATTTTAACTCGCCTTAATTATAGATCACACTACTTGTGCTTGGTTTTGCTGTTCTTGGTGTTTTTTTTGTTTGTTTAGTTTTTATTTTGTATACCGCTGTTTGTATGTAAAAGAAGCTACCTGAGAGCTTCTTTTGATTTCTGGATTTTCTTATGTTACCCTGAGTTCTCAGCACTGGCTTGCTGAGCTGTTCTGGACAGTATGGTCAGCCTGTATTGAGAATAATGTATCGTAAAACAACGTTGGACGGTTCTGGAGTAAAGCCACTATTTTTCTGTGTTAAGATATTTGTTACTTTTATCATTCCCATACGACACAGTCAAGCTCATTCAGAGCTTGATGTTTTTTTTTTCTGGCCCATATTCCCCTCACTTATTGAAGATATGTGCATCCAAAGTTGTCTTTCTGTATGGTCATGCGGTATGTGAATGGACAGACTGTTTTTTGTTTTGTATTGTTTTTTGCTGGCTGGTTTAAGTTCCCAGAATGCTCTTGTCTCCTGACTGACGACCCACAGAGCGAGACACCAAGTCAAGATCAGTGCCTGTGTCAACGTGCATGCAAGCGTTTACTGTAGAACCAGTTCTGCTCAACGGGGCAGAAGTTTTCTCCTGAAAACTCTGTTTGGCATTTACCTCTTTTACATTTTAAGTGTACCCTAAAAAACCCCATCATTCCCTCCCAGCCACCTCCAGGTACAAGTCACTCTATAGTAAGAAAGAAAACGATGTAAGTGGCACGTTGTGGGAGATCTATGGGAGACCTGATGGCTGATTGGAAAAATCAAATTGGCCCTAAACACACCAACCAAGTGTCAGCAGACGTGGTGTCGGCGTCGTGAAGCGTCACAAGCGGTCTATGAATGTGTGTCTGTTTTTACGATCACATACTGGGTTTTCTTTTTTTCCTGTTTTCTGGTCAGAACAAATTGGACATGTCACAATGACTTCTTTGTGTAAGACTTTGGGACAGTGGAGAAACGTGTCCTGACAGAATGAATAAAATGATCAATATATGATTACGAGCTGCCTTTACACTCTCTCAGTCTTTTAACTTGTGTGTCTGTGCTGCTTCTCTTCTCCGCGTCTGATTATGTGTGAGTGTTTGCTTGTATTTGTGCTTTTGGTTGTTTTGCTGTCACTTAACCTTTCAATTTATAGTCTGTCTGTTTTGAACAGTCTCGGGTGGGGGAAGCAGCATGCAGAATTTGTCA
Source organism: Anabas testudineus (assembly GCF_900324465.2). Lineage (NCBI taxonomy): Eukaryota > Metazoa > Chordata > Actinopteri > Anabantiformes > Anabantidae > Anabas > Anabas testudineus. Next base: position 31,480,108 of record NC_046611.1, read on the forward strand.
CGTGATGTCAGCACACTCATGGTAAACAACCAGATGATTACCACTAAAGATACCAGGAGACACAATGCACTAAATCGTCATATCAGAAATATAAATTGTTTTAAAACCATCAGTCTGCACTTGCACTGTTCATCTCTGTTGTCCAGAAACAATAAAAACACGTCATGCCCCCACTGGGTGACATGTTTCTTCATGTCATCCAGACTTTTATTTACTGAGCATCTGTCATCCCATAGAAAGGGAAAGTAAAACAGCAAATCAGCTCCAATTGATATGGCTGGGGGCCACCACCGTCCTCCACCACACTGCCTGCTTTGGGGAGTTCTGGAGGTGGAAAGTCTACAAAACAGCCCTGTGTGACAAAGGTGTCCTGTGATTGTGTGGCGTTCTTCATTTTCCTCTGGCCAGGGGACGTCACACTGACCAAGTCCTTCCTGACAAGTCCGCACTGCAGGGTAGAAAAATAGAAAGCAGCATTTAGGGTGTATGTGTTGATCTGGGCTCTGCGAGCTCAGCAGTTCAGTTCTTTATTGCGTGCTGTTGTATTTTTGGGTAGCATGATAAAAAACGGTGCTTTAGATGTACGATCCCAGCGGTGCCGCGCTGGCATTTGTTGTGGATTGAATGTGAAGCAGGAGCCCACTGCTGTTTATTCTAACTTCACTGGGACACATTTGACATACAGTTACTGGCAACAAGGCGGGTGAGGCCGAGCTAGTTCAGTGCGGTCGCTGAGGATGTGTGCGTGATGAAATTACACTTCATTGGTTGTTATTGTAGGATTCCTCTGCTTTCAGACTTTCTACTCAGCTAGATTTAGATTCTGCACATACAGACTTTATCTGTGTTCTCCTTCACACCTCCCAGGGTGGTGTACACCATGTACACAATACACAGCAGCCCTCTGTTGTGCAATTTTGCAATTTGGGGGTTAAAACTAGGTTTTAGGGTTGGAGTTAGGTTTTTGTTAGAGTAAAGTTTAGGGTGATGCAGTTAGTTGTGATGGTTACGGTAAGACAGTACATGTGATAAACTAAAAATCAATACAGAGTAGGTTACTGTGACCTACACCACAGTAGGGGGCTAGGGAATGCATTATGTCAATGAGTGTCCTCACAATGACTGCCATACGCAAATGTGTGGGTGTTTAGTGAGCATGTCCACCTGACAGCTGGAGCCGGGACCAACCCTGTGGATCCTGCAGCCTCGTCTGCGCCTGCCAGGCTGCAACATTGGTGCTAAACTGACCTCCCCTGGACAGGGCTGTTTCTCTGTGCTGCTATTTTTGGGCCGCCCTCCTCCTCTTCCTCCTCTTCCCTGCTGTCGTTGGCTCAAAACTTGAACGATTACAACACAAACCTAAGTAAAACATTTTCATTTAACCCCTGTCCTTAGGTTGCACTGCTTAATGGCTGCTGTTAGGGTAAGGCGCATATCTCTGGTTATTAGCGCTGTGCAGTGAAGCCGCTGAAAGCAGCTTGGTGAAGGTCAGCAGAGGTCAAGCTGTTGCCTTTGCCCAGATGAAAAAGGTTAAAGCGTATAAAGGAGACACTCACAGAGATTAATGGTTGTTTACTTGTACTGTCTTTTGCTGAGGCTAGTGGCTCATCCATATTCAGAGAGAACATTGTACCATCACTTCTTGCCACTTTCTATTATGTGTTTCTTGGCTCATTACATGAGTCTAATTACATTTAATGTGCTTACTTAACCTGTGTGACATCTCAGCACTTCCTTTTCAGCTCACTCGTTGTCCAAAGTGGACAATGTTTGCTAAACCCCTCAGCTGCACAAAAAGCCTGAGGCACAGCAGGGCCTTCCAGGGTTTGGATTTTCCCACATGCTGAAGTTGTGAGCACGGGGTTTAGTGAGTATTGAGGGTGGTGTCGAAACCAAAACCACAAAAGTAAAAGTATAAGAATTGGATTAAGCAGCATGTCTATGTGCTTTAATGAAAGCTGTAATGTCGGGCTAACAAGCAGTAGTGTGCAAGAAGAACTTTCAAGCAGGGGCATGCAGAGAATGTCTTGGGGGCAGGAGAACAATTATAAAAGCAGGACATCTATCATTAGGGAACCACTTTTCAATATTCTAAATAAATAGACAGTGTGTTTTACATTCATCATAAAAACACAATACAACACACTGCATACACTAAAATGTACGACGCAAACCAGCCAAACAGCAAAATGTTACAATATAAAATGAATCTGATTAAAATTTTTCTTATCATACTGTTAGGAATAACTAGCTCTACACTTTTGTACAAAAACTCCCATCTCTTTATGTCCATGTCTTCAATACAGAACTTGGACTTTGTACGTAGCAGCACTTTTTAGCATGACAATACACATGTAGCAACGAGTTGCTCATTGGCCCATAAACAGATCCTCAGTGCATGCTCACTAACAACCTCCTCCACTCACAAACACAAATTGGTCTTCCTGACTTTCCAAATGATACTGGACCAAGTGATTTAAAGTCTGATCGACACAAATGTATTGGCTGCATTAAGTCCGCTTCTTTTACAGTAGTTCTCTATGGGAGAGATAGAGATTTGTTCACACATGACCACACATTGCTTTTGTCCTTTTTCAAAAATGATGGTTTTCAAATGACAAATCCACCATTGTTATCAGTGTAAACTCTACATGTCTCCTGCGAGAACAGTGTTTAACAGCACTAACACTAACCAAGGGCATTAGAAAACGGCCGACTGACCTGTCCAATCATGTCATTACATCTGGGGAGCCACTGTGATTCTTGCCACTTAAAAAAAACACTGAATGTGTCTCTGCATTATTCTCTGCTGTTTGCTCCACTCTGTCGATCAATAAACACATTTGATAAAGATGTTCCCATGCAGCCTTGTTTTGTTCATGCCCATGTTCATGCATCTACAGGCTTGAGCAACCTCCATTCCCTGCAGGAGCTCACAAACGCTGGAGTTGAACTTAAAATCTCATCTGTACAGCTTGCTTTTCTTTCCAACCTCTCTGAGACGCACTCAGAGCTCCACCCTTAAACCACCTCTTTAATGAACAGTAGACTTAACTGAAGATTGTAACACAGCAACACACAGAGTGAACATTTTTGTTATTTATTTAAGAGCCAATCAATGATATCTTTCTGCAGCAGTACACTGGGTTTCATCTACAAAATAATACCAATTTCTGTGTCTGCTGGCTGTGAGCATGCCGCTCAGACCAGACGTTCTCATAATCATTTCCATCATTGGTTCCAAATGGATTTTTTTCAGCAGTGGTGCACCTTCTTGCTGAGATCTGCTTAGAATAACACCTACATGTATATGAAAACATACCCAGGGCAAATTGTACATTCCAGACACTCAAATGGGAAACATTTCTACACTGCTGTAATAGAATTTGATTTTTTTTTTGTTCTAATTGCTCACATTGTGTTTCATTTTCCCACCACGTTTTGACTGAAGCTTTCTAGTTTGTGATTCTGCAGCTGTCTCCAGCACTGCTGTTATGTCTATGTTCACGTCATTCTTTTTATATGGTATTGGGGCTGATGGACAGATACAGAAACGAAGAGAGAGGCCTCATACAAAACAGACCTGAAAGAAATCCACCAATTTTCGCCTTTTTCCCTGTGGTTGTAGTTTGGGAAGTGAATGTATATTGATGGTACAGTATTGACTCTCTCTGCATTACCTACAGTCTATTAAAATAACATGCACCAATCTGTAAAGTAGATTGTGAGATATTCCACAGTATTCCACTGTGCTGGTAGGGCTAGATGAAAGATCAGATCATTAGGATTCAACCTTAAGCCTCCAGGAATCCTTTCATGGCAATCCATTCTGTAGTTGTTAAGCTATTTTGCTAAAGAACAATATTATGGTAGTGTGAGAGAAAATGTGAATCAATAATCATTATCAGTGTCACTGGTTACTGTCGCATACTATTAGTGACACCAAACTCAGTCTGATTGATCAATTAGTGTTAACATGTCAATGGTAGTCCATAAAACCAAAGTGATGGACAGACACAACAAACCAACACTGCCATCATTATAGTCACGCCTCTAGTTCAGCAGCAACGTTTCAGAAAAGAACCCACTGTTTCTCTGTAATGCTCATGGTGTCAGTAATGTTTACAGGCGCACTCATTAGAAAGGACAGTGTTTAAATAATGAACATGTCTGTGAATGTCTAGACACCACTAGAATTACCTGAGACAGTCTGTGTTTCTGTGAGCTCATCTTTAAATGTTTAAATGAATAGTATTAGAGTCTTCGTGAAGGGATGTAGACTGCTAGTTTAATAGTTAATGGAGTCCCAGAGCTTACACATCTACTGTATTGTACAAGCCCCTGTGAGGCTGGTTTCTCTTTTCTCCTGCGTGGGTCACAAGTTCAGATTTTGTAGGTGTCATGCTGAGAACCCCCCCCCCCCACACACACACACACACACCTGGAGGCTCCATGAATTTCACACTGCGGTCTCAGGTGGCCTCTGCAGCCTGAGACTTGAGCTCACAGAGAAGGGTATCGTGAATGCCGATCAGAGACTGAGCTCAAGGTTAAGGTCAGCAGTAGATGCTTATTGTAGCTGTGGGATGAACATCTTTAAAAATGCCAAAATTATAGCAGCGTCTCAAGAAAACCTGCAGTGATAGAACTTATTGAAACTATTACGTGGGATTCCACTGTGTTCTCAGGTGCATAGAAATGTTAATGTTAAAAAGACACAAGCATGTACCCTCTTATTAGAACAGTGGTATAGAACTTAAATTGCTCTTTTTGTCCCAGGACAAATACCAGTGTGTTGAGTTATGCAAACTCCAGGAGTCACACGGGAAGTGAAAATACCCCGTCGTGGGGTTTTGGAATGTAATTGTCCTCATAAACCCTTTTACAGCTTACATCATGATTACGTCATGGTGTTAGCTGGATGCAAACACGTTCACTTCAGGCCACATCACCTACCGAAAATATTATCTTTCTATGTGGCTGCGTGCTCCAATTGAACATTATTGTACTGAACTGTAAGGAGCTCAGTATTACGTGTTCCAGGTTTCATTTCTGGGTTTATGGTTGTAAAATTTTCTTAATTTGGTTTAGTTTTGTGTCCATCCATTCATTAAAACGGAACCACTAAAATCCTTAAACAGAAATAGTTCTTCCTATAGCACTTTACTTTGTACCTCACTTGTAAGTCGAAGAACTAAAGGTAAATGAAAATGTTCTCTGAAGCTAACATGAAGTGACAGTCCATAAGTTAGGCTATCAGGTGATGAAAACTACTACTCATAGTAAAAAAATAAAATATTTTATTTAAAATATATGAGATGTTTAAAATTATATTTGTAAATTAGCTTTTTCATTTTATGTAATTAATAGTAAAAGTAAAGAATGTTGGAAAACCATTGAGGTATTTATATTCTTACAGTTATGATGTGTACAGTATCAGTACCATTTTGTGCCAACACACTGTCAGTAATGGTCACGGCTGTGCAAGCTGTGGCTGCTGCGCATGGCATCTCAAAGCGTGCCAGGCCGCAGTCCCAGGTGACTTGTTGTCCGTGACCTTCGCCTCCACCGTCCTCTGTCTCTCTGCGGGACTCTCATTAGTGAAGCAAACACATTATCCACACTGACTTCCATATAGACGGGAGGTAGAAAGGGATGGAGAGCAGGAGGTAATGATCCACAGTGTCCAGGTAAAATTAGCTCCATTAATCACACCATTGATTGGTCAGCTGCAGGATGCAGCGCTCGCTTCCCCGTCTCTTCCACTTCAGAGTCTAACGTGGCACCACGGTTAACTATAAATGATATGTTTTGATTGTGGGAATGTCTTTGTTTATCTGGAGGCTCTATTCTCGTGCTTTGTGTGTTTTCCACTCTATGGAGGAACAGTCGATATCTGTCTCCTTCTAGATTAAGAAGAATTGAGTTTGATGACGTCCTCGGTCCCGAGCTCATTCAGAGAAGTCCGATTCTAACTTTTAGATCTCACACTCTATCACCGCCTTTGTTCCTTCTATCCCCTCCTCCCCATAGATTTTCTGCAGCTCCTTTGACCCAGACATTATGACCCGGTTTCAGTTTTTAGCAGCCAGATTCCAGAGGGGGAGGCAGAAAGCCTTCTCTTTGATTGATATCCACCTTTCAGGAAGACGTCTGAGATTTCAAAATGGATAGGCCTACAGAGGCCATTACTATGCATCAAGGATCAAAGCCACATTCCTGGAAACATGATAGAAATGCTATTGTTATTTTCCAACCTGTGAGAGGCTGCACAGAGCTGTGGGTCTTAGGAATTCCACTCACCCTATAAATCAATTAACCTGGATCCAAACAGCTTGTGCCAACGACTTCTCTTCATGTTTGTTTGCTCATTGCCAACAACAAGCTGGAACACAGGATTGTCAGTGTCTTTAGAGACACATTTGATTTTTCATTTTGACCTTTACAGATGTGGATAAATGACTAAAGGTACCTGTTCATTTTTTCCTGCGCTTGATTTCACAGCTTCCTTTGACAGTGATGGAGTTTGATCAGCAGGAGACGTGGGATACGGTCTCTTCATGCTGATCTCTACCATTTCTCAGGACCTCAGCAACAAATTTGCTAAATCAACACAGCCCAGACAGTCTCCCCCCTTTATCCCCTCGCCCTCTCTCTCCCTCCCTGTTTTTGGTGATTATTTTCAGAGAGTGGAACCCCAGGCTCAGGAAGTGTTACGCATTTCAAGCAGTCCAGAGAGGCTGGCTGCATGGCTGCACTAGCAACTCGTCTAGTTTACTTTCCCGTGCTTTGTCTTAAGTCTCAGTGTGAGCTCTGGACTTTATTTCGGTGCTACTGCCATGATGGACCCTGTTTGTTTCCTGAAACTATTTTCTTTCCTTTGCTCAGCAGAATTTTCAAATCTCAGGCAATTAGGATGAGATCTCTGGGGTTTTAATAGCCTCAGTTAAACACATCTGCATCTTTAATTCGAACTAAAAACAGGTTCCTCTCACAAGGAGACGGATTAAGTCTAAGGAAGTGAGGGTTCAAATAAAATGACAGCAGGATGTATTGAGCCTAATGACTGTGGGAGAGACAGGGAGCTCAGTGAAGCCATGAACCTGATGTGAGTGGCTCTTTACAGAGGACACGAGGGCCCTGCAAAGCAAAGTTATGTATGTTCTGCCATATATTCACAAAGGAAGTGACTCGGGGCGATGAGAGCTTCAACCGTGTGCCGTTCTACTTGCAGGATGTATGTTCAGTGGCCCGAATAGGCTGAAATATGTTTCTGCATGTGTTTTTATATGACGTGTATGTGAGTGGATCTGTGTTATGTCTCTGCATGGATGTGCTCAGGATGACTCATGTTTGTTTGTGTGTGTGTGTGAACACGCACACACACACACAGACACACACACACACACACACACACACACACACACACACACCCACACACTCACACACACACAACTTACTCGTGGCCTTCAGGCTGTATGTGAAAGATGGACGGTCCAGATCATCTAAATCAGGCCGACTCACAGACCACACATCACATGTGGTGTCAACAATAGCATGAACAAACCCTTAGAGAGCTGAAACTGGGGAAAACAGGGAATACTTCAGTGTGTCTCTAATCATATTTGGGCCTGCGTACAATGGAGCAGAAATGGGGAGAGGCTATGTAAGAGGTTTATACAACCTCAACTTATGTAGATGATGTGGTCAGTGTTGATAAGCTGCCTATTAATGTGGATACTGTACAGTGTGAGAGGTGATCAGTGCTGAACATTTCTGCCCTTCTCACTCACACGCCACACAGTGAGCAGATGTTTTTGAACAACTGCTGCAGATGGATCAAGCGTTTGCAATATTTGCTATATCTAATGAGGACAACCAGGTGACTAGTAACAAATGTTATTTTAAACACAGCATGCAGGTTATTTATCGTTGAAGAAAAATTCAAGAGAAAATGCTTGTGGATTTTATGTCATTGTGTTGAGTCATTGTTACTAGAAGGTAGAAAGTCAGACTGACCACCGGCCTGACCGAGCAAATAAGAGTGCGTTTTTTTTTTTTCTTTTCTGTTTTTCTAGCTTCATGGTTGTGAGCAGCCATGTTGTCTCACAGCTGGAACCACCTGAGTTTAAGTCAGCCTATATACCACGGTTATTATAAATGAAGTATCAGCAGGATATATATATCTTGTTGTACTGTTGGAGGCCATGCTAATGAAAAGAACTCACACGTGGATGACTTCCAAATAGTAACGCTAAATAAAATCAAGGATAAGCATAATAATAACTGGAGCAGCCATATTCACATGTGGTGGATCTGCCACAGAGGACTATATCTAACGCTAACGTTTCTTCCTGAAAATCTAAAAGAAAAGGACGGAGTGCACTAACTGAGTGTACCAAAATGACCAAAAAGTGGATTTTGCATTATATGTTTATATGTAAACTCCCTTGTTAGGGACACATTTTTCTGTCTTAGTCCAATGAACTTGAGAGCGTGGTGGTTAAACCAAACCTGGACTGCGAAATTCAGGTCTTAACCAAAGCATTGATTTGAAAAATCATAACAGCCCTAAAAAGGAGGACATGACAGGGGAAGCAGATAATAAGAAAAAGAATGAACCCTTCTGGCATAAGTAGTGCACCTGACATGACTTGAGTCAGTTTAAGACTTGATAATGGAATTTTCATTATTAATGATTCAGGGCAGGGAAGTAGAACTGGCACCACAGATGGACCTTTGTAAGGGAAACATTTAAGTATTTAAGTAAACAGTCTTTCTCTGAACCTCTACTGTAAGCTGGCTACAACCCTGCGTTGTCACCTGTACAGTGAGGCGACAGAAAATGCCTCTTTACAGCGTGGAGCCGAGCCATGGAAATGTGCTGCTCAGCAGACACAGTGTATTTATAGTAAGTGCCTGTGTTAGTGGTGAGCTGTGGCTCCCTGACAGAGTTACTTAGTGTGAGCCCACAGGGGTTTGCTATCTATCCGTTTTACAGGGAAGTCATTATAGAAGTGGATTATACACAACAATCTCATTTCTAAACCTCTTAGGAACACAGCCTGCAATGTTTGGATTAAAATACTTGGGCACTGCTTACTCCAAATATGACATTACATTTTCACTCAATCTAAAATACTCTGCACAGTCTAAATTTGAACTCTGAGGTTTGTATTCACCAACAAATAAGATTCCTCCAGGGGACACAATCAGCTGTGTTGGTTCACCCTGGACTGTGAAGTGCAGCTGCAGACCTGACTTCTTATTGATAACGGAGGGCATCTCAAGTTCGGATCTGATTTAATCTCTTTAAATCCAACGACACACAGACACTCTGACCTCCCAGATTTCTAAAACGATTAGCCAACTGTCTGTGTGTTTGGGAACCGGTGTCAATATTGTGTGTATTGTGTTTAAACTCAAATCCAAATTTATTTTGATATTTACAGTATACAACAAAAATGTGAACAACCCCGGCTAATCTAAACGTAAGGTAGTTAAAAGTCTTCTCCATTGACAATAACTGAAGAAATGAATAAAGAATAAAGAATGAAGAAATCCCCTACCAAAGACAAACTTACTTTTGTCAATGAACTTGTTGAACTGAGACTGAACTGTAGCAGAACCTCTAGTTTTACATGAAACTAAAACTGATCCATTCTAATAAATCCTGCAATAATTAATAGTCCTCACTGAAACTGAAACCGGTCATTGTTGCTTATTGATCCTCTGTTCGTCTCATTCTGTTGAGATATGATTCACTACTGTACAGGTACTTCTGGCTGACGGACGGAGGGAGGGAGGGGCTGATTTCAGTCCACTACAACTTGTTTAATTTAGGTGTGTATTTTAAATTAGGCTGAACTGTCACTTTTTGCTTTATGACGGTCTTTGTAGTTAGTAGTTAGCCAGTAAGCTGTGGTTATTGCCGTGGATAGCTGAAGATACCATTATTCGGAGAGTTCATGCTCGTGTAACAGGTGTTTTGAGAAACTACTTTTATTGGATTTTTCGCTCACTTTTATCGTGTGTACAGTAACTACATGCAATCAGAAACTTAACAAAGTTTCCGCTCACCTGGGCTGCCTCTATTCTCCTGTCTGCTGTATGTGAAGGAGCTGAGCTCTGAGCACACACGGTGAGAAGAGGCTGCAGCATTAACATCAGTCGGCCAGTAGTCATACTGATGTGTAAACAGTAATCAACTTTCTGATGATACTTATTGTAGCTCTGCTAGATTTCTTACACTTTTACGCAAAACTCTGTAAAAGCAATCAGGCAGCTTCCTGTTTTTAGCCAGCGCTGATCATCGCTGGTAAAGTGTCAAACAGCACGTCACTAATGTTAATGTCATGATGTAAATTGATTTGAGGTCAACGTGAAATGTGCTGATGTTTGATGTGAGTGCTTTCTAAGGTGTCAACACAACACCACACAAGGAAACATTTTTTAGGAAACATGATATTGCACAAGGTCAAACTGAGTTTTGTAGCACTGTATATTAAATGAGGCAGACACTGTAATGATTCAGTACAATTTTAACTCCTTATTCTTTGCTGGAGGAAAGGGGCACATTAATATCTACATCTGTCAGCCATCTGTAGCTCGGTGTTATTCTTTTTCACTTCTTACCTCCTTTCATTGTAAACTCACAAAAAGTAAATCCATATTTTGGGAACATTAAGGAAGCTAGTCCATCTGAGTCTGACAATAGTATTCTCTAGAAACCACACAGCAAATTTTGAATGTGAACGCCATTAAATTAACTCAACTTTGTATGAACTGATGCTTTTACACACTTTGACCCACTGCACCAGCAGCTGAGATTTCATGATTACACATCACAGAAAGCGCGGTGGTATTTTTTTAATGTTGGAGCAGATAGGTGTTACCTAGAGAGGTTGGTACAAAACATGTTCTGATCTTCCTCTAAAAGCAAAATAAGTTTAAATGACTCGTATGACGTATTATTTCACTTTGTCACAAGTGCTGTCTCTTGCTCATTGACATCAATATTAATTTCTGTTGTGGACGTTGTCGGCTAGAGAAAGAAACACCAAAGCTTTGTTTATTACTTAAATTTTATTTGTTCACTTATATGGCCAGTTACTTTAATATTTGTTTTTATTTGTTAACTCAATACTCGTTCAGCACCCGCTTGTTCAAAACTGTTTGCTGTAAACAAAACATACCGGCACTGGATGAAGACAAAGAGAAAAGCTATTGAAAAGATCACTTTTCTGCAGATTTATTGTGGTTTTAGCTTCAGCATTGTACTAAAATCTAACCTAATGCCCCTCTACTCTTCAAGCTAAATAATTGCAAAAGTGAGGCATTATCCATGAACTTAAAACAATGTTACATGGTAAAAATACTTAATTAATAACTATATATTTAACTAAGTTTTTTTTATTATTGGAGGTTGTATATTTACACAAAAGCCATAATTAATCTTTGTAATTGATGCCTCTACTGTGTATTTTCTTTAGCCTTGCCGCTTCATGAAATATTTTTGAGCATTGTAATAAAGATTTGCCTTTGTCTGAATCAGACCATTTCTCCATTTGAGTGTTCCCTAAAGCTTTAGGCTCTAAGTGTTCAGAAAAAGTGTCCTTCTACATAAAAGGGGCTAATTAAAAATTGTGCTAATTCTAACACTGGCTGTCGATCTTATCTTTGACGATCTGTTCATTGCGTCAAAGCAATTAAGGAAACTGGAAGGCATAATTTGGCTTTTGTTCACCAGTCTGTTTAATTAATGTGATGAACAGTTCTGTAGAACCAGGATATAAATGCTATTTAACACAGAACTCATTGGATAAAGGCTAAATGCGAATGCTTTCTCCTTTATTTCAAACACTACAAACTGCTCCTCTGTATGTAGTCCAGTAAGCCGTTGTCATTTCTGAATTAGTTGTAAATACAGTTGAAACCAAAAGTTTGCCTACACTGTATAAAAAGACACATCACCTTTTTTCTCACTGACATTAAATCAGACTAAACTTTTTGGCCCATTCTTCCTGACAAAACTCGTTTAACTTAGTCAGGTTTGTAAGCAGCCTTCCTTGCACACTCCTTTTTAGCTCTGCTCACAAATTTTCTATAGCATTGAGATCAGGCCTTTGTGATGGCCACTCCAAAACATTGACTTTGTTGTTCTTTAGCCACTTAGTAACTAATTTAGCAGTATGCTTAGGATGATTATCCATTTGGAAACCCATTTGCCAAGCTTTAACTTCCTGGCTAATGCCTTGAGAGGTTGCTAAAATACTTCTACATAATGTTCTTCCCTCATGATGCCATCTGCTTTGTGAAGTACTCCAGGCCCTCCTGCTGCAAAACACCTCCACAGCATGATGGTGCCACCCCTGTACGTCACAGTTGGGATGGTGTTCTCAGGCTTGCCAGTTTCCTCTTTTCCCTCTTAATGTAACAATGGTTATTATGGCCAAACAGTTCAATTTTAGTTTCATCAGACCACAGAACATGTCCAAAATGAATTGTCCCTGTGTGCATTTGCTAACTGTAATCTGGCTTTTTATGTGGCTTTTGGAGTAAAGGCTTCTTCCTTGCTGAGTGGCCGTTCAGACCAAGTCAGTACAGGACCTATTTAACTGTGGATGATGACACTCTTACTAGTTTCAGACACCATCTTCACCATCTTTGATTTCCCCATGTCAAAAAAGGAAGCAGCATTTTTGAAGTGTGTCATAAAATACATACATGAGGTGTGCCTCAGATGTTGTTAGTTGACCTATTAGAAGCTTCCAAAACCATGACATCATCACCTGTATTTTCCCAACTTGTTTAACGGCATAGTAATCGTAGTATATGTAAACTTCTGACTTTATCATTTTGGTAACAGGAAAGGTTTAGTCTAATTTAATGTCAGACAGTGAGAAAAAAAAAGGTTATGTTTTGTTTCATACAGTGCATGTAAACTTCTGGTTTCAGCTGTAAATGAGAACACCATTTTCCTAAAAAGACCTAAAAAGTTTTATATTGTGTGTTCATGACACACATAATGTGACAGAACCAGATTTGTCTTAAGTAAGCATATCATTTTTTTTTTCAATTTAAGTAGTAATATCAGAAATACACTATATGTGATTTTTGCACTACATTTTCACCCTCATGGTTATATCTCTGTGGCCTGACACTTTGTGGTCACTATGGACCTAGTGGATAGTGAGATGGAACAAGACGGACATTGGATTTCTCTAGAAATATCGATCCAACCTCACCCATTTGGAGTGATTTCCATATTATACAGCAAGTTGTGAGGAATCCTCTTTTTGCCTTTGTGGTTTCATGTTGTAGTGATTTTCTCTCTATGATTTTTGAACTTGCATGCATGCAGCCAACTGTAATGTAACCATGGTGTTTGTATGTGTTAAGTGATGGATTTGACAGTAAATATTATGTTCTCTTTGACAGATTACCCCAAAATATGTGAAATAGCAGTAAATTATCCCGACATACAGTGCATCCAGAAAATATTCACAGCGGTTAACTTTTTCCCCATTTTGTTATGTTACAGCTTAATTAATCACATGTACACAAGTATTCACAGCCTTTGCAATGACACTCAGAATTTAACTCTGGTGCATGCTGTTTCAACTGATCATCCATGAAATGTTTCTACAACTTGTTTGAAGTCCACTTGTGGGAAATTCAGTTGATTGGACATGAAACCAGGCACTGCTCACCACCTGCCCAATGACATCCCTACACTTAAGCATGGTGGAAGCAGCATCATGCTTTGTGGATGTTTTTCAGCAGCAGATACTGGGAGACAGAATTGAGGAAAAGATGAATGCTTGATGATCCTGGGCAACAGTTAATCTTTCAACAGAACAACAACCCTAAGCACACAACCAAGACAACAAAAGAATGGCTACAGAACAACTCTGTGAATGTCCTGGAGTGGCCCAGCCAGAACCCAGACTTGAACCTGGTTGAACATCTCTGGAGAGATTGGAAAATGGCAGTGCACAGATGCTCCCCATCCAACCTGAGCTTGAGAGGTACTGCAAAAAAAGAATGGAAAATGTTTTGTAGAATTTTGGGATGTACCTATCATGCCTAGTGTCTACCGTATAAGCCTGTGGGGACAGTGCTGTGATCTGGGGTTGCTGCAGTTGGTCAGGTCTAGGTCCAGCAACATTATGTGCCCGAAGAATGAGGTGAGTTGACTATCTGAATATACTGAATGACCAGGTTGTTTCCTCAATGGATTTTTCTTCCCTGATGGCACGAATATATTCTAAGATGTCAATGCCAGGATTCATGGGGCTCAAATTGTGAAAGGGTGTTTCAAGGAGCATGAGACATCATTTTCACAGATTGGCTAGTACAGAATCCAGACCTTAACCACATTGGGAATCTTTGGGATGTGCTGGAGAAAACTTGCAGAGATGTCTTACTCTCCCACCGTCAATACAAGATCTTGGTGAAAAATTAATGCAACTCCGGACATTAATAAATGTGACATTGCAGAAGCTTTTTGAAATGATGCCATGGTGAATGCGTGCTGTAATCAAAGCTAAAGTACTCTAGTAGAAGAAAGCCTTTATTTACCATATGTCACATTTTACAATGAAATGATGTCCTCTGCATTTAACCCATCCCCCTGGGGGGAGCAGTGGGCAGCCACATACAACGCCCGGGGAGCTAGCGTGGAGTGTCTTATCTGTGACGGGGTTTGAACCCCAAACCTTCTGCAGGCCCTCTGAGGCCAATGATCTACCCATTGAGCCACCAGGCCTCTAATATTAAACACAATATTAGAGTGTGTGACTTTTTTTTGGGATGGGCAGTGTATTGTATAATATTAATCTGATTGAGCAAACAAACAAACTACATGTTGTAGTTAAAAAATTCAAAGTAATCAATTCGCACAAACCATAAACTGTAGGCCAGCAGCTATTTACAGTGTGCTGACCCCAACAGTTCTGCCTGGATAGTCTGTGCCCGACAAGCATTAGACCTGCTCATCCTACCAGGACAAGCTCAGCAACACCACAGACACCAGAAAGCTGTTCTCAACTTTCAAGTCTCTACTCTATCCACCCCCACCTCCACCACCCGCCTGTCTCACAGCTGACGACTTTGCCTCCTTTTTTACCAACAAGGTGGCAGCCATCAGCTCCCAGTTCACTCCTCCTGACAATGACATTCTGCTTACTAAACCTGACGATGCATCTCACTTCACTTTTTCAACACTGTCAGAGGACGATGTATCCACTCTCCTCCTCTCCAATCACCCGACCACCTGCTCCCTGGATCCAATCCTCTCTACTCTTCTTCAAGCTATCGCACCAACACTAATACCAGCCATTACACAGATCATCAACACCTCTCTCACAACAGGCACCTTTCCCACCTTGTTCAAGGAGGCCCAGATTACTCCACTGTTGAAGAAGCCTTCTCTGGATCCCTCCCTTGTGGAGGGCTACAGACCAGTCTCTCTTCTTTCATTCCTGGCCAAGACTCTGGAACGTGCAGCCTTCAATCAACTCTTTGATTTTCTTTCTTGGAACAACCTCCTCGATGTCAATCAGTCTGGCTTCAAGAGTGGTCACTCCACAGAAACGGCACTTCGGACTCTTGTGGAGTCCCTACGGGTGGCTAAAGCTGCAGGTAACTCTTCTGTCCTTATTCTATTAGATCTATCTGCAGCCTTTGACACTGTGAACCATCAGATTCTCATGACTGCACTCTCAGACTTGGGCATCTCTGGATCAGCTCTAGCCTGGCTTCGGTCATACTTGTCCGAACAAACCTTCAAGGTATCCTGGCAGGGGCGTGTCTCTGACTCTCATAACCTCTCCACCAGTGTACCGCAGGGCTCAGTCCTCTTCAACAGTGGCAATGCGACAGTCTAGAGATGATTGTGAGCTGAATGAAGAAGTGATCCGACAAATGCAGAGGAGTGACAGAAATGTCATCCACAGTGCAGTTCTGGATCAGAATGAGGTCACGGTTGTTGCCAGCTTTGTGGGTTGGAGGATTGGAGACTAATCTCAGGTCAAATGTGCTCAGAAGAGCGAGCACGTCAGGCGCCTGTGGTTTGTCCAGGTGGATCTTGAGGTCTCCTAAGACGATGAGAGGAGTGCCATCTTCAGGGAATTGGGACAATAGCATATCCAGCTCGTCGCAGAACTCCCCCAGCTGGCCCGGCAGTTGGTAGATCACAATGATGTGGGCTGTGAATTGGTGCTGTAATCCTAAAGGCATAATAGTCCAATGAAGACAGATTGCTGAAGGGTGCCATCGTGAAAAACTTCCAGGTGTTGGCTACAAGGAGACCAGTCCCACCCCCCTGATGTGATGGGCGAGGACTGTGGGAAAAAGCAAAGCTGGTGGAGAGCGCAGTGTAATCCAGGTCTCCGTAAGTGCAAGCAGCTGAACGGTTGAGTGTGTAGAAAAAGCTGGAATGAAGTCAGCTTTGTTCACCTTCGACTGGCAAATGCATCGGAAAACGCCATGTCCTGCGTAAACACACTGATTCAGAAGGAGCGATGTTAACAGTTCTTCTATTCTGTTAGTCAAGAGCCTCAGCAGCCTGTGCTGGAGCTGTGCTACAAATTTCCCCATTCTCTGCTAAACGCGCAAACATTTTTGGCTGGTGGGTGTTACCTGGATTGGTTAGGTTTGTTTAGCTTAGGGTTAGAGTTAGCAAATCAGTGGGGGGGGGGGGGGGGGGGGGGGGGGGGGGGCAGAGTGGGGGCAGATGCAGGTGTGGACCCACCTTGATGAGATGACTGACAGATTGCATTTCCACCTGAGTTTTGAAACCAAATGAGCATGGTGATGCATGGTGAAGTTAAAGTAAATGCGTTAGGCTGGTGGGTACTGTTTTGGTGTCGTATTTGAATAAAGAGACCAAAAATCTTGGCAGTATGAAATTCTACTGATTTAACTTTTATTTAAAACATCAAATCAAAGAAACTGAGAATTGAATTGGCACTTCTATATTATAGTGACTTGTCAGTTGCAAAAAGCATTTTCAAATTGCATATTGTATGCAAATGCAAGATGAATTTCTAATTGAATAAAGACACCAAAAATCCATGGCAATATGAAATTCAATTGATTTAGCTTTTATTTAAACTTTTCATTAAGGAAATAGAGAATTAAATTGCCACTCTTGGCAATTAATTGCCAATTGCAAAATGCATTTTCAAATTCTGGAGGTACTGGAGACACTTGACATGAGAAAGTTCAGTGTCAACAAAATACTCAAAAACCTAGTCAACAAATGAGAACACACCCATTTTAGATCAGAGGATTTGAATAATCGCATTCATGTCTAAACAGTACCGTGTATGAAGTAGTAAAGTAGTTGTTTGCCTGATCTACTACTTCTTCAGCACTCTGCTTTAAAGCCCCAAACACGTGATACAGTTATACTTTATAATTGTTACTATATAAGGCTCACTTCCAGATGCCCATTAAATGATGTTGTGTATTTTATCAGTGACAGCTTTAGCCACATTCCTTCTGTGTGTGTGAAATCCTACCTACTTAAACTGACTGCTTAAAGAGAGACACTGTGAGTTGCCAGTTATTTTATACATTTATCGCTGTAGGCATTTTTCCACTCTCATTAGTTAGTGGGGCAGATATACTGTAAAGAAAGGTGAAAGAGAGGCTGTAGTAAGATGAAGGCAAATGGATTAATGGTTTAATAGCAGTTCAGCCGCTAGAGCTCGTCCATACTCATGTCCCTGAGGTTCTGTTAAGAATGAGAAGAAAAGAACATCAAAACAAGACCGCCCTGCACTGTCGTGTAGGGTATGCACACTGACAAATGAATATGAAATTATCTTTGGATTCACTGGCACCAGAGTCTGGACCTGCCTCATGCATGATAAATGATACATAAATACATACATAGGCAGACATGGTTGCTTCACCGGGGAAGACAAGCAATGCAGATGACTTCTTTTTATCAAAATGTGAACATACAGCTCACATACACACACACATCCAATGAGCAATAGATGGAATTATCATCCTCTTCTACTGTCCTTGGTCCACCAAACCTCACCCAGGGGGGTCAACAACAATCTAAATTTCAATTAAAGTGGAAAATGCACTGATACAGACAGAAAGACTGTTGATGCCTCTTCGTCGGCTGCTTGGGGAAAAAAGCATTTGGGGCAATTATTTCATTATCTCAAATCCGCTCACAGCAGGCCGGGTCAGAGCCTCGGCCAAGATTAACTCAGCCACAATTATTATTACAATTAGTAAGCGGACAGCACCAGCTGAAGTGTTTGGCCCTGGGACAAACACTGAATGTCAGCTTAAGACTGTTATTAGAAAGCTAAAGGTGAAGAGAAGATTAAGAATGTGAAGAGGGATGGGGCAGGTTGGGGAGACGTTTTTTAAATGTCTGTTTGCCATGTTGCTCACAGGCTATGGCATGGAGTTTGTGCTTCAATGCGAAGCATGATGTTGGAGGGTTAATTTAATAAGTTGAAGAAAAAAGGGGAAAACGAAGCATCTCCCCAAAACATGTTCACATGAATGACATTTAGGTAGTTGAACTGCATTAACCTTCCCTGCTGCAGTAATGCATGGGAGGTTGATCTAAGCAAAGAGTGACAATAAAAAGAAAAAGGGTCAAAATAAGGCAAGTTTCACTGGGTTGAACTTGAACCCCAACTTGAAGAAGCTTTGGTTCCTCAGGAAAATAAATCACACAGCCAAGCATGTACTCAATGAGTATTGTTATGTGACTACATACTGAATTGGGAAATTCCAGGCATGCACAAGGATTTTAATTATGTTGGTGGTGGTGTAGGACAGATAACAACGAGTTTGATTAATTGACTGCTCATGGTTATGGTTTAATGGTTTAATGTTGTTGATACTCTGGCTGTTGACCATTTTCTGAGCTCCGTTCGAGGAGCATGTCCACACCTGACGGTCTTTCTGAGGTTGTATTTTTACTCTGTCTGTTTGAGGTGGCATTTTACTGTCACATGGTTCTGTGACAAAAATTATAAACCCAAAAAGAGGGGCTGACAGGGAAAGAGTGCTGTGAAAAAGTAAATATGCCACATCTTTTTTTGCAAATTTCTCAAACTTAAAGTGCCCCTGTTATTTTTCCTTTTTGAGGCTTAAAAAACAGGTCCCTAAAGTCCCCTGAATGTGCCTGTACACTGTCATCACACTGTCACTAGACCATGAATGAAGTTTAGAAAAAAATGGATGCTTTTTGAGTTACAAAGACACAACAGCAGGATCTTGGGGGTAGCAGGAGACAGTGCTGACCACGTTATAACACTGTCAGATAAGTATGCTACTTTACCACCATCCAGTCCACCCATACCATGCCATAAACGTAGCTTTAAATGTTTCACATGATATCTCTAGGGCATCCTGAATGTCCCGATGTGTAATTAGCTTTTAGTTTTTGATATTGTCTCTTTACACTTGTAGACAATATGAAATGCCAATGTAACAAATGTATCCATTAATACAACAGATGAGTGGACGGACATTTAGAGACATCGCATTGACTTCTGTCATACAAAAAAGTGTATTTGGCAAGTGATTAGTTACTAACATATGTCTATCGAGCAATATTTGGTTTACACTATTGAAACCTATCAAGAAACAAATTTCAGCAGGCGAGAAGTAGTCTGCAAACGAGCTGATTTAATTTGGTGTGTATGCTGTGACATAAATCCCCACTGAGCAACTCAAGGTCTTCACACACATTCATTCATGCTCTTACATAGATATGTGGTAACACTACCTAGCAGCGCAGCCATGATGCTATAAGTGTGGACTAGCATCAACCAGAGGGTTTTTAGTGAGAGGATAATAATTGAAGATCTGAAGAGGTCATCCTCCCCACTAATTGTCTCCAGCTTAGAAGTGGGCCCCAGTCGGCAGTTTCTTGGTCGGCTCCTATCGATAGTTGATATTAATGTTGCAGTGAGGTGGCAGAGATGCCATTCAGAGACAGCAGCTTAACTACTTTTTGATTTGTTTCACAGCAGGGAAGGAAACTGAACGAGGTCTCCAGCACCGGTGTGTGTGTTTCCAGCACCAGGAAGACATAATGATAATCATCATCATAACATTAACGTCTAGGAGGGATGATGTTGCAGCGACGTTAGGAAGAGCAAATGGGAACATAATGACAGTGGGTCTGTTTGCTGGGAGGTGTCATTGATTTGGTGTACTGCTTTGACAAAGGAAGAGGAAGATGAATACAGAACATACAGTGAAATTCTTATAGGGGCGCCATGAAACCCTTGAGTCATTCATCTTTCTCCAAACAGCAGGCAGTTTCCCCCAGTGGATTCATTTTGTTGAGATACATTTATCAGCAGTTACTATTGATTAGAGGAAAACAGCAAACAAGCTTGAAGTTTCACTTATGCATCAGTGAGATCTAAAACAGTGTAGCAGCAATGATGAAAGACAATGCTGTAGTAAAACAAGTGTACTCTGATATTAATCTTTCACTTTATATTGTCTTGGTGCAGGTAAAACACAAAAACAGTGAAAGTGTCAAAGTCACTATTCTAAGCAGAGAGCAGCTTCCTCAGTGTCACATCAATACTTAACTGAAGGTTTCTAAGGAGGCAGTGCATCATCGTAATTCTTCGTGGAACCTTTGTGGAAGTGCGATCAGGCACCAAAACTGACCATCAGCAGATCAATACATATATAGATCAATAAAAAGTAGTAAACTTCATTACATGTAGAGGATCAGCTAAATAAATAAAACAGGACTCTCAGTTGGGGTTTTTGCTCATATTGAGTTAACTTATAACTAAACTAACATTATGCTGTTATGAATGAGCACTAATGTTAGCTGTAGCTAACAAACCGAAGTTTTGCTTTATTAAATGTGTTTTCAAACATTAATTTATGTGTTGAAACCAGGTCTGGATGAAGGATGATGACTTACTAATTGTTTTTGCAAATGGACCGTGGTTAACAGTTCCACTTCTGTTAAACAGCAACACAGCCACTTACCAAAACCACCCACACAGTAGATGGCACAGTGTGAAACAGGACTAATTGATTTGAAGTTTCTCTGGAATAGTAAAAACATCCTCAAAGACAAGCAGACTGTGGTTTGACTGTTCAGGAACACTGTGGTCGAGTGAGACACAGTTTAAAAGCCAGCTGTGTGTAAATTTCCAGTGATCACGCTGTAACAAACTGAAATGCACCCAAATCATTAACTGTTTTTGAACTTTTGTGAAACCAGAGCTTTTTTTGCTATATACATTGTTGACATTTTTAAAGCTGCCAAAAAGTGAGGAGTAGTTTACCTGTGGATTGTATATGGTACGGTTGCATGATAAAGCCTCAAAATTATATTAAATATATTTATAAGAAATTTGCAGTAGTGATATTATGAAGATAGAACAAAATTACTGAACATCATTGCATAAATAGAGGCAGTAGTATTTATTAGTTGAAATAAAATGAAGGGCATTTTCCATTCTTGTTTTTCCAGAGAGAGACGTCCTGGAACGTGTTTATGTGGACTAACCAGGTTACTCAGAGAAAGCATCCTTTTGAGTATTCATGAACATTTACATGCACTTAGAAATCTGGTTACTGGAAATCTGGATACACGATCAACTTGACATCTTCATCTCAGACTTATTTTGGAAACATAGCATTTTCTGTCACTATTTTAACTGTAATAGTGTCAGAAAATGCTGCTTTCTGATTTTTCTTCTTTTGTTGCTCTTTTCGTGTAGCTGCAGAGGAAAAGAGGGTGGAGACACACACAGCTGATACAGATCCATCTAAATAACAGAAAAAGAAATGCATGGTGGAAAGAGACCTGTTTGAATGTCTACGAGGCACTTGTGTTTTCAGTTGGAATTTTGGCAGACTTCGATTTAAAAAGGAGAAAGTAGTGCTTTGTAATGATCTCTCTTATATTCAGCTGTCTGCAGCTTCCTGTTCATCAATAGAAATCTATCTGGGGAAAACTTCCATTCTGTTCAAGTACTGCTTTTTAGTTACTAAATTGAATGACATGCTGCTTTAGCTCTCACACATCGGGCTTGTGTTGTTGTTGTGCGCCATAGGAAATATAAATGTGTCATTCATTGCTGCGTTGTTGCCTCATAAGCCAGTGTCACTAATGACAGTATTGTGACGAGCCTCAGAGTGAACAACTCTTTTTATTTTTATAAATCAGAACAGAGTGACAACAGGTCTCAGTGCAGTCTTTAGTCACCCCCGGAACCACTAAATCTCCCGCCTGTTTCTCCCGGGTTCCCTCTTCCCCACCCCCGGAAGCACACCTGACATCACACAACTATATACACTACAAAATAAAAGAACCAATTAGAAGAACCACATAACACATAACAGGAACTGGAACAGTCAAACACCAACAGAACAATATGCCCCACCTCTGGGTCGCTACAGTATGATACGACACGCTGTCGCAAACCTTTAAAACTCTTACCCTGATTTTGATGAACAGTGCAGAAATATTTCTTGTGCATTAATGATCAAAATACAGATACTGTACATAAAAAAATTATATATATTGGTCAAATACAGATTTTCTATCTAACTCAAAAATGGAAGTAGCCTAGTTATACCAGTTATGATAAACAGTTTATTTGATCTATTGGTGCAAATGCACTACCTCTCTTGACATTCTGCAAGTCGTTGCTTGCTTCTTTCTTTCCATCTTAATTATCTGTCAAAGCCGTCAGCTGTGATATCACATTATAGAGAAGTCATGCAGTGTTGCAACGCTGCTGGAAATCAGCGCTGAGATAATCAAGCTCATTGGAAGTGGATGCAGCAGGTCGGCAGGCGATCACCTCCTGATCAGGAAGCTTTTTGTCTGAGTCGGCTCTAAGTGGGAGAAGTCATTATCAGACTTTATAGTACAGGGCTCTTAACAAAAATGAGTGTCTAGAATTTGTCTTGGTTTTTCTACGTTAGTAGAACATTAAATGATTAAAATCATTCAAAGCGACCATTGCTTTATTTCTTTGCTTGTTAAAGTTAAAGAGCAAGACTCACATCTTTTGTTTCCATTTTCAAGTGCATGCAAACTCAAACACAAACCTAAAGCCCTGCACAGTGTAAAATTGTACAAATGTAAGATTACAGTATGTTGTGTTACAAGAAATAACCATGTGCCAACATTGACTGTTGACAGTAATGCGACCATTGCCACTGAAAACAAACAAACAAACAATGGTAGCAAACATCACCTCACTGAGTTGGGTTGAACTACTTGTTGCAGCTGTGGTGAGGTCATTCGCTCAGGGTCTGACTCTGCTGTGCATTTTCTTAATGTAAGGAGATGCCATTGCTGTTGTGTGACTAACAGTCAGTAACCCTAACTTAAGGGACTTAATTAGCTTAATAATGAACAGGGCTAGTGGCTCTTGAACAAAATTAGATTCTTGGTAACTCAAGTGAAGGAGTCAGTCTGGAACTCTGAAAGATAATGAATCTTTGTCTTGACAGGGAAGGCCATATTGCTAATTTCAAGTGTTTAACTGGGTCTAGAACAGCTGTACATTGAATTATTTTAAATTCTGTTAGAAACAAACCTGGGCACGGTCAGAAATGCAACATTTTAAAAATGTTGGAGAGGAAAATAGAGATGGCAACAAAAATGCTCTGCCAAGAGAACTAATGGACCTGATGTTTAAGTGTTGTGAGAGCTTGTCATCATGGTTGTGCTGCGACCCCAGGGTTAGTGGTTTGATTCCGCTTACTACTAGCTAATGTCATACAGCAATAGTCTTCTTAGTAAGCAGCAGCTTTCTTCATGGTGTCCTGCCATAGACACCCTGCTTGTTCAATGTTGGAAACAACTGATGAGTGTTCGTTGTGCTCTTGGTGTCATTTTGACTGGACGCCCACTTCTTAGGTAGAGTAACTACAGTGTCTCTGTTTGTAGATTGTTTGCCTAACTGTGGCTGTGGCGCAATAGGTAGAGCAGTTGTCTGCCCATCATAGGATTGGTGGTTTGATTCCCGGCTGCCTTGTCACATGACAAAGACATGTGGAAGCATCCACACAACATGATGCTGCCACCACGGTGTTTCACAATGGGGATGGTATGTTTGTGGTGATGTTTGGTGGGTGCCAAAAATAGTATCTTGTCTGACTAAAGAACCCTCTTCCACTTGACCATGGAGTCTTTCACATGCCTATTGGCGAACTCAAGTCATGATTTAACATTAGTTTTTCTTCAATAGTGACTTTCTTCTTGCCACTCTGCCATAAAGTTTTCATTGGTGAAGAACCCGGTCAACAGTTGTTATATGTATAGTCTCTCCTATCTCAGTAGCTGAAGCTTGTAACTCCCTCAGAGTAGTCATTGGAGAGTTATTGGCCACTCTCACTAGTCTCCTTCTTGTACGGTCACTCAGTTTGTGTGGATGGCCTGTTCTAGGCAGATTTAGACATGTGCCACATTCCTTCCATTTCTTGATGAGGGATTTCACTGAACTCAGGGAAATGTTCAGTGCCTTGAAGATTTTTTTGTATCTATTCCCTGACTTAGTGTGTTCTTTTTGTTCTTTTCTTATGGTGTAATGGTAGCCAGGAATACTGATTAACCAGAACTGAACCTCCTGAAACAAGTGTCTTTATACTGCAGTCACTTGAGACCAGTCACTCAGGTTATCCCTATTCACTAATTGTGGGACTACAAGCACCAAATATCTCGACCTCTGTTGGATTAGATCAGTCATTTTAAAGGGGGTGAAAATTAATGCTAACACTGATTTCACCTTACATATTTTTATTTGATTGACATTACTTTGTAGAAACCTGTTTTTCTGAATTCATTTTTGTCAAAGTCGCCAACTATTATTGACCATAATAGTTCACAGGTGATTTATAACTCACCTGTGAACTGTAAATCAAACGTTTGGCAGTACTACAGGTTTACACCATAGCAGCAAGAGAGGTAAGCAATGTATTAATTGCTCCACTAGTTTACTCCATTAGTTGTTGTTTTCCTTTTGTAAGCAAATATGAAAGACCTGTTTGTGAAAAGGTAATTTATTTTATCCTTATTCTGCTGCTCACTGAAGTTATCAGGTAATAACTTGTTTCCTGCTGCTTTAAAATTGTTAATCGCACAGATCTTCATTTTGCACTTAATATTTTTTGTTGATTTTGTACATCCTTAATTTTATGAACCAGGTGTATTAAAAGTGGACTGTCCCGTAAACCGTTAACAGACAGAGAACACTTGCACATATGACTGAGGGTGTTCCTGTAGGAAGGTGCTTTTGAGTTCACCTACTTCTGAAAAGACTCAAAGCTTTGAACCCACATTTTACCATTCAATGATGCAAACTAAATATGGCTGATTTAGAATAAACCCACTCTCCAAAGGTCACGCTTCAGAGTATAGACTGAAAAGTGCTCTAAGGACAACCTTGAAGTAGATTTTCTTGCTAACAATGTGCTTATTGGACCATGTGACACATCACTGATCTTTTTGAATTAATCACTCTCTTGTTGTTTAAGTTCTGAGATGACAGCATCACTGACTCCCTGTAGAGCCTTACTGCTAATTATTTATAAGTCGCAGCAATATGGATTTGAAGTGCTAATTAGATGACACCAACTGCTTTGGCCCCTCTCCCACTTCAGTAGCAAGTAGTAGCTAGTAAGGGTAAAGAGTGCCATTGGCTGACACGTGTCATGGACTCAGCTGCCAATGAGGCTCATATTGATTCAGTGTGGTTGTGTGAGGTATAATACATTTACGGGGGTAATGATAGGTTTCTGTTGGCTATTACTGATAAACAGTCATGTTCTCTGACTACAGCCAGTCAATTGCTTATGAGCCAGTGTTGCCCATCATCCACCCACAATTTCTCAACATCAGTACATTCTTATATTTAAAATACTGCTTTAAGTAATTGTTCCTTTACGTTCTCACTCCATTTAGCCTTCCCCCCACCCCCTTCCCTTTCTCCCCAAATGGTGCCATCAGTCCTTATTGAGGACATTGTCCAGGCTCATCACACAAAGTGCTCCTGGCTGCAGCTGAATGCATCTCTGTGGGCTAGCAGTGAGCGCCAAAGGACAGGCCTGAGGATACATTTGCCATGACACTAATGCACTGACTCAGCACTCAGTGCTCAATACTGTGACCTGCATAAGCCCCCAAGGAGTCCAGACACACATACATGCATGCATAGATACATACAGGAACCTTAGTTTTTAGAAAGACAAGCGTGTGCATCTAGAAGCAACTGCACATTAAAATTTTGTTTGAATAGGTGTCTGGAAATAAATTCCTAAATTTTGAGGAAGATACACATGCATCCAGACATGCACAAAGTCAGGCATGCATTGAGATGCCCCAGGTCCCGACACTGTCTATTCTTGTGTTTGCATAAAAATACAGATGACAGCCCATATTCAATAGAGCGTCTGCAATACAAAAAACACCATCGACCTTGTGACCTTCTGTTGTCTGCCAAGATACAATTTTCTGCCTTTCAACAGCATCTTGTGTTTGCCTCTCCCACACATCAACGTAAATTGCCTCCTTGCTGAAATATACAGTGTGAGATAGAGGGATTCTTAGAAACACAGACACACACTTGGAGGATTTTGTGCGGATACAAGGATTGCTGCAGCTGTCGTCCAAACTATGATAAATGGCAAAGAGACAGGTTAAGATGGTTTTGTCTTTGTTTGCGTGTCCATCAATTATTCCCCTGAAGAGAATGGTGATAATGCCTGTAATGTTGCAATCTCCATCAGCTTCATGAGCAAAACATTTACAGGCAAAGATGCCAAGATACACACAATTACTGTTTGGGCCATATGCTGTGAGTCCCACATTCTCTCATACCTTGTCCTGGCACTC
The DNA here is from genome assembly GCF_900324465.2 of Anabas testudineus. Classification (NCBI taxonomy): domain Eukaryota; kingdom Metazoa; phylum Chordata; class Actinopteri; order Anabantiformes; family Anabantidae; genus Anabas; species Anabas testudineus. Next base: position 31,506,989 of record NC_046611.1, read on the forward strand.
AGTTGGCCTCCTCTATACAGTTCACTGTCTTTTCTTTCTTCTTGTCCACCAGCGTTTGATGTCAAGGCCACCTAAATGAATGTCTCCCCTCATACTCATATATACCATTTTCCAAAGCCAGCATAGCAGGAAAATGTCATGGTGTGTACCACACTGAACATGGACCACAGAAAGCTTAGGAGAGAGTTTCTAGTCTCAGGAGACTAGAAAAAAAAAATAGACAAACATATTAAAGGTAAGTTCCTGTGGCCACAGTTCCACATAATATTCAGAAGTTGAATGTCCACGGGACTGTAGCCAACCTCCCTGGACGTGGCCGCAAAAGGACACTGAAGACAAATTGCAAAGATGAATAATAAAATAAATAATAAATCATTTAAAATTGATAAGCCGCAGAGCTTCTAGGAAAATGTCCTTTGGAAAGCTGAGACAAACTGGAACCTTTTGGAAAGCCACAGATGCAAAAATAAGGCATACATGGAGGAAGCTTGGTTATGTTCTGGGACTGCTTTGCTGCATTTGGCACAGGGTGTTTTGAGACTGTGAAATCTCAAGACTGTCTAGGCATTTTGGAACAAAACACGCTGTTGTCAGAAATCTTGGTCTCAGTCGCAGGTCATGTCACAGGTCATGTGTCCTCCAACAGGATAATGACTCAAAACACAGCCAAAAATGGCCAAAATGGCTAAGAACAAATCATTGGAAGTGGCCTTCTGTCACTGTCTGTCTACGCAGTCTGGCGTAGGCACCCTTCAAATCTGAGATAGCTGGAACAATTTGCTTATGAGGAGCCAAAATACTTGCAGAAATACTTTGAAATTACTCGATTGCAGTGATTGCCTTAAAATGTTGTGCAACAAAGTTTGGGGACCATCATTTAGTTTTAGGGGAACCATAATTTTTGGGGAAGACTGCTCACTTGACAGTTACCTTCCACAAGGATTGTAAACCACTGACTGTTTGCAGAGAGCAACATCGAAGCAAAGGTTACTGGAAGGGAAAAAAGAAAAGTTGCACAAGCTTAAAAAGTAAACTTAAAAAGACAAGTCAAGTACAGGTGATTTAACTCACAATCAACACTCAGTCCACTCCACAAGGAGTTAGCTCACATACAGGATTTTGAGGGAAACATTAAACTAAGGTGAGTACTTTTTGCAGTGCAATAAAGTGAACAAACTTGTAAACAACAGTGAACAAGGCAGCACACAGGAGGAAATTGTCCCAGCTGACCTCTTGCTTGAAGCCAAAGAGACAGTAAAAACTCATCTGTGTTTGTGTGTTTGGCAGTAGACAGACCCTGTGTACACAGCCATTGAGATCTAATATTTTCCACAGGAGATTAATCTGTTTTTCTTTTTGTGGGTTCTCAGATGAACCGAAAAACATCTCTGCTAAACTAATGGAGCAGATGGTATGTACGTTGTTAACGATAACTCCCAAACCCGGGGTTGGGAAAGTGATGTTATTTGGCCTCAGGATTGAGTGGGGGAGTTAAGTTTATGGAGAACTGAACACAGTGCTCGAACGCCTTCATTGTGCCCAACTTGGAATTTAAAAATGTTGCACCTGTTAGGAGACTGCTAACTTTATTAGAAAAACATAAAAAACTCCACTGAAGCCACAGCCACTGTTGATTAGATCAGACCCCTTTTGGGATGGAATGCTTGCTTACTGCTGGTGAAAAGATTTGTGATTTGTGTTTTGCTATTAAGTTTTCATTTGTCACTAACAGTACTCCAAATGACTTCCTTTTAATGAGTATGCCTACATCAGAATATATTTAGGGCACTTACTGTGGGATGAATTTACAACATCTTTATGATGCACACATTTCTTGTGTTTAATCTGATAAAATATCACAATTTACTTTACTATAGTACTAATTTTACTACTTGTACTGTTACTAAAATGTACCTTTTGCTACCGAATGTAATACATTGCTATCACATTATAGGATGTGTAACATTCTAAGTTAAATAAGTTTGAACCTCAAGCAGGTCAAAAACCTTTCTGCAACCAAATTATTTGGCATCACACACCATAAAGATAATTTCAGTTTTATAAGGGAACCATTATATTGAATGGTGTCCAATAATTATAATTATGAGAACATCATTTTTTTGTAACCTCATCAGTTGCCACAGAATATGAGATTCAAACACTGGTGATTCCCCAGTGATGTCAGTTAATATAGTTAGACTAAAGAAGTTAGTGCTGAGAATGAGGCAGGCAAATTTACTGCATAAACACTAGTACCTTGTCATCACAGTGCCATGTAGAGGAGGATGAAATTGTTTTGCCCATGGGCATTCAGCCCATAATGCATTGGTTGTAGAGGCCTTGTTACCTTTACCCAGCCCTGTAATGAGTCAGTGGTTTCTAGCTGGTAGGGAACAGGGAAACTGAGAGGAATGTGATTGAAAGTCAATGAAATAGAATGAGTACTATTGATCTTTGTGGCAGATACACAGTGGGGGAGCAGACACAGGCTGGCACATGACCCCATTTAACTATAATGTGTAAAGCCCCAGTTATTGAATCAACCTCCCACATACAAGTCAGTATGCCAAACTGTCCTGCAAATCAAATAACTTCTGCTTGACAGCAAAGTTTAGTGGAAGGATGGTGGAGGGTTTTTGAAAGCTCATCACATGTAGTTCACAAAAAAGTGCTCCGCATTAATCCTCGCCAGTGCAGAGCAAAGAGAGTTCCATTAATCTCTCACTGCTGTTGAGCAGGAGAAAAAAATGAGGAAACATTATTACTACCTTTCTCTCAACAGAAAATTACTGTTTTGATTTCTGTCATGGTTCAGTAGTTTAATTTGAAGAGTTTGTTGCTGTAATCAGACCCTCTTAACAGTGCACTGAACCTGCGTTTACACACACCACAATTTTCCCAATTTATTTTCATCAGGATCCGTAATCTTCACTTTGGTTTATACAGGCATGCACTGCCAAACTACTGTTAAGATACACTCCCAAACTAAACTGGTCAAGCAATGCAGACATTTCTTCAACAACGGACAGAGCTTCCTTTGGAAGCTGTGTTCCTTTAATGATTGCAACAGGTTCATGAGGTTGTTTGTCTGTAGTAGCAAGTACACTGTCCTTTGCAGGGGTATTAAGCCTGATGTTGCCCTCAGTTTGAACAAGTTTGTGATGAAGACTAAGTCTGTTGTCGCATTGGAACTTAACAGTGCAGAGACTATGAGGAGTTTGAGAGGAGGACAAGATCAGTGCCATTCCTGACAATCCCCTCACCCCCTATGTGATAAACTGGGTCCTGACCTGTTCTCCTGCCATTTAAGTTTATCAAGAATTAAACATGGCAACAGTATGCTGCATGTTTTTCTCTATAACATGAAAGTCATAACTATAATAGCAACAATGAAATCTTAATGTTAAGGTGTTATTTATTAGTTGTTTAACACCTAGCAAGACCAAAAGTCTCCAGCCGTGTTAGTAGCTGTACTCAACATGCTAAAACAACATTCACCTTTCTGGTTTAGTTAGTTAGCCTGGCAATGTTTAATACTAGACAATGTTAAAGTACTGATGAGCAGTTAGTTTTTTGTTTAACGAGTGTTCTGCAGATGTAAATTACTGAACAAATAAAAATGTTGACTCGATGATGGTTTAAAAAAAAAAAAAAGGTTAAAGCATTACCAAACAAAGCTCCATTAGGTTGATGTGAATGTACAAAATCTCATATGAATCCATCAAATAATTGTTGAGAGCTTTCAGTCTGGACCAAAGTGGACCTACTAACTCACTCACCCTTCATATAGCCATACTTCTTTGACAGAATGGTGTGATTTGTCTCAGCGTCCTTTTTTTATTATCAGATTTAGTCTCAAATATTGTTAATGTCTAATTTCCTGAGTGCCATCCACTTAAAATCAGTCAGAAGGACACAGAAACAAAATTAAAACATTTGTAACTGTGACAAAACAGTAGGAACCCATTACCAGTTAGATGCTGATGGGGAAAGTGCTCCCATAAAAACCTTACTTTACATCTCAAAAAATAGAAAATAGAAATCAGGACGGTGCTGAAAATTAAATCTGAAAATGAAAAGTAAAAAATATCTCTCTGAAAGTTTCCAGGCTGAAAATAAAACTTCTGTCAACAGGATTATTATAAGTGCATAAAACAGGTGGCTGAGTTATTGTGCAGAGCTATGGTAGATGTTTGTCAGAGGCTCACAGTCTGTCTGGCCTGCATGTAGGTCACGGTTGGCTGTCTTCAATGACATGTCTGCTCCTCTAAAAGCCTGGCCCCAAAGTCCAAAGAGTCGTCTCTGGTTACCTGGAGGGCCTCCCCTGTCCTCGGAGCTCATATCAAATGAAGGAAGGGGTCATTTCAGACATCCAGTGGGATGACAGAGGGGAGCTGCTCAGAGCCTGTTCTCTGTACTTTGGATACATCTCAGTAGTTAGAGGAAGTGCTCTTTCCATTAATCTATTTTTTTGTTGTTCCAACTCATGTAGTGAAGAAAATGAGAATCACAGACCTTATTCTGTTGAGCTGGAGCCAGCAGAACAAGATGATTTGACAAATGGCCTTCATAAAGATTATGATGATTTGAAATGACCAGGTGTTGACAGTTCTCTGCCTTTAAAGAAATGATGAGGTGACATGAGGAGATATTAAAATGAGACACAGGAGTGTAAGAGGCTGATGTAGGGTAAGATAATGAAAAATATTCTCATGTTGTCTAGTTTAGTCTGTGGGCACAATGGTACTTTTGTTAGGTGCAAATAGATTCCTTGTTTGACTGCACCCATTTCATCATTCATCATGTGTTGGCTGAAAAATGAAACTTAAATCATTCATTTATATTTTAGACATTATTATCTATTATATTTGTTGTTGTTGTTGTGGATATATCTCAGCTTGGGAGTCTGATAACCCTGCCCTTGTGTACCAGTGTAATCCAGTAACTTAAATCGGAGTGGAATACATGTTTTCTAAGCCTGACTATACTGTAACACTATGAAACACTTGTTGAGAATGTGAGAATAATATAGTAAAACAAATTAATTTCCTTACACACAACATGAAGAGTATACAGCTGTGGCCAAAGGTTTTGAGAGTGACACAAATAATGATTTTTATTTAAGTTTGCTGCCTCACTGTTTACATCTTTTTGTCAGATGTTATAGTATAGTATAATTACAAGCTTTTCAGAAGTGTCAAAAGCTTTTATTGACAAGACTGAGGCAGCGGACTGTGAAAATTCACAGTCATTCTCAAAGCTTTGGCCCAAGCTGTAAATGGCTTATTGAACTTGCAATATTTGTGATTTATTTATTTTAGTGGAAACTGCACTACCACTCTTGTATACTGCTAAAAAAGATTTGTTTAATCAGAGTATAGCATCAAGTCAATTAAATCTCTTAGATATTGATCTGGTCAAGTAAGAGGGTGTTTGAGGTAATGATATTAACAAAAGGTGAACTAGATGGGCAACAATGAGATGACACCCAAAACAGGAATGGTTTTACATTTTTTCCCTCCTCATCTTTTCTGGCTTTTTTTTAATTTTAGTTTTTTATTAGTTTTGCATTTAGGGTCAGTGTCACTACTGTAGGATTAGGGTCAGACTGTCCTGAAGCTCAGTGATATTCTGGTCTAGATCAGGGAGGAGATACTCCAGGACACCATCCATTGGTCTACATCCCCTCCCGTCCACTGCGCTTGACCAGTGAACAATGTCTGGTGGTACCAGCACCACACAGTCAATACCAAGGAAAACTCTTCAGCTCAGTGATCCCACGATGGTGGAATGAGCTGCCAAACTCTGCATGCTCAGCCACCTCACTTGCAATATTTATAAAACTGCTGAAAACAGAACTCTTCCTTTGCACTTTAAAAACACCCAACACTTTTCTGCTCTTTCGTTCTCACATCCCTTGAAACAGAAACACTTTTTTGTTAGCACTTTGCTTTGATGTTGTTTCTTCTTGACTTGTCTATTTCTTGCAGTCTCTGAAAGAATAGAAATCTGTGTGGTCTAACAGTCTAACCGTGAATTGTCCAGAAAGTCTTAGCCACTCTTCAGGTGTGTCACCAGGTCAGGAGAATGCCTAACTGTCATCATGCTGCTATGAAAATATGGAGTTCTGTCTTGTATGGTATTAGCTGGCAGAATTTCACACTTAATGCCTTCTTAAAAACACACCTTTTTTCCTTTCATCCACTTTTGCTGCAGGAGCTCACTTTGCTCCCAGGCACCTTGTGAGATGATTTCCACGGAGTAAAAGTAGGCCTTGTTTTCTCCACAGTATATTCTTGAATTCTTAGGGATTTATAAGCACGGCTTCTTGACTGCAGGCCTGCTTTTCTAAAGTTAAGGCTATCACAAGCTGATTGTGGAGCTAGTTGTGAACTTATACTTTGAGGATGAAGACATCCCAAGGGCAAAACAAACTCCTTCCCTGCGGCCACAACACACCTCAACAGATGGATGATTTAGTGTGAAAGGAAAACATTTTTTCCTGTTCCTCATTTTTGCCTCGTCTCTATTGCTCATATCTTCTGTATCGTTTACTTAACCACATGCTGCTCTTTTTCTGAGATTTTGTCTTTATTGGGCTTTTTGTCTTGTTTTTCTCCCTGTCTGTCCTTTGTTCTCTCTCTTGCTCAGCTTATTAGGACCATCACTACAGGGTCATCAGAACATGCTAATATATCCAGATGCCTCATATAGCAGACATGCATTTCTGAAGAATTGGCTTTTAGGACGACCATGTGCGACAGGCTGAGATAAACATTGTCAGGCACGTTGTAATATTGCCACAAGTGCACCAGCTGGTGTGCATTTAATAGCCCATCCAGTGCCGATATGCACTTCAATCCTCAATGCTGTCAGGACTATTGACATGATGAAAAAGTGGGCAGCAAAGGCAAAAGCCTACAGGAATCCTACAGAGCATGCATTTAAATAAATCAGCACATACAGATAAGTCATATCAGACAGACATTATCTAACATTATAGTTTCCTAAACATAAAAACTGCTTCAAGACAACGTTGCACAACAGTGAGCTAACAACTGACCTTAGTTACATTGTAAAAATGGCGACTGTCATCCTACAACCATGCAGAGTGAAGCCTTGCATGCCTGGATATATTCTGTCCTTCCTGTCTCCCTGATGAAACAGGAGCACTTCTCTCAGGATGGTGGCATCCTGCAAACAGTGGTGTAATGTTGTGGAACAAACTCCTTCTAGGCTCAGAGTTGCATCCCTTTTGTCTGCTCAATCTACCAGTCAAAGTCTGACAACAAGATTTATGAGTGAAATAAAGGCAACCATCGTCTCTGCGTAAACACGGGAAGTCAAAGGAAGAGGAATATCATTTTTATTTCGTTATTTTTAAGAGGCAAAACACAAAGTACAAAAGCAGCGGCTGAGATCTAAAATGTTTTTCAATCCAAGCATCCAGAATTCCTCCAAAATATCAGAGCTGGCTTTAAGGAGGTCCTGAGACTCAGCAAAAGACAGGACAGAACAGTTGGCAATACAGTGTGTCAGAGATAACTATTTAACAGCACACCATTCAGTATAATAGGTTAGCATATAGATGGAATTTTCCCCACCTGGAGCTATACCAGGGACTTTTATTTCTTACCACATGTGAAGTTGGTTTGCTCCAAAAAGTGTCAATAGCTATAGGATCTTCATACTTTAATACACACTGTAACACATCATGAGACTTCATGGGGGACAAAATGTAGTGTGTTTTAGGGAGAAAGGAGGACATAGAAAATAACAAGAAGCGGTGGAGTAAGTAAACCTTCTTCCCACACTCCATTTATTCATGGGATTTTCTTTACTTTGTAATTAATTAAAACAGTATCATGTATCAATTAATTAACTAGTATTTACCTATTTAGCATAATCAAATTGAACAGTTCCTGTGCTCTTCCTACAAAGTAACTAGGCATCATTGTGTTTGTCTTCACTGACAGCACAGCTAAGACTGTGAGAAATAGGCTGGACTACACGGTTGTTTAGTGGTTCTCTAGTGATTGCATGAATCAATGCTTTTTAATAAACACCACACAGAGTACTGTGCATTACAGTACAACGGGTACTACACACTAGTGCTGGCATGGTATTTAGTTGTATGTACTAGAAGGTAACTTTTGTTCCCACAACAGACAAGCTTGACTGCTAGTTCTGCAGTTAGGGAGAACAGATTTTGACTTGTTGTGTACAATGATGGAAAAATTGTTTCCAGCTTTAGAAATCCAAACCACTTCCAAAATTCCTGATATTGTGTTTCCATCGTTTGTGCAGATGTTGACACAAATCGACTATGTAACCCTAATCCAGGGTTATTTTGTAGTCCTATATACAGTGGCAAGAGTTTGTGAACCTTTACGAATTTCCCTTTTTTTTTCATAATATGTGATCTGGTCATGAGTATTGATAATTATATTATGTGTCTAAAGTAACAACGCAGAACAAAATCTGATCTTTTATGTCTTTATTGAAAACAATCATAAAAACCTCATAGTGATAGTGAAAAAAGTATGTGAACACTTGGAATTAACAACTAGCATTTCTATTGGATTGAGGTTTGGGCGTGACTTGGCCACTTAAAAAGGCAGATTTTGTTTTTCTGAAGCCATTCTATGGTGTGTTTTGGGTCATTGTCCAGTTGCATCACATATAGACATTCTCACATTATCCTAAATAATATTTTGATAGACTTGGAGAATTTAGCTTCTCCTCAATCACTGCATGCTGGTCAGGGCTTGATGCAGCAAAGCAGGCCCAAATCATGTTTCCTCCACCATACTTATTATGGTGGAGGAATTCTTTTTGTGCTGAGCTAACTTATAAAAGCTTTAGTGGCTTTTGTCATTTGAAGTAGCTCTTTCTTAAATTATGCTTACATCTAAGTCCAAATAGCTTTTTTGAGGTCATTATTTAAAGGGTTACATACATTTCCACTTGCACTGTGAGGTTTTTATGGGTGATCTTAATAGAGACATGAAATACTAAAAAAAATAAAAAATTTTTGTTATTACTCTTGGGCAGATGACATTTTATGACAAATTAATCCAGAAAGTCACAAAATTTCGAAAGGTTCACATAGTTTTTCACTATATAGATACCATTTTTCTTTTTTCATAATTATGAAATTCATTTTATTGTTTTTTTTTAAAGTAAATATTTTCATTTGAGCTCAATGGAAAATTTATCATAACATGAATAATACATACAGTAATTGTAATTGTACAGTCCTTTATTTTCTGTGTCATGCTCCCTGAATCACACTTTCACAATTTGAGCCCCATGAATCCTGGTATTGTCATCTTGGAATATGCCCCCCATCAGGGAAGAAAGTCCATTGATGGAATAACCTGGTCATTCAGTATATTCAGGTAGTCAGCTGACCTCATTCTTTGGACACATAACGTTGCTGAACCTAGACCTGACCAACTGCAGCAACCCCAGATCATAGCACTGCCCCCACAGGGTTGTACAGTAGGCGCTAGACATGATGGGTGCATCACTTCACCAGCCTCTCTTCTTACCCTGATGCGCCAATCTCTCTAGAACAGGGTAAATCTGAACTCATCAGACCACATGACCTTCTTTCATTGGACAGTTTTAGTAGTTTCATCAATCTCCTTAGATGTTTTCTTTCTTTCTTGCTGGATTTGCATGCAAATAATTTGACCCTTCTTAAACAGATTAACATCTCCATAACCACAGGACGGGTCTTCCAACATGGTTGTTTAGGTAATGAACTTGTTGCCAGCTAAAAATGAATCATCCATGCAGTGATTATGCAATGGGAGGCTCTTACTTATTTGCTTAGTTAAATCAAGGTGGTGACTTTTTTGTGATGGGCAGTATATGTGACATAATACTGATTTATGAAATTATATATACAAACAAACATGGTGATTTTGGGCTCCTCGGGAACACCCTGTGTTGCCTAACTGGTAATCCAGTTTTTTTCTAACCATAAATTGGAACTTTCTTAGTGGGAGCGCATGGTGCATGGCAGAGTCAAATTAAGTAAAATAAAGGAACTTGAATGTAGAGTGTGTTGTCTTGGTGTCATCATAGGTTATAGTTACATTTGCTTGTTTGTGTAACTGGACCTGGCTGGCTGGATGATCAAATATAAAAAAAAATCCTCAATTCTTCACAGTGGCTGAGACAGTCTCGCCCATGGGAGAGCAGAAATGGGTCAGTGATATTATTTTGCTTGGCCCATTATTTGGTGAAGTGCTTAAAGTTTCCCCGAGGTCTAAGTTAAGATTTTCTATTATGATTTCCCTATTTGCTAATTACAAAATGAATAATTTGTAGCCAGTCCAGCACTCTGGATATCACACTGGGAGAACAAATTGATGGAGAGAAGTGTATGAGTTAAAACATAAGGGAGAGGGGAATAAAGAATTAAACAGAATAAAAAATTAGTCTTGGTGACAGGAGTGCATGGGGATGACAGGGTAATTGATGTAATGTCATAGCAGCAGGCTAAAATAGACCATACAAATGGGCCATTCCTTAGACTGCAGACGATATTAAGACAAGGGAATGCATACCTTTCTAATTAAACCTTTGTGAGAGTGACTCTATGCGGGAGCTTGTGATGTGCACACCATTTAGTTTGCCACTAAAATGCAAATCATGTGAGATGTCCAATGAGTCTGGGTCACAGGAGGCTTGGACAACACATCTCCACATTATCAAAAATCAAGTATTCAAAAGATGCTGTGCGCTGCAGCTTTAAAGAGAGATGTTTTGTTCCCCATAAACTTAAGAAATGATCTGTGTAAGTAGTAGTTTAGTAGTAGTAGTAGGAGTAGTTTAAATACAGTTTGGTCCATATATAAATGGGAATGATTGATGAGTTTTTACCATTTATGTGTCCCCACTACATTGCATGAAACACTCAAGATTTAAGCAACATCAAGAATGTCACCTGCAATTCAAGGGGTTTGACAAAAGTGTGGAATTAACCATTCAGGAATTACAGCCTTTTTCATAAGTCATTAAAAAAATGGAAAACTGTCTTACATATCACAGCAGCACTAGCACTATGTACCACCTTCATACCATCTTCCTGAAGAGATAACACACATGCTTTGTTCTGGATGATGGATACTGAACTGCTAGAAAAGGCTAAACGCCCTGTAAGTAAGTGTTGTCTATTCTAGTTTTTATTCAATTAGAGTTAGTAGGTAGATCTTTAATCTTAGAGATCATTTCTTTAAATATGATTTGTCCTTTTAGTGTTAAAGTCAATATTAAAACCATAAAGCCATCTGCCTGCTATCTTAGAATTCCCACTGTACGAGTAAACATTTGACTGACTGTGCCAGTGTGTTACAACCATGTTATACTGTTTTCTCTGTCCTGTTTGTTTTCTTACATACTGCCTTCTGCTACTGCCGTAACATTCAAACTTGGATTCATCAGTAAACAGGACTTTATCCCAATGTCTTTGCACCACCCCAAATATTTAGCTTTCAACACAGTCAACTGTGAAATCACTAATAGATCACTATTAAGCAGCCTGAGGATATTTTTGCTGATTGATTACTGATTTTATTATTAAGTTAATGCTTTATCTGTAAGGGAGTTGCCTTTACAGTATATTATATATTATGCATATATTCTTTTATGTATAATTCTGGCATCTTCCAATGGTGTGGTCACTTTTGGTCTGCATGATCGAATTAGATTTTTTTAACAAGGCTGTATGTTTTATCATATATTTTGGTTTGCAGATGTGACATTGTAAATGTTATACATGATAGTGATGTAGTATGCACTGAAACTGGGACGACGGTTCACTTTTTTGCGCGACATTGACCTGAAACATACTACTAAGGCAGACCAATCTACCTGTACCTATCACTTACCTTTAGCCTATAGCATGATGCTGCTGATGCTGTTCAATTTTTTAAATACTGTTTCACACCCTTGTCCCTTTAGATATTTTTGACACCATTGTTCACACTGTGTAGTTTTTTCTTCCTGTTATTTCATTTTTTTCATCTATGTAGTCGAGTGGCTGTGCTTGTGTGTTTTCTTCTAGTGTTTGGGAGGTGGCTTTTTGTCTGCGACAGCTGTGCAGCGTATGGTGATGGGATTAATGGAAACTGTCCAAAAGAATCAATTTAAAAACTGCTGCAGTGTGGTGGCATTAAATGGGTGTCTGTTTCATATAGCTGAATATAACAAAATGAAACAGATTTTCTATTTGTTTATTTCATGACCACAGCTATCAGTGGTACTTCTTGCTACCTGCTGTATGATGCCGCCAAATAAAATAGTAAACTGAGAAACAAGTTGATGTGCAGCACTAGGTGGAATCTTACCAAGAGTCTCATTGTGTGACTTAGGCTGCTAAAATCAGAATATTGTGTAAAAAAAGCATCACATAGCATAACATTATAAGTGACCAAGAGATTGCACAGAAATTGAATGTTGCCTTTGCTTCTTGTATTTATTTAAAGCTTTATATAGATGATTGTCACATCACATGTACTCTGGATAGTCACTCTGTATTTATGTGCCTGTTTGGCATGAGCAGCATAGCCAGAGCAGGTTATAGCAAGATTAATGAATAATGCCTGAGAACCAGGACAATGCCAGCTCAATCTGACTAGTGTTTCGCAAAATGGTTGCACTTAGATTCCTACAGGACCTTATTAATAATTAATAGTACATTTATTTATAGAGCCCTTTTTAAACATGTGTTATTAACAATGATTGGACCATGGAGGGAGCTGGTGAAATGCCCCACTGATGAGGAGTTACTCCTGCTCCCCCCATGATGACAACTGGTGACAGGTCTTGGGAATCTCCAGGTGGAATACACTGAATGGCATGCTGCATATTAGCAGCAAGCATTCAGCTGCCGAGGCAGTTGGGGTGCAATCTATAATTCCTGAAGAGTGAGGGTCGATCCCAGAATGGATTCAAGTTGGCAATACATATAAGATGAAGAGACTTGCTGGTAGATTGGAGCCCGGTATGAAGACTGAGGATTCTGCTCAGAAAGTTCTGAGGTGCGATTACTGAGGTTGTGTTTATGTTCAGAGTACGCTGTGCACCTAAGATGAGGGCTGTGGCAGAGCATCTAGTGATCCGATGGAGCTGAGGCCTAGGCTGCATCAGTTGGGTGATTCAGGGCGACAGAGGTCAGAGCCGCTTATCGGTTGGAAAGGCTTAACCTGTGACATGAAGGCTCCTGGTCCTGGCCTCCTGCCAAGGGTCACAACTTTGGGCTAGGATGGCTGATGGTTAGGTGTCGAGAAGTGGGAAGGTCGCGGACATGGATCCAAGGATCCCATGGAGCCGTGTCCTGGAGGAGGTTTGACACAAGGATCTACTGTACAATAATGAAGAACTATGATTTAGAACAGCACCTCTGTCTGTATAGGCTGTGTTAAAGTTACAAAGTCACACAATATGGGTGACAAAAAAAACAAGAGGATTTATTAACACAGTTCAGCTCTCTTTTCTATGTGTGTATGCCTCAGAGCACACCATGTCTTCACCTGTTTTGTAGATTGGTGCTTAAATGACAGATAAGTTGAGCAAAGGACAGCAGAAGTAGATAAGATGACATAGAGGACAGATATTCTCAAGGTTTGAGGGTGATCCAGCAGATGAAGCTGACAGAGCCTCAGGAGGACAGGCAGACCATTGAGAAAATGAGGAGGGATGTCATGCTGATGAGCAGTGACATGGAGAAGAGACCTGTGAGATCCAAAGGCTTCAGACTGACAGGAAGAGTCGCAAGAGCAAAGAAACACAAGAGAATAGTGGTCTATTATTAAGGTCAAAGCCTTTGCAGAATTTTACTTTACTAAATACTTAGATTGTTTCTTTATTACCCTAACGCTAAACATATGGAATATCACAAGTTACTCTCTTTACAGGTTCACTAACAATTTCAATAGCTACTTTAACTTTTTTCTATCTCACATTTACCATCAAACATCTTTATTATTACCAAGATTGTTGGGCAAATATTTGGTGGACTGGTAAAGACAAACTTACTGAGCTGAACTTTTTGGAAGGTGTACAGCCCGTTATATCTGGAGAAAAACCAACACAGCATTTAATACAAAGAATATCATACCAACAGTTAAACATGGTAGTAATGTGATGACCATGTTCATGCTGGAAAACCCTTCAATGTGGCTGAATTTAAACAATTCTGAAAAGAAGAGTGAGTCAAAAATTAGTTGTTGCCGTAATTTAAAAAATGCACTTTGCGTTTACCCTGGTCAGCCTAGTGCAATATTAAAATGTATTTGATGATCTGAAACATTGAAGTATGACACATATGCATATTCCAATTTTTTTTTTTGAAAAAAGGGGGCAAATACAGTTTCACAGCAGAATCGAGCTCTGCTGTGAAGGAGAGCAATGTGAGCAGGTGACCCAACTGTGCGAGAATTTGTTGGTCTTGTAAGGACATCAGAGTCTGTTTACATTAGCTGTTTTTAACCCGTCCTACAATGTGTGTGTGCTTTAGCTCTATTTTGTCCTAGCACATTTGATCAGAGCATGAACAAGATAAAAAATTTTAAACTGGCTGATTTGGCCTGATAACATCCTGATCAACTTTTTTTGATACTAGGTATTGTTAAGTGTGTTTGATAATTTTTCATAACGTCTCCATTACAGGCAGATTTTATTACATTTTATTCTATGCGACAGTTAGCTGGGGAGGCATAAAGATGTAAATCGAAAAACATAAATAAAATAAAACAGAATCAGAACAATTATCATAACAAAAACAACCACTAATACTATTAAAAATTATGTTTGCACCGATAATGATAACGGTGCAAACATACAACACATACCAACCAGTTCAAGCATCGCCAAACACAACACATCCCACTATCATGTTAGTGGTGCAGCAACACCGCAGCAGCAACCATGATCACCAGTCATGATTCATGCATGTGACACATGTGTGCGGGTGCGTGAACATGCCCCTTGAGTGCTGCGAGTCACTCTGGCCTAAGTGACAAGAGTGGAACATGGCCGCCATCCCGCGAATGGCAGGAAGAGAGCCAGCCCCAGCCCAGGCTCTGGAGGTCATAGCAACATATATTTTACTGTATCTGAATGTAATGAAAGTTAGCAAGAAAAAAGTACACTTGCAAATGTTCGACTAGGAGCACACTCCAAGTGAAAGTACACTTTAATATGTCTAAGTAAAAGTGCTAAAATACATCCATTAAACTTTACTTAAAGTACAAAAGTACTCCATTAAGAAAGCAGAAATGTAGACCTGTTTGACAAATCCCTAAAGATAAAAACGTATGTGTTGTCACCTACAGACTACATAAAAACAATAGTAAGTCAAGTTAGGGTAGCATGAAGTAGCATAAAAAGAAAATAGTCCAGTAAAGCACACAAATCTAAAATATATACTTTAAGTAAGTACACTACTTGAGTAAATGTACTTAGCATCTCTATAGGTTGGCCTGTACATTTATAATGTAAGTTGCCACAGTTACATCTTCTTAGTTACGTTATACCCATTGACATTTTTGTCACTTTTACTAAAATTCTCATTATTTTATCAAAAGATTGATACATCACTGATCATAGATCACTGTCTTTGGAAAACTATTAAAAACAGTGATCCACAATGTTTATTTTATTATGAAAATTATAATCGATGTTGTCGATCTGTAAATTCTTTCACAGGATAAAAACATCACTTTCACAGTGCAGGCCACTAAGTGTGTATGCATGCATAGTTTATGTTGTAATTAATCACCTTTAATTTTTTGTTTTTCATTAATGTTAAAAATGAAGAGCTCAGCTTCAACTTGTGGATCCATATGCAATACTGAGGACTGTTGCAGCTGCACCATCTCCTGTACTTGAGGGTCAATTTCTTACTATCGTCTAGTCTTAAATGTAAAGAGGGTGTCTGCCTCCTAATAAATTTAATTAATAAATTTATTTATAGAGCACTTTTCTAAACATATGTTACAAAGTGCTTCACAAGACAGACAAGAAACACATGTAGCCCAACAAGATCAACTTGAGCAAGCACTAGGCAAACAGTGGAGAGGAAAAACTCCCCTTGGGGGAAGAAACCTCCAGCAGAACCAGGCTCAAGTTAAACGGCCATCTGCCTCGACCGGATGGGGAGCAGGAAACAGCTATACAAACAAAACAATAATACAAACAACTACCACATCGGTCCTTGGGGAGACCAGTTCCAACGTAAAGACATTGTAATCTAATGGAGAGTCTTCCCAAGGACCGATTTGTTTTAGCTTACAGAAGATCGCAAAAGGCTCGCCGGTAGAGGTATGTTTTAAGGAGAGTTTTAAAAGATGTTACTGAGTCAGCTGATCTTATATGCTCGGGTAAGCTGTTCCAGAGTTTAGGGGCTCTAACTGAAAAGGCTCTGTCACCTCTAGTAGTCATTCTGACATTGGGGACATACAGAAGATTTCTACCAGAGGATCTCAGGCTACGTGCAGGCTCATAAGGCTTTAAAAGCTGGGATAAATAGCTGGGGGAAAGGCCATGCAGAGCTTTAAAAGTTATTAATAAAATCTTAAAATCAATCCTAAAAAATACTGGCAGCCAGTGTAAGGAAGCTAATACAGGAGTGATGTGATCATATTTTCTTTTTCTAGTTAAGAGTCTTGCAGCTGAATTCTGAACAATCTGGAGCCGATTAATAGATTTCTGGCTGAGACAGGTGAACAGACTGTTGCAATAGTCAAGGCGTGAGGAAATAAATGCGTGTAAGATTACTTCAGTGTCATGAAAAGAAAGAATTGAACGTATTTTGGAGATATTTCTAAGATGATAAAAACATGCCTGGACAAGCTTTTTGACATGATGCTCGAAGTTAAGTTTACTATCAAACCAAACACCAAGACTTTTTGCAGTGGGCTTAGAATTAGCTAAGAGAGAATCTGTGCAGGGCAGAATGTGTCTGGCTACACGCTGTGGACTGATGACAACTATTTCTGTTTTGTCAGAATTCAGCTGCAGGAAATTTTGAGCCATCCAGTTTTTTATCTCATTTATACACTCATGTAAGGAACTCAGTCCCCCGTGGTCTGATATCTTAAAGGGACAGTACAGCTGAGTGTCATCAGCATAGCAATGAAAAGAAACACCATGTTTGCGAATAATATGTCCCAAAGGGAGCATATACAAAGAGAACAAGATTGGCCCCAGCACTGAACCTTGTGGGACTCCGTACTTTACAGGAGAAAAAGACGACTTGTAGTTATTAACTGTAACACAAAACGATCTGTTGGACAGGTATGAGGAGAACCAGTCCAGTGCAGTGCCTTCTATTCCAGCCCAGTGCTTTAGCCGGTCTAACAAAATTTGGTGGTCTACTGTATCAAAAGCAGCACTAAGATCGAGGAGGACAAGAATAGAGCACAAACCAGCATCAGAAGCCAACAGAATGTCATTGGTTACCTTCAGTAGGGCGGTCTCTGTGCTGTGGTGTTTGCGAAAACCAGATTGCAATTCGTCAAAGATGTTATAGTTTTCTGCGGCTAGAAATAAGTGTTTAGACACGTACTTTTCTAAAATCTTTGATATGAAGGGTAGTTTGGAGATTGGTCTGTAGTTTTCGCGGGATGAGGGATCTAGACCAGGTTTTTTCAAAAGAGGTTGCACAGATGCAATTTTAAAATAATCTGGCACAATCCCAGTGGACAGAGAAGTATTGAAAATATTCAGGAGAGAGGGAGCAAGCGAATCAATGATCGAGATTAAGAACTTAGTTGGGATGACATCAACTGGGCTGGAAGATGGTTTCATTTTAGAGACAGTTTGTAGTAGCTCAAATACGGACATGGGAGGAAACTGGCTTAAAGTGCATTCTCTAAAAGGGTGTGCAACTATGACTGGTGAGGAAAAAAAATTTATTAATTAATTATTATTAATTAATTAATTAAAATTATTAAATTAACATAAACCAGGGACAAGTGCTGAAAAGCCACATGTATGTATTTTCCACCAGAACGAGTGCATATTGCAGCTTACATTTTTTCTAAAAGTATATTTAACATTAGGCTTGCAGAGATATGCCAGTTATACAATATACATGGTACAATTCTCTGAAAAAGAAATAAAATAAGCAGTGTGAGATTACTTTGCACTTGCTCTTTCTGGTACTTGGAACCTCAAGCAAATGTGGGGTTGTCCACAATGACAGAAATCTCCTAAACCTGAACTGGGAGCTGGCTCCACAGGAGAGGAGCTTGGTCGTTTAAGGCTCTGCCTCCCATTATACATTTGGGAACTCTAGAAACCACAAGTAGACTTGCACTCCGAGAATGAGTAATAATAATATTTCACTTGTCAGTATTTTGAACTCACAAAATGTACGACATTACTCCAACCGTCATCTTTAGTCTAATTTAAAGTGCTATTAAAACAAATATGATGACGTGGCTATGTTGCTTCTAGTTAACAGTTAAATTTGCTGCACATAATCGACTGTTTGGGTTTGGTTTTATGGCTCAGGTCGGGTTTAGACAGAACAATGTGGCCCTATCCATACTGTAATCACTTAAATTACTTTGTATCATATTCAGTTTAAAAAAAGTTTGGTTTTTTTTCTGATAGACTAGGATTTCGAGGATGTTGTTGTTATGTTGTAGGATGTTTTAATGTTAATAATATTGATATTCTTTCCCATATTCCTACAATTAAAACACCAGATTAATCCCCAATAACTTGGGCCAACTGCAAACAACAAATCCCTTAACTTTTACCTTTATTCTACCCAAAACCAGAGAGGCAGTGAGGCATTTAACTTCTGTCTGGAGGAAACCACTGCACCTGTTTGTATTTGATGGTTTGGATGATGAAGGCAGATTGTGTTTGTGACCATATGGTTGTATTTTTCAGCTGAGCCAATGGCCTGAAGGCTTTCTCTGTTATTATCGTTATCATGAATATTTTCTAACTCTGCAAAGTTTCTGATTTGAAGGGTCACTTGATCATCTCTCCATCGGTGTGTATCTCCAACTTTTATATTCTGAGGCTCAAGATCTTAGGCAAATTTATGAGTTATTCATGGGTTAGTTCTGCACCCAAAACAAAGGATACAGGTTTCAGGTTTCTCTCTGGTAGTATGATAGCTGCTTATCTTCTGCCTGTAAGATGCTTGGCCATCAGCAAACTGTCCTGCTGACGATGTTCCCTTGAATTTAAATAATAAAAAAACACAAAGAGCACACAGAGTTCAAGACAGGACTCACAGAAATGACATTTAGGAAAACTAATATGTTAGATGACCACCTTGCGGTCGCATATTTTACAAGGTAGATTTCTGTCATTGTGGACAACCCCACATTTGCTTGAGGTTCCAAGTACCAGAAAGAGCAAGTGCAAAGTAATCTCACACTGCTTATTTTATTTCTTTTTCAGAGAATTGTACCATGTATATTGTATAACTGGCATATCTCTGCAAGCCTAATGTTAAATATACTTTTAGAAAAAATGTAAGCTGCAATATGCACTCGTTCTGGTGGAAAATACATACATGTGGCTTTTCAGCACTTGTCCCTGGTTTATGTTAAGCTACGCTAGACAGCTGATGCTAATTCATATCTCTTGGCAAGATGTTAATTTCTAAAGATTGAGTAGTAGATATATATTTGTACTTCAACTAAATTGTTGTATGATGTTTTACAGTCTGTAACCCTAGCTAAGTCTTGATCTGTTCTACATTGTAGTGAAGTCTATTTTAATGGCAGGCAACTGTGATTCGCTGGTGCATATTTGCAAATTCCCTTACTTCACCTTAGACCTAGACTAATAACATCACATGCATCATAAAAAATAACAATAGACTAACATCTTTTTTTTTTTGTTATTTTTTTCCTTGAGCCAAACCTTCAGTGGTACACAAGTGAGATACACTAAAGTGAAGATCAATCTCATGCACACACAGGTGCTGCTCAACACTTTCCACCTGCCGCACCATGTCTGCCAAATTAATCTCAGTGAGGAGATGAGTTTGGGATGAATTCATCTCCACTGGATGAGAGAGCAGCTCCCATACAGTATCTTGGGCCTGCTGGGAACCTGAGAGCCGTATTCTTATTTCCCTCGAGGCAGCAATCGGTGAAACCCAGACTAAGGCATGGCAGCACTAAATGGAGTGGAGATAGGAGAGCGTTATCTGCAGAGACTGCTAAGAGTGCACACACACTCACACACAGAGGTTCACGTCCTTAATGTGACCCACTTCTCCTTATGTGACCTGGTAGTATGATAGCTTCTTCTGTCTGTCTGCGAGACTCTGGGCTGTCTGAGGTGAACTATCCTGCTGAAGATGTTCACTCGAATATAAATCATCAAACAAACAGAATGAAAGAGCACACGGTGTTCAAGACAATCAGATGCAAAGAAATGTAAAAATGTAACGCTGAAATGGGAGTTGGCAATATGTATCTATCTTTTTTCCTTCCTTAATATGTTTTTAGATATTACACTGGGGTAGGTGGTACAAACTTAAAGATGGTAGAATCTGCATTTAAAAACATGGCTATTATCTGGCTAAAATGTGTTGCATTCACTCTTTTTGCTAGCAGACCGTTGATGTCATTTGTTATGTTAAGAATCTGAGGAGAATAATAAATGCATTTGTCAGTGTAATAAAACAGACCACAGTTTTAGCCATTGTGATGTTATGCCTCAGCAAACATAAGAAACAACGCAGCCATGTCTGGATATGCTCAACTACTTTTGTAATGCTACAGCTGTAAAACAGCACACCACCATACGGAAGATATCAAACATCCAAAGCAAGGTTTGATTTTCTAAGAATTATCTCCAAGCATAATTTTCTTTTGCTCTTTACCCTTAAGTAAGACAGAAAACTTTGATCACACAATCATCTTTTAATTGTTTCACTCTGACTTCTTCAAATCTCCTAGATCATTTTCTAATTTTGAACCATAAAACAAATTGTTTTCTTGACCCTGTTCACTAGGACACATGTCCATGTATGATGTTTTGATGCAGACATTCATTACTCACTGATGTAGACATTCATTACATAAAAACTGTAACTGGGAAAACATTTCATTTAGATATACATCTGAGCACAGACTAAACACAAGCTAATGATTTATCATCTAAATATTACACAGCTGGACTCTTGTCCTGTATGGGAAGTTTTGGTGTGGTGTAATGCTGCATAAATCAACAATGTACCCTGCACAGTGTAACCCACATGAAAATTAGATCCACCAGACATTACTGATAGCCATCTTATCGAAAATCTGATGTATAAGTTTGGTGCCAAACAAAGCAAAAGCCAAAGAAAAGGTCAAACTTGCCTATTTGTTTTGTCTTCCCAGTTAAAGTCATTTAAGCTGTATTCGTGTCTACGAAACAAAAACACAAGTAATGCGGTTTCAGACCATCACATGATGAATGGAGTTTGGGCTCGCAAGGTTGCACTTGCAATTAGGAAGGAGTACAAACTTCAAGATCCAAGCACTGTTTATCCATCCTGGTCTCTGATGGGCCAGTGGAGACAATGGGAAACAATGGTCGGTGTTGGTAGGGTGGCATAACACATCCATGACTGGCCCAGAGGCCCTCAGACTCTCTTTACTGTACTGTATGTTATCTACTTAGGTCTCTGAAAGTTAGTCGGTCAACACTGCGATGATGGATTACCTATAAGTGCTGAAAGTCCAGCAGGGTCTCATGTTTCCTCCTATGTCCTGTGTTTATTATTACACACTGTGTGGAGTCATCTGTCAGCAAACCTGCCTCAGGCCATGTTGCATATAGTGAGTCTGCACCAGTGCTGCTTGACTAATCAACCACATCAAGTATTATGTTTATTATCAACATTTAATGTATATTGTGTAGAGTGTATTTGGACAAATGTAGCTGCTACTCCAGCCTCATTACTGATATTCAAAAAAACTGCTGAAGATAGATTTCTTCCATAACATCCTATGTACTTTGACCAAAAGAAAAATAAACTTCCATCATTCTGTGTCTGGCACTCAAAACTGAAACATTTATTTTCATGGTGCTTTGTTTTCAGTGTCCTCTCTCTAGTGTGGTGAATATTTTGATTGCACCTCGCCTGTAAGTCATTTTATAAACAGCTCTGTGCTACAGGGATGTGATCAGTGAAAATCTAAGATTTAATGCCATTAATGCAGTGAGCTTGTTTAGCCTTTATTGTGTGCTTTTGCAATCATGTCCTGCATAGATCTCTTTACCATTAAAAGTGATGCAGTTTTTTGTGTGTTGCTGGAGCCACAGTAGCAGTTCTTTTGGCTTGTATTTCAACAATGGCTGAATAAAAATAATTTACTTAAGTATGTATAAGCACTCACTTTTGCTACTCCAGTTGTTCTGAAGATAAATAAAGGCTTGTTGACACCAACATTTACAGTTATGAGACAGGAACCAATGTGATAAATACATGTTTTGAATAAACTGTGAAAAGCTATTTTCCCTTAAGCAAACAGGAGAAAATAGCAGTCACTATTAAATAATTAATTTAACAAAATGATTAATTTCACCGTGCCTCTACTGATTTCACCAGGTAGTCATACCTAAATAAAAATGAGCTAAAATATTTTTGTAAATTTGAGGAGCAGTGAGCATCATCCATAGACTTGTCTTATCTAGGAAAGGACTTTGAAAATTCACCAGGAGCACTAAAGACTTCATTTATCAAACAAAGATGAACACAAACACTAAAAGTTGTGTATCTTCCTTAACCAAACAGCAGCGGCAGTGAGATTCTCCAAAGTCTGCAGGCAGAATCATGCAGAGATAATGTCTACAAGCTAACAAGTTTGCTGCTGGCATTTAAAATAAATTCAAAAATAGCAGGTCCCTAGTGCGTGTGCCTGGGACACTGTGTGCAAATTTTTTTGTTCATACACCCATTTCACCCTTCAGCATAATTTCTCAATGGTTGTTAGCAGTTTTAACTACAGTATAGTTAAAATGTAAAACGGTAATATAAAATATTTAGAATTATACTAATTATACTGATTTACCATGAAACCAAAAGTTCTTTCATTCCTGACTGTTTTATATAATTGTTTTTCTGATAGTAAAAAATTTAATCTTTATTGGACAGTAAACAATGACCAAAGGCTTGGTTTTGCTCTACTACACTCAGCAGTAGTCGTATGGCAAAGGACTGCATTGTCCGTGGCAATTCTCAGGCAACTGAACTTGCTTGAGGTTCTCAAAGATCTTTTCACGTCAGCTGAAAGCCATCAATTCCAACTGACTCCAGGGAAGTCCCAAGTATTTAACCTCTGTGGACTCGCTAAGTCTTTAACACCTTTAGAGTCATTGAGGTCAGATGTGGGTTGACGTGAACAACTATTAAACTGCTTAAGATTGAATTTCAAGACAGCATTTTTAGCGCGTAACAGGTGATGTACTGAGCGTACTGCTGCAATCATTTCAGAAAAAAATATTTTAAAAAACTTCCTTTGTGGAAAAATTGTAACAGACCTTTGCCCTCATGGGTCTCTGCTTGGTTAGCAACAAGGTAATTTTGCAGCACATTATACCTTTGCTCCCCTCTGTAGCGGCCACAAACACAAAGCAGGTGTTGAGTGAAACTGATTTTCTGAGCCAGTGTTGCTGTGGAGTGCAGTATCATTCAGAGGACAACAATAACATGCAAAGTGGAACCACTCATTCCCCTGATGGTAAGCTGAAAAGTGAAACAGTAGCTCTATTGTTTGGTTTTCTGTATGTTCAGGAAGTGGTGAAATGAAATAAAGCTAATTAGACAACATCAGTCTCTTTTCTTCCTTTGTTGTCAGCTGTTACAAAGTATGACCTAGCCATGTGTTTATTAATGTGTGTCAGTGAACACATCATGTTAGATGATTTGTGGGTATAAACCCTGTTTTTTTTTTTTTAATGTTTTGGGTTTTTTTTTTTACATGGCCGGATGTTTATGTGGATATATTTATGCTATAGGTACTCATACACCTGCCTGTGTGTGTGTGTGTGTGTGCGTTTGTGTTCTTTCCATTATAAATAATGACTGAAGGCAAATTGGCCTTGGAGGCAGAGCAACGATCACAACCCAGCAGCTTGTGCAGATGGGAGGTCACAGGAAGTGTGTGTTATATTTAAGGACTTGTCAGCTCGTTTCCTAGTGACACCTCCTGCGGCAGTGGTGTCACCACACCTAATGAATCCTATGGCCTCCTGGGCCATTTTCACAGAGTTCAGTCCAAATAGCGGAAATGACTTGGCTCTGACCCTTCTCTCCTGTACTTCACCGGGGCAAACAAGACTGCATAGATTCAGCAAACCTTTCAAGTGCTGAGAAGAGAAAATGTGAATTTACTCACATTGGAATTATTGTTTCTGCAACAGTTTGTGACTTTGTGGATGTCATGGAGCACTTTTGCACTCAAGAACTGCCATCTTATTTAATGAGCGCTGTCAACTCATTTTCAGTTAAAAAATGTCTCTGTAAGCAATTTTTTCAAACAGAAGAGCATTTAGTAGCTAAAGAGTGAGATATTCCCCTGACGAGCTAATAGAAACCAAAAACAGATAAAAAAAAATAGTCAGTTATATCTATCTGATAAACAGCATATGATTGATTTATACTAATTTGATGCTTGCATCAGACAAATATAATAGCAAACTTTTTAAATAACACACTAGGACACTGGAACTGTCCCCTTGCATTGATTGCTGTACAGATTTGTTGTTTAACTTACCGCCCAAGTTAAATTTTTTTGACAAGGTAATCTAAAATAAAGGTTATGTTAGTTGATTAGTTGTTCTTTGGCCATTAGTATTCTTTTGGAATCAGCAGTATGTTTCTTTGCTTCAGATTTCATGAGCTAATATGTTGATGATATATTGAGTTTTTTTTTTTTTATCATTTTATAGGAAGAAAATTGTCTTAATATTTAGCATACATATAATTGCACTGCTGAGTTGTGTTTGTGATTAGCATGCACATTTTATTTATCTCTTCTTCATGGAGCAAATCTAGTGGTAGTTGTGTGTGTGATGGTGCTGTAAAGCAGTACGCAGTTATTGCAAAAGGTCTCCAGGTCTCTCACAGTGCAGAGATGCTATTCCCCTTTATGCAAGTGAGTGTACCTTCAAAATGATTGTCAAACTGTTATTTTAATGATGTAATTACATTATTGTAATTATTAGGGCTTTAAAGCTACAATATGCAACTTTTGGGAATCAACCTATTAGTACAAAACTTACCAGTCAAGCAGAATTAACTGGCCTTATTCCAAAATGCTGAAGACTTCAGCTATAAACTGAATGATGACAACGTAAAACTGGATGCTAAATATGCAATAGCAGCATAGCATGACTGCAAATGGGGCAGTATTTGAGAGACACAACAAATAACCATGGCGTAAGCACAACAGCGTGCATTAAACATTGCATTTGCAGCCAAGCACTGCCTTTGGGTTCTGGCACTTTCTTGCCAACAGTAGTAGAAAAATTTCGTTTTACGTAAATATAGTCTTTATTTACTTCAGTGACATCAAATTGCACAGAATTACATACTGTTTTCTGTGACTTCTTTGCACAGGAAGGCAGTCTCAATCCAGTGAGGACATGGTTGGATTCTGCTACTGCCATAAAAGCTACAATATTGACTGGTAATTTTAGAATATAAATATAGTAAGTCTGTGAATCAAAAATGTTGACAGTTACTGGTATAAAAACTGGGGTTTTCTTTCCTGAGAGAGGGATTGTAACTTTAACCTTGGTTTAGGTAAGGCTGAGGTATTTAGTGAATATAAGACATCCAATCTAATTTACTAATTTATTATTTATTTATTTATTTTTTACAGTTAAATTAAGTCTTATATTCCTCAAACTATTGTTTTATTCTAACAGTGTCCACATGGTTGTCTCAAAAGTTAAGACTATCACAGTTATGAGTATTATCACAGTATTGTCAAAAGATTCTGAAAAGGTTAAAAGAGTTCATCTATGGTTATTATTATTATTTTTCTCACTCACATACACAACCAATATGTCCAAGTATTTGGAATTCTTTAAACACTGGGTGTTACAAGCTCTTTAAGGAATAAGAGTGTGGGTCATGCATAACAAGATTTGACTGTATCAAGTGGAAATTAGACCATCTGCATCGTTATTCAAGTTAAAAATGAAGCTAATTTATGAAATCAATGTCTTACTAACTTTATGTGACAACTGATGCTTAGGCTGCATTTTACAGTAAATAAAAAATATACCAACTAATATGCAAGTTATGCCGACAGTACCAGATAGAAAGAAACAATAAAAGTATTTAAATAAAAACACAAAAACACTAACAGTTGCGTAAGTACATTACCAAACTGCAGTAGCAGCAAATTTCTCCACAAGCAGAGATAAAAAATAGTGGCAGCTAACACACAAGTGTACTATCAGCAAGCTAATTATTCTGAAAAAAAAAAAAAATAATAATACTTTCACTTACATCTCATGAAATAGAAGCAGTTCTTACTAGAGAAATTTAATATTTTTCATCTTGGCTTAGATGTTTTGCTTGCCTTGCACCTCACTTATAGGCCAAATTACTAAATGTAAATGCATCTGGGAGACTGTTCCTAACTTTGGTTGATGCTGGAATGTATTTTACCCTCAACTCAAGCAGGGGAGTTTTTCCATAGCAAGGTAATTGACCAAGGTTTTAATAGTCATCAAACTGTAAAAGAGTATTACTAACCGCCAAACCATAATGTACTGTGAAACTGGTAACACTTTCATGCCTTCTCTGTAATGATTTAACCGTTTTGTTATCTTATACCTTTATCTTTGGCCAAACACTAAGGACAAAGGTGAAAAGGTTCATTGTAATACAGAGAGTGAATTGTGAGAGTTGATGTGGTTTGGAGATCGTCAGCAGTCTCAGTTACAACAAAAAGTACAGTCTGAGTTTATATCAACTGTAAATCTTTTTTTTTGTATGTTTTACCTGGATAAACTGAGTCAGTTTGAAAGATAACTCTTTACCTTTGTAATTTATAAAATAGTGATTCCAGTATGAAACAGCATTTGTAATTGTGGTGAAATGTCGTTGAATTCAAGTTCCTATGAATTTATTTTTGCTATTGGGGTGTGAAAAAAAAAAACAGATTTGTCCTACAGGAGAATGCACTAGAGTGAGAGGAGAAAAGAACAGACGATCATTAATCCTTGGTTCCTGCTTAACTGACATGCATATACCAGATAAGATTGCATCAAATTCCTTTGCACAATATATTTTTAAAACCAGTATTCCAGAAAAAAGCATTTGTGTTTATACAGAATGTTCTTGTAATTTCAATGAATGGTGGGGTGAAAAATTATGTTTGTAGATAAGTGACCATGAAAGAAAGGCCTGGCGATGAAAAGCAGATAACTTTATCGATGCTTAGTTTAGTTGCAAACAACGAAAACGTTTAAGCCACCAATCTTTGCAATCTTTCATTGCCAAAAGCTTAAATTTGTTAATGTTCAGATAGAGGCCCGATGCACTTGAGAATTCTGCAGTTGTTTCAATAGCGATAAGTATTTTGCTCTTATGATTCAGAAAGAGGGTTGTATCATCTTCAAGCTGAGTAATAAACAGTTTACTATTAATCCTATTAAAGTTATCCTTTATACATTCTGGGTGATCCAGAATATCCAACACTAGTGTTAAGTTATTTGTTATGTGTTTTTCATAATTCATTCAGTACACATTTCAGTCTAATAGCAATGATTAATGCTAATATCTTATAGTTGTAATTTAACAGACATATTGGACGCCAATTATCTATAAATAGGGTATTTTTGGGGGGCTTTGTGATAAGGGTGGTTAGTCTTTGGGTTAGTGTGGGGGACAATACTTTCTTAAAAAACCTCAAACAAAAAAGGACCTAATTTTGCTAAAAAAGGATTTTTAAAACGCTGCTGTTACTCCATCAGTACCATTTGTTGTGTTTCAGAAGACTGATTGCCTCTGCAGCTTACTGAAAGTAGCCTATCACAGAAAATGTAATTATTACTCCTAATAGGTTTTACAGTCAGAATTCAAAAAGACATCAATTTGTTGAGTTGTTTGAGTTTTTGCAATTATAGTAGTTTCTTCTATTTTATTGACTTTAGCTTTCAGACCACCAAATGTATCTTAAAAATGTGCCTACCTCAAATTTTAGTATCTACCAACTAGCACCATATACCCTTTCTTTCTTAGCTTTTAATCAAAATTGGGAAATTAGAGTTGTAATTAACTTTTTAACTTTCTAACCTTTTTCAGTAGGGAGTTATTCAGCATCTATTACATCGACTGGGGAATACAGTTATTTGATAGTTTAAGTAAGGGGCATGGGCAAAATGCCAACATCAATTTTGTCTTCAACAGATACGTCAGAAAATAAAATCTAATCCTATAAAATAAAAATATAAACCTGTTCTATTCCTCAATGTGAAATCTTTATTCCTTGGAAATGTTGTTCTCTAAATATCTGTAAGAGTTTCGTGTTTTTTCTTCATGCATGGGACAAAAATCTGTTCTTAATTGCTTTGCAAATAAGAATAAGGCTTTTCTTTTGACAATATTATGTAGCCTCCTAGCATTGAGTTAAACAAGCGATAACAGAACAGAAAAGAAAAACAATGAATTAATAAGATAAAGCTACTGTCAGATAATTTGGAAGAGTAGTTTCGTAATCAAAATCAGTACCCGCTCACAATTAAGAAATGTGCAAATAAAAGAAGATTGTAACTGAAGAAAAAAAAAAATCACTTTTGATCTTACCTGTAACCTGCTCTGAAGACAATCATTTATTTTTGCAGCTTTTCATTCTGCATCTCTGAACCAATGGGCAACAGAGGGAATGATGGTATGAGGGTTTGTGTCAACTTGACACTTGCTTCCTCAACGGTCAACCACATCTATGCCGTCAGGTAGTTTTTCTTTTTCGTGTGGTAGTACTTTTTGGCAAACCTGTACTTTTCGCACATCTTCCTTTTCTTTCTCAGGTACACTATGGAGTCTGAGATTGCCCCGCCAACTCTATCGCTCCAGCTCAGAAACATGCCCAAGGCACACAGCAGCAACTTGTTTACTTTTCTCTACTTGTGTCTCAGTGCAATTAATTTTCTCCTTGATTCTAACAATCTTACTATAGGCGGCTTCCATCATGTTCTGTTATTGTCATTATTAAACTACCATGGGAAGCAGTAGCATTGTCATATTAATAATTGCTGCCACAGTTGTGAGATAGAATCGTTATTTTAGGAATCATTGGTTTAGAAGGAGTTGCAAGGAGAGGTGGGAACTCTTTATATGTCACTTCCAGGCTTACGGCTGCTGTCGTAGTGGTGGTCATTATTAGCAAATAGGCTAACTCTTTTTTCTCTGCAAGACTCACTGAGCCTTTTTTTTTTGTGGATTTAGGCAAAAGTAATTGACCGTCTTTTTCACAGAATTACAGTGGCAGGCTGAGTAACAAAGACACAAATTAACAACTAAAAACAAAGTGAAACAAGCTTGATAAGGAGATAAAAGAGTGGTTAAGTCCAGGTCTGAGTACAAAGCAGGTTTGTTCAAGTTAGGGAAGGGCAAAGGCTGGAAAGCAGAACGAGCTCCATGTACAAAGGGTGGTCCAAAAACCCAAGGCAAAACACAAGACAAATACAAGGCGAGGTAATAAGGCTGGAAAGTAGCATAAAAACTAACGATCTGGTAAGGGAACTGTGAATGGGGTGAGCTTATAAAGAAGCAGGTAGGTCACGGGGGAAAGACCAGGCAGGAATCATCACCACTCTACTTGTGTTTTCAATCTGTTTCAGTTTTTCTAGCTTTGTGTTTTTTGGGTATTGCAATTTTCCATAGATCATACACAGTATTGCACAACAACAGTTGTCTGTACCAAGCCACGTAAATTGCATGTGGAATGGCCGTTCTAAAGCAAGCATCTTGATGTTGAGAGAATGCTCTGTAATAGTTTTTTTTTTTTTTTTAACTTGAGTGACTGTCTGAATGAGTAAGCCGTTTATACACACAAAGTAGATTGTGTACCTAATGAACTGTAATGTCACTGCTAACAACAGTTCGAATTGGTGCATTGTCGACAGGGAAAGATAAAATACACCCGTTTAAAGCCAAATAGACACAAATAAAACAGAAAAGAATGTCTGTACCAGTGATATCATGAAAACCTTTCCACAATTACAGATGAAACAGATTTTCATTGAAATGAATTGCTTATTTGACAAATAACAGAAACAGCAGCGGCAGCAGAGATGCCTATCTTGAATCTGATGCTTCTAATGTGGGTCTTTCATCAGCCATCTCTGCTGATCGGACTATTTCTCCACCTCTGTAGATAAACTTAGACACACTGGAGCAATAATAACCTAATACAGCTATTTTAACAACGCACATAGTGGAAGCAGCCATAATGTTGTTTCAGTCAGATGAGATGTATAAGGGGAATGCTCAGATTTGATCAAAAAGAAAACAAAAATCAGTTTACCCAGACGAAGGGGTCATTTCAGTTAAGGATGACCAGTACTGTTATTTTTTAGACTGGGAATATGAGAAAGATCACATTCTTTGAAGAGGGTCAGTAAAGTCTCAGTATAGTTAGTGTTTTTTAAGGATTGAAAGATGGAGCTGTCCTCTGGTGACATTCGGATCTGGCTCTTAAAAAAGGAAAGCAAATAATATCTAATGTCATTTAATTTCTTTAATTAAATTTTTATGTCTGTGGAAAAATCGACCTTAACAAACAACAAAACAAATGGAAGAAAGTGAAAGTAACAAAACACATTAAACATTTCAGGAAAAGTTTATTCGCATGAATATAATAATAATAATAATAATAATAATAATAATAATAATAATAATAATAATAATAATAATAATAATAATAATAATAATAATAACAACAACAATAATAATATATGCTGGAACTTGAGCAATGGTGGTCTGCATCCTGTCTCAAAAAGCTACAGTCTGCAGCAGTAATGGATGGATTCAGTCTGGATAATATATGGCAGACTTTGGGATCTGTTAGAATGAAGTCATCCTGTAAACTTTAAATTAGGGCTTGGCAAGGAAAGTAGTAGTGTTCATTTGAATTCTGCAACATCTGGCCTCCTCCTGAGTCAAAGGCAGTGTGTGTGTGTGTGTGTGTGTGTGTGTGGGTGTGTGTGTCCGAATAAGATGGGTGAAGGTCTATCCACAAACATCAAATCTACCTCCTGTTGCATTTCTGTGATACCAGAAATTTTATAGTACTTTACTTGGAATATTTTATCTGCAGAAAAAAACTAAACCTGGTTTATAGTGTTCAAACTGCTTTTATGGGGTTAGTTCCTATTTATTTTAACCCCAATTACTGATTTTAGGACTGGACTGAACTCTTGCCAGAAAGCTGTTCTTTTACCAGACTGGTGCCAAAGTTCTTTTCATTGACAATGTTTGCATTTTTACCAAAGATAACACCAGATTTTTCCTAATCTTAGTCGTTTGCTTTAGTTGCTTCACCTGACCACAATTGTAACCAGACTGTAATGTATGAACTATGGATATAAAAAATATCAGGATTGCACACACACAAAAAGTGAATTAACATGATCGTCCAGTATTGACATTCATTCACTGGATTTTAGACATGTCAGTCAATTTGACCAGTTCCATTCTGATTATCCTTCTGATTTTTCTTTTCGACATTGTGGCTACCTTGTAACTGTCATGTCTGTAATCAATATAACATTATTGAAAATGAAGGGGAAAAAATACATTGTATTAATTAGTGTTTTTAAATCTGCTAGTAGGCAGATTTTTTAAATGTTTATTGAGCCAGACAAACAGTTTTTCTTCTGCTTTGTTTAAACCATAATAAGATAGAGTTAAACATTACATTATGTACAACTAAACTGCAATTCCAAATACCACTGTCGGGAATATTAATATTAATTGTTAATCTGCATTAGTAATTTGCTCAGTTAAAATATTAACCAATAATGGACATGCATTATAAAAGTAATGTGTGGGGAAACTGTCAGTAACTGTATTGCAATGTGCTCTAATTGCTGTAGTGCCTCTTACTCCTAAATGATATGGTGTGACATGTGCTTACTGACTGTCTGTAGGGCTGTACTGATTAATAAAACCTTGCTGAAATAAAATAAAGAAATTCTTCCAGCATGGCTGTGGTCAGTGTGGAAGGCATGTGGTGAACACTGCTTTATAAAATTGTTATCTGGTGACTGTCCAGTCTGTCTGAATCTCATGCTAACGCCAAACTTCAGCAGAAGCTGAGCAGCTGCTTAATAATGAAGGCCAGAAGCTAAATGTCAGGTAGTGAGGAGCACCATAAAATCTCCCGTACTTGAGACAAGATGTTCTCTGCTTCACACATGAAGCAGAGAACATGCTTCAAACATGCATGGTACCGAAGGCATTCCTGGGACGTCTATATGTAAAAGTATCCAACAGCCAGACAGACGTTAGTTTCAGTGAACCACAAGTAAGGAAAACACAGATAGATATGATTATGCAATATTTGGTATATTTATATAAATCTATGGTGCATATAGACTTTGGAGTCAGTGGCTCTGCGACACAGCACAGCTGAGAGTCCTAGTTGGTTGATCATGTGAAATGACATCACTACTCTCTAGCTTTAGAAAATCACTATTTATAAAAATTTTAAGTCATATCCAGAATTTTTAACTCTTTAACTCAACATTTAAATTGCTTTGGGTATTAATATATGAGATGTAAGATAACACAAACTTCTATATAGAAATCTTCACTGTACTTTATGTTTATCAAGAACACACTGCAAAATGCACACTCATTAACTACAACAACGTAGTTCTATTACTTCAACTCTCTCATGGGCACGTAGTTTGGATCAGAATTATAGGAAACAGATAACCAATCATAGTGTGAATTAGAGACAGCCAAACACCTAGGCTGATGTGTCTATGGAAACAAATCAAGGGATCAATGTGCATTCTGTTTATGAATACAAACCTCTGCACTGAGGTGGCCCAGTCAGACAGCTTTAGATTGAAATTAGGGAATACCTGCTTGGCATTCATTATCTGCCTTACAAGACACACAAAGATAGAGACACCTGCAAACACAGAAGCACACTAAACAGCACACTTAGGAATGCAGAGACAGCATGAGTCAATAAGCCGTTCTATAGAGCAGGAGCCTTTTATTGGGTTCATTAGATTTTACCTTAGGCCCAAGTTTCTAAAAATAAATAATCATAAAATAATTAAAAGGTTTCCAATTATCATTTAGGTGTTTTT
This sequence comes from Anabas testudineus, assembly GCF_900324465.2. Classification (NCBI taxonomy): domain Eukaryota; kingdom Metazoa; phylum Chordata; class Actinopteri; order Anabantiformes; family Anabantidae; genus Anabas; species Anabas testudineus. The sequence continues at coordinate 31,540,325 of NC_046611.1, forward strand.
TCACTTGAATCTTTTGCTTTTGTGGTTGCAAATGACCAACTTTGGGTAAATAATTAGACATCAGTTCAGTAGAACCAAAATAAAAAACCCTACCCCAGTGAGATAAATTCATTACAAAACTAATTAATGTCACATGATGGCATACAAGACAATGTTTTGATGTTGATTGGTGGGAAAAAGTGGTTTCACTGGAAGGAAGCTCAGTCACATCATGGGTTTTGCTTTTATCTGTTTCCTCCCAGTTGATCTCCACCCTTTCCCGCATCCACATTGCTGCATAAAAGTTATTCCAGTGACAGGGATACACTTATAGAAAAAAACAAATGTCTAAGTTTAAGGCCTTTGATGACGCAAGTATTGATGTCCCAAAATTACAGACCAGTAAAGATTAGCTATAATTTATAGGAGAGATTTACTCACTTTTTGCTCCTCAAATCCTGTATAAAGTCTCTTTTCTCTGGGATTTACCAAAAATAGATATTGAAGCACATTCCCAGTGTGTAGGTCTGGTTAAGATCCCAGAGAAGTCCCCAGAACACACTTTTAGCTGGTTCTTGATGGCATGTTCTAACGAATGCATGCAGATGGACAAGTTATCAGTCATGATAAGGTCAAGTGCCTGTAATGAAGATTTTTATATTAACAATTAGGGCCGTGCAGTATGACTGAATATATCAAATGCAGAGTTGTTTCATATCCAGATAAGACTCTGTTTCCCAAATATTTAAACCGTGTCCATGGCTGCACATTTAAGCTGCAATCATAGCCTTTAGTGTGCTGCAGGAAAATGCCTCTTGCAATGTAAGAGTCTGCACTCAGCTGTACTTTTGGGGCTTTCATCCATCGTGTAGTTGATAAAAGCGATTAGTGGTGTTAGAGTCTGTTGTGTGAGCTTTTCAGCACAATGTAGGCAACTGTTCACATTTTTATGGTTCATGTCAGACCTTGTATAACCAAACCTTGTCCATGCCACAGAAGCCCCTCTTGTAAGAACACATTCCTTGCATCGTCTTGGCTGGTGAGTCCTGTACTGAAATAACCCTTTCTCTGTGTTCTGTGTGCCTCAATGTTTGTGTTCCTGTCTGCATCCATGCGGTGCGGACGCAAAGCAGTACATTTTATTATAAAGAGTCATTTGTGATGAAATAAATGATAAAGCATAATATTTCATTACGAGATATATCATTATAACGCAAAGCCCTCTTAACAGTGGATCACGTGGCTAATGTGAGAATTAGATTTGTAGTGATGAGCTGATTTTCTACTCCTACAACTTCTTTTAGCTATATAAAGCTTTTTGAACCATTTTTTCAGTCCCGCTGCTTTCCACTTAGATCATGAAGTGCTTTTTTTCAGTGGTCTCATGCAGCTAAATAGTCATACAGTATATTCTCAAAAGGAGACTAAAATATCAAGCGAACGCAAACAATAATAATCTGGAAGTTGTGTGAGTCATTTGTGAGACCACAAATGCTACTTGGAAGGGGAATAAAAGTTTTCGGCCTAACTAGAAGGAAGTCTAGTTGACGGAAATCTTCAAGAAATCACTACCTGTGCCTTTTGATTAATAATAAACTGTTAATTAATGAATTAATGATCTCTGCTTTGTCTGCTTTGTCAAATGTAATATAATAACTTTGGCTGAGTTGGAGATCAGATTCTGAGTGGATTCCACAGGCCTGGGCTGTGAAGGGGTACAACAGCTGGGGTTGGCCCTCTGGAAGGCTCTTGAGTCCCGCTATATTCACTAAATTGCCATGGGGGGTTTAGTTATGGAATTCCTTTTGTGAAACGTGACAGTTTTTTCATTCAGTTTTGTGATCTACAATTAGTTACCTACTCTTTTCTTTTTTTTTTTTTTTACCAGACTGTATTATCTGTCTGGAAAAATTACATAAACTGTGCATGCTTGACACTGTGCAATTGTGAGACTCTAAGGGGGTGGGATTGCTCTAGTAAGTATCCATAATTAATTTTCTAATTTTCTAAATCAGGATTTGAGCCAAAGCAGGATGGAGCACAGTTCAGATTGGTGTAATCGTCCTGGGAAACTGGCAGAATCCCAAAACATATCTTAGATGACACCACCACAAATAAAGAGAAAGGGCAGAGGAAGAACGTGAGAGGGTTTGACTTATGGGGAAAGAGAGAGGGAGATGGGTTTGTTGGAAAACAAAAAGAAACCACTGGAGCTGCTGGCAGAGAATTAGTAAGCTCTGCAGACTATCAAAGCAAGTCATTTGTGTGTGTGCACACAAACGCATACACTTCGTGACTAGGTCACACACACTCACAAAGCAGGGAGGTGCATTCAAATAGCTCATTCAAACACACCGAAATCTGCTGGGATTTTCTCTGACACATCAAATGTGATGGTAAACAAACGAGTTCCTGACATTTCATGCTAATAATATACATCTAATTCTGACAGAATGAGTTGACAAATGGAGGATTGTTGGGTCTGTTCCCACTACTTTGAACCCTTTTGACTGATATAGTCCCAGTTTATCCACTCCAGGTAACAGACAACATGATCACAACTACAGTGGCAAAAAAAATGTGAACCTTTTGAGCTTTTATGGCTTTCTGCAATAATTTGTCATAAAACATCACAAGACGAGAGTATTAACGAATATGATGTGCCTACAGTAGGAACACAAAAACATTCTGATCTTTCATGTCTTTATTGAGAACAAACATAAAAACCTCACAGTGCGATTTAGACACATTATATTTGTTAATACTCTTGACTTAGATGAAGATCAGATCACATTTTATGACAAATTAGTGCAGAAAATCACAAAACCACTGTATATGAACTAGTCCAACGCTAGACTGTACGACACAGACTTTAACACTAAGACACTTTTAAAATTTAAAAACTGATCGCCAGAATAAGTTACCTGTAAACTCTTCTTTTTGTGAACATTTTATCACATACAGACGTGGATGAAATTATTGGCACTCTTTCGTTAAAGAAAGAAAAACCCACAAAGGTCATTGAAATAACTAATTCTGAAGTCAAAAGTAATAAATAAAAATTTACTAAATATTAACTAATGAAAATCAGACATTGCTTTTAAGTGGTGGTTCAAGAGAATTGTTTTCAAAAACAAACTAATGAAACAGGCCTGGACAGAAATGATGGCACCCTTAGCTTAATATTTAGTTGCACAACCATTTGAGGCAATCACTGCAAGCAAGCAATTTCTGTAACTCTCAATGAGACTTCGGTCTTAAACTGTCGACAGCTATTTTGGCTCACTCCTCACGAGCAAACTGCACCAGCTGTCTCAAGTTTGAAGGTTGTCTTCTCCACACTGCATGTTTCAGCTCTTTCCACAAATGCTCAATGTGATCTAGATCAGGACAGGTAGAGCGCCTCAATGGTCCAATGATTTGTTCCTAGCCATTTGTTAGGTGTTTTTCTGTTTTTGTTTTTATTCAGTTGGAGGACCATGACCTGTGACAAAGACCAAGCTTTCTGACACTGGGAAACACATTTTCCTGTCTCTGGCTCTTTGGTTACCATTCGTCTTATCTGTCTGTTGAAATTGTCATTGACTGTCCTCCTGCAGCCACATCCAGGGAGGTTGGCTACAGTCCTGTGGACCTTAAACGTCTGAGCAATATGTAAACAGTAGTCACAGGAACATCAAGTGGCTTAAGGAGGATCTTATAGTCTTTATCTTTAACATGTTTGTCTATCATTTTTATTTTTAATCTCCTGAGACAACTCTCTCCTTAGCTTTTGGTGGTCCATGTTCAGCGTGGTACACACCATTTCACCCTTTAAATAGACAGACTGACTTATTACAGGTTTGAAGACACCTGTGATGCTAATTACAGGACATACTTTAGTTTTACATGTGGTCAAATTATTTTTAATCTTTTCTAGGGGCAGCATTGTGCTGGTAGGTTAATCTACTAGAACTGAATGGTGATATAGATGGAACTTGTAAAATTGTATGTTTGTGTGCACAATGATGATTGGTGGAAACATATGGCAGTAGACTAAGGGATACATAGTGAAGCAGTTTGCAATATGATGATTTGTTTTTCTTTTATTTCACACTGAGAGGGAAGCAGACAGTTAATCTGTGAGTTATTGATAATTTTAATAATTGGTGTTTTATATTCTTATTTTTCACTTTTGTGAACTATGAGCATGGACTGTGTTTAGAGACTCCTGGTTCTAAGCTAATGTAGTGTGGCTAAGTAATGTCACTTTCACAGACACCGCTGCACATGAACAAAAGGCTGATTAACATTGTGTGGCAGTAAACACTACTCATGGGCCCACAGATAACTGTGCTATTTTCAGCTTCATTAAAAATTCAGACCTGGGGAACAGTGAAGTTAACTTAGGCAGTAATAGCAGGGCTGGGTAACCCACACATCAGAGAGCCTTGTATAGCAGATCTTTTAGTTACACCCCCTGGGAGACATTAATGTTCTTCTAGTAATGGCAAATGCTCTACCAGCCTCCCTGGATTCCCAGCAGAAACACAGAGAGACTGATAGTAGGTGTTGTGCTGTGCTGTGTGGTGTACTGGAGCCAATCCCAACTGTCATTGTCCTTTCCAGCCCCGGAGATTGTCGAAATTCTAGTTGCCAATTTGTTGACAGGGAATTGTAAAATGGAGTCATAGCCTTCTTTTTTTAAGATCCCCTTTTTCCACTCTACAGGTAAGGTCATCCTGGATCATCACATTGCCTCCACTGTGTCTGGATCTCACAGTGTTCTTCTTTGTAATCTTTGTGATGAACACCTCAAGCTTTTTTTTTTACTTTTTATTTATTCATAACAGCTAATCTTCCTCTGTCTGGCGTTTGTTTTCATTGGCTCATCTTTTTGTTTTATCAGCCAGTCTGAGATATGGATTTTTCTGTGCACCGCTGCCAAAAAAGCCAGCATCCCACAGTAACCTCTTTAGATGTTGAAACTGGACTTTTTGCAGGCACTGTTTAACCCTTGTGTGGTTTTTGGGTCTGTGGGATCCATTTTCATTTTTTATCAAAAGAAAAATGATACGATTTCAAAGTCAGGCCTTGGCCCATTTTTCTGTGAGGAACATATATCAGAACATATTTTCATTGACCACACATTGTAACCCTCCCATTGTAAAAGTGTGGAATTTGTAGGTGCTGTGTAGCTTCACTTTTTTCCCCTCTCCCTTTGTTCCCTCTGCTGCTAGTATGTCTGTGTGTGTGTGTGTGTGTGTGTGTGTGTGTGTGTGTGTGTGTGTGTGTGTGTGTGTGTGTGTGTGTGTGTGAGTGTGTGTGTGTGTGTGTGATACAGAGAGAGAGTGTGAGTTTTGTGTAATTTTGGCAAAAACATTGTTGGAAAATTCAAGCACTGACGCTTGCTCTCACATTCCCTCACATTTTACCCTCTGTCTTGTGGGAGACAATACTCTATTCTAAAAAGAAAAGGTACAGGACAATTTTTAAACATACTGTATATGCTGTTTAGATTGTTTTTAATCAAGATAAAGTAAACATCTGTTGAGTTTTTTAACATAACATTGTTCGATTAAATTAAATTAAAAACCCCAAAATGCAGCAGGTCCACCACATCCACTGTTATTAAAGGCAACAGTTGAAGGGAATTTAGGGGCATTGAGCATTTTTTATCAGATAAACAGGCCATAACTCTAGAGATATCATTATCTCTCAGTGAGACATGAAGCTGGCTGTCACTGGCAGAACAGTGGAAATGTAATATTATCCCCTGAGGAATGATGCAGGAGAGGTAGTACTACAACAGATGAATTTACCCAGAAAAAGACCCATTATTCATTTATAAATAAAATCAAGAATTCTTAAAACCACCCAATTTTCTAGAGTCAAAAATATGCTGTGGTCAAGTGTGATATCATTTTCACAAGTTCCTGATGGAAGCTTTTTTTTCATTCATATAAGTAATTATTTGCAATGCAAGGGTTAAGGTTAGCCCTTTTTCTATGGTTTTAGTGAGAAACAAAATTAGTGATTGTTCTAAATGATCTAAAATAACATATTCACCCTAGTCTAAGAAGGACAGTTTTCAAAAGTGCCAAAGTAATTACAAAAAGGTTTTCCAATGAGCAGTTAGCGTTTTAAACTGAAAAGCGCTAAAAAGCATTAGCAAACACAGAGTTCTACTAGTATTTGCACATAATGGACCTCTGTTCGCCAATGTCAATATTGCATTTAAACATTTTAAAAACCTTATATCATTAGACAATCCTTTAAGTAGTTTTTTAACAGGCAGATATAACATATTAAAAGAAAATGATAATAATAATAATAAAAAGAAAGAATTCAGCTGGTGGACCTAGTAAAATAGAGCTTGACACAGCTCACAAAAACAGCCTCAGTGAATGCTACAATTTATTTTCAGCACAATTCTACATGATTGGCACTGACATCCACTGATTAAAATTTGTTTGTGAAATCCATATTCACGTTTAATTAATCTGGCCAACAAATAAATAGAAATTCTAGCTCACAACAAACTTAATTTGTTGCCAGAGGTACATTCATCATCTGTGCCCTCAGAGAGGGGTGATATATGGTAAATCACTGTTTGTTTTCTTTGTTATGAAGGAACCAGAACCCCATCAAAAGATGTGGGCAGCAAGCAGATCATGCTGCTGCTGTTATTGTTTGTAATCACTGCAATGTTGTTGAAAATTAGAAGTAGATGATTGTGTGCCAAATGTATTGTTACTGTAGTTCCATTGTTTAGTGATACCACTCTTTACACCCAGCAGTCACATTTTTGTCCTATAATGGTTTGTTCAGCAGCTATATTACTGTCTTTTATTGTCATATAGATAATGGTAACGCCTGTAGCTTCCCTGTTGTTCAAGAGGCTGACATCTTGCTCCCACTAAGCCCAAAATGTTTAAATATTTCTTGTATGACAAATCACTTAATTCTGTCTGCAATTTTGTCCAATACGATCTTATGGTATTTTCAACTGTCAACTGTAAAAATATATTTAACCTTTCCTCATTTTTACAGTACTTAAGTTTTTCCACATTTTATGTTACAGTATGTTCTTATTCCAAAATTGATTAAATCCTTTATTTTCCTCAAAATTCTATAAACAATAGGTTAAGTTTGTTTGAAATCTGTGCAATTTTATTAAAAATAAAAAATGAAAAAAAATCACATGTACATTCACAGCCTTAGCTCAATGCTTTGTTGAAGTACCTTTAGCACAGTTACAGCCTCCAGTCTTTTTAAGACTGATGCTACAAGCTTCATTCTATTTTAGGGCTGTTTCTCCCATTCTTCTTTGCAGTACCTCTCAAGCTCCATCAGGTTGGATGGGGGCCGTCAGTGCACAGCCATTTTCAGATCTCTCCGGAGATGTTCAATTGGGCTTAAGGCTGGACCACTCAAGGACATTCAAAGAGTTGTCCTGCAGCCACTTCTTTGTTATCCTGGCTGTGTTTTAGGGTTATTGTCCTGTTCAAAGATTAACCATCACCCCAGTCTGAGGTCCTGAGCACTGTTGGAACATGTTTTCAAGGATGTCTCTGTACATTGCTGCATTCATCTTTCCCTCAAACCTTATTAGTCTCCCAGTTCCTGCTGCTTAAAAATGTTCCTACAGTCACTCAACCATTCAGGCCTGAATAGTGGAATGCTGCAGAGATGGGTGTTCTTCTGGAAGATCTCTGCTCTCCAGAGAGAAACGCAGGAGTTCTTTCAGAGTGACCATCGGGTTCTCGGTCACTGCCCCGACTGAGGCCCCACCCTCTCAGTCACTCAGTTTGGCCGGGAATCCCTCTCTAGGAAAGTCCTGGTGGTTCTAAACTTCTTCCATTTACAAATAATTGAGGCCACTGTGCTCATTGGGACCTTCGTTGCTGCAGGATTTTTTTCTGTACCCTTCCCCACATCTGTGCCTCAATACAATCCTGTCTAAGAGGTCTATAGACAATTCCTTAGACTTCATGGCTTGTTTTAGTGCTCTGAAATGCACTGTTAACAGGTGTATGCCTTTCCAAATCATGTCCAATCAACTGAATCACCCACAGGTGGACTTCAAATACACTGTGTGCAGTGTGTACCACTATTAGGCAAGTTGATTTTTTTAATTACAACTAATTACAACATCTGTATTTATTATTGAACAAATAAAGTGCTCTCAGTCAATCCAAAATGTTAATAAAACAAACATGAATAATTAAGAAAGTAAAAATGAGGTTTTGACTTAGAAGAAAATCTGTGTGTGCACAAGCATTGGGAAACTGTTGCAGAATTATTGTGCAACTAAATAAAAAACTGAAAATGTCCCCTCTCACTTTATTTGTTTATTTTTATCTCTCAAAGTGAAACCAAACAACTCAAAATGTACAAATTAACATTTCTGGCAAAAAATAAATAAATAAATAAATCAGTGACCAATATAGCCACTCGTCTTTTCAATAGCAATCATAAGCCTTCCATTCATAGAATCTGTCAGTTTCTTGATATGTTGACGATCCACTTTTGGCGCAGCAGCTTGTTCCAAAGTTCCAACCAGCTCATATTTAATAATACCAGCCCATACCAGTACCTTACCTCTACCTTGCTGGTGTCGAAGTGAAGCTCTGTGCCCATTACTGAGTTACAAGAGTCACTCTCATCAGCCCATAAAACCTTTGAAAAACCTGTCTTTAGATACTGCATTTCTTGGCCTAGTCTTGATGTTTCAACTTATGCGTTGTTCTTGTGTGTGTTGTCTTGTTCAATGGTAGTCGGGTTTCAGCTTTCCTTACCTTGGCTGTGTCTCTGAGCATTGAACGCCTTGTACTTCTGGGCGCTCCAGGTAGGTTGCACTTGTGGAATATGACAGCACTGGAGAATAATGCGTTCCTTGTAGCTTCATAGCCTTCAATCTTTGGCAGTTATTTAAGACCCTGTTGACTATTTGCAACAAAACGTTTGATTGTTCTGTGATTACATCCCAATATCTTAGAAATTTTAAAAGTGCCGCAAATTTGTAAAAAGTCATTCAGACTTTTCACAAATTTTGACTTTTCCAAGTCAGTTAAATCTCTTTTTTGGCCCATTTGTCCAGAGGAAAAGAAGCTGCCTAATAATTACACAGAGCTTGATATAGGATGTTGATCTCAGTAGGCTACACCCACCCCTCATTAATCAAATACACATCACCTGATATGCAATAATCCAATAAACATTGAAGTTTATACAGCTTGGAGTAAGAAATATGCATAAAATGATTATATGGTCAAAATACCTGCTTGCCTAATATTTGTGCACACAGTGTACACAGTGGAAACATATCAAGGATGATCAGTGGAAACAGAATGCACCAGAGCTCAATTTTGAGTGTCATGGCAAAGACTGTGAATACATGTACATGTGATTATTTTCATTTTTTATTTATTTGGCCATCATGTCTGGATTTAGATTGGTTTATGCAGCTAGGCAGTGTTGTGTCCATGAGTCAGATGTAAACAGCAGCATGAACTAACAACGAAGAACTAATAAAAGTAAATGACACCTTAAACACTAAGGAGGCATTGCCTTTAATGATACCTGTTACAAAGATTATATACAGTATGATATAGTAGTCAACCGGTATGGGTATTTTTATGGGGGATGCTAATCTTTACAGGACACTGAGGCCGATGGTAGATTATTAAGGCAGATATGTTGTTGTTTTCCTCTTTTTTTGCATCAAGTCTCCTTGCATTGTATTTTCAGTCTCTAGTTTTTAAGTTTGTGAACTACAACCTCTCTATATACTGTATAAATTAGTCTTTCATATAATACAGTATAAAAGCTCAATAAAAGCTCAATTTGTTGCAGTCACCGTGAGCCACTAAGCATTCAAACATTAGTAAAATAAGTAAAAAAATAAAAAGGAAATGAAATCTGCAGGCAGCGAGGCTCAATTAATGTATACAGAGTGTCAGTGACAAACAGTGTTAAAATCCAGGCTAACAGTCACTTGTTTAATGCGGCTTGCTCCTTCTAATCCTCTGTTTGTTTTTCCTCCTACATTTTCATCCATTTGAGTCACTCGAACTGTAGACTGTATTTCCCTGTGACATGCCTCTATAGCTTCTATCTTCTTCTGTTTATTTGCTTAATGCGTGTGTGGTTAGTTGGTGAAGTTTAGGCACTGGTTAATGGCATATAATATAATTTGCATGACTCATGATTTCCATGATTAGCATAATGTGTGTAAAACTTCAAGTGCTTGTAGTTTAACTTGCAGTTTAACTTGTGCGATCACAGACAAGTTGGTGCTTTGCTGCCAAATGACACTCACTGCTGTCTACACAGTTTGTATTTCACACTTAATTTGCAATTTACTTTTTGGTGTCCACTGAGACATATTTCTCACCAGTCATATCCAACTTCAAAGGACAGCAGGGTGGCTCTATGTCAATAACTTACGATAGGAGCCATTCCACTCTTGCAGCTTTAACTTGTGATTCATGCTGACACAAGCCCGTGGTTACATTAAACATTTCACATTTTATAACATAAAAGCAAAGCAAAGGAGGTCAAGAAAGAGATTTCTTCATGTGATGAGTAGCTTGTCCTGGTGGTGGTGGTGGTGGTTCTGAGTTGCATTGATTTACAGCACCATGAAGCATCAGCCCTGATGGCTGTTTTTACAACCTTATCTTTGTGTGGTCCAGGGTTGCACAAACAGGAAGCATTAGTCTGGCCTGCAGATTGAAATGTGCTCCTGTGTGTGTAGTTTGTGTTGAGTGTTATATGATGAACCAGGGGAAGTCTCACTGTGAAAACAGCAAGTGTGAGTAAGTGTTGTCCAGTCTAACCTCCTCAGGAGCCTATACCTTTGATTCTGTGCCTGTAGTATGGTTTTCATTAAATGGTTCAAATAAGACATGACTAAAGTATTGTTTCCATCCACTACTGATTAGTTGAGGAACTAAACAGCTGGTGGAGCTAATTCTTGAGTTTTTGCTATTAATATGAGTGATATGAGCTCAAACTATGGAAAACACGATAGAAAACTGTTTGCTCCTACAACCACCCAAATCTACCAGCCTGTTGAGATAGACATTACTGTACCTTAGGAAAGGGGTAGCGTGAACAGTCTATCAGCTGCTGTATGGGTAGACAGTACGGAGTGTATTGTAGTCATCCGTGTACTTAACTCAAGTTGAATGCTTTGCATAGATCTGGATGTCTGTTTGATATACTTGGATAAGCTTTATGCAGCTTTTCATGCAGCCTTTCTATGTTTCCCGTCAGACTAGTTAGTAACCTGTGAGTGTGGGAGAAATCACATTCTCCAACATCTATGACAGCTACTTATATAATTTCAGCACCAAACTTCCTGTCTCGGCTGTGGAGAAAATAAGAATAAAAAAGAAGCCTTCTCATGGCTGTTAGTGCTGATTAGCAGCTCCCAGCTTAAACTCAAAATGCGCTCATACTGCTCATAAAATACAAGTCGGTCAGGTAAATTACTGAAACAATTTATTGTACTATTGTCAGACAAATGAAGGTTAAAACAAATTAAAGATTTTAGTCTTCAGAGATTTTAGTTTCAAGACTTTCAGAAGAAGTCCCAACTGCTACTTTCTACTGCTGTGAAATAGAAAGTGTGTGACTAATTCAGTCTAATAAATAAGGAAGGTGGGTGTTAGCTGAGTATCTATCTAGTGTGAACTACGTACATAAGTACCTTACATACAATGATTACATGACATGACATGATTCCAGTTGGTCCTACACAGCGAGATGTAACAGTATTAAAATTTGCCATTATTAATATGAGTACATTAAAGCCTGTTCACTTCCACTGTGATTTTTCTTTCTATCCACCTTGATTAATTAAGCTTGTTATCATAGTGAGCTGGAACACTGTCAGGCATTAAAAGTACTTGTGTCTGTCAGTTACATGAGGAAATAACAGTTACTTACTTGTATTACTTGTATAATCTTGAATCTTGTTCAACTGCTCTGTCTTACTTTTCAGCCTTGACAGGCATTAGGCAGCACCAGGATATTATTTCAAACTTCAGTTCTCAATAAATGGCACCCTGTAGTGTCTCCAGTGTTCTTTATCTGTGAATAAAGGATGGTTTGTCGTTTCAGGGTAAGGCTACATATTACAGAGCTAATCATAGCCACATATATGCATCTGTGGGCATCTTGATACCCAAATGAGTCATGCATTAAGCAAAGAAAGATAAAAGAAAAAACTTTCCTGCCTCTAAGATCCTCTAGAAGTCTTTTCTGTCCTCTGCACTGAAAAACTGCACCCATAAATTCTGCTCAAAGCTCTGTAGCTATATAGTATCATAGTACGAGTTGGGACACAGGGGATACCAACAGACTGTCAAAGAGTTTAGTCTTTATTGAATTATACAGTACTTTTCTGGAAATGGGTTTGTACAAACCAGGTACAAAGGTGAGGCTTAATTGTGACATATACCCTGAGACTTACTCACATTAACACCAGTGTTTTTACTCACTTGTGGAGACAACTGAAGCGATTACAACAAATGTATACGTTTACTCATGTCAGTCACTGTGTGCAGGCACGTGCATACATTTAAAGACATTTTATACTATATTTCACTAAGAAAAAACAAACACACTGCAGCTTGGCTCGTTGATTGTACAGTTACCAAGCAAATAGGGCTAATAAGGGGCAGATCATCTTCCCTTATTGCCAAGTAATAGGCAGCTATTACCCTGTTTGAGCCCTTCATTGACAGTAATGAGGCCAGTGGAGCCATAATCAGTCCATAATGCAGTGTTGAGCCCTGGCACATGGAGCCACAATGAGAAAGAGAAGAAAAAAACAGCTGAGAATTCTCAGACGAGGCCACATGCCAACAACCCACAAGTTTTAGGAGGAAATTAATTCATTCCCAGAGGATGTATCATGTAACATCAGTGTACTCACGCTGCTCTTCAACCACTGATAGCTCAGTGGGAACAATGTGAAACTCCACACAATACGCAGCAGATTCTAAGCTTTTCCACCTGCATTTCCCCCCCAAGGCATCTGAGTGACGCCATAACGCAAAACCATACTACTCCATGAAAAGACAGGTCATTAAATTGGAGTCTGGACTGTTCATAGGATTAAGGCAGAGGACTCCGCAAATTGATCAGGTCCCTCTGTACAACCCCATGAATGTATCCCCTACTTTTACATGTAATCCATCAGTCTGACTGGATTAAAATGCATTGGATCAATAAAGTTTTTTGAATCTTGAATCTTGAATGTACAGTACAGTTCTCAGTGTAGAAGTTCAAGAGAGCAATCTGAGACCTCCATGTAGGTGTGTATTTGTGTGTACTAGATGAAAATCAAACAAAAGGGGTCCAGTGGACCAACATAGCTGTCTGGACATTAGACACAATATTTCACCAGTGTGCCTAGAAATATTTCCACAGTGTCTTATTCCAGGAAGGTCTGCTCCAGTTTGGAAGCGTGGGAAAGTAAAACTGCTGTTGGTCTGTGAGGTTTGTTTCAACCTAGGTGTAAGTGTGTGTGTGTGTGTGTGCTGCTCTGCAATTGTAGCATCAGTCAGTCCAGCCAACCCAAACTAATAAACACAAAATTGATGTGTGTTAGGCTACTGTGGGTGTGTTACAGAGATATCACTGTGTAGCACTGACATTAAAGCCTATGCACCCACTTTTCTCAGATTTTTTTCAAAATTTTCAGGATTATAAAATCGAAGACATTGCGTCAAATCGTTTGGCCTAAATGAAAGAACAGCATGTAAACAAAAATGACATAAAGTAAAAAAAAAAAAAGAAAAAAGAAAGGAGCTGTTATCGTGGCCTTATTGTTTAAGTAATCATAAGGGATTCCACAAAATGTATAATAAGCCAGTTCCCATGCTCCTACAGAACCATAAAACTGAAAACCTCAAAAAAGTTTTGAAAGTCAATGAATAGCAGTGAACCTACAGTTAAAGCTCTGGTATTTAACTTTTTTACAGATATTTTAAAAGAAAGAGGACAAAACTTGTTTTTGGAAAGGTGCAGTCGATGACTCCCGTCTGCCATGCTCAACAACGCTCTGTAAGCTCTTTTTGGTGTCAATTATTGTCTAATTAAAACAAATAAAAAGCTACAACTGAGCCTCAATCAAAAACATTTACAAGCACATATCTTTGCTCTGCTGCCAGGTATGAGAGTCCAACTTAATGGGAGGTGTCCACAATCAGTTTTACAATTTGTTTCTACACAAAAAACATAATAATAACACTCCTGTGTAGGATTTTAGTTCAGGTCAGTCTGTTAATTCCATGTTTAACATGTCTCTCTCCACTCATGATCAGAGAGATCTGCAATGAGGGTGAGGACTCTTGGATTCACTAACAGCTGCTTCTTGTTTTTTTTAGCTTCCACTTTTGAGCCTCTCTCAGGATTGATTTTGAAGAAACACCTTTGTGAACACAAGAATTTATAATGAACGACTACAGGTATATACAGTGATTGGTTCTGAAGGAGGAAATTAAACTATGTTTATTTACCTCTGAAGGGACTCAAGTGTAGAGGCCAGTTCCACAGGATAGTGGATTCTGAGGCAGTAATAACTTCTAAAGATCAGACAGATGGCAGAGATGAAGGTGGGGATCTGGTCATTAACAATCCTGCAGTCAATACTCAGCATAAACTGCCTTGATGCATAGTAGGAAGTTCCTGGAAAAAATGTATGTGGTCCTGAAAAGTGCTAGTTGTGGTATTGGTTCTATCCAGTGGTAATTTTTCCTATACAAGAGTGTAATAGAGCATTGTGTTTTTGTTATGCATCTCTCAAACTGTGTTTTTAGCTCAAAATTGTGTTGTTTGCTAGTTGACTAACTTCATTAATTTTAGAGAAAACAAAATGGCAACTTCAGCTCCTTTATCACGTGCCAAGAGATGACAGATCAAAGATCTATTACACTCAAGCTAAGGAAAATCAAACACTGGATGAGGGAACCATATTGAGCTCTTTACAACATGACAGTGATTTCATGTAATATATTCATACATTATCCTAGGTTCGTTTAGTAAAACTAAATATCAGCTTACCACATACAATGATGCATGGTGTTACAGGCAGGCTTTCTACTTCTACTTCTTTGGCCAGGCATGTTTCCTCTACATAGTGAAAGAGGTTCTCCTCTTTTTCATCAAAATAGCAAAGAACAAGGAGCACCATATCCTTGACATCTTCTGAGCAACCATCCAACTTTCCCCTCAGAATCTCCAGTTTTGTGACGGCCTGTAAAACTTGTTTGCTCTTGTCCACATGAAGTGGTTTTCCTGAAGTCCAGAAGACGTCTTACCTTTTTTTTCTACACTGGTGAGGAACGTCTCTTTTAGTGGTACCCCGGTGAGCTCTTGGAAATTAACTTGTGAACTTGTGGTCATTCCAATCTCCTGAAACAGAAATTGCCACTCTTCCATAAGTAATTCAGATCTGTTCCTTTGTTTATCTCTTTACGTTGGGAGTAGTAGGAGCACTTCATTAGTGCACACGAGTGTTCATCTCGTCTGGACTCAAGTTGTCGTTTCACTAAGCACCTTCATTCTGTCCTTCTTCTCCTGTTGGCTTTCTGGTGTCTCACTATCAGGCATAAATTTCATGTCCCATTTTATGCAGCCACATGTGTCCTAAACAGCTGCCCTCTTTTCAGCTGGGACTTTGCCTGTGTCATATTCTTCTGACTCCTGTTTGTGCTTTATTATCCTTGGTTCTGAAGCCTGCTTCACATTTTCAATTCGAGCTTGTAATTGCTTGACCAGGGAGTGATATTCTGATTCTACCACATCACCTTCAATGACATCTTTCAGTGATTTTGGACACTTGCTAACTAATTTTTTGGCAACTTCTGTATAAGCTTGTTTACCAGGAGCAGCACAGGCATTCATCATCTCAGAAACAACAATCCGGATCATTTCTCTCTGTAACCTTGGGCTTGGCCTCTTCCCTCTCTCCAAACACTGCATCAAGGCTTCATGAAACTTCTCCCATGGAAACTGGCCGTCAACCCAATCTGCATCAGAAATTGAGAGGCTGGGCGAGTTGAAAGGAGAAAAGAGAGGAGCGCGTTGAGGAAGCTGAAGAGGCTAATTCTAATGGGCTGTGAATTTCAGTGCCCTGTGCTGTAAAACAACGAAAGGTTGGTGAGGTATAATCCCTAGTTATCCATAAACATACATTTTGTTTAAAATTTACTTATTTTCTTCTTTCCAGGAAACCAATTTTCTTGCTTGGATTGGTCTCAGTACTGAAAGCAGATCTGTTTCCTGAACAAACTGAAAATCCTCAATGATCTCCACCCCCAATGACTGAAGCGTCTCTTCTACAATATTTAAAACTGAGGCTGGGAGGTCTGGCAATACATTAGTAATGGCACTACTTATGTCGCTCTGCTCTGCAAATGCCATTTCTGAATATGAAGGAGAGAATAAAGCTCAGTTAACACGAGAATGTTCAAGAAATTAATTAGCATGACAACACACTGTGTTTTAATGGAACCATTTGGTATCCATCCTTTATATAAGATAGCAATTGATAGAAATCAGTCACTTCACTGATGGTCAGACAATGCATCACCTCATTGTCTTTCCTAACTGAGTACAGATGGTACTGAGAAAGAAATTCTGTTATGTACACTGACACTAGAAAATGTCATCTCACAGTGTTATTATTTACCAAGATAAGCACTAGTTCACTAAACTCTACAGAGTCAGTGTTCCCTGTGACAAGGTATTGTCCTTTCTTGTATAATGTTCCCTTAAACATTTTAAAGCTACATGGTGGCTGTGGCTCAATAGGTAGAGCAGTTTTTTCCCAATCATAAGATTGGTGGTTTGATTCCCGGCTGCCACGTCACATGCCAAAGTGTCCCTGGGCAAGACACTGATGTAGTGTGAAGTGCTTTGAGTACCAGTTAGGTGGAAAAGCGCTATATAAGTGCAGACCTTTTACATTTAAGCAGCATTTCTGTTTACTTGTTGGTCTCAGTGAAATCAAATGGTCTGACTGCATCTTGAATGGCTTTACTGTAAAGTTCTTTGTAAAAGGGAGAACCACCTTTAACTTGCAAGACTGCTTGACCCATTGATCCTGCTGAAAGGTAAGCCTGCAACATCTGATGTCTTTCAGACAAAGTAAGGCAGAGGTTTTTGAAGTTCTTCAAACTCCTTGCACATCTCTTGAAATAGCTATGTTTACTTTCAAAGCGCATTGTCCACAGTCTGATCAATGGTAATGATGCTTTGGTTTCAGGTTGCTTTCTGGGAATAGAATTTTCCTTGATTCTAAATACTGTTGAATAAGAATATCAAGATATGCAACCTGAGGCACAGAAATTTTCTGAGCACATATCATGTCCACAATGTCTTTCAGCTGCAGAGTCAATTGCCACACATTATCTTCTGCATCTTTCACTCTGTCACCAATACACAAACCGACATAATAAGACAAAACACCCTCGAAGATGTCATGTCCCAAACAAGGTGGCAAACCTGGTTGACAGACATTAAAATACTTCAAAGAATTGAACACTGACTTAAACTTTACTCCTTCCACATTTGGTGTACCTTCAGTTTGCAGGCGATCAACAGCAGAGTTGTAGTTCTCTGTGGTGCGCTTGGGTCCACACAGATTTGAATCATCACCCAGAAATTGCGATCAAGTTATTAGACAGTATCTACAAAAATGTTGGGACTGAAATTTTCAGAGAAGTGAATGTATTTATTACAGTGATATACTTTTTTTCCTTTCGCATTTAACTGTAATATACTGTCATTACTATTGAACAGTTTTTAATTATTTAATTCATTATTTCTAATTATTATTATTAATAATAATTTCTACAGACATTTCTTACAGTGTATGATAAAATCCATAAGAGTAGGTAAAAGTAATGAGTAATAAAATACTTTTTGTCACTTGACTTGAAGAACAGGTTTCACTAGTCATTTACATAGTTTCATTAAGATTTTCTAGTAGGGATGCAACTTTATTCTACTTAAGTTGGTACTTTTTTTATGAACCATTTTAATTTTATTGATCTGATATGTAGTGTAGTATCAGACAAGAGTGGAGTGGTGAGTAGTCAAAAGCTGTTCGAGTGGCACCACTGACTTTGAAAACTGTGGCCTGCGGAAATTTAATAACAAGTCTTAAGTTGTCTCTGTTACAGCGCTGTCAGTCAAATGTGAGCGAGACAGTGACACATTGGGACGAAAAGAAAAGAAAAGTCCTCCTCAGTGGAATAATTAATTTACTAAAATATATTAGTCTAATTAGTTTTATGTTAACAATGTAAGTGTAGGTTTTTCAAGCGCTCGTGCATTTTGTTGTAAAGCAATGAAAACTGATCCACAGTTCACTCCACATTGACTGCTGTTTTGTTATGTTAGCAGTTGTAACTAACTGTAGTCATAGTCATAAAACATATTGAAATAAATAGCACATCCTACTGAAATTGGATTTTGTTTTATAGAAAAAAATTTTCCATCATCAATATTATACCTCAAAACCGCTATTTGTTTTTCTGCAAGCCTCATGTGAACCCCTGCAGGCAACCATTTTTACTATAATTACTTTGTGTAGAGTGTGTGTGTGTGTGTTTCCTGTCTCCTTTCTATTCTTCAAACACACACAACACAAAAACGTCTAGAGCAATCACAAACACGTGTCTGGGTTTGTTTTGTGCCTTGTAGGGAGACCCCAGTAGTCTGAGAGGTGAGACATGGCATCTTTCTCTCTCCCTCTCTCTCTCTCTCTCTCTCGCTCTCTCTCTCTCTCTCACACACACACGCTCACACACACACACACACACACACACTTTTTCTCTTTTTAAAGACCCTCGATTGTTGCACACAAATAATAGAAAATGATTACAACAGGGGAAGCTTCATTTAGACTGTGAGTGACTGTACATTGTACAGTGTGTGTGCTTGTGTCTGTGTGTGTCTGACTGCCTCAGGTGACTGAGATCACATGCATCATGTTGTCAGTCACCTGCCACATGTAGGTGCTGATAAGACACAATGAAGCCACCTTCACTCTGTCGACCCTATTAACTGTTACCTTACCTCTTTCATTCTTTGTCTCTTTTTTCTCTCTTCTCACATTCTTTTATTCTTCTCATTTGCTTTTATTTTCTCCATCTTTTTCTGAGCTTCACTTGAGAGAAGTGGACTTCAATTGTGAGACCTGGCAGGTGTGAATATCCATGATGAAACAAAGATGAAAACTGAAAATACCTCACTAATACTTAATGTTAGAATTTTTAAAACAGCCTCACAACAAACAAACAAACTATAACCTATCCTTTTGTGAAATGTATCTGTAGGAAATGCTTTCTAAATGAAATGTAGCTTGGCTCCCTCTATAGAACTCCCTCCATAGAAGTATCGGCCCCCTGCACTTACTCAGCAGCGAGACGGGTGATGTCACAACAGGCACAGTTTCAAAACTGTTTATGTTTGAGGCTGGAATTTCAGAATTTGAAATAACTTAAAAAGACAGGCAACAGTAATTTTACACCACAGGAGGGCCCCCACCATCATCCTAATCCACTCCAAAGCTCATGTTTTCCACCTCAGCAGCCTCTTAATGAAAGTCACTGTCACACCTGTTCCCACTTATTTGTGGGACTTATTTATATAGTGCCAAATCACAGCTAAAGTCATTTCAAGGCACTTTACAGTCTAACGTTTAAGACCTTGCGGAATATATCGACATACAGTATAAAAATGTGTAGAAAAACCCAACTGAATTTGTTGCTTAACTTCCATCAAGTCTGAAGAGCACCCAAATAAAATTACTACTAAAAGGTTTTTCAGAGAATTTTTCAGATGCTTTACTGTAAAAATAACTGTAATCCACTGTCATTTCCAACGTGATGACTTCAGTAATGGTGCCTCATGCTCCAAAGCATAAAAACAACATTTAAATTAAAAACATGTTGATGTCATCACTCAGCAGATAATTCATTCATTTCTTTTGTACTGTGCATCTTATTACTGTGGGCTTTGAGTCAAAGTCCTCTGTAGAATCCAGTTCATTTGGCCACACTTAGTGTTTAAAGTTTGGAAAGGAAGAAAGATGAACAGAGTGAGTCATGATGCAGCCTCTTTCTGATTGAATGTCATCATTCAGGGATTTTATGGCATGACCATCAGAAAAGGCATCAAACAGTCATTCTGAGATTGTTTTCTGCACATCCCCATCTAGCTTTTGTTATTCCTCTCCTCTAATAAGCCAGCCTTCACCAAGATGAAAGCCAGGCGCTAAACAATGACAGAGGCTTATCTCGGAGAAAAAACAATTATGCCAGAGTCTTTGTCTCAAAGTACACAAAAGGAAAAAAAAGAAGACGCATTTCTGATATTATTTGCCTTTCTTGTCATAAATTGACAAAACAGCATAATGCATCTGGTATTGACATTCACTGAGGACAAAGTCATTTTTCTCTGCTAGCTCTTTAACCTTTAGACCAGCCTTTTTTTTATAGACTGGTTCTTGCGTCAGACTTCTTTCTCAATCATTAAGCAACTCCAATTTACAAGTGATTATCAGATTTGACAAAGAGGAAACAATTTTGTGAATGTGAGAAAGAGAGATTGGCTCGTATCAAAGCAGAGACAATCCTGAGATGACAAATGAATGGAAGTGCTGCTTTGACAGTCTTTGATGATGACAAATAGATTCATAAATCTATTCTGTTTTTTTTTTCAACAGTGCATCAACGGTCAATTTAATAGATGTTTTATTTGCAGCAAGGCTTCAGCATTTTTACCACAGGTAGATATGATTCATCTGAAAAGGAAGAGAGAGAATGACTTTGTGAAAATCACCATGTCAGCCTTATTAAAGCCTCCTACAGACTGATATCTTATAGTACATACACTACTATTCCAAAGTTTGGGACCAACGAAAATCAAATTTTATAATAGCAGAGTAATTGTTAATGTTGTAGGATGTATCGTAAGTTGATTACAGACAAAAGTTCAGTATCTCAGCTTTTATTTGATGCGTACACTCTGAAAAATTACAGATTACAACAGCAATGTTGGAGCCTTCTGGTAGCCCAGTGATGTCACATCTAGTGTTCCAGGTTTGAGTCTGTAAGGTAGGTCTATGCTGCATGTCATACCCATAACCATACCTTTTTATATGTTTCTGGTAAATCTCTGGGGGGGGGGGTGGGGTGAAGGTATCACAATCCACCATTTGAACAAGATTTGAAAAGATATACTGACGCTGTACCACATAAATTTAATAATAAACCGAACCAGAATTTTTTCTTCTCTGAAACTAATATGACACTAACTGTGATTCTAGCAACTATGAAATGTGGCTGTAGGTAAAACTGTTGCATGGAAGTTAAAAGTTATTGGTGTCAGTTTGCACCAGCTTTACATGCTGCCCCAACCTCAAATACAATTAATTCAGTTAAACATGTAGCTACACTGGCAGAAAACACAGGAATCAGGCTTTTTTTGACATTTCAGCACCAATATTTGTTTGTAAACTTTGCTTAGTTACGCAGTGTTAAATTCCAGTGCACATGAGATCCCTAGGAACTAATTAATTTAAGTTTTATCTTTCATGTAAAAAATGAAAGATAGGTAAAATACTTGTCTGTTTGTTCTTTTTTATTTATTTATTTTTTTTGTTTCATTAAAAATCTAATAATTAAACTATATATCAAATAGTTCTGGAACTGATTTCCGGCTCTCTCAATAACCATGCTACCTCACAAGAGTTTGTTTTAATGGAACTAAACCGGTTAGCTATGAAAATGTCCTCAAACAAAACTTGACTCTATGAAACCTTACCTTCCGTTTTCTATTAGCAGGTCCATGGTCCATGTTTTCTTTCTTTTGTTCAGTGTTAAATAGCACAAAATAAAAAGCAGTTTTGAACCAGTTGGTGTTTAATATTAAACAATGCTTTTAAGTTAACTTATGTATTATTACAGTTACTTCGGCCTTATTGGAACTTGTTTGATCTTTTGTAGCCTTACAGTGGTTTATTCTGTGGTTCATACAGTATTTTATTTTTATTAAAATTCCATTTGAAGTGGTACACTTATGTCATATTGGCAGATGATTCTAGCACATGTTAGCAATAAACACCTTTAGTGAAGGATTTGGCACCAGCACTTTACAATAAGATGCAATGATCTGGGTGCTGGAAAGGTGAGGACCAATAGGTTTTATGTCCTTCTATTTGATGCCACACAGTGATATGAGCAGTTCATTCTGACCAATGGATCATGTGGCTCTCATTAATTATAGGCTAAATGTGTTGCTGATTTAGCTCAGTGGTTTTCAAAGACCTAGAGCCCATAATTTAATCAGCAAATGTAATCATAGCTTATGGAACAATAACTCCCTAATGGAGGAATGACCTTCTCGGCTTAATCATTACCACACAGGCAGACAGTCTCTTTATGTCAGTGTGAACTGACACATTTCTCTGTAGGAAAAGTTTCTCATAAACCCTAAGTCATAGTGCTGCCACCCGTGTTCCCCTTTTTTTGAAAGTCACTCACTTTTCTTCACATTTTAATTTTCTATATCTATTTATCTAATTTATTGTTTAGACAAGGATGTGGCACACCCTCCTCTGTAAGAAATGTATAAAAATACAGAAAGAACAAAGCTTTTCTCAGAAGGAGCCTTGAACTCCAGTCAATGGTATAGTATCCCCATATACAGTACATTTCTAATACTTACTAATACTGTAGACTCCACAGTAAATAGCCTAATCCAGAAAACACATACAGTTAGATTATTATACATTGGCAAGAAAAAATATGTGACTCTTTTGGAATTTCATAGTTTTCTGCATTAATTTGTCATAAAATGTGATCTGATTTTCATCTAAATCAACTGTATTAACAAAAATAACGTGCCCAAATAATAACACAAAAACATTCTGATCTTTATTTAGAACAACCATTAAAACTGCATAGTGATAGTGGAAAAAGAAAAAGTAAACCCTTGGAATTAATAGCTGGTTGACATAGTTGACATTTTGCCAATACTATTGTGTCAGTGTGATCTTTGGCAAACTTTAGGTGTGCAGCAACGTTCGTTTTAGTAAGTTGCAGCTTCCTTCGTGGTGTCCTGCCTTAGACACCCTACCTGTTCAATGTTTTATATACTGTACACGCTTGAACACAGATGTTAGCCGGTTACAATGATGCCTTCAAATCTTTGGCTGTCACTCGGAGTTGCTTCTTTACAACATTAATGAGTGTTCATTGTGCTCTTGTGGTTATTTTGACTGGCTGCCCACTTCTTGGCGGAGTAGCCACAGTCCCAAAGTGTCTCCATTTGCAGATTGTTTGCCAAATTGTGTAGTCTTTGGCATCACTTTGTAATCATTCCTATGAAAGCTCTTTTTGGTGAGGTATGGCTCCCATAAGCATATTATTCCTATGCAGAGCAAACTCAAAAATTTTAAGTGGTTTTTGACAGTCAAAGTAGCTCTATGACAAATTAACCCAAATTACCCTCAAAATAATTTTCTTTCAGGTATGCTAATTAGCTATTTTGAGGTCATTATTACAAAGGTTTAAATACTGTACGTTTTCCACTAGCACTATTAGGTTTTTATGGTTATTCTCAATAAAGACATGAAAGTTTAGTGTTATGACTTTAAGCACATCATATTTGTTAATTCTCGACTTAGACCAAGATCAGATAACATTTTATGACAAATTAATGCAGAAAACCATAAAATTATAAAATTGTAAATGCCATACATTTTCTTGCCACTGTATTATTGGAAAGTGCACAATTTTCATTCCACTTTCCACTTTTAGTTATAGATATCCCTGTTGTAATGATTTAGAAATATTAGACAAATTGACAAAATCATAAATAAGATTTTTGTTTTATTTCTTGGGATTTTGCAATCAATGACTGCTACACAAGTCTGGAACCCATAGAATCACCAGATGCTGGGTTTCATCTTACTGCAGATGTCTTCGGTTTCTGGTCCTGGTTATTTGTTTTGGCCTTTTGCTTTCAGCAAGTGAAAGGCAGGTCAAGTTGGATACATTTCAGGTGATTGACTTGGACATTACAGGAAATTTTCACTTCCTTATATGAAGAAATGCACTTGTGACCTCAGGGGCACCAAAAGGCTCGAGAGACCACATAAAACAACTGTGGCTGTGGATGACATAAGAATTTGTTCCCTGGTGAAGTAAGCACAACAGTTGACCATATAAATACATAAGAACAACCTTTTTATACTATCCGTTTTCTCATATAAACCCCTGGATATGTCTGGAGGTCCAGGTTTCCACACACTGAAGTATAGCCAATGCTTTATGTATGTAGTCCTGGTTTTCTGAAGGAGAGTAGTACAATACCACAACAGAAAGCAGGGTAAATATTTCCTATACTTTCTGGCATTGTGCTGAAAAGGAGAACCCACTCAGTCTCAATTCTCCGGACAATTACCGGCTATATTCACACATGGGCTCACATGGACATTGAAAGGACTTTGAAATAGGGGGCTCCCAGAATAAAGTCTGGGTAATCTTCAAGAGAACAGACTCAGACATTTGTGTTTTCACATGCAGCTCACTCAGGTAATGTCTGGAGAAGTGCATGTCCGACTGCAACGTTTGTTTAAATATCCAAGTATATGTGGACCTAACTGAATATTATATCAGCTCAAATTTGAAACTTAGTTCAGCTCCAGAAACTTTGAAGGAGCTGTGAGCAATGGGGAAAAATGAGTCTTGACAAGCTGTCATTTGTTTGTTGTTACAGTGACAAGTCATTTCAGAGGCCAAATGGGTGACAGTTGTTTGTATGTGGTTGAATTCACTGTGATGCTGTAATTCCTCTCAGCTTCTTCCTTCCTTTCCTCTCTTTCTCAACATTTTTTCAATTTCTGTCTCCTGTCCACTTCCTCCTCTTTCTGCTCTTATCACCTGGAAGGGAGTTCGAGTCTGCCTAAGTCAGCAGACTCTACATGGAGAATAAGCTTTTGTCAAGTGTAGTAGAGTGAATTATAGATGGCTGGATAAAGACTGAATAATTAAAAGAAACAGGCAGAAGGGACAGCTTTGGGATGAGTCTGTTCTCCAAACATTCAAGCCCAGTTCATCTTATAGAGAATGTGGTTTAGAGATTCAGCATAGTGTAATGCAGTGCAGGTTTGGTTATTTATTTGCATACATGTGCATTAGAATGTGTGCACAAACAATCGTCCAGGTTTGAGGACACAAACTGCATCCTAATAGGTAAATCTGACCAGTACACAGGAGACAGATTTCCTGATGTATTCAAATGGCTTTGGTGAAGAGACTGACTAATCAATGGTGATTATGTGTTCTTTGTGTCTTCGTTGTAATATGAAATGTCTTTTTTCTGGACAATTACTGTTGGTCTGTCAGTATGTGTCTGTAACATTTTAAAAATATTGTAGTGCTTGAATATACACTAACTCTCCTCAAAGTACCATGAGTCTTCTGCATATTAATGGCAGCTCACTAACACCTGCAAATTACATACAATATCCTGGAAATAGAGGTATCTTATTCCTCCAGTAAATTAGTTTCCATAAACAGATGATTGTAAAACAGAGTTGGATCAGGATGAAATTCTGAGTACATAAGGTGAACAACTGTGTTAAATATATTACAGGTTCTTTGAGAAGTTAAAGCTTGTGTATCTAACATCTATATATTACACCAAAATGTGCTCAGCCGACCACAGCTCTTAAAGTCATATTACATAGGCTGTTGAGAAAACTGAAAGACAATCTGCAGTTTCAGTCACTTCACTTTGAAATGCTACAGTACATTTTGACAGAATGTGAATACAAAAGATGCTGAATTCCTCAAGTAAACTCTGATTGTTGTGATTCCACTAGAGTTCATTAATAGCAGCTATAACTTTTGCTGTTTTAAATCCAGAGTCGCTGAGTAATAGAAAGAATAGATAAATTGTAGGTGTGTCTTAAACCCACCAAACCCACACCATACTACAGTATAAAGTACAAATTGGTGTTTAAAGTAAGGTGTTTGAGTATGTTAGTATAAGATAAACATGTTTTGTACTAAAGTCAGTCATCCTACAATTTTGAAAATATGCTGCACGTGCAATTTTAGGAAGTTTGTGAAGAGTAATTAAAAAGTATTTGCAAGGTTTGGTGTTTTTCAGTGAATTCACCCTGAATACACTAATTACTCTTTGAACTAGCCAATTGTGTAATACAAAAGCAAATTCTCTGTTTCAATAAACAAATCACAGTGGAGACAGTAAAGGCATACTATAACCCAAACAGGAAATAGATGGCACACCCTATACTATGCCAGAATACAGCTTTTCTCTTGTGCAGTAAAATGTTTTTAGGGATCACATTGCATCAGATAGAGCAGTGACGATGACAGGGTAATTAGGCTGCCAGTGTGGCTCCTTGCTCGCAGAATAGGTCTCAGACATCAATCACCAAAACCTCTACAATGCAGACCTACTGGGAGACACTGTCCCAGTCTGGAGCAACAGAGGCAGATGTTATTGTGTACACTTTTTCATTTACTCATATGGGTGTGGGCTTAAACTCTGTATAATTACAGTAACTTGAGTCTATCCAATCTGACAGTGTATTCACAGTGCAGTAAAACACCCACGTCACACCCTGAACAATCTTTTACTTTACTCACGTCATTGTAAATGTTAGTGGAGAAAGCCAAATTAAACATTTTGGTATCATATCTTTCTATATTAAGGATAGAGACGTACACAAAGTCAGTAGGCAAGTAAAAGTACATACCTACAAAAGTAATCCACTACAAGTAGACATTACTACAGTTACACAAATATTAAACACATGCTTTTTTAACGTGAGATTTATTCCACATGTGCTTCATAAATAACTATTCTGCAGAAATCTAAGTTGTCTGTCTCAATACTTTTGTTCACTTAAATATAGGTCACCTGATACACAAGGTGCTGTGTTCGAAGTTGTGTAATGTATCTAGGTGTAAATACCATCAAATAAATGCTGAAATGTAGTAGGTGTTTTTTTTTTTGTTTTGTTTTGTTTTTTTGTAATGTAATGTAAATACTTGGTATGGCAACTACAGGGCAGATATTTCTGTACTATTAATTGTATTACAAGGACATATTTAAATTAAACACAGCTTTGGGCAAAACTACAATAATAAAAAGGAAAAAATACAGTCCCTTTTATCATGGACAGGACTTTTTCACGAAACAAGTCAAACCCAATAAAACTAAAATGTGAAACTAGTATGTATGTACAGTAATTAGTATCTTACATACTAAGTATGTAAGTATTTAAGTATGTAAGATACAGGCTAATATTGTGATCACAACCTTCATTGTGATACCTCTTTACTTGGCCATATCTTAGTTATTACACTGAAAATATAACAGTGTGGGTGTTTACTCTCGTCAGTGCTTGTCTGATGACAAGTCACAAAGAATGCAAAGGCACCTTCTGGCCAAGGCCAGGTTTAAACTCCTGAGAGTTCAGCTTTAAGGACCTGAGATGTGACATCTCCTGTTCAGGTACACACAGAACCACCAGACAACCAGCATGAATCTACATGGAGCAACCTTACATTACATAGTCTCTATTGCATGAACACAGATACATTTTCTGTGGTTGTTTTTGTGGCATGTAACAGACTTGTTTTGTGGCTTCTTTTACAACATTTGCGCTATTAATGATGGTTATGCTGTACTTGAGACTCTTTGCCTCAAGTCTTGGGCTACCAATTAATAATAAAATAATAATAAGGGTGGTCATGATCAGGAATATGAAATCTGTAAAAATTTGCTGTGCAACCTCTGTTTATCGTGGAGATGTAGACAACACATTGGTTCGTATAAGGTGTTTTGCCATTGCAAGTTGATGATCAATGCCTGCTTTGGCACTCACCATGGTATAGTCAAAATCCATACTGTAGGGCAAATTCATTCCATTATATTTTATATACAACTTTACATTGCCCATCCCTAATTTGCAATGTCAAAATTAATGTCATGTAGGATTCTCTCTGTGTATTTTCCCATCATCAACATATTAAAAGTCAGATGGTGTGCTCTTCCTGCCCCACTGCACTAACCCACCTGCCAAGCTGAGCATGGATCATTGATGATGAATCCTCCAACACTATGGACCTCTGTCCTCTTTGACCGAGTCATGCATGACTTTTGCTGAGCTCTGCTTCATGGCTCCCAGCCTATTTCAAAGATTCAGTGCAAGACAAGCTCAAGTGTGCATGCTAAATCAGAGCACATACATCCAGCCACATTGAGGCCAATAGGGAATAAAAAGCCTGTGGTCTCTGCATTCAATTTCCTTCTTGTGTCTGTATTGCATTTGTAAGCATAACATAATAATTATTTTTTGGTTATTGCAACTCATCAGAGATGCGATGAGCTCAGTTTGTCAGTTAAATTGAAGCCAAAGTAATCTGCATTACGCTGAGCTGCGCTGTTTGAATCTCTTTAAACCACATTCATGAAATAGTGCAGGGTTTCCCTTTCTTCTGGAGTCTCAGGGGGCCCATGTGTTTTTTAGTACCTACACTACATACAGTAAAGCAAATGGAGCATTGTGAAAATAGAAAAGGCTTTTATGTATATCCAGTCAGCAAACTAGACAACATGGCTCTCCCCCAATTCCCCATTTCTGAATGAAGATTCTCTAATTAGATCTGTGACAACCAACCTTTCGCCAAACTTGGTGTTCCTTTTAGTTTTGATAGGTAAATGTTCTTCCTTTCTGACTGTTACAAGCACCATAACCCTCATTATACCATATGAATTCTCTTTTTTTATACAGTATGGGTCTGTACAATTGTACTTGGCCACAGCTGTTGCTTTGAACTGAATTACTAGGCTTACCAAGCTGTCACTGATTTGTTCACTTTTTGTTAATGTCCTTTTCTTAGCCTGTTGTTCTTTTCTCTCTCCTTCATCTCACCCCAACCAGTCGAAGCAGATGGCTGCTCATCCTGACCCTTTTGTTAAAAAAGGTGTTTGCACCTGTTTCAGCTCAGGTGTACTCATTTGTTCTTGAGTGCCCACTACCTTTTCCAGACATCCAACAATACATTGACAACTTTTTCTTCCCACAGGTTTGTCAATCCTTCAACTTTTTTCTACAGAGGAACAATGAATGAGAGCTGAAAGCTTAAATATCAATTTAATCTAAATCTTAAATGCACACAATACATGTATAGTTACCTCTTGTGTCTCTGTTGTGTCATGTTTTAGAATTACTAAATGTAAATACTTTTCAGAAAGTAGGCCATAGTTTACATGATTGTGCTACATAGCAAATTATCTCTTAAGACCATTAATGACAATGCTCATACACATTGAATATACTGACTTTAGGATAGATTATACTTTCAATGCTTTCAATCACTTTTATATAGTTTTATTTATATAGCTCCAAATCAGATAAGAGATATATACAGAATTATGTGGAAAACCCAAATTACGGAAGAAACTTCCAGCAGAACCAGGCTCAGGGCGCGCAGCCATCTGCATCCATCAGTGGGGTGAGTGGAAAGAGGAGAGAGAACAGAACAGCAGGCAACATAAAACAACAAGCAGAAAAAAACACTGCACAGGTCGGTAGGGAGGAGAGAGGGAGACAGAGAGGAGGAAGCACAGCTATGTAAGAGAGGAGACACAAAGTTAATCTACGTTAATCTAAGTTAACATACAATGGTGTCATTTGAATAGATAGACGAGAGGAGATGAGCTGTAAAAGGGAGGTCCCCCAGCAGACTAATCTATAGCAGAGCTAAGTCACCTGAGCGAGCTCTAATTATAAGCTTTATAAAAAAGGAGACATATAAGCCAGAGCTAAAGGCTCTGCCTCCTATTCTACATTTAGAAACTCTAGGAACCACAAGTAGACCTGCACTCTGAGAACGAAGTGTTCTACTGGGATAATATGGAACTATGAAGTCTTTAAGATATGATGGAGTTTGATTATTAAGTGGTTTATATGTGAGGAGAACTATTTTAAATTGTATTCTGGATTTTACAGGTAATCAGTGGAGAGAACCTAATTTCTGACTGCAGCATTTTGGATTAACTAGATGCGTTTTAATGAGTTAATGGGACATCTTTTTAATAGTGAAATACAATAGCCCAGTCTAAAAGCAGCAAATGAATGGACTAGTTTTTCAGCATCACATTGAAACAGGATGCTCTTAACTTTAGCGATATTCCTCAGGTGGAAGAAGGCAGGGGTTTTTTATGTATGATGTAAAGAAGATATCCTGGACTGAAATAACTCAGAGATTCCTCACAGTATTACTTGAGGCCAATGTTATGTCATCTTGACTAAGAATGTGATTAGACTGTCTCTGAGTGTTTTAGGACCAAACAAAATAACCTCTGTCTAGTCTGAATTTAGGAGAAGGAAATTAGAGGACCGCTGCCTGACATTAAGAGAAGATCGTTAGAGACCCCTTCTAGTGCTGTTTCTGTATTATGATACACTCTAAATAATGGCTGGAAATCTTCATGCAGGTTATTTCTGCGCAGGTGGTCACATAATTTCTTTAAAACTACTTTTTCAAAGATTTTAGAGATGAAGGGCAGATTGGATATCGGTTTATAGCTGTCTGAAACCCCTGAGTTAGGGCTTTTTGAGTAGATGTTTAACTACAGCAACCTCAAAAACCTGTAGCATGTAGCCTGTTTATGAAGATAGATTAATCTGATCTAACATGGACATGCTGATCAAACGTAACATCTTTGAGCAGTCTAGTCAGGATGGGGTTTGTTGATGGTTTAGATAAATTAATTATTGAAATTTACTCAGCATGATCTGTGGTGAAGAAACAATTAAAGTATGAGCGAGCTCTGTTAATTTAATCTAGAGCTGTTGCACATGCAAATCCATCCTTGCCGGTTGTAGGGAGAATCTGATCAATTTTTTTTCTCTAATTGTGTTGTGTTGTGATTTTATTTGTAAAGAATTTAAGTCATTACTACTGAGAGTCAAAGGGATGCAAGGCTCAACAGAGCTATGAGTCTTTGTCAGCCTGGCCACAGTGCTGAATAATATGTTGTTCTATATTAATGAGTTTTATATATATATATATATATATATATATAATTAAACGCCACCTCCTTTCCAGCTTATTTGTGAACTAGCTTCCTCTGATTCACTACCTTCTTTTTCAGAACAGTATTGAGTATTGTTTGGAGTGAGGCTGCATGTCTCTGAAATAGAAGACGGAATTAGTGGAGTAGTACAGTAGTGGAATGTTTTTTTAGGTGAAGTAAAGTTCAGTACAGTAAATTCAAATGTTATTTAGAAATGGTCAGATAAAAGGGTTTTGGGTAAAAACTATTAAATTATCAATTTCAATGAGAATCTAACAGTGAATTAAACAGTGTTGAGTTACTATCAACGTCTACAAGGATGTTAAAGTCACCCACTATAATAACTTTATCTGCACTAGACACTATATCAGACTGAAAGTCTGAGAATTCGGTATATACGGTACACAGTAACAAACAGCACTGTTTTTCCAGTTTCGGTCAGAGAGGCTAAGCGTGAAGCTCTCAAATGAATTAAAACTATTTTTAGGTCTAGTGTTGATTAATAAGCTTGAGTGGAAGATTGCTGCTACTCTTCCACCCTGGTTTTAGTAAGACAAAATAAATCTATTTGATAGTTACTTGTGTTGGTTTTTGATATATATAATTTAGGTGGATGGGGAGCAGACACTGTCTCTATGGGGTGTTGATAATTTTGAGGGGGTGACAGCTGTAAGGAAACTGCAGAGAGGAGTGTAAAACTGCATCGCTGGGTCTGGCACTGGTGTACTGGTGGGAAGCTTTACCTAATGGTAAGAAAACATTTACTTTATGCCAATTGAGTGGACACTGATCTGATATTTACAGTTTATTATTATTAATGCGTTTTGATTTTAGTGGAAAAGCACAGATAGTGACGTTCTTTAACCCATATGGTGTATTTGTTTTAAAGAATATGATGTACCCACCACTAAGAGAATAACATACGCTAAAATAGCAAAGCAGTGTATTTCTCAAGACCTCAAGGTTAGTCCATGAGGAGTGCTTGGTCTTCATCCTGCTTTCACAGTAAGCAAACATTTCTAATTAATTCAGGCTTCTGCTGCTATTTTCACTTTGTGACACTAATCATACATTTTCTCATGATAATAATAATTGCCCATTCTAATCCTTCCATACATTTGTAATTAACTTTTGGAAAGGTTTATCATCACGATTACAGGGATGACTTGAATTATTCTTAGGGAAAAAATCATTTTCTGCAGTGTCATGGATTTGTACCTCATTGATATGCGCACACACAAACACATACACACACTTGTCTTCCTATAGTTATGAGGTCACTCGCTTAGATAATGAATCCCAGAGTCCCTAACCTTGACCTCCAAAATTACAAATAAATGCTTAGCCCTAACTTTTGCCCTTAGTCTAATTGTAACCTGAACCCTAAAATCCCCAGTCACAAAATGTCTTGACAATAATTGTACTGAACAACAATTTGATCAAACAAACAGAAAGATGTGTGTACAAAAACACACATACACACAAAGAGGCCGAGCATTCAGAAAAGGAACTGTAGTGTTAGCAGATTAACTTATATTGATGCTGCATTCCCTTTCTGTGACAGACAGTTTTACCTTTCTTTTTTCCAAGCTCTTTGTTTACTCTTTATCTTTATCTTTATTCAAACTTGAGTAAGACATATTTGAATACCCCTGATCTATGGTCTTAGTCTCTTAGTACAAGTGAGGCCTTACAAGACTCACCACTATGTATTATATATATACCATATATCACAAGATATAAACCCCTCATCAGGAGTAGGAATCAGAAAGTCAGGTTGGAATTTGCAAAAAAATACAGAGAAAAGTCAATACAATATCAACATCTACCATAATGAGGGAAATACTAATAATTAATGTGTTACTGAAATAGAGATCTTCAAGCAATCACAGCTGTATTAGCTCATCCATGAAGCATGGTGGAAGTAGTTTGATGGATTGGGCTTGCACCTGCCGATCTATTCCAGAACTTTTTTAGGGACCTGTTTCTTTCATTAGAACAAAATTCATCCAGTGCATTACATTTCTTAGGAATGTAATATTTAGGAAGGTTGTAACTTCTGTCTTATCACTCTACTATGTGACCAGTCAAAATACTGTAATGTGAAAACTGTAACGACTAATACTAATACTGTGATTATTAGAATTTGTTGAGTGGACTGTTGCATTACTAAACCAGCACATCTCTAATCCGACACAATACAACTCTTCAAAGCTTATTACGGTAGTTATGTACTAATTAAAGACAACAGCAAATTGAAGAGATGCTCTGAATGGCTGCCTGGTTGTCATAAACGTTGGCAGAGCAACTGAGAGACAGCTACATGTACTTTCATGAGAAATGTTGAACACATCTTAGCAGACTCCTTGAAAAGAATATTCTCTGGGGTTACGGCTGTGTGTTGGTGGCTTTTCACATTTGGAAAAGATTATAGTCCTCTGTCATCAATCTGTCATCAATAATCACACTGATGCTGATTCCACCTCCACACATCCTTCTCAATCAGCATCATCGCTTCGAAGCCTTTTATGACCAACACTCGAGGTGTTGTATCAGATTAATTTCAGTTCCAAAAATGCCCAAACATAGCTGTCCAGTGTTTAGCGTATCAGAAAGAGACCTGTTGTTAGGGACCCATCAAGAGTCAACAGGAATCGCTGTCATCTTGCAGCTTTGCTCTGGTCCTTCGTCACTATCTTACAGCCACCAAATGCCGTTTTTTTCTCTCCATCTCTACTAGATATGACAACAGAAAATTTCTACTAAAGCATAATCAGTAGTGACATTAATCATTGTGAAAGTACAGCACTGATAAGAGCTATCTGGCTGAAAGTTGGGAGGACAGAGCCTCACTGAGGAGACTATGGCTAAAGAGGGAACAGGGCTAACAAAAGAAACATTTTGTACTTTAAGTAAAAGTGTCACTTTTCCTCTGTGATAACAGCATGGGGAGACGTCCACTGGCTTGATCAGTTGGATCTAAACACTTAATGCTTCTGTGATGGCCTGATTGGTCCACATCTTTTTTTTGCTCTTTCTGTAATTTTCATCAGAATTCCTCAAAGTTATGAGAACAAAGGCAGCCTGGATCAGTTTCATCACCAGTAGGGAATTGTAGAGGATGCTCTATCCAAGTAATCTCTTTAGAGGATTGTAGAGCAATGAGATTTGTACTGAAGCCATTTAGAGCATTATCAGCACAAGTCAATCACTGTGGCCACTGCAGAGCACAGAGGGTCATCCATCACAGGAAAGAGAGCAAGGCCTGGGACACCACTGTCACTAGATAATGCAATGTAAGGAGAAAAGAGGGGGAAACGAAGAAGGCAAGTGTCCTGCATTTTTCTAAAAGTCTTATTTTCAGTGTGATGTAGTCTTTCATCATAGGCGGCACTTGTATGACACTGTCAAGAAAGAAACAAAGTAAGAAACAGTCCAGAACAACAACATCACAGAAATACAGAACTTAAAAGGAAACACCAGCAGCACCAGTGAGATCCAGAGGGCTCAATGTCCACCAACATCACCCAGTCTGGAGCAAATCCCAGTGCTCAGCCACTAGAACAGTGGGTTTGATTAATGCCCTCGCTACTCCATCTATTAACTAGTGAGAAAAAGAGAGAGCCAGAGAATGAGAACAACATGAACAAGAAAGAAATAAATTAACAAAGAATGGGTGTTTAGAACAACTCTTCTCTCAGGGGTTTTCCCCCGGCAGCAGCAGCTGTCTTTAAGCTGGAAGAGAAACCTGGCAGTGGCATGTGAGGTAATGTTCCACCTCCGCCAGAAAGAATTGAGTTTCGACAAAAAGAAACCCGCCACAGAGATTAGAGTGATAATATTTCAGCTGAAACGAGGATTTTGCAGCAACCAGAGAAATTGAAAAGAAAGGCACAAAAGCAGAGGATGTTTTTTTCTAAATCCAATATGAGATACATCAGGTCTCTTATATTACTTAAAAGCCAGAGTATTTTTTTATTACTGGCAATAACATCTGCCCCTTACAGTATGATAAAAGAAAATTTGAAGCCCTCTTTAATAAAAGTGTCTATGTGATAGCTGCTTTCTCTTTTGTATTTGCAAAGAAACCTTAAAGTTTAATCTTCACCACTGAGGCCACTGACACAGAGAGAGCGAGATAACATTTATAAATATAAAACGACAAAACAGGGCAAATATTAGAATCAATTCGGTGACCAAGCATACATAAATACATAAATACTATACATAGACAAACATAATCAAATCTCCAGGTTGTCAAGACTTAATATAAAACATGCATTGATATGCTTGTTCTCTTAGCTGCAACGACACAACAGGTATTATTGTTGTTAAATGTATGCCTGTGTGTCTTGTCAGCCTCAACTTCAGCATTTTCTTTGTCTGTTGTTTCTAAGTGCAAAACTTAGCATACATGTGTTCTGCCAGCTGACATAAATTGGCTTACCACAAAGTTTGTTTTGCTCTGAAGTCACATTTGATCACCGAGGTTTCTTTGAGATTCCAAGTCCACTTGAATCACCACTCTGAAATAGTTTAGTACAAATGTCTAGGGTGGGATCTTGCATTTTGACCAAATCGTCGCATGTGTGCATGGTTAGAATTGAAATATTGGAAAGTGGTTAAATCTGTCATTAAGATTTGAGAGGAGGAGGAAAAATGTGACTCACTGTAACTCCCATACAATAAATGTTGTATCCTCTTATCCCGCTCTCTGTAACTGTAACTTACATTCAGTTCACTGGTTTTGTTCAGCTTGTGAACCCTACAGGACAGGATTTTATGAGTGTGCCAGGAAGCCAGGATATACCTTGACACTGTTGGTTGGCTGCTTTTTAATCCACGACGCATCATTTTATATTTTACACACTGAATGCAGAAGATACACTGTATGTGAGTGTGGACAACTTAAAGTTGTTTCAGTGCATCACGTGTGAAAGAGATACACAATAACAACAGTAGTGTATTGTGTAATGGTACATTACATGTTGTGATTAACTACTTTGCTTTTGAGGATAATTATTATGCTATTAAGTCCTGTAACTATTTTGCCAATAGATAATCAGCAATCTAACAAGTATTTATCAAGTAAATTGTATTATACCTGACAGCCCACTCTGACAGATGTATCAGCCAGATAAATGAAAACATAAAAGAATGCTGAAAATGTTCAGAGAACCCAAAAAGGGCAGGAGGGACATTGTCAGTCACTATGACTTTCTCTGTTTGATTTGGGGATCACTCTTACCCTTGACATCTGTCTGTGAGTGTTACACATGGGATATCCAGAGATCATTTCCATTCTAGGCTTGTGTGCCTGCTCGTCTGTCTATAAAAAGAGGAACTCCCATTGGCTTGAACACAGTGATTTGTCTTTATATGCAGCTCTGCTCGGGATTGATGAATTTGGCATTCACAGATGCTTCTTGTTAGCCGGAGCCGGCTGCCAGAAACCACAGCTATTGTACAGTATATGTGCTTGATACTGAGTGATGCCATAAGAAAAACATGGATCTCACTTTAGGCTTATTCAGGTGACCACACTGTCACATTTAGGTTCAGATTTCACTGACTTTGGATCTCATTTCACTCATGCTGTGAATTTCTATTTCTTTTTCTGTTTCTCTCTTTTGTTAGGTAACTGGGCTGTACTCTGTAATTTTCTATGCCCTGCTAAGTCCCTTTTATGTTTCCACCAGTCTGGAGTCACTCCATAGGCAATTGTAGAGTAAGGAGTTCATGCACTCATAATGAATGACACCGCCACCTCCTTTGACCTTGTACTCTGTCCTGAAATGAGCACCTAGCCTGGAAAACTGAAATAAAACACAACGATTCTTGTCTGACAGTAAGCTGTGTAGGATTTCCATGCACCTGACTAGTCATGAAAGATGCCTTACCTCAGTTGACCCTCAGAGCAGGATGGGAAGGAAAAGTCATTTAGCATTGTGGCGCTCCACAGGATGACTCACTCCTTCTCTATGAGCCAGACGAGAGGGAAATGTCCCCTCTTTCTTCCTTCAGCGCCTCCCGTCTCTCCGCTCTTTCCTCAGTGTTGACGTTTCCACAGCATGATGAGCACCTATGTGATATTTATGTCATGTTTCTTTTTCCCCCTTCTGGCATACTGTCAGACACATTAAGTAAAAAAAGAGAGATGGGCATAAAATGAGGTAAGAGCCAGACAGTGAAAATGATGAGGGGAAAGTAATCTGGAGGGATATTGTATTTCCAGTACTGTATGGCTCCGTAGTGGGGGTGGGGGTTATCACTGGCCAGCCCTTGGTGCTACAAAGCTGCTTCCAAGCACCTGTCTCATATTGGAGAGTAATGCTCTACCTTCCCCTCTTGTTCACTCCATTATTCCTATGGCAGCAAAAGCATTGGCACAAACTTTACAGCTATCTCTTCCATCTCCCCAGCTGGCACTGCCCACACCTTCTCTTGTGTATACACTACTGCATTAAAACCATTTTTTACAGCATCTGCACTAGCAAAGACAGCTGTGGATTTCCCCGCTATATATTGCAAAAGCATAGATGTGCACCATGCTATGAAAACCTGCAGCAGCTTCTTGATTTGTTTCATCTAGCACAGAGCCCACATTAGCAGATGAGGTGGAATGGTTAAATCATTTGCTCATGAGACAAAATATCAGTCCCGCCCAGAGTTCTGGCACCACATTTTTGGAAGTTTGCAGTCCCTATAAAATACTTCAACATACTTCTAGTCCTGTAGGTGTCTGGTTTCTGGGAAAACCCAGGGATGATCAGAACTAAGGCAAAGAACAGAAGAGTTGGAAAGATCTGTATAGCGTCTGCCTTTGTATAACGTTACAGAGCATACAGTCACTTTTTAAAGACAATCCAGAGGCAAACAGTTCAGTTTATTATTATCCAGTCCATCAGGATTTTAGACATGTAAACTCCACACACTCTTGCTATGAGACAATACAGTAATGCTAACCAATGCATCAAGATGCCACCCCTTTAGTTTTATTTCCATAAAGTAGTAAATATGGATGAACAGTTGGTTTGTTTACAACCTGTCCTTTTCCTGAACTTATTTTGTGTCACCCGATCACATGAAACAGAACTGCAAAGATAAGACCAAGATAAGATTTAATAACTGAACATGTATTTTTTTAAATAGTCTGGGTCTGGGCTGATATATGCAACCAGTGGTCCAACAATGAGCTTAGCTTTTAGATTGTGTGTCACTATGCCTAATGCCTCAGGACTTGCTGCGCATTGATCTCAGCTTCTAATTTAACAGATGCGAAGCCAGAGCAGGCTGGCTATCACATTTCCATTTACACTCTAACATGATGGTGCCTATTGATTGTGCTCATCCCTGTAGCTGCCAACAAATACCTTGTTGCTTCAGCTGCTGCAGTTTTTCCCTAAGCGTGCATGTCTCCAATATGGAGCCCCAGAGCTGTAAATTCCCTTTCAGCCTAAGTAGGACCACCTGCCTTAACAAAGATTAAACATATAATTTATGAAGATTTAAGCAGGATAATGGTGTCAAGGTAAATAGATGGATGATGATAATAGATGGCTTTAAGACGAGCAGAGCCATCAGCTAGGACAGAAAGGAAATCAGCACATGAATAGCTGCGGCACTGCAGATATTGTTGTATACACCACAGAGACAGCAGTCTTCCATTTGTTTAATTATTTATCTTTTTTTACTCACTCATCCAGAGTGTTGTGACAGTTCGTATCTGCTCACTTCTCCGTCCTCCATTATCCTCTGTGCAGTTCCTACTGAGGCAGTGATGTCAATCACTGTTGTTCACATCAGTCATGATGGTCACAGTGCTGCTGCATTCAGAACCACAAACAAGTTGCTAATCAGTAATTCTGTCTTTTTTTCTGTTTAGCAATGGTAGCAACTGTATCTGGTTGATGGATTGCCATGAATTTTGTACAGATGGGAGGAGGATGAACCCTACTAGCTTTGGTACTTTTCTGTCGTTTTTTTTTTTGTGTGTGTGTGTCATCATGAGGTTAACATTTGTGGTTTTGAGTAAATGTCTTGACTGTTGCCAAGTGATTCCCATAAAATATGGTGAACACAATCATGTCCCCCTTTTAGCTATGTTGAGCCTCTGATACCATCAGGATCACATTTTTGAAATTTGTTTAGGACTAAATTCTTACCAAACTGACATTCCTAGCAGCCTCAGGTATACTTCAGACCTAAAGACTAATTACACGTGATCCAAAACTCAACTCAATCAGAAAGAACATGAATTTGGCTGCTGGTTTATGATCTATCAGTTCAGTTTTTTTGACACAAGTAAATGGACAGTAAAAAAAAAACTTAGCAGTAAAAATAGAGCCAACCCGACTCAACTGGGTAAATTCTGCAGACCAGAGTGGACAAGTAAGGACATCTAGTTACTTCCAGCCTCCCTGGGGACAGAACCTCGTGTTATATAAATATAGCCATTTGGTTTGTGCACACATAATAAATCCTTGTGCTTAACCCATTTTTGAAAAGAAACAGCTAGTGTTGGATGGAAATCAGGGATAAGTGACTTTTCTCTCAGTATTCGCCTACTGTCCTGATAGTAGAATGACTGGAAAGAGGAAATGGTACAGGAAACAAGAGACTAAGAGGGATAGATGTGGATGGCTGATTCATAGATGGAATCAGTAAAAAAAAACAATGTGAAAATGCAGACAAAGCAAATTATTTGCTGGAGTCTGATCTTCCTTTAGAAAACACCACAACCACTCACATCAAGGCCCTCTTTCCTACTGGCAGTTACCCATGAGCATCAGGGCTGGATACCCATCCCATCCTTTCCCAGAAAAGACGCATCATCCAACGTGGTCAGGGTGGAGGGGCAGGTGCTATGTCCCACCAGGGGCAGGAGAATGGAGGGGTGGGGGGCAATGTATGCAATTCCTGTCTGGCTCACAGTCAGGCACTCACAGGAACAAAGCACAGGAACTATGTGTGTGTGTGTGTGTGTGTGTGTGTGTGTGTGTGTGTGTGTGTGTGTGTGTGTGTGTGTGTGTGTGTGAGAAAGAGAGAGAGAGAACGTGCGTAACCATAAGGAGTCAGCTCCCCACCTTTCAGAAAGTGAAAATCTGGTGAGGCAGCAGGCATTTGGCTGTGACATAAATTTAAGTGTTTTATATGTGCACATACACACTTCTGCAGGTCTGTTGTAAAAGTCAAGTGACATTTGGGCCGCATTATACCTGCACGTGCCAGAGACATGTTCAGCCTCATGTCCAACTCATTCATTTCACACCAAGACATTAATTACAGATATATTCAGTGTCGCTCTTAGTGACATTGTCCAACACAATGGAAATGAACACATCCAGGTGTTACCATTCATCCTGCCCACTGTGTACTAGGCTCCAGTTTAATGAAATCTGGGCTCCAAGGTAAGCAGGGGCAGAAAATGTATGACTACACAATTGTATGCAAAACACTCCAAACTCAGACTGAAACAAGAAACGAAGACAGCACCTTGGAATTATTTCACTATAATCTTTAATTAATTTGATATCATGTTCTTACACCTGTGTTCAGGCAAATTCTAGCTGTCTTAATTTGGTTTATTTGAAACAGCATTCACATGGGCAGAGTGTCTTCAAAGTTGCCCCACAGTATGTGATCAGACATCAGCTGATTGTGATGTTATTATCCTACTAAATAGC
Source organism: Anabas testudineus (assembly GCF_900324465.2). Classification (NCBI taxonomy): domain Eukaryota; kingdom Metazoa; phylum Chordata; class Actinopteri; order Anabantiformes; family Anabantidae; genus Anabas; species Anabas testudineus. Next base: position 31,581,127 of record NC_046611.1, read on the forward strand.
TGTTAAGTTTTTATTTTACTTCAAACCATGATCTTTCCCTAAGGTTAACCATGTGGTTTTTGTGTCTAAGCCTGATAGACTCTGCATTTATTATTGTAACAATGACAAAGTCCAGTGTGTGATAATGACCTACTAAGCAAGTAGGAGGTGCAGTAGCGCCCTACTAACCCAAATCTATGACCTCAATGACAGACTGATGACCATTGGCCACTGATTGGGATGATAACATCCCAAGCAGGCGTCACTGTGGCTACGCTCTTCCCTATTTGTTCCCATTGAGAACATGTGCAGCGCAGAATGATTTTTGTGGTGGGGCTGTGGGCTAAGTAGAAGTCAAAGAGTAGATATACAGTATAGTGTATAGTGGAGGAAGTGTTCAGTAGTTAGGGCAGAAGTAGGTCTGATCAGCGTGAGAGCAGGAGCAGTCGAGTCAGCAGAGACCAGACACTGTTCCACATTAGTCTTTTATTCATTGTTTTACAGGCAGAGACTTAAGATTTCTGCACAGTGCTAAAAAGAAACTGCATTTTGCAGTTTTTCTGACTAAAGCTAATCCGTTCACTGCTGTTAGAGTCTAATCATATTGTACGTATGGAAATAAAAAATGCTTGATCATATGTTGTGCTTTAGCATTTGTTGAATTTAAATGGAATTTCAAGATTTTCACTGTAGCTGTGCTATTGTAACTGTAATTTGCACTTCAGTAGCTTGTTACTTTTACATACACTCTAGATTGATACTTTAACAGTGATTTAACCTGAGTCTGTCTGGTAGAATGGGTGTGTGTTCACAGGGAGGGACATGTTTATATCTCATGCTGTTTTAGAACAAACAGAGAAAGGACTATAGTTGGCAATAACCACGAGATGCTGTCACCAGCTTCAAACAAGCAAAAGATAAACCACCACCTACCGAAATGGAAACTGCATCTTCACTCCCCCAAAAAAGACACTTGTTTCATTGTTTGAGTGCTGTGAAATTGCCAAAATTCAAACAATGATATGTGTTTTCTGTCTTTGTCTCCTTGTAATTTAGTTCTGCTAAATTATCTATTTTATGTTATGTAAAGAGGACTGAAGTAAACTGAATTCAATTCCCCCTTTAAGGAAAAAGGGGGAATTGAATATTAGAGTTGTTTTTCAGTACAGTAATTCATGTAAGGACATTAAATGCTCAATATGAACTGAATTACAATCAAGGTCAAGAGAAATATCAATGTTACTTGTGTTTGTTCATGTCCACATTCACACAGGCTTTATAAGTTTCACCATGACAACAGTATAACAAGAAAAACAGCATTTGAAGAGAGCACTTAGGAGCACAAGAAGTATAATTAAGTTTCCCTTTGTTATTCTAACATGGCTCCTTTTTCTCAAAGAGATCGTCCTCACATAAAATAGCATGTTGTAGTACCACATTAAAAGGTTGTCCTATATTCCTCAGGAATAAAATGCACACACTGACGTTACAGTTGGTGCTTGTAGCCCACATATGAAGACAACAATCCATGCAGCAGCTCTTAGAGGAAGTGGAGCTCACCAGGGAGGCAACCGGAGGCCAGAGAGGGGAGGAAAAGGGAGGATATTATCAGTGTCTCCATCTGTGGAGGGTGGCACGAGATGAGATGAAAAACATACCTTTCACTAACCTTCACCTTTCTCTGCTTAATGTCACGTTTGTGTGTGTGTGTGTGTGTGTGTGTGTGTGTGTGTGTGTGTAAGGTTCTTGAAAAGGGAAAAGTGTGTAAAGGTTGATCATTTTACAGTTGAACTCAATTTTATTTAACCCCCACTGCAAATTAGGTGTATTGGCAAGACCAATCTTTTGCTGGTATAAAGTACTCCAAATGTCAGACAACAGCTTCTGGTGTCTGGCAGGGGCCTCCATCTCACCAGTATTCTTCAAGTGTATGCTGCCACCACCTTCTTCTAACCCTACAAGAGATTGTCTATAGGGTTCAGGTCAGATTGCTGTGATGGCCACTCTAGACTCTTCTTTTTATCCAAACAAGCCGTGGTGAACTCCTGTTGGAAGGTCCTGTGACACCAAAGCTTCAGGTTCCTCAAAGACGGCAGATACTTGAATGAATCAATAATTAAGAACATGCATATAAAAAATGAAAGTTTGAAGTCTAGTCTTAAATGTAGAGATGGTGTCTGCCTCCAGAACCTGAACCTTTACTGCTACAGGCCTCTCTCCTGTATACCATTTTTCATATTCTCTGCTTTCTGTGCCCTACAGCTGCCCACTGCTGTAATACCCACTTCCTGACAAGGACCATTAGAGTTTCATCTCATCATCACCGGGCCTCAGTGTAGGTACTTCAGGAAGTGTTGACCCAGGGAGTAACCTTTGTCAGGATAACAGTGTAGTGATGAGGAGACCTGTAGCTTAATGCTGGCTGACAGCCTTGTCATGTAAGATTTGATTGGTGCCAAAGGCTGTGTCAGACCCTGACATGAAAAAGAGAAAAAAGAAATTAGGTTGTCAACATTCATGAGAAATGATCATGGTGTCATCATCTCTCTCAGACAGTGCTGACTGCTTTGACTGGCTGTCTTCCTTCCTTCCTCCCTTCCCTTTTCTTGTATTTACCTTCACTTTGCATTATTTTCTTTAAATTCCTCATTTCACTCCTTGACTCCCTTTTAATTGCTTGTTCCATTCCTTTCTTCTTCCTTGCATCACAAATTTTCCACCCTTTCTTATTATACTCAATAATCCCTCCCTGTCTTCCTTCCTTCACTCTCACCCTTCCTTCTTTTGAAGTTGAGTTCCATTTCTTTTCTTTTCCTAAACTTTCCATCATTGTCATGTTTAACCCATTAACTTGTTCCCTCATGCCATGGCTTTTCCTTTCCTTAACTTTCCCTGCCACAGGAAACATTCAGCATCATGAAGCAGATCTCAAAGCCTGACATAAAATGCTAAGTGTTAGCTAAGCCTCCCTTCTTGAAGCCCCACTGTTAACCGACAGGTAAAATCACAGTCCTGTCACTTAGTGCTTTCATTCAGATAAATTGTGCACACAAAGTGACCAGGCATTAAGCCTCACAGGCCCTCTCAATGACACACCTCAGTGCACTGTGGCTCACTGTGGCTCACTGCTGCATACTTGCCACACAGAAATGCCCACCACATAGAGTCAAACACTTGTCATGGTTACTAAGAAGCACATACCATCACACACTTGGGCCAGGAAAAGCCAGTTTAGCAGCACACTGTAACCTTGAGAAGAGATGAAATGGAAAGAGTGAACAATGGCAATATAAGGGAATCATATGTTCCCCAATAAAAACTCAAGCACTGCATCAGTCCTGACCTCAACTCCGTCAGCCGTCATTTAGCTGCAACACACTTCAACATGTTAGGATATATCTTTATGAGTCGTATTATTGGCTTCCATTCAACAGTCAAGTACATTTTTAAGTGAATGACTTTGATGACAAAGGACAAAAACAAGAAAAGGTATACAGTGATTTCCTAATTGGTGGTTTTACTAAAACCAATGTTTTAAATGTTAAGAAAGATTGGGAGTGGAAATGTTTTCCTCTTTGTAGTCTGAACAATTTAATACATCATCATTTAATTAAAAATACTTCATTGGAAACCAAGCTTGACACCCAGAATATCAACCGTCACAGTCATTGCTTAAACATGTGTGATCCAAAAGAATCAGATGTTAAGAATTAATTTTCTGGGTTATGAAAATGAATTAGTGTCTCTTTTTAGTTTCTTGGGACAAGTTTTGTAGTGGCACCAGATGTTTCGTCTTTAAGATGTTCATAAGTCACACTGGTGTCTTCTTTCTTTCTTCCTTGGAGCTTAGGGTGAACAGCAGCTGGCTAACTGACATGAACATACTGTAGTTTCATCATCTGCTTTGCGAGGAGTGGAAGGAGAACATATAAAGGGATGCTGTGCCCCCATTTGGTAGCAGGCAGAAATGCAACATTGAGTGTTGAGCCTTTAGACACTTGGCTCTTTGTTTACCTTCTTAGAAGATAAATTCAGCTCTGTTGTCAAGCTGCACTAGTCTTTGACATATCATTATTTAGATGTGGGTGATCAAACACTTTGGACACAGGCAAATCATTTTTTAAAGGTCACAGAGGATTTCCTCAAAACACAATATATGTGTATGGAGTCATAGCACCATTTAGCTGAATCTATCCATATTACACATGAACCTAATCATGAAAGAACTAGAACAGCAAAAATATGAAGAACTGTTCCATGTGGACCTCTTTTAAGGGTTATGATTTAACACAAACATCTGTGAAAAGGTAAATGCAGTGTTCACTTTATGACAGATTAACAACTTCCAACTCAGTGGACCCTGGTTCCAGTTTTATTTTAGCGCCAACAGTGTAAACACTGGATTTGGATTTATCAGGCGAACACATATATCACTCTGATAATGAAAAATCTTGTAGCTGTGTAACAGCTTGATGTGGAAAATGAGAAAATAAATAAGTAAACACTTTAATTATTATGCTATTATTTAAGTGTCTTTGCTAACATGTCCCACGAGTTCATTTTACATGTTTTTTTTAGTCCCTCTAAAGCTGGTTTTAAATCTCCTTTTACTACTTTAGATTTCCAAACACAAAATCATTGAGAAGTATTTTTCAGTCAACTGAAATTTGTCCTTTAAATGACCACTTCCTAGGAGAAAATCACTGCCATTTTTGCTACTCGTCTTTGCTCAGGAGAGAGACCCTTCACATAGTATCTGAACAGTGCTTGATTTTTATGGCATTGTTAAAGGAACAGTCATTGTGGCATTTTCTGCAGTATGAATTGGCCTCCCTTGGTTTGGCCTTCTTATAATTCTCAGACCCCTGGTTGAGAGCAGCTCTGTAATACACAAATTAGAGAAGTAAGTCATTATCACCAACCAGCCATGAATTCAGCCCCTTTAGCTATATATGTATCTATGACTGTTACTAAAACTCATCTGTTGCCTATACTCCAGGGTTGGGGCTGTGTGGTCTTGAGGTATCTCAAGAAAGAGCATATCTCTGTGCAAGATCACTAAACTGTTACATAATTCCAAATTATATCATCTTACAGTCATTGTATTTCTTTATTTGGTATGTATGTGTGTATTTAAAGATGCAATATACAACTTAAGTTGTGGTGACAGTGGATTTGAAATAAATAGTGCTAATGCTATTATTCTGTACATATTTATATATTTTCCCTTCTTATGCAACAGCTCTTCTGACTTTGGGACCTTCCCTCCATCCAACTCTGTTGTGAATGACCAGTCAATCAAAGTCACAATACCTGTGATCACTGCAGCAAAACTGAATTTTCCTGTGGTTACTGCAACAAAATTGTAAGCGTCACTGTTTGTTTGTTTTTTTTATATTGCTTAAAATATAATTTTTATTGTTGTATTGTATATTCACTTAAAGGTCTACAGTACAACAGAACAACTACACTGAATAGTTTTCTCTCCACTTTCCCCTGAGTGCACAATAATATAAACAACTAAAACAACAAAAAGACCAACGCTTTGCTCTTTCTAATGTGTATCAAGCACTTTCCCAGCAATGTCAGGGGCTTGGCCCAATCCCCAAGGCTTAATTAGATTAATGTAAGAGATGGAGAACATCTAATAATCTCTCTGCATCACTGGACAGTGGAAAGAGTCATGGAAAAAAGAAACTGGTCTACTTTCTACCCCACTCACCCTCTCCTCTTCTGCCCCAGACAAGTGAATGGTACGTGAGAATACACAGATATTAATTACACTAAGCCCATGACTGAGTCAAGCCCATTCTGCATCTCTGTGGTGCTTTGTTGGTTGTTCCTCAGCGTGAGAGGAGGATAGGAACAGCTGAGTATGGACTGAGTGGGTGGGCGAAAGTGGCGTAATTATATATTTAATGACAAGGAAGCATATGAGTGTCTCACGGAGATAAGGACTAAATGAAACCAGGAAAAAATGCAATGATAATGAAAATGACAGTGGATAGAGAATTATGAATGGTGTTTTTAGTTTCCCCCTAGGTTCTGTTGATTAAGAAATCAGTTTAATGTACAGTATTTGTGGTGTGGAGTCTGCATACTGGGAATCATTATTACACTTTGTTCCCTTTTTCACTGCATAGTATTGGCTTGACTCAACTTTACTTGCAAAAGCTGTGTGCCAAATATGCCACTAGAAGGTGGTCTACTGCAGTGGTACAACTAGCATGAATGGAAATGGAGCAGTATTTGAAAGACATGACAGAAGTCCACTGTGGTGCTCTTGTGTGGGGGAAGCAAAACAATTTCCTCTACCATAAACACCAACTTTGCATACAGACAAGTTATCTGGCCACTTGGACCATGTTGGAGCAATTTCTTTCAAAGACTACTTCATTGTGAACAAGGCAACACTATGCCTGTCACATTCAGTTTAGTTCAATTCAGTTTATTTAAAGAGTGCCAAATTACAACAGAAGTCAACTTAATGCATTTCACTGTGGAAGGTTTGAGACCTTATAAATTATAACTGCACATAGAATTATATAATAGAAAACCCAACAATCAAGTGTTTGCTTAGGGTGAATCTGCTCTCATCTTTCCAGAGAACAGGGCACCAGAAGCAGAACTGCCAATTCTAGCGTTCTCTAGTGGATGCCTATTAAGTAGCATGGTTCTGGCCTGCGAGCACAGGTCAGAACCATGCAGAGGATGTTGGGACACCACCCTTATGGAGACTGGTTCTAACAGTTTGGTCAGAAACATGCACACCAGTAGCCAGCTGGAGGTCATTTTGTAAAGCTCTTGCAGTGTTCCTCCTGTTCCTTCTGATATTGGCCCTGTTGGATGGTTGTTGTGTTTCTACAGTCCAATCCAGGTCTCCTGGTATCTCCTCCATGCTCTTGAGACTGTGCTGGAAGACACACCAAACCAGTTGCACCAAAGCTGATCTAGACTCACTTGTGCTCAACTGACTTAGCAGTATACTGTTTTCCCTTCCGCATTATACACACTCCATCAACCCCAACCACCTTCTTGTAACTTCCTTTCTGTTAATACATGTAGAACTTTAATTGTTCAAAAAATACATTCATATGACATTTCAATATAATCGTTAGGTGATTAGGCTTTTCATAAAAATTCAAGTTAGCAATTTAGTTCCATAAGAATTAAAATTTTAGTAGACAGTCATACTCAAGCCACAAAAGTAATACCAGCAGTTATTATGCAAGAGAAATCATACAGCAGTCCTTGTTTCCAGTTCCATATTTCTAAGTATCGTGTCACCATAGTCAGTGCCGGCATACTTGATTGTACCCTGTAACCTGTGATGTCAGAGTGCTACGGTTTGAAGAGCGTAACGTTGGTCAACAACCTTCAGAGCTGAGACAAAGGCTGATATACTTTACGGAAAATCTACTATTACATTACATTGTGGTGACATTTTTGATCATTCTTGTTTCATTAATAAGATGTTAATAAGTTTAAAAACATCCATTTGAGTCATGGATTAAGTTTTTAATTTAACTCATTTAAGGTTTTAATTTAACTCATTTCGAGTTTTACTGTTGTCATTAAAAATATTAATACACATTTCAAAGTCTATACCACATGCCACACACACCTCTGGTGTCTCAGCCCGTCTTTAGTGGTCCAGACCTGTAAGCCTATTAGCATCTTCGATGAGATGATGAACAGCTTACATGTCTCTTCTTGTGGTGGTGGGCGCCCCTCCCCTGGGTAAAAGTATTAGTGGTGCTAAAAGCAGTAACACCATTACAGCCAACTTGGTTATCAGGGTTTGTTGCTTTAAATGAGGTGGGAAACGCATGCAGATAGCAAATTGGCAGATGCACCTTTACACTTCTAGCCATGTTTGGTAAGTTGAAGGTTGTTCTCGGTGGCCCACATGTGCCAGCAGCTTCTGGGACTGCTAAAGTGGCCCCCCACCCAGCTCCAGGTCCAGCTCTAACTCCAGTCAAGGTAAGACTGTTTGATAGAAAATAGAAAAAAAAAAGGCATTCTTTATATTCATGTGTGTTCTCACAGACTGTGATTAGCTTTCATACCGTTTCCTATTTACCAGTAAGAGCAGCACCAGCCAAAATTTAAATCAAGCATAACCACAAAAAATAAGATGAGCATGTACACGTTATACCACACGTTTGTTTGCTGTATGTTTTCCTAATATCACTGGCTTCTTATCTTTCCGTCCATCCATTCAGCTGTTCAGCACTCTTGCCAGCCAAGAATCAAATCAAATTGTTTCATTACACGCATCTCATTGAAATCAGCCATTACCCAAAGGGCACTTCTAAATTCATTTAATCTCAAACACAGCTCTTTTTTACAAGTGTCTATCAGGCAAGGGAGTAATTTGTCACACTCCAAATACACTATTCTTTAAAAGCATTCTCCAAATTAAAATGTCTGTTTAATGACTGTGGTTTGAGTAATGAAGCCCAACATCTGACTTTGTGGAAAATGTTGATTTGTCGTGTAGGAGGAGAAGCCTATCGATAAGCAGAATGAGGCCAAAAGTGTGGACAAGTCGCAGGGGTAAGTTGTTCATTCATCTGAATTAGTCTATGTCCCTTTTTGTTTTGTCTATTCCGTTTACTGTCCTCTGCCCCCATGGAACAAAGTCTGTGGTTAGAAAGTAGGCAGATAATGTTTTTTTGTGGGGAATTTATTTTAAAATGCTTTTCTGTATTACTTTTGATAACTGCAGTATGTTCAGACACTCTTACTCCATCTACAGTAAATCACACAGCTGCATTGTTAATATTTCACTTTCTACTTAAGCTATTACACCAACCTTAGCTGTTTTTAAAGAATTCAATTGCAGAATTTTTGTTATTTTAGAGTACAGAAAGCATCAAGAGGCTGTAATCAGCTCTATCTGCAACCACAAGGTTGAAATGTTGATCAAGAGAAAAATCAATAAGACAAAAGAAAACACAAAAGCTGACTTGACATGTGTGTTCTGTTCTAGGAGTTTTTTGTGCTTTCTGAAATTGATAAGATCTATAAGATGTAACTTGTTATTTGTGTTTCTGTCACTTTAGTTGTTCAAATTGCCACAGTTTTAGTGTCATTGACATTGGGTGGCTTCATTACCCTACCCTTACAGCTGGTTATACTTTTAAAGGTTTATACATAAAGCTACAAGATGCAACTTTTGGAAATCAAACCATTAGTTGTATATGACTCTAAATGGGTCCAAACTGCTCTCTCTAGCCCTTCATGTGTTTGCCATATAAAATAACTATAAATAAGAAGCTAACCTTCTCTGATTGGTTAAAAGGGCGAGCCTCACTCAAAACTTTTTGATGAGACTATCACCAGACTGTTGGCTTGGGTCACAGAACCCGGCACAGCACTTAAGATAATTAAAAAAAAAAAAAAAAAAAGCACAGAAAACTATTCAGAAAAATTTACACACTGCTTTAATTTATTAAGAATTCACCAAGTTAATTCAATTTGTATAAACACATCTGTCCTTATGGACGTTATGACACTCATTCATGACTACTTTTTTTTAAAGAGTGACGTTCTTCAGACAGATTCCAAGTTCTTTCTTAAGTAAAACAAGTAAGAAAAATGAAAATGGCAAATAAGAGAAAATATTACATAAAATGATAAAATACAGATGTGCTTTGTGTAAGTTTGAATGTGTGCAAAGTATTGTGCAAAAAATTGTTTCAGCGGCTGAGACCAGAGTAAAATCCGCTGAACTAAATCAGGTCTGGAGGAGATCAAATTTAAGTGTTCTGCTTTCTCAGGATCTTCATCCCCTGCTGCAGCCCTGGGCTCTGCAGCACCTCCAGACTCATGCTCTACAGTGGCTCCTCCTCCAGCTTCAGCCCCTCACCCTAGTTCAGCTTTAACTAACCCTGATCAAATTGGACCTGAGAGGCAAGTCCGGCCCCTTCTACTGTAATTCTAGCAACAATCAGATTCATTTCATCATCATTATTTATCATTTACTTCCTGATTTGTACTTATTGTACATTTGACGCATCAAAAATATAACACAGGAATACATTAAATTAAAGATTATTATCAATTTTCTTACGTCATCTGTATTATACAAGGTTATTATTTTAAAACCAACAGCTGCCAAGAACACTGACACTACAAACCAGTATCTGATTAATCATCCAGTGGACACTAATTAATTAGATGCTCTGGTAAGGTGCCAGAGTGAGACAGTGAAGGCCCTCAGAGATGAATGCAGCATGTGAGATCTTTATCCTCAGGTGCAACTCACATATTAACAGGGGGATATACTGAAAGTAGATTAAAAGCTTTTCAGCTTTTTAGATTTAAAGAGCTCACCGTGACTCCTTCTCCCAGCAATCAAATACGCAGAGGTGACAGGTAAACACAGTTGTAAACATGTTGAAACAGGTGGTAAATGTTTCATAAGTAGATTTCAAAAGACGAGTTTATCCATGTGAGGAGCAAAGAGGGAGGCGTCGCCGTCAGCTGAGGGATGAGCGGAGTAAACAGCATTGAATACTGTACTCCACAGCAGAGCTGCACTCTTTCATTCCTTAATAATTAACATATACTTAAGATTAACATAATACAACATAATGTGAAGTGTTACAAGCTTCATTCAATTCAATTAAGTTTATTTATTTAGCACCACATCACAACAAAAGTCAACACAAAGCACTACAGTGTTTAAGGTTTAAGACCTTACAGAATATGATAGTGTGTAGAATTATATAGAAAACCCAACAACCTCACTTAAGCAGCACTTTAACTTTTAATGATACCCCCAGCAACCTGCATCCACCAAGATCTCTCATATTGCAGATTTTTGAGGATAGAACACACCGGAGAAATGTTTTTTCAAAATGTTATTTTGAAAAGTTCTGTTTTCACCAGCAAGATCTAAAAGGTTTAAAAATAATATGCGGCTTTTTCTGTTTCATTTCTTCTGCTATTGTTTACAAATGAAATTCACGAGTTGTTCAGACCTTCTGTACAAATCCTGTCAGCTTCATTCCAGTAGGAAGATTAACTCTCTCCTGATGCTGTCATTTCTCAGGCCAGTATGATCTCTGTTCTAATAAACCTCTATCATTTTCATGATCTTGGTTTATCTAACGTGACGACTGTTAAATTAGTTGCATTCATTTCTTGTGATTTCTGACAACAGACTTGAAGCTCTGCAGTTTGTAATCCTTATTGTTTGACATCTTTGTTCCAAGTGAAGTGGGCAGCCTTAATGTGACAACACTTATACTAATAATTCAAAATACTTCATTTATCTCAGGGGGAAATCGCCTTTCCTTGTCGCTGCTGGTCTCTGGGCAAACAGAAAAGAACAGAAAGATCCACATCTGTCACGAACAGGCGGCATTCATCAGTCTGAAACAAGTGATTTGCAGATCTGTGCAGTTGAGAGATTTGAATAAGAAAGTCAGAGAAATTAAGGACAACAATAGAAAAATCTCCTCACAATGAGACACATCGACTAGTTTCTCCTTCTTCCTTATTGAAGAATCCATCCACTGTTAAATTAAACAATGGACTCATTAAACTGTGTATTTTGCATTTCATAATGTATAAATGTTGTGGTAAACTGTCTTTAGCTCCTGTAACTCCTTTGTCTCATGTTTTTTCCCATCTTCAGACAAGAGGCAGCTACTGCTCCACCTCCACCCATCGTCATCAACAAATACTCAGATGAAAAGCTCAGAGCCATAGTCAGACGGATGAGAGAGAGACTGCAGGTCTACAAGGAGAAAGTGGTCGATCAGTATGCCTCCTCCCCTGAGATCAGCCCCCCTGTCAGTGAGTACAAACACAGGATTATTCATCTGGACAGATACAAGGTTAAGATCCACTTAAGCACGGTGACAGTTTTGAAATGTATTACCTGACCTTATATATTTCAGCACACTCAGTCTTTATCTCGTCCTTTCAGCGCCGCTGCTCCACAAAGACAAATACACAAAAGTCATAGAGGAGAGAAAACGACAAGCAGAGGAGAAGCAGAAAAAGAAGGAGGAGGCTGACAGGAAGAAGAAAGAGGACCAGGAGAAGAAGAAGAAGGAGGATGAGCAAAAGAAGAAAGAGGAGGAGGAGAATAAAAAGGGGGGGGATAAAGATGAGAAGAAAAAAGTGGACATAAAGACCAGGCTTATTGATGCCGCCTGGTCTTTTGTGGATGTCCTGCTGAAGCCAGTTGAGGACAGGATGGACTCTGTGCTGGGGAAGACCATCGACCCGTTCACAGACTGTCACTACATTGCCTGGCTAAGCTTAGTCACGCTGGCCTTCAACTACAACACGTGGTTTGTAACTGCACGACTGTGTTTCCCATACCACACTGAGCGCACCATCCCTTACTGGATCACACTGGACGTGCTGGCAGACCTCATCTACCTCATAGACTGCGTCATCTTCCAGCCACGCAAACAGTTTGTCAAGGGAGGAGACATCATCGTAAGTCAGAAATGATCCTGACCTCTGTGACCTGACTGTTTTTGTCAGTAGATACACATTGTTTGTTAATGTGAAAACATTTTTTGTCCCATTTCAGAAAGACAGAGTAGTGACAAAGAAGAAGTACAGAGACTCAGAGAGATTTAAGGTACTGTTCTGTAACTTGAATTGTCCTCCAACTACTTGATTGTGAGTTCATCTTGTGTCTCATCAACAGGCAGACATGTTGTCCCTCATACCATTCGATGTGCTCTACTTCCACTTCGGATTCAGATCCATTTTCCGAGCCAATCGTCTGCTGAAGGTAAATCCACTGTGTGTGTGTGTGTGTGTGTGTGTGTGTGTGTGTGTGTGTGTGTGTGTGTATGTGTGTGTGTGTGTGTGTGTGTGTGTGTGTGTGTGTGTGTGTGTGTGTGTGTGTGTGTGTGTGTGTGTGTGTGTGTGTGTGTGTGTGTGTGTGTGTGTGTGTGTGTGTGTGTGTGTGTGTGTGTGTGTGTGTGTGTGTGTTCAGCTTGAGAAAAGTTGATCAGATGAGAATGGAAACACATTGCTTCCTTGACTTTGTCATTTTCATCTTCAAGGCTGATACATTCTTTGAGTTCAGTGATCGCCTGGAGAGCATCATGACCAAGGCTTACATCTGGAGGTCAGTCACAATGAGTGACTAACCAGCTGCTAAACTGAAACCTGGTTACTGGAGAATGGTTCTGTTCATTTTTTGTTATTCATTTGGCATCGCATGTATGTTTCACTTGTGTAAGTCACCTTCCTTTTTCTTTATTACAGTTACCAGATCATTTTCATGCTTTCATTGCAACATAATCTTGTTTTTAAATTATGTTTTAAATCAAGAAATGAAAATAAAACTGTAGCCAACACACCAGTTTGTGTTGTACATAGCAGCACTGTGACTGCCCGTCACTGTGAGAAAGAGAAAGAAAGAAAAAAGTGATCGGGAAGCATCTTCTCTGTCTCCATACAGTTAATCAATCTGTGAACCACACTTTCAAAATCATTTCATTGTATGTCACACATTCAATCTGATCTTCTCGACTGTCTGTTGTTTTGTGAAGCTCGTTAATAACATCTTTCCTCCTCTGTCAGAGTTATTCGCACCATTGGTTATCTCCTCTTCATGCTCCACCTCAACGCCTGCGTCTACTATGTGGCCTCAGACTACCAGGGCATTGGCAAAACTCACTGGGTCTACTCTGGTCTGGGCAATGCGTAAGCACAGCATTACAACATACAGCCTTATATATAGTCCTCCTCCTTTTAGTTTCTAAAGTGTAGTAGGGTGTAGACAGATAAACAGAGAAACACATTTTCACAACATCATGAACCATTTCTGTTTGTTCTGCTGTGGAAACCTGTGAGATGTAGATGGTGTAGATCTGAATTTGTATGGCTCACATATCCTTGCATTGTGAACTTGTTTTAATATCACATCACCTTTGTTAGACATATTTCAGCTTTGGCAAATGACATGATCTTTATTTCAATGAGAAATGTCTGGCTAGTAGCAGTAGTGATGCTACTTTAACAGAAAGTTTACAAAACCTCCACACCTGACATGTTCAAATCAAATATATTGTATGTTCCGTCTTTGCTGCTGCTGCAGTTACGTCAGGTGCTTCTTCTATGCGGAGAAGTCCCTGTTGATGATCGGTGAGTTGCCTTCTCCAGATTGCAAGTTCGGACAGATCTTTCAGATGACAAACTACCTTTTTGGGGCATTCTTTATGTCCATCATTCTTGGCCAGGTAGCTTCTTTTTAAATATTTTTTTAAGTCATTACTCTTTTTTTTTTTTTTTTTTTACACTTATTTGGTCAACCTGAATTTGTAATTTTGTGATTCTCGTGATTTAGCTCTTCCCTTTTTTATCTTTCAAGCAACATAATTGTTGTTTTATGAAAATTTGGCTGCAAGACCATTAAACTTGAAAAGGGGAAAGGTGCACCTTAACTCATTACTGCAACATTTGCTCCAAAACTCATAGATACACACACACACACACACACACACACACACACAAACACACACATGCTCCCCCCACATTAAGCACAGGCTAGTGACATTTAGCGCCCTGCCCCCGCGCTCTCCACAGGTATCTGCGTTGTTACTACCACGCTGTCCGCAGTCTGATCAACATCGGGGGTCTTACGGAGCCCCACACCCTCTTTGAGATTACCTTTCAGATGACTAACTTTTTCACGGGCGTCTTTGTGTTCTCCACTTTGATTGGACAGGTAACATAAAAACTCGTTCTCCTCATAGAATGAGCTGCAGGCCCCAGCCTCCTCAGCTCATCTGTAAACCTGATAGAAATTAGCGTGTCATGACCTCTTTTTCTACCTCAATGCCTCAATAAATAGTGATGTAGTGATAGAAATTATACTTATAACCCAGTCATTCCAACTGTTTTCCCCTGTGGAGTCTTGAATGTCAAAATGCTTGTTAAGGATAATAAATGTAGTTTTTTTAAATATAAAGGTCATTCACTAAACTTTTGGTCATGTTGCCATAGATGAGAGATGTCATTGGTGCAGCCACAGCAGGACAAACCTACTTTCGATCCTCTATGGACAACACTGTGGCCTACATGGTGACCAACCACATACCTGCATTGGTGCAGAACAGAGTCCGCACATGGTACACCTACACCTGGGATGCTCAGGGCATGCTGGGTCAGTTCCATTCAGATGTTTCACCTTAAATCAATACATGATGCTATTTCTCCTCCAGAGTCATCTGACAGCTAGTCAGGCCCGATTCAATTTAATTCAATAAAAATATACAATTACATTACAAGTTTATTTATTTATATATATATATATATATATATATATATATATATATATATATATATAACAATAGAATCATCTCAAGGCACTTCACATATTAAGGTCAGAACCTTATATATTCATTGAGAGAACACAACAACCCCCTTGAGCAAGCACTGGTTCGACATTGGAAAGGAAAAACTCTCTTTAATAGAGGAAACATCCAGGAAAACCAAGCTTCCAGTGGGCGGCCATCTGCCTTGACCGGTTGGAACATTCAGGCTCCTCCCATGATGAGGACTTAAAAGATGATAGAAGGCACAAGGGAGAGAGGGAGAAAGAAATAAAACAGAGGATTAGATGAATGCAGTTATTGTCAGAGCAAATGCTGTGAGCTTGTCTGCAGGACCTTGTGGGCTACACTGTTTACCCCAGGATAAACTTTTTTTCTGTTTCATCTCGATGCATTCAGATGAGTCGGAGCTGCTGGACAAGATGCCTCTGGTGATGAGAACTGCCATCGCTGTGGACATCAACTTGGCAACTTTTCAGAAGATTGATCTTTTCAAGGTGCAGACAACAAAGACCCAGTAAAGCAGGCATACTGCAGATTGGACGTGAAGTTAAATATCTGCTTTGTGCACTCTATAGGGCTGTGACCAGCAGATGTTGGTGGACATGTTACTGAGACTCAAGTCTATCATCTATTTACCTGGAGACTTTGTGGTAAAAAAGGTGAGTGTTGTAAAAATGACAAATGAAAGTATCAGGTATGTAAGCCTGGTGAATCACTGTTAATTCATCTGTTGGGACATTAGAGATTTAGATCAGGGACCAGTCAGAGGCAGGATCAAAAGTGTGGCCAGGCCCCTCTAAATCTGGCTGGGTCCTTCTGGTGTCTCACAGCAAGACATATATAAATAGATCCTTCAGCAAAGAGAGCTAATCAAATTTGAAGAGGAAATAAATCCCTCCCAATCATTTCCAAAGAATCCTTCAGCTTCCTGCCACATCCAAAGACATGTATGTTAAATGGTGACGCTAAATTGCCCATAGGTGTGAATGTTTGTCTGTCTCTAGATATCAGCCCTGTGATAGACTGGAGAACTGTCCAGGGTGTACCCTGCCTCTCATCCAATGACAGCTGGGATAGACTCCAGTGCTGTAGTGACCGAGGACAAGCAATTAATGGATGAATGGATGAAATGATATGAAACAATCTAGAAATCCTCTGTGTGAATACAGTGGAAAGAAAAACCTTTTGTAAACCTTTTGGAAATTTAATGGTTTTCTGCTTTAATTTTTTTTATAAAATGTGATCTGATTTTCATCTAATAATAAATAATAATAATAATAAATTTATTTATAGAGCACTTTTCTAAACATATGTTACAAAGTGCTTCACAAGACAGACAAGAAACACATGTAGCCAACAAGATCAACTTAGCAAGCACTAGGCAAACAGTGGAGAGGAAAAACTCCCCTGGGGGAAGAAACCTCCAGCAGAACCAGGCTCAAGTTAAACGGCCATCTGCCCTCGACCGGATGGGGAGCAGGAACAGCTATACAAACAAACAATAATACAAACAACTACCACATCGGTCCTTGGGGAGACCAGTTCCAACGTAAAGACATTGTAATCTAGGGAGAGTCTTCCAAGGGACCGATTTGTTTTAGCTTACAGAAGATCGCAAAAGGCTCGCCGGTAGAGGGTATGTTTTAAGAGAGTTTTAAAAGATGTTACTGAGTCAGCTGATCTTATATGCTCGGGTAAGCTGTTCCAGAGTTTAGGGGCTCTAACTGAAAAGGCTCTGTCACCTCTAGTAGTCATTCTGACATTGGGGACATACAGAAGATTTCTACCAGAGGATCTCAGGCTACGTGCAGGCTCATAAGGCTTTAAAAGCTGGGATAAATAGCTGGGGGAAAGGCCATGCAGAGCTTTAAAAGTTATTAATAAAATCTTAAAATCAATCCTAAAAAATACTGGCAGCCAGTGTAAGGAAGCTAATACAGGAGTGATGTGATCATATTTTCTTTTTCTAGTTAAGAGTCTTGCAGCTGAATTCTGAACAATCTGGAGCCGATTAATAGATTTCTGGCTGAGACAGGTGAACAGACTGTTGCAATAGTCAAGGCGTGAGGAAATAAATGCGTGTAAGATTACTTCAGTGTCATGAAAAGAAAGAATTGAACGTATTTTGGAGATATTTCTAAGATGATAAAAACATGCCTGGACAAGCTTTTTGACATGATGCTCGAAGTTAAGTTTACTATCAAACCAAACACCAAGACTTTTTGCAGTGGGCTTAGAATTAGCTAAGAGAGAATCTGTGCAGGGCAGAATGTGTCTGGCTACACGCTGTGGACTGATGACAACTATTTCTGTTTTGTCAGAATTCAGCTGCAGGAAATTTTGAGCCATCCAGTTTTTTATCTCATTTATACACTCATGTAAGGAACTCAGTCCCCCGTGGTCTGATATCTTAAAGGGACAGTACAGCTGAGTGTCATCAGCATAGCAATGAAAAGAAACACCATGTTTGCGAATAATATGTCCCAAAGGGAGCATATACAAAGAGAACAAGATTGGCCCCAGCACTGAACCTTGTGGGACTCCGTACTTTACAGGAGAAAAAGACGACTTGTAGTTATTAACTGTAACACAAAACGATCTGTTGGACAGGTATGAGGAGAACCAGTCCAGTGCAGTGCCTTCTATTCCAGCCCAGTGCTTTAGCCGGTCTAACAAAATTTGGTGGTCTACTGTATCAAAAGCAGCACTAAGATCGAGGAGGACAAGAATAGAGCACAAACCAGCATCAGAAGCCAACAGAATGTCATTGGTTACCTTCAGTAGGGCGGTCTCTGTGCTGTGGTGTTTGCGAAAACCAGATTGCAATTCGTCAAAGATGTTATAGTTTTCTGCGGCTAGAAGTAGGTGTTTAGACACGTACTTTTCTAAAATCTTTGATATGAAGGGTAGTTTGGAGATTGGTCTGTAGTTTTCGGGGGATGAGGGATCTAGACCAGGTTTTTCAAAAGAGGTTGCACAGATGCAATTTTAAAATAATCTGGCACAATCCCAGTGGACAGAGAAGTATTGAAAATATTCAGGAGAGAGGGAGCAAGCGAATCAATGATCGAGATTAAGAACTTAGTTGGGATGACATCAACTGGGCTGGAAGATGGTTTCATTTTAGAGACAGTTTGTAGTAGCTCAAATACGGACATGGGAGGAAACTGGCTTAAAGTGCATTCTCTAAAAGGGTGTGCAACTATGACTGGTGAGGAGTTGGGGATGACAGAAGCTCTGATTGATTCTATTTTATCATTAAAATAGGTTAAGAACTTCTCACAATCTGCATCACTTTCAGCTGGGATGCTAGGAGGGGTTGGGTTTACTAACTTGTCTGAAATAAAAATTTAGGATTATGGCAGTGAGCAGTGATCAGGTCTGAGAAGTATTTAGATCTGGCATTCTTTACCATCGTATTGTAGTGGAGTAATGCTTCTTTCATAGCTTCATAATGCACTTGAAGTCCGGTTTTCTTCCATCTCCGCTCAGCTTTCCTACACTCAGCTTTACAACTACGAATGCTGACATCTATCCAAGGCTGTTTGTTGGTGTCTTTACGAGACACATTTGAAGTTTTTAAGGGAGCAGCAGCCTCTAGCGCAGAGGCACAATTATTGTTGAAAAGGCGGACGATATCATCAACATGTGATGTGCAAGAAATACCCTGCTTCAACACAGAGAAGGTGCTAGTGAATTTAGCTGCTGACTGGCTGTTAAATAGATGGCGTTTAACAGTAGATTTCTGAGGTACAGTGATTGGATGAAGACAAGTATCAAATAGGACACATTTATGATCAGAGATGGAGTCCTTTAACTCAATAGAATTTAGAGTCAAACCTAAAGTGAATATCAAGTCAAGGGTGTGGCCCTGGTTATGGGTCGGACCTTTGACATGTTGAACCAGGTTGAAAGATTCAGTAAGATTGATAAAATCATTTGCTAGAGTATTAGTATTATTGTCAATATGAAGGTTAAAGTCTCCAGCGATAATGACCTTATCATACCTCACAACAATGTCAGCAACAAACTGGGAAAACTCTGACAAAAAGTTACCATTAGCTTTTGGTGGGCGGTAGATGACAGTACAACATACAGGAACAGAGCAGTGGATAAGAAACGACAGAGCTTCAAAGCTGTGAACCTGTTTAAGTGATAGCATTGAGCATATCTAAGTCAAGATAAACAAAACTATTGCGCCTAAAATAATAACAAAACATTTTTTTTAATCTTTTATGTCTTTGTTAAGAACAACCATAAAAACCTCATAGTCATAGTGGAAAAACTATGTTGGAAAGTATATTAGAATTTATAACTGGTTAACCTCCATTTGTAGTTTTTTTTTTTGCCTAACATTGAATTTCTAAAGACTTTGACTTCACTTTGATCGTAGATCCTCTGAAAGCTTCTTTTGGACCAGCTATTAAACTTTCAAGGGTTCACATACTTTTTCCATTCACACTTTTTTATGGTTGTTAATAACATCTATAAAGACATGAAAGAATAGATTTTCTTATTATTATTTTAGGCACATTATATTTGTTGTTACTTTTGAATGAGATCAGATCACATTTTATTACAAATTAAAGCAAAAGCCATGAAATTCTGAAAGCTTCACATACGTTTTTCACTGTACACTGTATGTGCTTTTGCAGGGAGACATTGGTAAAGAGATGTACATCATCAAAAGTGGAGCAGTGCAGGTGGTGGGTGGACCTGACAACAGTATAGTGTTTGTCACGCTGAAGGCTGGCTGTGTGTTTGGAGAAATCAGGTAAGCTTCACAGCTCTATTGAAATGCTGCTGAAAGTTAGTTCATCCTGGTGAGAATTTAATAATAATAATAATGATGAAATACTTTGAAGGTGGTCACTAGCTTCAGTTAAGCTACTTTACACTATATAATCCAAAGACATGATAGTCTCTCAAAACAGATTGTTGGCAACAAATATTTCTACTTTAAATTATAGTAATATAGTACATTACAAACCAGTAGACATGTCAGTTATCAGTCACAAGATCAAGTGCAGAGATCAAAACAAATGAAGCTTTTACTGAAAGAGATGTCAATTTAAATTAAATATATCTGTTTTTTCTTAACTCTTTTTTTTTTTTTCTTTAGTCTGTTGCAGTCTTCCAAAGATGGAGGGAACAGGCGTACTGCTAACGTCAAAGCTCACGGCTTCGCCAACCTGTTTGTCCTGGAGAAGAAGGACCTGTTTGACATCCTCGTCCACTACCCAGAGTCTCAGAAAGTGCTGGCCAGGAAGGGAAGGTGAGAGTGAGAAGAATTATAAAGGCTGACTTTGTTTGTCGTTTCTTTCGTTGTGGTCATTATCTCACTCATGGCTGTGATCAGTGTTACAGTATATTTAGAGTAGCTTTCATTTTGACTGGAGCTGTGTGGCAGTATGAAAGGAACCAGTCAACCTGTCATTACATTTAACCTGTTATATATGATTTAATCACACTCAACAAAAGAAAACAACTAATAGGAGAAATCAGATGTTGTCAATATTTATTGGTTTGTACTTAAAGCTCAAGTAAAAATCATCTGTTTTACTTTTGACATTTTTTGTCAGCCATATAGGACAGTTGTTCAACCTGTCTGGCCCCCTGGACACAAAAAGAGTAAATACTGTGAGTCTCAGAGCCTGCATTTATAAAGAACAGTGGGCCCAGGTGCAACCACACAGCTATGATGAACATCCTGTCAACACAAGAACAGGGTGACCTAAGCAGTCAGAGCACTGCTGCTGACAGCAGAGGGCGCCACACTACAGTACATCCTTTAAAGTCTTCTTGTGTTATTGGGACAGTCCTTTGGGCAAAGCTCTTCCTATTATTACTGAGCAGTTTTGTTCAATCCGTGCCATCATCACACTTTTAACAGCTGTTTGAGGGATACGACTTAAGAAAATATGTCAGGGTGTGTGTGTGTGTTTGTGTGTTTAGGAAGCTCATGAAAGCCAAGGGTCCAGCTGCAGCTAAAGTAGAAGAGGACAAGAAGAAGGGACTGGTGCTGTTTGGACCGAAACCACAAACACCCAAACTGCTGCGTGCTTTGGGAGGAACCATTAACAAAAAAATCATCAACAAAATGAAGGTAACTACACCTTGCCTTGTCTTTGACTATGATCTACATGCACTCACTGTAGCTATACTGTCTCTCAACAAAGGGTTCTGTTGTGTTTTTTTACAGACCACTGCTGGGAACTGGAAACTGTAGAGTTCTGAGCTTATCTTGATTGTGTTTCCTTTTTAGCTCCTTTGCTGGAGTGAATGTTACAGCTTTATTCTTACGATGCTTTTGTACTCATTCTTTTCTATTTCAATCAATTTTGATATGTACTACACTGGCAGGATGAGCATACTAGGAAATTGAAGTGAATTTTACATATGGCAGCAACAAACCAAGCAGAAAACAGAAATTACGTGTAAGCATAAATTTGAAGAACTGTGATGAGCTTGTGAGCCTCATTCACTGTGTCTAGTGGACACAACATATTGCAAGTATGCTTATTAAAACTCTCTAAAGGGTCTCACACTTCCGCTGTGTGTGTGTGTGTGTGTGTGTGTGTGTGTGTGTGTGTGTGTGTGTGTGTGTGTGTGTGTGTGTGTGTGTGTGTGTGTGTGTGTGTGTGTGTGTGTGTGTGTTAAAATGTTATTTCATTGGGTATATACAGTACCTATGTCACTATGACATTCTAAAAGAAAACCAGCAAATAGAACTACTGTCTTATGTTAACTTCCAACCAAGACAGACCTATTGAGGTACTAATCACAGAGCTGAACAATAATTCATATGAGACAAACCTTGAATCATTTATTTTAAGGTTTATTGTGTCAAATATTTAGCATAATAATAAACCGTTTCCCCTGCTGAGTTACCATCCTGTGTGTGCACATTTGTATTGCATTATGTATGTATGTATAATTTATATTGCTTTTATTGTTCATCATTACAAAATACTTGATTGAAAATATCTTTTTTTTAAAATATTTGCTATCTATTGTGAATTATCAACCAGTTTTTGCTTGCTTGTTGTGTGTCTGTCAGCGATGTGTTAGTACAGCAGGAGATACAGAGAGAGGTTCTGTTAATCCTGTTAGCCACACAGGTGTGTTGTTGAGACGGTTCATTAACTAAGTGGTTTGTCTCTGCTGCCACAAGGGACTGAAATAACTACAGCTGATCTTCTAACTACCATGTACAGTTATTTGTGTGCTTTTGTGATTAAATGTAATGAAAAAATTTTTTCAGTTCTGTGTGGAAAGAACAAAAAGTTTTGTTTTTATTTCCATATGCTTTCTATAAGCCTGAATGTCAGAATTAGCAACGGTGTGTTCTAATGACACCAAAACTGGCACAAAAATGTTGCATTGATTGCGATAAACCATAGGAATCAGTGCAACCAATGTGCCAACACATTCTGAAGTAATTAGGGCCTCTAAATGGTCCCTGATCTGGACCACAGCACAGTTGTCCTTCTTGGCAGTGATTGGTGGCTGTGGTAGCTGATCTCTGGGAGAAAGGGGAGTGATCAGAGGGAATTAATGAGAATCCAGTGGCCTCAGTCTGTTGCTTGGTTGTATGGCAAAGACTACACGACGAGGACTGTAGGACTCAAGAAGTGCACGGGAAGGCCTGTTTACTGTAACGTGCACAACCCCTACCATGTTCAGCAGGTTAAAAAATTTGATGAGGGCTCCTGAGCCTCCCCCCGCCGGTGCTCCAACCCCTTCTGCTACTCCAGCTCCACCAGCTAAGGTAAGGTCTTGTCACATATTAGAATAATTAAGTAATGTCTCAGAAATAGAAATGGAAATGTATTTTGGTCCACTGTCAATAACTGTGACCATGAATAAACAGTGTTGTAGAAAAGTACTTAAACACAGAATAGGACAATAAGATTCTTAGAGTAGATTGTTCTTTCTTGTAATGTAAGTGTAGTTTTTACTACATTTTTAAAATGTAGTAATTCGAATAAGTTTGTAATTCACCGTACAGCAAGTTTTATTGTCAGTGTCGTTGTAGGGTTCGAGTATTGACACCCAGGTTCTCTTAATTCCCGGCTAGATGTCAAAATGTCCATGAATTTTGAGCCATGTTTACCCTTTTAAACAGCTGGAGAATTTTTATTATTTCAGCTTAAAAATAAGTTAAAAATAAGTTTTGTTTTTTAAAACTTTTTCTGTTTATTATAATTCCATAACCATGAGCACTTGTAATAAATTAATTAATGTATATTATATTTTACACATTTGGGTTGTGTCCTATTTTTCTTAGGTTAGTTAATGGTGTTTCTTTTGCACCTTTGTCCGCCTACTGTTAACAGTTTTGTGTGCTCACAGGAAGATAAGCCTCCTGAAAAGAAGGATGAAAAAGAGCAGCCACAGAACGGAGATGAAAAGAAAGAGGAGGTCAAAAAAGATGAGGAAAAGAAAGATGAAGTGAAGAAAGATGAAGAGACAAAACCAGGTTAAGTCTATTCATTTGGTCTTAATTTCTAACATGACACAAGTATCATGCTGTTCTTTGCCAGAGTCCCATTCTGTTAATACCCTGCCCCCCTTCACAAAGTGAAACAGATGCTAAACAGAGCTTAGATTAAAATCTATATTCTGGCAAATTCTACTCTCTGTGGACTGTAAAGGTTAAAGTTGAGGTCCATTCATATTTGTAGAGCAACAATTTTCAGCATTTGAACTTGACATGCTACCCATCAAATCTGATGTGCTTAAAGTGCAGACAGTCAGCTTTTTTGTTGAAAATATTCTTTCAAATTGAAATTATGGTGTGTTGTGGTGTGTTGAAATTCAGCTTCATTAACATAAAGTTCAAAGAATCGTCATTCCCACTGACAAGCTGAAAAATCATAGACCTTCTGTGATGTATACTACTACTGTAGCCTTAAAGCCACAGGCCATTCAGGACATAAATGACCTTTTTATTTCTGCCCTTCCCTGTAATAGATGGAGTAGTAGGTGAAAGCTGTGGTTCATTGTGGGACACGAGAGTTAAGCCATTTAGTGTGTTTTCATATCACAGCATGTTGGTTTTGGTATATGCATTTCATCCAGGTCTCCATGTTGTACGTCTAGCGTCCTCTTCTTACTGCTTCTTTTGTCTCAACGACCCCTAGTGGTCTAATTTACCCTTACATGTACAGTCAAGGCTCTTTCAACACAGGTGTGTACAATCATTACTTACTGGTTTGAACTCATTGTGTGTCACGACATCTTGAAGAAGGTCGGTCCTTAAGGATCTTTTATTTTTGAAAAATTGACTGTGTTTGTTTGTTTGTTGAGTGTTTGTATTGGAATTGTTTGTGCTACACCCCATTTATAGATGAGAACATGTTTTCTTTGTGAGGTGAATAATGAAAAGGTGTTTGCATGTAGAAAACACATTACTGAATTAATGAAGTCTAAATTAATACACTGGACAGGTAAGTGCAATGTTAAGGTTGTGAATATTATAATAATTAAAACTCTGAGGTCCTGGCCTAGCATTGTATCTACTGACATCACTATTACATACTTACTGTGTATTTATTAGTAACTGAACATTGTTATAATTTTGACACCACCAGCAACTGAGGCTGCTGCTGCTGCTCCGGCTGCTGCTGCTGCTCCGGCTGCTGCTGCTGCTCCGGCTGCTGCTCCGGCTGCTGCTCCGGCTGCTGCTGCTGCTCCGGCTGCTGCTCCGGCTGCTGCTGCTGCTCCGGCTGCTGCTGCTGCTCCGGCTGCTGCTCCGGCTCCTGCTGCTGCTGCTCCTCCTCCTGCTCCTGCTAATACAGAAGGTGCTCAAGGGTAAGAATTTGTACAGTTGTTCAGTTTTTATGCCTCAAAGAAACAGCAAGGTATACATTTAGATTTAGGTTTAAGATAAGAAGATGGACGTGAGGAAAATGCATTAAATATAAAAGTGTGTTTGGGTGTAATGTAATGCAACTTGGTGTTGGGCGCCTCTAGAACAAACTCACACATCTTTACTGATGCAGTAATTCATGATGGTAGTAACAGAATGAATTCAAAGGTGTAAAAAAACACTTTGTCCACTAATTTACAGAGAAATACTGAGCATGAAAATAAAGTGTGGGGAGTTTGATCATGTAGCATGACAGTGGTCCAAAACAAGCCCACAACTTAACGCAGGGGATAATCAGGTTTTATACTGACCAAGTTGATCACCAGACTGTAACCCAAGACAATTTTTTTCTGCTGAACAGAAGATGGAACTCTTTGGGGAAAAAGCACATCAAAAGATAGATTCTGAGTTGTTTCCTAGCTCGACATGCTGTGTATATATAAATTCCATTAAATAAAAGCTGGAATTATCATATAATATCCATATCATATGTTATATTTATCTCTTGATTCTGAACACCCCTGTGTACCTGATGTCCAGGTAGCAGCCTCAGTCAACACAAACAGTAACAGCTAATTCACTTCCATTTGGGGCATTCCCATTTCACTGTCACCCAAATTTTTAACTTCCATTTAATCCATATATAAGGTACCATTTCACCAGTTTTCAAATCATTCAGCAGTTGTGTGGTCTGGCTTTTTTTACAGCCAGGCTGTAACTGTAAGTAGGAAAGGAGCTTAGGAGCTTAGTGGTATTTGTGTCTGAAAAGCATTCACGTGCAAGTAGGAGTCAATTTTTAAGACTTTATTTTGGTGCCTTGCAGATTTCTATAGGTTTTAGGCAATTACAACTATCCCCTCAGTAATACTGTCTAAAAGAGATAATATTTAAAATAGAATATATTTATAATATATTTAAATGATTAAACCCTTTGAGGTTCAGATTAAAGGGCTACTTTACTGATTTTCAGTCTAAGGTTCTAGTTTTAGGAGTACATGTATGTAATGAGGTACAATGTTCCTCTCTCCCTGTATTAAAATATCTCTGTGCATCTAGCAGAAAAACTCCTCCAGAGTCAGAACAGAACAGGTTGACTAAGACTACAACCTCTGTCATCTGAATTGGCAACACTCCTCTAGATGATAAAAACATGACATTGATGATGTCATCTGGATGGTAGAGGGAATACTCTTTACTTACTTAATACTCTAATACTATTTATATACATGTAGTCCTCAAAAGAGAACCATAGAAATCGATTAAAAATCATTGAAGTTGCCCTTTAAAGTGGAAGCCTGATTGTGCCAGTTACAGGCCTCTCAAAGAGCTAATGTTGTGTATCTGCTTGCTTTTCTTCTATAACAAATGGAAGATATGTCCTATTTATTAAACAAGCTATCATCAAGAATCATCATCTCTTACTTGTCACAATAAATATTCAATTTTTATTACTGTTTTTAGTGAAGAAGCCCCACCTCCATCTCCTCCACCTGTGGTCTACTCCCGCTACACAGATGACACACTCAGAGGTATGATCAAGAGGTTAAGAGAGCGGACAGAGATGCTCAAAGAGAAAACCATAGATCCCTACGCTACTTCTCCAGAAATCAGCCCCCCTGTCAGTAAGTACAGTAAATGCAATCTGACTTAACATGCAACAAGTGTGTTAACACGACTGGCCACTAAATCCAGCATCACTCTGTGTGTTTAGCTCCTATTCTGAAGAAGGACCACTACATCAGACTCAAGGAGGAGGAGCGGATAGCCAAAGAAGAGGCAGATAAAAAGAAGGCGGAAGAGGCAGCTAAAAAGGCAGAGGAGAAGAAGAAGAAGGACGAGGAGAAGAGACTGGAGGCTGAGAAGAAAGCAGAAGAGGAGAGGCTGGCGGAAGAGGCCAGGAAGAAAGCAAAGATCCTTCCAGAACTCAGCTGCTCCTGTATTGACGTCCTCTTCCGTCCTATCGAAGACAAGATGGATACAATCATGGGAAACACCATAGATCCTTTCACAGGCAGGTGTCATGGGCCATCTGATAGCTGAGTTCAAAAGAACACACAGAAATGTAAAAAGACTTCAATTGGTGTGACTTCTGTTTTTAGATCGCCGCTACATTGCCTGGCTGACCGTGGTAGCAGTGGCATTCAACTACAACGTCTGGTTTTGCTCTGCCCGACTGGCGTTCCCGTACCATAGTGAAACTGCCAACCCTTACTGGATATTTTTTGACATTCTAAGTGATGCAGTGAATATTATTGACATCATGGTTTGGCAGCCCCGACTTCAGTTTGTCAAAGCCGGAGACATTATTGTAAGTCAAACGTGTGCAGCATCTCTCTGTAGTATCTGTGAATGTAATTCACCAAAATGTCCTGTCCCCTTGCAGAAAGACAGAGCTTTGACTAAGGTACACTATCGGAAATCCCAGAGATTTAAGGTGAGTATTTGAACTACAGTAAATACAAATGTACAACTGTACAGTATTCTCGGAGGACGTTTTTGTGTATTTCTACTTCACCACTTTTAACATTAGTATACAATGATACAGTTAGAAAACACACAGCAAGCGTTTAAATACAATGTATTAACATAGATTAAACCAGTTGTTCCAGTTTCTCTAGTTTCATATGTGGTTCTCAGTTCTACTAGAAGTCACATCCCCTCTAAACATCTCTCATGATTCCTTTTTAAATGTTATCAGTGGATGTGCTTTCACGTATATGTATCAGTATAAATTTCTGGGGCAAAAAATAAATTTAATACTTTGATCCCCTTTTGCTTTGATTACAGCTATAGCATCGTTTCAGTAAGCTTCTGCAGTGTCACCACATTTACGTGAACCTTTTGAAATTCTATTGTTTTCCGTATTCATTTGTTATAAAATGTGATCTAATCTTCAGTAAAGAGTATTAACAAATATAATGTGTCTAAAATAATAACACAAAACAGTTTGACCATTCAGTTCATGTCCAACACCTTATAGTGATAGTGGAAAAAGTTTGTGAACCCTTGAAATTAATAACTTGTTCACCCCCCCACCCCTTTGGCAGCAATAACATCTACCAGGTGCTTCCTGTAGCTGTGGATCAGACCCGCACATTGTTCAGGATGAATTTTTGCCCATTCTGCAGAACTGACATTCTCACATTATTAGACATTTTTGATACACTTGGTTATTTATATTCCCCCTAATCACTGCTAGTTGGCCAGGCCCTGATGCAAAGCAGGCCTAAATCATGATGTTTCCTCCACGATTGGGATTGATGTTGGGATGATGTTTTTATGGTCATATGCTGTGCCCTTTTTACACCAGATGTATTGCTGTGTGCTCTTTCCAAACAGTTCAGTCCTAGTTTTGTAGACCTACAAACTTTTTCGGAAACTTGCATGCAGCAATGTTCTTTTCAGTAAGCAGCAGCTGGTGTCCTGCCATAGACACCCTGCTTGTTCAATGTTTTACTTACTATAGACTCATGAACACAGATGTTAGCCAGTTCCAATGATGCCATCAAATCTTTAACTGTCACTCTCGGTTTCTTCTTTACCTCATTAATGAGGGTTAGTTGTGCTGTTGGGGTCATTTGACTGGCCGCCCACTTCTAGGTAGAGTAGCTACAGCTCCAAAGTGTCTCCATTTGTAGATTGTTTGTCAACTGTAGACTGGGGAGTTTCAGCTCATTTTGACGATGCATGGTTCAGAAGCGTATTCTTCTTGTGTGAAGCCAATTGAAAAAGTTTATGTGTTTTTGTCACTCAAAGTAGCTGTAGGGTTAGGGTTAGGGTTTGATTAAATTAATTTACTCAACTTATGCTAACACTCAAATCAGGTCATTATTCAAAGGGTTCACATGCCTTTTCCCCTTGCACTGTCTTGTTGTTCGCACTAAAGACAAATTATAGCAGCTGATCATTCCGTACATTCAGGTAGTCAGCTGAAACAAATGAAACACTGCAATAATTTTCCAGTGGAAGGCTCATAGCTATTTGTTCAGTGACTGGGCAGTGTATGTAATCCATATGTTAAGTACAGTTTCCTGATAATACCTTGTTGTAATGGGACTTTTACTTACATAAATGAAGGCGGAGAAATGCCAGCATTTAACTAACCCTCACGAGTTTATTAACTCTAATGAAGTTTTTCTTTCTACATGTAGACTGATATAATCAGCATCCTCCCCTTTGACCTTCTTTGCCTGCGCTTTGAATTCTCCTCCATTTACAGACTGAACCGCTTCATCAGGGTAGGCTCATTCCATTTAGCCTTAATGTAAATGACGAGCAGGGAAAGGTACTGGAGGTTTGATTGAACTTCACATTTCCTGTGTGTTGCTAGATTGAGTCCTTCTTTGAGTTCAGTGATCGACTTGAGAGCATCATGGCCAAGGCTTATATCTGGAGGTGAGTCCAGGCAAATGTAGTGTTTCTGCCACCATTAAGACAATGCCACTGTAATGACTGGCTTCTTGTTAGCATGTTACAATATTTGTACTAATTTCTTAGTATAAATGTTGTATGTATATATATATATATATGTGTGTGTATATATATATATATATATATATATATATATATATATATATATATATATATAATTGTACTTTTTTTTTTTAAACAACCAAAACGCACACATTTCTAACACAGGGATTAGTGTGTTTCTACATCTTCAGCATCTTTAAGCTCAGCATTACAGGGGAGGATCCAGTGTACTATTAAGTATTTGTGCTCAGAAATTACAGGATCCAACTTTTTTCTTTTTTCAGTGATACCAGTGCAGCAGAACTTTGAATCTGCAGATAAGACCTGTTTGTTTTTACCTACATCACTATAGAGGCCCCTCAGAATTCAGGAAATTCTTATGTGATGAAGTGTAACTACTACTCTGTAACTACAGATTATACTATATGCTACAGTAGATTGTAGCAGAGTTTTATTTTTTTCTGCATTTTGACAGAATCATATTTTTCGCACACATCTGATCCCGTCTATTTCTATCTGTTTTTGTAACTGTCTCTCTGATTCAGAGTGGCTCGCACCACAGGCTATCTGCTCTTTATGCTCCACCTCAACGCCTGTGCGTTCTAT
Source organism: Anabas testudineus (assembly GCF_900324465.2). Classification (NCBI taxonomy): domain Eukaryota; kingdom Metazoa; phylum Chordata; class Actinopteri; order Anabantiformes; family Anabantidae; genus Anabas; species Anabas testudineus. The sequence continues at coordinate 31,611,385 of NC_046611.1, forward strand.
GTGGCCTCAGTACACCAGGGTCTTGCAACGACTACGTGGGTGTATGACGGGAAGGGCTCAGCGTATGTACTTTGTATTTGTTGTTTTGTTATTTGTGACCATACTAGATCTTAATGTTGGAGCCTCTGTTAATAGCATATTCCACACAGTGCTGATTATATTGATTATAACAGATGAGGGGGATTTATCAGGAAAGGGTTCCAAAGTTATTTCTAAGGCTCTGGGAAGCCACAGATCCACAGTGAGACAAACAGATCTACAAATAGAGAATAATAGTGATATAAACAGTAAACAAGAGCACTGCAAAAAGTCCCAAAAGATCCAAAGAAAACATCCACAAACAACTGGTCTATGTCACTTTCTATGACTCTGGAGTGGCCTAGTTCAAGCCTGGATCTAAACTAGCTATGAAGTTATTGAATGAGGAGTTGCATAACCTTTCTGTTTTTTCAAATATATTCATCACTTGCATTTAACATTTTGTTTGCTCAAGTTTTTCTCGTTTTGTTAGATTTAGTTTGAAGATACAAAAATAGTTTAGTGTGAGAGGCACACAAAACAGAGAATAATAACTGCAGCTGATTTTTGTCTCCTGGCAACTCAGTTCTAGTATATTCTTCTGAAATGAAATTCATTGCATTGTTGTCCATCAGTAACCTGGAAGTATGTTCTTCCACAGGTACCTGCGTTGTTACTACTTCGCTGTCCGCAGTCTGATCAACATTGGAGGTCTTCCAGAACCTATAACTACCTTTGAGATTTCCTTTCAGATGACTAACTTCTTCATTGGTGTCTTTGTGTTCTCCAGTTTGATTGGACAGGTATGAGGACAGTGTTTTTCATGTAACAGCTGTCTGAGGACCCTAGAAAAGTAGATCTGTCTCAGTGGTTTAAATGTTGCAGTTTTAGTGAATGTTCTTGATTTTGACTTTGTTGGATATTTTAAACTTTAATCCTTTGAATGTTGCTTTCAGATGAGAGACGTTATTGGTGCAGCAACAGCAGGTGAGACGTACTTTCGGGCATCAATGGACGGCTGCGTCGCCTATATGAACACCTATTCTATCCCCAAGTTGGTCCAGAACAGAGTGCGGACCTGGTACAACTACACCTGGGCTGCTCAGGGCATGCTGGGTAAGTCTCAAAAACATGAACCCAGAAATGTATCCAGAGGTCACTGACTCATTATTGTCTAGTATACAGGAAAATAGAGACAAGTGTATATAGGAGAAGAACATTAAGTCACGACTGCGCTGTCAACACAGCACACTGAAAGACACGTGTCCTCTCCAGATGAGTCGGAGCTGCTGGACAAGATGCCTCTGGTGATGAGAACCGCCATCGCTGTGGACATCAACCTGGCAACGTTTCAGAAGATCGCACTGTTTCAGGTGAGTCAGCATTTACTTTGTCCTCTGGTCCTAAAACAGTGAGGTCTGTATCAAGGCTGTTGACAACAAAGAATGAATTCTGTGATTATGCTCAGTGGTTGAGAGACGTGGAATTCCACACATCTGTATGAATAAAGGTAACTGGCATTGTGTCTTTCAGGGCTGTGACCAGCAGATGTTAGTGGACATGTTGTTGAGGCTCAAATCAATCGTCTATCTACCTGGAGACTTTGTGGTGAAGAAGGTAAATTTTAAACTAAACTTTGGTGAGCACCATGATGCACATAACCAATCATTCGTGTAAGGTTTGACTCTCTGAGAACATTGCTGACCCCACATTCTCTGCAGGGAGACATCGGTAAAGAGATGTACATCATCAAAAGTGGAGCAGTGCAGGTGGTGGGTGGACCTGACAACAGTATAGTGTTTGTCACGCTGAAGGCTGGCTGTGTATTTGGAGAAATCAGGTAAGTGGGCAGGAGAGTTTAGTTACCGGAGATCTCTAGAGTATAGCAGGACTGAAACATTCAGCAAGTTGTGAATTAATCTTTGCCCTCCCCCCAACAGTTTACTCCAGTCTGCTAAAGATGGAGGGAACAGACGCACTGCTAACGTCAAAGCTCACGGCTTCGCCAACCTGTTTGTCCTGGAGAAGAAGGACCTGTTTGACATCCTCGTCCACTACCCAGAGTCTCAGAAAGTGCTGGCCCGGAAGGGAAGGTGAGCTACTGACAGGTGCTTTAGCCACAGGACAGTTCTGGTAAGCAGACGTGTGGTTTGAACTGTGTGTTGGGGGAATGGTTCAGCTTAAACAGCTCTGTCTGCACTGCTTCTGGACAACTCTTCACGTCAAGATGATACACATGACATACTGTCTAATGGGGAGACTGGTATACATCGTGTTTGTGCTTTTGTGATTGTACAGAAAACTGATTAAAGCCAAAGGCCCTGCAGCTGCTAAGACCACTGAAGAGAAGCAGAAAGGTCTGACTCTGTTTGGACAAAAACCACCAACCCCCAAGATGCTCAAAGCCTTCGGCAACTTTGGAGGCCTGATGGACAAACTCAAGGTATAATCTTTTTTTCACTGAGAGACCAGGCTTCAGTCACAGATAAGCTGGAACAGTCCACACTTAGACCCCTGAATTCTACTTTCTTAAGGGAACGTGTCCTAAACTTTCAGTCCAGTCCTCTCATCACATAATGTTGTGAGCCATTATCTAATGTCCTGTTTTTTTTTTCTTCTTTCAGCAGAAAGGCGCAGCAGAGAAGTGAGAGCAGTGAGAACAGGATGCGTTTTCCTGCTGACACTCCGACAGTTCAGGTGTTACAATTAAAGAAACCTAAATTGAAATTGGACATCTGTAATTATAATGTAAGGACATTTACCTTGTTCTAGTCTTAATGAGACAGAAATATATTATGTACACTATGTGTTGAGTTTAATCTGAACAGTGCCAGTAACCAAACCAAGCTATTTCATTAGTCAGCCATGCAGGGGATGTACAAGTTAATCTTTCTGTGCATTTACATGCACCGTAACCAGGTTAGAGTCGACCTTCTCAATTAAGCCAATTTCTTCATCAGCTTTCTGAAACCTGGTCTCTGTAATCAGGGTATTAGATTAGAGAAATCTGATTTCAACTCAGATTCCTCTGCCATTTATACACGTTTCTAATGATTTATTTTTTCCAAACCAAAGTCTTCAGACTTCACCTGAACCAACACAAAGTGCCCAGTAGACATCTAAATAATTCACTTTTCACTGTGTATTTTGTTATTTCACAGTTTGTGCTCTGAAAAGCAGCACCGTGTCTTTCTGTATGTCTCACAGCTCTGTCATCTCCCTTGACACATTAAAAAAATCTTCCACCACAGTTGTTTTCCTGCTTTTATCCAGCCCTTTGAAGTTTCTGTGCTCACCAGTGGGTTTTTGTTTTTAAATTCGGCCACTTCTCTGATTTTCTGGTTTTCCTGACACGGCTCTGACAGATCAGAGGATACCATAACTGTCATAGAGCAGTAAGAATACTGTACATTAATAATCATTTTGAAAACCCTTACACTAAAGCTGACAGTGAACACTCAAAACACATCCTGATGGTTTAATCTCAAACCCACTGCTGGTGCAAAATCCAAAATAATGGACTACTGGAGCTGTAACTGTGCTGAACCTTTGATTAGTACACTGGTTCTAGCGCCATGGAACAAATCAGCCTGCATGTATGTAAATATCTGCAGAATCTGAGGGTTAGGACTAATAAAGACAGGAAAGTGTTTTTACGGGTATGTTGTTTTTTTTTTGTAATGGTAACAGCTGAGCAGCATAATTCTGACGGTATGAGTACACTGAGTCCACTACATAGAATAAAATACACAAAGCATTAGGATCACTAATTAAAAAATAGCAGTGTAACATGATACATAAAATAATTCACACCAGTGTAGTCCAGAGACTGAACACAGAGGTGAAAAATAAGGCATGTGCGCTGTTTAGCTTCCTGATCCCATGCACAAAACTGCATCTGGACATTTTTCTCTCAATATGCAGTTAGCATGATGACTGAAAGGTTGGCGTAGATTCAGAAGAGTTCAGACAGAGAGAGGGACTGTTTTTGTGGTTTACAGTACATTTCCATCTCTTCACGACTCCTCTGAGTCTGTTCAAAGTCACTTCGGAGGATTCTCGTCCACTTCGGAATCTCTCAGTGCAGAAATGTTTAACTCAGGAGCTTCCACAAGATCATCTGTTTGTCCTCACCTCCTGTGATCACTGTGGTGCACAGATCATTCATCCACATGGCCGTGACAGCACCTGGGCAGCAGAAGATCATTAGAATGTACGTACTGTGTTTTGCCAGAGGTCATTTTATCTATAGAAATCAATACTAATGATAACATGAAGCTTTCTGAATCAATTTGAAGCATCTGACCGCCATGATTAAACAGAATACAAGTGATATCTATGCATTTATTTCACTAACTAAAGTATGTCAATTGAATCTGCAGCTGGTTTTAAATACTGTGGCAGAATAAGAGAGAGAGTTCCTCAATTAAGCATCATCTGGAGCAGTCACATGATTTTTGCTGTGGTGAAATTTGAAGTATTCAAAACATCTTACTGCAAAACTTCTGCTTTGACAGGTTGATACTGTACGTACGTACTCTGCTTCAAGGGTAAACTCTTTCATTAAGACCACATTAATTGTGTCTGCCATAACACAATTATATATACTATTGACATATCCTATTCAAAATACCTTTTTCATTCCATAACAGACAATTTAAGGGAAACAGGTTTGCAAGCAAAGCTGCAAATTTAGTTAAACCAGGCCGTGAACTATAAAGGGATTGTTTTGGCAGCCTTAACAGTAGTTATGACTTTACATAAAAATGTACATGTCAAAGGTTTGACTGTGAGAAACATACACAGACTTATGACTGGGACTGTGTTCCAGAAAACAGGTGTTCTCAGTTTTACTTTCAGTTCCACAACCTGATCACTCTGAGATACTGTGTAATCCTGGACCTGCAGCTTTTCTATAGCTGCAACCTGGAAGCTTTTTTCAGTTACACATCACCAACATCAACATGAGTGGACTGCAAGGTTTCAATCAGAGGTTTAGAAATAAGCTTATGTGATATTTTGTGTCAGCTTGTGCCGTCCTGATCAGCTTACAGCTGAATAGACAAATTCACGTAATAAAAAAAACACAGTAGCAATAAAATGGAGGAGTGTCATTTTCATTCACTGCTGTTGTGAATTTTAAAAGCTAAATGTGCATTAATGCCACAGATTCATACTTCTAGCTCCACTGGATTAAAATTGAGGTTATTCATCTATTATCCATGGTCACTTTAACGCCATTCATAGAGGCTAGTTAATTAACCACACGTATTTAACTCAGAGCGAGCTGAGAGAAAGGCTGGCTTTCCTTTCTGGAACTACTGGGATGTGTGTGGGATGTGGGAAGATGAGCTGTATTGTACCTGAGTGTGCAGGGATCCTCTTGGTGACAGTGCTACTGAGCAGGTCCCACAGCAGCAGGTCACCAGACTGTCCCCCACACAGCACAGAGTTCCCATCCCAGCAAAAACACCTGCAAACACACAGACACACTCAGTGTCAGTCAGCAAGAAATAGGAACCGAGTTCAACTGTATCAATGTTCCAGTGAATTAAACGTGTGCTGTACAAGGACACTTTCAGAGTTCTCAGGTAATTCAAACTCTTCAGTTCAATTCAATTCAATTCAGTTCAGTTTTATTTGTATAGGGCCAATTCACAGCATAGGTTATCTCTTCCTTTGGTTAAAACTCACATTTGAGGTGAGGGCCTTCCCCACCCTGCAGATGGTGTTATCTTACCTTTGCTCCTCCTCAGTATTCACGTTTGAGATCATCATCCCAGTCTGGACATCGATTACCTTCATACAGGAGTCGGCGCCGACACTGAGAACATGCCGGCTATCTGAGGATGTAAAACGCTGAGTTGTTGTTTCAAAGTTCGTCAAGTATCATTTATCAAAAACACATATTTTACTTATTTCCACTGAAAAACTACAGGAGGGCAGTCTGTGGTGTATACTGTGTGGTCAGTGCCTGTGTTACTATAATGCGAGCACTGCTTTTGCGCAGCAGTGCAATAAATATTTTAAATCGATTTTCTCGTTGCACCTGTTGTCACAGTTTACAGAACAGACTAACAGAAAGTCCAATTCTAAGTATGGACCACATGAGTTTGGAATAACACCCACCAGGGCTAAAAGCTGTGTGGTGGATGGTTCCAGTGTGGCATGGGACCTGCTGCAGTACTTCATAGCTGCTGGTGTCCCAGATGGTGATGGTCCCATCTTTACAGCCAGACACCAGCAGAGTCCCAGCTGGATTCAGTCCAATGGTGTTCACCTGAAAAGCAACGTGACAGAGAAATTCAATAGTACACACACGCAAAAAGAAATGGGACTATTGCACATTTCTTATTGTTTTCCCATTAATAAATTCTAGTTGTTTGTTTCATCTGCTGATGATGTAACCTCACACCCATCTGGCATCCTCACTCACCCCAGAATCATGTTCCAACTCAGCCAGCAACTCAAATTGTGTTCTCTTGTGACTGGAGGAGCCATCAGACGCACACTGCCACACCTAGGAGAGAAGTAACAGCAACTGATTTCTAGAGATCACATTCAATAAATATTCAACAGCCAGATACAGACGCATGGACATGAGATGTCAGCTGAAAGTAGGAAGCTACTTTCACCTGACATCTCATGTCCATGCGTCTGTATCTGGCTGTCATGTAGCTACCCTTCATATCTGTCCTCCCCCCTCTCAGAGCTGCTGTCATGGTGGGCGTGCGCGCGCACACACGCACACACACACACACACACACACACACACACGCACACACGCACACACACACACACACGCACACACACACACACACACACACACACACACACACACACACTCTAAAGCTCTCTAACTCACTTGATGTTTTTTAATAAATATTATTTCTGTTAATACACTGAATTGAATTAGATTCAGATTTATCATGGGATGTAGTGGCCCGTTAAGAGAAAGTGTTTCTTGTCACAGACCTTCTCATGGCATACAGTATTTAAATATTTGCTATAGAGCTGAACATCAATTCAACGCTTACAGCTAAATATAGTTTGAATAAAAGTAAAACTTTTGAAAAATCTGACCTTTTTCACTGATATTCAATTATTTAAATTTGTTTTGTTCTTCTCTTCTTATGTTTTTTTAATGTGCTTCATGAATAAGCCTCATCTTTTGAACTGTACAATAGCTTTTGTGTATTTATCTGATAATATACTAGAGTAGAAAATAATACAGTATCATTTGCAAGGCCATAATGATTTCATGTTATTGCTTCTGTGCTCTGAACCACTGAACCACTCTGTCTTACTTAAGTTCATCATCACTATTTTCATTGATTTTATATTGTGCAAAAGGTGCTATATCAATAAAGATTGACTGATTACAGTTTTCCACTGACGCTATACTCATTTGAGAGCATATCCAAGCTGACGTCAGGCCTGTTTCTACTGAAGAGTTCCTGGTACTTTTCTTTCCCAGGTGCAGTTAGAGTGCTCTCAGGTGTAGGGGACAGGAATGTTTTATGTGTGCAGCAGGTTTTTTATAATGCAGCAATAGTTCACCAATCAGTGATATTCGGTGCTGTAGGCTCCACACTGACAGTTCCTGAACCTCCATAAAGCAGTCACTCTGTGACCAGGGACTTTTTAGGAGTGTAGAACATGTTTTTAGAACTAAATTTAGAGTCCGATTCCTTTTGTGGAAACACAGAAAGAGGAAGTAGAAGTAGGTTCCTGGTCTCTGGTAAATGTCCCTGCAGTGGAAACAGGCCTATAGAATGAGAGGTGGGATACATCTGGACAGGTCATCATCTGTCACAGAACTCACACAGAAGCTACCTAGCATGCAGGTTTATGGAATATGGGAGGAGGAAACGATGCAGAACAAATGTTGGATCATTTCAAGTTTTTACCTTGACAGTAGAATCCCACGAGGCGGTGTACAGACGGTCATCAGACCAGCACATTTCACTGACGGCATCATCATGGCCCATCAGCGTGTCATGCCGCCTGCCGAACGGGATGGAATAGAAATAACTAGGAGAGAGGAAGATTTAGGTTAGAAGAAAACTGAGAAAACCTGTCCGATAATGTGCACATGTAGTCTACATACACATTGTTGTCCCAGGACGAACACACCACAGTTTTACCGTCTGCCAGCATCAGGCATGACGACAAGGCCTGAAAAACAGACAGAGTCAGAGCGGATCACACAGCAGAACCCAGGGAGAGGTGGTGTGTAAACACAGGAGTAGGTTGTACCATGTTAGAGAAGGACATGCTTCTCTGGAACTCCTTCAGCTCTTTGGAATACATCTTCAGTGTTGAGTCTAGAATGAGGAAATACAATGATGAGTAATCCAGAGTACACTTCCTCCCCTGTGAGACAGCAGCAGGACAAATGAAGGAAGCGTGGTTATTTTAACTTCAGCTGAGCTGTAGCATCACCAGCCACCTCCTTGTTCTCATTTCGATCATGGAAAATAATGCTCACACAAATGTTCTGTGTCAGTAGTAACACTGGTTCATTACTACAGCAAATAAGATTCTTAGTGTGAGTAGATCACTTTGTACCATTATGATATGAGAAAGAGAAAAAAGCAAGAGACCACCTCACTACATCAAAGTCAGTGTCTGTCTTTAGCTTTTTTGCACATCTACGCTCTGGCGACCAACCTTGGGATGTAGAGAAAACAGCTGCTCCATCTTGAGTCACAGCAATTCCTGTCACAGCCCTGCACATTGACATAGGGAGCAGAGGATGTGTTTAAGTTCATGAAGCAGGAATTACTGCACTTAGCAAATACAGACCTGAGTCAAAAGGGCAGTTACAAGGACACACACATATCACAACAAACTGACAACAACAAACAAATCCACAAAAAACATTTCTGGTCAAGCTTCTTGAGGCTTGACATGAAGCTGCCAGATGCTGAACCTGGTCCCTGCTGGACCTCTGATCTTAAAGAAGAAGCTCTGGGAGACTTCTCATCACATCTTTCACTTCTGTTTTTGTCCTTGACCTTTTCCTCTACAGGCTATTTGTCACTTTAGCCACATAATGTTAAAACAAACATGTTTATTCTGATATTTTTGTGTTTTTTATCACTGTGAACATATTTCCTATGTAACAAAGCTGTATTCGAATCAATCGACTAAAATATAAATAGGTATATAGTTATAATAGCACTGCTATATATATATAAACTCAACAGAAATGCTTTTGTTTGTGTGCCTACATGCAAACCAGAGCTTTCATTTCAGTTTCCACAAGCAGACAGTATGAAAACATGGGCCAAGCAAATCTGTTTGCACTTGTTTTTAGTGCAGCTCACTGACCGCCTGTTGACTTACTCTTTATGGATCTTGTGGCTGGAGATGAGTGTCAGATTGCTCATGTTTGCCCAGGCCAACTTCCTGCTCTCCTCAGTCAAGTCCTCGAAGGACGAGTCCTCTGTCTGCGAGGCTGGAAAACAAGAGACGGGTACTACGGGTAAGAGATCCGTATTGGAAATGAAATCATCCAGTTTATGTGGTGGATAACTTGGTGTTGGCGAATAAACCCACTCTTCTTTTTACAGGGATGTTACAGTGTAACTACCTGGAGACATTTCACTGACAGGTGAGTTGATGCTGGGGCTTCGAGTAATGTTGTGAAACCGTGGTGTGATCCTCTGAGGGTGAGGGCTGGTGAACAGTTGGGTGGGCGTCTGACCGAACTCCAGGATCTGCGTCAGCATGGCGATCCTCTCATCAGGGTCCTCGATGCTTCGCAGAGACGTGGAAAGAAAAATCAAGCAGATGACAACACCTATCTGGAACAAGAACTGTTGAGGGTTTTCCTTAACTACCTGTCACAGTCGATGCTGCCTTCATAGGTAAGTGGGTGGAACACTGAAAGACAGTGACACGTGTAAGAGTTTGTCCAGTTTTAGGGAGTTTGATGCTGAAAGCAGCTGCTGGTTATTTTACCATTGTGAGCTGCCACAGCTTCGCTGCCTTTCTGTTTATAGCCAAACACCAGGTCAATCCACTCATGAAGATGCTCTGACACATACTGACTTTCAAGAGCTGCCTTGTGCTTTTGAAGAAAATCACTTGCATCTGGAACAACGACAAACTGTAAATATGCAGCAGCACACGGAGCAAAGTGGACATAACAGTTTTTATGAAGAACTTATATGTTTAGCAGGTGGATGTTGGCATAGAGGTCATGGGGGGCAATCCACAGGACGTTACCTGATGCCCATGGTGGGAGAATGACATCACCAACTAAATGTCCATTCTGCTTTTTGCCCAAATCAAGACTCAGTCTGTTTTCCAGGAAGCTGCAGTCACTCCCATAAAACTCAGGAATCAACTACATGACAGGAGAAAAATAGACATGTCAGAGAACATAGGAAGATACACATGCACATATCTGCAGAACCCATAGAAGACCCTTGAAACTGTACTTTTCCAGACACAGTAGTTCCTGCAGCTTGGCTGGACAAACAAAACAGACCAGGCAGATTTCAGACTGGATCCTGCTCTATCTGAAGCCAGACTGATATCACTACTTTTTACCTCTTTAAAGTCTGTTGCTCCCTCCAAACAGTTTTTCCATGTTTCTCGTATGCTGTAAGAAAGAAAAAGTTCAATCGGTTAAAGCTGAAAATGCAACTGATCGTTTTTTATGTTGACTGAGGCTCACCAATCAGAACACTTTAACTATTTCTGTCAAGTTTCTTCTGATTCAGTAAAAATGTCATAAGACTGATACCTGGACTGATTTCTGGTGTCATGCTACCAGCTGGAATTCTAAAAGCTGCAATTGTAAGAAATAAATGAACCTGTTAAACATTCGATCTGCGTTGTCATAGCGGCCATTCTGGAGACACAGCATGTGCTCTGGAGCTGCAAGTAAAAGACAGTTCAGGATTAGCAAAAGATACCTGGAAGATTCAAAACATACGTCTTCTTGTTTCAATGCAAACAAAGCAAATAGAGCCTAGAATACATTTACAGTAGAACTTAGCTCAGCTTAGTCACTTGTTACCAACTGTTGAGAAAAATGCTCCAGACCCAAACAAAAGGCTTCACTCAGCATTTTACTTCTTTCTTTTAATGTATCTGTGAATTAGTATTAGTAATATGATGTTAGTATTACATCTAAAACATCATGCTGAAGGCAAGCCAGCACCGTTCTGGCAGTGACATCATTACATAATTTAAATGGATGTAGCTAGAAAATTTGTCAGCTCCCAATCAAGTCTCAAAAAACGCCCAGTACCTGCAGTGAGGCTGACAAAACAATGAAACACTGAACACAGCCCAGGTGTACAGTGGACTGACTTCATCAGTGTGAGCTGTGTGACCTACCGACTCTAACCAGGTAAAAAAGGACGTAGCCTGGTGATGAGTAGTGACTGCCGTACAGGAAGCGAGGTTCAGGCATGCCTTTGTAGCGAGCCTGTGAACAAGAGCACGACTCAGTGGTCACTTTTAGATGGAGACAGTCCAGGAATAAGGGAACATGAGTAAACGCTACACAACAGTCTCACCAGAAGTCTGTCTAGTCGCTCTTTGTTCAGGGCTCCCACAGGTTTGCTCAGATCTCTGAAGATGGCAGCATTTGTCATATCTGAGAGACACAGACTAAAACTTTAACTGCTCTGATATTAGGGAAGTGACAGCTGTGGAGATGTTAAGGTCTGCTGACCCACCTAACTGTGTGCTGCTGTAGTCAGCGATGACCCACGGGAAGACTGGATACTGAGAGAGGTCGTTGCAGCTGCGGTCAGCCAGGTTGTTCAGGTGGAGGAGATACTGATAGTTACTGAGGTGACCACGCTGCCACTGCAGCATGTAACTCTCTGCTGTGTGCTCCGTCATGTGGTTCTCTGAGCAACAAGCAAATATGCAGCACGGTTAGATGGCTCCTGTCAATGATGTGTTGTTGGGTTTCGCTAAAACTAAATTCCAGAAGCTCTCTTTATCAAGAGAGTTTAATAACTGGCCAAACCAGCTGCCTCTGCAGCAACACCCTCAAAAGGCAGCTTCCTGTAGCTGCACAACATTCAGGAGGACTTTTCTTCCTGACAGTACTGCTACAGCTCAGACATATTCTTAGGACGCCTCTCTTCCACAGTGTCTCTACTGTATCTGAAGGCTTTGAGTGTTCTCACCCAGGAAGGTAGCGATGTAGTAGTAGATATCGTCTCTGTCTGCTGGGTTGTAAAACTTCAGGTAGATGTCAGAGCAGAAATCATTCTCAGTACAGAACACCTCCAGACCCTGGGTCAGGAGAGAGACCGAACACATGAACACATCAGCATGTGCACACACACACACACACCCACACACACACACACACACACACACACACACACACACACACACACACACACACACACACACACACACACCACCATTCTACTGTACAGCTGCAGTGACTGTGAATGTCCTCAACCAGAGGGGGTGACCACTGGTTGTCAAAGCTCACTGTCCTGCTTATTTCCAACTATCCCTGCCCTACCCACTGCTCATTACCTGGATCAGGTGCGTTCAGTTAATGATAGGAGGAAGATACCAATTCACTTTTTGGTATGATGGTATCTTCCAGCTTCTGAGTGACTGAACTAACCAGACAGAGAAATCCACTGTGGCTAGTGCACGGATAGACTGCAGTGGTCGTTGAAGACCAGGTTGCTCGCCCCTGTTCTAAACTGCCTGAGCTCTATTCTTACTCATCTTTTTGCGACTCACCAGTGGTCTGAGTCCATGTCGTCTTTTGTAGATTCTTCTGACTCTGTGGAGTTTAATTTGAATCACGTGTTCCTGAAATGAAAGTTCAGATAAATTATTCAAAAATAATTAACATGTGATGACATGACAGTTTAGCATTTACTGGTAGCAAAGTGCCAGCAACAAGCACGACCATTCAGCTCACCGGATATCCATTGAGGGGCTGGAAGTAGAGGTTTTCATTGGTTACGCAGACGTGGCCTGGATTGGAAACCAGAGGCATGACCATCTCCACTGCACACTCCATGTGAGGATTCTCAGCCAAGTTCTGAAAGCTTCACAGCAAAGTGGTAGCAATGCTTTTTAAAATAAGTACTTATGGTGCATAAAAACGAATGAAAACAAGAGGTACATTTGAATCAAAGCAGTATCAGTACCAGTTTTTGTCAAATGATGTCCTCGCCAGTCGTGACTGTAAGTTGGCTGCAACCTAGAAGGACACCACAGGGAACATATGGCTGATGGTGAGTGATGGAACCATGGCTCCAAACAACTATTATAAAATAATCACTGAGTGCAGGGAGCAAAGCGGGGAATAAATATGATGGCAATAGTAAAAGTAAGTTAAGCTTTAGAATTTATGATTAAACTGATATTAAAAAGGTCAGATCTTCTTCACATAGCAACAATAAACAAACAACTTATTCTTCTTCTTCTTCTTCTGACAAGATGCACATTGTAGTGGCTGGAAACAGTAAGTGAACCCCTCAGCTTATGACATCAACTAAAGTTGATCAGAGTCAGGAGAGTAGACTGGAGGTGTGGGTTAGAGCTACTTTCTGTTTGCTGGTTTGATATTGATCTAGGTCTCCATACTTAGACACTTAGATCAATATCAAATCACATTTTACAACCAGTTAATGCAGAAGCAGCTCAGCAGAGACAGTTTTCTTGCTGGGTGCAACTGCACATGAGATAGAAATAATTATCTATGCTGTCGATGTACAGCGTTTCTTCTTCCTTCAGGTTACAGAGGTGTACAGTGTACTTTAAACTCACCATTGCGGTCTGGTCTCCGAGTTTTTCCAGACAGGATGCTCTGTGAAGCTGTAAAAAAAGAAGAGCAGCATGACATTCCTGTGTGGGGGGGTTGATTTCAAACTGCTTAGATGATCAACCAGGCAGCCTTAGAGGCAAACATACCTGAAGTAACGTTTGAACGACATCTTCCGTTTTACTCCAAACATCCAGCTGAAAAGTGATTTCCATTATTCCCTGTAGGTGTAACAGAGCGTTCATTTAGTTTGATTTGAAAACACCAGCTTCCAGAGTTCTCACAGCAGTCGTGGCTTCTCTTTGTTTTGAACTGAATCTTACTGCCGACATAACTGTATTTGATATTTAGTTATATTAGAACCCAAAAATGTACAGCATGAAATCCACAGCAGCAAATAATTCAAATGTCTTAAATCCAAATAGTAATAATAATAATAATAATAATATTGTTTAATAAAATACTTTATTAGTTCCCTTGGGGAAATTCTTTGTGGACAAGCAGTTGCATTTTTAGGTGCCAAAGGTTAAGGACAGCAACTGAAATAAAAGGATTTGCATGAATAGATTTTCATATCACAGAGAAACAGACACACAAACATCACAGTGAAACCTCACTGAAATCTGTAAGCTGTGAAGAGACACACATCCGAGGAGACCCCCTGCTGAGTGTGGGCTCACTCACCCTTTCATTTCTGTATGGTGCTATGACGTTGCTTTCTTTGATGTAAATAACCTGAAATCAATTATAAAACCAAATTAAAGGCCGAACAGTGCTTGAACAACTCAAGATGTCCACAGTTGAAGGTATGTGAAGATCAAGTTCAGTACATTGTGTCTAATACTCACCTGTTCACATGAAATACAAATGGCTGGAGGCCTAGGTCTATGAGGAGAAGACACAAACCAATCATCAAACAGGGATCACTGTAGTGCATTAGTGTGTAGAAGAGACAAGTGACAGATCCAATCTAATGCTAAATCCAAATTAAAAACACTGAAACTAAAGAGATAAAGATAAAGATAAACATGACATTTGTTTCTGGCCTTCACACATTCGTAAAATTGTTTCCCAGCACACTGTATGCAACTTCTGTCATTTTTAAGTAACCAAACCAGTTTGACAAAATAAACAAACAGCGTGTGAACTGAAAATAAATGTGCTCACTTATTGAAGGGGTTGCTCTCTTTTTCCACAAATTCAATCTTCTTACAGTCTCGAAGAGGAATCTACAGAAACCAAGAAAACAAGATGGCATCTTTTACATTTTCTTATTGTTTTTGTAAAAAATTATAAAAATGAAACGAAAACACTTTGACTGTTGGGCGGAGTTTAAAAACATACCACGCATTAAAATGGTTCAAACAAACCTTTATAATTGGCTCTGTAAGACCATCTGGATCAAATATGACCGATCTGGAACAGACCTTTAATGAGCCTCTGATTTTTCTGGAAGGAAAATTGACAATATTAGTTTGTTAGCACTGATAACATCTTGTGTATTTGGTCAAACACGTCTCTCCAAGTCTAAAATTGATAAGTCAAATATTTTATGGAACAGATATAACAATAAAAGTAAAAGCAGTATTCCAGTGGCTCAACTTGCCCCAGCTTAGGGCTAAGTTGATAAAGATGAACTGTTGCATTGAACTTGTCGCAGTTTGATCTGAGGTTGTTGAAACGTCTTCAGAAAAGCATCCTGTGAGGAAGGTGTTTCATCGTTTTTCTTTGTTAAAATTATTTTTTGTAAAACTATCTTTAATCAAAACAACCACTGAAGAGGCTGAACACGTCAAACAGACACCATCTAGCAGGAGAAACTCAATAACAGGCCTTAAGAAGAAACTGATAATGCACTAACACCACACAGTCCTTTCTTTCCCGTTGTAGCTATGAAACGATCTATAAATAGGATGCATGGTTGAGGGGTTGTGCCATGGAATACCATGAAACAGGAGATAAAATGAGAAGTACAGTTTTTATACAGCAGTGACTTCAGTGCCTAGTTCAACATACACACAACCTTTGCCTCAGTCACCATTCTGGAAAAAAATGGCTTAGTGAGGAAGTTTTATATATTTAATAATAATTATTTAATAATCCTTCTATCTGACATACTAAAAAATGAGTTGTTTATGTAAGAAAACAAGAATGAGGGTTCTCTGCACCATAGCAAGTTAGAAATGACGGGTGCTCCCTGAATTTATGATCTTATAACAAAAAAAGTGCCCAGTTGCCTAGACTGAGGGGGACGGTCAGCTTACCCAGTGGCTTATCATACCTGCAAACATGGCCGTAGCATAGTGCATCTAACAATCTTTTCACCCTTGATTCTTTTTTGGCTAACATGATAAGACTGATCAGTTTGGGGCGAGTCTTCTTATGTGTAGATGAATCATTGCTGTTGATAATCTGAATTACCTCTCCTTTTTAGAACTGCTTTCCACGTGGTACGCAGTGTGCTGTTCAAAATAGTACTCCTCCAAATCCAGCAGCAAGAGGGAGAATCTAGGAGAGAACAACAAAAGAGTGTGAGATGACATGAAAGTTTATTACCGCATCAGGGTCGTATGTCTCCACCATATGACCTTGGTATTTACACACATACATTCACCTAGACTTGTAATATTCATATTCTAAGCAGTTCATCCATGAGTCCAAGTGGATGTTTGTGCCAGATGTCATGAAATTCCCTGAATACAAACACTAAATCTAAGTGATAACTTAATCTATTAACTTAATTTAGGGTTTACACCGTAGCTCCACTGATACAAATCATACAATTTTCAAGAAGAAAAAAGGGCAAATATGGAGCACATCGGTAACTTAATGGTTAGTGCGCATGTCGAGTACCTGCAACTTCGTGCTGCAACTGCAACAAAGGTAGCCTTTCTCCCCATGTTTCTCATCTGCCCCCTCTCTCCTGTCATTCTGTCAAATAAATGCTAAAAATGCCCAAAATATAAACAGAATGATAAATATGACCCCTTCAAAAGAGATATTAATGTTAGTACAGAGCAGGTCAAATGAACTGTAAACTACAGTTTAAAGGGTTAAACTACTGAATGTGAACTTTACTAATGTTGCCTCTGCTGTGGACAAAGTTACTACACACACGTTGTGGAAAACACCAACAGCATATGAAGAAGACATTGTGGAACTGGTGGAAGGCACAGAGTGAGATGCTACATGTAGTATCTTTAAAGCTGTATATAAAAAATGTAGAGTGAGTCCGAGGACCAGTTTCCCAGGCCCGGCCTGCTCTGCAGCTTTCTCTTCTGTGAATTATTTCAGCTCACCACCAACACACTGTGCATCAGCACGTCAAACCACTGTGACAAGTAACGTGGTTTCCTTCCTTACAGGTCTACCAACACATCTGGAACCAGTGAGAACTTTCTCAAGAACAGCAGCAGACATACAGTATAACAGTACAGTAACTTAGTAACATAGACGACAACAACAACAACATACACATATACAGTGGCAAGAAAATGTACGTGAACCTTTTGGAATTTCATTGTTTTCTGCATTGATTTCTCATAAAACAATTATGGTTGTTCTCAATAAAGACATCTTCTGTATTATTACTTTAGGCACATTATATTTGTTAATGATCTTAAATGAGATGATGATCAGATCAGATCTTATGAGGAATTAATGCAGAAAACCATGAAAGGGTTCACATAGTTTTTCTTGCTGCTGTATCAGGACTTGTTCTAAATTGAATTCATTAGGACAGGAGGCATCTGGTTGGTAACCTAATCAACAATATGGGAGTACAGTTTCACTACTGCTCTGCAGACAGTGTGTCACAGCTGCTGCAGATATAGTTTCTCTTATTCTTCTCTCTGGACAAACGCCCTCTGAGTCAAAGTGCACTCACTGAGCACTCAATTCAATTCAGAGATCCCGGGTCACGTAGATAATCATTTAAAAGCTTTTCAACAACAAGTCACTCAGCTCTAGTGGTGTATTAGGACCCCATGTAATTCACTGTGGACCTACTCAATATATCACATGCATTTGTTCACAGCAGATACAATATGGTTCATTATTGTGGATATGAAGTGAACAAAGTGTAATTCTGTGTTGTTTTGTCAGATCAGCACTTAAAAACACCAACATGTTGGGTTAATCCACTGCACAATACTATTAAACCCATGATTCACAGCTCATATTAACAAATGAACGTTGTTGCTGCTGCTGTCAGTTCAGCTTAGACAAAGTCACTTTAGGAAAGTTGAAATCAGCCGGATTTCCAATAGGTCGTATGTGAGGAGGGCGTTCAGATAACGGACTACTCCGGATCATCAGCAGCTCACTGCCCTGCTCTGAACTCCTGATCCTCCAGGCCCTCTCGAGATGCCTTCAGGGACCTGAGTGCATCACTCCGCTGACAGAGGAGCTCTCATCAGCGGAGTGGATCGGACGCGCAGGCCGCTACGGTCCGCGCCCCCCCCCCCACACACACACACCTACATAAAAACACACACACACACACACCGACCTCCCAGGGCACCAACCTTTCTTTAGTCCGTTCATGCGTCTTTACAAAAGCCATGACTGCGCACCATCCTCTGCACAAAGCGTGAACACCGAGCAGCCACAGTCAGAGCTGCGTAAACACGGAAGCCAGCTGGAAACCACGTGACTGCACACCGGATACTAGGGAGGTCTCACTCTGACGCTATTTCGCGGTACCATCACTTCGTAAAACTTTTTTTTTCACTTACTTTTCCATTAATATATAGACTATAAAAAAATAGGATAGATTCCATCATGGCTAGTCTCACGTTTTGAAAAACCTAGAACACAGTAGTGAAAAGTCACTGTACTTCATATTCACTTCAAATTCATTCTTCTTCTTTCATTCTTTAAATCTTTGATCGAGCTTCAAAAACACATGGCTCAGTTTCCACTGTGCAGCATAAGACATCATTAAAAATAATAATGTATTATTTCTCTATGAAATCATATTTAAATAACATAAATAAAGTTGTTTAACCTGTATGCTTTTCTAACACATACACTTTGAGATGCTATACAAATAAATATAAAATGTATATTATAGGAAATTAATAAAATTAGTTACATTTAAATGAAATTATTGAACTGAAATGTTTCATCTAATTGCTTCTAAAGGTCTGCATGGAGCTGTAATGTGATTCACATTTGGTAGGCTATATTTTGGGGCAGGGGAGGATCTCACCAGACATAGAGGATCTTCGTGTGTTTGACGTGTCTCCGGGACAGTGAGGGAAGTGAGTCCACTTTGAAACTGGCTCCGTGGATGAAATGTAGCCTGGCTGTCTGTCGGGAACCATGTCCTCGCTGCGGGGTGTCTCGGGCTCAACATGCAGTGGAGGAGACACATGAGCGGCTTCGCCTTCAGCTCCGTGTTTGTGGTGTCGTATTTCACCAATAAGGTGAGTGGAGAGACAGGAAGAGGAGGACTTCACGTGTCTCTGCAGCCGGAGGACAGATCATCAAAAGTACAGGAGAGGCTTTCTAATCAGTAGGATAACTGTAAATAATCTGCACATGCATTAGACACAGGTGAATGTTCTGATATATTAATATTAATAGAGGTTTGGTGCTGAGGGTGGAGGTGGGATGGGGGGGGGGGGCACCACCTGTTGTCAGAATGATAAGTTGTAAAAGTTATCAGAGCCTCACTGCTTGTATGACGTGAGTTAAAACTTGTTTATCTCTTTTCTTTTCCTCCAGTTTGTCCTGTCGGTGTTAAAATTCACCTATCCGACCTTGTTTCAAGGGTGAGTACCTGAGGGTGGAAACTTCATGTTTTATTCTCCCCCGGCCGCAGTGAAAACCCAACACCTCTGATCCCCCTTAAAGGTCAAATGATGTACAGTTAATTAGATCTGCAACTAGCCAGCTGCAAAATGTCACAAATGTTTTCCTGACGTCAAAGCTTATGTTACAGAATTGCCGTGTGTTCTGTTCAACACTGAATTCACAGTCCTGACACTCAGATATGCAGAGTGTCCCCACACACTTTGACTTTTTGAGTAATTCACCTGATCGATGCAGCTCTACCCTTAATAGAATAGGCTAAATGTCATTCTAAAACCATTTACCAATCCCATTTCAAGACAAATAGAGGTTCAAGCACAGATTTTAGATTTGAGCTCGTAAAATTGCATTTCGATTGAGGTTCCAGCTGTAACAAACCCTCACTTGCAGCCTAACAATGAGTGATCAATGAGTGTTTTATGCTCACTAAGACAATCAAAATGCATGTTGTCAGGTGGCAGACGTTCATCGGTGCCGTCCTCCTTCTGCTCCTTGGAAAACTGGGATGGGTGGAATTGAGCCGTGTCACCAGGTACTTCTCTTAGTTCTCTGACTGTAGATTTCAAGGTCAACTGGCACATGGAGGGCTGTGTGTGATGTGTTTTAATGTCATGTTACAGGTCAGCCGCTCTCTCCTGGCTCCCAGCCTCCCTCCTGTTTGTAGGAAACATATATGCTGGTTCCAGAGCTTTATCACGCATAGTGCGTTGTGTAACCTTCTACATTTATTATGTCACTTATATAAACTGTGTTATTATATAAAATTGCTCACTTTTCACATAGACAGTATCTGACTGATTTAACTGTGTAAATGATACCTTGCTTTGCTCTGTGTGCAGGACATTCCTCACTTCTTCACACTTCAGAATTCCTCTCATGTTGTTAGTTACATCATCCTGAAGGTGGTGCAGAGAGAGGTAAGTGGACGCACCACCTGCTCTATGTGATTATGTGCAGCACACTCTACTACATCTGCTCCACGGGAAGCAAATACAGGAAGACGACCCTAAATAACAGCTACATACTTGAACTGACCATCAGTACAGTGGATCGCTCTAACATGCTCTCACCTCTGCTCTTCACTAACAGATGACACCGTGGCTCAAGTTGATCAGGTTTGTACTTTTTCCTTCACATGAGCAGGACTGAGACACATCAGAAACACAACATGATGTTAACCTGCAATATATGTTGATATTTCTTCCAGAAGATGGAAATAATACACTACATACACTACAAGTGCAAGTCACTTTAAAAATGGAAATGGAATATAGTGTCCATCATCATTTTCATCCTATTAACTATCAGCAGTTTGCAATAATATTACATGATACATATCATAAATCAATAATACACACACTCAAATACAAAACATGAACCATTCCTTGTGTAAAAAATGCTGCTGCTTTTTCCAGCCTTTGCCTCATGCTGCTGTCAGCCGTCAGCCTTCCCCTCTATGATCCACAGGTAAGAACATGTTGAGTTTCTTGTTACCAGTCTGTTTTGTTTTTGTTAATGTGCTTGTTATGAAGAATCTTACAGGTTACTGGTCTAGTTGGTATTAATCTGGTCTCTGTTCTGTAGTTCGACTACAGTGGTTACCACTGGGCTGTATGTCATCTGTTTTGTGTTGGTAAGTCTGGTTTACTGAAATGTTATAGATGGCTATGATTTAATGTGTCTCATTCTGAATGGGTATCTCTGGAAAGAGGGATGCTCACATTAAAAACCTTCTGCAGAGTTCAGAACAGCCACCTTGTAGTGAACCTTTCGTACAGGCGAGCGTGATGCAAAGTAACAAATGCAATAAATTCAAATCAGATGTAAAAACAAGTGTAAATTATGTAATGAATGGTTATTACTTGATATTCTGATATAAATATGCTAGAAATATTCTTTACATTTTCCAGGTGCATACAGAGTGTTCAAAGTTCATAACAAGTCCAGTACGTTGAGGTAGGTCTAAGCACAGCTGACGGTTCTTTAACCTAAAAACAAGTTTCTCAGTTGTTCTCGTTGTGTTTTCATTGTAGTGATCTGGAACAGCAGTGCATTAACTACGTCTTCAGGTAAGTATAAACTGGTATGAATGACCTGGACCTGAGTTTTAATCTGTACTGTGCATTAGTTTAACATGGAACAGTTCAGTTGTGCTCATCAGCACAGATCATATGTTACCTTGTTGTGCTTCAGGTGTCAGTGACTAATTCCACCTTTTCCTGCTCTAAATAACAGTGTACTGCTGCTGGCTATTGCTGCTCACCCGACAGGTACTGTAATGACTTTGAACGTATGCTGCATGATTATCACGTGGTTAATGCTAAGATAATAAAGGTGCAAGAACCCAATGCACTTTGTTCTTTCTGGAATCATTTTTTTTGCCTAGTGTATGACTTAGTTGATAATACATGTGTAAACCATGTATTATCAACCATGTGTTGTTACCATGAACAACGCTGTATCTTCACTGATGCACAGTAAACCGTGTTTGTTTTTCCACAGGTGATCTCATGGGTGTCATTGAGTTCCCCTACCTTCAGTCTCACACATTCCACTGTGGATGCTGTGCCAGGTGAATGGTCACTTAACTCTGAAAAAACAGTGCTGGTACTCTTCAACTTCACAGAAAACTAAAAATGGAAAGGAAACCAAGGAAACCAATGAATGAATATTAAACTTACCTATAATACAATATTCATGTCATCTTCTTCTAACAGTTATGTCAGTAGGAAGAGTATTAGTCTTTGTTGATTGACAAATTCAAATGGTAAATGGTCTGCACTTATATAGCGCTTTACACTGCATCTCATTCACCCATTTGTGCACACAAGCACACTCACACTCCAATGGCAGAGCTGCTATGCAGCTGATCTGACTCACTAAAGGCAACAAGTATCAGTATCTTGCCCAAGGACACTTTGGCATGGCAATCTGGAATTGAACCACCAATTCTACGATTGGCAGACAACTGCTCTACCTATTGATCCACAGCCAACCCCCAAATGACATTTGAACTGAAAAACTCCTCAATATGATGTCTTGTCACGTTTTTCAGCTGGAAGGCGAGAGAGCTTTTAATACAGGGACATTTATACACATGTACTCCTAAAGTGGAACCATACACAGTAAAGGTGGCCTCTAACTATATATCATAACTTATCATGTGTGTTTTATTCCACAGTGCACTGCTGGGTTTTTTGTTGCTGTTGACCACAGTCAAACTAAAAAGTGGACTGTCCCTTGAACACTTTTGTGTCTGGATGTTTTTGTCTAAGGTGATTTTGCATTTTTTGTTTTTAAAATAATGCAGTTAGAATAAGATATAAAAGCATTGTTAAGATTGTCACTAAAAACTAAAAGGATATAAAACATTAGTGTTGATTGTAACATGATGGTTTATTATTTAAAATTCACTGATTCACTGACTAGATAATAGGAACTAACCACATTTTGTCTTTTCCTCTCAGGTTATAGCCATGTGCCTCTCTCCGTTCATTTTCGACATGGACATTAATGCTCCGTCTCTCATCTGGTCGGTATCTCACCTGCTTTTATCCCCTGTACATCTCCTGTCGCCATAGTTACAAACTGATGAGTTAATATCAGACTAATGCGTCATTTTTTGCTGCTGCTCCCTAACTTTGCATCATGTCATTGGATTGGATTGTCTTGTACTACGCTTTGTTGAATCTTGCAAGGATTAAAATGCTTTAAAGTGACATTTCTAAAACTTTCAGATAGTCACACTGTAAAGAGGATGTTGACTGTTGTTGTTGTTTTCAGTGTGATCGTCAGTCATGTTGGAGAGGCCCTGCTCGTGTATTCTGACAGAGAATCTCTGTAATGATGAGGAAACTGCAGTTCTCTGGATGGACCCACAACTTGTACTTTAAAATGTATTTTCTTACAAAATACTATTTTTCCACAATAGATGTGTGCTTTGATAACATGTCGGTCCAATAAAACTCAGTGTACATGTTGTCTTTTTATTGCACTCAAATGATTTTCATTTTAAATGATCAGGATCTGAACATTTCATGTAATTCTGCCATTAGGTGTAAAAGCCATTTGCAGACTATTTTACAATCTCTTTCAGTCCTTTAGAGAAGCCAATATTGTTCTCTCAAACTGAATGATGAATCACATTTACAGATGTAGTTTGTTTGTTTTTTTTCTCGGAACATGTTAACTAACTCATGTACAAAAACAAAAAGCAGTCTGTACATAAAAGCAGCACATTTCAGTTCTCAGTGCAGTTTTTAAACACACCTTGATCAAAACTGTTCTTAATCAAGTGTTTTAGCTGAAAGTGAACAGTTCTACATGCACATTTTTAGCTTTCCTGCTGGTTTTGTTTAGGGGAGAATAAAGCATTGAATGGCTGTCTTCTTCGTGAACGTGCCTGAGGATTCTTCTCTTCCTTTATGTAACCTGGAAGCAAGGAGAACAAGACAGAGCCATCACTTTTTATATATATATATATATATATCAGTGTTTGTTTTAAGCATCTTAAAGGCCCAAACTTCAACATTAGGTACTAGCTTTTTGGCTCCCCCTGCAATTGGTGAGTGTAATGCACATTAGCACAAGTATCGTAAACACCAATCATGCTTTAACCCCTCGTAGACAGAGGTGCATGTCCATCTGTTCATAAGCTGAAGCCATTAGTGAACCAGTGTTGTTACTGATGTCGAGCTGGTGTTCTTGCCGTTAGGTAATTAAATAGTGATGTATCAGCAGGATTTTGTGTTGTGCAGATTCAGTTCTTGATCACAAGACTAGTCAACCTATGTCTAGATGTCTCGAGGTTAACTTATACTATGCTGAACTTTCTAAATGTCTCCTGTGTTGGTTGCTGTAGTTATGTTGTTTTCCTTTGTGCCAGGGTAATCTAAGCTTATTTTAGTTGGCTAGCTGATGTCATTAGCTTAGCAAGTTGCTATTCTGAGTTGTATAAAATGATTGGTCAAACTTCGGTGCATGAATGAATGAGCATCGCATGAGAGTTTAGTTTATGGGTAGTATGCAGATTACATCAGACAAAAGTTTCTTTGCAGATTTATCAAAGTCTTTCCTCTACCATGTTGTGACCAGCTAGCTGTTGTTGTGTGTGCGAGACGTGCTGCTATAAGGCGCTACACATTATTTGTGAAAGGTCGAGATTCCAAAGTTAGATTGTTGTTGAGAGGAGGATGCTGAAAAAGCTGTTCAACATTATGGAGAGCAGCATACATCCTCTCCACAGTCTGCTGGTCAAACAGCGGAGCAACTTCAGCCAGAGACTTCTCCAGCTCCGCTGTGATAAGGGTCATCGTCAGGATTATCGTCCGTGTGTGTATGTATGTTTCTCTGTGTAATGGCTACTGTGACACCCGAATTTCCCTTCTGGGATTAATAAAGTATCTATCTTTCAGTCTATAATGCAGTAACATATGATGACGTCCAGCCTCTTACAAGTCAATTGAACCATTGAAATGATTTTGAAGCTTAATGTAAAAATTTCACTCATTGTGGTATCTTACGAATAAATAAAACATTCGACTAAAAATAGTTAAATTACCTCTGTCAATGCATGTTTGTGTTGACGGGAATCCAACTTCCCAAAAGTTTTCAGGAGTACAAGGAGGAATGTAAAGAAAACGGTGCCTTGAGCATGCAGACAACTTCTTCTGTTTCTCCTCCTCTGGGAGATGAGCATAATACTGTAAGAAAAAAATAATAAATAAAATAAACATACTTTACATAGGATCAGAGAAAACATTTTAGCTTTGTAGGAAAAACACTTACTATTTCGCATTCCTTGCAGGTAGTGCCCTTTAGTTTTCTTCTCTCGTCTTTCTTGCGAACTACTGCAACATGTGCAAATGTCGGGTGTCTGATCCAAAAACAACAGGTAGGTTGTAAGAACTTGACATGAATTTCTGCAAGACTGGAATCCAGACCCAGCCAGTCCCTCTGTCTTTTAAGCTTATACAAATATGTATAAAATAGGCCAAAACAGGTAATGATCCTAAAAAGAAAAAATGCTTCTGAACTGATTTCTGTGAAAGGACATTAGACGTACCGTGCTTTATTGTGACCTGGAGTCTTTTCAGGATGATCTTGTTCTAATTTAGGAAACAAACATGACAGCTGACCACTATGTCACATGTCAAACACATTATTACTGGTCAAACTGCATGGTGACAAAGACACAGTTCCCTACCATTGTCCTCTTCTGCCTCTTCCTCCTCTTCTTCTTCTTCTTCTTCTTCATCATCATCATCATCATCTAGCTGGCTCTGGCCTAGTTGTGAAGAGTTGTAAGACTTGTACTCTCCATAAGCTGTTGTATCAAACATCATATCCAAACTATCATTTGCCCTCTCGCCAAGTCCTTGAACAGAAAACACATGAAACAGTTTTTAATCAGTGCATTTACATACATCGTTTTTAGGGTTATCAATATTTGTAAACAAGCCTGTTTTCATAATCTTATGTAAATCAAAACATTTCAGTATGGAATAATTTGGAAAAGTTGTGGTTATTATTTACCAGACACACCGACTCTTCGGTCCTGACTGTGTTCTTCTTGACACTGCAGTAAGCTGTGACTGACCCAAGTGCAGTCGGTATCTACCAGTTCTCCATTCCAGTTCTCTTCCTTTTCCTACAATACAGAAAACTGTCAGACAGTATCTATCCAGTAAATCCCGATGAAGGTCAATGACAAAAATATTTTTCTCATTTTGATTCCCATTCATGTTCTCAAGTCTAAAAATTCAATCACACAACTACATGAGCAAACAGGAACAGCAATGCAGACATGAACGCCCAAAAAGATCAAGTTACAGTCCTGAAATATGGCAAACACTTTGTGGTTTACCAGTTTTACGTGTAATTGAGAGCTATGTGAAATGGTATAATGCAGTTCAATATAATGAACAAGGCCCAGTGAGTGTAGCTGTGTACCTTGGCTCCTCTCCACTCACTGTCATACATGGACAGGGCTAGTGCAGGGTCGATGCTCCATGTGGGTTCCACTTTCTGCTTCCTTTCAGCTGGGAATGCAGATGGTCACACTAAATTCAACAATTCTAAAAAAAAAAAAATATGCATAAACCTAATTTTGTGAATACTCCCAAAAATCACCATGTTGGCTGCGTGAACTACTCAGATCCTGCAGAGAGGTTATTTTCTTTCCAGCATCATCTGCTTCTCCTTTACACTTCCTGACTGGCTTCTTGAAAGCAGGACTAGCAAAGGAAGCATCCAGCTTTTGGCTTAAGGTCTCATTTTGAGCTGGCTGAACCTGTAAAAGAAATGACATTTTAATTCTCTTCAACTTTTAATGCCATTGTTCTTTTTCCTATCAGCTGAAATTTTAATAATTGAGAAAATAACTAAGATTGTATCATACAAATCTATGGGCCAAGAGATGATTTTAAAGGAAAGATCTGATTTTTTTTTATGTTGGAGATGAAGATACAGAATCTTGGCCAACTACAGGGTGGATATCTGAACCAAACCTAATGGGACCCATCAGGACCTGGGTATGGACTTTAGGCTAAAATTGACGTACTTCTTGTTGTAACCTAAATGTTTAATAGGCGAGTCAATGTTTTTTTTTTTTTTGTTTAATTTAAGTAGTGCTAAAACTAAAATGATAAGGTGGCTATGTTGATTCTTGAAGTAAAACACAGCATAGGGGTTTAGACACAAAACATGATAGACTTGTCAGGTTCAGCAGCTAAACTCTCAGACTTAGGTTGGTTTTCCCAATCCATACAATCCAAAGACAACTAAAAAAGTGCTGCAAGTCATTTTGCTTTCTAACATGCAGATTTTCACAAAGACACTCATTTATAGATGTTCTGCCCTTTTCTGTAACCTTGCTGTCCAATGGCTGCTTCTTGAAGCTTTGATCATTTAAAGGTGCAGAGGTTCTTTTGGACAGTTCAGTTTGTATGCGTTTGCCTTCCTTCTGGTTTTCTAACAGTCCCAAGATCCCTTCTTTGTTGTCCTCTTGAACCTCTGGCTCACTTTCCTCCTTCTTCCTTTTTGCTTTGTTGATGGAGCAGTCTTCTGAAAACCTCTTGACATGTGGGAGAAGAGAAGGGGACCTTTCTGTGGTCGAGTCTGGACTATGAATAAGCGTGGATGAAGTGGAGGACCAGTAAGGCCTTAAGGTGGAGAAATGGGTTATATAAGTCACCAAAGTCTGAATATTTTAGTGGCTATACATTTTTAACTTGCAGGTTACAGGTGAAAACCAGTGCATAAAAGATCTGTGGTAGTTTAGTCAATGTCCCAAACTGTAGTCATCCTTACATCAAACGAACATCATTCTTCCAGGAAGACTTGGAACTGCTTTGCTGGCCTGCAGTTGTCTCAATTTTCTGAAGAGACAAAACAAACAATAAGGAGTTTAAAATTTAAAATATTTGGCAGTATTACACGCTTACAGCAGAAACCCCACATACTGTGTGACGTCTGTTAAGAAGTTCGAGGGCACAGGTTTCTGCGACCGCCTCTTCCAGATCTTGATCCATATCTTCTGAAACAACAGAGACATGTCTTAACACCAATTCAATTCAATTTTATTTGTATAGCACCAAATCATAACAGAAGTCATCCCAATGCAACTTTACAGTGTAAGGTTTAAGACCTAACAAAATAAAACTGCATAGAGAATTACATAAAAAACCCCACAGTGACAGTGGAGAGGAAAAACTCCCTTTAGAGGAAGAAACCTCCAGCAGAACCAGGCTCATAGTGGGCGGCCATCTGCCTCGACCGGTTGGGGTGAGTGGAAAGAGGAGAGAGAAAAGAACAGCAAGCAACAAAAACAACAAGGAGCAAGAACATTGGACAGGTCAGTAGGGCCACTCTAGAGATATACAGCTCCAAGGTTGAGGATACATGCAAGAAATTACAGAGATAGAGAAGCACAACTACGGGAGAGAGAAATGACAAAGTTAATGACATGCAATGGTAGCATTTGAATGGATAGATGAGAGGATAGGAGGGGAGGAGAGAAAAGAAGGGGAGCTCAGTGAGGTCCCCTTCTATATAATTTATATATATAATCTATATCAGCATGACTAAGAGATGGCTGAGAGTCATCTGATCCATCTCTAACTGTAAGCTTTATAAAAAAAGAAAAGTTTTAAGTCTAGTCTTAAATGTAGAGAGGGTGTCTGCCTCCCAAACCTTAACTGGGAGCTGGTTCCACAGGAGAGAAGCTTGTTGGCTAAAAGCTCTGCCTCCCATTCTACATTTAGAAACTCTAGGAACCAGGCAGAATGTAGGCAGTTTAGACATTTTACTCCTGAGTTTTCATTCATGAGAATAGAATCTGAGCTGATGAGGCACAAGGCCCCTTTCTCTGAACTCAACTGATGCTGCAAAGGGATCTTATACAAATGTATACACTACACAGGGTCTCGAGTGTCTCAGGGGAGGAAGTAGTGCAGCAAGAAAATGGGTTGAACAGCTTTCAATTCCCCTTCTCTTCAAGTAAAGTCTTTGCTGTGTTTAAGGTTTTTAAGTCTAATATAAAAATGTTACAGTATATAATCAGTAGAGAAAAACGTACTTTGGGATGTGTCCAATTCACATGTGTTGGGTACAAGCACTTCTGCTCTTCCAGGATTCTTTGAAGCCCTCTCGCTAGTCACTTCTAAAATGACAGAACAAGTGAGAAGACATCAGACAGGGGATTCAGACAGAAAAACTCACCATTACTTTAAGGCACACTGACCGTTGAATAGTGAGTTGTTACACCGTGGTAAAGGTAGCTCTGCATAGCGGACATGTTTGCTTTTGTCTAAATTTTTACGTTTCTTCAGCTTGTTTGCCACAGGCAACGAACTCGGCAGGATTGGTGAGTCCGGGATGATGCCTTCTTCCTGTTCTGGGGATGAATAATGCGGGGGCTCTGAGCTGGAAAAACAAACAAACAAACAAAAAAAAACAAAAAAACAGCACCTGCAATGTTTAAATGGGAACTAAAACTACTGAAAAGTGGTTCCTGTGGAGGACCACCACAGCTTTAACTTAAACCTGACTTGCAAACAAAGCAGAAGTGAAAACACTGTAGTTGATTTAGCTGCAAGACCTACAGTTTTTGTAGTTATGCCTGATATAGAATGCATCTAATTTTCTATATTTTAAAGACAATATGTTGACTAACCCGACTAAGCCACACTTAAGATCTTACCGACACATCTTTAACTTTTGTAGTTCAGCATGGAGTTTTCTGTTTTCATCCTCAAGGCTGGTTCTTTCATTCTCTGTAAAAAAAAAAACAAAAAAACAGCAGAGTTTCACACATGCTACATCCCAGTCATGATCTGTCGGTGCACCACTGTGAAGTATTGATGCACAGTCGGGGCCTACATGGAAGGAAACTGCAAGTGCTGGACAGAAAAAGTTACACTGAGGTGTGTGGCCACAGTGACCAAAAATAAGATAAAAAGAGCAGCATTTGATAAAAAGTATACTTTACCAGGAGTGAAAAAGAATCTACCTTGTGGCTGTGTGCGAGCCAATGGCACAGAAAATAGAAAATATGAATTTTATTAAATATCTGAATAGATTGGAAATACAAAATTCTTAATAGATTTTGCATGTTCATTCCCATGTCTGTGTGGGTTATCTTCCTCCCACCATCTAAAGACATGCAATTAGGTTAATTGGTGAATCTAAATGGCCCATAGGTGTGAATCTGAATGTAAAGGTTTGTCTGTTTTTGATGACAGAGCATCAGCTGTCAGTCAGACTTTGGGGTTACTTTTGTTGGATTGGAGATTATATTTGTTAAAATTATAATTAAGATGCAAAATTACTGCTGCACTGCATTTTTGCCATATTAATAGAAATATGTGCTTTTAATCAGCCCATGAAATTCAGTTTCTTCTTTTTGCTGCTATTTTTACTGTCCTCAGTGTGTCATTAATTTAGACTTTAACACTCAGCTCATGATTGGAAAACTTTTCACAGCTCTTTGCCATGGAGAAACCACCCATAGAGATAGACAAACATTCACACCTATAGGCAATGTACTGTCACTAATTAACTGCATGTCTTTGGCTTGTGAGAGGAAACCAAAGTACCCACGCAGGAACCCAGGTTCTTGTAGCGTTGAAGTGACAGTGCTCATCCACTGTGGCGCCTAATTTGGCACAATAATATGTGAATGTACACAAAACACATTAACAGTTGAGGTGCGTTTTTTTTGCTTTTGAGTTAGCACTGCACTGCAGTTTGTTAAAGTGGAATAGGAACAGTCTGTTAACTCACTCAGTTTAGTGATGAGGCACAGATTCTGCTCCTGGTTATTTTTCAGGTTCTCCGCCAAGATGGCACATCGATCACACTCTTCTGCTCGGATCCTGGAAACAGTGAACACAGTTGTGTTTATTATTTCTCAATCACTGAGAAATACAGTCCTCAGTGACTGACGTCATTGATGTCTTTTTCTTTACTAATAAATCTGACAATTTATTAATATTATCCATCCATTATCTATACTGCAAGAGAAAATGATTATAGCCCAAAGCTTCACCAGCCTAAAGACTGGTTTCAGCGTAAATTTCCTTGAGAGAGTTACTGTACCTTTCCTCCAAAAGACTGATGGTATCCTTTAGGGTTTTATTTTGTTCCTTTAGGTTCTGGTTACGACTGTAAAACACCTCAAGCCTCTGAGCATCTCTATAGAAAACACATACCATTAATTTGAGCAATATGTTAATTTAACAATTATTTATAACTCCTACATTGTGAAGATGCTTTTGTCATATATGTCGGTCCGACTATGGTTGAACAGCTGAACACATCACCATGCTCTGTGGAAAGTTATATTAAGATGTTTTCTAGGCTGATAATTAGATTAATCACTGGTTAGAGTCCTAGCCAGTTCAGACATAAAATTATACTTAAGCATTCAAATAATTTTCTCAGGGCAAGGGTCAAAAATGCTGTAACACAGTATACTCACAGACAGCGCTCCTGTTTCAACTTGCTCACTTTTGCCTCCAGTTCTGAAAACAGCAACAAAAGCAATGTTGAAGTGTTTGACGCTTAATGCTCAAAACATCAAAGCTCATTTTATTTGAATGTCCGACTTCAATCCACAACACAAACTCATCACAGAGTTCACTGTTTACATACATGTGTCCGTTACCTTGAAGTGCATTTTGGTGGCACTCTCCAAGCTGTCTCCATAAATCTTGGAAGAGTTCAGCTGCTTTGTTCACCCCGCTGCTCTGTCCTGGGCTGCTCATCCTCAGTCAGTTGCTAAAACACCACCACCCCTCCTCCTAACTGGGGAAAAAAGAAAAGGTTTATCATATAAACATCACATTTATTACTTTAGGATGTAGTGGGAGACACACATTGTTCTGCCAGTACATTATAGAGAACAAGCTCAGCATTATTTCAGTTTTTTAAATAAATATTAAAAGTATTTGTTTACTTTGTTTCCTTCATGATTGTATGCAGTTATCTGCTTGGTTATGAACTGTAAAATTATTTTTGATGTACTGTTTAACTTGGCTGGCTGATTCTTCACTTCACAAATCTACAAATGAATTAAGTAATTCTTCCTTAGTAACTTATTAGTTCTACACACTTACTGATTTTTAAACAGAAATAATAACTGCATATATACAGTAGTTATTTTGGAATTAAAGCCACAACCTGGCTGTCCTGGTTCTGAAACCTTTCAACATTTCAAAATAATTGAGAACATCATGAAGAAACTTGCTCGTTTCCCACAGTATAATGAGGTTTATCTGACCAAAGCATAGTGGATTCTGCTCTGACTATCAGTGCAGTACATGTGATGTGACCATACCACACAGCTATTAACAACATTAGCATACTGTCCGTCCCAGAATTGGGGCCAAGTCCTAGATTTCTTTCATCCTAATGCCCACTCTTGTGTTTTATCAAGTTTTCTTCCGCTTTTATCGAGTGTGTCACGTAATTTATGTACCACAAAAACATCAATCCATCGTAAAAGTACTGCAACAAAGTGGTAAGAGAACTGTATTAGAACAACGAACGCTACTATAGCTTAGCTAAATAACTTAAACTGCACAGACCTGGAAACAGAGCAACACTTACACTAACAAATCCATGACACACGCAGGTGTTTAACGGACGAAGTGGTCGCTATTTCTGAGCTGGCACGCCACTGTAGTTAAGTTCAGCTAAATGTGGCCTCATATCAACAGCTGCCGTCCATTTATCCATTAATTTATTAGTTATTTATAAGATAACTCAAACAAACAACAAACAACAAACCAACAGCAGCTACTTGGGCGGAAAGAATCCAAATTGGCGCGCCGCATTGCACGCTGGGAGGTCGTCTTCTTCTTCTTCGTCGTCTTCTTCTTCTCCTTTGACGTTACAAAGCATCCATGGTATCAAGATGCGTGTCGTTGTAGGGCCACCTGCTGGCTGTAGTTAGGTCCTGCATGTCTGCTTGCTCACACCCAGTGTACTTTACCTCATCAGATCCATGCATCAAAAGCTTCAGCTTTACTCCACATTATTTGATGTATATAAGTTGATCATTGACTAATTTGTCAGAATTTCACACCACTTAACTAGGGAAATAATAACATAATTATAGTCTAAATGCCATTGTTACCTCAAGAGTAAAATAACACATTTTGTGTGCATAGCTCATGTGACTGTTCGAACCTGTGCCTTTTAACTGGCAGGCGTTACCGTCAATGAGAAACATGTTTGTTTTATCCTTGTAAAATGTAGGCTATAACTGACACAGACACATTACATTTACAGTGGCAAGAAAAAGTATGTGAACCTTTTGGAATGTTTGTGGTTTTCTGCATTAAATCTCATAAAGATGTGACCTGATCTTCATTTACTCTACTTTTTCTACTTGCACTTTGAGGTTTTATGGTTGATTTCAATAAATACATAAGAGATCAGAATTTTAGTGTGCCAAATATTAGGTACATATATTTGTTAAAACACTTGACTTCAATGAAGATCAGATACTGTTTTATGAGAAATTAATGCAGAAAACCATTAAATTCCAAAAAGTTCACATACTCCACCTACTATTTTATACTGGCCATTAATAGACTAATGTGCTTTACTCCACACTATGAAATAGACTGATAACAATGGAAAAAAATCTACAGTATATATTAGACTAACATACAATTAAAAAAAACATTGACTGTTGCATAACACAATGTGGGAAACAGATTATTCTTACATTTGTTTTTATTTTTGGTCTCTTTAGAATACAAAACAAGAACCAAAATCACAAAAATAACAATTACAAAACAGATTATTAACTGAGATGACTGAGGCAACACAGAAAAGCATGTCTGAAACAGATACTGGTGGGTTAGTTTGGAACCTTGAGGTAAAACAGCGAGCAATGTCAAAAGGTCCGATACAGTTAGGAACTGGGTTGAATTAGTGCCTTCATTCAGTAGTGCTATTCACTAATGGAGTAGAACTCGATCATGTTTTTCCAACATGTCCACAGTTAGCAGTGATTTCATGATGTAGTGCTTCAGACCTACTTAATGACAAACTGATTATTGTTCAAAATGTGAAACGTGGTACTGTGTGGCACCATTTTTAATGGTTTTTATTTTAGTCCTCTTTCACACACACACTCACTCACTCTCTCTCACACACACACACACACACACACAATGCTGTTCCTGCTAATTCACCCTCATCACATGGGGTGCAAGTGATTTTCAACAACTTTCAAATTAAAACACTGAAATGATAAAGGGTTGGAATGGCGACACTCAGAGGCTCAAACCCAAAGAGCCAACTTTTTCCTAAAAATACAAAAAATGATAACAAATAATTCATATGCTGCAAGAAATGCTGAAAGAAAGGATAAAAACCTAGCGTCACTTACCAAAACACAAAGCAGTGAAAATAGTACTGTTTAGTTAGTCTGCACTGTATCGTGCATGTATATTTTTGCATGTACAAACTTTTTTTTGTCTTCTTTCACATTTAAGACATGGTCACTGGTGATTCAGCATTGCAGATTATTACTTTTTTTTTTTTTTTTTTTTTTACTTCCTTTGGATGTGTGCCTTTTCTTGATTTTGCATCTGTCACAGCAGGTAGATTGAGCTAGCATTACTTCATATATCTATATATACACATGCATTCAACATCATATGTGTCCTCCTAAATAATAATAAAAAAAAAGAAATAATCTCCCTTTTCTCCATGTAAGACTTTAAGCTATAAAAACCTGCATGACGGTCCACAAAAAGAGTTTGCATGGAGGCTTTGCTGTTTTATGTGAGATATGCAGCAGGCTGTCGAGGTGCTGGCGCTGGGGGTGACTGATGTGGGATGCAGCCTTAATCCATTAGGAAGGGGTGATGGGGATGGGCCTATTCTCCGCCCCCTCTCTCTTTGAATGGGCCTCTATGTAGTTGGGTTTTAGATTCACATTATGCTGGAAGAAGAGTAACTGGTGGCAGACACTGACAGGGCAGCTCCTCACCAATAGCAAAAAACACTGGAGTAGAGTGTGAATGCATATCTACTGTCTTGTGACCTGCAGAGAGAACAGCACATAGAAGCACAACATTTAGATCAGGATATGCCTTTAGTGAGCTGTCTGAGCTGTTACCTAACGGTGTCCATGTGTCATACTCACGCTGCCCTACTCTTCACCACTGTGGGGGAACATAGCTGTAACTGGGTGTGCCAGGAGGCCGGTAAGTAGCCATCGTGACTGGGTGGGGGGCAACAGGAGCTGGTGATGGAGTTGTCAACAAGGTTCCTAATAAGCAGAAGGAACACCGTAATATTAACTGATTAATATAATAAATCAAGCCTTTCTTTTTGATGTACAGTGAATTAATTAGATGTTTGTGTCTGGCCATTTACATGAACCATAGCTCAATAAAACACCCTAATAAAAAACTTGTACAGTAAAGACTAATATCTAACAGGCCATTGACCAAATATGAATCATCATCCAAATATGAATTTCGTAGACATGTTCAACCAGGAGATCTGCAAAAGAACAATCATCAGGCATAAATAATCTATAATCCACATAAAGTGCTGTAAAGTGACAGAATTCTTTTTAATATATAGGTTTTCTATAGCAGAAACATCACATACTACTAAAGGTCAATCTTCAAGTCCACGTCTGTTTCCCAGAAATAATTTACCTAAAATTCAGTCTTGCAGTAAATAAAGTGAATATTTCATCTCTAACAGGAAAGTCCATTAAAGTGTCTCGCCTGTCACCATCAGTTTGGCTGATTTAGCCGCAAACACTAGGTAAACCTTAATAAAACAGAAAACATAAAACACTGTAGCTCACCAGCTGACATGGCCATGGTGGTGCCAGCTACCATCCCCATGGCAACCCCATTGGGGCGGGGAGGCGGGATGGGCGGGGCATACATTGCTGCAGGCATCCCATTCGGCTGGACCACCGTCGTGTGATGAATAACATGAGGTGGTGCAGCATACAGTGGCTGTGTGTAGTAAGCACCTTGCTGTTGTGAAGGTATTAAAGCCTGGATTACAGAAGAACACTAAGAATGTTAGAGCCAACAAAAAACAAAGTAGAAATGATTATTATTATTTTAAATTTTCAGTCATCCTCTCAACACATGTACTAACCTGTGCATAGGGGTTTTGTTGGGGGTAGGTGCTCCTGACAGGGTAAACAGCAGCAGAGTAGGGGTTGGGTGAGGTGGAGTATGGTGGGACAGTCCCTGTGTTGGGAGAGCAGGACATTTTGAAAGGAGTGCCTGGAGCATAGCCTGGAGCGAAAGCAGGAGGGAGACCTTTCACATTAGTGAGCTGGTTTTCAAATGAGGGCACAGATAAGGTTCAAATACTTTTGCAACAAACATAATTAGGACTAGGTAACTGTATAAATTAAATAAAGAATATTGTGTAATTTTTTTGTCTCATTTGTTTAATTTATCTAGTTTCATAACTTGTACAAAACTCACATTTTAAGTGGAAATAAAGAAAATTCTAAAGGGTTTGCCAAATATACATCTGTCAATATGACAACTCTCTGCTCACTGAAACTTAGAGCTTGTAACTCAAACAAAGTGTCTGCCTCCACACCCACGCAGCAGCAAGACATTAAGCGCCCACTTGTATGACAGATTTCAGGTCATTTGTCAGCAGGTGGAGGTTAATCAGAGCTGACTGGTGCACACACGGGGTACAGATATCCTATCACTCCCACTGAAACAAATATTGTACATCTCACAAAGATGACCAAATGAGTCTGTGTGTACTGCTACACAACAACTCCCCACGTGACATTGTTTCTGAAACACAGGGAGAATATGTATTTGCCAACTCATCTTTGAACTTGTGGGTGTTTTGAAACATCTTTAGTGGTTCCCACCTAACTCAATCTAATTGTGAAATTCTTTCTTATGGTATTCTTACAGATAATTTACATGAGGTCTCTGAAACATAAAGGCTCAATTTGATCATTTTAAATGAAGCATGATGGTAAATGAACCATGTGCAAACTCCAATGGGTTTTAAGAGATTATCCTCCTTACCACTGGGGAACGCTGGGTTTCCTCCTGCATAGACACTGGGAGTGTATGCCGGAGCAGCTGTTGCATAGCCAACAGGGAATCCAGCTG
This sequence comes from Anabas testudineus, assembly GCF_900324465.2. Lineage (NCBI taxonomy): Eukaryota > Metazoa > Chordata > Actinopteri > Anabantiformes > Anabantidae > Anabas > Anabas testudineus. The sequence goes on from NC_046611.1 coordinate 31,648,645, forward strand.
CAAAACAAACAAACAAAAAAAAAAACAACAAAAAGTCAGTAGGTGTCATTTTTCTTGATTTTAGATTTATTTTATTTTTATTTTTTATAAAAAAGCTTAAATGTGTCTGGAGCATAATACGCAGACACAATATTTACCTGGGTAGCCTATACCCTTAGTATTGGTAAAGGGGACCCCTGTTGGTGCAGGGCTGTATACAGGATTCATTGTGATTACCTACTCAGATACTGCAATGAAAGAAGAACAGACCACATGAATTACATCAAACTATTTCAAGGCAAGGCAGAATCACGTTTGTGTTCTTTGATTCAGCAGGCTACTAAAAAGTTCCCTGTTCAGAGACAATACACCAAACAATGCTAAATACTTTAAACACACCATCCCACTACACTTCCAAATCCTTCTTATCAATCTCATTGCTTGTCTTTTTCCATCCATTCAAGTTCTAACATATGTCAGCTGAAAACAGTTCATTAAACACCTCTAGTTCAAATGCCATCTTCATCAATCATGCACGATGAACTACTAGATCTAGTTGGTGAAAGAATTAAATATTATACAGTTCTTACATATCACTGATCACATTGGTAACAACAATATATTGGAAATATAATGTAACAATCTGGCATGGAGAGCAGTGAAAACTGACAGCGGCTTTTATGGATGATCACAACACATGAACACATTACAATATGTGCTCCCCACACATATACATGTGAACTCATGTCAACTTATAGTAGTCTCATCTTTAACATAATTTCAATAGTGTAAGAGCAATATGAGGTATGGGCCATTTCATTCCATACACTTGCATTTCCAACATGTTGAGTTCAGGTACCAGAGGAAACCCCGACTTCAGCTCCACATGACGCTCATTAGTACAAACACGCTCACATGTGCTGCCCCCTAGCGTTGCACCAACTACCATTACATCACTGTACAAGTCTGCTCATTCAAGGGAAATCTGAACAGTGAATCAAACGTACTGTACCGTACCTGTAATGTTTCGTGTCATTTTAAAATGCAATGACTTCTAAAGGAGCGAGAACATTCATGTCGATGTCTACTAAACGGCGCATTAGCTAATTCATGCAGCTAGGTTTGACTTTTTATGAAAACCACATGGCAGAATATCGCTTGTTCGTTATAACCGATTGTTTTGTATGTACAAAGTCAATATTTAGCGAAACTGATATTATTTCGCAGTTTCGAGTCCAGGGTGACGTCTAGAGGTGTCTTGTTTTGTCCAGCAAACAGAGCCCATTCAGTTTCTCTGCCATGTGTGACCAAGAAAAGCATGAATTCCTTTTAGCTGCATTAAGATTTTAGCCACGATGCTATTCGTTTGCTTCTTTAACACAGTGGACGACAGCAGTGAAGAATGTTTTATGAGGGTGCTGCGTGCAAGTTTGTTTCCGCTGTATTCTGATTACTACAAACGACTCAATCCGTTTGCTAGTTTCAAATTGATACTATCAGGATGAAGCCTCTGGTGTGTATCATGCCGTTTTCAAGGTGGTACCAGCGCAAACACAATAAAAAAAATATAACAACACGCCGTTGTAAAACGAACTAGAAAACAAGCCACTGCTAACAACTGCTACACATGCAGCTAGAGTTGCAACCGACCGATAACACGGCAGCCTAAATAATATTTCTTCTTAGAGATGACGTTATGTTGCAAAAAAATAAAGATGGCACCTGTAAGTACAAGAATTTTAAGGGTGAACGTTGCGGGGCTTTGTCTCACCAGCTAGCTTAGCTCACAAGCGTCGTTAGCGGCACAGCCTGCCGTTAGCTGACCGTGTTTATCGCCGCAGCTCGGTTCCGATGTCCAGACTGACCTGCTGAGCACCTGTCTGACCGCGATCAACCACCGGCCTGTTCCCGGACAGCACACACACACAGAGGGGGACAGCTCGTCAGCAGGCCGCATAGCACAGGACGCAGCTCTTATCCTACAGCACCACCTGTCCCAACAGCACACATAACAGACAAACCTTATGTACATAACGAGCAACTCTAACTTACTGTTAACGCTTGTGACCGTCCTATGGCCTCTGCTGTTAAATCAAGTGAAGCTAGCTGATGTTTTGCTCCCAGATGCTTTGCTGAACTCTTTTGAGCCGCCCGCGTCACTTCCGAGTAGTGTCACGTGGTCTACCAATAACAAATATTACACTTCACTCGGACACCCGTTTTCCTCTTTTATATATATATATAAAATAACAGTAAATTGAAAAAAAAAGTGTTCGCCCTTTATGCATTCAACACACGTTTTAAAATTTAAATACATGCACAACCTGTAAGTCGTTAATAAATCAAAACAAAAGACGTCAACATAAGGCCTACTTACTAGTCAACACTTCGTAATCGCCTCACAATTTAACGATTTCTTTTTGTATTGTGCTGGTTTTGCCACGTTGTCGTTACTTTGGCACTAACACAATATAATGTTCAATATCCCACCACTGCGAGAGAGAGTAGCAACTCTCAGCTCATTAGCATGTCCGCTCTGCGGTCCTTGCAGGAAGTAAAATATATTTGACTCGATCAGCCGTTTCTCTGTACGTGACAACGCGCCAACACTTATTTAAACTCATTTTTCATAATCATCTGAGGAAACCATATTTTTTTTTTAAATGACTCTCTTCGTTTTTTCGACCTCAATGCTATAAGTGCGTTTGCTTCTCTAGGACCTTGACGCATCGCCTCCATTCAGCCATTGAACGGGGAAGAGTAGGGTCTGTGCTGTTGTGGTTTTACTGTGACCTGTGTGGGGGCTTCTAGGTAAAATGGTGCTGTTTCGCTCATATTAGGAATCATTCTTCGGTGTAAGGTGAAACTGTTCGGTCGGCTGGCGTCGTCGGTGAAGAGCAGGGCTATAATGTCCGGAGCGGCCGGTGGGGGAGGCTCCTCCTGTCTGGGCGCAGCAGCGGCAGCCAGTTGCAGCTCCGCCGGCTCTCCCTACGCTGCTTCAGCCGGAGGAGGCGCAGGGGTGGCCGGGAGGCTGAAAGCTCGGGTGCTGGAGCATATTTTCTCCTATCTGGAGCTGTCTGACTTGATGCGGTGTTCGCTGGTGTGCCGGCACTGGAACAACATCCTGGCGGATGAAAACAGCGAGGTGTGGCGCAGCCTCAGCACTCGGACTCTGAGCGACGAGGCTGTGCGCTCTGACATCCTGTGCAACCTGGCTACCTACAAAGGCAAAGTAGGTTCACCAACATCACGCTGGTGTCACTTGCTGGGGGGAACCGTGGTTGTGGACGAACTCCCATTCAAAATGTCTGCTTATTTAGTGCTACCTTTGCTCCGCAAACACGTTCGTGCATCGTGACTGATAATGCAGTAAATTACACAACATGATCAGGATGAATTCACGAGCTGCGCTGTCGTGTGTCAGATGAGACGCTGTCTTTAATAAACAAACCCACAAGCTGAAAACAGGAATGAAATGACCGGATTCTTAAAGTCAGTTTGGTTCTTTTGAGACCCACCATACTGGGGATGACCTGGAACTGGCTAAACCAGTAGATATTTTGGTATTAGTGACCCACACCAGACAGTTGACCCCTGTTTAATCACAGGGACCAGCAGTGAGGTATTTGGTAAGAGTTGTTGTTTATTAGCTGTGTACTTCATATACAGGGAGATAAAAGAAAGGGAACCTACTATGCAAGGAATGCCACTGTAGGAATATTTTCAAAATCTTAAGTTACTTTCTTGAGAGATCGTGGAGTTAAAGATCACAGTATGATTGTAAAACGAATTATAAAACACCTGACAGGCGTTGTGTGCTCCAAAGCCCTGATTGGGGAAACACACTGTGCCCTCCATGATGGAAATGCTTAAGTCTGATCTTGTCTATGCAGTAATCCATATTTGATTGCACATGTTTCCACATATTTAGAATTGGAACAAAATGCCAATGATTCTGTTGACAATAACTGCTGTAAATAACTCACCACTTTCTGTCATCCACAGCTCAAGGCCTTTCAACATGCCCTGAGCTCCCATGACTGCTCCCGGAATGTCTATGTGAAGAAGAATGGCTTCACCCTGCACCGCAACCCCATCGCCCAGAGCACAGATGGTGCACGAGGCAAGATTGGCTTTTCAGAAGGGCGTCACGCTTGGGAGATCTGGTGGGAAGGCCCTCTAGGCACTGTAGCAGTGATAGGCATCGCTACGAAGCGGGCAGCGATGCAGTGCCAGGGATACGTGGCCCTGCTGGGTAGTGATGACCAGAGCTGGGGCTGGAACCTGGTGGACAACAACCTACTTCATAATGGAGAGGTTAATGGAAATTTCCCCCAGTGTAATAATGCACCCAAATATCAGGTGGGAGCTGTGTTTTATTTGTCATCAGATGATAAGTTAGGTCAGTCTAAAATAATATATTTGCTGTTGGCATTTGTGTAATCCACCACTGACATGTAATCATGTTTGTCCACAGATTGGAGAGAGAATACGGGTGATTCTAGACATGGATGACAAGACATTATCCTTTGAGAGGGGGTTTGAGTTTCTTGGAGTAGCATTTCGTGGATTGCCCAAAGTCTGCCTATTTCCTGCTGTGTCTGCAGTATATGGCAACACTGAAGTCACAATGGTGTACCTGGGAAAACCTCTGGACGGCTAGAAACAGAACAACCCGTACCACCATTTAAGCTAAAAAGCCACCGGTGAGCACAGGACTCTTTCTGTTGGCCAACCATTATTTTTTGCACTGTGTCAAAAGGTTGCTGGAGGCTAAGTGGCCATGTTTCTTCCAAGCAGAATAACTCTACTCACATACACAAAGAGAACTGTTGGCATTTCTACTACAGCTCAACGTGAACCCGGAGTCAGCTTCAGACTGGACAAACTACAAGGAAAGGAAAAGGCCATGTGTACGGACTCAACATAAACATGTTTCTGTATCAACGTGGACGTGTCCACTTTTACAGTTTTGCTGCTGGACTGTTTTATTTACAGGACAGGGGAACAGAATTTGATATAGTTCAGGCCAACAGTGCTGAAGACTTACTTAAGATTTTATGTCTGCTTCAATGAGGCCAAACCTATTCTAAACGATGGCAAATACTTTAAAAAACATTTTATTAAGTGAAACAGTAGTTGTTATGAATTGCTATCTGTTGTATGAGTTAATAGAAACAGCTACTGGATTAACACAGTTGAACTATAATCAATGACTGGATTATAATGGTTTTATGCCAAATCAATGTGATCTAATGTTATATTTTGATATAGAGGACGTGCAGACCTGCTGTCATGCATGCGTATAGTTACTGGGGTATGTCCTGAAACATCTGCCCTTTTTAATGCTCATCCACTAATGTTGCAAACTATTCCTATATCATGTTAATGTATGTCCCTTTTAATGTGCTACTGTAGTATTACACACTATTTATTTCTTGGTTTTATCTATGGTACTATAGATACTGTATGACTATAAGGCCGGAAAATAAAGTCTACATGGTGCCACTCTTAAGCAGCTCTCATAAGATGCACATTGTCAGTGCCCAGTAAAAAAAAGTGTTTTGAGGGATTTAGCAGCCCTTTTAAGGGTTGGTGTTTTTTGTAGAATTTGCTTATACAACTCAGAGTTCATAGCTCAGACTATGATGGCAAGTCAGCTTGGTCCAGAGGTAGCAGAGAAGAAGAAGAAGGCCCAAATTATGTGTTTCACAGGTTTGTATGTTTTAAAGATTCTTATGTTGGAATACAAAATGTAAGACTTCTCATTCAAGTAAAAAGTTTTACTTTGGCCTCATCTCTTCACAGAACACACGTCCAGTAGCCTTCTGGTTTATCCAGCTCTGTCATGAACACAATTGTTGTTTAGTGCTCCCTTGCTGGTGGACTTATTGACACTGATATTAGCAACTGTAACACAGGCCTTGAAAATGTTTTCCTGGTGTTCCCAGTGGCCTTCTGGACTATTACACACTGTATTGCTGTTGGTGTGATCTTTGTTGGTCTTGTGGAGGGTAACAATGGTGTTGAATGTTCTTCATTTGTATGTTAGACTGGAGTCCAAACTATTTAGATATTGTTTTATGACCCTTTACAGCCTGGTAAAGATCAACAACTTTTTTCTAAGGTCTTTAGACCATGACACACAATCAGACACAAGATCAGACTTTGATAATGAAGACCAAGATTTCTCTTCGTTAAATAAGACAGGACCTCCGAGACTCACTCCTGATTTTGATCTGATTCTAATTTCCCTATCAAATGAGTTGATACACATTGGATATCCTAGGGATATGTTTCACCATAAATTAGTGTGATTTTGTTTTGTTATGTTTAATTTAGTCAGGTTTCCTCTATCTAGGTTTAGTCAGGTTTGTGCTAGACATGATAAAATACTCTCCAATTGTTTCTGAAATATAACTTAACTTAACCTTTGACCTACTCTGTTGATTATTGAGTCCAGGTGAACTTTTGTGCACATTTTAAAGCAAATCCTTCAAGGTGTTCCTGAGATATTGAGTTCACAAGTATGTGCTGGAAAGACGAACATACAAACATAATGCTTTCAGCCACAGCTGTTCCTTGTTTGGAGGTATAAAAACAAATATTCAGTGTATGTAGTAATCTTTTACCTGTAATAACAGAAGTTTAAAAAAGTAATGTGTTGTTTAAAATCTGCAACCCAGTGCGATATGGTAGTTATGTGGTGCATTGCTAGCATATTTTCAGCTGCTTAAGTAACAGTAAACTTATGAATCTATCCAAGCAAAACATTTGTAAAAAATCCTGCCATACACAGAAAGAGATGCATTTTACATTTCAGGTAGCAGCAACATCACTTACAGAATCAGATCACCATGACTCATATCTATGGAGAAAAAAAAAACACAAAGTGCATCACAACACAAAATAACAGGAAGGGACACAACGGACCTTCTGCTGCAGACTGATCTCAGCACCGGATTATTACTTCAAAATATGTCGTGATTGTGTGGGTGCGACCAGTCCTAAGAGCTCACCTGCAAATTTCCTACAGAGCAGTTTGTAGTGTGCTGTTCTGACCCGACTGTTTGTGTCTGTCAGTGCCACTTTCTTCATCTTTGATCATTTTAAACACACTGTCTAATTACCTCCAGACTAACTGCAGTAGGGCAACCTCTCTGTGTACTTTGAAGCACTCTCGAGGCTGAGAACTGCTGGATTTGTAGTACTTATACCTCAACCTGACTCCCACATGTCAATCCGTTCACCTCCTATCATTATGTGAAAGCGACCAGGCAGGGTGGCTATATCTTCAGGGATAAACAAGATTTATGGTGTAAATAGGTTTTTTGTAAATAGCATTGGGAGAATCCCTCAATGCAAATCAAGGTACTTAATTAATCTTCAAGCCAAAACTCTAGCAGACATTTGTGGTCGCTAGAAGATGTATCCTATTGACTTTGATGATTCCTTTGTTGTTCCTCTAGGATAGATTCAAACACACATTTTGGTGTAGATATCTTTGGATTTCTAATATATCCAAACAATATTTTTACTAGTGCCACAATATTTGCAGCATAAAGGATAGTGCTGTTGTACTGGTTGATATTTAAACACGAGGATGTTGAAGTATCTCTGCATCACACAATATATCTTTATATATCTAAGTTTCCTTTAGTGCAATACTACATTCATGTGAAAACAGACACACTGGAACTGTGACTTGAGACTTTCAGAAACCTCAACAATCAGTTTTTCTGAAAGGCATTTACACCCTGTGTCAACAAGAGGGCGGTAATGATCCAAAAAGCTGGACACCACAGAAATGGCTGGTCATGTGCAGCATAAGGTCTCAGGAGAATACAGGTTCTCCCCTTACTGTTATTATAAATGTAGCATTAAGTAAAATTTAGAAAATGCAGTGTGTATTATAACAACAGCCTAAATATTGCAAAACAAAAGTGGTGGAAAAGGACATTTGGACAACATTAAACCTGAGAATCCTTAACTTCCTAGTACTTCTCTTCATGATGGTAGTGAAAGTCTTTCATGCTTTTTATACTGCAATGTATAAGCTCACTCACATCCCCCTCACTCTTGGGAATTTACACCCCAACTGTCACACCACGCTCTCGAGTCTCAAAATAGAATGCATATTTTCATATTGGTCCATATGTTAAAGAGAAATCATGCCCTGAAACAAAGAATAGCTCCCACAATTGGCCTTTCTGCCTACACCTGAGGTCAACAACAGTGACTGGTGTGACAAATGCAAACCAGTAGGACCAGGGCAAAGGTATAATTAGTGATTCAGCCTCTAAATGTTAGTTACATGCATATGTCTTTATGCAATGTATTGAAAAGCAAATACAGCAGGGTGGATGGGGAAGGTGTGATCAGTATCTTGAAGGGCCACTGCATGCTTCTTGCTGCTTGCACATCTATGCACAATTACAAACCTCAACAGTTATGTGGAGCATAATGCACGTCCCCTTTGAAATGTAGAAACTTTGGAGTTTGCAAATGTGCCGCAGGTCCTTGTTGATGATTGGCTCATTGGTTTGAGTGAACCCACGTGCAACTGTTTTCTTCTCCTGCTTTGGAAATGCACTAATAATAAGCTAGAGAACAATTCTTAAAAAACAAAAGAACATCATATCATATAGAACAAAGCGCTACACCACATTTACATAAAGAAACTTAAGAGATTTTAAGCCAGCACCTGTTGTCATTGTTTTGCAGTTAGAGAAGGATATGTAAAACTGAATGCATTAGGTCTGAGGGGTGGGCCAGTTAGAGTGGCAGTATTGGAGCATACAAAATGAGAGGGCAGGAGCTCAACACAGATCATTTTATAATGACTTTTCACTTCATCTAACATGCTCTTCTATACTTACACACAACTGAGTTAATCCGTCAAAATGCAGCAAATATTGTTATTATATAAACCCGTTGCTATCTTAAAACTGAATCAGAAGTGAGAGCTAGAGATGTGTAAAAACAGGAAGGAATCACTAACAAATCAACTCTCCAAGGACGGCACCATCACTTCCTGATTCCTAATTCCCTATTCTTGCACCCATGGGTCACTGCAATGTAGAAACAAGCTCATAAAAGTTTAACCAAAGATGAAATATAGAACTTAAGGTGGACTCATTAGCTGGACACAGAAAGAGACATGCAGTGTTTAGGGAAGGTGATCAGATATTGAAGGACATTGCTCCCTGATATGTGATTTGTGCTGAAAAATGTTCTATCCATTACATATCTTCTTAATGATCTCCCTCTGTCCTGTGTGTATATATATATATATATATATATATATATATGTATGTGTGTGTGTGTGTGTGTATGTGTGTGTGTGTATTCATATACACACAGAGCTGAGTGTCAGTGTGTGTTACTAATGGCTGTTGCAGTGACAGGCCGAAAATCAGGCAGGAAGGGCGTGTGTGTATAGTGGTTTCCTTCTTACTAGGTTGGCTGATCAAAACGAGCAAAGGGTGTGAAGGGTGTGTTCTTGTTAGGTTTTTGTGGTAGCAGCTACCAACCTTAGCTGCCTATACAACAACATTACTGAAGCATTGCGATGAAAAAAAAACTGCACTGCTGGTTGAAAACTGTAGAGCCTGCACTTGCCTTCCTGTGGCCCCAGGCTTGAGAACCACTTTCTGATTGCAGCTTGTCCATGTGACTAGGTTTCCGTTGCCTGCCTGCTTCCGTGAATGTGAGTAGTAAAAAGAGGCATCAGTGTCTGAGTGTGAGCAAAGACAGGCAGCTGAACTTCACACACGAGAACACACTTTGCAACAGCGAGTCAACCAGCGATATGGTCAGAGGACCAACCGTCAGTGGCTTGGGAAATCCACACCTAACCACCAGTGTAAGTAATGCACTAATGTGCACCTAACTAACACTGCAGTATGCACTACAGTCGGAAGAAGCAAAATGAATGCATCATCTAAATTAATGCAGACTTTACAGTAAATGTATTTGGTCTTTCATGTATGTGAGCATGTTCACCTAATTTGAGCAAACTGTAAACCCTGCTAGTGTTGCATGGGATGCCATGCAGATTCTCTTTTTATAACAAATGTCAGCGTGAAAGAGTATTTTTAAAATATGTACATGCTTTGTATGTGGTTTGCAACTGAATGTAGTAATGTGAAACCAGTATTACAGACCATTAAAAACAAAAGAACCACAATAAATCATTATTAATATTCCACAATGCCATTTCAGTTCAGTCATAATGTAGAATTTTTATTGTGATCACTGTAAACATATTCTGTACATTTGCGCAATGCAAATGCATTAATTCAATTGTCCTGACTATAGGCTAGTTTGTGTGCTTCTCTCACAAACAAGCTGTTTACGTCCAGTAACACTCGGAACAGTATTCTGTAAAGTGTTTTTCCGCCTGTGGTTGACTGACCCCAGAACATAGTAAAAAAACTGATTTATTGTTATTTTCTCTGACATACACTAAAATGTAGTTTATTACATTGGCTAGGATAAAGTCTTTCTTTAAACTAAGGTAAGACACAGCAGCAAAGTGACAAGATGTGTGAATCTATCGACGCCTAGAAAAAGCCAAAAAATGTTAATATAAAAGAAAATAAAGTGCAGAATCTCATTTATTTAATGACTTATTTAATAAAGGCAATTATGTGAAGACTAAAAGTGCGTGTGAACCAAAAAGGAACACAGAGGCTCCATATTTAGAATGCGTCACACAGTGGTTTGTGATGAAATTGGGGAAATTTTACCAAAAGTGTCCAGCTGCTGTTCTCAGGATAATAATTATATTATTATATTATATTACATAGAGTTGAAACAAGCTAAGGCAGGACCCAAATAATAAACAAAACAAACAATCAATAATCTGGTGTTAAATAATAGCTATAAAAACAAGTATTAAAAAATGTATATACATTTTACTACAATTCTTTTATCCTCTAGGGTTGTAAGAAAAAAAGAAGAACCAGTCATACGTTTTTTACTAATATTTGACACTGACATTAAAGCTAAGAATACAGCGTTAACCATAAAAACAAATGTTAGACACACGCACAAAAATCTTCACTCACAGTATGAAAATGTTACTAATCCCACACCCATTTGTCAGGCATATGAATATAAACACATTTATGGCCAAATTGATTGAACACATTTTTGTGCATAAAGATATATTATTAAGCACTTACTTGCCAACATTTTATGAGGCCAAGCTGGTTATCACATACAAATTAGAAAACACACATATTCATGAGCTTTAAAGATGTCATTGTTAAAACGTTCAGTGTAAATGTTTGTTAAAGTTGGAAGAGCAAGAGTGTGCCAGTTATCATTCAAAGAATGACTTCTCTCTCCATCTGCCTATTCGTCAACAGTAAGGATGTTAAAATGCCAGTCCACGGGCTCACTCCCACCTTGCTGCGCTTGTTACCCGTTTGGATAATCCTGACACCAGTATCAAGCCATCCACAACAGAGCCGATGTCAGCTGGTAAAATGTCTCTCTTACTGTTTATCTTACTCGCGAGATCTGAGGAATAGTGTACAGTACAATACTTACATATGTGTGTCATTTTAAATTTTAGGTGATAAACTCATCCGTACAGTTTCTTTAAGATATGGTTTTGTTTATTGTCATCATTTCGTCACTCATATACTGAAACTGCACGTGTAAGAATAATCTTGTGAGTAAGATGTGGGAATATCATGCAAAACCCCATGTTGTGTGACCTGCCATTTCCCACCTTGTCTCACTGGCCATAAAGTCTGTCCTAATAGAAAGACAAATATAGAAATTAGAGCCTTGACATGATTCTATATAAAAAAAACGTTAATGTGTTTTCCACACAGAAATCCATGAGTAACCACCAATTTATAAACCCTAACACTAACCCTAAATAAAGCACACCTTTGTGGAACTTAGAATTTAGAAATGTAAATGGTTAAAGAAGAAACGTACATACAGCCCAGAGATAAAGTGTTAAAAAAAAAGCTTTTTTTTTTTTTGCCTTTTATGATAACAACTTTTTAAATAAATTGTTTAGCTGTGACTGTAAAAATGTGCTGTTTAGTACAGTTTTGGACCAGTTCTGTCAACTGAAGGGTAGTGTGTCAAATGATGTCTTGAATAGACGTATGTTGTGATGGCAACAGGATTAGTACACTACTGAAGCTGAAGTGAAGCTAGTCACACAGGTATTTATTTTCTTAAACTAAAGACTAGCCTAGTTGAAATTCTAGCATTGTGAAGCCACTAACTGAAAAGATACCCTTACCAAACAAAATTCAAATTCTGATGCTAGATACAGTGATATGACATGCTTAAACAATGCTTCACAAAATAATAAGATTCAGATTCTCATTCAACTGTGGTGCCTAAAAGAAATCCAATTTAAAAAGGCTAAACAATCACAATCAATCATACAATTACACACAAACCTAAGGTTATGTCCTTTTCTCTGCAGATACAAAGAACAGCACTGTGCAGCAATGGCAAGCTCTCCTCTGTGCCTTCAGGACTACCAGTTAACATAGAGGAGCTTCAGCTCAACTACAATGACATTCAAACACTACAGGAAGACTCTATCCTCCATTACCCCTTACTAAAGACCCTGAGCTTAGCTTGTAACAGTTTAGAGAAAATTGAATCAAACACTTTTCAAGACTCAAAGTTTGTAGAAAGCCTAAATTTGGCAAATAACAATCTTCACATTGGCTACCAAGAAACCAGCTATGCTTTAAAAAAGCTGCCTGGCCTTAGAGCTCTAGATCTTTCTGAGAATAAGCTTGATGATGAAATGGCCGCCACTCTCCTCCAAAATCTGTCGTCCTTAGAGTACCTCAACCTTTCTGGAAATCTACTACAGCGACTTGATGAGATCTCATTCAAGGATCTTCACCAGCTCAAAGAGCTCGACCTGCAGAGGAACATCATGTCCGAGCTCGATGGCGCCTTTGAAAGCAACACCAAACTCCAACGGCTCAACTTGGCCTTCAACAATCTGCCCTGCCTGATGGACTTCCATATGACCCAGCTGGTAGTCCTCAACGTGAGCCACAATTTAATTGAGTGGTTTATCTCCAGACAGGATGTCAACGACACTTTCCAACTAGAGACACTCGATCTGTCAGATAACAGACTACTCTTCTTTCCTTTCTTACCAAACCAGAGTCACTTACGGAACCTTTACCTTTCACACAACACCATTAAGTTCTATGAACACTTGGCGGACAACACCACATTCCCAAATTTGACAACAACTGTCGAGTTTTACAATACGAAGAAGTCCACGAGCAACGTGACTGCTCAGCTGTGGGATGATGGTCTTCACGGTGACATCTCATCCGTAGAGATTTTGGATCTAAGAGGAAACCAAGTGGAGTATTTTCCCCAGGGATTCATTCAGAAAATGTCTTCCTTGTCCAGACTACAAATGTGCACAAACTGCCTGCAAACTTTAAATCTGACTTCTGAACAGTTCTCTGGCAGCTTGTATGAGTTGGACATTAGCAACAACAGGTTGATCCAGATTGTAGCAGACGAAGGTTCGCTGAATGCTCTAAGCAATTTGACATATGTTAACCTGAGCCTGAATAATCTTGAGCAGTTACCCTCAAGGCTCTTTTCCTCGCTGTCAAGCCTCAGGACAGTAGATCTCAGCTATAACAATATTGACATCTGTATTTCCGAAGTAACTGAGATCAGGACAGACACAACCTCGGCTTGTGTGGATTGGAAAAAAGTTGTTTCCCTAAGGCAGCTTTACCTCAAAGGATCCAACATCAAAATCATTCCGTTATCTGCATTCACAGGGTTGTTGCTCACACACTTGGAACTGTCCGACAACCCAGGACTCATTATCCAACAGTCCATACAAGGTCTCAGCAGAACCTTACAGCACCTCGGTTTAGGAAACACTCACATACAAGACTTTGATTTCTCTCATTTCAAAAGTCTAAAGTATTTAAACATTTCAGGGAATTCACTTCCTCATCTTCCCTCTTCACTCCTAAATATTGACCTGAAAGTGCTTGACTTGAGGGACAACAGACTGTCCACTATTAACTCGGGTCAAGCTAATGTATTAGCCCTGAAACTTCACCACGTTTTCCTCACAGGAAATCCATTCAACTGCTGCCAAACGGAGTGGTTCAGGACCTTTGAAGCAGTGAAGACAATCGACGTGGTTGGCAAATCAGACATTGAATGTGAAGATCTTATCCAAACAACACACAGAATGGAGCACTTTCAGTCATTTTTGTGTTCAGAGGAAGGTGGAGAATCTGTATTTTGGTACATTCTGCTTTTTTTACCCATCTGCCTTTTCTTTGTGGGCATTTCAATTATTGTTCTACTCGCCTTCAAGCCCAAAATGCTACAGAAATCTATCAAAAAGAAGTGTTTGAAGTCCACATCTTACTAATTCTTTATATATCCTGAACAAACTGTATTCTGTACAGTACATTGTACAGTAATATAATTGAATGTATGTTGGAAATAAAGTACATTCACTGTAAAACTGTCTACAATAATAAGAGAACAATTCTGGGAGAACTACCTAAACAACAGGAGAGTCAGTTCTTCACATGGCTATGATTTTGTTCATGAAGTGCGGTTCTAAACCAGACCTCAATCGTGATACCCTGATGTAAATATGTGGCTGCATTATTGTGGGACTGTGTGTGTGTAGGGGTGTATGTGTGTGGGGGTGGTGTGTGAGCGTGTGTGCGAACATATGCAGAAGTAATGTGATGCAAGCTGTTGCTATAAGCAGCAGAGGAAACATGAAATTTCCTGTTTTGCTGAGATGTGCAGCAACTGGCCAGTTGTGCATCTCAAAGAGGAGGGGTTTGAGGTTTCCTTCCCATCAGTGAGACTCAGATCGACTCAACACTGACTGAAATTCCAGTGTGTCAGTACTAATGAGAACATACTTGTACTAGTTAATCCATTCTGCTTTGCACTTGTGTAAAGAGCAGCAACAAGTCACTAAATGTAAGCAAAGTTGTACAGATACATTACATTATCGAATGCAGGAGTCTGTCAGCATAGTGTAGGACAAAAGGGAACAACATTTGTCCTGTATCTATGTAGTTGCTCACTAGCGAGAAGGCTGGTAGATCAGTGAGTAGCTGTGCAAAGTGCTGGAGGCCTAACCAGAGAGTAACCAAAATACCACTGTGGTGATGATCAGGGTCATGGCGGTTGGAACATAAAAAGAGAAACCGGCATGAGGCCATGTTAAAGCCTCAAAACACCATAATGTTTTCACCAAATCTTTTACAGTATAAAGTTGTCAATTAGTTGAAATATCCGCTGGTGACTTTAGTTAAAATGGCACAGAGGACGAGTTCTCAGCGTGCAAACAGGATCAAGAAAGTGAAAAAAATACAACCAACTCAGAGAAGTAGTTGACTTGAGATAAGGTTTTTTGTTTTGTTTTCGTGTCTACTGACTACCACTAAATTAACAACGCGTGTGTGAGATGACTCATGCATCAATTCTGGAGTTTTAGTTGGCACCGTGAAACCAGTGTTGGTCTACTTTGATGCGCAGCGTGAGGTTTTCAGTTCATTTCAGGAAATGAAGGTGTGTTAGTAGCTTATTGGAAGCAAGAAATGGGCAAGGAGGGATAAAGTGCTGCCACCGGCACAATGACTTAAGGAGCATGAACAGAAAGAATTGAGAAACACTTGCAGCTGAGCACCAAATCCCCATTTGCGGAAGGTCACTGCTCATATTGTTGACCAAGAGGAATTTCATTTGGCTACTCAGCTGTTTTTGGTCAGATTTCGGAAGACAGCTATGATATAGGTTAGATTTACACAACATGGCAGCCAAACCTTTTTAGTATGGTGTTGATAAGATTGAACAAGCCATATACAGTGGTGGTCAGGGACACAAGTGACCAGAAACATTCTAGATGACTGATAATGACATCCCACCTGTGGTTAGGAGGTCTCTGCTTGCGAACGTAGTATCCAAGTGGCATGGCTGTGTTTTTTCTTTAATTTAGATAAATTATTTTGTTACACACGAATGCAAACGTGAATAGAGAAGTGAAGAGAAACAAGATTAGTTCTGACATTAGGTGTAACAACATGCTTTACACACACTATGTATCTAGAAGTGGTCAAGTTAACATGTGTGCTATAGTCTGCATGATTGTAAATGAGCGCAAACTGCACCTGTGGCTGGTGGGAAAGTTATTTTATTCAGTCACTGTGCTAAAATAAATGTCAGGGTAGAACTAAAAACGACATGGCTAAAAAAAAAAAAAATACCCAGCCTTCTTGGCAGTGATGAAATTTTGTTGACGAACTGATAATTTTGTGGCTGACTTTTACAGTGCGACTGCAAGTCTTTAACAATCAGATAAGCAACGGTACCTAACTTCAGGTTATCGGCTTTTTCTCAGTCCGTTTTTTTCTTGATAACAGCTGAAAAAACAAAAAAAAAGCTTTCTTGCACTCGACCTCATTTTTTGCTCGACCAAGGCTACAGAGTCACCGCTGCTGTAGTGGTGATCCTGCAGCCTTGGTCAAGAGAGGTGAGGATACATTGCTGTTCCACTGCATAAAGTAAACTGTGAGCAGGCCTAAAATGGCAGATGTCAACAAGTGTTTTCTGTTTTGTGTGCAACACACGAAAGAAAATAAGGACTGATGAAAGAGGAACTGTTTTTTTTTTTCGGGCATGCTATTGCCCATCTGATGTGTGAATTGTTTGAGGCTTACTTTATCTAACCACGTGGTGTTATTCTTAGACAGATAAAGACGTGCAAGATTAGAAAAGTTGTCACAACACAAAATACTGTTCAACTGAAAAGTTACGTTCGGCTGCTGTGGTTTCATGGGGACCAGTGTTAGCCAAAGTGTTGATGACATGATTATCCATTTATTATCCTACACCTAAGACATATGGAGACTTGGTTTTGTCTCTTGGCCTTTTAAGCTTCATAGTTTTACTTTAAACTCACAAAAACTCCTTTCTAACTGTAACACAGGGCGCTTTAAGTCAGTGTTCAACAGATAATGTGTCTGAAGTGTTGATAGGCGACACATACTAAAAAAAAGACTTGGTCCCATGTAAAGTGGTGTACAGGCAGCTTCTTAGTAAGTCGACAGTTTGCAAAACTCCACTTCCTCTTAACCCTTCCTGCTCTTAGGCAAGGACAACGTGCTTGGCAGAGGACTTACTGAGCATTTCTTATCAGTTGTTAATTTTCTTGCTAAAGGTCTCAGAATTAAATGCAAAAACAGAATTTAACTAGAGGCTTTAAAGCTGTGGTACCCATGCTGTTTTGAACAAAGACATTTAATCAAACTAGGTCAGTGATCGGAGGGATTTTCTGCAGATTTGTATGTTTTTAGGTCCACAGCTGCTGGCTATACAGCAGAACTCTCCAATGGGTGTTGGGGAAGTCACTGGGGAATAGGTTAGGACATGAGAGCTTAAAATAACACTAGGGTAAAGAGAACCTACTCTTTGCTTCTGCTCACAAGACTTTCTAAATAAATGTCTAAAGAGGACACATACGGGAGAATTCAGACTACAAAGCCAAGGTCAAGTTTGGATGACCACAGAGTCAGAAAAGAGCTATGGGGCTGACACACTGTGTAAATGACTGAGGGGAAAAATGTTTAGGGCATAGGAAATGCTTTCTTAATTTACATGCATTTTGCAAGATTTGTATGTTCTCTTTAATGTAACTAACACCAAACAACTTGAAATTACAAACATTAAAACAAACATCTATCAGATCTAAAACATGTCAAGTTGCTGATGCATCAGAGACATGAGCATAACACGAAAATCCAAAATTATAGAGGCCAGTTCACCAAAATGTTGTCGCCTGTTCCGCCCTCTAGTGGAAAACCCAACGTTAATGCATGTGCACTGACAAACACACGAGACATGATCTTTCTTTAAATTCACCACACTGTGTATTTATTTTTACAGTTGTATGCTATCTTATCACTTACACACAAAACAAAAAGCAGCTGTGTAGGAATATACAAAATTCTCCCAGAATAAAATGACTTTCTTTTCAATGCGGAGTTGAACATTAGAAAAAGTAAATCTCTTTACTTTAAGGCATTTTCTTTCAAATTAAACCCCAAGTCCAAAACCTGTCACAAACATATCACACATTGTGCATTTATGAACAAATTATTAATGTCTAATTAATAACGGGTTGATACAAAGACAGAAGACTGGGCTAACAGTCCCAATACTGCTGGCACAGCTGCAAAAAAGCCAATGGTTTTTAAAGGCAGATTCATGGTGCACTGTTTAACTTAGGGTTAAAATGTCCTTTTTAACATGACCACAACAGTGATGTGATGAACAGAGAATAAAAATAAGATTAATAATAATAATTAAAAAAAAAAACAGCATCAGGTTTTTACATTTTAAAAAAATGTAGAAACGGTCTCAATACCTGCGTTAACAGTGAGGGAGGAAGGAAATCATGTTGGTTTGCATCTGAGATGTATACTGTACACACATTTTTATAAAAGTTACAGTTAGGGAGATGTTCTGTCACATGCTGCAAATTGCATGGCATCAAACACAGAGGCAGGAAAGCAGGTTTTAGAAATGTACTGCAGCTGGCATACAAACACACACACTCACACACCAGGGTATGGGTCCACATCCTTTTCTTCTGTTCAAATGTTTTCTTTTTTTTGGCAAATAAAACTCATTCTAAAATGACTGAAGTGGAAGAAAAGGTGATGCTTGTCCCTGCAACACAATATAAATATGAAATCACAGCTGGTTACAGAGGGCTAGTTTGTGGGTCTCAGTTGAGCAGCTCCAGGTAGGTGATCGGCACTTTGCCCTTCTGTGTGCCTCGCTCTCCCATCAGCCAGTCGGAGTCCATGCCTGGAACGCTACTGACTGTGATCACCTGGAAAGACAGAAAAATGATGGGCACAGTGTTTATTATGGGTTATCTAATCTATTCAAAACAGTCCCTGATATCATCTGTTATCAACGCTCCATGTATTAGTCACAGCACATTACGGACACAGATGGCATTTTTACAGCATTCAACCTCTTAGACACTGTGTCAAAGAGAAAACATATTTATGAAAGTGAGGGCAGACTGGAAAATGTTTCTGAATGTGAGTAGTTGAGCTGGATGAGGTCATGCTGGGCCACTGTTAGTTAACCACAGGCCTATCATGGACAGCTGAACGTTTTTCCAGGAAAGGGAGTGGTTTCTTCTCTGCTGAACAGACAGGAAGTGATGCAGTGCTGCTATAGGGCGACATGCGGTTAAAACTTTGAACACTTGAATTTAGGTCTGGGATTACATTAGGCTTCATGATACTGAAATGTTAATTACAAACTGAGATAAAAGGTGAAAAGTAGAAATGTATGGAGATCAATGGAAAGACAGTAGAAATATAAATTAATATTGAAATAATGTTTTATTTTTTAGGACTTCTCCCCTGTGGGTTACTTTAAGTCCACATTAATTAGCTGCTCACCTCGTCAGCCAGCAGGGAAAGCTCGCTGCTGCTGGCAGCGTCATAGTCATAAAGGACTCTGGCTTTGCGGCTTCCATTGGAGCTGCGCAATTCGCTGAATCCGCCTGATGCCGTGGAGCTGCCATGGCCTGCAGACACGCTGGGCAGGGAGGCCGACATAGCGACAGTGGGCACAGAGATGCTGGCCGCGCCTGACACTGATGACTGGTTGTTGTTGGAGAATGATGATGGGAAACTGTGGGGAGGGCGAGAAAGATGATGAGGATTGTCACCTGCAGACTGACGTGCAGCTGGGTGTTTTCTTTTTTCTTTTTTAGGTTTGACACGATAATTTCAGCACTGAGGTTTAATTGTTGCCGTTATCTCTCCCTCAAAGCTGACACCTCCGTGAACTTTTCTTTTTCCACTTATCTAACAATCATCATTGCACCTTTTCTTTACAGGAAGTGTTTCTAAAGGTCAAATGGGATGATTAGCCACAAAACGTAAGATAACTATGTCTAAGGACTGTAATGACTTGCTTTAGGAAAATTAGTCTAAAATGAGTAACTAATACTTTAAACATAAGCAGTGACTCAGGTGAATGCTGAGGTCAGTCCACCTTTGGATCGTACGTCTCACAAAGAAAACCTGCAAGCTCACATATTCCACTGTAAGAAAATGTTAAGTAGAGTTATTCAGGACAAGAGAAATTAGAGGCGAGAGTAGTATTTTACCTGCCCAGCTGCTTTTGGAGATCCACCATGTACTGATAGCACTGTGCATAGTACGTAGTCTGGGCTTCCACAAAATCATTCAAGCAGCGTAGGTGGTGTGCCTGGTAACAACAGATTTGATGAGAACTATAGCAAAACTCTACCTATTAAATTAGAACTTTGTAGCCATGTTAGCTTTAGCAGTTTTACCTAAGCAGCTAAACAAACGGTTAACTCATAATGAGTACAGCTTGCTACTAAATTTACTAATCAAGCAGAAACTGTTGAAATTCTCCATTTAAAAACTTTGAGAAGCAAATATCTCTGAACATTCTGGAGCCTATTTCTATAAAATGGTACATACTTTAGTTTTATGTTTGTAACAATAAATACTTCTGGAGGTTCATTGTTAAACGAATAGTTTAGTGTGCACTCTTGCCAAGCGATGAGGATCTAGCATGTGTGTGTCTGAAGCTGCTTTCACATATGCACTGGAACCCCCTACTTCTCCAAACTTTACCTAGGTGTCACCTGGACTTTCTCCTGCTATATGCTGCATATGTGAACTGATCCTCCTCAATATGTGAAAACGACTTGAGATAGAGCATTAATGTCAGCTGCTGCCTAATATTTACCAGAGTGAGATTAAGTTCGTGAATCTGTGTTGAGTACGTACATGGGTGCTGCTGACACCTTCTAGCAACAGCCGGGTGATCTCTGCCTGCCGGTCGAACTCACTCTGGGTCATCCTTAATTCCTGCTCTGCCTGAGAGGAAGCAAGCAAACATAATACATTACAGTACTAATTAGCATACATGTGTCTGTACACATCAGGAGGGATAAATATAGTGAATGACTATGTTCTAAATCTAAATCACTGACAATGACCCCAATAGCCATTTTACCTCCTAATATGCAATGTTAGTATTGGCTCCACGGTCTAATCTAGAGCTTGTTGCAAAGTAAAACATTTAAATGAATACACAAACAGTTGTGTCAAGCACAGTAGAAAATGATACCCTGATATGGCTTTACTGAGTTGGGACCAGGGAAATCAGAGGCAGCAAACAAGTTAAAAAAAAAAAAAAAAGGAAAAAAGAAAGGCATAACAAGGCAAGGAAAAACAGGGAACAACACATAACTGAATGTGAAGTTTGTGTCCTGAGCAAAATGTTTCCTTTTCCTCATATTGAGCCAGTGGATTCAATATGAGACCTGCCGGAACAATGGCTTGTTGAGACTTGCTAAGCGGTTCAATAAACATATGGCTGGAGCAGAGACTGAAGGGGACAATGGACTGAGCCACACAGAGAGGTGCAAAGGAAGCGTTTGTTTCTCGTAGGAGTGCTTCCATAAGGTCCGGCGGTTTGTGACATGGAGGAGACAAAGAGAGGGATAGACAGCAGCTGCTGACACTACTATCAGAGGGTTTGGTGTGTGTGCATTTCGGTTCAATTCAAAGATGGCTCCAACATTCCACTCACCTCTGTCACTTCCTCTGTTCACATCTGCTGCTTTGCGTTTTGAAAACAGTGACACAGAAGTTAAAGCTACAGCTGCTGCACAGCCGCAGCCAACACAACACATTTCAACACTGTGCGTTTGTATGAGATTGTGACGGTAGCATGCTTTGATAAACCCACACCCTGGAGAGGACAGCCGCAGTGTAGCGGTGTAGCACATCAAATATTTCTCATCTTCTGCGTTCACACAGTGAACCACCTCACACTCATAGTTGCAGCAAAGCATCAAACAAAAAGTAAAGCCGAGCTCAGGCTGGTATTAACCAGCAAAAACTACTGTTTACATTCTCTGTGTTTAGGCAACATTTCTCTCTTTTATGAACTACCTTATTTTCTGTTGAAAGAACACACATTTGTTAGCAGAGTTTAAACACATCAGACTGTCAACAGTCACTAGAGAACCACACATTTTCAATAAAATGAGTGCGTTGGTGGCCCACAGTGATAACTTAGCCTAGAATGGGCCAGTTGGAAGAACAGTTTTGCTCACTGAGCCAAATTCAAAAAGCTAAAATTTAAAGTCCATTTCTAGCTTTGATATTACACTGTGTTGCTTACTGACACAGTTTGCTGTAACGGTAGAATATCAACAGCTCAGCTTATCTATTTTCTTCCTGGCACAGCCATAATGCTCGACTCTCTAAGGATTTTGTCAGAAACGAGACAAGTTTTGGCTCAGTTGATAAACACTGAGGAATCATCTTCAGATACTGTTAAATTAAAACAGTGCAGATCGGAAGTGATGACAGACTATCTGCAACTTTTAAGACTGTTTAAATGCCAGTTAAAATCAAATGTGGGATCAGTTTGGTCATTGAAACCAACAAGTCAGCATAACACTGATTTTTAACTGGAAAAAGCTGGCTCAGCATGTTCCAGCACCTCTAAAATGTCAGAAACTGAAACTTTATACTAATAAAAACTTTTTAAGAAAGAAGCTACTTAGTGCTCGTGTTTTACCAAAACTTGTTGGCTTTTTATATTGAATTTTATTTGGTGATGTTTCACATATCACATGGCAGAGGGAAGTTAAAACTGTTGCCAGTAGAGTTGGATCCCCGAAAACCCTTGGATAGGTACCAGTCGGATAACGTTTGGGAAGAAAATTAGAAATCATGTTTGGGTAGGGTTCGATCAGGTAAGTCGAACTTCAGGCCAAATCGGCATAATTGCACTTGAAAATATGACTGTGCCAAACAAATAAATAAATGGCTAGAGCTCTCAAATGTCTACTTTATTTAATGGGGAGATATTTCAACCCATAGGTCTTCCTCAGAGGGCACTAGAAAACCACCACACAAACTCAACTGACTTAAATTAAATACACTCTAATATTTAGCGGCTCAGGTCGGGTCCATTTGGGAGACCACACTATTTGTCTCATGTCAGTACATGAAATATGCGACCCAATGCTTGCTCTAGTTTTGAAGACAAGACGTGGCAAGAAAGCAACTGCGCAGAAAAAAGGGAAGTCTAAACTTCCTATAGTTGCTCATGTGACTTTATTCAAGTCACAAGAAATAATAGTTTCATGTTGTGTAACTTTGTCAGTCATGACTCCAGATAGAGGATACGCCCAGGCAGCCCCCCCACCTCCCACCCACAATGGCTTTAGACAAAGCAGATTGCACCAACACTGGTTATTAATCAACAAGGAAATACACCATAAATACCCATGTGCAAAAAATAGCAGTGTTTAATTGGCAATGTGTATGTGTGTGTGCTTACCACAGCTCTTGCATCAGCCATTCTGGCTTTCTTCAGCCTGGTTTTGGCTGCATCCAGATCCAGGCGTTTGACCTGCAGTAGCTTTCTTTCTTTCTGGACACAAATGACAACACAATAAAACCCTAAGAGAGATAATTCTTCACTGTGAAGCTCTGAGAACCACAAACCTGTTGGTTTTCATGCAGATGAGTTTAGTGCTTTAATCGTGCCTTGTACAGGAGTATGAAATGTGCAATTATTGGTCTTACCTAAAGGACACTCCTGGTTATCTGAGGTATGTTTTTGTTTATGATAACTGTGTGTGTAACAGAATGGTTTGATAATGCCTTGAGGTTCAGCCAGATTTAAGTCAGGGCCAGATAGGTGTACTTCTACATTTAAGGGAATTTAAGCAGGTAAAAAAGAAAATTTGGAGATAGTGATTATCAGAAAACTACAGAAATGGAACACAGCAGTTAATACATAAAACTGACACTGACAACGGTCAAGAATCCAGCTCACCAGGATGGTTTTGAAGTCACCCTCTAGAAAGTTTCTGAAAGGTGTCAGGAAGTTGATGGCAGCACTCTGGATGAACTCCCGCTCTGCTCCACCAATCTGCTTCTGAGTCTCACCACATTTTACCAGAGCATTGCCTGAAGTGGTAAACGGCACAAAGAAAACCCCACTCCTGTTACAACAGTGGGCAGGGGATTGCACTGTGTCTACAACGAAGGTCTGAATACTTAAGAGAAGGAACACAATAACCTGTGGATCAGTATAATGTGCTCTGTATGAGACCATGGCGGTGGGGCTGACATAATAAACTGTGGATGGAGGTGAAACTGAACTGCTTTCCACCAACAATTTGATACATCTATAGGGCCATGTACTTGCACGGGTTGATAGTCAAACTTTGTGCATACATGGACACACATTTATTTGATGTTTCTGCACAACTTGTAAAAGTCAATACGTAAACAACTAAATTAAATTAAACTGTAAGTATAACTGCTTTATAAAAACAGAACAGTACATATGTTTGGGCTGCATGTGGATTGACTGTGGAGACTCTTCTCTGACCACTGCTGCTTCCACGTTAGCGTTGACAAAACTGATGTCACTGATACAGTAACAGACAGGAAAAGCACAAATTTAGACAATGAAATGCTAAAATGTATTTGTGACCAACAAGGAAGTCCTTCTTCAACTTTTAACCACTGTCTAGTTCTATAAATTAAGGAATTTTAAAGGGAGTAAGTGTGTTTATCAACTTTCACTTGTAGAGTCAAGGTTCATCTAGACATTTTTTGTTTGCCTTTGTAGATTTTTAAACTGAACATTGATAAACAGTAAAAACCACTGCAAGCCACAGCCACCATTTCCCAGAATTCAGTCACACAGCTCAGTGTTTTACTCACCATAGGCAGTTCCAGGACCAAATTCATTTCCTGAGTCAATCATGGACTGGCCCAGCAGCTCGTGGTTGTTCATACGTGTAGGGGCTTTCTTCTCCAATTTCTCATACACAAATTCTTCTAGCCGGACATCTGCAGTTTGCAACAAGAAAACTCAATTACATAGTCATAAGACTACAGTGAGGACGCCAAGGACAGCCAGCCCAAGTAGCCTGACTTACATTTGCCAATTAAAATAGAAATGTTTGTAACAGCAACGCCGACAAGCAAAAACACAAATTTCTCTCCCACACCTGATTGTTTCATGAACACTGACAATCCTACCCAGCATCACTATGTTAGGTTGTATGTTCATGCAGAAAAAGTAGACCACGTTTACAAAGAGTGTTATTAAAGACTGTAACCGGCAGCTGGCCTGTCCGTGTTTGTTGTGCTACAGTGATATGGCGCCATGGTGTGAACTGAGGAGGATGCACAGCTGAGCTTACAGACCTCACAGACACCCCACTTACTGATGTATGTCAAACACCAACATGAAGAAGTGTTTAGCATTTTTATGCTATTTTACTTGTATGCCTTATTGGAAATAAAAACAATACATATAAACCAAATCTGAACTTTCAGAACTATTTGATAAATAAGACAAACGGCAGAATTAAAAATACTGAAATGCTAGTGGATCAATCCACATATTTATTAATCCATCTTCAGTCTTATGACACATCTACCAGTATGTAAGTAAGTATGATAATTAGTCCAGAAACACATTAGCAACGTGACTAACACTTGGTGACTTTCCCTTTGTATAAAGACAACTTAGAGGTAAGGGGTCTGCCCAGAGTGGGTTAGTGTTTTGGTCGGAACTCAGTCCAGCTGAGTTCTTTCCAGAGTGGAAGTGTGCTCTTACTCGGGTTGGGCTGTAGTAAGACTTCTGTCTGCTTCATGATTCTTTCTGTCCAGTGTTTGGTGCTCTCAGCTCTGACCAAAAGCTTCTCCAGATGGGCGTCCAACTCTGTCTTTTCAGCCTGGCCAAGTTTCTCTTCTGTGAACTGACAGAGAAATCATTGTTTATTGCACGCACATAACTTAGCTGAAGATAACGAGCCTGAGGTGTCATGCAAAGTGTTTTTAATGTAAAGTACAAGATAACGTTGGCAAGCGTGATGGACTAGTTTACTAACTCAACGTTAACGTTATCTGCCTAGCTGCTGGTGATAAGTCTATCTTATGGTTCCTGAGGCCTGCTTTTATCGTTATGCTGAACGGCAAAAGCGTTGGCATTTACACAGTCTGACATATCACAGGTACACTGTATAAGTTTACTTTGATTATGTGTATTAAATAAATTTATCTCTGACAATTATTAGCGACCTAACAGCAGCCTCGGTAGCGTTAGCTGTTTAGCTAGTGTTAGCAAGCGAGCTAACGCCATCTGAGCTAATTAGCGGCTAACGCTGGTTAGCAACAACGGTTAAACTTACTTGTACCGCGCGGCTCAGGAAAGTACCGGCGTCTGCTGCTAACCGCTTAACATTAAAATCCATGGCACAGCAGGAAAAATAAAAACTTAATACAACAAATAGCTTGTCTCACAGTCAAACTTCCATCACTATAGAAAATGTCATTGAGGCAACTTTTTGTCGGAGTTCCACCCAGCTGTTGATGTTTACAAAGATAGTATACGGCCAAGATCATTCACATGCTCAACCTCTTGTGTGAGAAAATTACGCGCATGCGTGTAAGACAACGGTGGCAAGATAATCGGGGTCAGTTATTTTTTTCCATCTACCACGGATAACAGGGATCTCTGTACAATGTATCATGCTTCTTATTAAAATGTTGTTGTCAATTTAGATCAACTTTACGGTGGGTGGTTTTATTCTGGGCTTCTAAGAAACATCGCTTATCTCTGGCTCACAAGGTAATTTATTGTTATACAGAGCCGTAGACACTAGTGTGTTTGTTCTAACACAAAAAGAGTAAACAGAAAGAATAATAATAATAAAAAACTGAAATACCGACTACACTGAAATATTAAATCTAGACGCTGTGGTCCTCTCGCGATACCTCACGTATGGGCAATGGAAAAGCAAAGAACGCATGTAGTTGAGGATTATTCGCTTGTTTCATATGTTCCACTAATCTTCTGTTACATTCATGTCATGCGGACACATCGGAATCAGATCACGAAGAAAGCGGACACTATGAATAAAACATAGGGAGATCAAAATGTTCTTTAGAAGCAGCGTAACATTCAAAAAGGCCAGTGTTTATGTTGAGTTTTGCCTGCCCCGGTCCACGGGAGCGCGCACAGCTAAAGTGAAAGCTAGTGGATTATAATTTCTGAGGACATCACTGACGGTCAAATTCACCCAGTTCTGAAAAATCTTATAAAAGACAGTCTGTGCTCATAATAACACATTTAAATTCTAGTTTAAGTTGATTTAAAGTGCCCCTACTGACGATAAGGAATGATTCATTATGATCATCATGGGATGGGTTACATAATTAAATATGTGGAATACAGTTCTTTGGTTCATAGATATGCAGAAAAATGATTGTGTGAGCGCATTATGGAAAAAAAAAAACATCTGCCGAAATTTGTATTCTTTCCTATGTCGGGACCAACCATTTCCCTTTTCACACCAGGTGTGTTAGATGTATGAATTTCACAGTTTAATGCCAAAATGGCCAAACGGGTGTCTCAGGAGAGAGCAGGGGTGCGGCTACAGGGTGGCAAGGAAGGGCAGCTGCCCCCCTTTGTTGCAGGGTCTCCCCACCAGCAACTTCATTTTAGTTTGTCTGATATTCTAAGCTTCAATCACAGAGAGTGACATGAAGACTGTTACGTACTGTACAGTAAATGACATTACATACAACGACTAGTCAGACCAAAACTGCCTAAACTATCTATCTTACACAAGCAGGCTAATTTGATAGCATACTAAATTTTAATAGAAGCCCAACTTGGTGTCAGGGGAATATATATCCTGATTACCAATTGTATTTTTTTTTTTTGGCAGCCTGGATGTTGCTCCCTCCCACCATAACCAGAATAATGACAACATTTTATTTTGACAGATAATCTGAAAAGCTGTATAGTCTGGTATAGTTGATCATGAAATGTGATTTGAACTTATTAGTACGGAATATATTTAGGTAAAAACACCTGCATTGTTACATATTGTGCAACAGGTACCTGGTAGAGTGTATGCAAAGAGTCAGCCAGTACAGAGTCAGTCACAGTCAGTTCATAATAGCCCATATGTGGAGATGATGTCATATATTCAGCACTTCCTTTTTGATAATGTCTGTAGGCATGTATGTATCCACACAAAACTGCTATTTGACCTTTAATAATATTTGATGTGTTGATAAGTAACAGTGCCACAATGTGGACACTATTTCAACAACGTAATATCTTTTTCAAACCCTCCCCTCTTTTGCCTCGAGGACGTGGAATTGGGCAGAACATAAACACTCTTCACGTCTGGATGTAATTATGCCAAACAGCGCCTGCTACCTGCTGTGTGGGAGGAAGTCAGGCACAAGGAGAAATCCATTGACTTCCCCTCTGTAGGACAATCAGCTGCAGCCTTTCTGCTTAGCTGACGTAAAAGTTTCCCCATCCACACATTTGTTCCTGTGGGTTATTCCATCACTCACATAATGCACTACCAATATGACAGTGTACATAAAAATACAGATTTACAGTTTTAACAATTCTTTTTTTTATTTTGGAACAAGCCCGTATAAGCTGTAAAGGTGACTAACGGTCTCCAACAGTAGCTGCACAACACATTTTTGACAACCAAACTATGCCAAAGATATTATGTCTTTGGCTTTGACTTGTGAGAAGGCAGAACAGCTCCTTTGAGGGAGGAACAGTTTGCTGTAGTTGTTCCAGTAGTAAATCTGCTCTTCCACTTCACAATAGCAGAAAGCAGTCAAGGAAAGGAGAAGAAGTGCCGAAAACAGCTGAAACATCCACAATAATGTTTCCTCATCAAGACAAGGCAGTTGACAGAACACAAGACATGAGAAAAAGAAGCAGCTTGGATGTTAGAGACATAAAAGTTCTTTATTTATTTATTTTGCTAAATCTTTGACAGAACATGATTCGAGTTTCATTCAGTACAAGACTTTCAAATGTGTCATAAATTGTCATGTCAAAGTCCACCTACAACTCGAAAAAACCTTTTAAAAAAGGTTTTAAATGCAATTACCTACACTCCATAACCACTAGATCAGAACAGATGGACTCCAAGTCGAAATCAAAGCTGACCTACAACTGCGGATGTTTTTTGACCACGTTTTGGGCGAGCTCCAACGGCAGAGGATATCTGAAGGTCCTCTTCTTCCAAGACTCTGGGATTCCATGGAAACTAAAAAACACATCAAGATGTCAGATGAAAGCCTCACAGGAAGCACAAAGCTTCAAGATCAGCACACTGTCAAACTCATCAAAGCTCCACAATTACACAGCAATGTGCAAGATGATGACCATCTGTAAAGCTACACTGCGTACAATTCTGTTTTCAAAAAGTTTGGATGCTGTGTTTAATGTAAAGAAAAACTAAATGAAAATAGAAAAAAGACAAGATAGCAGCATATTTTAATAGTCCATCCCAGAAGTTAGCATCACCCTTGGTCCCCTTTAAGTTCAGCATCATTACAATTAAACTAATGAAGCCATTTTTCTCTTAGCGCAACCTGAACCAGCTAGTAATCAGGATTTGAATCAACATTAGAATAGTTTTTAAATGTGTCAGGATGAACACAAAACGGCCATAAAAGAGCGAGTGGGTGAGTCTTCATTGTACAGCGTGATGGCATTTAAGGTCCCTGACAACCTCTGTAGTCTCAAAATGCAAGCAAACAATAACATAAAGGTTAACCCACAACTTGTGGTTTTACGCTGGGCTGTGCAACCTCAATCTTTTATCAATCTTCTCATCTGAATCTTGGCAAGTAAGCAAATAAGAAACAGTAAACTCTGGAGAAAGGTGTTTCTTCACTTTCAGTTCACAGATGTATGAAGGGTAACGACACAGAGTTTGACATTTATGAAAGGGAGGAAATAGTGGTTTTAAGTGAGGGACAGCTTAATACTTGTTATTAATGTCTAATTACCCAATAATATCCTTACACTGGTCCTTTCCACCATTTCATCATTTCCTGACCATTAAATTTGCTTTGCTTCTGTATGTTTGGTGTCAAGTGCAGAGCACAAGTTGCACAGGTGAGAGGAGTGCTTCCTTAAACAAGTTTAATCAAAGGTGTTTGATGCTGGACCTTGGTGAAGCAGTATGTATTGATTTCTAAATGTGTACGATTGATTGAGTCTGAATTCTCTTATTGAGTTCACTAAATCTTTGCAGCATCTGTAGGCAGCAGCAGGACAGGTCTGTGGATAATCTAAACTCTGAGATGCACTGTGCAAGGGTAATGGTTGTGCTGTTACACGCGACCATCCACTTTGTTTATTAATTAAATAATGATTAAATAACTTCAACATAACCACACGTCTACATACATCAGAATTGTAAATTAGAATTTGGTTTTAACAGTGTTTACCGGGGTTAGATTGTTTTTTCTGAACTACTATATATACTACATTTCACACATACAGAGAGACACACCACAGCACCCTCTTGAGAAAGGCGGTGTTCTAAGCCTGAGTATTAATTATAAGCATTATTAGAAATCTTGTGGAATTTTCAGTGTGGTCATTTCTGACAGGCAGCTCAGAAGACTTGCTTCTTCTTCTTTGATTGTAATGGTGACTTACAAACCAATGTAAAAGGTGTATGCTGCCACCTGCTGTACTGTATTGGAAAGTGCATTTCTCTATGCTACATTACAGTTTTACTGGCTCTCTAGCTTATTGTCAGGCCTAGAAATTTGGGTATAGTGGAAGTGCCCGTGTTTGCTCCCTTATTGTCAATGTAGCACACTGCTAATGTCTTAATGTCTTTAACTCATTAATTTATCACTGATGATTTAGAAGCTATGCTTATACAAAAGCTAGGGTAGCATTGTTTTGGTACTTTCTGCAGATTAGGATAGAATATGCATGTATATGTTCCTAAATTAAATAAAAGTGTCATATCTTCCATACCTGTGCCCCAAAACAGGCTCCTATGAAGGAGGCTTGGCTGGCGGTGCATCCCCCGTGGCGCATGGTATCCCTGACTGCTTCATCTAAATGGTTCAGTGTCAGCCCAGACTCCATGAAGTGCTCCTAGAATGCACCAGGCAAAGCTGGACATGCCAAACAATAAAAGAAACAGATTAGCAATAAAACATAACATAGAGGGTTGAGTCAAGTGTTCTTGAATTGTGAGAAAAAGTTTATGTTACTGTACTTTTGGAATGTATTCTATATTAGTATGCTATATGAATTGTACAGCCAACTTTGAACAGATTTGGTGAGCAGGCCTTTTTATGTGTACATCAAGCATCTCAACCTTTTAACTCTGTAAAACCTGAGACACTCATCTCAACGGGAGGTGGAAAACAAAAAGGATGCAGGAGGAGGAGGGAGACCATTAGTGAGGACATCAAAGCCGGCAGACCTACTGACAGGAAGACTCTGCAGGCCCTGCCAAGTCAGCAGACCAGGATCCTGCTATTACCGACCAGCTTACCTCATGTGTTTGTGAACACAGCAGGTATGAGCTGTTGGGATGTCCTGGATAGGTTGTCCTTCACCTGGTAGATAGCGCTTTAGAGGACACAGGAAAAGAAATAATCTGAATTGTTTATTATTCAAATACTGGAGCTTATTTATGGCTGTGGATACCGAGTGTCTTCCTTGAGAAACAGATGCCTCACTGCTCCTGAATTGGCTGCTTGTTGAAAAAAAAAGAGAAGAGACTCAGGTCAGCTGGCCCACTAAAAACCCACTAGGGTTGACACACATTCAGTGACAACAGTATATTTCAATTTTTGAAATACAAGAAATAATTATTCTTACATATGATTATGTTCCTGAATGTAGGAGTGTGTGTATCTTCCATTTTTGTTTACATTTCTTGCTGGAGACACATGTTGGATGAGAGATGATGCTGCAAGTCCCCCACCAGAGTGGGGCTAGTTAGAAGAGCATAAGGTGAGAATCATTTGAAAGTGTGGACAGTTTCTACAGTGGTATCTATCTTCTAATCTAAACCCTACAACTTGAAAGTAAATAAGCATTTTTCCAAACACGCCCTTCTAACCAATCAGATAATGTCAGTAACTTAAGCTTAATTAGTAAGTTTATCAGTTTCTTATTTATTATTAGTTTGATAATGTTTCACACCTAGGACGGTAGATGAGCGTAGCAAAGCAGTGGATTAATTTCAAGTCTCATGCTAGCTCTAACTTGAGTAGCATATTGTGGTGTTGAAGTAGACTAAATGTGTGCACTTCACTAAGGTGCAAACCTCAGTGCCCTTGTCCAGTCCTTATTGTTGAGGTTGAATAATAGGTGCTATACTTCCTATTAGTGGAATGAACTGCAATGTATCTTGGGCTGGAATTCACTAATTACTCTGCATAGCTTAAATTATTGACTACTATTTCGATGGACATTTGCCATATTTTTACATTAAGTTAGAAACTTAACAACTTGTACATTCTATGTATACATGTATTTTATTATCTCTGCACAAAGGGATCTCCTGTAAAAGATCAGGAGCAGGTCAATGTTAGACAGGAACATCAGTGACACATTTTACACTAAACATTGGTTTCACATTGTCATTCCAAACCTTGTTGCTATAAAGATACAGATTAAAGCAGCTTCAAAGTCACATTTAGTCTCACCAATGACAGTGTGGTCCAGCTCCTGTGGGTTCTGTCTCTTTGGATCACTGAGCTGAGCCTGAACAGTGTCCAGAACATTGGGATCAGGGCCATTCAGGATGAAATGCTCCAAAAACCTTACACAGTTAAAACGAAAAGCAAATATTAACATGTTTGTCCCCTTGCACTTTACACAGCCAGTCATATTTATTCACTGAACTCTTCACACTTACCTCGCAGCAGCCGGTGTCACAGCCACACACATGGTATTAGTCTGGCTGACCCGTATTGCTTTCTCCACCTTGCCCAGCATCTCAGACTGCCCAGCATATCTGACAGTCTACTTTACAGTCTCAAAAAACACACAGAAATTCTAATAACCCACAAATATCAGCCTGGGGAGGTTTTTACACACCATCAACAACATATTTCCAGTTAACAACACAATCAGTCCCACATCACAACCAAGCACTCATGCAGACCTCATGCAAGTAGTTTCACATGCTGAGTCTCCCAGAATGTGCAGTTAAAGGTTTTAGTACCATGAATCTTCACTGCAAAACCAATTCATGCATCTAATAAAGAAAGCAACCATTGTTACTTTGATAATGAGTGGTGGTTTCCACTGTGTTTGGCTACAACAAGTTTGTCTAACCACAGTTATTTTTGTGACACTTCTATACTGGTGCTGTCATTTAACAAGTGAATACATTTAACAACTGTGGTAGAAACGCTATCACAAAAAGTTTCACTAAAATCTTCCCAAATTCTGACATATCACATGTAGTAAAGTTAGCCATTAGAGTGAATTAAACAATTAGGTGAATGAAGGATTTTCAATTTAAATGATAATAAAGTAAAATAACTACTGTATGCAGTCATGAAAGCTTTCAGGCTTGCGCTCCTCCATGGGTCATCAATAGGGAGGTTGACTTTGGAACCTGAAAAAGAAAGAGAAAGAGAAAGACGCTTGAACTTTCTGCAAATGCAGTTTAAGTTTCTGTAGGTGGAGCTATTTTCTTTGTCTCACCCATGTTGGCGATCACTGCTCATGATGCTGACACAGCTCATCTTACGTTATTCCAAGTCATAAATCTGTCTGCAGGTTACTGTACCCATTGGTGCACTGTGCTGCTGTTATGATGGTTTACATCAGCACTGTATTTATGTGATATCCTGACCAACTATTCAAAACATTGGACAAGAACAGGGAAGTGTGACTGGATGGAAAAGTTTCATAGAGCAGGAATTCCCCATCAGCGGCGGAAAAGCATGATGCACAGACTGTTAGAGAAGCACTCACATCTGTCAGTGTGTCAAAGTACCTCCTTTCGTCCTGTATGGATCATTGAGAGGCAGATTGTACACTGTTCCTGGGCCAAAGAACTTGCAAAAGTGCTTGGTCAAGTCTTCCACATCCTCATCTGCAAACACATAACATGCTGTATCTTTACACAAACATCATGGTACATGTCAGTTGTCTTTACAATTTTAATAAATCTAACATTTAAAGTGGAATTTTACTGTTTGAATAGCACAGAAGATGGCATATTTTGAGTTTATTTAAGTGAAACAGGTTACAGTTCATTACCATTCTTAATGTGGTTTGATTTTACTTGATTTTATCTTTTTTTTTCTCCCTGCTGCCTCATCCTCTTGCTGTTGCCAGATTCCTGACTGCTCACATTCCCAGCTTAATAATTAGCCATCTCGTTATACGTAGTACCAGTCACTTTCCACATTTTGTGGTGTGGACTTCCTTCTTGTTAGGTTGAAATGTTTCACTACACATCCAAGTGGCTTTTTCAGTCTGAAGATAGTTGGTTAGAGACCAGACATTTATGCTCCAGGTTTGGTTTCACTCTATCTACTTTTGCTTCGAAGTACATTAGCAAGAAAAAGTTTGGAAACCTCCACACTCTTACATGTTTGTTTTCAATCAAATGGTTGGAAATGGATTACAAAACATAAAAAGTAACGTTAATTAATTTTGAAGCACAGAATAATGGTCAAATCAAATTTGCATGTTCAACTTTAGCAAAATCAATCCATTGATCGATCAAGCAATCAATCAATGAAGTTACCCCCGATCAGTTGTTACCTAGACGGAATAGCATGCCTCTTCAGTATGGAGTAGTATCTGTGCTGATTGAGGATGTCCTGCACGCGTTGGAGATCAGCTACACCAGCTACACCATATTCTGTCCAGATCATCATGTTTCCACATCCATGCTTCACTGATAGTGTTAGGTAGGTATCTATCATCTTTTCATGAACTGAAGTGAGGATGCAATGAGGCATCTGTTTCTCAAGTACACTCGAACATACTTGTCTTCTTGGACAGATGTGCACTGGGATCCAGTTTCTTCATGTACTTGGAGACTAAAGTGTACACGTAGGCTATTTCTCACAGACAATAACCTTCCTTTCTCAAGGCAAACACTGCTTTTTTTTTGGGTCATTTTTATTTCTAAAACACACTGTTTTACCTGCTGAATAAATTGTTACACATGAATGAGGAAGTTGTCCTTTTCAGTGTTTATTTTTTTAGCTATCAGTGTATGAGTCTATAAAAGTCCTGCTGTTTCAAAACCATTTCTTGCCAGTGTACTGAGTGTATGTATTCCACTTAGAAAACCAAGTATTTTAAACAGTATTGGATTTAATGCTGTTGATAACATCAGTGTAAACATCTAATACATATTTGTTTGACAATTAAAGCTAAACATTGAGGCAAAAAAATATACAGTAACTAATTAAAAATAATCAATTCAGTCTGACTTACCAAAGTCATTTTAGTATAAAATTCCCTGTCAGTGGAAGGAAAGTCATAAAAAGGGAACCTTAGTACCAAAAAGGCAACTTCAGGTTATTGAGTTAGAAAGCTAAAGCATCTTATTGCAATAAACTTTGCAATACATTTTTGCACAGAGGATTTTATCAGTGTTCGCTTACATGGGAAGCATATAAGGCAATAATCTTTTAAAGACCAGTATTTAATAGCAGGCATGATTACAGCAAGTAAGCAGTTTTAGTGTTGGTGTAGACACCTGACTTGAAACAATTGTGTGAATCTATTCTTTAACATATGACACACTGTGCTCTGTGTGAATTTCAGTACCTCTACACTGACTCAGTGACTCCAGCAGGACATACGCCTGGTCTCCGTAGCAGGTCTGCTCGCCCGTTGTTCTGCGGTAGAAAGGATTTGCTGACTGAGGCCGAAACTCGGGACAAGGCTCCAGATCAGACAGAACTTCTTTCAGCCTGTCTGGACTGTAGATCCAGTGCATGGGCTGGGCTGTAAGGGTGTGGAACACGCAGACGCTCACACATTACACAACAAAGACGGAAAAGAGTGGAACATTTAATAGGTTCTTTCTGGATGGAATGGATATGGCATGACCTGTTGTGTATGTGATGGAGGAGAGAACTTGGATCCACTGTGCATCTTACACAGTCATCAAACAAAAACTATTACTGGGATTACTTTGCATTGTTATATAGTATGTTAAAAATAATGTGGTAGTAAAAATAATTAAATAGTGGTCAGTTTATCAGTGCAGCTTTTGTAGAAACTGGCCTTTCACAACAGTATGTCTGAGTCAACATGACTCGCAAGTTACGACAGCACCCCGGAACTTTATCTACATGCAAACTTGTTGCTACAGTTAAATAATGCTACTGATAATGTTTCTGTGGATCCCTCAAGAAAACAATGAGACACTGTTAAATTTCACATTGTGTAACACTTCTAACAAGCTTTTAAGAAGCATTCATCGTACAATAAATAAATCAAACAAGTGTCACTTATAAACTCTTGCGTGCCCCATTTGCAATACACGAAATAAACACAGACAGATCTAAACACAGCATGAAACTGTAGAAACCACATGGCGGTGTCAAAACACACAGAAGGCGTATTGATTATTTGGATGTGGGAAAAGAAAGAAGCACATTTAGTTTGTAATGTGGAAACTGCTGTTGCTGTTATTAAGTCAGAATCAACTTTAACATCACATAACAGTTTATCATACCTGCTTCTTCTGCCACTGCGGCCCCAATAATGGCCCCAATGCATCTGTCTGCTATGCTCAAGGCAATCTGCTTTCATTACAGTATCCACAAGGAAATACTGTGAAACTTTCACTTTGTGTTAAAACATTGTGTTTTAAAAGATTATAAAAAAAACAGTTCCTGGAAAATTTCACTGCTCGCTTTCATTGATTATAATAGAGCCAGCGACTAAACTACTTCTAATTCTAAATATGAAATCTGCTGGTTTGGTATCCACTGTTTATGTAGATACAAAAAATATAGATTGAGCAAAAAGAAGTTACCGTATAAAACATGTGTATTAACTATATTGGATGACATAACATTTGGCTTGGAAAAATTAAGCTTAAATTAAGCCTTTTTAAGACATAATACACAAATCTTAAAATACAATGCATGTATCTTTTCAATTAGTCCAGCAAAGTCCTTGAAACAATGTGACTGATCATGATAAAGTGCTACATGTCAGTGGCAATCAACTTGGCTATTTGTCCTTACCTAAGAAGCTTCTTCTTCACCTTGCAACACTCCACTTGAAATGCTGTAATATGTCGCCTCAGTGTCAGTTTTCTGACGTGGGGAGGCTGCCATCAGCCCTGTGACAGGCACACAGCACACAAGAGATCTAGAAAAACTGTTTATTGTGAGATAGAGGCTGGAGCACTGAAAATAGTTTTAATGCAAGGTTTTATAGATTAAAGACTTAAATATAAGAAAAGTGTCAACCATATTCAGGAAGCAAGCTGTGTTCAATATTAGAGAGGTTATGGGGAGTTTGAAAACATTCATTTGTAGCCACTGTGGTCATCCCATGGTTTTACAGTTTTTTCACATGTTTGGCACTTGGCTAGTGTACAGTAAATGTCACTACTGGTAGTATGAGGTGATACCTGGACCCTACAGAGGTTGAACGGATAGCCCAACTCCTCCAGGACTCTAGGAGAGCTGGACAAGGCCATAGAAGGTCCTTAACCCGTCAACAGGTATCTGCTCTGCTCTGACGAAATTACCTCCAGCAGGCCACTTCATGAAGGTGGCCTGAGGGCCCGACATCCTTTACGGAGGCCTGTGCTCACTGCCCAGCACATGGAGCTTGATTGGCATT
The DNA here is from genome assembly GCF_900324465.2 of Anabas testudineus. Lineage (NCBI taxonomy): Eukaryota > Metazoa > Chordata > Actinopteri > Anabantiformes > Anabantidae > Anabas > Anabas testudineus. The sequence goes on from NC_046611.1 coordinate 31,686,418, forward strand.
TGCCAGAGAACAGAATTGGCAGGGCTGCCACTGGGCCCCTGTGCTTTTCACAGATAAGAGCAGGTTCACCCTGAACACATGTGAGGGACATGAAAGGTCTGGAGAAGCAGAGGAGAACATTATGCTGCCTAGAACATTGTTCAGCATGACAGGTTTGGTGGTGGGTCAGTGATGGTCTGGGGAGGCATATCAATGGAGGGACACACAGACCTCTACAGGCTGGACAACGGCACCCTGAGTGCTAGTAGGTATTGAGATGAAATCCTTGGACCCTACACCAGTGCAGTGGTTCTGGGTTCCTCCTGGTGAACCCAGAACCACTGTCACCACATGAGGTCAATGCCCGGCCTCATGTGGTGAGAGAATGCTGCCAAGTTGCACCTCAGACTCTCTGGAAGCTTGGTGATGATCCAGATATCCAGAGATACCTCTGGGCATCTACAGTCTTCTCATTAGGAGCATGCCTTATTTTTCAGGCCTGCATATAAGCATGTGGGGGGTAAACAAACTATTGAGTATCATTTTGAGTTGCTGGAATGAAATTTCAATAAAATGGACTAACCTGCTGCATCATTTCTACACTTACACATTTCCATAGTGTCTTTAAATTCAGCCCTCTGTAGGATGATCATTTTAATTTCCATCAAAAGATGTGGCATCCTAAACGTATTTCATTTTATTCCTTAATGTTTTATTAAATGACTAGTTAAGATTTAGTTTATTAGTTAAGTTGAACTTAACAAAATCACTACTGAGAATCTAAACTGTTATAACATGTACACGCCAAAGCCCTAAAACGATGAGCCCTGTCCTGAAAAACCCATCACTGGTTATGGATGTCAGCAGTTAGAAATTTGCTGCGCATTAAAGATTAGAAACTATGCTATCTTTGAGGGGCCTGTTCATGAAAAAAACATATGTGAATGCATGTAAATACGATAAGTGTCAGATAAGGTAGAAAGATCAATATTCATAAGGTAAACCTGCAGGAAATGCAGAGCATTTGCTTTCCGGCCACTAGCCACCTCTCATGTCATCTGTGCTATGCCTTCTCTGGCATCCAGCGTGCAGCCACTAGAAGACAAAGCTGGACAATTGCAACTGAGCCACACAAACTCCCTCCATTCTTGTTAAGTCTTCATCTGCACACAATGTGCATCTACGAAAGAATAAGCGTGTTGGCTTCTCCACACTTTTGGCATTCATCCAAATCTTACAAGTCAAGTAAAGAAGTGGAGCTAAAGAACTGGGATGCAGAGAGAGTGAAGATTCTGGGATCACAGTGTTTACAGCTGCAATTGCTGCAGATTAATCTTCACAGCACATGACTGTCTATTTACTCACTGTGTTACATAGTGCCATTTCTTCAGTGAGATTTCTTCCTCTGCAAATCTTAAAGACTCTTTTCTCTGCTGTATGTGCTGTATAAGGTGATATTACTGAAAGGTGTGTAGGTCTTCTCCAGCTTCATATAGCTCTGTTAAAGTGATTACCAGCACATTTCTGCGCACTCTATTCTTTGCAGTTTTCACATATTGGTGTTCCCATATTCCTGTCTTTGTTACATAATGCACATGTTTAGACTGCTCTCATTTTATCATTTGTGATGTTCTTGTTTTCTTCTCCATAAATTGCTGCAGCTTTTTCCTCCGCTCGTCCTAATTCCGCTCGTCCTAATTTAGATGTTACTCCTGTTTACTCCTCAGTCTTCGTGTGGCCTATTTCTTTTGTTATGCTATCAGGCCGACAGGGATCAATAAAAACTTGTTTTAATCTGAATCGTATTGCAGGCACACTCTGCTGCTTCTCATTTATGCCTGTAAAGTGCTCACATCAGTCTTCTACTCTTACAGCTCCACTGGCACTTAATCGTCTTGCCCTAAAACAACTTCACAAAACAGTCCAAGTGTTCTCGGGCAGTCTGTGTGTTTGTCCATGAATTGTATGGCTTCATAATAAGCTGGCATGTGGTAAATACATTCTGCACTAGTCTCAATGGATTTTCATGCCATGACTGAGCACTTTGAACCATTTGATGCCTACATGTTTAACCAGAGAAGTTTGTGTATGTTTCCTCATTTTAAGCACACAACAACTTGGCTCAACCATACTGACTTCATAGACAGGTATATGCATTTGTAGGATAAACACATTAGTAATGCAAATACTTTTGTATTTTTACACAAACTGGATTTGTCTTATTCTTAGAGTGAGTACAGTACACAGATTCTACGTTTTATTTTAAGTTTATTTAACTGAGAAAGTAAGTTCACTTCCTGCCTTGAAAATTCTATTTAAATGTATTTAGGTGTAATACTGTAGTCAGTAATGTTCTTTTGCAAGATCTGAAAATGGAAAACTAGCTGAGTTAAGTTGTCTAATGTTCAGTAAATAAGTTCAGTCAACACAAGATTTTAAGTTAACATGAGTCGTCATGTGAAGATATATTCTTTCCTTTTACATTCTGGGAAATTGTTCTCACTATTTCTCACAACTCAATTTAACTCTCCCGTTGATTCAACTCATCCTTTCAAATGAAAAGATCTGAAGTTAGAAAACTCATGTTTATAAATTGTAAAGGTGTCTGAAAATTTAAATTAGACATTTTAAGGTGAATGAACTCTAGTAACAAGTAAAATTCACACCGAGTTTTTAAGAAAATGTTTATTTGTTAACCCTAAGCCTGAAAACAGAGGAGGGTAGTAACAACTTTTTGTGTAGAGTTTGCATGTTGTCCCCAGGCATGCATGTTTTTTTTGGGTACTCTGGTTTTCCACAGACTAAAGGCAAGTGAGTGGCCAAGCCCGGTCCTCCCAGGCTACTATCCTGTTTGTTTTCAGACCATCCCTGTACGTACTGCTTATGATTGGCTGAACACGCCTGGTCCAGGCACTTAACAGTGGGTAGGGCAAGCAGTTGAAAAAAAAAGCAGGACAGTGGCTCTCAAAATCCAGGATTGGCCACCTCTGCTAAAGGCTGTCTCTATGTGCAGCCCTGTGATACACTGCCGAGCTGTCCACCATGGATCAGCTCCAGTCCCAATGCACCTCTTAACCTCCTTAACAAAAGAAGAGTTTCAAATCGATAGAACTAGTCTAACAATACGCCTATACTCATAGAAGCTGGGGTTACAGTACGTAACCAACGTTATGTTTCTGTACAGGACCCCTGCTAGGTTGACGCAGAAAAGGGAACAACAAAGGAACAATAATAGTTTCCATCATCTCACAATAAAAGTAAAACTGCTGATTGCTTTCTAAAACTATGTACTGTCCAACATCCTTTTTTAATTCCAAAATGAGGAAGCTCAACGTTTAGAAAATCCCTTTTCAGCGAACCTCCCACAAAACACATACACACTTAGAGTAGCTTGAAACCCTTCTGCTCTATCCTCCAGTCTTCAGCATAGAGACAGACAACAGACGCTCTATTGCAACAGAACACCATTTCCTCCCCAAACTTAATGGTTCACTCATGCAAATGAAAGATTTTTGACGGCTTTGATGAAAACACCCAAGATGCATCACTGAACAAGATCATGCAGTGGTTCATAAATAAGACTTCGTAAATGTATAGTGCTTAATAAAATATAATTTAACAATAAACTACACTCTGGTTTCAGCTTTAGGTAGGTAGGGTTCCAGTGGGCTTATGAGTCATAACCACAACTGGCTTTACTCTCATCAAACTTTGAGGAAAGTGTAATTCACTCTCGTGTAATGATTAATTGTCAACGCTTATCACTACCTGTGCAGCTGAGATATCTACACAAGGAGAAGAATTGGGGCATCAAACATAGTCAAATAAAATAAACAAGTCAAACAATCATAGTTAATATTAAAACAGGCCTATCTTTCATGACATCCTATGTTCTGCACTCAGTGTGGCTGCAGACTATGTGTTGTAGGCTACTGTAATGTCAGCACACTGAAGCGCTCTGGGTGACAAGCGGAAGAGGTGAAAAAGTGGGTGAGGGGGGAGGGAGGAGAGAGAGAGAGAGAGAGAGAGAGAGAGAGAGAGAGAGAGAGAGAGAGAGCGAGCAGGGTGCGCTCCACAGCCTCAGTACACCGGACTGTCATCCTTCAGTGGCTGCCTGCCTCTCCTCGCTGCGTGCTCCAGTTCCTCCAGTTCCTTTTTCATCTGGTTCCCGAGGCGTTTCGAGGCAGATCCACTTCTTAAAAAAACAAAACAAAAAACGAGGATCCATTCTCCTGAAGCGCGTCCGGCTGAAGTCAGAAGAATGATGGAGTATTGGAGGCAATGCGCGTTATGGTTAATAAACTGCAAGGTGCTTCCAGCTAACCACCGGGTTACATGGGACTCTGCACAGGTATTCGACTTGGCCCAAACGCTCCGGGATGGAGTCCTCCTGTGCCATCTGCTCAACAATCTGAAATCCCAGTCCATCAACCTCAAGGAGATCAACCTCAGACCGCAAATGTCACAGGTAAGAGGAACGTCTGCTCGTCGCTCCGTCGCCAAACTACAACTTAGCGCCGACGACGAGAGCGTAGCCAGGCTTCGTGAGGACTACGCAAGTTTAAAGTTATCTTTCTTCTCGGCAAACGCATACACACGCTGTAACATCACTGACAGCTCAGTGGGAATGTGAATATGTATTTACCTAATTCGGCATGACACAATCCATCAATTTGAGGTCGGTTTCAAGTAAATGTCTACTTTTTAAAATCTTGGTTACGCCGCTCGCTGCCGCTCCCACGGTGCAGTCTGGTGACGAAAAGCGGCGCAAATAGAAGAGTTTTGAGTGATAATCGGTGAGTTTCTTTACGCTGAAGTCCATGGTTGTACATGCCGAACAAGACGTGCGCCCTTTCTCAACAGGACGAGCTGTTAATTTTACTTTTACGATGTGACTACTTATGACAGAGAGCAATGAAACTCTAAACTGACGTGGAAACGGACGGAATTTGGTATCCACAGAACTCGGTGAACTTAATGCTATTTAGAAGTCCCACTATGAGCGCAAATGAGCAAAATCAGTTTACTCTTATCTTTTTAAACTCCAGTTTTTAATACAAGTTACTTGTAATAACAAATACTGTCACATTGAACCGTTATGCACACAGAGCTCGGAACTCTGCCCCCTGCAGGTGATGCAGACACACGGTGGATCAAGGTGAAGTGATGAGGAGGTTTTGTTGTGGGCTTTCCTAATCAGATAAGTGGATTCATTTCATAGGATTAACAACATGTATAATGAGCCATTTTACGATATCTTTTTATTGAGAGTATGATTAAAAAGCCTGGCTGGAGATAAATAGAGATCTGTGGTCACGTGGTTCCTGTTTGTCAGGTACCATCTGCTTCAATAACACGACAGCCGGAGCTTGGATCAGATTAATATTTGCCTTCATAACAGTGAATCTGGGCGCCTGGCCCTGTGACAACACACTGTGAGGTGAACACTTACCTACTGAGCATGCAGACTTGCTGTAGAAACATTAGACAGCACCAGAAAAACACACACACACACACACACACACACACACACACACACACACACACACACACACACACACACACACAGGCTAAACTGTGTTTGCAATAATAGATATTGGGTGCTCTAATACTCTCATCAGATGCAAAACAGGTGGTTAAGGTTTCAATGTCAGTTTAGTGTTTTAGGTCTACTGCACAACTGATGGAGGGGTAGATTAGGCTTGTTTCCTGGAAAAAGCACTCTAAACTCACTGTCACAGCAGTATGGTCAATATGATATGCTGTTACTGTTCTTTCACAGTCGAACTGGGTATCCGCTGTTCGACTTGTGTGGACAGGTCAAGTGGACAATTTACTAAAGCTTAAAAGATTTTAATGTCATCAGTGCCAATGGAAATCAACTGTCTAAGGATCTGTTTACTCGGAGATTTCTGAGAAAACGAGATCAGGGCTGTAAGAAGAGCCCTTCGGTCCATTTACTGTTAGAAATTATGCTACAGTTAATACTGCTAAGGAGACATTCAGTGTTTACAGCCAGTCATGACATAATGACATAATAATGTAGCTGCCATGTGTAGAAGGGTTGTGAACTTGACTTATGCTGAGTGCCTGGCCTTGCCTGGCCCAGTCTGGGTTATTTATAGACAGATTTAGATTTATGCATGACTGAATGGCTCACTCACACTGAGCCAGGAGAATTAGCATTAGTAGTAGGTTTAGTCACAATGCCCTGTATTTAACTTCAACTTCACATATACAGTAGCAAGAAAAAGTATGTGAACCTTTTCATAAATTTCATCGTTTTCTATATTCATTTGGCAAAAAGGAAATGATCTGATCTCCATCTAAGTCAAGAGTATTAATAAATATAATGTGCCTAAAGTAATAACACAAAGAAATCTGATCTTTCATACCTTTATCGAGAACAACCATAAAAACCCTGTAGTGCTAGTGGAAAAAGTAATAACGTCCAAGCAGTCAGGTATTAACATACCTGGAAAAAAATTATTTTGAGGGTGTGGACTAGATCTACCTTCACTGACAAAACCAATAAAACTTTTTGAGTTTGCTCGGCACAAGAAGAAGATGCTTATGTGAGTCATACCTCACTAAAAGGAGCTTTGAGAGGATCTATGATCAAGAATTGTTGATTTACATGAAGCTGGAAAGTGTTACAATGTCAAAGACTCACCAGTCTACAGTTATTCAACCAATCTACAAATGGAGACACTTTGAGACTGTGGCTACTCTACCAAGAAGTGGGTCGGCCAGTCGAAATGACCACAAGGCACAACAAACACTCATCAGTGAGGTAAAGAAACAACCCAGAGTGACAGCTAATTTGAAGGCATCATTGGAACTGGCTAACATCTGTGTTCATGAGACAAGCAGGGTGTCTATGGCAGGACACTACGAGGGAGAGCCTACTTACTAAGAAGAACATTGCTGAATGTCTGAAGTTTGCGAAAGAACTCATTGAGATTTCAAACCAGTATTGACAAAATGTTTTGTGGACTGACGAAACTAAGATTAAACTATTTGGAAAGAACACACAGCACTACATCTGGCATAAAAAGGTCACTGCATATCATCATGAAAACATCATCCCAATCGTAAAGTATAGTGGAAGAAATTTTGGCCTGCTTTGCTGCATCAGGGCCTGGCCAGCTTGTAGTTATTGGGCGTATCAAAAATTCTTCAGGATAATGTCTGTGTGTCAGCTGAAACTCCCAAATCACAAAACAAATTTCAGAAAAACAAATCAAAACGAAAAACAATCCAACTTTTGGAGTGGTCAAGTGACCCAAAAGAGATGCTATGGAATGACTTAAAGAGAGCCACACACGAGACGTCCAAAGAATATGGCTGAGCTAAAGAAGTTCTGCCTTGAAGAATGGGCTAAAATTGCTCCAGAACGATGTGCAGGTCTTGGTGTTATTATTTTAGGCACTTCATGTTTGTCAATACTCTTGACTTAGATGAAGATCAGATCACATTTTATGACAATCAATGCAGAAAACCAAGAAATTCCAAAAGGTTTGTATACTTTTTCTTGTTAGTGTATATAAACACATACTGTATTTGAATTAATGCTACTAGTACTAGTGCATTTTTCTGGTTAAAAAAGAGAATTTTATGTGGTTCTCTTGTGACTGAATGAAAAACCATGGTGGTTAACTGCAAACTGTCTGCTATAATTGGTGTCTTGGTGTCAGATACCGCTTATAGCAGCAGAGTTTATAAATTAGGAGCTAATGAACTCTTGTGACCTGCCAACCTAGGGTTGTTCAGTCACTGTTGACTGTGTCATATCATAGTACATCTTGCATAATAGAAAAGGCTGAACACTGAATGGACTGATTCTGAAAATGAAAAGGACTTGTACCCAATTTTTGTAGCATGGATGCGGTTTGTGTATGAAAAACATGACGTGGACCAGAAAGTTGTACTTTGGTAATTATGCCACAGGTCTGTTCCCCACAGCAGACTCCAACACTACTAACCTCTTTTACCAACTACACAATGTATGAGAGCTCAGACTCAGACGGGGGACTTGGCTGTGGCACACCATAATTTTAAAAATCACAAACATGGAAGGAGATAATGGCTGCCATTACAGCTAGTACATCTGCACACATGGACATGCACTGGAAATGATGCTGACATTTGATGTACTGTTATCTGGATACTCTAATTAGCAGGTGATATTGTGTTGTTTGTTATGATAGTGTAGTTGTGTTGAGCCACGTCAGTATTGAATATGTAGATGTTATTACTACAACTTTATATGTATGCCAGCGAATCATACCTCATAGCTTTCGCTTTCACACTCATTCACAATGGGTTATGCTGGATCCCACCTCCCTCTGGGAGACCCGCCCCTACCCCCACACCCTCAAAGTCAGATTTACATAACTGAGGGTGGAGTAGCTTCCTCCCTTTGCATAATTCATGAGGGTTTGTGGCGTCTACTTACTCATTGGCCAATATCAACGCACAGGACGCGGCTGTGGCCATCTCATGGGACCCAGACAAAGGCAGTGAAGGGACAGGGCTACAAAGAACCTGTCTGGCCTCCATAGATGCATCTCTGAGGACAAAAAGGGCCCTGAGGGGTTAGACTGCTGCGTAATTAAAGCACAATACATGCAAACCTCTGGAGGGTTCACATGTGTGATACTGGCATCGGAACGGGCTGTTTCTCATTCTGTAACAATCACTGTCTAGATTATTTGTATGGTCTGTATGGTAAGTCAGTTCTATCTAGAAATGGACTGACGCAGCAGCAACAAAGTGACTTCTCCTTGGTGAAAGACAGAATCATTGGACAGCCCATGTTTTATCCATGCATATACGCATGACACTGTGCAATAGTTTGAATGAAGAACTCAAAGTTCTGCTTAAAGTGAAAAATGAATGTCGACCCTTAATTATAAAGTCTACACAAAGCTCAACCACAGCCTCTTGATTTCTACCAGGAAAAACACCACATAACCAGTAGCTGGTGCTCTGTGAAAATCAGGGGTTTAGCATGAAGAGGAACTATGGATTGCTTGACATGGTGCAACAAACTGACCACATGCTTAAACATGCAGCATGCAGTCTTTCCATCCTTCTTTTCCATAAAGTATTTGGGTGGGTGTTCTGCTGAATCTCAGTTTTTACTGAGGAGCTATAAATGCATTTTGAACCCAACAGTGCTAGAACAAACCAGCAGACGATCAGAGAGTGAAATACAGTAGTCACACTCTGCTGAAGGATTCATCTAAAACACATATGCAATTGTCTGAATACATAAGCAATGAGGTCACGTTGGGCTTTAAATTTACTGTAAACTGAATATAAATCTTAAAAGAAACCTGTTAACCCTATTGTTGGCCTGTTTTCCATGACACAGGATTATAAGCTACAGATCAAGAGAATTCAGAATGAATGTTGAGCAGCTGAAACTCTTTCTCTCTCTCTAACACGCACACACACACACACACACACACACACACGTGCGCGCGCCATGAGCCTTGGCGTGCACAGGAAATCAGGAAATAGAATAGAGGAAGGAAGTGAAACTAAACATGCCCTCGTTCAAGCTTAGACCAAAGCAGCGAGATGTCAGACACAATGAGCCGCACTTTGCTCTTCATAGAGCCGGCTTCAAAGACTTCAAGGCCTGTTCTTCATTTCTGTAAAGTGAAAGTGAGAGAAAGGCAGAGGATGAATAGAGTCTAACTTCAATGAGTGTTAAGTGGCAGGAACTAGTTTACAGATCACCATAGAGTATATTAACATACATAGCAAAGCAGGGACACGTATTCACACTTTATGCAGCACAATGTGTAATATACATACTGCCAGGGATCGATGTATTACACTAGAGCATGTTTAAAACCAAACAGATGAGAAGCTGCCATCATGTGGGAAGATAACTTCATTATAGTTACAGTATGGTGTGATGTTTTTAGCAGGTGACAGCACCTGTTGACTAACCTCAGTCAGACTCTATGTACTTTAGAACACACTGAGAGTCCTACTGCATAGTTTCTACATAAAGTGTGTATATTTTATCAAGCTGAGACCAAAGTTGTGTGATGTCAGAGAGTGAAGAGAAAATCTGGTTTCACACAGTGAACTCTCCGTGCAGCAGGCTTCAAAGGCGCCGAGGCTTGCTGTTAAACTTGCAACGACAAAAGTTTGAAAGAGATAGCGTGGGAGAATGAGAAACACAGAGGGGGGAGAACGTCTTGATTTGCCTTTAGTTTCTGCAGTATAGCCGCTCTCCAAGTCATCTTGGCTCAGGGAGCGCCAGTTAAAACGGACAGTTAGTGATTTTGTGTAAAAACGTAAATAAGACGTTAGTTTCAGGTTTGATTTTTTTACTGTCTAAATTTCATGTGTAGTGTATAGGATGGAGATAATGGTATTCATAAAGTAATAAAGTAAAAAAGTAATAAAGCCTATTGTGGGATTGTAATGGTAAGTGAAGGTAGCTCACATTATGCTCTCTTGTGTCTTTTTCCTTCATCCATGTTCTCATTGGATTTGGATGCTCAGTCGTTTAGCTTATTAACATGCTTCTACAAATTAAATCAAGTTGGATTTACTATATAGAGCCCAGCTGTACAACTTTGACTCAAGGGGCTTTGCGATCTGTCGACGACAGCACCCTTTCAGGTAGAGTGGCCTAACCCAACCCTAACAAGCTTTTTTTTAATTTCAAACCCCGTTTAGTTGATTTTGTGCTACACTATTAACAGCACAATACATTAAAGTAAAGAAGAAACATAGAAAACCCTACCCACACCCAAGACAGACAGGACAGCAACGAATCAGAGACGGAAGAGAAACAGGAAGATGCTGAGACTTCTGGGATGAAGATCAGCTAGTCAAACCTGTCATACACCTCACCTGTCCACAAATCTGAGTTAAACATTTTATTAGAGATTTTCATGTAAATGTAAAAGTCACGGAAAACAGTAGAGACATTTTTCTATGTAGCCATTTTGCTTCTCGGAAAGCACATATAATAAAATAGTTCTGCAGTAGAGCATAATTTTTCTATTTGTTGTCCATCATCGTGTGTAAAAAATATTCCTGCTGAGTTGTTTCTATGGCAACAAAAAGGCACAAAACATTTGGGTCGGATTTGATCAGTGATATTTCAGACTTATTCTCATCTACCTATATTGTCTGCACACTCATACCTGTAGCCTACAAAATGTGCACACTAATACTGCACATGCATCCAATTGCATGAGATTAGTATGCAGTATGAACCCAGCTTGTGAGTCTCTTGATGACTGCCCCAGAGTTGCTGCGGCTTGGCTGCCCCCCTTGATTCCCTTTGAAGAAAGGATTGCACCTGTCAGTGTGAAAACACCACATTTCTGAACACATGCGTGCTACGACAGTGCAGTTCGGCCAGGCTGGTTTGTTCCACCGCTGGCACGAACGTAGATATTGATCACGCAAAGACAAGATGATGTTACACCTTGCTCATGCACGTGCACAGAGAGAGAGCAACGTTTCATAATGAGCCACAGCAAACCTGTAAATGCTTCACTGCAGTGCACATTAAAGTATAGATAATGCATATGCTGATTTTATTAGGAGATATCCAGTGGGGGAGAATGTACCTGCAATCAATGTTTATTATGTTAGTCAGTTCTGGCAGTTAATCACTGTTGAGTGCTCGGAGAAAGTCAATACTATCAGTTGTCTTCACTGACGAACACTGACATTGTATGCATGTATAGATACTGTACATACATACAGCATGTATAGAATAACATTTAAACAGTAACTTTACCAAATGATAGTTGAAGTTTTGACCTCTGTTTTTCAGCTTTATGGAAATGTTAGGTTGCTGTGTGCAATGTTGTGAGCAGTCAGAATTTGCAGCTGTATATCCAGATCATACCAACTTAGAACCACTGCCACAGTGTCTGCATCCTTTTCCTGTCGGGGTTGCTGTAGTGGAAACCTGGAGTCAAGCGAGGTGGAGTATCAAGCTCTACAGAAAGTACATAGCGAAATGCCCCAAATCTCCATGTGTCTATATACAGTGTAAGGGATCAATATCAGTTACAATAATGCTGATCCACTTTGACGTGTTTTATCCCTCTCAACCTGTTGCTGCTGCAGCACTGCTCTCTGTCACAGCCATTAAAGTGTGCAAATGTCCTCTGTTTGTCATTTGTTGATGACAGGTGCAGGAGTGACACTGTTGAGTGGTGAAAGAAAAGAAAAAGAAAATCCAACAGAGTGATATGTTTTCAGGATCCCACTGTGTCATTTTCAACACGTGTTCTTCCAGTTATTCTTGGTTTCATATCGCATCATATAAACAACTTATTAATAATATTTTCAAACCAGGACATCCAGTATTTGGATAAGAAAGCTATTAAAGTATGAAGTATTGGCTGAAGTAAAATACAACTGTTATTTTAGTGTGTTTGTGTAACTAAGTACTCAGTACGTCCATGTACAGAGCCTGCTGCAGATGATTGAACCTGTGTCTTTCCAACAGAGACAGTTATATATAAGGTGTCTGTGGTGAGTGAGTCAGGGTGGAAGTGATTGATAGCTGTTATCTTTTGGAAATTGGAATGAGACAGAGGGCAAGACTGTAGATGTACAAGGGATATGATCAAGGAATAGGGACATGGGACTAAAAACCTGCCATTTTTCAGCTCAACTGTCAAAACACTGATATTAAGTCAGGCCCTCACAAACCCATTAGACTCAAACCCACACATGACTGTGCATAGATGTTCACAGCGATACATACATGGCTCAGGAAACCCCACAGCAGAGCATTATACATACTTTTTTAACACAATCTTCGAAAGATGTAGAAATTCAGGGGAGGAGTTGGAGTAGGGGGAGGAGGATGCCTGCTCATCATTCAGTGTTCTTAGTGTGCCTCACTCAATTTATGTGATATTTAGCTCTCCAGTGTCCATGATGCTCCATCACCCTTTCCGCTCACACCGCCAGCATTGCTTTGTTTGAACTGTAACCTCTTGACCTGTGTTGCTGCAGTCATGCTTCATATCTCGCATAGAAACTCATTTAATTCCCTTATCTAGTGGGGGGTGGACTAAGCATCGTTTAGTATGTCTGGGGGTCACTGGGGTTAAAGCTAGAATTGCATGTAAATAGCCACAGAAACACTTATTACTGACGTTGTGGGGGGAGGTATAGCGGTGGATAGGGTGGGGGTGGACATAGTCGAGTTTCCCGTATTGCCTTATCGTCATTACATGAGAGACGTAGAGGTGTGTGGTGCACATGTGCTGTGTAGCTAAAACATCAGCACGTCATCTCCACTTCTTTCTGATTGTTCATTTTAAATGTCGCTACAGCTCATCAGCTGTGTTGTTTGCCAAAACAAAGAAGAGGAAGAGATTCGCCGGCCCTCCTTTTGTTGTTGCCTTTCAGTGTGGTCAGTGATCTTTTCAAAATTGGGCTTGGGCAACATAACAAACATCTTGTGTAGCAGATTGTCTTGAAATTTTCTAGGGCACTTTACCTTCAGAAGAGGATGTGGCTATGTGGTTTAGAGCATGTGTGTAGTCTTCTGCATGACTACTGTGGACACTGTCACAACTGTTTTAACAGTTATTTGATGGAATGGTTTTGGGTAGTATACTTTGTTTTGGAGAGATGAGAAGAACAATACCGCTCTTCATATCTAGGGTTATCAAAATCCACCAGTTGTGTGGTTGGGGCCAGTTAAAAAGAAGGGTTCAATGAATGCACACAATGAGCTTGGTAACATGCTACATATAGAATTCACATAACTCATTAATCTTTCACCAACATCTCAACTGGTCTTGTTTGAGATTGGAACTGGTTCATTTTCCTGTTTTATTTAGAGACACTCCCCATTTCCCATTTATACATATTAGGACTGTTTTAACATTTATAAATCCTGGCACCATATTGACAAGACATCTTAAAGCTATTTAGGAAAAAACGTTTTTTTTATTAATTAATACATTTTAAATAATAAGTGGTGTGCCTCATGTTAAGCTTAAGAAAAGAGCATAGTTGTCTTTCTCTAACCATAATAAAAACCATCATGATGTCATAAAACTAGATGTTTCACTGCAAGATTGGATATTTTGTTGCATATATTTTTTTTGGTAAATGTATTCATATATTCAGGATCAGTGTATTTGTGACTTGTTGTTTATGTTAATTATCAACATATCTATAGTTTGTCAAAAAAAACTAATGTCAGGGGCAGTACTGAGTAGGTCATCTATGTTTTGAAAGCCCTCAGCGCCCCAAAAATAAGGAAAAAAGCAATAAGGTTAGTGAAGGAGGAGGTTAGGGTGGTTGGGTGGCAGATAAAACATAGCACATCGGACAGCAGACAATAGACAATAGCGTTCTACCAGTTCAACAGTTAGTGTCCTAACTTTCTTTAAGCTCAAACCACAGTCTTTAACTCTAACAAATTCAAATCTCTACCGTAGTTAGGGTTTGAATACATTTTTGTGTCGAAATGTAATAAAGTTGTAGCTCAGTGTTTAATATTGCAACTATGATGGTCTTTTGCAGCCTCTAGATTTTCTTGACGAACCTGCAAATAAACTAAAATAGTAAAGAAAACGAGGTAAGATAAAGAGGTGATATACAGGTTGCTGACAACCAGCACGAGATTCATTGATGTGAATGAAAAAAGTGAATGGAAACACCACCTGCACCATCTTCTATGTCTTCTATGTCTTTTTCAGTCATGTGCAGTTTTCATTTCACATTTCTCACGCCCTAAACAAGAGATGAGGAACTATGAGATCAGCTACCACAGCTTGACAATCTGCTGACCACTTGTTTTGTTGACAGTATTCCATAAAATTAAGCTGAAGTGTGTCTGGCCAGGCTGCCTTCAGTGACAGACTCACAGCCTCATACTGAGAGAGAGAGAGAGGGAGAGCGCACTGGTTTCTTCAGCGTCAGCAGACCTTCGCCTACGTTCCACCCATTTCCTGGTTACACAGCTGACAAGGTTTCAACATGACATGGATGTGACCGGATCACTTGGATTGTGATATGTTACCCAGTGGTTAACAGTCACACCACCCAGCACAATGTGACAGACGTGTTTGTCTTAATGGCGTTTTTTCCCTTCATGTTGCATCAGCATGGTCATTTTCCTCTTTACTTTCCCACACTGCTATCATGTGGTAGTCAGGCAGAGAGAGAGAGAGAGCTTTTAACTACTAAATTGGATTCTTTGCACAATTCCCTTTGCAAAAGATCTATCTTTTTGATAGCCGTGAACTGATGCTCAGCAAGGTTTAAGCAGAGGGATGGTCAAACCCAGCTTGTTTCATTGCGTAGATTTATGAGAGAACAAGAAAAGGATTTCATTAAGCTCCACAATACGCACGGGGGCCGTAAAAGGTTCCAGCTTGTTGCTATGGAGCTTTGACTTGTATGAGGGAAGCAGAAACTGGATACATATTGTGAATACAGAGCACAACCTCGATCAAATCAAAAGCGCAGCAGTGAGATGGCTTGTCTTATGAGAATATTTTTGCATTTTGCATTGTATTCCAGATGGTTGGTCTTAGAACTAAAGTGCACTGGTGGGAATTTAAACCCCTTACACACTGGCCTCGAATAAACTATAGATTTTTATCACAGCTGACTACTGTGTGTGTCTGAAGGTTCCAACTGCCATTGCACAGCATAATCTTATTCTACACAGCAAGGTTATTTGCAGATTTCCTTAAAATACAGAAAATAGGTTCAGTAACATTGTTGGATTAGGTAGTTTCATTTTCACTGTGGAATAATGGGATAATTATTTTCTCATTTAATAAATATTTTTCTATGAAACATTAGAAAACACTGGACGATGCCTGCCCTAATTAGTCACGGTCCAGTGTGAGGTCTTGTTTTGTCAAATAAACTGTTTAAACACTTTAAGGCCTGTGTATTGATATTTAAGATTGACAGTCATTTAGTTTATTATAAAGATATCTAATTGTGCATGTTTTATAAGAACCTTTTGAATTAGTATGACCAATATGTGTTATGAGTACTATATGTCACAATATCGCAGTTAGTGCTAGTGGTGTTAATATTTCTAAATGCTTTAAACACATCTTGGTGATCTCTGGACTGCAGCCCAGTGTATTGTTTGATACTGGCTTCAGCTGTATTAATTTGGGCTATTTTGAAAACGAAAAGGTCTTTATTCTATGTAGTTTTCTGAACTACACGTTCCATTACTGGCTTTCCACAGAGTCTTCAACCTCATCTCATGGGCTTCCTCAACAGATGGAATTGTTTACTTTCTTTTCTTTCTGAAAAATTGTGAAACATCAAGTGTTCCTGCGTATGCACAGACAAGGCCATTCTCTTTCTGAGCCCAGAGAGTGGAACTGTTAGTGGTTGCCTCATGCTGCTGCACTCTTGTTAATCCAACCCACTGTCTTCAGCTCAGTGCAGCTGAGAAACTGTCTTTCATATGCGCTCAGTGAAGCTGCTTCCCTCAGATAATCTACTGAGGTCCTCTGGGACCCTGCAGAGTCTCCAGGCAGACAGGATGCGCTTGTCTGATAAAAGAAAGTGATGTGAACAAGTGTAAACATTCAATATTCTACACTTGCTGCTCATTTGCTGCTTTACGCTGCCTCATATCTGCAGGGCTGGGGGCTTTTCCTTTTCTTGTAAAGCCATCTGTAAAGTTTACATTTGCATATGCATTTGATATGTGATGCATGGACATGTGCCACAGAGACAAATCTGACCTTACTTTGTTTGTCAAGATGAGACTGAGTGAATTGTTTTTCAGAGGCTGTTTAACCCCTAACTCCTAACCCTAACTCTCACCTACGCTATGTTAGCAGAGTGGCACAGCGTTGTGCTTGTTTTAAGAAACAGGAACAGCTAATGAAATACATATCCTGTAGACCTGTTACCCAAGTTGAAAAAGAAGAAAGAGGTGTTGATGAAGCATTGACATATGGAAACGTATCCCTGGTGAATTTGAAATGAATAAATAATAAATATATACAAAGAGTTATTTATACCTGTAGATAGTGGACAAAACTGAGACACTGAGAAAATAATCAATAGCAAAAACCACTTCCTCCTGTCAGTAGTCTCATGTGGCTAAAACTGCCACCTTAATGCAAATGAAAGTGGTTTTTGAGCTCATGGTCATTCAAAACAGTGTGTTTTGTCTACCTAGCTGCCACATTAACTGCAACTCTGATATTCTTCTATTTAGTCCCCCTCTGTGTACATAATATGACCATACAGTGGTTTTAATTGTTTTTATTTGCAAACATTTACACCTTAGGGTTGAAGAAAGCACTACTTCTATATGAAGTAATCTCTTAAATCCAGCCCCAAGCAATGTGGTGAACAATGATGTGGCAAAAAACATCACTTTCTGAAACATCTCTTTTGTAATCATCCTCTTTTGTTCCATTCTGTAGACTGTAACATAGGATTTGTCGTCTCAACTTTAACATATGAAAAAGCCAACAACATATTATGCCAAGTAAATAAACAAAACAATACAATTTGTCCTTCTGACATAACCAAATATATTAATTTAATATTGCATGTTGTGTAAAATCCTTGTCTTAGCTGGGTTGATAACTGCTTAGGTAACTTCAACTTAAAAACCAGTTCAGTTCAGCTTCATTAAAATCATCTGTTGTGTAAACCTTGTTTGCTTGTTTATTTGACTTATAATGATTAGTTTATTAAACATTAATGGTAGAAGAACTACAGTTTATTTACTCTATTCATTTCAGATTTAATTTAAAATGTATTTAAGATATACAACAAATTTCCATCAAGAATATCATCTTCAAACTACAAAAAAGAAGAATCTCAATCAGTAGATACTTCTAATATACTAGTTTTGTCTAATTAAAAAATAAGTTCACTCATTGTTAGAAGTTAAAAGACTTTAGATCTTCAACTGTTATTGCTCTTCTTTTTCCACTCACTCCAACCAGTTGAGGCAGATGACCGCCCAGTCTGAGCCTGGTTCTGCTGGAGGTTTCTTCCGTTAAAGGGAGTTTTTCCTCTCCACTGTCGCCTAGAGCTGCTCAAGTGGGGTTGTTGGGTTTTCTGTATAATTCAGTATACAGGTATATTTTTTAAGGTCTTAAATCTTAAACGCGCTATATAGTGGCGCCATATCAATAAATATATAATAATACTTACTTACATGCTTGTTGCTCGACAATCTTTCTATATAAAGACTGGGGTCGGAAAAGCTTACATAATGTTGTGGCTTTATTTCTTAGCTTTCTCAATTATGTTGTGCAGCATGGTGCCTTCTGCAATAAAACCATTAGCTTAACACTTTGGTTTCAGACAATGCATTTTCAATAAACAGCATCCTTATTAGAGAAGTTACTTTATTGATCGTTTGGTTCAATTTTTCTTGGTTAAGGTGCATACTCAGCTTTAATTAAGCTCACATTGTGTAAAAATTAGTTTCTTGGCCTTTTCTTTTTCTCCTCTTTAGCATACTTGCATTAGGCTATTTATTGGCTTTAACAACTTTGTTCTATGAAAATGTATAAGATCATGATGAAGTTAGATAGAAAACTCACCCCATATATTAACATAATTGCCTCTGTGTGTATGTAGCCTATTTAAACCCTGTATATGTTGTTTTGGTGAACATATGTTTTCATTCTGATAATTAGAATTTCTATTATTTTACGTACTGCTGAGTAGCTTGTAAATTTCACACCATGGATCACTAAAGCCTTAAGGTTATAATGTTATTTTGTTATTAAAAGTAACTAGTAACTCTAGTTCTTAAATGCAGTGGAGTAAAGGTGCAAGAATTACCTCAAATATAAATGAAAATGGAAATACTTGAGTAAAGTGAAAATTCCTCAAAATGTACTTAAGTTCATTTAGGTAAATTTAGATACTTTACACTATCCCACTGGAATAGTGTAACTTATATATGCTATTTGAACCTTTTAACTTTGGTCTTTTCTCAAATTCACAAAAACTAATAAATCTTCTGTTTTTAATTTGGTTGTAATGAAAAAAAAAAAAAAACTATACTATGCAGTAATCACTTATCATTATCGATTATCATTAGACATCACAGATTGACAGATGACCAGGTGATAACTGGGATTTGTAGTACAGTAGCATTGAGCTCTTGGCACAAGATGCTTTAAAGATACATTTTTGTTGGAGCTGGACTGCTCAAATTCAGTGTTTAACAAAGCATTTGTGGCCAATGCCACATGCAGTGGAGGACAATCAGAAGAGAACACAGTGGGAGTAAATTACCATGGCACTGACTGTCAAACTGAAGTTGTTGTTTTATGACAATAGTTTAAATTTAGTTTTACATATGTGCAGCAACTATAAATAAAACTATGTATGTGAATTATGGTCACTGACTTTATTGCTACATGGAGTTAAAAAATCTTTAAATTTGCATCTATACAAGCTGTATTTCTTTTTCTGTGCTTATAATACAAATGGTTATATTTTATTGTGATAGTAGGAAAAAAAAGATCTCTACCTTTTGTCTCTTTCCAAGTACCAACCACTCCCCTGGCCTATTTCTAAAGGAAATAAATCATATTAATGAAAGAAGATGCTCTCATGGAGCCTGTAAACACTGATTCATCTATCTTTCAGAGCTGTTGTCCTCCAGAGTCCTCTGCTCCTGCACACCTCGATAAGACAGCATGAAAGCTGGCAGGCAGAGTAGCAAAGCAGCACTGTAACCTATTCACTGATCATAAGTCGCATAGTTTTTTGGAAATGAAAATGAAAAGATAATAACCCATCATGTCTTTCATGCACAATTTGTACATTTCGATGTGACTCACTCACAGATGGACTCTTTCTGTCCTCCCTAACACAGTTTCTGTGCCTGAAGAATATCAGGACTTTCCTGGCAGCGTGCAGCGAGACATTTGGCATGAAGAAGAGTGAGCTGTTTGAGGCCTTTGACCTTTTCGACGTCAGGGACTTTGGAAAGGTAAGGCACGACTTCTCGACAACATAGAAAGAAATAGAGGCTTGGCTCCTGCCTGCGTGGGTGCCATCTGTCCCCGAAGATTGTACTGAATTAGTCAAATGTGCTTTTACGCCCACTCTTATTAGTTATGGAACTTAGTCAAAATTATTTACAAGTGCATCCCTTTTTTGATTTGAATTTTATATTCTAATGAACTAGTTGGTGTGTAGCATCCTGTGTCTGTTCTTCTTTCTGCGATGATCTGTGACATTTCATGTGTAGCCTGTTGTAACATCGGTTTCTAGGACCTGCACCATTTGTGCAGCATGAATTGTGGATATTATTCTGGTCATTACATGTGCTAATAAACAGTCTGAAGTAGTATAGCAGGTTTCTTCACACTCCAGTCAGCAACATGACCCAGCACTTTAATCATGAATCAATCTCATTAGAATAAAAATGCCTGTGTGCAGACAGCACGAGGGGTAAAAGTGTGGCCTTGGGCTCATCGCTTTGTTGGGACACTACGGTGAGCATGCATGCAGCATATTTGCCCTGCTACTGCCTTTGTGACGTCCCCAGGAGGTTTCATTAGACATCACCGTGTTGAGCAGAGAGAGGGTGTTGCTGGACTCTGATGCAAGTTTTGTGAGGCGTTTATTATACTGAAACAGTACAATGTGCTTTGGCTCAAAATGTGTGATATGTGTCATCAGGAAAACAGAGAGACATAATGATGAATTAGCTTTCTGTGCCCTCTATTTAATCCCCATACAATGTGTTTACATGCACTCACATTACCAGGTTACAGTTGTCGTTCTTTAGGTAACTGTCAAGTAAACTGAAAACCTGGTTATTGTAATTGGGGTATGGGATTAGTGAACCTGATTTCCCCAGGTAGATTACTCCCAGAGAACTCAGATAACAATTCATATCAAACAATTCAAATCTGTTGACCATGCTTCCAAACTCAGCCAAAGATAGAGGAGACATCAGATTACTCATCTGCTGCATGTACTGTATGTGCAGATTTCCAGTAACCTGGTTACTTGACTGCCTGTGAACGCACTAAATTTTAAGTTAACAAACATGTGAATGCATTCAGAGTGGGAAACAACATGTTATTAATACTAATATTAATAATAATAGGTAACACAAAATCAGTTTTCAGCTATATTTGTAGTGAATATTTCTATTTTCATATTTTACATCTTAGTTTTAAGTAGCACTTATTATATATATTATATATATATTATAACAATAAAAATACAATAGAAGTGTAAAGTAAGTTTGAAAAAACAATTACTATATTATCTGCTATTTTCATTTTTGTTTTGTTTTTTCTGTCAGTTAATACAGTTAATGCAGTACCAAAATGCAACATGAGAAGATGTATGTTCTTAATAGTATAGGACGAAAATGGAAAAGGTTTTAGTTATGGTCAACAGAACATTTTTATCCTTACTCCAGTGTTCATTTTCAATGGTGTGCTGAGCTGAATTAAGTAGCTGAGAGAATTAAGTCATCTATGTATCAAGTCATCTATAATTAAAACACACTTGCTGTTGGCAACTTTCTTTCTTCAGCCTAGTAGAGGAATATTTTCACATGTGAAGAAGAACCGACAGAGGCTCTAGAAATTCAGTAGTCTAAATGCACATAAATATTTGTTGACTGTTTAGATCTATAGTAGATTAGCATTCCTATTCTTTTTATACACAATTTAGCCCCTGCATACAGTGTAAAACAACAGTTTTTAGACTGATGCTATGATGCTGTCTGTAGAGAGTTTTACATGTGTAAACACAGAAAAATAGACTTGAAATGTAAACTGTGTTTTGGAAAATGTGTACATATATGAACAGATTAGATTGATTGAAATAGAAGTACTTTTGCTGTAAATGAGGAATTTGTTTAGTTTCTCACTCAACAGCTTTCATTTCAACCTTCAAACACTGACTTTTATTCAGGTTTTCTAATGTCTGATTTCATCCTCATTTTCCTCCTGTGATTTCAGTTTGCTCTCTTTAGTGAATCCCATACTGCCCAGGGTGTATTTAACATCTCTGAAATTAGACAGCCCCATAATCCTCGCTTGGCTGGTTCTGCAGAGGCTAATGGAGTGAGAAGAGGAGGAAATGGATGAAGCTGTCACTTACCTGCAGTCTTTTTTCCTGACAGTTTTCTTTTTGTTTTGTTTTAAAAATAGCTGCCGGAGTGCTACTGAATAAAACATCAGACGTGCCTATTTAATTTAGGGTCTGTAAGGTATTTTCCTGTCTGCTGGTGTACAGCACATGTTTTCAACTAAAGTCACTACACACAACATTTACCATAGAGCCTGAAAATTCTTCTTGTTTCCTCTTTGACTCTTGACTAGAATCTAAAGGAGATAAAGGAGCTGATAACGACGGCAGATCTGACAAACAGTTGGTGGTCTGAAATTTAAACTGTTGCAGCACAGTACTACCACACTAGGAAAACAGACTGACAAATACAGCGCTTCTGTCTATAGTCGTTTCCCCTAAGTGCAGGAACATCTGTTTTGCACATCTGCATCATAGACACACGCAGTGTTGTGGGCTCTGGAGGTACAAGAGAAACCTGGCTGCACAGGCCCTGCACTCTGGCACACACCTGGCACAGACTGCAAGAATGAGAGAAAGCTAAAGATATGGAAGCTGGTCCATTTTTTGTTAATCTGCAGTATTTTTTAGGAAATTGTGAGTTTTACAGTACATTTACTGAATAATGTTTTCCGCATTGTATATACAGTGATGTCTTCTGGAGTTCTGCAGTTCTGTTAGTTCATGATGGGAACTCACCTTAAATTAATAGAAGCAGTTCAATAGCTTTACTTACATGCATGTAAAGTTACAATTTTAATACTGTGAACAGACTCTTTTACAACTACAAAAAGGATTACTTTATGGTGGCATTTTCTCTGAGACACTTTCTGAGAGAAACTGCTGAAAGTACTACAATGGAGATGGTCAGCAGCCTTTATCCTGCACATTTTCTCCTGAAATAAGCCGACTCAAATACATATACAGAGAAATTACAGTTCTTCATGAGAAATTTACCTGGGGAAATTGAGTTTCTTTAATCCCCTTAATTACATCAGTGGTCCCCAACCCTGGTCCCCAAGGACCATTGTCCTGCTTGTCCTACTCACTGCTGATTACCTGAATCAGGTGATTTCAGCCTGACTGGAAACACCTGCTCTCAGCTTTGATTGGCTGAAAATACACGATCCAGCCTTGAGGACCAGGGTTGGGGACCACTGATTTACGTGACAGTTAAAAAATCTCTTTTTGTCAAGAAAACTGACTGGAAACTGTTTACTTAAGTACTGCACTTACACCCAGAGAGTGTATGACTAACCGTCTCACTTCTATTTTATTGCCTATTCCAGGCATCTTCCTATTTTAAAATAGAACCAAATTGCTGACAGGCTCCTTCCATAGTCACAGTCACAGGATGGACAGTTGCTTGAATCTTAATTGTGCTGGGTTGTGGATTATTAGTAATTCAACTTTAATTTAGTATCATGTATGAACCAGCCAGAGTTAGCCCATTTTCATTTAGTCAGCAGCTTGTAAGGAGTTCTTACTTTTTTGATATAATGTCAAATAGTATATTTTTAAATATAATGTGTGCAAATTTATATTATTCACATTATTATCATCAGATATTTACCAGACAATTACATGACAATGTGAATTATACAGGAATTTTGTTGAATCAGAAAGCTTTTTTGTTAACATAGAGTTTTATGCTTTTAACTTAATTTAACATACATTTTCTAGTTTTTATTTTCAGAACCTATAAAAAGGAATTGTTGTGACTAGAAGTTTTTTAACTTGAAAATACTAACCTAAATCAATAAACTTCTGAGAGTTCACGAACTCATGAAGGTTACTGCTAAACTGAGTGACTTTTATACAAATTGATCGGAAACACTCATCAATTTGTCTACTTTTGTTCAAATGTACATTAAAATGTTCAACAATGTAACATTTTACATGAAATTAACATAACAGAGGTTTATGCAACAGCTCTTTTTAATTAGGTTGTAAAATAAAACCATATAAACAGTTAAGAAAATGAGCCAAACTATGACAAAGATTTACACAAAACAAATAATCAAGATGACATTTAGTTGTATTAAAGTTGTAAAACAAATTGAATTGTTGGGCTTGGACTTGATGTACAATTTTACAGCATACCTTTCTCTTACATTTTTGAAGTTATATTTTTCATTTCCATATGTAACTAAAAAATGAAATAGAGACCCTCATCCATTATGGCATGCCTTTTCAGACTGATGTATTCTCAGTCTACCAGTAATCCTGCTACTGATTATTCCTATTTTTGCTCATTATTTGAAATGACTACATATATGGGATTTAAATTTTCTGTATTATTATTGTAATTACATTTGACTCCAAAAATATATATTTTATATTGATACAAAAAATTGAGACGAGTTATCGCATTTTTGACACTAAAAATTGACCTAATTATAGCATTATGAGTAATTAAGGCATAATTCTGAAATGTACATGGAAACTGTGTTTAAGTCCTGATTCCGATTCGCCACAGAGAAACAAAGCACACATGGATGATTGATGAACACCCTAGGCTTCATGTGTCTTGATTCCTACATGTTAAAGTAATCAGATCATCTGCTAAGTTCCATTTTATAGACTATGCAAATTTTTCTGCCCCACAATTATCTCTAAATGAGCAAGGAGGTGCCACACCTGCTTGGCAAGGTGGCATTCTCTTGTTTTTGCAGCTGCATCCTATTCATCCGTCAGCAATGAAATCTAAACGTTTACTTCACTGTGCGGCAATTTCATGAATCAGACAATCTTACCTTTATTGAAAATGCAGTCGATAATTAAGTAAAAGCGATCTGTACCCTCAATCAGTGGATGAGATGTATCATGTACCTTTGTGGAGGTTAAAATGAATCCGCCTTTTAAAAGTCCTTACTGTCTTCTAACTTTGCCTCTCACACATTCTTGTGTGGATAAAGATGTTGATTATGTTTTATTTTGGATGGAGTATGGGGGGTTGGGAGGTTGTGGTGGTGGGGTGGGGACTAGATGGGGCAAAGATGGAAATGATGAAGGAGACAAGCAAAGAGGCTCTTATTGATTGGTGTCTTTGTCCTCAGTTGACTGTGATAAATTTAACGGTGGAAACCCACTAAGGGCCGATGCATCTCCCAATCAGCCCTTCACCCCTCCTGACGTCTCTCCCTCTCTTTCCTTTGTCCTTCAGCAATGCTTTCTCCAGCAGATCTGTGTGCTCAGATATCAGATGTCTGCTATGTGCTAATGGATACTTGGGGTTGTATCTTTGTGCTATTTGGCTAAGCTGCAGTTACACTGGTTCACATTTTGAGGCAGGTTTTAAAAGCTACATCATGTCTATTTCAGTGTATTACATTATATTGTCCTGCAATGGGCCTGAATTTAATAGCAATAATCTAGGAGGGGAACTGCTATCTTCAAATGGATTACCAGAATCATTTGTGTAGGAGGTTTTACTTAATAGTTTCGTAGGTGTCCATCAGTTAAACCTGCAATTAAAACTGTGTCATGGATCTGTGAACCCACATAGAACATATCCATTAGTGTGGAATTAGTCTCTCGTAGGCTTAATGCTGTTTTATAGGCTTTTTATCCTGATAGAGAACACAACAGAACAACACCAATATAATGGAGACCATAAAAAGGATGTCTGCTTGGCATATGCACACAAACATTTGCCAATTGGAAACCCACTGCAGGTTTATTGCACGTCAAAGCAGACGCAAAAGCAAACGGTAGGATTTTATTGGCAGATGCCTGTAGAATAAACATCTTCTTGGCAAATATGTTGATTTGTTAAATGCAGTTGTCAGCATTAACAATGATGACTGTCTTCCAATTTTTGATCAGGTATATAAAGATACTGAATCTGCAAACAAATGTAGTTTGATGAAGGGTTAAATGAGATTTTGCAGGCCAGAAGACTTGCACAGTCATACGTCTTGGCTTTAATCTGTAATCAATCCAGACTTGCAACATTTGAACTGTAATCAGAAACCGAGGTGAATAAATGGCAGAAAGGAGTCAAAACCACATCGCCATCTTTCCTGCTGTAGTGCAACATGAGCTGTGTATCGCCTGAGTTCTGTTGGTGTTATAGAGAAAATCTTCATGGTCTAGTTATGTAGAACTGTTTATGATATGGTGGCCATTTACCTTACGTTTCAGCTGGGCTTGAAAAAAAGCTTTTATGTTTGACCTTTGGATGCACCTTCTAAAACCTCTGTGCTGAAAGCTCTGTGGATAATTCATAGACTTCTTCTTCCGGCAGAATCGCACTTGTCATATCAGCTTGCTTTCTTTAAGCATTGATGCACACACCGGCAAAAAAAGAAAAATCACAATGTCAACCCCCCACTGAGCTCCCTGCCTCTCTGCTTAGATTAGATTTTCTCTGATAGTTTCAGGACGTGAGAGAAACTGAACAGGGGAATCGACCAAGGGGTTAAACTGATTTCAGACCTTTTTGTATATTTATTCATATCACCAAACATTTAAACAATATGCCCAACATTCACACTAAAGTTCCAATGTGAAAAATCTTATTTGTGATTTCAGACGCAGGATTAAAAGAATAGGAAAAAAAATAACACGACCCACTCATTCTTACTGGAAACTGGACAAATATTGGCACCAGCTTGGCTTGAGTGAGAGAGAGTCATCTCCACCATGTGTTTCCAGTCGCAGAAAAAAGGGTATAATAGTTGTTCTGCCAATGCTGCTCTGACATTTAAAATGCCACATGGACCTTTTAAATGCGAATGAAGGAATAAGAGGTTTGCATGTTTGTGTGTGTGTGTGTGTGTGTGTGTGCTACCAGTGATTCCCCTGACGACTGACTCATCTCAGGTTTCAGATAGCAGCAGGAAACAGGAAGAGGAAACAGCCACCACAGAAGCCCCCTGGAGTAGTTTGTTTCTATTTGAGTGTGTGGATATATTCAAATTCAACTTCAGGCGTAATGGGACATTTGCACCTGTCTAGCTATCAAGCTCCTCTCCTATGAAACCGATTCAGGTCCCGATTCAGGTATAGGAGACAGACACCATCTTTACTTTTAGGAAAACTTTTTGATAAAGTCCATAGTCAGAGCTGGTTCTGATGGAACAATCTCTTAGTTATGATGCTATAAACTTAGTCTGCTGGGGGACCTCCCCCTTTCTTTTCCTTGTTGTTCTTTTCTCCCTTCTCTTTTTCCTCAAACTAACTGGTCATGGCAGTTGGCCGCTCACCCAGACCCTGCTTCTTCTTGAGGTTTCTCCTGTGAAAGGGAGTTTTTCCTCTCCACTATCACCTAGATCTTGCTCAAGAAGGATTTGTTAGGTTTTCTACATAATTCTATGTAGTTGTTTAAGTTTTCTGTATAATTCTGTTAGGTAGACAGGTATCTCTGTTTTCTAGATACTATACAACATACATGTTTTCTTTCATGTTCTCCAAATCAAAAGTACCTTCTGTGTTGTTGTATTTTTCACCAAGTCCTTGTACAGACATGTCAAAACCAAAATTCTAAACGTATGTGTGTATGCGACACCAAGACTATTGGATTTCCCCTAAGTTTTCTGAGCTTGCCATTGCGATGTTCTGTTACAGGTTCAAGTACCCACTTTTTTTTGCGACCAGTCCGATGCCCCTGGTTGTGGAATTGTATGTCTTAGTGTGATAAAGAAAGTGGTGCCGAAATTTATAGGCTTTCCGCTTTTTGATGTGTGTTTTCTTTGGGAGCGTGTGTTGTACCTCCTTGCCTCATACCAGTTCAAAGGAGCTTCCCATTGAGTGTGTAACACATAAACACAGCAGGTAGCGCTACTACAGTGAAAAAGGAAATTGTTGCACATTTTAAAGGCTTAAAATCCATTTGAGTCATTTCATCTGAAACTTAAAAAAATAAATTAATAGTCATCACAAACATTTGATATGTTGATATTTCCCCCCTTATCTACATGATGTGACTTATTTGATGGTTAATCCAGCTGCTGGAAACACTTCCAAGAGAAGCATAACTGTTACACTGACTTTTTAAGTCCAATACATTTTTCAAGGTCAGGTGTGGATGGGTGGAAGCCAAAACAGGACAAGGTGCAAGTTTAATTTCTGTTTCAAACTAAAAGTCAATATTGTAACTTTACTCATTGCTGTTACTTTATTTTAATGCACGCCAAGACCATTTTCTTAGACCTAAACAA
This sequence comes from Anabas testudineus, assembly GCF_900324465.2. Classification (NCBI taxonomy): domain Eukaryota; kingdom Metazoa; phylum Chordata; class Actinopteri; order Anabantiformes; family Anabantidae; genus Anabas; species Anabas testudineus. The sequence goes on from NC_046611.1 coordinate 31,714,650, forward strand.
CAAATTTTCCATCTAAATGAAACTTTTTTTTCTGTACATAATACATGTAGTTATAGATCTGTGTTTAGTATTGTTACCATCACAATGAATATTTGGAGCAGGGGAGTACTGCTTATATGTTTGCGTTGATGATAGCTAAACCAGACAGCCACTAGAATATAGCATGTCTTGTTAGACATGTCTTTTAGTCTTGTTTCCATCTTTCATGGCGAGGAGGTGTGCTTGTTTTAAAAGTGTGTTGCCCTTACGAGTCTTCAGTAAAATTGTGTAATACCATGTCATTAAACAGTAAGAGCTACTGCCAAGTGGTCTAAGCAGGTAGTGCAGCAAAGAGCTGAACATCTGATGTCTAACACATATGCTTTTCTTCTGCCCTGTTAGCTAATATATAGCTTATATATTTTAACAAATCACTATTTTCACTAACACACTGCACAAAAGATTTTCATAATTGTATTGTAGATCTTTCTAACTCCTTTGAAATGCTCTGCAGACACTTGACTCTATTGTCCTACACTGACAGTGTATATAGTAAAAGGTATGAGCAATAACTATTCAAAATCAATTCTGCCTGCTTGGTGTGAAGCGTTCTGTCTTGTTACTGGATATTGAGGTTAACTGGCCATACAGACATTTCAAGCAGTTACATGTCACCTTTCAATCTAGATCAGCCAGAGAGCATGTAAAGCTAAGGAACTTTGGTTGGGATCAAAGACTTCCAAGTCTGAATCACAGGTCGACAAACTAGCCCTCCCCTTGCTGTCCTACTTTCTGACAGCCCCCCCCCCCCCAGCTGCTATATTGAGTACTTTGCTACCTAGAACTACAGGGAAAGGCTTACATCTCACTGTGACTATATCATACATTAAATGGTTTAGACTGATATATTGGTTTAACTGATATTACATTCCTTGCTGCTTGTTGTTGTCTTTATTTTCTGCTGTTCTTTTCTCTCTTCTCTTTCTACTCACCCCAACCGGTCGAGGCAGATGGCCGCCCACTATGAGCCTGGTTCTGCTGGAGGTTTCTTCCTCTAAAGGGAGTTTTTCCTCTCCACTGTTACCTAAAGCTTGCTCGAATGGGATTGTTGGGTTTTCTGTATCATTTTTTTTATAATTATACTCTGTAAGTTCTTAAACGTTACACTGTAAAGTGCCTTGAGATAACTTCTGCTGTGAATTGGTGCTATACAGATAAAACTGAATTGAATTCATTGAATTTTTTTTGTCTTGTTTAAGTTTTTACTTTGTCAATCAGACAAAGGCAAAGTTGTTTGTTGCTTCATTTCTGGCACAGCATTGCACTTAATTTAATTTGTGGTTTTAAAACTTTGGTGCATGGTCTCAGAGGAGGTGTCAGAAGCTCGTGTTGCAGTATTAAGTGCACTTGGCTTTTGATTTCAGCTTCTCCACTGAAAGCCCTATAGATTGCAAAGGTGCAAACACAGATGAGGCTGATGGGAATAAAATTAGTTTTAAGTATTGGCTCCATTTACATTTAAAACCAATAGCACTAGATAATTGTTATTTTGTCTATCCAGATATTTGAGGCATTTCACTGAAAACTTGCTGGTGCCACTAAAGGAAAAGTCAGGGGAATCACTGATACAGATACAGTGGCAAGAAAACATATTGGAATTTCATGGTTTTCTGCATTCATTTGTCATAAAATGCAATTTCATCTTCATCAAAGTCAAGAGTATTAATAAATATAATGTGGCTGCACAAAATTTCAGTTAGTTTGAGATTTTTAGTCTGCACTATATTGCCTCAGAGCCATGACCACAGCATAGCTAAAAATATTTTGTTCCAATATCTTCAGTTCAACAGTCTCCAATATGTTGACAGTGATAAAACAGATAGCTCCATAGCAGCTTTTGTCAGCCTTCATTTAGGTATTGGATTCCAGAAACAAACCAGCCAAAGTTCTGACATACAGAGTTGTGATACTGCTTACAACTGTACACGATGCATTTAGATTCAGAACATGAACTGCCTATGGTCAGTGTTCTCTTCCACATGGGCGATCAAGCATGGAGATGGAGTAATGTTTAAATTCTCTCTGTTTGTTTCATGCTCTTGGTCCACTATCTCCCTTGCTGTGAGGGAGAGACAGGCTTTCCCTTGGGCACCTGCTGGCTTCATCTAAAAGAAGAGGAGTGAGGGGGATTTTATTTTCAACAAGTGCAATCCCTGTCTTTTACATGCCTTTAAAAACTTTCTTCTAAATCTTTGATGAGGTGCCGGAGGCAGCAGCTATCATCTCGTCAACTTATCTGATCTAGCAGACTTTCACAGGGACCTTTATGTCCTTCTGATAGCGCTGAGATGTTTTTTTCTGTAATATAAAGATTCAGCAGAAGCCACACTGTATGTATGTCAGTGATGCTTTTTCCAGATGCTCATGGCTTCAACCATGAAGGGGGATGGGGGCTTTTCTTTTCTGTATGGCTTACCAGAGGTGTAGGTGGAGTAGGTGGATGCGCCATCATTCAAAGTAGGTGTAATTCATAAAGCTAATCCCCCCTATTGTGAATGCTCAGAATATCTGATTCCGCCTTCATAACATACCAACTGCTGTGTGTTATATAATATGCAAAATAAAGCTGAAGTTTTGCTGAAATCATTTGAACAACTTTAACTTGTTGCGGAAGCTTTGTGATTCATCTCAGATGAAAAGCTTTGGTTTCGAGTTCTCTGAAATACAGAAAACACATGATGTGGATAACAGTGCTTCAGCATTTATCACTGTCTGGGTAAGTTAATGAGAAACAATCCACAAACGGTCACTGTAAATGTATATATAGGTCAGTCTGCTTGTTGCTAATGTGTTGCTATGGTAATAAGCCTGTGTGAGAAATGATGGTCTGAACTTCATTTCAACAGCTTTTGCATATAAAAACAGATGGTGAGTGTTCTTGCCAATCTAGATAATAAATCAGAATTCCACACTCATTATCCCAGCGCATGACTATTTTTCTCAAAAGCCTTAACATAATCACACCTGTTGCAAAGGCACATTGCACAACTTCAAAACAGTCACAAGATCAATATCTATGCATGCACGTATAAGACTAGAATTATTAAAGACATATTTTGCATATTAGAATCAGCAGTTTGCAATTATTTGAATGGACACCTACAGGACGCCCTAACTTTCATGAAATGTGTCTCTATAATGTGTAAAAGAGAATATATTTACTGTACACCATAGCTTATCTTTAGGGAAGTGTTAATCAGCACTAATCAGCATCTCTTCATCTTATTAGGGGCTATTTTTGTATCTGTGGTCATGCTATGCTAACCCAAAGTGAGTGGAAATTATCACTGAATCAAATTCAAAGCCGCCAAGATGCTTTTTATATAAACCCAAATCTAGAATAGCGTTAGATTCATGCAGAACCGCAGTCCTTCACAACCTTGCCATGGCAACTCAGCTATGATTAGTTATCTTAAATACTTGGTGGTATTGACTTTGATCTAACTGCTAGTGTCAGCATGCTAAACTTCTCACTTAACTGATCGACAGTCATTCTAGTCCTCCATCTTGGAGAACATCCCATAGCCCTTATTTAAAGGCAGTAGATTAATACTCTGTTAGATTGAATGTTATATATGATTGGAAACATACTTCTTTACATTGGTACTGGACCTAACTTGTCTGGTTTGCATTATTATCAATGGGTTGCATTATTATTCAGATCAAAGATTGCATGAAGACCAGGTTCAAGGAGGGATGCAGACAGGCGGTGTTGACAGTCGACTTTGTATTTGGTTAATAACCGGTGCAGTTCCTGCACATATACAGTCCCAGCGCCTGAAGTTTTCACCTAAAATCAAAAAGGCCCAGGATATTTTGCACACAGTTCCAACAGCTACAGTAATGACCAACATAATGCTTCTAAAGTGCCATATTTTGCTCTGTGACATTATATTATTCAGACGAGAAGTCACTGAGAGCTAACAAGATCTCGCTCATCCGCATGACTAATGTGAAGGTTCTGCACAGAGAGAAATATTTAATTCTTCGTGATTAAAACGGGAACTCCTCAGGGTATGCTAAATGGCACTAACCCACTTATGCCATATAGATCTAACAAGCTGACTATTTGCAGCCAGAGCGTTAGTAGCACACACCCAGAAGTGGGAAACACATTTGTTACATTGCAATGGGACTCTGGGAGTAAATTTGGTTTCGGCTGGCTGTTTCTGATTACGCTGCTTGTCTGCTGCTGCTTCTGAGCCAGTTTTGGATTTCATCACTTGTTTTTGATGTGTCATCTTAAGTTGCCATCATAAAGATTTCCCACACTTACCATAACTTACATCAGAATTGAACTGGGCCAATAGGATGAACATCAATGAGTGGACCCACTTTTCTGATTTGATTAGCTGAGCTGCTTTGCACATATTAAATCTGCCTTTTGCATCTTTAATACACTAAACCATGAAATAAAAACAGACTAGTGAAAGCCAATATAAATGAGGAGATGATGTTACATTTAAAACAACAGACGACATTGACTGCCAGGATTGAAAGGACTGGAATATGAGAATTCTTCATTTACATTTCAGGCTTTTAATGTCTTGAGCCAGTGATGCAGATGTTTACTTTCTCCTTTGAGGTGGAGGTGGATTTATGTTACTGTCTCACTGGAGTGTTACAGCTCTGGTCAACACTCTAATCTAGCATAGATGGAAGATGGCAATAAAATGGCTCACTTGTGAACTTCTGTGATGAATAGCAGTATGTGGTGCAACAAGATGGATAACCCTGCTTCAGCCTTTGTTTACCTACAGTCAGTATGGTTGTAAATCAAGCACAGCAGAGTGCTAATACTGTGGGTCTTCTGTTGGCCTGAAAACCACCTTACTGTGCTCCAGTAGCTTCATGTTCATGTCTTTGCTCTCCTGAACGGTACAGACCTGCTGGCTTTTCTGTCTTTCTAGCAAGGTAATTACATCACCTAGTGTCCCAGATGTAAAGCACTTCCTAATTAGATGACCACAGCGACAACTAGCAGAAATTTGGACTACATAATATAGCATACAAACAAAATAGTTTTTCTGGAATCATATTCATCATGAGCCCAAAAAATAAGACTCATCTTATATGGTTTGCATTTAAACGTCCACATAAACAATATGCACTGTCAGAATAGTAATAATGATGCTAACTTTTCACACTGTCCATGCCTCCATACCGTACCATAAATCTACATTCTGTATTTATACTGTGTTCATTATAAGTTAAGTGTTGTGTATGTTAAGTCAAAACTGTCCATGTGGACTTCTGTGGCCTCATGTGACAGAATGGTAATGATGACATCTGACTCTCCTCCTATCATTTTTATTTGGAAATAAAACCGCTGTAGACCCTGAAGAGAAAAATCTTTTTCATTATTGAAGAAAGTAGTTAGTTTTTGATCCTGGCCCGAGGCCCAACCTGGGACCCGAATCAGGTTGGTTGCAAATTCAGATGATTAAGTAGCGTATCAGTGCAGCTGGTGTTTGTGTTCACGCTCTGTTTGGGTCTGGCACTGGCTGCACACGGGTCAGATCTCCATAAGTCGATCAGGTCCAAAGTTAAGTACGAAGACCACCACTACACAGTTAACACAAATCTACTACTTTTAAACAGATGGCAAAACAGCAGGGCTATATCAACTCTCAAAAACACTGTAGTTATTTTTATTTAATAGTTGACATGCACATGTTCGTGGCAGTCAGTAGTTTATTTTTGTAGTTTCTTCAACCCTCTGACAGCTAGATGCCAGGGTTACAATCTGTCTTCAGCCATTTGACTCTTCCACTCTAACGATGTATAATGTAACTCTTTCTGTATTCTATGACAGGTTCCTTTAAATTATATCAAACCATCATATGTACCCTGATTAAAGTTTCACAGTATATTGCAATATATTGAGTGATAATCCCTATGTGTGATACGTGATACATATCATATCACCAGATTCTTCTTCATTACACAAGGCTAAAATCAAGTATAGAAATATGTGAGCTGAAAACCAGTCGATCTGTGACTTTGGACAGCTGCTGCTGGGTGAAGACCAGTTCAAACTAGCTCAGTTTGTTTCTAGTTTTTGCAGTTATATGATTAGCTCCTCCACTTCCTTTCTGCAGCGTAGGGGTCTACGGCTGACACAGCAGAATCAAAGGATCCAGAGAGACCAAAAAAAAAAAAAAAAAAAAAAAACAATCCAGAGGAATGTCCATATGGATTTTCACTGACAGCCTCAGGATGTCATTTACAACACAGGCAGCCCACTCAAATGTACTCTTACACTCAGTTATGGTTTTAGTGAGTCTTTCAAGTTTTGGCTTCCCCAGATGAGTCCACACAGACACACAGAGCTGAAATCTGTAGCTTTTAAACAGCACCCTGGTAACTTCACTACAGTGGTTGTTTTGTAGGAGTCTTGAAAGCAAAGTTTATAACCTTAACTGCAAGAGCCCCCCGAGGGAGAATTTTCCCCAGCTGCTTCATTTCATCCACAGTTAACTGTAGGGTAGTGTTTTAGCATATAGGGAATGAAATTGTCATATCAGTGATCTTGCGATGAAACAATGAAGATTGTGTTGCAGATTGGTTAGTTGAGTGGGAGGAGCAATGAGGTTATGTCTTTAGTGTGCCTGGCACAGTGAATTCAATGATAATAACAGCAGTGAACACTGCAATGAGGAGTCATCTTCCCCTTAAAAACACTTGAAATCACCCACATCAGTCTGTAAGACGTATTAAACACTTTCATATGTTCTGTTTGAAAGTGGAAAACGGCTCTCTAATATATATGAACAAAAAGAAATAAAATAGAATAAAAGAATAACAACAGACAATAATCAAACATGAAAAGATCTGGGTAAAAAACCTGAGTAGAAAAACAGCACAATCACAATCACACACTGTTCATACTGTAGTGTGACATACTTACTTGGAGAGACAGATGTGCAAAATGAGGAGCAGCAACATTTCCCTTCTAGTTGTATTGTACTCCCCTGAATATTGTAAGCTGTCCTTGCAGCGTGATGACCCAGTTTACTGTCAGCTGTTTACCCAGTGTACATTACAGTCGTTATTCAGACTCTTCATGATAATAAAATTAAAATAGAAAAAATTGTTGATAGAATGATGTCATGAGGTTTGAGCTTTACAGATGTTTTAACAAAAATCAAGTGGTACAAATTGAAAGAAGAAGGCTGGTCATCTATATTTTTACTATTTTCCCAATTCCCAGTTTCATCTAATTCTATTTCTAATTCCAGAGGCTGTAAAGAAGTGTGGTTATTATCAGTGTTTGGAGCTGCTTTAAAAACACTCTGGTTACCCAATGGAAAAAAAGTGAAGTGATGTTGTTCAAGACTGATAGACGTTACAGTGACTTGTGTCAGGGTGCCTCTCGTGTGGTCAGTTAACTTCTAGGGGATTTTGATGGGGATTATGTGTTTCAGAGGTGCGTGTGTGTCTGTGTTGGTATGACTGGTTGTCAGCAGTGAACAGCCTGCTGATTCAGTCAGTGTGAAATTCAGCTACAGTTACCTCACCTGTCAGCAAAGTGTGGCTTTGACAGATCAGATGTGCATCAAGGCCTCAAGCTGTGTTGGAACATCAGTATGCTTGTTGAACGGTCGGGCGTGTGTGTCTGTCAGAGAGTGAATACCATGCAAATATGTGATCACTTGGGCGCAACCAACGCTATGAATGTGAACATAAAGCAGTCGGGGAGTTTTTGAGGCATGGGTCCTGAGGGGTTCATGTTAGTGGAGGTTGATGTGATTCACCTGGACAGCGAGGACGACCTTGCTTTCGACCTGCTGCTGAGATTAACTTAGAGATGTAGAGATGATGTACTGACTCGAAGCTTGCACTGGTTTTTCACTAGTTGGGCACATAAATGGATAAAGTAAGAGTGTGATGTAGCTGTTTAGGAGAATGGGAATTATTGTCCACCGTCTATGTTCATGAATAAATAGCCTTTTAAACTGATAAGCTTGCACCAGCAAAAGCAATTATGGTCGCTGAAGATGGATCTCTGTACACTTGTGAAGATTTTCTGTTAAAAGGCAGCTGTTTCCAGCTGCAGTGATCATTAACAACATTAGCTACGTCTACTTTGTATTTCTGATCAATGTGATGTTATTCTAATAGTCAAAAATTACTTTTCTTTTAAAAAACAGGAATATTTCTAAAGGACTCCAAACTGACGAGAGATAGTGTGTCTTCACAAGCATGCTCAGTTGTTTGAAGAAACTATGAAAGTGATGCTGTCCATATTAGCCCACAAAGCTGTTCATAGAGAAACTACTGCCTCTGTATGTTTTATGATGAACAAACATGTCACCCAATACAACAGTGGACCTCTATGGTAGTGACAAACAAGCTAAATTCACAAACATGCTGGCCAGTAGACACAATTCACTGTTGCTTTTTGTCTTTTTATAAGATTTGGTAACAGTAATGAGATTATAGTACATCACTGGCCTCATCCTTCAATCCTAGAAAGTGTTTGAGGTGACAGAAAAAGTCCTTGTTAGTGCAGTTACTAAGCAGGCTTACGCTGTGCTTTTTGTTACGTATCCTCTCTGGAGAGCGCTCTTCAAACGTGTTTCTCAGTTAAATGTTTTCTAGCAAGTTCTGCTGTCTTAACCATATGCAGGAGTGTAGAACTAATGCATGCAAAGCAGTATTTGATGGGGAGAGCGGAGGACTAAATGATGCAGGCAATGAAGACCGAGTATAGCTGGCAAGTGTGTGCTGCATTCCAATCAGCTTTACGTCTGTACACCCAAACACTCTAATTATGTATTATGGACGTTAATGAACTGTGGCACTGGTTGCCAAACATTAGCTTGTCACTTTCCCTGAGCCAATCACGGTTTTATTAGCTCCTCTCTATGTGGATAGAATCTTACACACCAACTGCATCTGTGCTCACACACATTCATACACACATGTAGTATGACATACAGCCACACACTTTTTACACCATCTGGCATTGATGGTTACTCTCTATTGTCTATTTAAGGTACAATTGTGTTAAATATTCACACATCCTTTATTTCCAGACGTAAAATGTTACATGGAAAAAGTGTGTAAGAGGAGGCCTGTTGGCTCTCTTCCTGAAATACAAACAGGATTTTGATGACTTGCTTTCCTGCTTTTCACAAATGTTTTATCAAGTTATTAAAAAGGAGAGACAGTGGCTTTAAACTGTTGGACACAGCTTGCTGGCTGATGAACATTTGTATTAAAAACAAATCTTTTAAAGGTGTATTTACTCTTAGAGTAGAATAGCTGATTCAAAGAACTAAAGTGAAAGTGGAGCTTTTAGTTCCTTTCAGCAAAACAAAGTGGAACATCCTCGAGACAGCCTTAGGTCTTTGTGCAGAAAGCAAAACTGTAAAACATAAGCTGCTCCAAGTACGATGCTGCATGCTACGTTTAAATACAGCCTGAGTCAGGAAGCGCTGCAGCCTTTCAAACTACTTCTCTAAAGCAGTGGGATGAGAAAATCCCCTGAAATAACAGTCAGTGAAGGCAGCAGAGGATGCTAACACTGTGTGAAGGTGCTTTCACACCTGCTTGTTTGGTGTGGTCGGACTGACTGAAGCGTTTCTCTCCTGCCTTTATGTCATTTATGGTGGTGAGGAAACCTGGAAGGTTGTCAGGTTGATTCAGTACAAGCAACAGGTGGAGGGATTTGATTCCAAAGTGTTTGAGGAGAGGTTTAGTGATCAGATATGTTTTTACTGATGTAGTGGTAATAATGATGTAGTGGCCTTTGCTTTATAAAATGGCTGAAGAAAGATTGCAACACTGCCATCTATCTGCCACAAATGTTTGCATGTCAACTATTAATTAAAAATTGATAGTGTTTTTGAGAGTCAGTACAGAATCACAGAGCATTACATCACAATATCCAAGTGGATTGATGTTTTCTTGCACCCCTACCAACTATAATGATGAAACTTGAACTTCCGGGTATCAATATAAAAATAAACACTGTAAAACAATTGACCAGAAGCTGACAGATTGCCTCTGACATGCATGCACACATGCTTTGATTCACTCTCCCACGCACCGACACTCATAAACACTCCCTTTCATGTGGGCAGACGCATCCCTCTGCTGCTCTATTTGTGGTGTGAATCATTAGATCCAGCGGTGCAGCTGTGGTCAGACAGGACAGTTTTATTAGCCTCCATCAAAGGGCCAGCCTCCCTGTGTCCCCACTTATCTTCTCTGTGGCTGCTGAGCCTGTGACTCCTGCTGATTAGACACACAATTTAATATGTGACCTTTGAGCTTTTAACTTTTCTTACAAGTTGTCTTGCTTTTTGCTGTTTCAGCCTCACTCCGGGATTTTGGCAGATGACACTGTTGCTCTTCACTGACACGCTCAGTCTTACACTGGAATCCTTGTGACAATTGAATCATGATCTCTTGCATAATGCAATGCTAAGAACAGCAGGGATTGTGTATTTTTGCTCTGCTGACTGACAGTTTTAAATTTAAACTTCTTATTTTTTTGACATTGGTATTAATAGTGGTGTTCTTCAGAAAGTCTCGTTGGCTGGGAGCAGATGGTCAGTGCTGTTGTAAATATGTGTTTCATAGCAAAACGCAACATTACTCGTCCCCCACATTGCTTGCCAGATACAACTGGAAAACCTCCAAAGCTGTGTGCAGCATGCAGTAGAGATTCAGCTTTTGGACACGTTTTACCTGCCAGCTGGCTTCTGGATGTTATGGCCTTCAGTCATTATCGGTGGGAGTGCACCGTCAACTCCGTTAACTGTGTGAGGAGTAATAACTGCAGGGAGGATGGGTGTCTGTGAAGAATCTAAGGACACACTCAGAACCATTTCAGTGCATCCATCAGTATCTGTGTTCATTGCTGCACTGACAATGAAATGCATTTAAATATTTTAACAGTAAACATGTTGCGTTAATATTTAATGCAGAGTTGACATGTTGTAAGAGCATTTTTCAGTTGTCTAATCAGTGAATTCATGTAGTGCAAAAAGATGTTATATACAACTGGTCTGTGCAATTATTCACAATTATGTTCAATTATGCTTTGGTTGCTGAAGGGCACAGACAGTGTTTACCCTCCAGGCAGCTGCTTCAGGACCTGTGTGCATGACTCAGAGTTTGACAGCTCTAAATAAGATCTATAGGTGATAGTTTTGGTTCTTCTTTCTAATGTAACGTGGAGAAAAAGGTTTCCATACAGCATGTCTATACTTAGCACACTGAGCTAAATTTAGAATAAATCTAACTGGAGGCGGCTGTGGCTCAGGAGGTAGAGCAGTTGCCTACAAATCATGGGATCGGTGGTTTTATTCACATGTTGAAGTGTCCTTGGGCAAGATACTGAATCCCAAGTTGCAAAAGGTGAGTCAGGTCAGCTGCATTGCAGCTCTGCCATCTGTGTGTGAGTGTATATGAATTGGTGAATTGGTGAATTGGTGAGACGCAGTGTAAAAGCACCATTTACCATTTTACTAAGCTCCTATAAAGAGAACATACGTAGGTGAAAGCAGCTGATAATCTTGTTTTATTTCTTTTCTATTTTGGGCAAAAGTTTGAATTTGAATTGGAAACGCTGTTTTTTAAGAGCATACATAATTTTTCCCCTGGGTTGTGTCTCTCAGGATTCAACTATCCTTTAGGGTCCATGGCTGAGCATCTGTCTCTCTAGATTTTGCACTGTCTCCCATTCACGTTGGCTGCTAGCAGGACTCCTGTCAGCAGCTTTTGTTTGGTTGGTGGTCCTTGTCAGAGAGAGATGGCTTTGATTGGCTGTTCAGCGTGATGAACAACAATAAGAGTTACCAATGCTACTTCCATTTGCTGCTTCTTATGAGGCATGTCTGACTGACACGGACCTTTGTCTGCTCTCACATTTCTTATTGCAGAAGCCAATCTTTATTTGCTAATGTGCTTTTCTAAATAGAAAAGGTACAGGACAAAAATTAAACATATACACTGTTTAGATTGCTTTTAATCAAGATAAAGTAAACATCAGTCGAGTTTTTATCATAAAATTGTTTGATTTGGTTGAATTAAAAAAAACCCAAAATGCAGCAGGTCCACCAGATCCACGAACACTGGCTGAATAACAAAAATATGACCACACAAGAGTTAAATGTATATACAGTAATTGCCTCTGCTGCCTCCACATATTGCCTCTGCTGCTCGTATGTGTAGTCCCCCCTAACCCAACTTATATAGATTAGCTAGACACATTTTCCTTTGATCGTCAACTGCTGCTAATGAACTCGGCTTGAACTTGTGTTTCTTGGTGTAAATACGCTGATGTCTGCCATGATCATGAAATGGGGCATTTCAGTCGCTGCTATCCACGTTCTGTTTAATGGATGCAAAACACACTTATTGATTACAATGCTTACTAAGAGAGCCTTAAATTAGAGACCTGTGCCTAAATGCACTGAAAACTAAAAAAACTGCTTTAGTCCATCAATCTTCACTGTTCAGCTCAAGCAGGAAGTACATGAATTTTAAATAAGTGACACACTGCATCTTACATTATTAGTCCCAGTGGGAAAACAGTTCATAGCTTATAGGATGTCTGCAGAAACAGCATGTTGTGTGCTACTGTTTATTCTGGTCACTGGTGGGGGAGGGGAGGGGGAGGGTCAGTTGTGTGATGGGTATTGATCTGAGATCTAACGCTCCAGGGTAGATGTATCTACGTTACAACTGTGATGTGATGGTGTGAAAGTCAGTATGAGGGCGTTTACCCCCACTTCTCTGTGTTCCACTGGCTTTAGAAAGCGTCCAGTCCCCTTCACAGTGTGCACACGCAGCTGTGCATTTAATTTGAAATAGATAAAACAGTATTTTGCTTTTTTTTACACGATGTGTGTGTGTGTGTGTGTGTGTGTGTGTGTGTGTGTGTGTGTGTGTGTGTGTGGTGAATACTTCTATGAAGCCACTGCACTGTGCATTTGTCAGTAAATACAGTAGTTAGCCCACAAAAAGGAGGTTGTGTGGTTGTGTACCAGATTGCAAAACGTGAATGACCAGAGCTTCCTGTTTGACTTGAAAATACATATTCAGCTGGTGAGTTGAGTGGCGTTACTGAGGCAGGTCAACCATGCAGCATCAAGGACACTGACAGGGGCTGAGCACAACAGTGTGAAATTACTTGTCATACTAATAGATGACATCAGCCAAAGAGGACACATGATTAACACCACGGCAAAATCAGTGACTGATCAACTCTTGTGACGCTGCCCTGGTCTCACTGTGCTGCTAACTGTTGACACTGTTTATTTCCTCATTGCATCTAAATAGATGAGGTTGCAGAGCAGCCTGGTGGGAAATAGCTATTAAAACAAACCATCTAAAATTCATTCTGCTTTATATATATATTATCTTGTGTGGCCTAAATGACGTTGTGTTATTGGGCACAAACAAGCAGGACAGTTCCACTGTGTGTGTGTGTGTGTGTGTGTTAGTGTGTGGCGCCAGTAGTGGTGGGGAATTATTTGACAATGCTGCCCTCATGTGTCTTCTCATAGAAATGCAGCATCACCGAAATTCCCAAATTCTAACAACCTTCTCCTACGAGTCACAGGTCTGACCTTTGAGGCTACATAGATTTTTTAAGTTTTTATAATGTTAATTATATTGATACAGTGACATTATCTTATTTTAATTGCAGGTTATGGACACACTATCTAAACTTTCCCACACGATGCTTGCACAACAAACTGGAATCAGGTATGTTTATTGTAGCTCAATACACATTATTCATTTAACATATGAAACATTACGTTTATGTTTTGTAATTTTTCCTTTTTAATATAATCTAACATGCATAAAAATGGGCATTTTTCCCTCTATAAAGGCCATTTCCAACAGAGGAGAGTGTTGAAGATGAGGACATCTACAACCACCTGGAGGATCTCATAGAGTGGGTTTCATTTTGGATTATTATACCTTTCTCTAACACAAGATTTTTTATAAAAGCAAAAAACAAACAAAACAAACAAACAAACAAACAAACAAACACTACTTTATAGTCATAAACATTTTAGTTATATGTCATCTTTAGAAGTCTAGTTTCCCATCACTTTAAATTCAAGCTGATGTGGGTGTATGGAGGCCCAAAAAAGACACAAATGAATACATGTAAAAAAAACAAACAAACATTTTGTATTAATGTATTTTTGGCAATTTGTGCTTGCATGTTATTTATTACTTAATGACATTTATTAATTTCCCTGTGTCCCTTTTGGGTCCCCCTACAGCCTGAAGTGGGTGCAGGCAACATTTGTTTTTTGTTGACTGGAAGCCAGCCACCTTCTCCATGAGCTGTGTGGGCTCGGCTCCTTCTTTGCTTTGCCTGTTTTCACACTTTATTCCTCACACACTTTGCACGTTGCAAGTTTGAATAACACATTTTTGCGTATGAACTTTGTTTAAACTTTCGTGAACAAGAGAAATGAACAAAAATGGGCTCCCAGTAACAATTAAACCTGCAACCTGGAGGCTGAAGCTCGAGGCTAAAGTATAGGCTGTGCATGCACAGTACATGAAATACATGGACCCAGCCACATCTTTTCATGAACCTTTTACATCTAAAACCAATCTCTTCAGGAATTACATGAAAATTCAGCTGCACTTTTGGTATTTATAGCTGTTGTTTGGTTGTCACCTCTGCCTGCCCCTAGTGTTGGACTTTAAGGAAAGACTTGACAACAGCCACCATGGCCCCGTCCTTGTTTTAAAGTATATTATCAAAATAACAAGTGATGCTTTTTTACTTGGGAACAAGGAACAAAATCATAATGTTACATAATCCACCCACATAGCAAACACATTTCCTGGCACAATGCCAAGCAGTGCAGCGATCCAAAACTGTGACGATAAAGTATAGATTTCTGAAGGTGCTTGTAGTTTTAAATATTTTAGGTCTCAAACTGCTAGTTGTTTACCATTTATTTTCTTTTCATGGCGCTTTCTGACCAGAATCTTCCATTGATGTTCAGGTTAGGTCAGCCAGAATAGCTGCCCTCTGATTAACTAGACATACATTTATACAGTATACTCCAGCCCACGCGAAGTTAAATGTCACTTCTTGGATTTCAGTAGAAACCAATAGAAGGAGAAAAGGGCAGTGCTGCTGTAAAGGCAGTTATGTAGAAAGAGATCATCTTACCATTTAAGTGCTTGTGGGCAGCCTTACTTTGACACGGTGCTCTGGACTGTGTTTAGTGCTGACAGTTTCTAGAGCAGGAAGCAGCCCAGTAGGAAAACAGCAGCCTGACAGCAACCAGCAGCGGATGGGAGGTGGAAGTGGCAGCCGCTATCAAATGGAACAGAGCCGTCTTCGACACCCAGCTTCCATCTGCTCAGAGTTCCCCAGCTATTAAATAGACATATACAGTACTTCACAGTTTATATCCACCAAGCTGAGCCTGGCTACCACTTCTCAGTGTCACTCAATACTTTACTGTCTGAACAAAGAACGTAAGGCCTTGTCTATGTAGATGCATAAGTTTGAGCATACTGTCAACATCAGCTAGCATGTTGGAGGTGTTCAGGGACCATACACACTACAGTGTTAGTCACCTGTGCTTTGGAAGTGTTCAGAGACTGTTTTAAAATTGTTGCACAGCTTTTCCTACTGTACTGTTATTCTTTACATGTGTGGTGATGTTCTATAGACACATGAGGCCATGTATACTAAACTAAATCTAAATCTGACCCTGCACACTGGACAATAGTGTATTGGTACACAATTTAAAAAAAAAGGTTAAACTTGTGAATCATGCAGAACAGAAAAAAAAAAACAAAGACTTAATAAACACTGAGAATCTTGAGGGCTTCATGTTACCAGACAGGCCTCTCTCCTCATTCAGTTTGCAGCAGCAGCTCTTGCTGCTTTCTGATACCTGGAGAAAATCGAACTGTACAGTAAATGCACTTAACAGTTAAACTGTGGCCGAAATAGGTACATGTGAAAATGTAGTTAAATGTAAAAAAAAAACAAAAACAACCCCAAACACACTCACCTTATGTTTCTTATCATTCTCACAGCTACTGTACAACTCGCAAAATCAATCATTATTGTATGAAGTATATACAACACAGTTAGAAGTAAGATTTTAATTTGAATGTAAACTTGTTTCACACTAATTAGTTGCAATTTCATTACAGTTTTGGCCAGATTACCAGCAAATCATTTTAAAATCTTGGACTTAGTTTGCATTAATTCAATTGTGGAACAATTACTGGGTAATTATTATGTAATTAGCGAGCTGTAATTTGTTTCTTAAGGTCTCACTTCTGTAAATAAAGTGCCAGGATCATTTTTACAGCATTCTCTCATCAATCTACCTAAACCTGTTCATTTTACTGCACTTTACTCAGATGAATCCTGTTAAATCCTGTATGTTTTGCTCTGCATATGAAGGAATGTTGGTCTCTTCATGGCCACAGTTTGCTCAGCCAGTACTGAATCCTCACCTCCATGTCCTGCTCCTTCACATGCTCTGTGTGAACAGTTAGTTTACATCTATATAAAGTACACACACACACACACACACACACACACACACACACACACACACACACACACACTGAGTCATGTTAGCCCACTTGCGAAGGTGCAGTAATTGGCTCTGATGGGAGCAGTCAGAAAAGGCCTGTGGCGTCACACATAAAAGACTTTGGCTCTGTGTGAGTTCCTGAGCCACTTTCACAGCCGTGGATTAAGTGTTGTCCCTGACTAACAAGATTTGTAGTGTGTGGTATTCAAATCCACGTTTGTTAAACCAGAAATGTGCGTGCATGTGCGCTTTTCTGTGCGCAAACCTTTCATGTGGTCGCCGTGATCGCCCGCCCACTGCCAAGACTGGGGATCAAACGGCAGAGTGATGTAATGTCTCTCCCGCTTTGTGTCATGTGTGCCGCAGTGAGAACGAGGTGGAGGATGAGGAAGATCTGTACGACTGTGTGTACAATGATGAAGAAGGTGGGGAGATCTATGAGGACCTGATGAAGACTGAAGTTGCCCCTCCTCCGGTCAGTCCCCCTCTCTTATGTCCCCCTAATACAACACATAAATGTTTCCATTATAGAAATCACCATACCAACCACCTTATTCCTTGGCTTTAGCTTTAGCTGTGTTTTTACTCACATTATACTGAAAATATTTTCTGCCCTAAAAACAGTAATGCACCTTCAGAGGTTGTAAGTAACTAAATACATTTACTCAAGTACTGAACCCACGTACAATTTTGTATACTTGGAATATTTCCATTTGATGTTACTTTTAGTGACAATTCACAGGACAACATTGTACTTTTGACTCCTCAACATTTATTGGACAACTCTAGTTCTTTTGCAGATATAGATTCTTCATACCAAATCAACCAGTCAATCAAATATAATATGATTATGGATTAAGCAGCTGTCAATACATAAAGGTGGTTAAAAGAAGTTCAAAGCACAGCTGCTGTTTTTATTTCGCAACAAGTCACCATAGCAACAAGATTGTTCTCCTTAGTGTTTATTAATAATGAAAATGTTGCTTTATAATTTTCACCTGAAAGTTTGTTTGCAGTTTACAGCCTATTATAAGTTCACAATCAACATTTTGTCCTTTTTTTGTCAACATTTTTTTATTTCTAACAACTAAAGGGTCAGTTTTGTTTCCACAGAAATATTATTTATGAGACACAAGTAGAACAAATGTGGACTAGACTAAAATACTGATGCCCAGAAAAATCACCTTCGTACTTACAGTACATTTTGGAGCATGTACTGTAATTTAAAGTGGTACAGTTTCTTGGCATGGTATCCTTTTTTACAATTAAGTACTCGGAGTGTTGAGTTTGTGTACTTGTACCACTTCTGTGCCTATCACACACTGAGTAATAGTTAGTAGATGAAGCCTTATACTGACTCCATCTGGTTGATGACTAACCATTTTGTCAGCATACAGTAGTAACACATCTGTGTGTGTGTGTGTGTGTGTGTGTGTGTGTGTGTAGGCGCTTCATAAGCAGGTGGAGACTGACATCAGGAGCTGCTGTTTAACGGAGATTAAGCAGACAGAGGAGAAATACACTGAGACCCTGGAGTCTATAGAGAAGGTATGATGTTGGCCTTTACACTAAACATTTGTTGTTTTGAAATGTTCAGTCTAAACATTTCTAAAAACAGGGTCATTTTTTTAATCAAGCTGGTAAGAACTTGAAAACCTGAAATCTCTAAAGCACCAACTTGGCAGCATGATGTCTACATGTGAGCAACAATAATAAGCGCACATTTATCAGTCACATCTTTTTTCATGCAGCCACGTGTAAAACTCAATTTGAAGAGCACAGAATTGATCACATGAATGAGCTCAATCAGAGACAATTAGAGATACAGTAACCCCACGTAAACATACTCAACATGTGCTCTTACATGCCAGCGCAGGTGATGAAGCCCTGGCCACAAGGTGGTGATATAGGCTCAAAGAGCTTCCGTGGTGATTGTCTTCCTGTTTCAGGTTACTATTGACGGACGTTTTTTCAAGCAACACAGTCACAAATGCAGCAATGCGGTAAATGTGTAGCTGGAGACCTGTAAAGTACGTCCAGGTACTTTCATCAACCATGTTTGGGGCCCCTGTGTTTACAAGTGGGATGTTATTCTACAGCTATAATATGTTAAGATATATATCTTAATCAGTTTGACCTGAACTGATATTTGCAAAACCCCATTACTACTAGTAGTAACTAGTAGTTAGAGTAACAAGTTTGATTATACAGCTGTCCTGACAGACTGAATTGAGTCACGTGTGCTGGAGCTAATTTTAGAATTAAACAAACAAGAACAGAAATGAGCAATCTTTAAAAATGTTATTTCTCCCTAGATGTTGGCTGGGTTGTGTGATGTGAGCCCACTTTCTACTGCAGCATATCAAAAACTGAAAGTGAAGTTAACTTTGTCCTACTCCTTTGATTTTATGCAGCGCAAGCATGGCAAGAGCACTCAAAATGAATTTAGCCTCCTCACCACCTGCAGTAGGAGCGACGGCGAAACTGAAAGCCTGTAATCGTCATTATAGCCCGTTTTGGGCTATAATGGAAAAAATAATGAGGAGTGTAACAAATCTGTACTCCCAGAGAGAAGTGAGGGAAAGAATATATTTCTTTTATTTTTGAAATTAGTAGTGGGTAGTGAGCAGTCCCAGCACCACTTAGGCCAAAGTGCCACTGCAAGAATAAAACTCTGAGAGAAGGCATTTTGTTGTGGATGTGTTCTACCTTAGCTTGCACTTTTACAGGAGCGTGGGAGGCCTCTTACCCCACGGCCACAGCCACTTGTCTTCTCCGTCTCGCGTGTGTTCGTGTTGGGGGGAAAAAAAAGGCCTGATTTCCCAGTGGAATGTCTCAGTAGATGACTTTCGATATGAAGTGGATGGTGGAATTTAGTTTGCGCTCGCCCGCTCCTTTGAGATGCCGAGGTGACTGTGCGGCGAGAGTTTTCTGTGAGGAAATCATTAAATTGCAAACTCTGAGAATGAGATTATTGTCGTGACCCAGACAGTCCACCTTGTTTTTGCTGACGACAGCTCTTTGCGCCTTAGCCACTATAACATAACAGATTCTCAGAAAATGACTTTCCCACTCTCGCTCCAGAGGGACGAGCCTCATTCTCCTGCATTCTCTCTCTCCTCTGCAGCACTTTATGACGCCCCTCACCATGTACTTTTCCACGGCTGAGATGGAGAAGGTGTTTGTGAATATCCCGGTAAGTCAGCTACACAGTGTAATAATCTAAGTGTCAGGTCAACATGAGGTCACAGAAATGGTTTACTGAATGTGGAAAAAGCATTCAAACACAGCTGTTCATTCAGCTTTAGCAAATTAAATATCTGCAATAATAATGGTAAACAATATCCAATAACGTGACATGCTGTCATATAATATGTAATGTGCATTATGTGGTTTCGTTTCCCTGTGAAAAGCAATGGCTTAAGAGACTTTTGCAACTATAATTTGCATAGTTTTAAAAGCAAGTTTAGAGTTTTAATGATATGTTGATTGATCAGCAACTGGAGCCATTTTTCATTTTTCAAGTAAAAAATACAAACATTTCCCAATTCTTGCTTCTCAATTGTGCAGCAAACAGAGATATTTATTAGCCCTATCAGGAAACTGTGCTGAGCATTTTTCATTATTTTCTCATTTCATAGACCAAACAGTTGCAGGAGAGGTCTACTAGAGGTCTGCATTAAAACAGCATGTACCCACATGAACGTTTAAACAGGTTTTGCTCACTGTGATCATCAATAATCCTCCTGTTCATGCTGGACATTAAAACATTCTAATGCCCATGTTAAGTGCAGGAAATGCAGTAAATTCCAAATTTTAGCTGAAGCTTTTATGAGTCTTCAAGTGGTTAGCAGCTGAAATGACTTTTTAATACAAACCTTCCTCTTCCTAAATGAGCGTGGGTCTTATTTTTGGCTTGATTTGACTTGTCAACAAATATGTGAACTTATCCTTTAATGAATAAATTAATGAGATTAAAAAGAATGGTGAGAGTAGTTGTGAGTTGCAGCCCTAGATGAAAACACATCAAGGCAGCTCCACAGTAAAGGCTGTTTAATGTGCTGTTTCAGGATCTGGTTAAAGTCCACAAAAACCTACTGCTGGAAATCCAAGACTCAATCCACCACAGAAGTGCCCAAAACCTCTACCAGATATTCATCACCTTCAAAGAGAGGTACACTCGAGTAACGCCTTATAGCCGTTTGTTGTGCTGCATGCCTACACTTTGGGCTTCTTTACTTGTTCTGCTAATTTGAAGCTTCTTCATGTGTTTTCCAGCTTTGTTTTTTCACTTCCACATGTGTTCTAGGTTGCTGATCTATGGGAGATACTGCAGCCACGTGGAAACAGCCATTGCCACTCTGGATGACATCTGCAAGAACAGAGAGGACGTGCGCATGAAGCTAGAGGTACGAGATTCACGTGGATTTTAAACAATACAATTTAAAGCCACAGTGATGAGTGCTGAACTGTGACACCACTGTGAAGGTATTGGTGAAGCTCTAATTGTATGACTGTCAGGGGCTGGTTTACTCTATCTAGGATATGATGTAGAAGATAACCTTCGTTCTTTGATGTCTTTAAACAGGAATGTTCAAAGAGAGCCAACTACGGCAAGTTCACACTAAGGGATCTGCTGGTGGTTCCTATGCAGCGAGTCTTGAAGTACCACCTTCTCCTGCAGGTACAGTACTCCAACGTGTCCTGTCGCATTTCTGTTCTTTTAAAGAGTTTGGATAAAGGTACTATACTTTCTAACAGTAAACAGCCTGGAGTTTAGTTTTATTTTTTCTTAACACGAGGACAGGTTTACAGTTTTTTAAATTCTATCAGAATTAAATTAATTAAAACAAGGTGGCCACATGAACGAGATGCAGATCCTGTTCACACAGGCCTATAACACATGCTTCCTGTGTATAGTAAGTGATATGGGACAAAATCAACCTTTGCAGCAATGTAATAAGGAGTTGGAGGCTTCAGCTTTTTAAATGAGTTAAGTGAATATTTTCCACACTTGAATTGAAACTTTGCATTCTTCTTCTATTGCATCTCACCAGAGAAACACAAACAGGACATTTTTATACTAAACAGACATAAACTTTGGAAAATAGCCATTTGATTTCTGTACCTCAGACAGTTGAAGCCTCCTTTAGTACAGAACGAAGACTCTTTCATCAAAGAGGTTATATAATGATATAGTCATGTCTGCTGTGTTCATGCAGACAGTTTACATACAGATTGTTTAAAGTAATAATACCATTATTAGGTGGGTGATTTTCAGTGGATAAAGAACTAAACAGCACTGTTCCATGGTAACTATGCTAACTTTCTGAGTGTTCATCGCTGCATGCACTTGGCGCTTGTGTCATTTGTATTTTGTCTTCCCAGTTTGTGGTGGACAAGAACACCACACATATGAAGAAAGTCAGTAAAGATGAACCTAAATCAAACTGGGCTCCAGCTTGTGCTGTGATGTCCTGCTGTAGCTTCAAGTTCTTATTGAAAACTAAGCATGAATATGTGGCGTCATCTTTTCCTTTGTGGTCTTATGTTATAGAACTTTTTCTGTACATTGTTGTATTAAATCAAACAACTTAGTGCCTAATCTGTGGTTGAAGTAGTAATAGTAATCCACACTGCACATATTATAATGTAACACTTAGGGGTAGACTGGAATTCTGGAATACACAGAAACTGAAGTATATTCTTTTTATGAGTGAAGGATTACTGTGTATCTTCCACCACTGTACACAACCAGCTGTGTAAAGATGTCCCTTCTCATCTGCTACCTGCCTGTAATGTTTAATTTAAATCCAGACCGGAACGTAGTTAGTTAGACCTGAACTTCAGTGACAGGGCTCCATCAGGGACTTTACCTGCAAGTCACACACAACGTGTACATGCTTGATATACTGCAGGCCTCCACTAGAGGTGCTGTTGTCCATGTTTCAGGCCCTTCTCTGCTTCGTCCTACAGGCTCTGAGACTTGTCTATTTCTGTAGCGTCTTTATGACTGTCAGAGTGAAGTGACCTGCACGTAATTGTTATCTGATCGAGACAATCAAGCAGAAGGAGAGAGAAAATAGATAAAGTGAAGTGAGGACAGAACGAGACAAACACCTAAAGAGAGAGAGAGAGACACAGACAGGGAAGGTATTGAGTGGTGAGAATGTGAAGCTGCACTGAGGCTGTGGAAACTCTCAACAAAGTCAGTGAGAAGTTACTAATGGAAACGTTCCCTTTTTAGACATTATAATGGCCCATGTGGTTCACAGGACTTTTCTTTTACAATAAAGTTTGAACTGGCTCCATATAATATTCTTTTTCTATTACATTTCTGCTGTTTTAGAGCTGATCTGCACTGGCCTTCTGTAGAGACAGCTTTGTTTCTCTTTCTGTATTTAATTTTACTGTTAATAGTGTGTCTGTTAATACTTAATTAGTTTAAATTATTGTAAGCTGTAACTTCATTTTAAATTTGGTAATGTAGAAACATTCTCCTAAAAGCATTTTATTGTGAAGAGGCCTCCTTCAATCCAGACTTTTGGTCATATATACAGCAGTAAATTGTGAAATATAGAGATATTTGCTTCTAAAAGTGTTAGAGTGAGGCTCACCCTAAGTTCTGCTGCTCCTTTTTTATTGGAATTGATAACATAACAACTAACACTTGAAGGTCTGTCCATAGTGCGGAGTGCACCAGATGGTGGGAGAGCACATAGCAAAGCCTGGAGATAGAAGGCTGGGTGGAGCAGAGGAAAAAGCCAAGTGACATGTCACTTTAAAATACTCAGTCAAAGTTTCACACCGTTTCTTTGTGTTGTTCAGGCAGAAATGAGCTGATTTCAACAGGGGTTTTCATTAACAGTCCTAAAGCCGGCTCACTGCCACCCTCTGATCTCACCCTCCTCATGACTGCATGCAAATATCTTGCTGCAAGTAAAAAAATCCTGTTGTGTCAACATAGGCCGAGATCTCAGCGGAGCAGCCGGATAACAGCTAGCTGCAACGAAAGAAGCATCTGCTGGGCTACTTTCTCACATGGTGACAGCCAGAATCTGTGCAACTAATGTCTTGTCACTTCCTCTCTCTCTCTGATTTCCCTCTGTGGCTCTTTCTTTCTTTCTTTCTCTCTCTCTTTTTTGTCATCAATCTCTCTTTCTTCCTCACTGACTCCATTCATCATTTCTCTACCTCCCCCTG
Source organism: Anabas testudineus (assembly GCF_900324465.2). NCBI lineage: Eukaryota > Metazoa > Chordata > Actinopteri > Anabantiformes > Anabantidae > Anabas > Anabas testudineus. The sequence goes on from NC_046611.1 coordinate 31,738,454, forward strand.
AACCCACTGCAACACAATTCCCCCAATGAGTTCATCATGTATGGTCCCGGGCACCAGTGTGACCACTCCCTGCCTCAGTATCTCTGTGGAGGAGCCAGGCTTGATAAATAGGACTCTGTCGTCTTGCTAGTGATAATAATGCCCAGGTTGAGCTTGACTGACACAAGGGATTTGAGCAGTACCAGGCAGACGTATATATATCTCCCTTAGCGACTTTGTGTGTGTGTGTTCTGTTGTGTGAGTGCGTGCGTGTAGGGAACAGTTTGTATTGGCCTGTATGAAGGACATGCATGGCATCCTTCCTTATCCTCCACTGCTGAAGTCTAGATGTCTTGTTTACTCTGCAGCCAGGCATTGGGAAGCAATTTAAGATACACACGTAGACACACACACGAGCAATAAGTGAGTGCACACATGCACACACACACACACAAACACACACTTGTGTATTGTGTATATTTTTCAATCCAATTCAATTTTATTTGTATAGCGCCAAATCACAACAGAAGTCACTTCTAGGCACTTCAGTGTTTAAAGTTTAGGACCTTACAAATATTACTGTATACAGAATTATATAGAAAACCCAACAACCCCACTTGAGCAGCACTAGGTGACAGTATTGTTTATCCCTTGTGGGGACTTCACAAGGACTTTAGTTCAAGTCTGGGAGGCTAATGTTGATCTTATTTATCTGTCTGAATATATCAGACATATCATATATCAATGAAATGCTCCAAGACATGTATTTTATCTTGGGAAAAACTCACAGTACAACACCTGTTTGTAGTGACTATTAAACATCTATTATCAGTTTCTTTTAGATGAAGCTCATGGTTTGGTTTAATTACTGGCTCATCTTTCTCTAACCTTAAGCAAAGTGTTTTTGTTGCTTAGTCACCACAGACGACACCAAGGTTTGAGGATATAACTAAATGATTGAATTCAGTGGATAACACAGTGGTTCGGCCTTGTTAACAGAATAAAGGAGGTTTAACCACTGGATGCTTACTATTGTTTGTATGTCATTTGTTGTCATTTGTTTCTGTCCAACAGGAGCTGGTGAAACACACTCATGATGCCACAGAGAAGAGCGACCTGCGCACGGCCCTGGACGCAATGAAGGTGCATTTACATTAAGCACATCCCAATGAATATTTCTAATGCAATATCTTCATAGTCTTTTACATATAAATACTGAAAAAAACTACTGAAAGTCAAAATTATGGATCGAAAAGGAATTATTATTTTTTTTACTCAGGACCACATGTAATTGCTTCCTTATTTCTACAAACTTTTTACAGGATCATTGAGAGCTGGTCCATAACATTAAGACTTTTGGCTTCCCTTCCTTTATGTGCTGCTTATTATTGCCCACAACAGCCTGTATCAGTGTGTTAATATTGTATTTGATGTCATACTGTCAGTCTGCTATGGAAGGCATCATGGTCTATCAGAAAACACAGCATGAAACATTCCCTTTCATTGCACGTCCACAATGTTAGAGTACAAAGATTAACTAAGACTCACTGGAGTATGCAAGCTCACACCTTTTGAAGAACAAAAATAAAAGACAATTGTGAAATTGGAGGACTTGAATCTCATAATTGCTGCTAAACATTGCAAAGTAAGGAATTTTCTGAAGGAAAATGTATGCTTATGTAAATGAAACTAACCTAATTTGTTTCCTGATTTGTTTACAGGACTTGGCTCAGTACGTTAACGAAGTCAAGCGAGACAACGAGACACTGCGAGAAATAGATCAGTATCAGAAATCCATCGAAAACCTGGTAAGCTGGTAATCTTCCGCATTTAGCTTCTATCCTTCCAGGTAATGAGAAGCTGATCTCAGTGTCACAGTCATTTGGAAATGGCTTTTCATCTCTTCCCCCTCTGCCGCTGTCTCTCTCTCCATCTGTCTCTCTATTTAGAATCACCGTCTGACTAAGTATGGGAGGCCCAAAGGTGACGGAGAGGTGCGGGTGGCCTCGGTCGACAAACGAGCTAAGCAGGACAGGTGAGACGTCAGCTTGAGTGACTGCGCTTTGATTTCTATCAGGTTACTGTGGCTGGAAAACTGCCAGAGAATGTGTGACTGCAGGTCAATGTGCTGTTGGGAACCTGTACATCTTGTAGTTTATGTGTTGAATTAAAGCAAATTTCCTGAGCTGGGTTTAGACCGTCGTGAGACAGGTTAGTTTTATAAAAAGTGCGCAGTCTTGCCCTTCTTCTCTGTGTTATGTTCACCCTCTTATCTGTAGAAACTGCTGGACTAGTATTTTAAAACAACAGTTACCTTAAGCTTGAGACAGTCCATATCTGAACACAAATGTTGCGGAAGCAACCCAGAATATGTCTACACCACGTTGAGTTCCAAGCAAAAAGCCTGTATCATAATGTGTATAGTAAGTCGTATCTTTAGCAACTGCACTCTCAGATCAAATGCTTTTGAAGCTTCCAGCATATTGAGAAGGCAGCTCACATCATGTAAGTAAAGTAAAGCAGTGGTATCCAAAGTAACATGAGAATTTGTTGTTTCAACCACAGGCACATCTTCCTGTTCGATGCCGCAGTGATAGTTTGTAAGCGGCGTGGGGACATCTATGAGATGAAGGAAGTGATCGACCTGCATCTCTTCAAGATCACAAACAACCCCACGTCAGACAAGGAGAACCGAAAGGTCTGCACACAGACATGAGTGGTTGCTGTTTTGCTACAGCTTGATACTGTTTGATTAGACTCGTACAGTTAATAGTACCATTCAACAATACCTGTCTGGCCACAAGTCACATCAGTAGACAGTCTGCAGGCTTAAAACACACCTTCAACTTGAGGTACAACTAACAACATTAATCATTAATAATATTTCTTCAGTAACATGTGAATCTCCAAAGCTACGTGAACCCTGCACCACAGCAGGGAACTGGCACCTATTAACACCTGTGTTTTAAAAGTGACAGGTCTACTGTTAAAATGATTATTTGCAGTGTTTCTTGCACTTTCAGTATATCAGTCAGTGTATTTCTCAGGTCATAGTGGTTCAGGAGTATTTCAGAAACACATCCCAGGAAGGAGAAGCGTAATCGTATGTCTGGTTAAAGTTAGAGAATATAAAAAAAGACTTGTACAGGTGTATAACATCACAGAAATAGATCACACCTCATGAAAAGGTTGCGATTCTATTATGGAAAGTCATGGAAAATTCATAAGAGGTTTGGATCCAACTACACTGAACATGAGTAGGTCTCCCAGGTGAATTCCCCCTCTGACACGCACCTGCCAATGCACATGTCTTTCAAGTTTCAGATCTGGCCCTAGAAGACCTTGGAAAAGATACTGGCACATATTTCAGTCATTTCAGATTTTTTTTTTGCCTGTTTTTGGCAGCAGCTCTTTTTCAACATTTCCCATTTCACTTCCAACTGAGTAACTCAGTACCACTTTTGGTCAGGCCAAATGATGTTTTGCCTCAGACATGAACATTAGCTTCAATTTAATTGAAACTGTGTGTTTTTGCTGGCCAGTCTTGTAGACTACTTACAGTACATAGGGTTAGGATCACGTTCACACAAAAAGTTGAAAAACCTCTTTATTGTGGTGCACACAAAAAACTGTCTGACAGCCCAATAGGTTATTTCTCCACATAGCACTTGTTAGTCCAGATACATCACAGCTGAGACGAAAGTGCAATCCACACCTCTAATTTTATTGTTTTGTGCCTATAATTAGGGTACTTTGAATTATCTAGTGGGATTGTTGGAGTCCCTTTGAATCCACACTGATTCAGTTCACTAGCTGAATAAGAAACTTCTGTATGTCTTCAACACCGAGCTTTTAATTGTCTGGCGTGCTAGCACCATTTTCAGAAAGCCACTTTAAGATGCCATTTGCAGTGAGTTTGCAACAGCTTAAGATGACATTTAATTTCACCTGGGGCTGGATGCCAGACAGAGTCCATTCTGATAGGACTACAACTCTGCAGTGAGCATGCAAAAGTGACGGAACAATATCAGGACTCCCTTATTAATGTGTTGTAAAATAAAAAGAACAAAACAAGCATATCGTAGAACATCCAATCTGCTATAATGGAAGCAAGTCATGCACTGTTGAGTTCATTATTGCCTCTTTATGACTGAGTCAGCAAAGCTCAGAAACCATGTTGGACTCCTGACAAACCAATTAGCAGCACTACTTCAGCATAATGAGCACTCATAACAATTCATCATAAATCATCTTAAAGTTCATAAAGCTGAGTAAAAATTGAGCTAACTTGCTTTTTGACAGAATTTTACAAACATCTGTACCGACACACTGCGGCTGTTCCCTAATGTGCTGCTAAAATGGACTACGTGCTAAAACAATCCTTCCCGCTCCACCAACACCAACAACAAAGTAATCAATAGGAAAGAGTCCTAAATTATTTGCTTGTTCCAGCACATGTTTTACATTGTCTTGTTCATTTACCAGCATCATACTGAAACAGTGTCAGACTAGAACAGTCTGCCGCCGCCCAGATGGTGTTATCATTAAATCTCACTTTGGGCCTAACAACACACACAGTGAATACTAAGTGCCAAGTGGTGAAAAATATTGCCAATCATAATGAGGAATGATATCCAGGCGTGCCAGGAAACAATGATTTGGGTAATGATGGCACTGTAAATAGCAGACACTAGGCTCAGGCCCATATGGGCTTATATATAGTTCTATTTTATGAATGCTGCAGCCACCTCTGACATGATGGATATGATGCACTTTATTTGATTACATATTTATTATGGAAATGCCAAAAATGACTGAAAGGCTGTCTGGAGGAAACAGCAAGAGGAACCTTCAAGTCATGTGGAGATAAAAACCAAATCACCTCAAAGTCGAATCACATCACTTCTGAGAGAACACATTCGGGAAGCTTTTGTCTGACTGCTGTGTTTGGTACACAGCATCTGAGTGTTGCATCTATACTTTTATAATAACTCCAATTATTTGAGATTTGTGAAGTGATGATGGCGTTAAGAATTCTTACTCTATTGCTCGCAGCTCTGGGGAGCTTTTTGTTGACTTTCAGGTCTTTGTTTTGGTTTCCCTGTCTGCAGCTATGTACTGCTCACTTTCCAGCAGCCATGCACCAAAACACCAAAGTGCACCGCCTGGATTTAGATGTGCCAGAACCATCACTGTAAATAGAGCGCTAACAAGCTCACCATATCAGCTAGATAATAACACCAGTGCTCTGTTCATGAATAATAAGCATAAAATGCATAAGCAAAGGTCAGATAGACTTGAGGAAGATCAGCCTTGATGTGGGACCCTTTAAAAGTCCGGAGAGCCAAGCTGACAGAAAGAAAGACAAACACCTCCTTCTTCTCTTTACAAATTGGTAGCTAGACAATACCTTTGCTAAGCGTAAGTCTGGGTGTCCACTGGGGATTCCTCTGCACAGCTCTGCTTTTCTTTTCCATTCTCTTTCAAAAGCTGCACTTCCCTGACAGCACTGTGAGCTTGGCATGTTTTTAGCCTTCAGAACTGAATACTAGAAGTTCAAAACAACCACTAGGAGCCTTAAAAAGTGCATCTCCCAAGCATCTGTTTAATAATGCTGTCTAAAAAAACAGAGACATGTGTTGTTACAAGGACTAATGGACTAATATTTAACCTTTGAAGTGGGTAATGGTTGCTGATTACAGGCCCACTCACCACTTGGGTCCATGCATGCTGTCTGATGTCCAGCAGTTATATGGCACAGCACACACTCTTTTTCTCCTCTCCTTCATGCTCTTCCTCTCTGTTTTGTCTCTGTCTGTCAGTTCTGCCGCCCTCCAACCCTTCAGTCTTTGTGTTTGCTCTCCCCGAGGCATCCCTCTTTCATTTTGCATCTCTTTGTCTCCATCTGTCTCTCTGCATCCTGTCTCGTTCAGCTCCTGCTCCCTCCTGCGTCGTTTGTCTACCCAATCCGCCATTTATTTATTTGCTGTTGGTGTATTTTCTGTCTCAAATGTGTGTTTTTCTTTCCTGTTGCAGTGGTCTCACGGATTCTACCTCACTCACAACCAGGGCCAGAGCGGCTTTGAATTCTTCTTCAAAACCAAAGAGTTGAAAAAGAAGTGGCTGGAGCAGTTTGGCATGGCCATGTGAGTGTGTGCTTACTTTTTGTGCATCCGTATGTGAAAATGTGATATGAGTGACTTTTTTCACAGAAGTGCCTCCAGAATGTCAGATATCAGTAATCTTCTAAGTTTACTGCAGCCATGCTGTGCGATGTCGATCTAATAAACTTGGGTGCAATATCAACTTTCTTGTATTTAGAATGTACAGGGATAAAATCTACTAAATTGTTGGCTGCGAAGCGAGTCAATAACAAATGCATGATCCATCTGCACTGCTACAGTTGTAAACAGTGAAGTCTTGTGTTGCATTGATCAGTGGATCATCATCATGTGGTATTGCAATAGGTTGGTTTTGTCCCATGTTGTCTTACCACTGTTTTTGAGCCACTAAAGTTCCTGGACAGCCCAACATTACAGTGTATACAGGCCTTAAGGCTTTATTTTGTCACTAAAAGCACTAAAAAGCACCAAAGCACCGAAACATAACACTTTGCCCGCCCTGTTCTTCAAGTTTGATCACTTTTGATTTTTGAGAGACACAACACCAAGACAAACAGATAATAGGATGTCAGTCAACTTTAAATTTGAAGAACAACCGTTTTGCAGTTGCTCCACCAATCAGTCAAGTTGCAGTTTACATGCATGTCTGTCCAGACTTATATTCTTCTTCTCAGTACAAGTGACAATATGTGCAAATTGAAATTCTCTCTGCCTTTCTTATACATAGCACTGATGAGAATAAGACATGCATAAGGTCACAGTAACCTTGACCTTTGACTATCTAAATCTAATCATTTTATCCTTAACTCTGAGTTGACATTTATGTCAAATTTCAAGAAATTACTCAGATGGTCCTGAGATATCTTTTTCACGAGAATGGGGCAGAGGGACATAAGGATAGACAGACCATCTAAAAACATAATATCTCTGGACGTGGGTGTCACCTGTGTGGAGGCATAAGAGGAAAATGCTCATAGCAACATAAAATAAAATTAAAACTCATGCCTTTGTAGTATAAAAGGTGTGCACATACGTCTATAATCAAAAACCTAAAAACAAAGTGAATAAATGTCTTAGAGGATGTGGACAGTTAGGCAAGCAATGCAGGTGTATGAGTCCTGTGTTTCATGTCTAGTAAGGGCTCTGGAATCAGGTGGGACCATGAAGTAAAGCTGCGTTTCAGTGAAATCAAAACCACTTTACTCATGGAAACCAAGACGTGCACGGGGATGATGAAAGCGGTAACAAAGGCATTGGCAGATGGCCCAATAAGCAAAGTAGAACGTGCTTACAAACAGATCACAGATGTATTAATGAAGCTCCTGATAAGTGATAGATTTTCTTTTTTTCTAATATTAAAGGGAGAGAACGGGTACTCAGAAGCAGAGTAAAGGTGTGGTGAAGATCAGGCACATCAGGGTCTACAGCTGCATTTCAGATTCTAAAATGTCCAACATACTACTTAGAAAAAGGTGGTGTTTAAGGTACAATGGAAATTGTAAATAAAATGTTGGATCACCTTACAGCTTTGATTACAACTTAAACCTGGGATAGCATTTATTATCATTTGGTATTCTTTAAATGTGACAGAAAACATTTCAGATCATTTAGATTGTAAGAATTCTATATTAATCATTTTTGTAAATCTGACAAGAAAATGATCCATCCATGATGCAGCACTGATGATGCATCCCCTGAACTGTTGTTATAAGCAGGAAAAATGATGGTATTATTCCAACACTGCAAATATAATTATTATTATCTCCGGTTATGTGTTAATAATTTTTTTTTTTTGTGGGAAGAAAAATTGTGAACAATCTCTTTTTCACTCTAAACCCTGACCACAGACTACAGACAAAAACAAATTGCTCCCAGTCTCCCTTGAGCTGAGATACCTGTTAAAGGTAAAGGCTATTGTTAGCCATCTAACATCCAATGATAGCAGCAGCAATTAGTTAGGATCAGTGGGGCTGTCAAACAAGTGCATTTATGCTGAAATATTGTAATTAACAAATGAGAACAAAAGTATAAAGGCTGCAAATAAAGGCAACAAGCTCTAACAGGAAGTGGAGAAAAGGATTAGGAAGATGAAGCGTGGTACGATGTGAGACTGAGGAACAGGGGCTTTGGCTGATTAACTTTCGGGGCTGAATTAACGAGCTGTGAGAATAGAGAGGCGTTGCCAGATAATCACATGCTCCCACAGTGCTGCCTATTAGCTGATCTGTGAACAGTTGTTTTCTCACGTGCCACCTTTATTTCAAAACCACCCACTGTTAGCTGCATGACTGTCGGCAACCACAGAGACTACTGTAGGTAGACACACTGTTCTGCACACAGAAAGTGAGAAATTAAAATCAAACAGCAGTGAGTGGGTGCTGTAGACTTTAAATTAAGTCACACTATTTGAGTTTTTAAATCTTTAAAGTTTGGACTGTGCAAAGTTACATCGGGGTGATTTAAAAGCATCACATTACACCTTTCAATATGATTTTTTTATGCTTTAAATCGACATGCATTGTTTGTCCTGTTTCCCAGAAAATGCAATTATTGGAGTTTTAAAAGTAGCACCTGTGAATATCAGGCTTTCTGTCTATCTGCCTATAGTTACACTGAAAACAAAGTAAGGCTTCTTAAATTTGAAATGAACAGACATCTGTGCTGGAGGCAAACTTGGTCAAACTCTCTTTTTCTTTCCTATACACACAAACACACACATATATACACTCATACAGTCATATCCCACGGGGCCATGAACACCTCACTTGGAGCAGACCTTGCCTGTCTAGTTGCAATTCTCCCCTTCCCACTTCAAAGAAGTGTATCAGTGAAACATTCCTGCAGGTTATTCAAATTATAACACCTTTATAATATATATATATATTATTTTCCTTTTTAGCTTGGAAATTGACTTTTTTTTTTATTGCCAAAAAGCAAAGCTGTTTAACAACAGAAACAAAACCAGCTCCAAGCCCAAACCCGTTTACACTCATTCATTTGGACTCATCAGTAACATTATAGTGGAACCATAGTCCATAAATGCCAGTACTAGCTTACTGATGCAGCATAGAACACTTGGTTCAGTTGAGGTTCAGGTCTGGTTATTGAGCTAAGGAAGTCATCTCAGAGAGTATTCCAGCAGCATCTTTCTTCTTCAAATAATTATTACACAACCAGGAAAAATGCTTTGGGTCACTGTCTTGCTGGAAAAATCATTAATTTCCCATTAGTAGTTGCCCAGAGGGCATAACTTGCCTCTTATATATATATATGTATATATATATATATATATATATATATATATATGGTTGGGTGCGTGTGCGTCTCTTACCTGGGGAACACATGGCACCAGGATGCACCCTGGGGAGAAGGCAGGCCAGTGGAGGCATTGTGATTGCTTTGGGAAACCTTGTGTCTGGTCATCCACGTGGATGTTACTTTGAAACATACCATCTATCTAAGCATTGTTTTTGATGTACAGCCTTACATGTTAATGGCTGTGACCAGTTTCAGCAGAATTATGTGACCAGCCATGAAGCAAAAACCTTGCAACTTTCAGGACTTAAATGATCTGCTGACATTTTGTTGGCAGGAAAACGGGGACGGACACAATGTTAGGCAGGTGGTCATAGTGTTATGTCTGATTGGTGTACTTTAGGCTAAAGGGGAGAGGAACCACCTAGCTTGTTCAAAATCTGTGATGGTATCGAAGGTGCATTGCACACACGGGATATAACTTGCACTGAGTTGATATATGCAGGTTTTGGAGTAGCACATGCCTCCATTCAGACATCTTTATCAAGGAAGGCCTGAAAAACAATGCAAATTCTGCAACAGTGTGGCTCAGCAGTAAGAGACTCTGGTTGGTAAAAGCTGGTCTGCTCAGTTTTCCAACACTCACTATGTCATTAAAATAACATATGATGCAATACAGTCATAAACATGTACCTGTTCTTTTTTTTAAACTTGCTGATGGCATCAAATTCAAAATCAACAGATATTTCTCATATGCAACTACTATTTGCATAACATGGCTTGCACAATGTGTTCTCAATACACTAAAATATGCAAAACAAGCAGTTGTTGTTTTGCTGCAGTGCTTCTTAGATCTTCTTTTTTGCAGTTTACAACTTTCAATGTGATACATTTTGGCATTCTTCAGTGATCTAATGTCTTTTGTGTGTTTTATTTAGATCCAACATTCGTCCTGAGAACGCCAGTAACAACTTTCACGAGTTTCGCATGCACACCTTTGAAAGAATCACCTCGTGCAACTCATGCCACATGCTGCTGAGGTAAGTAGCCAATTATTATTCAAACACACATACACACATTAAAAGAAGCACAAAAACCTCTTCAAGGCTGTTAAACATAAAGACTGAGGACAAAATGTGGACCCTTTTCCTTCAAACAACTTTTGAAAGACCTCCACTCCTCCTGTTCCTCTCCAGTCCACCCTAACAATCTATTCGTCACTTTCCCTTTTCTCCTCTCCTGCTCTGCACATGTGCCTTAGTTACGCAAAGTCTTTTTTTGAATTTGCTGAATGGTATCAGCACACAGGGGGACTGTGCCTCATGGTCTTTCTCACAGGGGGAACGACTGAGTGGTTTCACCTACGGAGGACGGTGAAGAAAAATGTCTGTCACACTTGAGCACTTCTTCAAGGCGATGGACGGGGACAGGGGACAAGATTACCGTGCTTTGAATATACAGAGCCAAGCACTGAGCGTCATGTGAGGATAAGATATGAGAGCAGGAAAGGTCTCAAGATGTGTTTGAAGTGCTGTTTAATGGCATCTTCTTTACTAAGTTGCTGTGGTTTGGATTATTTCTCAAATCTTTCTTGACAAAGCCAATAATGCAATCTCACAGTAATTAAAGTTGAATGATTGAGTGAATCATGAGTTCGATGAGTTCCCTTTGTTGTCATTTCTCTCTTTATTAGATATTATGAGCTAATGCCTGTTTAACCTGTTACCTGTTAGACTGAAAGTCTACAGGACAGATCAGATGTTCAGGGATCATCAAAATACAGTTCATCCAGCAGGGATTATCTAACTCTTAGCTTCAAACATGTCAAAGGCAAACTTACAGTTAAGTTACACTACTGAGCAACGTTTGATCTTGACCTGGTCAGGGGTGGTTTGGATGGAAAAAAAAAACACATCAAAATGGCGAGTGAATGTATTAATTAATATGAATATATAAAACAAAATCTGAAATATTTTCATCTTCATTGTTCTCTTGATTCTATCCCCTCCACTGTCCTTTAAACAAATAAATCTGCACTAATCCTAGCCATTACACAAATCATTAACACATCTCTCACAACTGGCACCTTTACCCCCTCATTTAATCAGGCCCAGATCACTTCACTCCTTAAAAAACAATTCTTGACCCCTCCCTTCTGGAAAATTGCAGACGTGTTTCTCTTCTTCCATGTCTGGCGAAGACCCTTGAATGAGTAGTCTTTAATCAACTGACTGACTTCCTTTTAAGAACGACCTTCTAGATGTTACCCAGTCCAGCTTTAAGAGTGGTCACTACACAAAAACTGCACTCCTGAATGTTGTGGAATCTCTGCCGGCTGCAAAAGCTGCGCCTCAGTCTTCTGTTTTAATTCTACTTGATCTATTTGCAGCCTTTAAAACCGTCAACCACCGAATCCTCCTTTATACTCTTTTTGATTTGGGCATCACTGGTACAGCTCTGGCCTAGCTCAAGTCCTATTTGTCTGGACATACCTTCACCGTACCTTGGCAGGGGGTTTCTGCCTCACCCCTGGCGTGCCACAGGGCTCAGTCCTTGGTCCTCTAACTTCTTCTATACTACATCCATAGATTCCATTATCCAGTCACTTGGCTTTTGCCATTACTATTCTGATGACACACAGCTTTTCCAGTCCTTTCCCCCGGATGACTCCACTGTCCTACTACACATCTCTGCATGCTTCACCCACAACGCTGCTTGGATGAGAGAAAGTTATTTTCAACTCAACCTCTCCAAGACAGAAGTTATCGTCAGCAAAACATCAGCATCAACATGAGATCCACAGTGATTGTACCCACTAAGTCTGCCAGTTAACCTGGGGGTGATCATTGATGATCAGCTGAGCTTTCCTAGCTGAGCTTTAAAAATACTGCACATCACCAAATCTTAAAACATAAAAACCTTTTAGTGTTTTTGTCAGTATTCATTGTTACTACTATCCACGTATGTAATGTTTCTGTTCTCGTGTCTGCAGGGGCATTTTTAACCAGGGCTATCTGTGCTCCAAGTGTGGTCTAGGTGCACATAAAGAATGCCTGGGTCGCTTTGGGTCCTGTGGAAAAACAGGTAACACACCACTGCTGCACACACAAATATAACTCACTTTAGTTATGACAGTTGCATCTAATCTGCAAGCAACCTGCACCGTCGCCAAACACAATGTTTTCGAGAGAGACATTAAATCTAATTGTATCAACACAACTGCACTTTTATGGCAGTGCGAACATAATGACAGATGACACATTATGGTATATAAAACCTGATTTATGAGGGTCTTATGACTACAGTAATTATGGGAATGAGCGAGATTTGTTGCAGTGTGATTTAGCTACACACTGACTTTCAGAAAATGATGTGGTTGAAAAAAAAGGAAGTGTAGCAAGTGTGGGAATTGGAGGGTTTGCTTTAAATCAGTAAACTTTTAAATATGCCCTTATCTCTCTAAAACAAGGTCATCCAAGTATTCGATCAGTATTGCAGATAATCGCTCTGCTTCCACTGCTGATTTTGACACTTCAGAGCACCTTAAAGGCAATGTCAGTGAGCAGATCCCCAAAGCTTAACAGTAGTTTTAAAAAACTCCTCAGTTTTTTTATTATGCCCCTGTTGTGTATCTGTCACTCCGCTCCCTGTGCAGGAGCGCTGACAGCTCTGAGAGCAAAGTGGAATAAAAAGAGGGCCTTCAGAAACCAGCTTAGCATGTCCTCAGTGTGTGTGTGTGTGTGTGTATGTATGTGTGTGTGTTTATGTGTTAGTGAATATAAAGAAAACTATTCACACTTTCTGTTGGTGGAGCTTCTGTTAGCTCTTGCAAGTGCACGCTTGTTTTCCTGCAACAGTGAAACTCTGCACTCTCTTTTTTTTTCTTAAACAAGCAAGCATGAAAGTTTCACTGTTACAACCAGAACACACTGTACCCATAACATTGCATGTCACGGTTGCGTGTGTGTTTGTATTTGTATTCCCAGTGGCAAGCTGCCAGCTCCTTTTGGACCTGGCATCTGTCATGGTGCTATCAGAACACAGAGGCAATAACGCCACTGCCAGGCCCACCTGGGCACGGTTTGTGTACCTGAGTAGATTTGGGCCGGCAGCAGGAGAGCACGAAGCTGTGAAGACGGGGATGTCGGTTTGGATTGCCCTTGTCATTACTCCACACAGAATTGAGTCTCCATGCTACTCCGTGCTGCAGGAGCATGCGCAGGGCAGTGCTACTTAAGTAACAAGCTTAAGTAACTTTAAGAAGTTCTAACCCTGAACTCGGAAATATGTCCTGTAAATGTACGGCAATAGGAAACATTTTATTTTTTGCTTCCTTGGTGGTTGCGCCGCCCTCTTCTGCAACACTGAACTTTATTCACTTCCTCGTAAAGCTGAAAGACACTAACACGATGTTTGCGTGAACAGGTTTTGTTGATACACCAGCAGGTCTGCACAAACACAATCACAGAATAGTGTTATGAATTCGTGTGTGTGTGTGTGTGTGTGTGTGTGCGCGTGTCAGAGATAAGACATTGTTTACCTGCATTTGTCTCTGTTATCAGCTCTTTTCTAGAGTGTTTGTGTAACAGGTCAAAGTTCACTTGTGAAACAACAGATGTGCTGAGAGAGGTGTGTGTGTATTCCTACGTACAGTATGTACAGTGCGTATAGCGTGTGTTTGTTATTGTGGTATGTGTTTGCTCAGATATATGTGTGTGTGTGTGCGCGTCCATGCTTGTGTGTGTTTGTGTGTGTTTAGGGGGTGTAACCCATTCCTCAGGGAGCCAATGAAAGAAACTGGTGGAGCAAAAAACTCAGGTCTACTGCCCCCCCACACACACCCCTATCTCGTTACCTCCTCTATCCTTGCTGTCAGGTAGTGGCAGCACAGCAAAACAAAGCAAACCACGGTCAGACACGAGCGTCCGCCTTCTCCACTAATGAGGGAGTGTTGCCTTGTACCGGCAAGTGTGTGCAAGTGTTTGCGTGCACCCACTAACCCGTCATTCACTATGCCTGTTCTCAAACTTCTTTCAGATCCTGGCTCCGTCAGAACTCAGGTGAGCTGCTGCTGTTGTTGTATATATATCTATATATATATGTGTGTGTGTGTGTGTGTGTGTGTGTGCATCTGCTCCAAAGCTGCTTTGAAAACTACTCTCTCCTGCAGCTATTTGCCAAGAAGATTTCAATTGACTTTACTTTACAGCCCACCTGACGCTATAAATGAGAATGTTTTTGCAGATTCACCCTCAGTTGTCTTTTCCTATTCTAAAACTGTGGTTGTGTGCTTTGCTGCTACAGTGAATCCCCAAACTGAATGTTACACTGGGCTGAAGTTTAGAAGTGCTCCACTGGCTTCATGCAATTTTCACTTCATGTTTAAACATAATTGTTTTTAAGCACATTGCATCGTTAAAAAATTAAATGTTAATCTGCATATAAAATCACACCAGTTCCATTCTGCTGCAGGATATCAGTGCATGCGCTCTGGGTTTTAATTTTGTGTTTACCAGCAGAAGGCCATGCTTAAAATATTGTATGTGTGCAGCATTAGTAGGGTATGTATTCAAATACTTTCACCTCTCTGCAATGAGCGAATTATCCATATAGTAATTTATAAGCTAGTAGAAGGAGTTGGCCATTGCATTGACTCTGTGGTATTTGACTATTTGTGCTTTCACCAGTACCAGTGATCTATGTATGTGCAGCTGTGTGCTGATTTTCTCTATGTATTCTTTTAGGGCAAAGAGCGAGATCCAGGTAAGATCAGACTTAACTGCTTCACTCATATCATCATGCCTTCCCGGTCTGTTGTCTGTTTTCTCTTACTGGAATGTTTATGTGCCTAGAGATAGTTCCCGCGAAGACAGGCAGATTTTGGCATGTAATCCTGGAATGTCTATGTCAGCTTTAAAAAAAGAACAAGAAAAAAAACATTGCATAAAAGTGGCTTATTACAAGGCTAATACTTTTTTTAGATCAGTGTCTCGTCCATTAATTAGAATTTACATTTTCTTTTTACATTTTTTAACACATATTTTTTTCAATTACCTGACGTATGTCACATTGATGGTTTCCTCCACTAAGATTAAAACACAAAGACGTTCAATTACTAATCACTTCAGATGGAGGAAAGTAAGACTCCCACTCATTTTGAAAGGCAGGAAACAGTCATATTGAGTTCAAGTTGATCAGCTAATGTATTATAAGATAAGTTTTTAGTGTTCTCCCTTTTAGCTTTTTTTACTGCTGGATTAGCTGCATCAAATTAATCAAAATAAATTTATCACGCTACTTTACACCCAGTAATGTTTCTGACAGTGTGCATATTAATTATTTGTTTGCATTTTGTTTTTTGACTTCACACAAAAGCAGGAAAAATGCTACATTTTCCACTAGCAGGTAGTTTGTCAGCATTGGCTGAATGTTTGCATTTATTCCCACTATCATGAGGAAGCACCTCAGGCAACTTTTTTTTAAGCACACTTTGGGCTTTGAGAGGCTCCTTTAAACAGTTGTAAAGCAAACCAGAGTACTTGAACAAGCTATAATACTGATCCTGGGCTGCAAATGTAGTAGATGTAGCTGTAGTATTTCTGCCTGCCTCCCTCTGTTGCTTTCTGTCTTTCTCCAAGACAATATGACTAACACCAAGTTTATATGTGTGTGGCTGCACACACAGACCTTTAATCTCTCATAAACCTGGTTTCAACAACCATTTTTCCACCCTTCCATTATTATGCTGCAGAAAATCACTTCTGACTGAAGATGCATTAAAATCAATAGGCATTTGATTGCCCCAGCCCCCGGCGTTTCATAATATTTCAATGCTGCTCCTTTTGTCTGCTCTGCACTAACACGTGGCTTGGCCTTGTGTGGATAGGAATGCAATTTATGCCCCCAAGGCTCAATTCTCCACGGCCCTGTGTCTTTAGAAGTCCTATTCGGACAAGCTAGCACATGTCGGGCTGCCAGCCTCAGTGCCACGCTCCCGGAGCATATGCTGAAAGAGAAGCGAGGCAGATATAGATGTATTAGCTTTCAATACAGTGTTGTTGACTTCTCTATCACTCGCCTTTAGCTTCACCCTTTTCTTCATGCTCACACTTTGAATTTCTATTTCTCACAATATATTCATGCACAGCAGCCGCACTAGGCAGAAAGATATAATTCATTTTATTGTGTCGCGCACATGACACATGAACTTGGGATTTGTTTGGGTGTTTCTAAGAGACAGTCTGTAATTTATCATGACTCAATTTTAGTGATTTCTTGGTGAATAATGGGAAAATTGAAAATCAAATAGTGCTGACTTAGTTCATTCCAGCTAATAAGTCCAGATGAGTCCAGCTTTTTACATTTACCAGTGTAAACTCTTACTGCTGCAGTATGTTATATGTTACCTAAAGTATGGTAACAGAGTGTTTCCATGTTTAACCACTTTTTGAGTCTAATCCATAATAATGCATCATGCATTTATTGCTTATGTTAGAATGCACATCTGCAAAGTAGCTAAAGCTGAGTGCAATACATGCATCTGCATTGTAGTGAACAACAAATAAAGTACTCAAAGTACAAGGACCTCAAAATGGTATTAGTCATTCAATTGCAGCATTTTATACTCAGTTCTTTATTAAATAAGTGATTAGGAAGATCATCATATCTCAGTGGTTATTACGGATTTTTCCTTTAAGAAAATATGATGTGCATCATTCCTGCTTATCTTTTATTTGAGGGCCTAATAAGCAGCTTATCTCCAGTATGATAATCAATCTATAATTTTTCAGTACACAGGTACACAGGTGGTGTGTTTGCATACTCCCTCCTATTACCACCTAATGGGGCCAATAGTTTAATAGAGCAAAAAGAAATCCATGGCGAACATGTTCTTTTAAGCCTGTGGTCACACATACTTGAATTTTCTATTTGTCACTCACTAATCTCATGGATGGATTACTGAACAGGCCTACCGGTCACAGACCTAGGGGCCTGAGAGGACAGATGGCCCCTGGGCCAGAGCCTCTATACAGGGTGAATGTTAACATCTAGAACACAGATAAAAGACACAAGGTGAGACACAAAACAAACTAAAACTGCCCAAAACAAAAACAAAACTACTATCTGACTACTAAAAAGAAGCTCTCTCTCACATGGAGCCCCCATGCCAAGGGGTACATTTTTATCATAGTCATGAACACTTTTCCTGCACAAAGTGCGCCCTCTCTCTCTACACTGACACTCTCCTTCTTGCAGGTCTACCCAAGATGCTGGTTATCAGGAACTACTTTGGTGTGCCGAGCCCTACTTCTGGTCCACCCCTCAGTATTCAGACGGGTGACATCATTGAATTAATCTGTGCTGATCTTCATAGTCCCTGGTGGCAGGTCAGAAGACACATTGTCATTCACCTTTTACAAGCCTAAAAAAAGCACACTACACTGTTTTTTAAAGCTCTCCCTTATCCTGAGCTCATATTTGCAAATGGGCATCTGCTTCTTTATCAGTATATTGTAACTATTATACTGTGTGTGTGCTGGGTCTGGTCAGAGAGAACTCTATTTCTGACAAAAGAGAGCTCACGTTATGTGAACTGTTCTTGTTAACAAGCTGCATGTGAAAATCGATTTCCAAGTAAGATATTACAGTATACAGCCACAAATAATTATTCACAGAACAGCAGTTCTTAGAAGGAAGTACAACTACAAATATTTGTTGTAGTCAAGCAACACGTGGTTGAAAGCTGACAGGACTGGAAATGTTGTGACGCAGTCACGGAAAGGCTGGCAGAAAGACATCATAATACTGAAAACATTTGACCTGAGGCTTGAAAGGGCCTTGTATTACAAAGCTAGTGCTGAATTATAATCATACACGTAATGAGGAAGCCATCCAAACTCACAGTGCTTAATGCAAAATAAAATAGATAAAAATATCAATGAACCCTGTGTTAAAGCTTCACCCAGGGCAGCAACATCCCCCCAGTCAGCAAACATTCAATATCCATCACCTCTGTAGCCAGCAGACCGTAATCACATCTGTTCTGGGGGCGTGCGTGTGACAAATAGAATCGATCACTGTAATTTCATTTCATTCAACAACACAAAACCATCAGAGTGAGCTTATCTGGTGCTGCTGGTGTGCTACTTGTGCCTCCGCAGGCATAGCTGTGTCTGAAATCATGATTCTCTACTTCCTGTAATATGTATGTATGTTCACAATATGAGGGGTCTGGATCCTCTAATTAACACCTGGAACCCCCCAAAATGTTGGGACATCACATATTAGCCAACAAGAATGTGTTCTGCATTATTTTTAATTTTAACTTTATATATTTATTTTATTTTATTTTAACTGGTGGTTGTTGGCATGCATGTAGCACAATATTTATATTTGTGTCTTGTTTGAAGATCAGAACACATTTTAAGACCAAATCTATTCAGAAGACCAGGAAATTGCAAATAGCTTACTTTTTCTTATTTCTGAGGACTCTGTGCACTGAATGATTCTGTGGTTTGAATTGATTTGAGATCCAGAGTCTATATTGGATTGCAGGTCACAGATTCTAAAGCTGAACTTGGCAGGTGTGCAAAATGACTTTTCACCTGGTTATAGAAAATAACGAAACATCTCCAAATAATTATATTTCCTATAACATATATTACTTGTAGATGCATAGAGGAGTTAGTGGACAACCTGCTCTCAACAATCTGCCCACAACTGCCCACATATTACATACATTATTATTTCTTATCTTTTAAAATCTTTGTCATTTTGTCACTTAAGTTTTAAATTTGACTACTGAAATTAGAATTTTTCTTTGAGTACAGCCACACTTCACTGTATATTGAGTCCTCGTCTTTTACGCTTGTAACAAGAGTAACTCAAACTGTTTTAAATAACATTTCCATGCAAATTGGACTGTGCTTATTTAGGAGACTATAATTTTTTATTTCACCCTTGAAAGGTTGATAACACACATAAAAAACATAATTTTGCATAGACATTTAAAGCTATTTTATAACCAAGACCTGTAATTAAGCATGTACATGTAAACTATGGAAACCTGAATCATTTTCCCTTATAAATCAAATATTTTGTCAGTTCATGGAACAAAAACAGCCTGAGTCGGTAGGAAGAAGATAACAACACTAAGGCTTCTAGAAAGCCCTGTTTATATGGACTGAGTCTCTCCAGTGCTCATAAAACAGAGTCATCACCATGGGAGAAATTAGGAACGCTTCCTCTTCCTGCCAGCCATTATTTCACCAATAGTTAACCAGGGCTGTAAATTTGCAGCTATGCCGTGTTGCAAGCTAATTGTTCCTGAATCATGGATACAGAGGCAGCCAGATGTACGTAACACACTTATCTGTCTGTGCTTTCAGGGCAAAATCCTGTCGACGAAGGAGGTTGGCTTCTTTCCCAGCAATGCCGTGAAGCCCTGCCCATGTGTAAGCAGCACTTCTTTCTTGTCCTCTACATTGCAGCTTGCATTTGTTTATGTGCACTCACTAGCAGGTGAGCGAGGTGGGGGGGAGTTGTTGGGGATTTCTGAGGGCATGTTAAGCTGCATCATGTGAAGGTAAATAGCCCGCAGGTTTTTTATGTGTCTAGCACAAGCATCTTGGTTTGTCTCATGAGATAAAAGCGGTCTACTCTCTAATTCAATTTATCAATACGAAGCAAAGAGCAACAAGCAGCGGTTTATATTGTGCGAGTTAAAGTGGAAAGCTGAGAGGAGAAATGGAGTGTGTCTCCTCTGCAGAGTGTGTATCGGTTGCTTGTTTTCGCTCTCCCTCTGATACATCTTCTCACCGACACTGGAGTGTCATGCTCCATTTGATAAAATGAAATTCAGACTCTGTCCAGCTGCTGCAGGAATATCGTTATCTCCAGTAGATAACAAACTATCATCACCACGTCTACACGGTTGTAAAGATAAGAACAACATTAAGCTGCTTTACTGAGGGTCGTAAACTGTAAAAACACATGTTCTGTAGAAGAGCGAGGCAGCAGTTTGCTCTTTAGTAGAACGTGTGCGGAAGTTTGGACATCAACAATAACACATGTCCAATTTTTGCTCCTTGCTCCAGGTCCCGAAGCCTGTCGATTACTCCTCACAGCCATGGTAGGTTCACCTGCTTTCTAACTCTGAATCATTTTATTAAGAAGCTTTTAGGACCTTACTTGCTGTTTAATAAAAACCAATTAAATACAGATGTAAATTCAGCCAGCATGCACTAAAGATCCCATCATCCACTGCAGCTCCAGGATGACAGGAAATAGTAATTAAATTATGTAGCTCTACCCTAACCTGGACGTATAAGCCAATTAAAGAGGCATCACGTAGAGTTTAAAATGCTCAGCGGTGTGAAGAGATCCAACAACTTCACTAATGTTCCATAATGAGTTTCAGAGCGCTCTTGTGCACCTCTGTTCTTTTCTTCTTTTCTTTCCTTTAACTCGTTCTTTTGTGGGCTTTGTTGCAGGTTTGCGGGGCCCCTGGAGAGGCTCCAGGCAGAAGCAGAACTCATCAACAGGGTCAACAGCACCTACCTGGTCCGTCATCGCAGCAGAGAGTACACAGAGTACGCCATTAGCATAAAGTAAGTTAGCTGATAATAGTTCATTTAAGTAAATTGTGTTATTGTTTTTTTTTCTTGTTTAATTGCACAGATTGGAGAATTAATGCCACCACCTGTTTAGGGTCACAAACCAGCTCTTACTATTTATTTAATGCTACTGGCTGGAAATAAACTTTGTGCTAGTGGAAGGAACCCAGTCAGTGTTTTCTGGATATTCAAACTTTGATTGTGGTTGCACACAGGGGTTTGCTTTGTATTAGTAAAAACATGGCAGAAGGTAGCGCCAGAGAGTTTTGAGCCTAAGAGGATCAAGTCTCTAGTGTGGTTGTATTGTGGTTTTTTGTACTGAGGTATTGTAATTGTGATTGAAGATGTCTCGCAGAATAATGCTGCATTCACTGCTTTATTATTGATGTCAAAAAGTGATGTTCCACTAAAAACTCCACTGTCCATGGAAGTCGGGAGGTGGTGGTAGAGAACAGGATGAGATTAGGCTAGGTCATGGTCAAAGTCAAGTCTAACTTAACAACTAACAGCTTTCTAAACTGAGGCTTTCAGTGTAATAATATAATAGTCACGATAATTTTTGTCACTATAATAATAATAATATTAAATGCCTTTCATACCATTTTATCTTTATTTCAAATAATCAATTTGGATTAAAATGACTTGTCAAGTTAGTAGAAAATAACTGTAACTAATATGTGCTGCGTGCTTGTGATCTTTTGAGCATTTTGAGCAACAAGACACAGGTAAACTCTACATTATTATACAGTAAAATATCAGTTTGATCAGCATTTGTGAAATGATATCTACATGCAAAGAAAATCCAAACATCCAAACTGATCATGTTTAAATAAATGTCTATATACATGATAAAAAAAAGCAAGGAAAGAACAAAATAAAACAAAACTCAACCTGAATCCTGGGCTTTCATAGGGATTCATGGCAAAGTCATGAATAAAGTGTGTGACTGTTATACTGTCTGTTAGATCATCAGGTGCCCTCAGCCAAACCACAGTATCGACCACATATAACTCCTGACTATAGTACACAATTTGACAGCTCCATTTAGAGCTCCTAAACAGGATGATGTGCTTTTCCTCTGATGCTGGTTAACCACAGTCATTCATGTGAAACTGACCAAACAAGTTGCTAATCAAGGTTTGACCTCCAACCCTACAAAAACAATCTGAGCAGCTTATAATTAGAAGCGTACAGGCATTTTAATCTTGATAATGAGGAATGTTACAGAACCTTCTGGTGTTAGTGACCCTACTAATGTTTGTAACTAAACTCCAGATAAACGGCAGTGAAAAATAAACCTTTGAAGCGGAACATTTCCCTCCTCACAGAAAGCGCAGAATAACTGTACCACTACAGCTTATTAAAACCTCCCAATGAAAGAGAGAAGCAGAGCAGAAAGAGGCGCCTTCGTAACCATGGGATCGTTTTAAAAGTTTTACTCACAAATAGAAATGGCCTCTACCCCTGTCGGCAGAGCAGGACCCCAGCTCTCTACAATTACAGCTCTACCATTTGAACTTAATGCATTCTCCACATACAGCGGAGAAGACTGTAAAGACAGGACAGCGGCACTGATTGGTGCGCTAGCAAGAAAGACAGATACACAATCAGATTTCTGCACAGCCACCCTGCTAATACAAACAAAAGTACGTGGGTGGGGGAGCGATATCACACGTGTACATTTCTTTCTGATCCACCCATCACTCACGTGTCACAAACCTTCGGGACCCTATGCATTACACTGACTGCTGTGCTCACCTCAGGGGCTGGGGGCCAACCACCGATCGATGCCGCTGATCAGAGGGGGAAATTACACTCATAACTTATTCAATGGCCCACAGGTACAACAACGACGTGAAGCACATAAAGATCCTGACCAAGGAGGGCTGCTTCTACATTGCAGAGAACAAGAAGTTCAGGAGCATAATAGTGAGTCTTTTCAGCCTGTTTTATTATTATTTTTCAAATAAATTCCACTACTGCAATTCATAAATAAATCATAGCGTTCGCTTAATGAAGTGTCAAAGCCTGAATTTTATTTTAGCTGTGTGCACAAAAATAGCCATGATTAGAGAAGTGTTTCTACTGGCCCGAGGGCTTCAGCATTATAGATAAGTCCAGTACACATTGGAGAGGTTCACCAGTCTTATGTATGGCAGAATGGTATTTTCTGTGCCTGAGTTTTACTAAAAACATGTTTTTGTGGATAATATTTAATAATATTTGAATACCAGTCTCATTTCAAGCAGACCCTTTGTAATTGTATGTGGAACATCAGTATCACAGCTGAAATACATTTCAATGTAAACATACAGTAAACAGCAAATAACTGGCACCTTATCCCTTCACTCACCTATGTGTCTGGGTATGTGTGTGTGTATCCAGGAGCTGATTGAGTACTACAAACACCACTCTCTGAGAGAAGGTTTTAGAAGTCTGGACACCACTCTGCAGTTTCCTTACCGGGAACCGGAGAACGCCGCCATGCAACGCCTCAACCGCTCTGGTGGCAACGGTGAGTAGACCAAGACAACAGCAACAATTCAAACGGGTTTCATCCAGGGCAGGTGGCAAGAAGTGATACAGCAACCAGCAAGGATTACAGGAAACACCTGACACTTTAGCTTAGCCAGTGTGTTAACCTGCTCTGTTTTCTGTTTTCTTATCTGTCACGCTTTGCAAGTGTCTCATGTGCCTGTAATTCACTCAGGAGCATCTTCAGAGGCATAACAAAGAAAAAAAAAAAAGCTGCACAGATGCGCTGTTTGTTAAAAAACAGTCAGTCTCCTCTGACGGTAATGGTTTTTGACTCAACTGTCAAACGATGGTTGGAGAATGCACAAAGCACGTTATCAGATTTGATAGTGCTCTCTGGACGTTTACTGAAGATCAAATTAATTTGAGTTTCAGGGGAGGGAGGTAATCTGGCAGAAGATTCAATGATTCAAAACCACTTACAAGCTCACTTTCAGACTTCTCTACCAAGTGGAAGTTACAGGAAAGTCAAACAATAAAATCTTTCGTTGTCAGTTGTTTTTTTTTTAACACTAACATTTGATTAAGACCAAAATACACTGGATATGAGAATAGTTTTTCTGCACATGTTGAAGTGTTCCTGGGCAAGACATGCACTGTCCCCGCGGCAATTAATAAAGTATCAGTCATTACTACATCATTCAGTTCAAAGCTATAACCTGCAACCTGTGGGAATAGAGGCAGTCGTAATCTGAAGCTTAAAATCAGTTCACTGTTGTTTGTGTTTACTAAATGCCTCTTTCCGCCTTTTGAGAAACTTGTACCTTAGATTAAATCAGAGGAACGTGGTCTAAATTTAGTTCTGGTGCCACTCCCTCAAAAAAAAGTCCCTGTTCCAGGGGTAGTCCTCGATCAAAGACCAGGAAGTATCAGGGCAAAGCCTATAGTTATGACAGCTACAGCTTGCATCATTTTACACACATTTTAAGCCCTCACTGCACACAGGGCTCTGTTCTGTTCTGTTCTGTTCTGTTTGCATGCATTGATAGTCAGGATAGAGAAGAGATTTCAGGAGTGATAGAGCAATGAAGAGGTCAGTAGAATGACGTACCAACTTCTGCACTGAATTTCCTTGAAGAGACTATTACCCCGGGAAAGGATGTTGGACTGAGAAAGAAAAGTTGAAGTTTTTTTTTCCGTATAAGAATAAGCTGTTTGTTCTTTTCTCCTGGCAACTCCTCAAGACAAAGCAGCTGTTGTCACCTACACTCTGTGACGAGCACAACTGCGCATGAACGCAGCACACCAGTGATTATTTATGCATACAGCTGCTGTTCCTTCTTAACTCTGCCACTTTGTCAGTCGTTAGCCCTGCTAACCTGGCTCGTCTCAACGTTCAGGTGATAGAGATGTTATTTATCAGGGCTGAATAAGAGAGAGAACATTCAGTGAGATGTTTTCCCTTCTGACGTCTTCTGACTAACACGTGTGAGCTATGTAGTATGTAGAGTAAATATAGGTCTATTTTGTGACAGCTCGGTAGGTTTGTAGTACAATTTTGTGATAAAAAGGTGTTTTTAATGTGTTTAAAAGACGTTTAATCTGGGGAAATTCAGTGTAACGTCACCTTTGTACTTTTTTTTTTTTTAGCTCGACTGATTGATTTGGGAATAAGTTTGAAGAAGTCTGCCACCCTCAGAACTGCACTAGAAAGGGTTGTTTACCCTGTAAAACATCCATGTTCACCCCACACGAGCTGACTGTTTAGAACAATGTTAGAAGAAAAGTGACTGAACCCAGAATGTGCGCCACTGCCCATGGGTTGGTTACGGAAAATGCGTGACGCATCACAATCACAAAACAAGATTTCATTTGAACCCTGTTTGCAGCGGAACAAAAAGTGCCTTCTTCTTGCTGATGATGATGTTCTGAGCAGGAGAAATGTGAACAGCTTGTACAGAGCGGGCTGTTCTCAAGGAGGCCTGTTGTTCAAACTCTGAATTGAGACGCTTTTGTTTCTGTGTGGTCCTCGGTGCGTGTGTCTTGCAGGCAGCCTCCTCCCGGTGTGCACACTTCAATTTTTCTCTTTTCTTTTGATTTCCATTTTCCCTGAGCGCTGCTGGAAGACTGCTAATTAAAGTTTGGGCTTGGTTTTGTGTGTTTCGGACAGTTCTGCTGATAGTGTTGGTGTGTAATCAGTGCGCTTACTGCAACAGCAGCAATTATCATTCTGATTCAATGTCCAAAAAGTAGTTTCATCTCCAATATGTAAATGTATGTTTACAGTCCACTAATATATCTAATACAGTCAACTGGCTCACACTGTGTTTTCCAATATGCTCCTCAAATCCGACTAAACAAAAGTGGAGCATGTAAAATGCAGGTGGTGTTACTGCGGCTGTTTGAAGTGCAGGGCGAGCCCTCTTCATGTCGCTCATACCTAGACACCATTAGGAGCTGCTGAGCTGTCTCTCAGTGCGCTGATTAGTATTCATCTAAAAAAAAAAAAAGAACACTGGAGCTCTGCTCTCCTTACAGCATATCAATAACTCAGGCCAGTTAACTTGCCAGCAGTATTGTTGTGAGCGGCACATTTTTCATAAAGTTCGGGCATTTATCTGCCTTTGTGGGGATTAGATTTTCTATTCCCAGTGGCTGAGATACAGGCTTCTATGCTGCGGTGGGTTTAGAAACCTCTGAGGCACAGTTTGAGGAGGGTGGGGTGGGGAGTGGGTACATTAGTAAAATTAGTGAAAATGTGTTAAAAATCAAACACATTTATTTATAATAAATCATAGTTTATTAATAATTACAGTGTTTGAATAGTGTAAAATGAAATTAGCTGCTAGTATCTCCAAACACATTGCAGCCATTCACCACATGTCTTTTTGACAATTCATTGACTTTGTTAACCAGCGTTTCCATAATGTATTTCGAATGAGAGGTTTCTAGCAGTTAGATAATTCCTGTTCCACGTTTCCATCTGTTCTTTAGAGACTCATCTGTAGACAGGCTCCTTCATCCATTTAGTTCTGTTGAGCGCATCATGTAAAGTCTCTGCCTCTAATGTAGAGCAAAACCTTTTCATCAGCACTGTGCTCTTGTGACTGTCGTAGTGCCAAACCTGCTGTGTTGACATTCTAAATGAACTCTGAACTGTGATTGATCCATAAAGACTAAAACACTACTGTAAGGCTTCCAAGGTTAGAGGTTGTAACATTACCGCCACCTGGTCTAAGACGTCATGGGAATCAGCTCAACGCCTGCAGCTTCTTTTTTTTTTATCTGAAATACTAGAAGATGATCAGTTTTCCTGACACCAGAGCACACATCAGGCCGATTAGTGGAGGTAGAAATAAAGTTAGTGTGTGAATGAAGTATCACTCATGAGACCTTTAATCAAACTACAACTGTGTTTTTGATACCTTTGTGAAAACCTGTTTTATTTTTCTCCTTTGCTTCTCTCTCCTTCTGCCACCCTCCTCTTCCCCCACCCTCATCTCCGGCCTCTGCCCCGCTCACATCTCTCTGCTCCCTGCCTGGCCACCATAGCCCCATTGCTCTGCGGCCTCTCTTTTGTAACTCCTGCCGGCTACAGTTTTGTGCCTCCTTCCTCTGCTCCCTTCTGGTCAGGTACAGGTATCGCTTCTCTCTCTGTTCCCTAACGCTCTTTTTTTTTTTTTCTCTCTCTTCGCTCTCATGTTCAAGCCTCCTTAGCATGCTGGCTGTAGCACATCACCTTCATCTCTGCCTTTAGCCTCGCATTGCAACATCTCACCTCTTGCACAGTCACCAAATAGCGAGTGTGCATTTTGGTAATGCATGTACATATTGTGCGAGTTTGTGCGTGTATGTGTACATCGTTGCACGTAAACACCAACCTGTGAGGTGAAAGAGAGCTGGTGTGTGTGCTTGTGTGCCTCTTCGTCAAAGTAAAGGCAGACATGTCCAAATACACAGGGCTGCTCTACAGTGTATTAGATATTCTATCCCCACGGCCAGGGTTGGAGAGGTCTGACATTCCATTTCCAGCTGTCAGCTTGGCCCAGTCCCACCCTACACTCAGTGTGTGGAGAGGGGAGAAAGCTGGAGGCTGGCAGGGTGGGACGGAGCAGTGGTAACTAGCTAACCTGCTCCACACCTGTCTCTTATACTGCTGTCTACTCCACAGGATGTCCGGTCTCACACACACAACAGACACGCACACACACACACACACACACACATCGGCTGTCAGAACACACTGGTCTATCTCAACTAAACTGGGCATATATACACTCACTTTCTAAACTATACTGTTCTTTTTGGACGGGGGCAGAATCCTGAACAACATGTTAGCAGAAGACATGATGCAGTGGTTTATGTTGTTGCTCACATTAACTGTGTATGTGCATCATGTCTCGTTTAGTTTTTCATATCTTAAAGGAAAACCTGAGACAGCTGGTTCTTCAGGGTGAATGTTAATGTCACCCATCTCCATCTCCCGTGTGTGTATGTCTAGAAACTGTACTAAACAAATCAGCATGTTCTATACATGTTTAATAGCCTCCTCTCTTTTTGATCTCTCTGTTTCTAGTGTTTACTCCCAAAGTGATTGGCGTGGCCATAGCGCGGTACGACTTCAGCTCGCGTGACACGCGGGAGCTCTCGCTGCAGGAGGGCGACGTGGTTAAGATCTATACAAAGACTGGAGCCAACGGCTGGTGGAGGGGCGAGGTCAACGGCAGGGTAAGCAGCAGCTTCAATTAGGAATTATGCACTGCCTAGTTTGTTAGTTGTGTTCTCATTTTAGCAGTGAAGCCCTTTAATGTAATTTTAGGCTGCGCTTAAAACACACTCTTTGAAGAAGAAAGGTTTTGGCACATATGCTTGTCTACAGGTGCCTGGAAGGGTCTGATTTAGTGTTCTTTAGTCATGTTCATATTTCCATCATTTGAGTTTCTGCATATCATCACTTGAAAGAGTTGTTATGTCCTAAATGCAGACTTTTCTTATCCAATACCAAGAGCGCTGTACAATCAGGCGTGCAGCACTGAGAAAATCTTGCTTCTAAGTACAGGGATATATATACGACTCCCACTCAGTTACTGCAGTTCAGCGTTGCAGAGACTGTGTGTGGGTGTGTGTGTGTGCAGACATCACTGTGGGTTTGTGTGTGTTTTGTGAACAGCTGTGGTAAATGAAGAAGCTCTTCTTTTTTACTAAGCTTTGTGTGTGTGTGTGTGTGTGTGTGTGTGTGTGTGTGTGTGTGTGTGTGTGTGTGTGTGTTGATAATGCTGTGGTGAAGACTGAACACTGTGTGTAGAGTGAGTGGAGTGCTCTTTGTGTCTCTTTCGAGCTGTAAAACTGGCTCCATCTGTCTTTTTCTTTAATACCATCATGTCAGTTAATCACAGTCCCAGGATGTTGTTAATTGGTGATCATAAAACGTGGCCGTATCAAAAGATTTATATTGGAAGAAAGAGTTACATAGCCACATTAATACTGGTTTAGGCCACTAAAAGAATTTTTAAAGAGGTCATGTTATGCTTTTTCATATTTGTGTTGTGTTTCCTAAGCGTTGGAGAAGTAGTACTGAAAAACAGCCAATTATAAGAAAAATGAATTGGAATTGTAAACCATCCAAAGCTATTTCAGTAGATTCCCAGAATAGAAATATAAGCCAGAAATTATGCATGAGAGGGCCTCTTTAACATGTTTTTACATTAACACTGTGAGGGGATTCATAGCACCTCATTGAAAAAAGATAATTGCCTCTAATACTCTAATTGTTTTAGATTTTTATTTTTAAGTTAAAATGTTGAATTTTATCTTTCGTTACGATTATTATTGTACTGTGCACGTAAAATATGCACTTTCCATTACTTGCTGTATTACAAAGTTTGTATTATACCATCAAAATATACACAGTATGAAGTATTAAATGCATCTGGGAAATGTAGGAAATCACTAATTAAATAAGCAAAAAAAGCTTCAGGGGAGAATGGATACACCACAAATTAGTGTCAGTTACAACTGATGCTCAGTCACCGTTTCTCTCACTGCCCGCAGGTCGGCTGGTTTCCGTCCACATACGTCGAGGAGGGCGAGGAGTGAAAGGTCCAACACGGGAAGAAGAACAATGCAAAAGTGGAACGGCAGCAGTGTTGCGAGCAAACTAACTCTGACAAACAGAGATTTTGCAGCACTGCTTGCTCCAGTGTTACTTTTCAGAGCGCAGCAGCGGGCCTCGCTCTCCTTCATGCAGCCTGCTGCCTACAACCATCCCAGAGGCCTTTGGAGAGAAAAGGGCTACAGCCCGCTGCAGAGGCAAAGACACCCCATCATTTCTGGTTGATTCTGTGTGACTAAGTGGCTCCACCAACTAGCAGCTTGCCTGTCAGCGGGGCACAAGCCCTCGTCAGACAACACCTCCCCTCCCCTACTTACTGAACTTCATCCGTCCATCCATAATTCTTCCTCTCACTGTGGCTCGGCCAGTGTCAACCCCCAACTCCCACCTGTTTCTGCTTGCCAAGTCGGCCGTCGCCAATCTGTCAGAATTAGATACTCAACTGTTCTGTGCTCTGATCCATCCATCCATCCATCCATCTATCCATCCATCTCAACACTCCCTATGGGAATAGAGTCGTCGAGCTGGAGAAGAGCCACACTGTAAAGCCTTTTTTTCAATCCACTTTCATCAGCGTCTCACTCTGAAGGGATCTCATACAGCTCTGACCTTCCTTGTGTATTTGTTCCACTAATGCAGGTGGTTATTGATGACTTGATGATCCACACACACACACACACACACACACCACCCACCTCTCCTCCCCTTCAGATTATGATCACTGCGCACACACGCTCATACAGGAGATGTAAGAGAGGGATAGCATCGCTGCACAGTGCCAGCAATTGATCGCTGTTGTTCCTATTTTCCTCCCACCTCCTACATTCTTTATCTCCAGCCCAGGCAATTGTGTATTAAGTTGTCTTGACTGTTAGCGATCCTCTGCTCTTATCTGTCGACAGGAGCCCATTTGCTGAGGGTTTATCTTTTAGGAGGCATTAGTGTGAGGGAACGAGCCACGTGTCCTATTAGCATAAAACAAAAAAGAAAACACACAAGCTTTCTTCTTGCTGCTTTTAATTCCCCTCCCTCCTTAATTTTTCATCTCTCTTTTTCCCTTGCTTTGATTTGCTTCTTGAGTTTCATCAGTTTGATGTGGAATCGATACTACGAGTTAGGTACGTGCCCAGACTTTGTGCAACAATTTCACCTGTGTGTGTAGTGAAGCTACTTTAGCTTCTGTTTCAGAGATTTGTCCTCTCAAGATTATCACTTTGTCAGGAATACTTTCAGTTTAAAGATTTGTTTGTATTTGACTAACAACACTCCAAAATCCAAAATAACTGACATCAGCTTTACGAGACCTTTTTCCACTTCTTGCTTCTTCCGGCTTACTGTCCTCCCTTTCACCCCCTCTTTATTTGAGATCTGTCCTCATTCTTATATACATTATGCACACTGTCGCCTTAATCCACAGTGAAAGGGGATTTTCCTTCATTTCAAGGTATAAACACCTTTACAGAAAAAAAAAAAAACATGTTGTGTAATGTTCTTCAGTTTGACATTTGGCTCCATGTTCTCCTTCACTCCTCAGACTTCTACACGCTTACACATGACTTCTTAGACGGTAAAGATTTAACATGCAGTGTACATACATGCAGTGATCAGTGAAACACACACTGCTGCGGCTTACTGAGAGGCAGCCTGTCTTAGTTCTTACTGAAGTGTGGTGTTCGCTTGAAGTTACAATACCACTACAGCTTTTGTGTGGCTCCCTAGAGGATGCTACATTCTCCCATGTCACGTCTTTGTCACGTGTTAATGCCACTGGGTATTGTGCCAGAAATATATTTTGGAAATCTAAGTAATTTATTGTAAATATATGCAGTTGTATCAGCTTAATGGAACCATTATGTTTGAATTACCTGCTATCACCTGTCTTTAATATATATGAGTGTTTTTTTTTCTGTCATTTTGTCTAATTACTGAAGAAATGTGACAGAAAGGGTCAAAACCATTTTGCTTTGTTGTTGCTTTGCTTTGTGACCCTTTTCCATCAGTGGCAGTAAGTGACCACTAGATGGAAGCATCCTAAGCACTTCCCTTCCTCTCTAAGCAGTTACCTTGAGCTTGCTAAAGCTTGACATGACATCATGCAATTATGGGGTAAACAATATGCAAGGAAGCAGTTAGTGTTAGCCTTAGAAAGCTTTGTCTTAAAAGAATCAGGAAACCTACCAGTTGTTTACTTGGCTCCAGCTGTGCATTGTGTGTATGACTTTCTTTCAAACTTTCCTCCATATTCCTGCTTCCTAAATGTCCCTGAACAGCCAAGCATTAAACTTCTAACATCTTTAGGAAATCTTAGAGAGAGAGAGAGAGAGAGAGAGAGCGGCATAAATGCAATCCATCATAAGCTTCTCTCGTATCTTGGGAGAACAGGTGAGGCAGAGTAGGCTTCTCCAATCGCAGGCTCCGGTAATCCACTCCTGCGCTCCCTCCTCTGCCCAGATGAACTCTGACAGCGGAGCCATTTACAACTGCAGGCCTCCCCCAACCCCACACCACCCCACCCTCCCTTTCTGAGCGAACTTCCAGATTTTGTTGTGTGCAGGAGGGACGGGGGGGAAAAGCTCAAGGGTATCTGTGATCTAATCATTACACCATCTCCTCACCTCCGCGACCCTGCTGCATCCATCTCTCTGTCGGCTCTTCTCTCTCGCTCTGTCTCGCCGTGTCACTTCCCTTCTCTCGCTCACTCTCTCTGCTCTCTTTTCCCCATCTATCTTTCATCTAATCTCTGTCTTCACAGTTTCTCTCTCTCTTTTCTGTCCCTCACCTCGATGCTCTGTAGGCTGTATCTGCCGCTGCAGCATGCTGGTGGGAGCAGTACAGAAGTTTCAGTATGACTGGGACAGGAGGGAGAGATGGACAGAGAAAAGTGGCCTCTCTCTCTACAACCACAGCAAAAATGACAATTGGTTGACTGAATATTTACAAAAATTATTAGACTGAGAGAAATGATAAGAAGTAGAATATCTCCTCATGCATAGTATGTGTACAGATTATGTCCATATGTGAAGGTATATACATTTTAACAGGACTCAGGACTCAGCAGGGGGTTTAGGATACAATCTCCTTCACAGACATGAGGGAATTAGTGTTCCAACCTGAGCTGTCATGTACACCCAACATGTTTCCTTTTTCTCCACTGTAACCAACAAATCATTGACAAGTCATCCACCCTCCTCGAACACACGCTGTTGTCATTACTCCCTTTCCTGCCTGACGTTTGTGTCCATATTTTGCTATAACAATAAAGCCAAAGATGTTTTGCTTGCCCTTACTGTACACTCAGTGTTATGTCCCATAACTATGGTACCCAACCGCTGTGGCCTAACTCTAAAACCGTGCAATCCTGACTGTGTAGCATTATTGTTGCTGTATCATACTGTAAAATATGTACATAACATGCAATAAAGATAGATATTGCTTCTTCTAATGTATTGTTGTTTCCTGTCATTTATATTATGTTCTCCAGTACCTGAAGGTTCAGAAACAAATGTAGCATTCATGTTCGGGTTTGGTCACACTGGTTAAACCTTAGGCTAAATAAGCAGAATTGCATTTGTAGCCTACATATTTCACTCTGAAAACACAAATCCATGCTTCTTTTTGAACAAAACTATAAATTGAATGAGCTATTAAAACTAAAAATGATATAGTGGAAAAGAAAAACACAACACAAACTCATGCATTAGGTTCAGACATGAAATACAACAAGTTTGTTGGGCTCAGGTTGGGTTTGGACAGATATATGCCAATCTCTACTCTAAATAGAACTTTACAGCTCAGTAATAATGGGCTAATAGATTCAATTAATAGGGCAATATCTAGGTAATAACAAGGTAATAGGGTGCAGGTAATATCTAAAAGTAAAGGGTGAGTATTTTAGTAATAAGGCAATGGGGAGTGATATTGTATTTCAGTAATGTACCAATGTACCAAGGTTGTGATGCTGACAATAAAAATATATATAAAGTAATATAATGTTAGTTCCTGAGGTACCAGTAGGTAATAGGTTGGTATAAGCAACTTATTTATTTCCATAATATACATTGGTTTTGAATGTTGAACTCCTGAATGGGTTAGTAAGTGCTGTAACTGCAGGATCAGACTCAATCCTTTACTGTGGATGAATGCAAAAGTGTGATTATAATACAGCTGGTCAGCATCGTGGTCATTTCTGTTAGCTCACCCTGCCCAGAAGTGACTCTGTGGCTAAAATCAGCACGTGGTCCTTAAAGTCTAGTATGTGCTCATTAATTGGCTGTCGTGGTGTTAGTGTCGTGTTTTGTTGCTGTTCCCACCACAGGACTTAAATAACCTGCAGCCAGTGGGGTGCTGTTTCTCACTAGCTTATTGGCTAATAAGTGTGAACAAAAGTGGGGATAAACGGTGGGTCTCGTTGCTGTTATCATGCTGGTAATAATCAACCATGTTGACTAGACTTCTAAATATAGTCAGTTAAACTGAATGCAGAAACAGTGAATGCTAGCAGAACTGTGGGTGTGTGAGAACACACACTAAATAGCTTTGCAAGTGTGTACAAGACACACACCATATGTTGATGTGTACTGTAGCTTTTCTGGAATAAAGATTGTGCATGCATGTGCAGGTCTTGTGTGTTTGTGTGTGTGCCCATGTGTGGGTGGTGGTCTTCTCAGCCATCTGCTGCATGGTTACCTGCCGTTGCTGAAGCAAGACTGAGGCTCAGACACGGAAAGGATCAGTGGTGACGTGTTGGAGCAGCCAGTGCTGCAGGCGCTGCAGGAGTCAAGAGATACGCTGTGCTAAATAGTCAGCAGGAGGGCTTTGCCTCGGCCAGTCAGGTTTGGATCACACCAGTCTGCATCCAGCTGAGGCTGGACCACCAGCGTGACAGATGGCTGGTGAGAGGGTAACGTCAGCATCAGCCTTCTTCATGGCACTGAAAGATTGTTGGGGCCAGCTTTGTGGACTGCTGCAGTCCTTTCTGATACTATAGTAGTTCACCTTCCACGAATAGTGTAGGTTTAGCAGATGTTAGGCTAAAAAAAGTTTACAACTCACTAGTAAAGATGGGCTCTAAAGAAAAGAGTTTGGACTCCACCAGATCATGTGGACAATATTCAACAACATCGTTACCCTCCCCAAGAATGGTAGCCCAAAGATCACACCAACAGCCAGGTGTTTAATAGTCCGGGAGGCCACTGGGAACCAGGGAATGTTTTAAAGACCTCCCCTACAGTGGCTAATATCAGTGTTCATAATATCATTATCTGGGCCAGCCTCTGGATCAGGGTGACTTGAAATCATCCATAGATCTATGAGTTGAACAACCAAACAGGAAATGAAAGTATACATCACTAAACTGATGCCCAGTAGAAAGTGAATCATGTTGAAAGACAATTACTCTCAACACACAAGTTGTTCTCTGAAGAAAAAAATAAATGTTTAGTAATGACTGGGTCTAACTCCTGGACTTAATCCCAATCCCAGAAGTGCTTTTGAAGGACCAAACACTGTTCACAGTTCAAGTTCCTAGTTCACATGAATTGAGAATTGAGAGATAAACAAAATACTATTGCTTCGGTGCCCAAATATTACAACAGAGTTAAAGGTTGACACCCTGAAAATCCAGAGTTGGAGTAATTTCTCACCAAGCTCTGTGTAAAGTCTTCTCCAGCACATCCCAAATATTCTCAGTAAGGTCAAGGTCTGGACTCTGTGGTGGCCAATCCATGTATGAAAATGAAGTCTCCTGGTTCCTGAACCACTCTTTCACTGTTTGTGTCTGATAAATCAGGGAATAAAAAAATAAACATTGATGGAAAAACCTGGTCATTCAGTACATTCAGGTAGTCAGCTGAAGCAGATGAATCACTGCAGTAATTATCCAGAGGAAGGCTCAGAGCTATTTGCTCAGTGAAATCCCGGTGCTGACTTTGTTTTGTCCAGGCAGTGGATCTAAATCTTAAGGTATGCTGAGCATCAGCTCAGTTGACTGAACTCTCTTGTTTCAGTTCAGCACTGCAGTCATTTGTCTACTTTTCTTTCCAAATGCCTGTATATCATAAATTCTGCCATGTTTTGACTTCTTTGACTGCACTCTATATATCCCAGTCTATTTCTCAGTTCGCCTTGCCTCTTTCCTCAGTTTATTGCTGTTTTTTGAGGCCATGAGGGAAACATCATCATTGCCAGACGGTATGGCTGCTGTGTGTAAATATCAAGCAGCACTCTCTTCCCCCCACCCCCTGTTTTTCTGGAGACCATCAGCACTGCATAAACACTGAGGTGCTGTCTACAGAACACACTCAGACAGCTCATCACCATAAAAACACACACACACACACACACACACACACCCACACACCCACACACACACACACTCTCTCTCTCTCTTTTATCAGCTGTAGGCATCTTTCTCTACTGGTTGCAAATACATTATTCCAGCCTTCAGTTTCCTCATCCATAGTTGGATATTCATGCAGTGATGATTCAACAGAACATATGTTGTCTATAGACCTCTGTGTATTTTGACTTGTTCTAAAGCAAAGTGTGTGCAGAGTGACGGCATTTATTTCAGCTGCCACCGACAGTGCACCCTTGTGCATACCTTAGTGCACTTTTCAGAGCGGCTCTCAGTTTTCTATTCACAAATAAGTGTACCAACAAGCACAAGTAATAATATGCATCCCACACAGACATGCATGTATCCACAAACAGTGCTAACAGATGGTGGCACAAACATTATTTTCAACAGCAATCTGCATTATGAAACAGTTAATATTGTATCATCACCTAAACTTTATTTAGCCACATGTCTCTTCTCTTATTGTGTATGACCAAATTTACTTTCAAGGTCAACAGGTAACTAGCCGGCAGTACGTTTGCTGCACATCTGAGGCTGAGAGAGCTCAGAATCATGTTCATTTACATGTAAGAGCATTAAACACACAGCACGGCCCGATAAAAGCATCTCAACAGGAGTCACATGTACAGATGATACTTGCGGCAGTTATATTCAGTCTGTGCTGTGAATAAACACTTGGGTGTGATAACACCCTGTATGTTGCACACTCGGGTTTTGTTTTTGTCTGTGAGCGAATTGAGAAAAAACTAGAAGGAATAACTGGAAAGGTGTGTGTGTGTGTGTGTGTGTGTGTGTGTGTGTGTGTGTGTGTGTGTATGTGTCTGTGTGTGTGTGTGAGAGAGAGTAGTATACAGACGTCTATCTGGAAATTATATTAATATTAGATAAGGCATCAAAAGCAATAACAAAATGATTTATATTAATTTTTTAAATATGTCCAAAGGCGTGATGCTCGGCTGGTTAGAAAAGTATCCAAAGAATTTCTGAAGAGTTTGGACTCCACCAGTCGACTGTCAGGTTGCTTGTGTGCAACAGACAAAATGATAACTAATAATAAACTAACACTCTAAAATACCCTTTGTATTACATTGTGCGAATGAGATTTGAATTACACACTGTTAGAGGATGGTATTTTATTTAGATTAAGACTTTACAGCACAGGGCATTTCTTTTTTAATGAGTTTGACTCTGTGGAATACTACCACTACTGTACTTACCATTATTTGTTTCCTGCATGGCCATTTTGGAATTACCTGCATGGTCATCAAAATCTCACCCAAACAGTGCAAAATGCTCAGTTTCAGTGCTTCCTTGATCAAACTTTGTCCTGTATTTGTCAATTCTTGTGACTAGTATCACTTAAAGAAATTCTAAGGGTTTGACAGTAAGGTAATAAATGCTTCAGCTGCAAAGAAACCAGGCAAATGAATTTAATGACTAGGGCTCAACAAAATAAACCAACTTATTTTGGGTATGACATGTTCAGGTGCACAATTAATCCTTAGTCCATCATTTTCAATCCCAGATTTTGATATACTTTAAAGCTGCTATTATTTTGTAGAACCATTAGTGACCTCTATACAGTAGCTTTCATTAGTGGCTGGGTTTGCCCTTTCTGCACTGCAGAAAGGATTCAAAGGAAACAATGTGTGAATTTACTCGATGAAAATTCATAAGCATATGTACACACATTTGTACATTTGTCTTTGTATGTCACAAAATAATGCAATCTAGAGTGGAGAGCATCTGGTAGCAGGAATTTTGAAGGAGAAAAACAAACTGCACAGTATCTGCAGAGGCACAATGATATCTGTAGCAATTTGTAAAAAAGTGAGTAACATTTCTTAAAAAGTATGTGGAATTAAGTATTAATATGGCAATCGATCTTACCCGGAAAGAAGGCTGGTGCAGTGACCAAAAAAATGTGGAATTTGTTATGCCAGAGTTGAACTATATTTAACATTTATGTCCTTTCACCTGATCCTGTGAATTTTGCTCATTTTTCCTCTGTCCTTTGTCCACCCCCAACCTCACTTCCTTGAGTCACTATTTTCTTGAACTTTTCAATGACCTGTCACCAATGCAGCAAGCTCTTTTAAAGTTTCAAAGTAAATGTCTATATTGTCATTTGAAATATCCAAAACACAAAACAAGAAATATTAACATGTATTTGTATGTATCTTAAAATTTCTTAGCTGGGATTGTCACATAGGCAGAATTTAATCACAGAGATTCAAGTGAAACCTGTTGGCTAATCTAAAATGGCTTGCCATGGGTCACACCACCAGATTCAATTAAATTCAATTCAGTTTTATTTGTATAGCGCCAATTCTCAACACAAGTTATCTCAAGGCACGTTACAATAATTAGAGTATTATTATTAGAGTATAATTATACAAAAAATGACACAGAAAACCCAACAATCCCATTTGAGCAGGTTTTAGGCAACAGTGGAGAGGAAAAACTCCCTTTAGAGGAAGAAACCTCCAGCAGAACCAGGCTCATATTGGGTGGCCATCTGCCTTGGCCGGTTGGGGTGAGTGGAAAAGGAAGAGAGAAAAAAATGGAACATCCAGATGTCCCTGGACACACCAGGATGCAAAAGGAGATGAGGAAAACCCGTTGTCTCTGTTACATTTCATTCACCCCTTTCTTGCAGCTGCATTAGCCCATCATGCTTTTTATTATAGACGTAGGACTGTAAAGATTTTCTGGACGTATAGACCTTGTGTTACAGGATCTGCACATATGCCATTAGCCTGCTATATCCATTATCATTTTGACTATCACATTTCTAATTTGGGACGTTATGTGCCTTTAGTGTCTGCTCTTGCCATTGCTCTGTTGTAACATGCCATTTGTTCTGTAATGTGAACTGTTCTGATGTGGGAATGTACAGAATGTGTGTGCTCAACACATTCCCCAGTGCATCTATAAATGCTACATATGTGTATTTAGGTGCATTCAGTATGTATCTGGACTGAAATGCATAGATTTTATATTTGACAGTGTGTTTGTGTCCATACAGTTGAATGAAGTTTGGGCATCAGTGAGAACATTAGCTACCAGGACGGCCAGATGGTTAAGGACTTAAGATGGGTTTGAACCCCACTTCTGGTAGAAATAATGACAGCAGACCTGTCGTCACAATCATAAGTGCTCAGTCACACAGATGGAAGCATCACAGTTTGATTTACTTGATATACGTTCCTAATATAAGTTCCTTATTGCTCTACGCATCAAACACTGACATGTTTTGGTTATTGTTGAATAACTTCTTGTCATCCCTGTGCACCTTATTCAGATGCAAAGGACATAACAAAGTGTCACTATTTTTCCACCTATAACAGGTTAGTTTTATTCTATATATGTATATAAATCTAAAAATGTCAGATTGTGGTCTTAATTTATATATGACTAAATGTGGAGTTTCAGTTTTTATACTTTTGAGGGCAAGTTTGCTGAAAATGTCAAACATAGTGTAGAACACATCTGAAAACATGGAAATTACTGCCAAACCCAAACACGTCAAGCAAGGTCACCCAATCTTTAAATCCACTATTAGCTATAAAAAATGCAGGTATGTGTCAGCTGCAGCGGGTAGAAGTAGTTAACGTGATAGTGTACACCCATACAGTTCTCCATATTACGTATTCAGGCCCCTACTTCCTCCTGCGTAGCAGAGGGATGATGGAGATGTGGGAGGTAGAGCTTCTATTTTTGGGGTTTTTGAGTCTAGCTCACTCTTTGCCTTGCCTCTCTCTTTCCCTACTAACTTCAACTGGCAATCGTGCCATTCGCAATGTGCCTGTTCCCCAGTGTCCCCTGAAGCACCTCCAGATGTATTCGGCTCCCATTTGTCATTCCTGGGAATGTGGTGGCGTCAGCAGTTATGTCTGAACCTCCACCGACGGCACCACTACACCAATACGAGGAGTTTCAGCTCCGCCTGAGGTCACCCTTCCCCCTTATTACAGTTTTATATCTTCAACATGATGGATAATGATGATGTTGTTGCCCTATTTAGTCTGCTGTGGCAACCAAGCAAACGCATCAACACCTCATTCAGTTGCATTTCATTTATGTGCCGGCTCGCTTTCACATAGTTCTGTTACTGTAGCTCCACTAGTGCAACTGCTTTTCTGATTATTAGCAACTGGTGCATGCAGACATAACTGGGCAAGAGCCAAATGTACATTTTGACTGCAGCAGACAGGTACACTACCGCTCAAAAGTTTGCAGTCACTTAGATATTTTATTGTTTTCCAAGGAAACAAACATAAAACTAGTCTGAATAAGAACTATAGCAAAATAACAGGACATGCTGACATTGGTGTTAGAAATAATGATTTTGATAGAAATGATAAGTGTGTTCTTCATACTATGCATTCATAAAAAAGACACTTTTTGCAGCAATTACAGCGTGGCAGACCTTAGGCATTCTAGCTGTCACTTTTGATAGCTTTCCTTCCCTAAGGTTTCTTCCACTCTGTACAAATCTTCTATTTTACCACCTCCATAGCAACTCCAGACCATCACACTGCCTCCACCATGCTTCACTAAAAGTATGCACTGTTTTAGCACCTTTTCATTTGTTCTGCACCTCACAAATGTTCTTCTGTTTGATCTCAAGACCTCAAACTTGGACTCATTAATGTCTGTTCTCTTTGCCAGTCTTTAGTTTATTATTAGCCAGTCTGAGATATGTTTTTTTCTTTTCAATTCTGCCATTAAGTCCAGCATCATGAATTCCCCTCTTCACTGTTCATGCTGACACTGGTTTTTGACATGTACTATTTAGTGCAGCTGCCATTTGAGGACCTGGGAGGTGTCTTTGTCTTAAACTACATACTCTCAATTATTTGTCCTCTTGCACAGCTGTACATTTTTCTGTCCCTGTTAGAGCCAGTTTGTGCTGCTCAGTGAAGGGAGTAGTTAACAGCATCATATAAAATTGTAAGTGTCCTTGTAATTTCTAGCATTGTGTAGCCTTCCTTACTAAGGACAACAATAGACTGACAGGTCTCTAATGAAAGTTCTTTATTTCTGGGTATTGGTACCAATTGGAACCTGTAAATTGCTGCTTTTCAGATACTAAACTAACTTAAGAATGCCATGCTCCCTTGTTTGCTCTATTAGTTCGGTTCTCCATTAGTGCGGATCTCACTGTTCTGTGCAACACAATTGCTAAAGGGATTTCTTATAATCAGTTAGGCTAATAGAATGATTAGCTTGAATTAGCAAAGGACTGACAATCACTAATAAGAGGCCTCTATGCAAAAATGTAAATCATTCTTTAAAAATCAGATTTTCTCCTGATTCCTGCTGCATGTGCACATGACAGAGAGTTTATGCTGTAGTTTGCACTGCTGCAGTTTTGGGGTCTGTTAATGTTATGAAGTAACATTTGCATTTTAACTGAAATCATTCCAGGTTAATGCTCATTACTGCTTCTGCCATGAAACAATAAACCTGCCTATTGTTTAATGTTACACAGACATACAGTAACATACCTTCCTCTGTCATCTCAAGTGAGTGTGCCCAGAAGTGCTCAACAACCAATAATGAAACAGCATTTAAGCACAAAAAAAAAACTCAATACATCAGGAGGTACAGACATCTTATAATGAATGATATGAATAAGAAAGCAATGACAAAAAAAAAACACATTTCTTATATTTTCCAAATATGAGTGTTCAAAGAGTAACTACATCAAATTCTGCTACAATCGTCCTGTAAGTTACAGTATATTTTTCAAAAGGCAGCAGATGAGCAGTGATTGTAGGAGGTGTGATCTGTGGTTAGAGGCCTTAAGGCTCAATTCCATTTTTAAGACAGGTCCAAACTTTTTTTTTATCAATGATTGACAGACTATTGTACACACGCTGACTGGTGGCAGCAGGGAGTTCACACATGTGCACAGATGTTAAAACAAAACAAACAAACAAACAAACAAACAAACAAATAAATAAAATTACATGACACACAAGACATATGTAAGTGGTCACTTAAGAGTCTAAGATACTCTCAGAGACTCTGTGTCTCTGATGGAGCTCTAACTACAAGTACATTTATTATTACATTATGTGCAGTTATTATATTATCAGCTTCTACAACACTTGCATTGTAGCTGAGGCTCTGTGGTCTTTTTTAAAGCACCATTAACATTACTGTTTGTCAATCCTAAAACCATTTGTATCATATTTACTACAAGTTTTGAGTTTCTGAGGCATTGATGTCATCAGCATTATCAATACTTTCTTGAAATAGCTTTTGTATACAGTCTGACACGTCTTCTGCCATCTGGTGAATTATCATTGCACTGCATGCAGTGGAAGGGGTGAAAAGTTGTGTGTTATATGCTAAACAGTGATCTTCACGCAGTGGGATTTTTCATGTGGTAAATTTAGCAAATAAACAAATATAATATATATTTTATATATAAATATATAAAAACATATTCTTTCTAATATTAATATAATATAACAGTGAAGATCTACACATTGCTATAATGACTACCATAAGGTGAAATAAAAATGTTCCCCTTACAAACAAACGTAATGAAATTTTGTCTCTAAACTTTCCCCTTACAATTGTTGTGGTCAAAACTCTGCCATAAATACCTTGAAAAAGAAGTTTTTTGGGTGTTTTTGTCAAAACTTTTGTCAAAACAAAAATACAGGGTTATAAAGCTTATATAACAGCGTTCTTATTGGGCCTATAAATATTGTTGGATCTTGTTTTTTGGCACATACCTGGCTCGCTGTTTCTAACTTTAGCAGCATCTTGGTGTGTAAGTGGAAATCTGGGGCTTCAAAAACACCAGCATTCTGCATTTCAGACTGCTGCCAAAGTCTGGTAATGAGTGTCTAAAATTAATCTTAAAATAACAATACAATCTATCCTAGTAAGACCTCTTCATGATGGGTAGAAGTAGTCTACAAAACTAAGTAAACCACAATATGATGTTACCTTCCCACCAGACGACATTGTTTTCTTTGTTTAACTGATTACATTCTGCTCACAATGCAAGAGATGTGATTAGTGTGAAAGGATTTTTTCATAATGAAGACAAGATGATGAGGCCCCCAGTAACTTGTTGAGCAGCTAAAAGCAGTCCTCATTTAAAACCGAGCTGACAGCTCTGTTGTCATCTCTCCTGTCTACACTCACCTACAGAAACACAGAGGCCCAGCGGCAGCATACACTGTCGACGGTCTAATAAATTAAACTCA
Organism: Anabas testudineus; assembly: GCF_900324465.2. Lineage (NCBI taxonomy): Eukaryota > Metazoa > Chordata > Actinopteri > Anabantiformes > Anabantidae > Anabas > Anabas testudineus. The sequence continues at coordinate 31,781,605 of NC_046611.1, forward strand.
ATTAATTACCATGTTTAGCATAATTCTGGTGTTTAACAAAGGTCTTCGTGGTAGATGTATGCATTACAACAATTATTCATTTTGATGAGCAGGGATTATAAATGAGGCAATTAACACGCTGTCAGATTGGAGGGGAAAGAGCCTGGCTGCTCGTTCTCAGAATCCTATTTTTTGCATGTAAACTTGAGACTTGAGTGCAGTGGCGGCGTCTGGTGTCAGACTGTCAGATGGGGAGGGCTGAGGGTTGGCTGAGGGTCGGCTGGGTGCCAGTGTGACCGGGACAGCACTGTCTCCCACAGCGGACAGTTGACCCCATCAAAAACACAGAGCTGCTGAGTTAGAATGGAGATGCTGCATCAGACCCTCCTCTCAGCTCAACCTGGTGTGGATGAACAACAACAGAGGCAGATCAATACATGCATTTAGGGTGTTAACCCTCTGTGGTACACTTCACATGTACACACACACACACACACACACATACACAAAGACAAAGAGAGAGAGAGAGGGGCTGCCAGTAAGCTATGTCCCCAGGCGAAAGCTGGAGCTGCAGAGAGGGAGAACACATTAGCCTAATAAGGGACATCTGGTGGCCATTCATTAACTTGACCATCCTTGAAGTCCCCGACCCAAAATGTCATTTTTCACTTTGCAGAGGAATCTGTGACAAGATGAACTTGGGCCAAATTACCAAAGATGGAAAACGAGAGCGAAACAGGAAGAAAGAGAATGGTGACAGGGGAGGAGACAGCAAAGAATGAAGCAGTGGGAACACGCAGAGGCCAGAAAACCCCTGTTTGATCAGGATGTGGGTGAGAGAGGTTGTTTGATAGGACCAAAAGTGAACACAAGAAAATGTTTGCATTACTGTTTCTTCATGTCAACCTATTTAACTAACACAAATGCCACAAAAACATAATTCACTGACATAATGACATAAATCAAAACCTGATGCAAACAAATAGCTTTAAATATTGCTTTAACAACTTATTATTATCATTATTATTAGTATTACCATGGACTACCAAGTCCAAGAAACATTTATTGCAAGTGAGATTCAGTATGGGTAAATCAACTTTTCCACTGAGGCTTTAAAATTTCAACAGCAAATTATTTAGGATGGAGGTAGTTTTAACATACAAAAGAAAATCTATGTTTTCTTTATGGTACAGTCAAAACTGTTCCTGGTTTAGCATCATCCTCAACCAGGAAGTGGAATAGAGCAGAGCAACAACAAACACATACGACAAAATGAAACCTATAAAAATAAATAAATAAATCAAACAATTAGTGGATCCTAAGTTTGGATGATAAATGCATTGAAATAACCAAAACCTACTAATTATAAAACACTCTCACCTGGTTGGAAGGGAGGGAGTGACTCTCCCTCATGGTGATTCTGTAAGGACTGATCCAAAACAGTAGTGACACAATTAAATTAAAACAAACAAACAAATAAACAAAAAACATGACCTCTTAGCTTAATTACATCATTATAGTAGGCTTTTTGACTACTTCTACGTGAAAAAATAAATAAAGATATTACTTTTCACACCCATCTGAACACCTAGTGTACCTGAATCAATTTGCAATGAAAGCCCCTAATATCTCCACTGAAGGCTCCTGCTGTTGTGCTCTATTTGTTGGGACATTTCATTCACAAAGGAGTGAGTAGGTGTATTACAGAGGCCAAATTAGTGAGAAAATGTTACAGTGGCCAGAAGAACGTTAGACACTAAAATATACCTTTCTGAAGGAGCTGGCACCTTGACTAATGGTCAATTATTAATGGTCAATGTGAGAAAGACATGTATTCCAGATCTTACACTGTCAGGTGTTGGAACAGAGGATGATATAGGACAGAAATCTCAATAAAGACTAAAGATATTTCCTACAAACTTTCTTAAATTGCTTCAGTACAATTACATTTCCAATACGTTTTAATGTCCATGACTCAAAATAGACCATTTAACTTTGTGACTGACTTTATTCAGACAAGCTCAGTTTCTATTCCCTCAGCGTATGAAGTTAATCTCAAACATTCAGTTTGGAGTGACAGTGACCTGCGTTTGCTTAGGTTGACATCTTTTCAGTTCTGGCATTTATTAAAACGTAAACCTGAGAATGCTTTGTTCCACAACTGCAACCAAGCAGTTGAAAAACAAAAGCATTGGTAGTAATGTTCTCCCTGTCTCTTGAAATGTCCACCAAGACGTGGAAGGGTTAATGAAAAGACACTATGACAGACACCTGTGTAGTGCATCTCAGACCTTGACTGACATCATTTACCTTGACAAGTGATTCTTAATGAGTGTACGCTCAAACACGTGAGCTGCAAATCCCTAATGCAACAGGGGGTCTGCACGGGTTTAATCAAGCTGTCTGATTAGATGTGTGCACTGAGAAGCACCTTTCTGTCTCATAGCAAAACACTCCACAAGGTCATATGCAAATGCTCCTATTATTTCTTCCCGTCTTAGATTCTTTCAAGTGGTAATGTGAGTGATGTGTGTTTGTTTTTCCTAGGTGCTAAGAGATCATTTGTGTGATGTTTTTGCTCTGCCATTTACAGAGATTAGCAGCAAGAGAATACCGTTTTTTTTATTTTAAACATCTTTTACTATCTATGTTTAAGGTTATTGGGTTTGACAGTTTTACATCATTAGTGCACACTGGAAAACTTACAGTTTTTTTTTTTTTACCTTCTTTTAATCCTTTCTCACACTTCTCCAGCATCTAAGAGCACACACACTCATGTTTGCATTAGCATGGTAGGAATGTTTATCTTGTCCAACAATGCCCATCTTAGCACAGTGCTACTGTCAGTACGATATGTTGTTGTGTGTGTATCAATGAGTGAGTGAATGAGGAGTCTCTGCAGGTGTTTTTTTTTTTGTAGTCTAATGTGCTCTTGGTACATCTCCATTATTAATGCTCCTTTTAATCGTTTCAGTGCCATTTGGTCTGGTTTCTCTTTCCACGGATCAAATCTACATTCTTGAAGACTCCTAGCTGTGGTGAAGTCTTCAAAGGACCTTCAGCCATAGTTATTTGCAGTCACAGTAAATACAGGCTTTGGACAAAATAAAATTCTCACCTGATGATTGGTGGAGATGAAAATGGATTTTTAAATCCATATCTTGTTTGCCAAATGAAAGTTTGTCAAAACCTGACATTAACCACAATTGTTTTCATACACGACTACGCTGTTCGTTGTTCAATGGTCAATAGTAGTTCATAATTTAGGTAGCTTGCAGTACATGCACTCTTTAGATTGTTTTTTTAAACAATAAGACGCATCAAAATATAGGCTGAGACATATTCATATCACTGAAGTGCAGAGGACTTTAGTGCAAACATGCCATGCATAATTGTTTCACCCACACACCTGTTTGTGTCCTTGGGGATATGCAGAAGCAAAAAAAGGTATTTTCTACTGCTCCTTAATGAAGCTCTTGCTAGGCAACAATCTAGGTTACCAACTGCATTTGCTCATCAGCGGAAACCACAAGAAGGAGAGATTCTCTGCTGGCTGGCCATGAGATTCAGAAAGAAAACAAGTCACAGTTGTTCACATTACTGTTTGTAACTGTGGAGGTTCAAGACAAGCTTCTTGTTGAACATTTTAATATTCCTTTTTTTGGAACCACTTTGTACTGATTTTACAGTAGCATCCTGCATTGATTTCTTCAAACTACCCACTACCTACAGCTTGTTCAGAGCAGACACACTGCAGGTTGGACGTAGCTTGCTCTGGGGCACTTTCATTCCACTAGATGAGAAGCAAAGTGGGAGCTTTTCATTTACTTTCCCTGGTTGTAGCTGTTGAGCTGCCAACCAACACACTGTGCTGTCCAAACCCTGGAGGTTGCCCAGTGGATCAGTTGCCAGGCCGAGGGACTTTTAGCCATGTTTGTCTCTTTACCATCCAATGAATGGCTTTTTGTTTGAGCCATTGCCAGAGCCTTTGCAGAGATATTCCCATTAGCAGGGCTGGACCACAATACGGCTGATTATCCCATCCTTATTAAAGCTGCATGCATGCCAGCAGTGGAGCAAACTTTATTTACAGCACTAGAGACACTCTTTTGTTCTGCTAATAAAGGAAAATGCAGGAATGTTGGTTATTAATGGCGCAGATGACCATATTGGCTCCAATTTGTAGTTAGCAGGCAGAATGAAATACAATTCTTTCTATCATATTGTCACCCTTTATTCCTATTTCCCATACATGGTGTACCTGCAGAAACATCAAAGATGCAGGAATTAGCCCGAATCTCTGAAGGTGAACAATGTAGCAGTGATGCTAATTTTCTACCCCTCCATTTCCTTCTCCTTAACTGTCATGTGTGGCCTCAATTCTTCAGAAACAATAAAGAACATATTTGACATGACCCTACATAGGAAAAGCTATCCACAGTACATTTTCTATCACTGACTGATTTTTAATTTGAGATTTAACCAGCAAGTTCAGGCCAACTCTTCCTTCCCCAGTGTGCTTTACAAACACTCATGTCTGAAATTGTTTTTGCACATCAGGTGTTTTGCCAAAGGCATGGCGCTGAATCAATTCTATTTCTGACAAGACAGCTGTCTGGGGTCACGTTAGTGTGCAGGCGACTGCCTTCATGTGAACAGAAACCTGTTGCACCAACAAATTACTGTCAAAATAAATCCACCCTAAGTGATGGTAATATGACAGATGACTCTCACTTGCATCTTTGAGTCATATTATAATATATTACTATATTATGTTAAGCAGCTTATAACAATTCTCACAGAGGTTTACACTTACACTACGCTTCAAAAGTATTGGAACAGTGAGACCATTTCCTTTATTTTTGATGTACACTTAAAACATTTGGGTTTGACATCAGAAGATGAAAATTAGACAAAAGATTAACATTTCAGCTTTCAATTCCATGTGTTTATATTTGAATCAGATACACATCTTAGAAGATAGCACCTTATTTTTATGTGAGCAAAAGTATTGGAACATGTAAGTGACAAAGGTGTGTTTTGTTGCCTAGGTTGTGTCCTGTTACACTGATTATTTCAACACGCTATAGCACTTAATGTCTATGCTCAGTTTTAGATTTGGGTTTTGCCTTTTCAGACTGCATTTATTGTTAAGAGGTGTAACCAACATGAAAACCAGAGAGCTGTCTATAGGTCAAAAACAAGCAATTGTGAAGCTTAGAGAAGATGGAAAATCAATCAGAGCCATTGCACAAACATTGGCCATAAGCCAGTACAATCATTTGGAATACCCTAAAGAAGAAAGAAACCACTGGTGTAGTCAGTAACAGATGTGAACAGGCAGACTAAAGAAGACAACAGCAGTTGACAACAGAAACATTGTGAGAGCTGTAAAGAAAGACCCTAAAACAACTGTTATTGACATCAGCAACAACCTCCATAGGGCAGGAGGAAAGGTATCACAATCTATTGTTTGCAGAAGATTTCATGAAGACAAGTACAGATGACACCAAAAGATGCCAACTACTCATTAGCAAAAAGAATAAGAGGGCCACGCTGGAATTTGCCAAAAATTACAGAAATTAACCAAACAAATCTGGGATAAGATTTTATGGACTGATGAGGCAAAGATGAACCTTTACCAAAGTAATGGAAAAGGCTAGTTTAGAGAAAGACTCTGCTCATAATCCCGAAGTTCATTTGTGAAACAGTGGCGGTAATGTCATGGCTTGGGCTGCATGTCTTCTTTTGGGACAGGCTCAGTGTTATTCACTGATGATTTAACATATGATGGCAGCATCACAATTAACTCAGAAGTGAGAAGAAACATTTTGTCTGCCAATTTAAAGAAAGATACAACCAAACTGATTGGGAGGTCCTTCATCATGCAGCAAGATAATGACTCAAAAACACACCGCTAAAAACAACAAACGGTTTCATCAGGGGCAAGAAGTGGAAGGTTTTAGACTGGACAAGTCATTCTCCAGACTAATACCCTATACAGCATTTTACCTGGTAAAGAGGAGATTGACAGGCTTAACCACCCGAAACAAACAACAACTGACCGAGGCTAAAGTGAAAGATTGAAAAAGCATTACAAAAGAAAGATGCAAATGTTTGGTGATGTCAATGGGTCACAAGGTTGATGCAGTTTCCGCAAGCAAATGATTTGTAACTAAATATTAAGTCTTATTCACTTAATCTATTTTAAGTCTATGCCACCCCAAAATGGGTGGGTTCAAACAAAAGGTGCTATCTTCTAAGTTGTGTATTAGATCACGACGTAGAACACTTAGAAATAAAATGCTGACATTTTGATTTTTGGCCTCATACTCATCTTTGGATGTCAAACCCAAATGTTTTCAGTCTACAGCAAAAGTAAAGGAACTGGTCTCACCTTTTCAAAACTTTTGGAGGGGAATTTACCTTCAGGAGCTCAATACCAGCAATACAGAAAAGAGTGAGATGAGAAAGAGCAAGGATGGATTGAAATTTACAGGACTTTCTTTTCGCTGTAGCAGCATTGTGACTTTTAATTTGACCCTGTGTTTGTTCAGTCTATCAGTCTATCAGAGTGTTGATGCTGTGGTTCCACACACTGTTTGTCGACATCTGTGGAAAACGGCCAGTGTGTACTCAGGTTTCTGCTCTACACACACACAAACACATGCACACTGCAGGGACAAGCATGACACAGAAAATAAACAGTCTGCTACTTCAAATCTTTACTTTTCTGCAGTCTTTTGCTTTATTTTCACGTTTGATGTGAGAATACAACTGATGACATGAAACTGATATTCATGTGTTTTTATCAAGCATCACTGTAAATCCTTCTGACCTTCTCTTTCTCAATACAATAGTTCTAATCATTTACAGGAAAATGAAACCACACAAGTAGTTGCATCAATAATGTTAAATGGCGCCATCTAAAACAAAACAAATCAGGAAGTGTGACTGACTTCCTGTTTCACATGTTAAGAAATCTTGTGCACCTTTATCCCTGAGCATGTTCGATATGAGACAGGATTGCTGCACGGCGTACGGCAAGTAGCCTTTGTAAATCACTAATCACTAATGATATTTTAACAGTGTCCTCATTTAGACTGAAAAACGCCACTAAAACAACATTTATATTTTAATTAAATCAAGGTGTGTTTGTGTGACTGTGAAGACTGGTGGAAAGGATGACTTGTAAGAAGCTGGGTCATGTGACCGACCGAGACAGCCGAGTCAGGAGTTGCACTGCCATATGGTGTCCCTGTTAGTTCAACGCACTGCTAAAAATGCTCCTAAAATGCCTGCAAATAGACAAAGCACAAGCAAATTAAGAAAACAAGTTCACCAGGTCACTAATTCAGGGGCTGAAAATAGAAAAAACCCAATCCAGAAACATGATGCTATGATTACCAAACAAAAAGTCACACACACTTACATAGACTGAATAGATTTATATTTAGTTGCTCCCAAGAAAGATTTCCTTGTTGACTTTGCTATTTACATTGTGTTTTTTGTGTATTTAGTTATATTTTCTCTATTTTGTTTTTACTAAATCCTGCGGCATATCCAATTGGCATTATTATATTCATTTTATTGTATTTTGTCAAATTGTGGGTGTTTTCTCAATATTTGTGTGTGTTCCCTTACTCTTTTAGTACACTTCTGCATCACCACATTAAAAAGTCGGCATCACTCTGATCAGTATTTATTTATCAGGGCAGAGTCACTTTCACAGTGTCATGACTTACTGTGACTCAAAGAATCTGTTAATTTATTTTTAATGCAATTCTGTCTTTCACATTGTGTTTTAGTATTATATGATATTTCTGGGAATATGGACTTCCTCCGAGTCCATAAATTTTAGAGGTCTTTATTTATATTCATGCCCACTAAGCTTCATATAATTTAAAGACAGCCATGTCCTTGTCTTTTAGTGGTTTTGCCCACCCAGTAAAGAGTGCAGGGACACTTGACTAGACAGACAATATAGCAAAACTACTCATCTGTTGATGTGCAAATTAATCGCAAATTCAGAACTACAGTTAGTTTATTGGCCACATATGACAAGTTCATTGAATTTGACTGTTTTAGGGATGTGAGTCTGATTGTCCCATATCAGGATTATATCTTGAAAATCCCTGTATTCATTTACAATGCCTCCAGAGTATAGGAAAGAAGTATTTAGCATAATATATGAAGGTTATATAATATAATATATTTTATTTAATCTAAGTCATGGTTTGTTGTTCTATTTACTTAGTATGTGCACCTGCAGTATAACATTACCTAGTTTTTTTCAGGCAGCTTAACCAGCATTTTTATCATAAACATGAGTATTCCTAAATCTACTGTAATTCCAGTTCATAGAATTACCAGTTACATTTGACTATGGTTTCCAGTTACAGACACTTCTATCAGTGGCCTAGGAAAGGGTTGCCAATGCCGAGCTGTGACATCAAACCTTCTCTACTCTTGCTGGTGATGGCTCCCCTTCACTCCTGCCATCACAGCCCTATTTGACATCCATCAGCTGTGTGGTGCCACAATGGATTTTACATTTTATAATTCAAACATTTTCCTTCACATAGCTGGAAAATCATGTGTCAAGTATTTTCAAGTGGGGGTAAAAATGTGATAGGTAAAACTCAAATCCCAATGGCTTAACTATGTACCATGGCACAACATTTTTGCTTCAACAAGATGTCACTCTTAAGGGTTAGGGTTACACTCTCACGCTTGGTGTGCACAGGTACCAAATAAACTGACAGTTTACCTGACTCACAACATAATACGTTTTTCTTTTTTTTTTAAAACTGCTACACTCCTGCATGCAAAAAACAAAAGTGGCCAAACTAGTATATCGCTAGCACTGCAAACAATATTTCTTCTGTGAAGGTAAAAAGTTAAATCTTTTCTAACTGTTGGCAGTTTCTTGACCGTGCATGCATGTGTTTGTCACCGTGCCATTTAAATATCTATAGAAATTGCCAAAATATCAATAATACTTAAGATTTCCTCTGTAGTCATGGTAATAAAAGGCTGTCTAGCTTTAAGAGTATCCTGTGATTTCAAACATAGCAGGAACTATTTGACATTTCCCCCAAGAAAAAAAAAAGAATACAACATGAATGTGTTCAGCTATGTAAAAATCCAAGATGTCTAACACTTAATCAGCAGCAGGAAGACATATTACCCTGGTAACATTACTGTGGAAACTCTCAGGTGTCCTGGTCTCCAAAGGAATCTGTACCTTTGAAAAATGGAGCCTTGAAAGTATTCATTAGTTAGCCAAGCACTGAGATTACCCTGCTAATGCCAGTGTGATTCAAGAAGAAGAGATGTGGGCCAGAGGGAAAAAAAAGCAGCTTTGCAAAAGAGCCATTTCCAAAGAAAAAAATCAAAAGTCATACAATTTCAGTCAAGCTCTGTCAAGGCTTCTGGATGAGTAGCAGCTTTACTATCTATTAATGGACATACTGTATTGTCTGGTTTCAGTGTGGAGAGAACTATGCCATGGGGAGAGAGCATCATCCTCTCAGCGCCAGCTTTACGAAAAAGAAACACTAATCGATAAGTGCTGTGTGCGGTTCGATAAGTGCATTGATCATCAGGCAAACAAACACATCACAACCATAGCAAGAAAAAGAGCGCTGAGCAAAGTCAGCACCTCTTACTCTGACCTTACTGTATGTAGGCCTGCTTAGGTTTATTTTCACCTCTTATAGAGTCAACACACATCTGGAGAGCAGAACATTCAACTGAATTTAAAGTACAATAAGCAGGACACTTGCTGTCCTAACACATGGTAGCATTTTTAATCTACACAGTCCCAATCTCAATGAATTTTAGATACCTGATCTGAACCCAAAAAGATCTGTCAGTAGTCCTGTCAAGTTGGGTTAGGGCCTAACACATCAGACAGAAATATGGAGCCTGAGCCATACTCTACTTCTGCAATCAGTAAGTAAAGACAGTGTTCTGTTCTTAACATAAGCCTGATAGCTACTACTAAAAATGACATTTTTAGAATATTATAAATAATTTGCAGGAATCCAGGAGCCGCTAGTAAAATGCAGAAGGCTACCAGACCTCTTGGGCGAGGTGGGATGTCTGACTGTCCTCTATGACATCTACAGCTAATATTTTTTAACAGAGATGTATAAGGCTGTCTGCAGAATTGTCTATACTGCAGTAGTTGGGTTAGGGTTAGTATAAGTAAGGGCTTGTCTGTGATGAAGCCACAGGGAATAACCACCTAACCTTGGTTCCTAGAGCTTTACCTATTTTATTTTCTCTAATTGTCTTGATTCAATCTTACAGCCCTCACTTTTGGCACCGGTTTTCAATAAGAAAGTTTTAAATAACACTGACTTTACACTACCTGCCTAACAGCAAATAGTAGACAGCTATACAGTCGGAGACCAGCAGATGAACCGAGTGGAGCACTTAGGAGCCTGATATTTACCTTGGGAGATGGTAAGAGAACAGCTGTTTTTCACATTTTTCAAGTTCACCATATCAACTGAAGGAGTGATGTCACTGTGTTTACAACTTGTTAGTGACCAAAATAGTTACTTGAGTAACTAGCTAAAGTTTCTGTATTTGGGAACGGTTAGATATGAAAAAAAACTATAAAAAATCTAAGTGAAATTAACAGCAAAGTGCTGTAAAATCATGTAAATGTAAATAAAAAAGCAAAGAAGCAGTGGTAATATTTACAGTAATTTTTAGTGAACTACTGAACCAAAAAAATTCTAAAAAAAGAAAATGTTAATAATTGTGTTATAAATGATTTTTTATTCTAAAGACAGAGTTGAACTGTCTCTCTTTTACTTCTTCCTACCTACCAGCCAAGTGAGGCTGCTTAAAATTTTAACTAAATTTTCTGAAACAATTTTTGTATTATTAATCATTTTTTTTTATATTTTTCAGTGAATTTGAATTTAATTCAATGTACGATAAACAACAATGGCATGTAAATTTATAGAAAAACGTCTAATAGCAGGATAGTCATGGTACTTTAACAGAAAAGGTTAGTTAGATTAACCAGCTTAAAATCTTTTTTTTATTTGTTTAATTTACTACAGGCTTTAACTGTAAAATTTAGAGATTATTCAGTAAAGTTGTTTAAATCTTTACCATATTTTTTTTACAGAATTATTCCGTAAAAACAATGGAATTATTTTGCAGTGTAATATTTGTTAATATGAAGCTAACCAATAAGCACTTAGCTTAGCTTAGCATAAAGACTGACACTACAAGTTATCCAGCAACTAGCACAAACCTTTCCTAAGGTAACTCAATCAGCCAAGCTCGGTATTTGTCATAATTTTGTTTGTGTTCCAATTTGAAGTAATTCACGATTGAAGCCCTAATGAATAGCAAAAGTAGATAAAAGAGGTTATGTGTTTCCTAAAATGTCCCTTGGAACTGTGTTAAAATACTGTGCAACCAGGTTTTTATTCCAGTCAGTCACTGTAACCATCTCAAAATGTGTTCCAGCACCTTCTGGTGTCCTATGTGAAACATTTTTGCATAAACCAACAAATAAATCATGACTAAAAGAGCAAAGATAGTTGCTAGATAACAATCACTGAAGTTTACTTGCAATACTTAGCTTGGACAATCAATTAGGAAAAATCTTCCACTGCGAAGAGTCGCTGCAAAAGTGATGAATTAGGTTAACTAAAAAGGAAATGGAAACAGTAAATATGTGGTCCACCTCAAACTGTTGCAACTAGTTCTATCGTGCAATTGCAAAAGATGCAATATCTTCTATCTAACATCTGATCCGACACTCACCTTCTCATCGTAAGTTGGCTGAGCATGTCCCCTTGAGCTACAGTGGCCTGTGAGTGACACAGTTATATTACAGGAGAATTTTACTGTAGCTAATTACATCAGATATTCAAAGACACGTTCCATGCAGCTGAAATGTCTTTGAATCATTAATTCCCCATAGATTCATGTTGTTGCTACAGGGCAGAAATAAAAATATAACACACTCACTGGTCCTTTAAACACTTTTCACCAGGCATTTTCACAAAGCACATTATAGGAGGAGACAATGCAATGGCAGCGGATGGTTTGCTCCGAGGTATTTTAGCAATGCTTCATGGTTGGGTCAGCCAACAGCTGCTGGAGGTGAGATAACTAGGATGAAGTCCTCTCCCCGAACGACGTCAACTCTATTTTAATTCTCCACGCAGCATGGTGCATTGACACCTGGGTTGAACACATGGTTAAAATTAGGGCCACTGTAGGGGACCTTGACAAACAAGTGACTTTGACTGAATTTATCAGGGCGTCCCTGGAGTCAGACACTTTTCTAACACACTAGTGTTTGAGGAAACAGATTTATCTTAGGGTTCGCATGAGTAGCAATTTACAGCTTCATGTGACACAATTATTGTTGCACTGATCATTTGTTTAGATTTTATTACAATATTTCATGTATCATGTATTTTAAGGACCTATAAGAAATTAAATGTTGATAAATGAAGGTATTTATCATTTCTTTGGAATGTTATGGAATTAATTCATAATATAATAAGTAGCAGATGAAAATAATACTATAAAAAATGTTCTTCAGCCTTATAAATCTCAGAAAAAATAATAACAAACTAAGTTTTGCAAAGAAGCTCCAGCACTCACAGATAGTACAACAAAGGCTGTGGCATTTTTAGTAAAGGTGCTCGAGCACGCTGAAGATTTCTGCCAATATGAAGTTTTGAATTAAATTTGTTCTTGGGATTTGGATGAGATTTGGTGGTTCTAGATCAGACACAAAAAAGCAAACAAAACACTGTATGAAATATAAGAGACAATAATAAGACTCCTGAGTCAGATTTTCATTCTGAGGCCTACTGAGGGAGAGATAAAATACTGCTATATTAAAATAATTTAAATTTTCCTTGGTCTGCTTTCATAAGTTTATTGCATTAACATAACAAGTAACAATCCTATATGTTGTTTTCCTTCCTCTGAGTCCAACGCTAAATGGATGGAGTCTATTTAGCCAGGGCTGTGGGTTGAATATTTCAAGTTATAGATGAACTGTCGAGTGTCTGACAAGACCCACTATATAAACTTTGAACACAGGCTCTCTGGGAGACATCGATAGTTGTAAATATTTAATTCAGTGCCTCCGACAATGCATACCACTGAAACAAATCTTCACCAGATTGAATTTGAGATAAATAGCACGGAAATACCACCAAAGCTGATACACAGATTTTCATGCCACCATTTTGTCAGTGTGGCCTTGTTGGGTCTTTGTCCCACAGAGTGAGTATTAGTTTATCATTGTGTCAGCAATTCTTAAGCAGCAGCGTGTTTCTTGTAGCATATTCAACTATACTGTGGACTTACAAATAAGATAATAATACAGTATCTGATGTTTTTTGTGATTTAACAGAAGTCTTTTTTTTTTTTTTAAACCACAAACGGTTTTACTGGCATTGTGTACAGCACCTCACACAGCAGGGTGTGATGCTCTACTGTTGTGGCACATTCTTCACATAAATTCATACATTTTATTATGAATTGTTCTTAGTTTATTAGATTTTCCACTGGACACATACAGTAACTTATATCTAAATTATTAAGTTATTTACTAAGTTATTTTTAAAGAAGCAAGTTTACATAAGAGCACAGGGGTTTCTCAGGAGTTTTAACTCATAATTTCTCTTGTAATTTCAAGTCCAAATATCTAAAGCCAGAAAAACTTCAATTTTGATTTGGATTTAATGAAAGATTTCTCTGAATTAATATACTGACAAAAAATTCTAATATGTTTCTGCTGGTCAAAGGTAATATGTTTTTTTTCCTGGTCATTTCTAAAGATTTCCAAGACGGACGGTGAAAAGAATGTCATCTTGTTCAAATTATAATAAGAAAAGCCTTGGGAAAGGCTCAATGCACTATAGAATTGTATGCTACATGCACATTCATTTTCTGCATGTTCACCTGACCTGCTGTGCACCAATTAATTCACTCTCTAGGCCACTCCAGCACTTACCGTGAATTCATTATTTTAAAATATACCAGTTGAACATTGTTTATACTACCACTGTAATTGGTACCAAAATATATATTCGTCGGACCATATAGAAAAGGGTATTTATTGGAAAAAACTTTAAATAAAATACGAACCCAAGCATTACCAATATTGGACTGGCAGATACTGAGCAAAATTCTTTGGGTACAGCACATGTAACTACCTGCAATCAACAGATGATCCACACAGTGTAATTTTTTAACTTTTATTCACTTAAATTCTCAAGTGTTAAAGCAAGAACAAAACATTTATAATGTCCTTTGGTGGGATTTCATTACACTTTATTAATACTGTATATGTAAACTGATATTCTTTGATGCCAGCACGTTGCCAATACAAAGGAAAATCAACTGCACAACTAAAGGTAATATCAACAAAAAAAAAACAAGTGAGTGAAAGAAATGAAAAGGAAAACCATAAACAGTTGCTTTTGCGTTTGGATGTCTTAAATAGATACATTAAAGGTTGCCTTTTTTCAATCACTGTTCGGCAAAGATACAAAAGGACTACATGACTCTTTTTTTTGTTTTGTTTGTTCTGTCGAGAAAAGAACTTGCAAATACACTGATGGTTTTCTATGCACTTCTCGTCTGCTCAGGTGACAACTATCCTTGCACCATGATCGCAGGGGAGTTTGGTGGCTCTCGGATAGAAAAGAACCAGACAGCTTTACTGGAGTTTCTTTTTGGAGGAAGAGAAAAAAGGCGTGGGAGGGCAGCGAAGGAGAGGAGGCTTCTTACACATGTGCATCACTAACATCAGACAAAAGAATCTTTCAACCAACAAGGGTTTACAGAGTTAACGTTCACGAAAGCACAGGTCAGTGGCAGCATGGTGAGGGTGGGCCTGGGTGGGAGGATGAACGGGAGGGAGGGTAAGAGAGAGCTCGAGAGACAGAGAAGCTTGGGGGGATTGGACGTGGGCAAGGGTTTTGTGTCACAACGCGGCAGTCTGGACAGATTTCCTTCTATCCACAATGCACTGACAGCAAAGAATGCTTCCTGTGTTTTCTCCTCTTTTAGTTTGTCACTGTATTGAAGTGTAATATAACGTTTCAGAGGCTTTGCCGTTCAGCAGGAAGGGGGGGACGGTTTCTTTAAGATTTCTTCGGCGTCAGTCCAGCCAACATTAACTCGCAGAAGCATCCCGGGGGGAATCGGTGGCCACTGTCGGCTCGTGCGAGAGCTGATTGGTCGCAGCTGTTGTTGCCGTGGCAATAAGAAAGGAGTCTGTCATCTTCAGTTATCCCTTCTCGAACTGGAAGGAGCTCAAGTACCTGGTATGGCTTAGAGGGGACAGGAGGCTTACTGTTCTTTGCACATTTTACTCTTATTAGGCAAAAGTTCAGGTTCACTTTTTTTAATAATATGTGGCATTTTTAGAAGTATGTTTTCCATTTCTATATATTCTTTGAAATTAAATGAAAAGTCTTTGCACTCATTGGTCTGGCACATTCTCTTTTTGTCAGCGCGAGTGTCCATTGAGTCTGGCGGCGGAGAAGCTCAGAACAGTCCAGAAAGCTCATGGTTGTTCTTGTTTAATGGTTGTTGATTATTTGAAAGGGGGGAGTGGAAGGGTTTAGGTGGAGGTGACAGGGAGTATATCACTGCCACCAGGTCATAAGTCCCTTTAGAGCATGGCGGGCCAGCAGGAAGCCTCTCTCAGCAGTGCCGAGCCGAGAAGCAGCAGCAGGAGCAGCAGCCTGAGGGAGGGCGGAGGTGCCACGGAGGCCTGACCCGAATCGGGCTCCATGCATCCCCCCAGCTCCGACTCGCAGTGGGGCTTCTCACAGAGCAGGCCTGTGTAGGCTGAGGGACAGCTGCAGCGGACATTGTTGACACACACTCCGCCATTTTGGCAGCGCAGAAGTTCGTTGTCACACACCCGGGCTGCAGTGGGAGCAATGCAAAAACAGCAGAGAAGAGTGAGAATCAGACATGTAAGAACATTCTGGGTAACACCTTACTTGAAAAAGTCTAATACCAGAAAAATGTTCTCTATATTGTATTTATTTATTCTCCAATACAATTTTCTAATGAGTTTTTCCTCAAGTAAAGTGTTACCACATTTTGTTCCACTTCAAATCATCTGAACTCATCTTGGGAAACACATTAATTTATCTCCTTGTTAGATGAGAAGCTTGATACTATGGGTGTATTGCACCTAGGTCTACTTTTTACTGATTGTATGACCAATTGGCTGCACCAGTGATGACATATAATTATTAGGTGAATTATTTTAAAGGATTTTCTTCTTGTTTCCTATAGTTACAGTTTAGGAAGTGCAAGTTGAACGACTCACCTAATCTCTGCAGGAATTCCAATTATATTTCCCAAAATGTCAGACTATTGTCATTATGTAAAACACAAAATGCCAAAAAACATCCTGATACCTAAAGCAGTAAAATGTACAGTATATTCATTTTAAAGACAAACTCTGCAGTGCATGCTTTATATTAATTCAGCCAGCTAAAATCTCAACAAGTCAGGCTAGTAATGCTAAGTTTAAAGTTATACATAAACGCACACATGTTTCAGTCAGCATGGGACTGGTGAATGTTTCTACAAAAACTATGTGAATAAAACATCCTCCTGTTATAGCAAAGCATGCAATTGATCTTTACGGTACCTGACAAGTACAGATGCTAATTGTAAGGATTTTTTTAAATATACACTTCTGGACAACATTTAATCATTCATAATCTACAGATCAAAAATTCTTTCAGAGATACCTGCCAACCACAACGGATGTTTTGCATGTGATCACACAGTGTGTAGTGACTAAAGGACCTATTCATTTCACATTCTTTAACAACACATCTTATTAAATCTGCAGCACGATGGCCATGTTACTGCACAGAAATCCAGTTTCTTCAAAGCCTGTAAGGTTTCCCCCAAAACAGCACTGACTTTAGACAAACTGAACGTCAGGTGAAAATTGGTGTATATTTAGAGCTGGGACACCGAGGCCACTCTATTCCCAGCGGAGGCAAGCTGTCAAGCAAGCTGGAGGCAAACAAAGCAGTGTCGCACAAACTAATAAACCAACAGAGACAAATAAACAGTGATAAACACAGGGGCCACTTCTCCCCATTTCAGTCCTTTATGGGAAAGGAAAACAATGCGGTGAGCAATCTATGAACTCTATAGGACATAAATATCACAATAACAAATATCAGGCCTCTCTCCTAATACTCAGGATTGGATGCATGCTGTCTCCGAGGAATAGCCAAATAGGGCTTTGATGGGAGGCTTGTTAAAAAACATCGACTCTGCGAATCCTATTTGTGCCACGTCTGTTCTGTTGGAGAAAAGAGAGCTGCTGTTTGGCTCGCTAAGTTGTGCTTCAGGCTACAGCTCGTCAATTACCATGCACAACTAGATCCAAATAAGACATCTGACTCCAACATCTAACTCCATCTTTATCTCTCTTTATTTTTTCCAACTGACAGACCACGTTCACAGCTAATTCAACTGCTCAGCAGAAGCTAAACTAATAAGTGACTAAATGAACCTGAAGTTTTCTTTCTTTTGATCGGGCAACAGCTAATATCTCCTGTAAGATGACAAGGATGAAAAGTGATCAAATGTAATGAGGATCAAGTGTACAACAATGGGGAGACTTTAATTGGACAATGACCTTTCTTTTCTTCTTTCTTATCACACCTCAGTTTCATGATAAAAGGTTCAAATACTGTACATTTCTGAAAATTATCAGCGCATTGTTTTTCTTATGTTCTTATGTGATTAATTTATCATATAAATACTTGAAATGATGTGCAAGGTAACTGGGTATGCATGACTTTTATCAAAGTAAAGTCAACTACATGCTACAGGCAATTATATTACATATTATTTGATTTCCACCAGGATGACATTTCCAAGACAATAAGTTGAAGAGAACTTTCATATTGTTAGGTTATAATTAGTTCAGTTAGTAACTCCATTTCACTGAAATCTATGGTTGGCATAATGATTAGCTTTAACTAAACTTAGCCTCAGTTTTAACCAGCTACACTTATCTAATGCTAACTTTAACTTATAGCCAACAAGTAGTATGATTTCAGTGTCCAACAAGTGCAACTGTCATTAGCTTTGATTTAGAAGTGGCTCACTGTGTCTCAGGAAGCAGGTTAAACCTAAAAACAGCAACTGAACAGAAGGAAACTCGTTTGTTTTAGAACAGGAAAATACAGCTTTATAAAAAAATAAAGTTAGTTTTAACTTTAACTTAAGCTAGTGCTCTGTGACTTAAAGTCGAGCTCTTCTACAGTCAGTCTCTGTAAAGCCCTTCTGATTTTAGTTGTGTTAAATTACAATAAATACATTAAGCAAATTTCTGAAACTTTCTGACTGGTTAGACGGGTGCCACATAATGTAGTTTCACATTATCTTACATTTTGGAGCATATTTCTACAATGAAAAAAATATATTTATTTGAGTAAAAGCTACACACGTTAGCTTTAATCAAAGGGTTAATGAGGTTAAACGTTAGGTGAATTTTGTTTACATACAGACATTGAGAGTAACCTTCTTTTGAAGGGGAACCATGCCTTTAAAAATGATCTCTGCATGATGCTCAACACTGCATAGCAAAGTGAGCTGACTTCAAAGTAAATTCAGGTAATGGCTGAGTCCTGCAGGCAGAGTGCTCCAGTGGCTGCCAATTAAGCAAAGTTAAAGCCCAAACTGAAACAGAGATATTGATTATTCAAAAAGAGGCATCAGTTACAAGAAAGATTAAAGATATCGGTGACACTTTGAAGGGATGAGCAAACCTTGTTTGGTCCTTGTTCCAAGGAAGAGTTGATACTTGAAAAATGTTTTTAATACGTAAATGATGAATGGTTTAAATAGGAATGAAGGATTGTGTTGAAAACCCAAGTCTATAGTAGAGGTAGAGAGAAATGTCTGGAGTTTCTACATCTTTATAGCTCTTCATTCTATCACTTTAACCATTTCTCTGCACGTAAACAGAGCCAGCACAGGCAGCAAATGACAAAGATTTGTGGCGTTTGCTTTTGATATGAGTGATAATATTTAGTGAGGAGATTGATGAACTAGGTGTGCCTGTGTGGGACTGTGATGTGTTTGACGAGAGATTTCAGTTTTAATTACATCCTTTAGTCTGCATTCAGATGGAAGTCCTGTCCATGTACATAAATATTGCAGCAGTTGAAGAGAGGCAGCTAGCGGAGGTCAAGGCTGCAAAGTTTTCAAACTATTTCACTTATTGAGCTCAGCAGTGGAAGCTCCCAGGGCAGGCATTATTTCAGATAGTTTCCTGTTTTAAGGTTTTTACAGAAAACATTTTGTGCAGCCAATATGAGAGTGAATTAAAATGTGTATTAATGTGTATGCTTTGGACTTGCTATGATTCTTTTTCTAACTCCCTGGAAAACATTCTTTTATACTACTGCCAGAGCAATGGAGAGTATTCAGCTACTTCAACAATGGACAACAACATAGAAAGAAATCCACAGCAGGTGCACTAGTTTCTCCAAAGTAGTAGTAGTAGAGTGCAGTGCGGAAAATATCAATACAATCCAAAGCACCAAAAATGATGGTAACATCACATAATAATTATTTTTTTATCTCTTTCTCAAACTGCCAAATTTTAAAAATTGCGTACAATTCCCTTGATTGGGTTTTTTCAAAAACCATTCTAGGAGAGATTTATGGCTCTATTTAAAAATGGATTTGGGCATGGATTTTGATTAGATTTTTAAAGAAAAGTGTGAAAGATAAACCTATTACAGTAGA
This sequence comes from Anabas testudineus, assembly GCF_900324465.2. Classification (NCBI taxonomy): domain Eukaryota; kingdom Metazoa; phylum Chordata; class Actinopteri; order Anabantiformes; family Anabantidae; genus Anabas; species Anabas testudineus. The sequence goes on from NC_046611.1 coordinate 31,801,402, forward strand.
TCTCACTGTAAGAAGAGTAAACATTTGGGACATGATGAAGTTTTGAACACAAATAATTTACACATTCTGTACCTTCCCACCTGTTAGGCTCAGACTTGCACAATTATTTTTCCACTTCTCTTTTTAGTTTTCTTGTGCAAATATCGAATTACTTCTGTTGTGCAGCTCAGCATGCTGTAGAATGCACTTAATGATGCCCAAGGGTTTGCCTTTACATTCATCATAAGGCAACATGGGACGTGAGGGATGGCAGACTATTCCTGCACACGTGACTATAATGTAGAAAAACATGTGCATACTGACAGTGCGTATTCACACTATACACACTGCATATATTAGTCAAAACCAGTGCATTTCGATGAACATCTATCTGTGTCAGAAACTACCAAAATAACCTGATTTTACACTGAATTTAAATCATAATGCACCTGATGTTATAGCACTTTTTATTTACATGTTGCAGGGTAACAAAGGTCAAATATGCATATAATTGTTCTACCTTTTTGCAATAACCTTAAAATAAACTGATTTATTTTTTTTAATTAACCAAAAAAGGATCCTGAAATTCTCTCTTGTTTAAAAGGGTGAGCCTCACTGCCAGGCTCTTCAATGTGTCCAACTTTACGGCTCGCATTGACAAGCCCTCTCCATAATAAGAATTATAAATAATAAGTACTCCATTAAAAAGTATTTTTAAATTTGATAACCTTAATGTGCAAGTCTGATTCTGATCTATTTGACTTTCAAAGGTGAAAACTCTGAGCTGTAGTGGAGTAAAAGTAAAAGCAACATACAGTAAAACAGAAATACTACTTCAAGTAAATGTACATACCACATAAGCTTAAAAGATAATGGTTCCTGGCTTTACATTTCTTCTGCTATACTTAGATGTAAAAAGGGGTAATAGTCTGCATAAGTCATACAAAAAAGAGGAAGTTGTAATTTACACTGTTAAGAAAAAAGTTTGGAAACACTGAAACACTGAATACTGAAATGTAAAACAAATAAATGCCAAAATACAGAAAACATGTTCCCTATTTATCTGAAACACTTTAATCAGCAGGTAAATCATCTAAAACTTTAAAGATTAACTCTTACAAAACAACCACTGTTGCCTTGACAGGAACCAAGTCTTGTGGATTGATGAGTCCGAGTTTTAGGTGTCTGGTTGTAAGCAAAGAACATATAGTACAAAGCTCTTCAAAAGATGATAGATACTAGCCTAATACTATCAGCAAAGCATGGAGGAGGAAATGTGATGATCTGGAGATGTTTTGGAAGCCACCTTCAATCAGCATGGATACCACTCCAGACTGAAAAAGACAAGCTACTCCCTCTGAGCAACCACTGATTAGGGATCACGTAATTTTGCAGCATGCCAGTTTACTCAACCATTCATTCTGGTTGTGTAGTATTTATCTGGAGACGAAAGTGGCTGCTGAAATACTGTAACTTAGGCTAGCTCAATCACTAGATCTGAACCTAATCAAGCTAGTGAGGCAGAAGCTGAACCGAAGTGTTCTGTCATACCACCCAATCTGGACAGGAGACATTTGGATGCAGGAGGACTGGGAGGAAATCCCACCTGGATACCTGCAAACCTCTGTGGAATGTCCCAGAGTTGTCATTAAGTTGTTGCTGCAATGTACATTTTTTAAATTAAAATGAAGTTTAACATGCTAATTGGATTTGACCATTATTCTGTGCTCTGATATGCTTCAGAATTATTTGATGTTTATTTTTTGTGTTTTGTGATGTATTTACAACTATTTCATTAAATACAACCTGCGAAAGATAAACAGAATACATAGGTGAGTAGGTGTTTCCAAACCTTTTCTTGCCAGTGTATGTTTTCTCAATGTTTAATTTGTGCAGTTTCCCAGAGATTTCTATTTGTATCAGAAAGCATTTCAGCCTCTTTTGATTGAATGATCACATCGCAGGAAGCTTCATTCAGCTGATTACTGCACTGGTTATCACACCCACATGACACAAAGGCTAGCATCAATGTGTTGCCACTTTACAGGGTTGAGATGCTCTATTTAGAATGCCTTTGTAAGCCAGGACAGAGATTAATGTTGAGCTATAGGAGGCAGGCAGATAGGTGTCACCACCTTGTGGATACAGCCTAAAGTAACCTAATCACAGTTACAAACAACTGGGTCACGGTTGGTCAAATACCAATTAGCAGCAATTATCAGCTGGTCTTATAATAAGGTATGTGAGTCTTAAACCAGCACAAGATGGGTGAGAGAGTGTGAAAGTGCATTTCTTAAACATACTCCTGCAGATTTGTCACTGGTGCTTGAAGAAATCTGAAAAAAATGAAATCATTTGAAAAATGAAATGACTACACAGGGCATGACCAGGAGAAACAAACAGACTGTAATAAATGGGCTGCAACTCAAAATGACATGCATTCCCCTTTAAAAAAGGTTGGTGTTGGATGACATTGTCCTGGACTATCAAGGGGCTGATGGCTACTCAAACAGATCGGAACATTCTGCCTGGCAGTCAATATAGACTCAGCTGTTGTGTTGATGTGCGACATAGCTGGATAACTGAGTTTCCAAGCAGCATGCGTCCTTCCATGGTGTTGCTTTTTCTCTATTTGAGGCATTTCAGGCACCTGCTGACATTACATTATTAACACAGCCGCAGCAACTGAGAAATGCAGGTTCAGTTAGTGACGCAAATGGCTTAGTATATTGGGTTAGCTCATGTTATAAGTTTCGGTCTGTATTTGTCAAGGCAGTCCTGCACATGCGCAGCACATACTTCCAGAAGAAGCTCAAGAAGCACACAAAGAAAAGAAATTAGAGACTGAGCAAAGAGAGACAGATCTGAAGGGAGGACAGTAAAGAGCTGCAGGGTAGGGGGGCAGGGGAGATGGGTGGGGTTGGAGTTTTGTGGTTCTACTTACATTTGCAGCCAGCGTCCCACAAATAGCCGGGTAGACACTCCTGACACTTTGGCCCTGTAGTGCCCTCCTTACATATACAAAATCCTGTGCCATTACAGCGATCACTGACTGAGCCAAAGGGATTACAATTACACTCTGGAAAAACAAGACACACATATAGGCTGGAAACAAGGTGGTGCTTTGACTTCCACATCCTCACAGCATGGACCACAATCCTCAAGTTCTATCAGAAGCTCAGCAAGGCGCTTGGTTATTTTCAACTGGGAAAACATGTGACTAGATTTAAAGAGTCACACAGGAAGAAAATGCTACCATTTCAACTGTAATGGAGACAGAATGAAAAATGAATGTAGTTGGATGCATGTACACATTGTAATAATTACAGCATATTTATAACTATGTAATGTGTTTTACTGATACATAAGTTTTCAACAAGCAATGCACAAATATGCAAAGCATTAGCAATAGCTTTGATTTCAGTTAATGGTTTGATCTGTACATGAATTGGTAAAATCTGATTCACTCAGGTGTAGATAGAAAAAGAAGAAAAGAGGAGACAGGAAATGTGAGCACACATTGGAGACTCAATGGCATGAAACAAAGACAAAGAATGTTAAGAGGAATGAGAAGACAGTTCATTGAAATGGGCATTGTTGTAATAGTAGATGTCAAATCTTAACACTATCCCTCATAACAACTGTTTGAGAATTTATTTCCTTCTTTACTAGTAAGAGAACAAAATGGCCATTAGCTGTGATTAGTTCGGAATATCCTTTTGAAAGCACACTAAAACCACAGTCTGGGGAGTCTCTGGTGTCCTACACTCAGTTGACCCTCCAGCTTTCCACAGCGACTGGAGCACTCAGCAGTCAAAGTGACACCTACACTGACCGTCCCTGACCATCACATTGCACCTTCCGTGGCTGTGCTGGCTGCACCCGAGTGACATCTGAGGGTCAGGCAAGAGGAGAGAGGTGACGGCGAGAGAGAGGCAGGGCAACGGCGAGTTTGGCATGAAGTAACGCCTCGATGACTCTTAACGCCTTGTGACAGGTTTCAGCTGCTTCTCCTGAGGCCATTTCATGTATATGACATATGCACTTGTGTGGTGCCTCTGACTGGCCGTGTGACTTCCCAATGACATTTCTCGCAGAACTCTTGTTGCTTGTCAGATTTCCCCCTCAGGACTCACAAATGCACCTGTCACTGAGTGCACTGAACTCTCACTCCACATGTTGGCTAAAGAATTCAACAGGGAACCAAACTATTGCATTACGAACTATGGGAAAAGTATTTTTCACTGCTTTTTTTTTTTTTTAGAAAAACAGATGATGTAGTCTATGAATGCCTAGCTAAAGGTCATGGACAACGTAACAGGGACACCGGGTGAAAATGACCTTTAACTGACATCATAATTGAAGACAATCAAATTCTTTGAATTAGTTGTCTTCAATTCCAATTAGTCTGTAATTGTCTGTGTCAGTTTTTAGGGAAACACAAGATAAACAGTAAAATCACATGTGCCTTGCTCACAATACAGGTGGTTAAATAATGGCATTTGGGGAAATATTAACATAAAAACGAAGCAGGCTGCCTGAGTCACGTTTGGTGCAGATTAAACAAAGGAGATATAATATGTTAAAATGGGTGTTTCTAGCAGGTGAAAAGATCAGCAACAAAGTCAAGATTACCTAGGCTTTGTGTTTGAATGCAGCTAGACGTCAGTCGGTTAGGAAAGTTATAAAGTATGTATGTATATGGCAAATAAAATCTATCTACTAAATGTCTGCACTTGTCAGAAAGACAGTTTGCTGTAAAGATTGATGTAAGAGCTATCTCAGGTTTCTATGTCTATGTCTGTAATGTGTAATGTCTGTAATTTTTGTTTTTTATATTTTTCATTCATTGGTTAATAAATCAGCAAGAAAACTAGACTTAATGTTCCACTGGGAGTTTTCATGCCTGTTTCTACACTGCCCGTCCCAAAAAAAAGTCAGAAAAAAGAGAGGCGGATGAAGTGATGACCCCATAATGCCTACCGTCCAAGCTTGTGGGGCAGTGCTATGATCTGGGGCTGCTGCAGTTGGTTAGGTCTAGGTTCAGCAACATCATGTTTCCAAAGAATGAGGTCAGCTGACTGCCTGGATATACTGAATAACCAGGTTATTCCATCAATGGGTGTTTTTGTTCTCTGATGGCTAGGGCATATTCCTGGATGTCAATGCCAGGAGCATGACACATCATTTTCACACATGGATTGGCCACCACAGAGTCCAGACTCTAACCCCATTGAGAATCATTGGGTGTTATCATGTGCTGGAGAAAACAGGAGTACGACTCTTCCATCATCAATACAAGATCTTGGTGAAAAATGAATGCAACTCTAGATGGGAATAAATGTTGTGACATTGCAGATGTTTATCAAAACAATGCCATGGTGAATGCATGCCATAATCAAAGTTAAAGGCGGCCCTATGAACTATTGCGTGACTTCTCTTTTGGACGGGCAGTGTATTTCATCTGTGGGTTAGGGTACAATTGTAGGGTACACTACAATTCTACTTTTTATGAAAACAATAGGCTAAATGTAAAATTTTCAGTTAATATGTTAGTAATTTAGATACTTTTTTTAGAGGCGCTATGTTAAGCTAAGAGGCTGCTGGAATTACTTATATTTACCATCGATTTAATCATCTGACTCCTAGAAATTAGGTAAATAAGCACTGAGGAGGGTGGTGTAGAATGAGAAATGTTTTTGATTAATAAAAATGATAAGTGTGTGTTGAAAGGAGAAGGAAGTGACTGGGTTGGGGTTCCCTCTGACTAATGATGGTGCCAATTTTTGCAGGAAAAGACACACTGAAAACAGCACCAGTCAAAATGTCTAATTGTGAAAAAAAAAAAAAAAATAGGATTTGCCTGCTTACGTCACACATTAAGTCATCACTCCACATGGATCTGTTGCTGGAGTTCCATCTCTTCTGTGATATTACTGTTTACAGTGCATTTGCTTCTAGCTTTTGAAGTAAAACAAACCTGAGGGATGGAAACCCACTTGTTGGACAACAAAAATGGATCACTAATCAAAGCCTGCCCATCAAGATATTACTGAATTGCTAGTATAGGATCAGTATATTTTTATATATATATAGGATCAATATATTTTTATATATATATAGGGTCAATATATATTTTTTCTTATTTAATATGTGTTTCTATTAGTTTGTGTGTGTGATTTATTTTTCTACATCCATCTGAAAATCTGATCATTCTAGCTATACTTACAATCTACCAGCAAGAAACCAAGTCTAACAAACTAAATTACAAGTTAGTGGCAAACTATGGTGTAGTGCATTAACCCCAAATCAGTCTGCAGATATGAATACCATACCTGAAAATCTCTTTAGCTTCAGGTATCTTACTTAACCTCAGTGTCCTCCACAGAACCAAGACTCAATCTGACAGAGAGGTTAATGAGTGACATCATTGTGCAAAAGAACAAGGAGCAAAAGAGGAAGAAGTGGAGACCACTGAAAAACATAGAGAGTGTATGGATGATGAAGTGGTGGGGGGGTGAAAGGTGACACTTCAGATGAAGTCAAAGACAGGAGGTGAGGACAGTGTATGTGTGTATGTGTGTGTGTGGGTGAGAGCAGAATGGCAGTGAAGGGGCCCAGGTGGGGGACTAACCTATGCACACATTTTCATCATCCAGTTCTGCCGAGGCATTGCGGTAGTAGCCCAGCTTGCATAGCTGGCAGTGCTGGCCCCTAGTGTTGTGCTTACAGCTCACGCAAATGACGGTGTTTAGCAGCTCGATGTAGCTGCATCGGTTGGAGTGGCTGAAGCATTCGCAGTCTTGCAACAAGAAAGGAAGTGATGTAAACAGAGAGAGAGAAAGAGAGCGGGAGGCGCCATAAATTCATTTTACGATGTACACTTCCTTGGTCTATTAAACAACCAGTTACAATTGCAAAAACTGGTATTTTTATCGCCATTCTTTGTTCTCATACAGATCAGTTTGGTCTTAATTTGATTCTATCCGAGGAAGTGTAGAAACTGTTGCTGCCACGGCGGTGGGGTTAGCAAAAAATCTGAGCGAGGCGCAGCAGCATGCAGGGTTAAAAATGGAGACTGGAGGGAGAAGGTGATGCTGGGGGAGTGATGAGAGGGAGGACGGCTCATGATTAGTCTGGCATGGTCACAGCTAGAGTGGGAAAAAGACATCACACAAGAAAGGCATGGTGTTAGTAGGACTCAGAGAGGGCACATCACTTCAAGCACAACACAACACAAAGCCAGAATAAGGCTCCGAAATCATGGCACAGTGACACGGTCACATCGCGAAACACCACACGGTGTGAGGCAAGTTGGACCATGAATGAAATGAATCTTTCAAGCTACGAAATGATGCCAGGGAAAGATTTTGAACTTGTATGTGTAACCAAGCTCTGAACTGTCATGGTTTATCAAGAGAGAGCAAGATGAAACTCTTTCGCCATTCAAACACTTAATTCAACCTACTTTCACATCTTCCTCTTTAATTTATATTTATAATTCCAGAAGTAAAGTAAGTTAAGTAACTGTCACCTGACAGCTCCTTCTTTAGTTTCACACCCAACTGCTAGTTACACACCTTTGCTCATTAGTCTTTGTTAATTAGTTCTCATTCCTACATAGCCCCCAATGTTACTTATATACGCAAACTGACGAGAAAATTTCAAAACAATAGAAATTAAATAAATTAAATATTCGTCAAAGGTTTTTGAACAGGTTCTCTCCTTGAATTTGTGCATTAATTAATTTTTTATAAGGCCTAAACATTTAAGATTTCTGTAGAAATGTTATTTAGAATGCGTATGTGGAATTGAAGTGGACTAGACCTGCACATCTCTGTTAACAGCTTCAAGTTCAATAGTGTTTAAAATACTTAGTTTTATATCAGTAACCTAGAGAGATCACTTTCTTAGTTGAGTATTTGTGCTTTTGGATTTAAAGTACATTTTAGAATGCATACCTGGTACTTCAACTTGATAATTTGTAAGTGATACTTCTACCAAGTACTTGCACTTTTTACTGCTTACAAGAAGCCAACTTTTTCTGAAAGCATTCAGTAAGACAAGTGAGTGTATGGTGAGTTGCAGAGTGTGACATTGTCTCCTATACAGTGTTCTGTCATGCTAAATTAGAAGTGTGGAGTTGTAGCTGGACTGCAAAATCTCATGCTGCAGTTTATGATAGTCACTGGCAGCCCTGCCCTAAGGGGTGCAGGATGGGAGGGGGGCCCAGCTCAGCTCTTTCCGAGTGAGGATCAGTCTGCTACGCTGAGTGGCCACTGACACCGTGTGTCACAGTGCAGACAGATGTGACCCTTAAGCCTCTCTGGCAGCGGCTTGGACACAAAGCCCACTCACCGATCCGGAATAGAGGGAAATGGTGGATGGGGCTTTCGTCCAAGGGATTGTGGTTATTAAGGATGTGTATTGAGGTCAGGACTCTCTGTCCGGCCACTAACAACACAAAAAGGCTTGAAAATGAAGGAGCAGTCAGTCTAGTCTACTCCACCTTTCACCTAAAGCAGAAACTCTTGTCCAAGTGTAAGCTATCTACATTAGATGCCTCACTCTTGCAGACATACTCTCAAAAGACAAATCATCTCTCCTTTGTGGAAATAGGCTAAGGTCATAAATCATGCACGGAAGGGGAATAAAAAGTCCGGAGTCTCAAAAACACGTCCCCAAAAATAGCTGTAGGCTCAAACATGCACACTATATTTACACTAAAAACGATGTGATTCCAAGGGACTTTTATCGTGTTTAGAAATAATTCCATAGATGAATTTTCAATGTGTCCTGTACAGGGAGATCCATCACTCCATCACTGAGAATTGGGTGAGTGCTGCAGGGTTAGTGGGCTTACAAACAGACACATAAGTTCATACAGTGAGAGGGCTTGGGTATCATCTTGGTGGGAGGTGTGTGTGTGTGGGTGGGGGTGGGGGTGGCTAAGTATTCAATAAATTTCAGAGCTCCTACCTCGCTTGCTGTTTGCAACGTAGACAGAGGGGGCAGTGGACAATGCAACTTGAGGAGCTACTAGACAAATTAAAAGAAGAAAAAAAAAACAAAACAAACAAAAACAAACAAAAAACAAACAAATATGATATTGCAATCAAACACAAAATATGTAATGTTAAAGAAGTAAAACTACTGAGCATCATGTTTAATAATAATAGTAATTGTTAAAAGAAGAAATAGACACTATAATGATGAATGATGGCATTGGGAATTAAAGTGTGATAGTGCCAAATGAAGTTGGCTGCATGTAACAGCATCTGCTATAAATGCCTCAGATGCTGAACAGTTCTAATATTATGGTACCGCCTTTATGCTTGATTTCATTAACAGTGCTTTCTAAAATTCAAAAGCATCTGTGTACGTTCCCCCAGACAGCAGCTATCTCCTGACAAACTGCTTTCAACCTTGGCGGGAATCAGCCAAGAATTTTCAACCTTTCAAAACTGTGCACAGGAGTATGGGTAAGGAAACGGACTTGCAGTGGACACATCATCCACAGTGGAGAAAAATAAATAATAGGCCTAACCTTTGCTATTGCACTGGCTGACATACTGTAAGCCCCTGACACATACACTGTGTGCTTGGCTGCAGTCATGGAAACACAGAGCCGAATGGTTCTGATGTGCTCATTGTTGGAGAGTTGGCCGCACATCACATTACTAACCTAACATCAGTCTGCATACGACCAGCATCAAACCTCCTTGCTGAGATGGAGCTGAGGATCTCTGGAAGGTGTAATTAAAATTAAATGTTTACATATAAATGTACAGCACCGGTCAAGTTAATGCATGGCACTGCAACAAGCGAAAACACGAGTGCGGCACGATTACACAAGCCTCCGCTGAAGGAGCCAAAACCCATCATCCTTCATGAGCGAGTCAAGCTTTTTGGTTTCCCAAGAGGGAAGATGCCACCCACAAACACTCTTAACTACCAGTCACTTTTTGTTTGCCATATAAGCACTGGAGATAAATGAATCTGTGAAAAAACAGAGTTGTTGCATAATCTGAGATGCCTACCTTCTTTTCGGTTAGCGACACCTAGGGATGACACGTTCGGCCGAACTGCGTGCAATTGAGAGAAACCAGGAGTTATTCATGTGCACTTGTGTGATGCACTTTACAGATTGTCTAGAGGAAGGGGAGGGGGGAGGAAGGGGGAGGGGGGACTACGTGGTAAGTGACACACACAGCTGGAGACACGGACATGTCTTGTATGACTCAAACCAATAAATCAGGTAACAGCAAATACGATGGGGGGCAGGGCTGAACATGGACGAGCAAAGAGAATGCATCCAAAGACCTGTTAAAGAACATTGGAGAGATGCTGCTTGTACTTTCATGAGCTTGCTGTGTGTGGGTGAGTGTGTGTGTGTGTGCACGTGTATGTTCATGTAAATGGCAATGATGAGTGACAAACTGAAGAAAAAAGATAAAACCCTCTTAAACTTTGCATTTAAGGCATGATTTATGCAAGCGAGTCTAACTATGTATAGCAAATTAGGACATTAGGGGGCATTTTGTTTAATTCATCACATCGACTATGTAATCAATATCTAATTACAGTGTATTTCTGGTGGAGGAATAACAATGAATAAATAATGGCAGGTGTTGGGAATGACGGACTGCTGTGGGTAGCATAACCTCGTAATTACATACAAGTCAGTATTTCCGTGTCAGGGAAATACTTTGCGGTTGGAAATGGAGAGGACTCAAGCAGAAGCAAGGAATATGGATCCTCTTCACTTGACCTTTTTTTCCTGTTGGTACTGACTCCATGAATCATGCAATCGTGGCTAACGATCGTAGGTAATTAATGTCCAGTGGCATCTTGGAAAGAAGCCTGTTAGCCTGACTATATGTGAACAGAGAGTATGGCTGCTGCTCATAAGGCTAATTTATTTTAGAAATACATTTTAAATACTATGCAAATGAAAACATTACAAATGCTACAAATCTTTTTTTTGCTGCATTGAAATTAAATATTAAATTAGCTTTGAACTTCACATGTCAACACCCTATGGTAAAGTGGCAAATGTAGATACATTTACATAGGGAGGCCTAAGGGGTGGCATGAGGTATTGGCAGGGGTGCCCAGGATGGGCATTAATGAGTCCCTGTGATTGAATGTCTTTGTTTCAGTATTATAACATTATTATTTTTTACGTTACGTTTAAGCTCAAATGGAATTTTGCAACCTTTATTTTAAAAATAACTTAAAGTTTCAGACAATATAATCTACCATGAAACACACACACATACAAGCACTTAAAAAAAAGTTCCATGTTACATATTATTCTTTTCAGCTGTAGTGTGTGTAAGTTAACGAAAATCATTGACTGTCTCTGTCTTCTTCGTTTGAGTGGTTTGAACAGCTTATGGATTTGTCAATTTATTTTTTGAATTTTAGGAACTGAGCAATTTGGGTGGGACTGGTTGGAAGTAGGGGGATAGCTGGGATTCAAACCCCCCAGATCTTCCCCTGCTGTGGCCTTACAGGTCACTTTCTGAACTGCTTGAACAAACCATTGTCACGCAATATCACCCATCTTCCTTAGTTTTAAATAGCTTTCAAACACCCGCCCTAAAAAACCCATAATTGTTCCCGATTGGGGATTCTGTCATGAGTGATGACGGCAACATCTCTGGGGGTAGAGGGGTTGGAAAGTATTAATGTCACCTGAGTCACTTGATCAGAGGCTCTTTGTAAATGACAGATCAACAAATAAAAAAGCTTAGAGAAAAAGGGCACAACACATCACCACTCAGACTCTGCATTCAGTGGAGAAGCCATTTGCTCGGAAACAAAGCTGACTCACGAGGGCTTGAACAATTAATCTATGACAGCGACATCTGATATGATAAAAAATTAAACAAATGACTAAACCACACTGTCCACATCTATAAAGTCTAATTGGTAAAGTAAGTTCACTTTTAATTATTCTGTGTTGCCAATTGACTGGATGTAATACACATCTGGGTTCCATTAATTATTTTGTTATGGGGAATATTCAGGTAAGGCAAGCTAAATGAGTGGTGACGGATTTTAATCAATGCAATACCCATAATGAAATGCAATCTTGCAGAGGCAGAATTGTTTTTTTTAAATATTAATTTCACTTTAATGGTCCGCATTAGGCAATTCTGCCTGGCTTAATAAACTTGAAATAGAATTGAGAAAAGTCAATAAGGAATTCAATTACCTTCAGACAACAACATGAAAAGTGTGCTGCTTTTATTTTTTTTCCCACAGTAGCCTCAAGGACAGCCTAACCTTCTATCTGTCCACTTTATTCTTGCTTTTCTTAATAAATACGACACACACACGCACATACAGCTGCAGAGTTTTACAAAAGCCAGTGTTTGGTTTTTAGTGCGAGTGACTACCGTGACACGACAGCCAAAATCCCCGTGGGCCAATGTGGATGAAGACTTGGGTCTGTTAGAGTGTCCGTTCTAACATTTTCCACCCCCACCCAACACACACACACACACACACACCCACACACACACTTAATCGGCATGCACACTCTTGCCGTAAAGGATTTGAGGACAGCCCTTGGACATGGTCTGGCCTGGCATTTGGATGGAACAGAGGACTGCTGTGAATATGTATGCATGTCTGTGCAGCCTATATGGAGAGCATGCACACACACTGAGCTCTAGGCAGGCCATGCGTGGGATGGAAGCTTCTTTTCTAAGGTATGTGGAGGTGGTGGAGGAGGAGCAGTGGAAGATGAGCAGGGGCAGGTGGTTTTGTCTACTTAGCCACATGTCCATCTCTGACTCTTGACATTGAACTTTACAACCAGTGTTTGCCTGATTAAAAAAACACCAGGGAACAATCTGTCTGGACCCTGTGTCTCTTACAGCACATTTTGGGAAACTTGCCCAGCGGCCATCTTAGCCCTTAAATGATGAAAACAAGACAAGTGTGCATGTGTCGTGCATGTGTCCTTTGGTAAACCTTGGCTGGGTGATGATTAAGCATAAACCAAATGTGGAGTGAAAGCACGACGTGAGCATCAATTTGAAAATCACAAAATGGTATTTTTGAATTACAATTAAAATACTAAAACACCTGGTTTAACAATGTAAAGCCATGTTAACACGGTTTCATTCAAAAGTGCTGTTGAAAAGTACACATTTACATCATAAATGCATGTGTTACACTGGCCTGAGCAAAGTCGACAGCATTATAATTCAATCATGCAGTTAACTGATGTGAGTTTAATGAAGTCTTACTAATACTTATCTCAATCGTAATTTAGTCATTAGTAAATAACAAATGAATAAATAAATTAAAAATACAGAATAGACTATGAACTGCAGTATATTGTATTATTCAAAATGCATCTGTACTGTTTTTGTATTGCATCATATATTATTTCTCTAATTAATTAAATAGAGGGAAATATTGAATTATTTTCTATAAAGGTCTGGTTCCGAATTTACAAACATAACATAGTATATATAATATTGACGTATCTATATGTGGAAAATATAAAAAGAGGTCTTAAGAGTTATATATGTTATACATTTATATATCATACAAATATGACACAAACGGAACTTTTTATCTTTTATCTAAAAATGGCACATCTAAATCTACCGGATTCCTTCAGCATCTTTAAGTTTCTTAGACCAAATTGATCATGTGGGTCCAGGGTAGAACAGCGAGGGCCCACTTTGTTAATCAATCTACTGCCTCGGGAACTGAAGTAAGAATGGGGCAATGAGAGAAAAGATTAAGGAGAATTGAGCCAGGGTGTGAATGCAGTTTGTTCAATACAGTCCTATGGTTCCTGCATCACACAGCCTTCCAGGCAGCGGTAACCTGAGACATGGCACCTCTCTTCTTCCTCCTCCTCCTCGGGGGCTACTGGTTGAGGAAGATAATACCAGCTGAGTTGCTTGTGGCTTATATTAAAATGACCTCCTGTGACATCATACTGCCAGAGAGGTCTTGGCACTTTAATAAAGTCTAGATGCCATTTATTTATAATGCATGGGAGAGGGGAAAAAAAACAAATGACATTCAACATGCAGAGCCAGGCAAGTGTTATCTGTTTGAGTTGAGTCTGGGAAAAGTAAATTAATATGCACATTTCGTGACAACATAGCCCATGGCTTCTACTTGTTTTTTTTTCCCAAAAAAGGTTCAGCAACAATTACTGAGTGATCCTTTGTGGGGAGATTAAAATCAGAAATGAACACTTGACCATAGGTTCAGGGATGTATGGTGAAGGGTGGTACAGGAGGCAAAGCAAAGCATCAAGCATTCATATAGTTAATTTGTAACTGTTTACTTACTAACTGGACCAATGGTACTAGGAATACCTGCAAGAGAGAAAGAGCAAAACAAGTTAAATTGAGGTGTAAAATTCACATTAAGTTTTTTTCAAAAGCCATCGAGGTCATAATTGCTTTCCTTTACATTTCCTTGTCCTTTGGTGGATACGTCCTAACCAGCCATTTACGAATGCTGCTCCATGTGCCACCAGAAATGCATCATCAAAAAGTGTGCTGGGATGACAATGGTGATTGCAGTTTATTTTCTTGTGCGTACATGAATGCCATCCTGTGTGGCAATAAAACTGCCGGTGTACACTGGCAATTTTACATATATGTGCTAAGACAGCAGTCAGCAGTACCTGTCCAGCATACTATATGCTAACACGTGTATACGGTGGAGCATACCATTTACTACTTTTGTGCTTTCCATTAGACTCTGCACTAGTGCTAGTGCTCATTAAAGCATTTCTAGTTTCTTCTGTGTTGTGATTTTTTCAATTGTTTCTACTTTGATGAGCCTGCTGGTTGTGCCAGAAAATGTTGTTGTAAAAGTAGTACCTCAAAAGTACGTCAAACTATGCTGACATCACTGCAAAACTCACTTTGGGATCAGAACAACAGTCAGACTATGATATTTTAGTTATTTTAAAAGTTGTATAGTGCTTTAAAGTTACATACAGCTTGAAGATCCACCAATCTTTGTGCTACACACCAAAACACACAGCACATCAAATAGCATCATAGATGGCAAACTGCCTCTGATGCCAAAGGAGGACATGTCTTATCCTGCTGCCTGCCTGCTCGTCCCTCCATTAAGCAATCCCTTGTGCTAGACAGCCACTGTGCAGATAATGCAGTCTGTCTCATCCCCATGGTGACCAGATATCTCCCACACAAGGATGTCGGCTGACTGTGGATTTGAGGAGACTGAAACGTTCACAAGCTTGTTGAGCCGATCATTTCACCATCTGAACCAAGCACCGACATCTTGGTTTGAGTTTTAATTACTGTAGGTCTGTAAATATGAACGGCACAATTGTTCACCATTGTGGCGTTCTTTAGGCACAGTCAATCTCAGACAACACTGGCAGCGTTGTTCTCTCTGTTTGAATCTATATTCTTCAAAAGCACGCAAACACACTGCCGTTGTATTTTTGCTCGGCGTTCACTTTCAGAGGAATTTGCTTTCAGGACATCAACGCCAGCTCCACTTTTTCGAATCATCTGTTTGAACGGAGGCGCTCCCTCCCATTCGCGCTACCCCCTGCCCTCAATAAGGCAGTCTGCCCACAAAAACAAACACCATGGGAAGGGAAGCATGCTGGGCAATAGGAGAAATTCGCCCACGTAAACTAGAGAAGAAATGAAATGAAAAGGGCTCGCTCTTCCTCTCTCTTTTAAGTCTCTCTCGTCATTCGCTTACCACCGACCAACGGTGGAGGAAACTGAGAAGGCAAGGAGGCATCTGTGCAGGATTTTTGCTGTGGCCTTTTATCTAATGGAACCGTCACGAAATATCCTCAAGTACTCTGAGGAAACATGAAGATTTCCTGAGCGTGTGTGTGTGTTTATTTGTGTATGTGGACTTTGATCAAACTCCTGTCATTCAATCACTCTTCCTCTGATCTCTGCCTGCCAGGAGCCAAATCTATGACCTGTCTAGGAGCTGTGAAGTAGCAGGAGGCTATGCTGACATATGGAGCTAATGGATGTCAAACCTCAAGGGGCCGGGCAGATGCTAACCAGGAGACAGGAAGGACGAGTGCAAGGACAATCAAAATTACAATCACCTTAATCACAAAGTATAGTTTGATTTGACAGTGTTAGCTCCCCGTGTCACAACATAATGAAACATCAGTGCAGTGAACTATGGACACTCAATGTTCCACATCTAACTCTGCATACATACATATTTCCTATTGTTAGACTACTCAGAAAGATAATACAAATATATAGTTCAGTGGATCTAAGACTAAATGTCAGACTTTCTTTCACATTCTCATTTTTTTCATGATAAACAATAAAACTGATCTAACTACATCAAGATGAACAAATTAGCTTATGTTAGATCTGAATATTTTTAATAAATATACATTTTATGTATAGATAAATTTTACTTATTTGAGAACATGTGCTGCTGTAAAATCAAAAGATTTCAGTGAATCCTGGTTAACTAATCCTACATACCCTTACATAATTTTTTCTTTGTATGTCAGAGCTTAACTTGCATTTGTGGGCGCAATGAACCATATTTCACTGACAGTGGTTTTTGGATGTACTCGTGAGTGGGGCCTACATAACAGATTTTTATTTCTTTGGCACTTTTCCTAGACAATGTTAATTCAATGTTTTTCATATCAGCATAAATGTTAATGATCAATATTGAGAAAATCAACATTACAAAATGTCAGAGATGAAGTAGGCTTTATAATCTGCTCCACAAGGGCAGTCTATGTCCTTAGATCCTCGAATAAGATAAGTTAATACTCCCCCAAAAATTCTATGATAGAAAAACTGGGTGTTTTCTTTTAGCTTTACACAACTTTTCCAGGTTTGCTGACACTGAATGTTATAAATACATAACATATTAATGTTAATTTTGCCTATACATATTAATGTATATGCAACACATATGTTAACACATATCAACACCGTTATCATCTGCTTACACATGCAGTGTAAACTTTAAGCTGAACCAAACATGCATTTATGAAGTTCCCCCAGTTATTCACAAAACCAAAAATGTGAGTGCAGTGTTTTAGTGTTTTCGCTCTGTAACTAAATAAAAAAAACAAACATTAATGCAGGGCTAAAAAGGGTCTGGTTAAGTAGCTGACGGAGCAATAATACACAGGCGCTATCTACATCTAGTCTGGAAGATTAGCAGGGGATCCACTACATTAACTGGAGTGGGTTATAAATATAAAACCAGGGAGACAGAGAGGGGGACTTGCTCTTGGTATTGTGGTGCAGACATCCATTAGTGCAATGGATACACAATTTGAGTAGAGAGAATATTCTTCATAACAGTGTTTGTACAGAGAAAACAACTCACAAAGTGCTGTACATGACCACTGTTTGCCTTCAGCTAAATGTCAAAGACACATCAACAACACTGATGACATAATTTTGCTGCATTATACTGTAAAACATCCCTATCTTTTCTCATGTAATATATATATACAGTACATCAGGCTTCATGCAAATGTTACAGAGCTCTTGTGACAGATTAAACTTTGCTGCTTTGTTGTATTTGGGGCCAAATAACCTTTTCTTCCAGGTGATGATCTGGAACTCAGTCCAATTATCCAAAGCTTTAGGAACAACCTGCTGGGTTCCAGCAGATGTCCAGGATCCCATGTCGGGTCATTCGATTAATTTTCAATCACCGTCATTTCCAATCCCCTTCACCTGCCTTGGCCACGCCATTCTGGGACACGGCTGCAATCTAATTTTGTACTATCGCACAGGAAGAGCATTACGAGATGCTTATGTTGACGGCATGCTCCATTGATTTTTATGAGTTGTGTAGGGATCATGGTTTGCGAGCCACTGGGTAGGGAACATGATCTCTGAGCAGTATATAATTCGCTGAACTATGTGAACATGGGGGTCAGGACATGCGACCCACACAAAGGTGGCTGTGAAAATACAGATCCATTTGCCATATAGCTCCTAGATTCTGCTGTCAAGAGACAGAAAATCAGACTGTGTGTACATGTGAATGCAGGTGTCATTACAATGTTTCTGTCAGTACCCATTAAGTTTTGACCCTCAGTCAAGAGAGAGAGAATGCAAGCAAGTCTCATCTGTTTGCCTTGGCACTACATGGACTACTCTGGAATGGGGTTTATCTGTTGAATTTCCACTGCAGGCGAAAACTTGGTAATTACTTTGGCTGCCATCATTTTATTGCAGTCCCTCATCATCTGGAGCTCCTTGGCTATACAGAGCCCAGTGACAGGCATGGCTAACTGGTTAGCAGTGGAAAGGATGCCAAAATGCGAGCTCCACTGTATGCAACTTGGTTGAATTCCTCAGGAGCAAAATTAGTGCCCGACTCGCTTACTCGCTTGCAGTGTGTAGATGTGAATTGAAGGTGGCAAGTCTTAAAGTGCCCAGGAGCTAAGTTGGAAGAAGCACATTTAAGATTTCAGGGATGGAATGAGGTGTACAACTGTGGTGGCAGCAATGGGGGAAGGAGGAGGGGAAAAAAGAAATCTGGAGATGGAAGAAACAAATATTTGAAAGAAAGATTACCGTCACAGCTGCACAGAGCCGAGACAGAGTAAACAAGCTTGGTCTCTGGGGTGGTTGAGGGTGTTGTCGGGGAGAGAGAGAGACTACAAGCAAGAAACAAAACCAAGAGATGGAGTGGCAGCAAGAGGAGGAGGAGAAAAAAGGAAATGCAGGAGAAGGGGCAGAAGGAGCAACAGTAAGAGAGGATGCAAAACAACAGGGACAAGTTGAACAGAGAAAAAATGAGAGAAATCTGTATAGAATGGAAATTCAAAAGGAAATAAAAGCATAAAGTACTGTGAATGAGTGGGTGCTGTGTGAGAAAGGTGCAAGCATTTGTGTGGATGTGTGTGGATGCATGGAACTAATTGAATATACAGTGGAGTGTTAGAAAAATAAAAAAATGAAATGTTGCACAATGTACACAGCATATAATTTTAAATATGAATGTTGCTCAGATTAAATACTTGTTTAACAAGTGATGACTAAAATAAATGGAAGACGTGCATACATTTTTTCACCGGTTTAACAACAGTAATGTGATTACATTTGTGCTTCATTAGTAAAACAGTAAGTAATGTGATTACGGTGGTGTATCAGTTAGCAATTATTTAATCATTTGATGATTGATAGTACATCTTTTAAAATTAAAACATGTTGGTAGGCAGTTCACTGTATGTTTGTGCTAGCCAGGAAAATCTGAGCAAACACATATGCTCTTTGTCCCTACTGTCTCATATGATCCACAGAAGCATTTAGTGAAACAGTGCCCCCAATGCAGCAGGCATCTGTTGGAGGTGCACGCCTTTGTCATCTGGCACCAAAGTGATGGCTGTGACCATGGCATCTGGCATAACAATTTTTTTGGTCCAATTGTGTAAATAAGCATGGTTAGGTTTAGTAAAATATGTAGGTTAAGTCATATATTGTAAGTACCAACCTCACAACCTCACCCTGTGTAAAAAACAGAACTCTGAACTCTGGTCTAATGTGGCAAAGTCTTCTGCCTTACTCTAAATAGAGCTGCTGTTACAAATAACCTATAGTTTAGTGATAGTTTGCAGTATGACAGTATATATATGCAACACATTATGGAAATCTATATACAGTATATTTACAAAAGCGGTTGGCTGTGTTCACTTACAAAAGCCTGAGATTTTCTCTACAATTGTACCATCAGTTTCTTTGGGATTTCCTATCTTTAGAAATATGTTTATTAACCAGAAAAAAAAAATTAATGTATGTATGTGCACCTGTGCAAATGAGTGTGAGGCACTTGGTCACATTTCCATGATTAGCGCCTGCAATTGGACTAGAGGGCTGATAATCACTCTGGAGCATCTGGCAGCTCTGCATTAATGTACACTAATTAGAGAACAGAAAAGTGCTATTTGTAAGTCATATAAAATAATAGTTGTTATTTTGTTTTATATTTTTTTCAACTCCTGATGTGACAGCACTTCTTTTCATTTTCAGTGTCGATAGACAGGTCATGACCTCCACAACCTTCAACATTTCTCTTCACACAGTCTCAAGGTTTCAATATTAATTGAAAATACATAAAAAATAGATTCTGGATTGTGTCAGACTTCATTTTCAGTCAAACAAATAACTAGAGATATTTAAAAAGGAACCAATGTTTCCATGCATGTAGCTAATTCATGTGTGTACAAGATACCTTTTATAAGTTTGCACTGTAAGTTTTCACAAGCATTACTCAAGCAGCATTAAACAGCAAATTTGGCTGGGTCTATATTTTATAACATGTCTATAACATGCTTAACAAACCAGTGATTATTTCCAGCAGCAGAATGGTGTGTGAAATTTGACTCTGCAGCGCTCAGGTTAATTGGCAATGATGAAACATGTCAGACAATGCAAAAATGTGGCTCATCAATGTGATTTTATTGTCTTTTGAACAATGGAGCCAGAGAAAATCATATATATATATGTGTGTGTGTTATGTATATCAAGATGTCTTCAGGTTTTACTTTTTTCAGTGTATCAAACATTTATTATTACCTTCAGTAAAGATGCTGTTCTCATTTTATTCTGTTATTCGGAAAAGAATAAGAAGAATAAGAACTAATTAGTTGTTGGTGACACCAAGGTATGGATATTTATCCAATTTTCATTAAGAGACTGACCGTCTGTAAAATAGGAGTCCATATGTTGCTTGTGCCATCAGGTTATTACATCCAACAGTGACTTGATATATTTATAAAAGCTTTTGGGTGGATGGATGTGAAGACACATTTTCCCACCTGAGACTGATGTTTGATTCGAGTGTGAAGCGACAAATGTCTTTTTTATCTGTGACTATTGCACAATGTTAAGCACGTATTTTAACCGTGACAATGAAGCCCCCCGCAAAATTCGGGAAGGACTTATTTGAACCCAAACAACAAATCATAAAAAAAAAACTGTGATGATGGACAGTCATAACAGGGTGTTTATGATCATTTCCATGACTAGAAAACCTGTATAGTCATACAGGCCAGGATCTACTGGGAAATATCAGATTCAGTGGATTGTGCTGAGTCAGTTGAAATATGAACCCTGCTCGCCTAGGTGTTCTGTGACAACTCAGTGTGAATGTTAAAGAAATACTTCAAGTAGTTTCAAGTTAATACAAACTTAAGAAAAATATATGTGACAAACAGGGGAACAAAAATAGTTTGTTTAAAGTTTGAACGATACTGGCTCGATGTAGCTTAATGGGGCAGTTGAAGTCTTGAGTGGACTTTTAGGTGGTTCAAGGTGAAGCTGAAGCTATCCTTATCTGAGCAGTTGCTGATATTATTTACATCCAGCACTTGAGCTAAGCTAAACAATGCTAATCTCTTCATTCAACATACAGTCCTACACACTGCAAAAAGGAATGAACAACTAAAATCCTGCAAATCCAGTTATCCATTTAAAGTTCATTTTAGGATTTTGCCTTTAATATAACCTTCAGGATACATTTTCACTATTTGAAATCAACTTTCTAGAGGCCACACAGCACTGCCCCCTCCCTCAGTATCCTCAGCCCTGCAGTGAAATGAACTGCCATGGTTAATTCTCAAACTGATCCCTCTCCTTCTGTCTCCACAGAGGGAGGAAGCGACAATGAGTGAGGCTGAGAGATGGCTGAGGGAGGGGAAGGAGGGGCTGAGAGGCACAGACAGAAAGAGGAAAAGCAAGAAAGACAGAGCCCACCCCAGAAGACTGAGTTAGCTGCGACAGAGAGTGATGCCCACTTCCCCTCCTTCTATCTCCGTCATCCTTTTTCTTTCTTCATCACTTTTTAAATCCCTTTCTTCTTTTTCTCTCCTCCCAACACAGCACCATTGTAAGGTGACATATCATCCCGCCTAAGGCCACACCCCCTTCAGATGATGATTCATCGATCTCCTTATCGCGTCAGACGACTTGATGGGCATAGTAAAAAGAAATTAAATCTTAATTAAATTTTCATCTTTGACAAATTTGTCTCCGCAGAGCTGCCATATAGTCACTGGGTTTCAGGGAAAAACACAGAGTGGGAAAGAGACTTTTTGGAATTGGTGTTGAATGAGCTTGAAAATTACAAAGCAGCACAAGGTGCATTTTTCTGTCAGCCTTGTGCATGTTTTTTCTATTCAGGAGGGACAGCCTTGCATTCTTATAGATTTTTCACAGCATTATTACATTATGGATTTTTCCCCTCCAAGACAAAGTATAATAATGCACTTTATTCTAAGACTGTTTTCATCACTTTCAGGGCAAAAGGAGTGTGCATGTGTGTGTCCTTGTGTCGTTATGGATGTGCGTGTGACTGCTTTAAGGAGTGTGTGAGTGTGTGTGTGGATCGCGATGAGCACCTGTGTGTCACCTTTTTTAATAACGTGCTGTCAGTCTGGGCTCTGGGGACGGCCATTTCACTAACCCTCCCTAAGTCTCATAACGCAGATCCTCTGGGAGGGAGAATAAGTCATCAGGTGGTGGCAGAGAGTCCTCGAGCACCGTCGAGAGGGAAAGCAGAAATCACGGTGGATGCAATAAGGAGACAGGACTGGGATAAAACTGGGGCTTTGAAATGACTGCCTGCACACTCAAACTTATGGCCCTGCTGCTCATCATAGTGCTGCTATAGTTGGGGTACGGCAGAAACACTGGCTGCCATGGATCCCGCGTTTATGTGATACTGCAGGGGGAGAATGATAGGATCAGAAGATGTTTTTATGTTAAACATGAATGCTGGATCTACCCATCCATTCATTTGTTCATTGACAGCTTATTAACCCTAACTGAAGTTACAGATGATGATAAACATGATATAGGCCGGCTGAGCCAAATAGGAGGTTAAGTAGGGCCTAAGTCACACCTACTATTTGGCACTAGTAAATACTGCTAATGACCATGAATGGTGTGATAGAATGATTTCTGCTTGCTTGTTGTTGTCTTTTCTCTCTTCACTTTATACAGATGGCAGCCACCCTGATCTGCCACCCCTTGCTTGCTAAAGGGGTGCTTGTTGGGTTTCTCTGTAAGGTTTGAACCTTTAATATTGAAGTGCCTTGAGATGATTCTGTTGTGATTTAGCACTGCAGTATATACATAAAGCTGAATTGAATGCCCTGGTACATACAATGATTTGGGATGGTTTATTTGATGTTTTGGTGTGCGAGAGAAAAATTTCAGTATACTTTGAAGTAAATAGAGATTATGTTTTATATGCATTAATCAACTTGTGTAATCTGTTATACTGTTGTTTATTTGTAATTTTGTATATACCAAAATATCCTCAAAGCTGCATAGAGTGTGCTCAGAGATGACAATGCCAGACAACCACAAAACAACCACAGAGATACAAAAAAAAGCAAAACCAGCAGAAAGAGGTGAGAAATGGCATCAAAGACACATAAAGTGACCATGGGCCGACACAAACACCCACAAAGAACTAAATAATATGAGCTGGGGGCTTTAAATGTCTTTGCCTGGTGTGTTTTGATCCACTCATGTGCAAAACTGTCATACAATACAATAAATCAGATGTACAGATCAAATCCTACTGCTGGAAATCAGCAGACAAAAACATATTTAACATTGTTGGTAGTCAAATAATTTCTAAAAACACACACTGATCATTCAGTTGTTTAACAAATTTTAGTCATACGAATGGTTCTTTCTGTGTCCAAGATAAGTCAAGGTTCCCACTATAGCCCAGGCTCTACAAGACGACAAAGACAAATGATGTCATGTGATGTGACGTCACCAGAACACATTAGAAAAAAAAGACTTGCCCTACTTTCTTCAGCTTAAGCAGAAGTAAATAATTGGTTCTAGCCTACATTAGCATTGCAGCTGCAGCTGAGAACATTATTTATTAAGTCTGACATATTTAGCGTGCAAGTGGAAAACAAAGCTTGTGTCCCTATCAACAGGCCGATGCCGAATCATTCAGTCTGCTGCTAGTTAGAATGAATAGGTCACACATGGAACTACTGCATTGCAACCGAACAATATAACTGCACATGGATTCAATCAGGCTTTACTATAAACTAGAGTAGTGTTGTACTACAGCCTTATTTATATAACATACCTGTAGTACATGCCACATCAGTTTAGGTTTTCCTTCTGTCTGAGTGTTGCATTAAAAATAAAAGCGCCTCGTGCGGCCATTTGTTTGCGCTCTTTTTTCACTTAATGACTTAAAAGTCAAATGCTGAATAATTTGTGCACATAGTTTATACAATGCAATATGAGAAATCAGCAGGATTTACTTGTTTAAATAAGATCAAGAAGTGACCTTAAATAATTTTTCAGTGTTCACCCTTGAACTGTAGCTGACATTCCAACAATACATTAGGACATCTGTTACAGTAGGTCCTGCATTTAACACTGTTTTGTGCTGTTCTTTAGTACACACACACATTTTTACAATATTAAGTCACCTACCATCATGTACAATCACTATTGTTTTCTTTTTCTTGTTTTCCTAAAATAATATTCTTGGTTGTACTTCTCATTAAAGCAGAACTTATTTCACAATCACTTTCTCTGCTATTTTTTATTTAAATAAAAACTTGAAATCGAAAGGTGGGCTAAAATAAAACACTGACACATAAAGTGGACAGAGAGTGTGTGGTCTTGTTGGTCAAAGCACCAAGTCAATGCTGTGGGGTTTTTTGTAATGGATGGTGAGATGGTAACAAATAGAAAAGTCAGACACAGGATATCTACTGTACTACTGCTGCTGGGCAGCATCTTTGTACACTTGTGTTGGCGGGGGAGAGGACTCAGGTTCTCCAATTAAACCTACTGAAGGTGCTGTACAAGTTATTACTTAAAAATTTTCACTTTTTGTGCACATCAAATTGCACAAAAAGTGTCATGAACATTCCTATTTTAATGGGTCTCCTCAAGTTCAACCATATTTAGCACCATTACACATCATTTTGCAAATTGTTACTCTTCCAGAAGATGTTAAAATTACCCTGATTTATTAGTCATAATCTGGGGCTACAAATAAGAAAAGAATATCTTAATCATGCTGAGCCTCAGCTCAGGTATATTCTGGTCTGTAGGGCTTGCATTAGAGGTCTCTTACCAGAAGGGACCCGTAAAAGCCAATCTAAACCTGATATGAATGAAAGATTTTTTTAGGAACTGACCCATTCAGGTCGTGGACATAGATCTGAGACCGGAAAGAGCAACATTTTTAACCAGACACAGCTCAGGTCCTGGGTCATGTCTTGGGTCCTCAGAACCGACTGGACCTACAAGGACCTCTAGTTTAATCACATTCGTTTGCAACATTTTGTGGCAAACAAACAACCAACCAAACAAACAAAGAAACAAACAGGTTAGTCTTCTGACCATCTTTGCTTCTCAGGCTTTTATGTCTTCGAAGTCTTGTTAATTATAGAACATTGCTATGAAACCTTACAACTCATAATTAATGTGTTGATTATCACAATTGGGATTGAAATGTGACCACTTCTCTGTAGTTTCCTTTTTTACTAAACATTCATGGACACAAGGACTATCTCTGGTTGTGTGCTACATGTGTGACAGAGCAGCTCAACACAGTCCAGACGTGATTCTCCAGCCACTGCGTGAGGTTCACTTTTTACTTCACTGCTCTGTATTTCAATTTGCAGCTGTTGCTTTCTTTAAATTGGAAAGAACAAAATAAATCCACTGAAAGTGCTAAAAAAGTATTATTAAGTATGTTTGTGTCTCCAAGCCTTGAATATTGTAATTCTTTGTACTCTGGCCTTAGTCAAGGAGCTGTTATCTACACATGATTGAAAATGCTGAAGCCTAATGTCTTACTAAGACTAAGCGCATTGTTGGTCTCATTCATTGACTGCCAGTGAATTTGAGATCATATATTATATCTTAGTTATTAACTGTCAGGCTTTACATGGTGAAGCCCCTTTACATCTGAATGGTTGCGTACACACAGAAACTTACTCAAAGTGTCTGAGGTGGGCAAATCAGTGCTTTTTGGCCCACTTTAAAATGAAAGGAGACTGCTTTCTTCTTGTGGAAAAAATGCTGTGCACTGAAGGAATCAGGAGAATTAGAGGTGTCACACAATGTATAATATGTCAAATGTCTTACAAGATTGGGTCCAGCACAGAACAAAACACATCTAAAATAGCACCCCCTAGGCTGTCTCACTGGTGGAACAGTGCATTTTAACAGGGGAAACCCTGAACTAATTCTTATTTTGTCATGTGAACCATCTTCTTTAATTAGTCAGTGAGGGTGTGTTTATATATGTATGTGTACTCACAGATATTAGCTGTGCCCTTGGGGATGGGCAGGTAGGAGCCAGCACTCCACGCTCGCCCCTGGTAATTCCTCTTACAGCGGCCACAGTCAGGCCCAGTGGTGTTGTGTTCACACTCACAGCTCAACTTCTCTTTTTCATACACACAGCTGTTGGCATGAAGGTTGCACTTGCACCTGTCAAAGAGGAGAGAGGGGGGACAGGGGAGGGGGTTGAAAAAGGACAGACATGCCAACATGAGTGAATTTCTCAGCTCTAAATGAAAAAAAAAAAAAACAAGCTGCTTTTATTTTTGTCGCGGCTGAAGGGCAGCGTGTCCTTGACTAGCAGTGGCATTGGAACACAGAACGACTAAAACAGTTGCTTCTTCAGCTTCAAGAGGAGCTGTTTCAAAGGAGGCAGGCCATTGCAAAAACAAATCTGGCATTGTTATTTCCTTCCTCTGGAACGTAGCTCACTTTTAATTGTCCCACTGGAGGATGCGTACTTGTAGTAAGGTCACAGTCGACGGGTGAGAGAAGATCAGGAGAGAACGGGGGACAAAAAGGCACGAGGCGAGGCTGATGAAAACATGTTATATTGTGGAAAAAGCACAGGGAGGATGAAGGCATCCAGGCTGATAGCGCAGAGTTAGCCAGAGGGCGGCATGGAGCAGCAACATGGCTATGCTCTCTATAGCAAATGAATATGAGATGAGATCTCAGAAACACATATTCAGTCTGCAAAGAGGAACTCCCTTAAGGTGCACTAATTCCTCACTCACATCCTGCTAACCAGAACCTTTGCTTAACAATCAACTCAGCAAGTTCCTTTCTGCTGTGGCTAGATGAGCATTGAGGGGATTTCTATCTGTTAAATTAATTTATGATCATCATGCCGCACCAAGCACTCTGAGGAATAGACAGAACTTTGAATTGCTTGGCCTCTTTTTGAGGAAAAGAGAAGAAGACTACTGAGTTCAGAAAATACTGTGATAAAGCTTTGGACCAATGTATTTTAAGACAGTCCAATTGGTTTTTAAATGGTTTAATAAAAGTTGAAGCAGGGGAATTTTCTCAGCTCAACAGCATTTCTTTTAATATGATACTTTTCTTTTAACACAGTGTTTTGATTGTTCATTCCATCCCCCAGCCCTCTCAATTTTTTTGTACTGGTGTGCTACTACAAGAGAGTTTAGACAACAACTGAGCTGAATTTGCCAACACTGGCGCAACTTCAACTGGGAACTGGAAATCTGACTTCCAACAATCGTGACTCATC
The DNA here is from genome assembly GCF_900324465.2 of Anabas testudineus. NCBI lineage: Eukaryota > Metazoa > Chordata > Actinopteri > Anabantiformes > Anabantidae > Anabas > Anabas testudineus. The sequence goes on from NC_046611.1 coordinate 31,828,960, forward strand.
CTAGATTAATGGCAGTGTGGCTGTTTATTTTAGGAAAAATACTGCGAGGCAGGAAAAATGGCCCTATGGAAGCTTCTGTCATTCAGTGTTTGTTTTTGTTTGTTTTTTTGTTTTTTTTTTAACTGGCATCCAGGTGAAAAGCATCTCTCCATTTGGGAGGAGGTGGAGGAAGATGTTGAGGAGGGAGATGGTACAGATAGCCCTAGAGGTGTGTTTGCTGTCTCAGTGAGAAACTCTGGTGACAGCTGGCCTCCTCCCCCCTGCCCATTCTGCTTTGCCACAGCTTAGCTTGATCCTCCGAAAAATAGAACAATTCAGAGGAAAAGCACAATCTTAAACCACTTGCCGCTTCTTGACCTTGAGACTTGACCTGTCCCCTAATCGAGAGCTGAGTGCTGACTGGGCCTGGGATCTGACAGCGGGTTATGTTTTAGACCCAGCGCCAGGTTGCTAAAATACCTGCATTCACAAAGATCAGAGGCTCAGATCAGATCAGATCTTGTTTAAAGAGCACCACAAACAATGTAGGCTTCTTTAAAGACGTCTCATGTTTTACCCCTGTGGTCTCCAGCCAACCTAACAAGACATCTGAAATAACAGCCCTGTGTGGCAAAAATACACAATGCCGCAGTGATGCCAGTTTGTCACCTAGAGTACATCCTCACAAGAAAATCTGCTTTTCGTCTATGTAATAACGTTTTATTTTGAAAGATGTCGATTCAACTTCAGACTCCTTTCAGAGTATGTGGTTTATTGTAAATAGTTCTGCAAAATACATCACAGGTGGGCAAGAGGGGTGGGAGGCAGCTGCTAACCTCAACTGGATTTCTCTGGTCAAATGAATTTTTTTAAATGACATAAATAAATACAAACCTAGCTGCTATGGTACTGCAAAAAACACATAGAGCGGCATTCAGTCATTCAAGCCCTGTCCCCCGGCCACCCTATGAAGACCTCATGCCATACCTTTGCCACTCTAGATCTGTCACTGGTGTTCATTTTATCTAGCAAGTCATTCTAGTGACAGGAAAGTAAATACTAGTGACAGCAAAACCATCAACCAAAATACCTATGAATTAAGTTAAACTGAAAGGATTCATTGAGGGGTTGTTACATTAGGTGTATTAGATGTACCTATTAAACTGGCTTGCTGGTGAAATAGAACACTCTCATTGCACTCTCAATTGCCTTATTACCTTTACAAAAATAAAGACCAAACTGAATAAATCAGGTACTAATGGCTGATAAATCACTGTTATTATCTTCATATGCAGTACATTTTCAAATATTGATATAGATAAAGATATCTTTTAAATGCAGTTACTAGTTAGTCTGCTAAATTCAGACTCAAAAAAAAAACTCTCTACAGCTTCTTGTCACAATCACTGTCCATGGTGCTGAAAGTGAGGCTATCTGAGGCTTTTTCCAGCACAAACACCAGTAAGGAAAAGTCCCACTGATGGGGATTAATGACCAAAAGTCTTCACTAATAAGTCTGATTTACACTTCCCTCCAAAAGTACTGGGAGAAGCAAGGACAGCTCCTTTTATTTTTGCTGTAGACTGAAAACATTTGAGATGAATATAAGACAAAAGATCAACATTTTAGCTTTTATGTCCATGTGTATGTGTTTACGTCTGGTTCCAAAACACAACTTAGAAGGCTGAACCCAACCATTGTTCATGTGAGCAAATGCACTGGAACACATCGACTTAAAATAGATTCAAGTGAATAATTTGCAAATCTTTTGCTTGCAACAGTGGTTTCTTTCTTCTTCAGGACATTCCAAATGGTTGTACTGGTTATGGCCATTACTTGTGCAATGGCTCTGATTGATCTTCCATCTTCTCTCAGCTTCACAGCTGCTTGTTTTCACCCATAGACAACTCTCTGGTTTTCATGTTAATTACACCTCTTAACTATAAATGCAGTCTGAACAGGCAAAACCCAAATCTAAAACTTTTTGAACAATCAGTGTAAGGAAACAAAACACACCTGTCAATTTCACATTCCAATATTTTTGCTCACATGCAAAATCAGTGGGTTCAAACAAAAGGTGATGTCTTCCAATGTGTTTATCACATACAGATGTAAACACTCAGAAATAAATCATATCTTTACTAACAGGCTTTAAAAGTTGCTGTAGTCAAACCTGTACTCAAAAAGCCTAACCTGGACTCAGGGGTTTTAACTAATTATAGACCAATCAATCACTAACATCGCTAAACTAACAATCAACTAATTATCTTAGTGTCAGACATTGATCTTAGTGCTGCATTCAACACTATAGATCACAGCATTCTATTACACAGACTGGAACATGTAATTAGGGTGAAAGGAACAGCACTAGGCTGGTTTAAATCATATCTATCAGATAAATTTCAGTTTGTGAATATTAATGATGACTCCTGCATGCACTCAAAAGTTAGTTACGGAGTTCCACAGGGTTCTGTGCTTAGGCTGATTCTTTTTACTCTATACAATTGCCCCTTAGGCAATATTATTTAGAAATTTCTTATTCTGTGCAGATGACACCCAGTTATATTTACATATATATAAATTTAGACAAGATGTTTTTTTTTGTTTGGCCCTGAAAACCTCAGAGACAGTGTCTAATCATATTCTTAACCTAGACGACTTAGTAAGTCAAGTAACACTGTGAGGAATCTTGGAGTTATCTTTAACCAGGATATCTCCTTTACTGCATACATAAAAGAAATTTCTAGAACTGCCTTCTTCCACCTGAACGTGATGCTGAAAACTGTTGTTACTTCCAGACTGGACTATTTTAATTCACGTTTAATAAAGTTCTGACTAGAATTTCTCCCACGTTAGCTTCTCTCCATTGGCTCCCTGTAAAATCCAGAATACAGTAAAGTTTAAAACACTTCTCCTCACATATAAAGCACTTAATAATCAAGCTTTATCATATCTTAAAGACCTTATAGTTCCATATTTTCAAGGCAGAACACTTCATTCTCAGAGTGCAGGTCTATATGTGGTCCCTAGAGTTTCCAAACGTGGAACCAGCTCCCAGTTCAGGTATGGGGGGCTTTTTTATAAAGCTTAAAGTTAGACATGGCTCAGGTGACTCTGGATCATCTCTGCTGCTATACAGTAGATTAGTCTGTCTGGGGACCTCTACTGATACAATGAGCTCTTCTCCTCTCCGCTCGTCCATCCATTCAAATGCTGCCATGGCATGTCATTAACTTTGACTTTTCTCTCTTCGTTAGTTGTGGTTCTTCCTGACTGCCTCCCTTTCTCTGTACTCCTCTGCAGGTATAATCTGCCCTGGAGCTGTATATCCCCAGAGTGCAGTTACTGGTCCTACCAACCTGCCCAGGGTTTTTGCTGCTTGTTGTTGTTTTTTGTTGCTTGCTGTTCCTTTCTTTCTCCTCTTTCCACTTTCTCCTCTTTCCACTCACTCCAACCTGCCCTGGTTGCCCTGCCCTCCAGCACAACCTGGTAAAACTGGTTGTGCTGGAGGTTTCTTCCATTAAAGGGAGTTTTTCCTCTCCACTGACACCTAGTGCTTGGGTTCTCCTTGGGTTGTTGGGTTTTCTATATAATTCTGTATACTGCATATATTTTGTAAGGTCTTAAACCTTACAACACCTAACGTGCCTTGAGATGACTTCTGTTGTGATTTGGCACTATACAAAATTGAATTGAATAAAAGCTGAAATGTTGATCGTATGTCAGTCAGTCTGTCTCATATTTATATTTTGATGTGAAACCCAAATCTTTCCAGTCTACAGAAAAATAAAGGAATTGGTCTTACTGTTGCAATACTTTTGGAGGGAAGTGTACCCTTCCTGCTAAGCGGTCTGTATATGCTTTGTTGTTTTAGATCCTGGTTTCAGAATCTGTGAAATGTCATTGCAAACAATGCAAACTAGTCTAGACCCAACCACACTACTGAAGAAAATGTCCAAACATCATGGCCCTTAGGGGATGAGGCCTGATGACTTGGGTGACCTCTTAACCTTTCCTCTACTGCCATGAGTACAGCTGTGCCAAGTGAGTTTTAGTGTCCACATCCTCTTGATGTATGATACTTAATACATCCAGATTCCCATAGACAACAGCTGAGGATGATTCAATTAACTTGACTTGCCCATTTTTCAATTATCTATACTTAAAACAGTCATGTGATGACATCAAAATCATTAGTGTGTGACAAAGTTATGAAGTCAAAAGCACTAGTTTCTTTCACTGCTCTACCATCATGAAGGCACTGTGCAATTTAAGAGCAGAAACAGAGTAATGGAAGTTCATAATTCAGAATGTCATGTATGTCATTATATATAATAGTTAATACTTGTGATGTTAGATGGAGTAAGTAGCTCATGAAATATCAAGGAAGCTAAAAAAAGGTGATTTGTACCTGCTATCATCATCATGCCAGATACATTTTTAATCTGCATTTCAGTTGTTATGCTTCATTTTGTAGCAGGTTGTAGCTTCTAGAATAAAACCCAACTGAATGCTGGTGTTTTAGTGTCTTCAACGCTGAAATGAACTAATTCATCTTTTAATTGATCTAACTGGGGATTTGAAATGACTCATTTCAGATGTCATAGTGGCAGCCTCAGCGCTGAGCTATACAAGCAATTGGTGGTCGGGCTATATGTCAGGCAAATTATGCACAAGACAGACAAACCTCAGACTCTAGTTTGACTCCTGAGTCCTGTGTGCGGTTAAATTTAGGCAGGAAAAGTTCTTAAATTAACAGAAAAAGACATAAAAACATGGTGTGTTAAGTTGTCCCCTGCAGACCTAGCCCTTGCACCAACTCTTTCTCCATTTAACAGTCACCCATTGGGAGCCTCTTAAGGGAAGAACGTGATATTCTGTGGTACTGGGTTACTTCATCAGTTATCATAGTAGGATGCAGTGAACATAGTGTGGAGAGATTGATTGAGCTGAGCTATAGAACACAGCTCTGTTCAGTGTACTTTGCCTGTTGTTTATTTGTGTGTATATCTGGGTGTATGTGTGTGAAGGTGATGCTGTGTGAAATGACTTAACGTGCAGCCCTTTGTGGTATTACCTTCAGCTTCTTTTAGCATTGTCAACATTTTAATCAGTGTCCAGAAATGGTATCCCTGTCGGCATAATGATGGAGACTGCCAGCGAGGCCTGCAGGGTCTTGTACCCGCCGGCGCTGTTGTGACACCTGAGAGTGAATAACCAGGGAGGCTGCCTCACTGCTCCACCGGCAGCAGCAGCTTCAGAGACAAAGCCAAGTAAAAGAGCAATTAACAGCATTTTAATCGAAAGTTGCCTCATGTGTACTATGTTGTGTCTTCATTTCTTTACACTTTATTTGAAAGCTCTGTGGGTTGTCTTCCCCTGACTCCAATATTCTTTGAATCATTTTCTTCAACTCTCTCTTCTCTGTCCACCTATTAGTCTGTCATTTTTAACTCTGTGCCAGTATCTCCTATTCATGCTATTCATTAACATTCATAGAGCTAAGGCATCTTTGTTTTTGTGTGGTGCTCTCAAAGTGATATTGCTCAAGGCGTTATTGAGTGTGCCAGCCGCTGGCTGTGAGCTAAAGGTCTCCTGATATGTATTCATAAAATTACCCATGAGTCTAGGAGCTCAAATTGCTATACTGACAAAAAAAAAAAAAAAAAAAAAACTTGACTGAACTTTTTGATTGTATTTTGTCTGAGAGACGGGAGCTAACATTTTCTCCTAACTGACAAGGGTTTAAAGTTTTCCCTGAAATGTGGGACAAAGTTCCTATTTTCTTTATCCTGGTGGAAATGCAAGCAGAGCAGCCCGTTGAGACGTAGCTTACCTGGAGCGCTGTGTCTATGACCTCTGCAGTAATGGGATTCTGATTGACACCGTGGGTGCAGACAACATATTGTGCCTTCCCACTGATGAGGCCAGCAATAACAAACAAAGACAAAGCAGGAAAATGCCCTTTTCCCTTTATATCGCTTCAACCATTATCAACGTGGGTCTAAACAGCTGAGCTCATTGCTCTGCAATGCTCATTCTAGGTTCAAAGCCAAAAGTATCAGCCGCTAATTAATAGTAATTATCTGCAATCCAAGTCTACAACTTCCCAGACGCACAAAGCTGCTGATCCCAACAAATTAAGCAAACTAAACTCAACATGGTCCTTAAGTGGGTTAACTAAGTGAAGCAATTAAATTTCAATCTAACGCCCAGGTGTTTTTATACGCCAGCCAATTGGGTCAAACACTCGGTTAATAGACGCTTTTTCGAGGTGTGTGCATTTAGTGGCTGCTGTAAAAGAGTGAAAACACACTAGGGGTTGTGAGGGGAGGGCAGAGGGGTGGTGCAGAGAATGCTCTGGCTTAATTATGTGTGATGAAAATTAAATTAAACACAGGGGTTGCTGGAAAAAAGGCCTTGAGATGCATGCGTGTGCGTGTGTGTGCATGTAGTTGATTTGTTGACAGTGGAATGGATAATTACACAACAGACACACAGATTTAAGTCTACTGTACAATATATTTGTCCCATCTGAGCTCCCCAATCACACACACACACACACACACACACACCTGTTAGGACACACACATGTCTGTGCTCTACCCCCACTGCCATGTAGCTTGCAGCTACTGCCTGTATTGGCTTAAAACAGATGAGCATGCCTGCTAATGTGTTAACCAATTGCCTTCACCTTTTTCCCTCAGTCTGGGAAGTGGAAGGAAAGAGATCTCAGCACCAGGCCTCAAATGATGGACCTCAACCCCCTCAGTCTCCCCAAATTACATCCTTTATCCCCATCTCTCCTGCTTGTCTCACTAGAAAGTCAGCAGGTGGTGGAGGCCGTGGGAGAGATGTTCTTCAGTTCTTCAAAGATGATTCTTTTCAGCTGTTGTTTTACTTTTCTATCACCTATGGCAATGGTGTTCTGGATTGCAGTAAGTGGACACACTTGGACAGGTCTTATTTGTTTGGGATCATGTTGGAAAATTCCTCTCCTCCAGGCAGCCATCTTCGCATTCAATATTGGGTTTACAAATTTTACTCACAGTACCATAAATGTCATCTTTTCCACACCTTTAGCACTCAAGCAGCTACATATCAACACACACATACATCTGTGTTTCACCTCCATGTTGGCATTATGCTGTGCTCCAACTTTAATGCCCCTACCCTCTCCAATGACCTATACAGATGTGGACAAGAGTATTGGCAACTTTCCCTTAAAGAAAGAAAGAAAAACATGATCACTGAAATAACTTGAAACTGACAAAAGTAATAACAAATATAAAATGTTCTTAAAAAAAACTCAAGATCACATGTTGCTTTTAAGTTGTGGTTCAAATAAAGTTTTTTAAAAAAAACCCTAACCCACTAATGAAACTGGTCTGGACAAAAATGACGAATCCCAAACCTGAGACAGCTGGAGCAGATTTTTTTGTGAGTTAATTTTTTTCTATTTATTTTTACTTTTGTCAGTTTCAAGTTATTTCAGTGACCTTTGTGGTTATTTTTTTGGAGTCCACGCCTGTATGAGCATCTGTTGTAAGCGTCCTCCCACAACAGTGGCAGACAACTCTTGAAATTGCAACCCTTTTGGCAGCTGCCACCTCAAATTTGCACCAAAGTTGTGGATAGTGTAACACTCATTGTTACACATTTTAACCCTTAACAGTCAAAACCGCTGCACGTCAACTGTGCAAACAGAGTTGGTTTTACTAAATAAACATAGTTAGGGTGGAATTCATGACATTGTCTATGTAAACTGAGGTTGACAACACACATTCTTGCCTCAAATTCGGTCCTAACACCACACACATAAACTCCCAGTATGACACTGTTTTTCCTTGCTTCAGCAGACTCACTCTGCAAATGAAAACATGGTAACAGCAGAGCACACTGCACAGACACTGCTCACCTTTTGAATATAGACAAGCCCAGAAGTATGGCGGTTTCAGTATATGTACTCAGTATTTATCACATGACCTACAACATGTGACTGGATAATGACTACAAACAAATCAATTTGGCTAGTTCAATTAAATTCAATAAAATCAAATTTTATTTATATAGCGCCACAACAAATGTACAAAACAAAACTAAAGTCTCAACGCATTTTACTGTGTAAAGGTTTAAAAACTTAGAAAATATAACAGTATACAGACTTTTATAGAAAACCCAACAACCCCACTCGAGCAGCACTAGGCGACAGTGGAAAGGAAAAGAACCAGGCTCAGCGTGGGCAGGCCATGTGCCTTGACCGGTTGGGGTGAGTGGAAAGAGGAGAGACTCACTCAGCAGGCAACAAAAAACAACAACAAGAAGCAGCAAAAACACTGGACAGGTTGGTAGGACCAGTAACTGTCCTAATATAGTGCACAGATATACAGCTCCAAGAACAAGGATACCTGAAAAAAGGTACAGAGAGACGGAGACAGAGAGAAGGAAGCACAACTATGGGAGAGAGAAGACACAAAGTTAATGACATGCAATGTTGGCATTTGAATGGAGAGAGGAGAGAATAGGAGGGGAGAGGAGAGGAGCTCAGTGTATTAAGAGAGGTCCCCCAACAGACTAATCTATAGCAGCATAACTAAGAGGTGATTGGGCTCGGCACTAAGTAAACTTAAAAATTACTGCTTCCCTAACTCTGTTCCTCATGTGACAGACATAATGCAACAGCAACAGATCGTTATAGTGGTCTCAAAATCCACTCTCCTGTGGAAAAGCTTTGTTGTGCCAGTCATCCACCCCTACCTCCCAAAAGTTGAGGCTATATTTAATGTAAAATGTCATCAAACAATAATATGTACATATCAGTTGTTTTTTTGCTGCTGTTACAAGCAGTTTGTTTTACAGGAGGACAGTTTCTCTGATCTAAGCTAATTTCTTCTGGTTTCATCTGACAAAAGAAAACACTGCCAATACTTCATGTTCTTTGGCAAAGTTTAATCTAGCAGTTCTCTAAGCAATACTTGTCTTCTACACACTGTCTGTAGAGGTTGACTTTCTCGTCAGTCACTCAAACACCAGTTTCCACAGATAATCCTTGTGCCAGGTCAGCAGCACTTACCTATCTGTAATTTATTTTAAGGTTGTGCAAACATTGCATGGCATCTTTTTCAAGGACCGTGCTATGGCTCTTTCTAAACCTCTTAAACCCTTGCAATTATATTTTAGTCATGTTCAATAGCTACCTTCTAGATTTGATCAGGATTCTCAGTTTTTAATGCACTCCACTGCAGCAGTCACAGGAATTCTGACTTAACACTGCAGTGATAAAGACCATTTCATTCTATACTGCACATGTTGTCATCAGTACATAACTCAACATTTACACTTGCTGACCCTCTATAGAATCGCAGTAATGTAACAGCTACAACTGATGACAGAATAGTTATGTCAAAGAATAAGCAACAAAGCTGTCGTTCTTGGGAAATATTTGCTTATATTTCATAACACGTGCAGCGTCTGTCATCTCACCTCCTGATCTGTTTGATTTATTCATATAGGTGACAACCAGAGACAAACATACAGGAGAGAAACAAAACTTTTCCTCACTGTTTGTAAAACTGTGATATCCATCCATCAGCCATCCTCTTAACCACTTGTCCTCTGAAGGGTTGCGGGAGTGCTGGAGCCTATCCCAGCTGTTATTGGGGAAGAGGTGGAGTACACCCTGCACAGGTTGCCAGTCTATCACAGGACTGACATACAGAAACAAACGACCATACACATTCACATTCACAATTAACCTGCGCTCATATTGGAAAAGTGATATGCCTAAGTAGTGGTGAATGGTCTGCACTTATATAGCGCTTTTAGTACCAGTTAGGTAGAAAAGCGCTTACACACTGCTTCTCATTCATCCATTCATGCACGCACACACTCACACATTGACAGCAGAGCTGCCATGCAGCTGACCTGACTCGCCTTTTAGAAGATAATAATAATTATTGATATTAGTAATAAAAATTCTAACTAAATAGCCTACCTGAATGTTACCGAACCTCACCACAGCTGCTATGGATGAGCATATCACAACAAAGCATGCTATGAGGACCAGACAGCGGCTAAAATATTTATTATGGTGAGTTGTGTCTGATTTCTGGTTGGTATTGTTGCCTTAGAGTACTTATTGCCTTCTTATCTGTTATGTTTTAGACAAAAAGTTAATACAATTATTATTATTTTGGCAGATGATAATAGCTAGTTTGGCAACACTGCTTTGTAATGTGTTTACAAGTTGTGCACAGTCCCAAAAGCACCTTAAATATGATCACCCTCCTGTGCACACGCTGGTAACCAACACCTTTCCTGAATACTGCTATCATGTAAATCTATGATAACGTGAAAGTTCAAGCTTGAAACCACTTCCTTGCTTGCACAACTTCCTCTCACAGAAGTTATGATTATTATTTATTAACCAACAAATTATTTACCAAGCCAAACAATACCCAATAGATTGAATTAAAAAATTAAGTAAGATAATCAATAAAAAATAAACGTTAGTTGCAGCCAATAAATATTGTTTGGAATGGGCCTGTGCCACCCCTCTTGCCCTGCCCCCTGTTCATCACAATGCCAGGTTACAGTATATTATGTCATCACTCTGTGGGTTCACTCTATCTTCGGTACCCTGCTTTGATGTGAATGTGCGGCTTGCCTGCATCAATCTGTCCAGACCATCCATCTATTGAATCCTCAGCATTACTAATGTATGGAGTTGGACATGCTATCCAAGCAGGAGTCAATCAAGAGATCTTTACTGGCTCTGACATGCCAAGCCAGTTCAATAGAATCGACATGCTGGGCCTCACTGATACCGCTAAAGACTATTGGCTGTGGCCCCGGCGACGGAAAATACACTGAGCAGGAGTGAGAGAGCTCATCACTGGGAGGAGGATGGTGTAATACTGATTTAAGGAGAGGTCAGGTGGAGAAGTGACGATAACTGGTCTTGTCATTTCATAAGCAAGATCATTGCAGCCCTTAAAGGAAGTAACTACTCGAAGATCTTGCAGCATTGATCAGTTTGGGTCGGAAACATGTCTGCAAACTGCCAGAGGTCAGACTGTATTTGGCCTCTAGGTGTATATGCAAAGAGAGAAGTAATGGCAAGGCAAGTGTAATGTCACAGCATCTAACATCTGAAGCATCCGCAGCTGCTCAATTTTCCATGACATTTTTGGATACAGTAGCACAAAGAGCTGTTATGTTATGTTTAAGATATATGGAATAAAACACAAAAGTAGATTAATTACAATCTCATGGGTGTGATATTATTTGAATGGCAGAAAATATGGAAAGTGTTAAAACCGCTACATTGTAATTTTCTTCTCTTGCTTCTTGATAATGTCACCAGCCATTACACTCTGGCATGCTTCTCCCTTGTTACTTAATCCTGATGTCTGGAGCAGACATTTCCATGGTTATGTCCACCAGGGGCCAGAATCTGAAACCAGCATAGAACCCAGAGAGCAGGTGTAATTACAGAAAATATTGGCAGTTCCCCAGCTAGCAGAGGGGTTAACTCGTAGCACTCTTTGCATCTTTTTTTTCTAAACTCTGATTCTAAACTATGTTTTTACGGCTGTGTTGAAAATACCAGCCCGAGATGAACTAGAGGCGGCATTATTTAACCTAAAAGATCTGAGAGGCTGCATGATTTCCTGGTAATTAATAAGAAGGCTGTGTGATGTAAAGAAAGAGTGTGTGCAGGTGTGTGTGCAAGGACAGAATGATTTAGAGAGAATAACTGGATTTGTGAGATTACATCTAGGTTTATGAATTGTGCTTATAGATTTAGACTTTAATTAACTAACTAACATTTGAGGATCATTATTTGACAGATCAGTGATCTCCGTTGTCCAAAAGCAAAACCACATAGTCAGCTGTTTCAGATATTTTTAGAAAATTGGATGGCCCTTATCACTTGTTATCTGCCCAGAGTTGTGCTTCAAAAGAGACAAACTAGACCTACCAACAGGCCAGAAGGAGCATATCAAGTCATTATTTTAACCAAAACCATGGTGTTCCCTAAACATAACCAAGTAGATTTTGCATTTTTTACTGTAACCATGTCGAAATGCATGTGATAATAGCCTACTGAGCTGCATTAGCATTAGAAGGGCCTTAATAATCTATACAGAAACAAATCAACTACAACTACAATGGATATATAATGAATAAATAACTTTTTAGCTCTAATGAGTTAGATAATATATAATAATAATATATTTTGTTTCGGGCCACATCAAACTTTTTATTTAATTAAAAGACAAAAAGCTGCACTACCAAAAAATGCATTACAGAAATAAATCAGGAGAGCTAGTGAATGCAGAAAGAGAAACACAAAAAGTGTTATAATGTCCTCCTTCTCACAGGGGATGATTATCTGGCATGGATTTTGCTATGACCATCACATGAACTGTAAGTTTACTCATTAATTACGTCCCTTCATACTAGTTTGTAATGTCTGTGCCAAAGTCTGGTGCTAGATTCAAATAGTGTACATGAAATTGATTAGAAATAAGACATGCATATGTTTGGATAGATAACAGTGATATATTGTGCACGTTAACAGGATTTCTGAAGAGGAAGCTTATCTTTGGCAAGGTAGGAACAGGAACACAGATAAATATGTAAACCGCGGATGGAAATTCTCATACAGTATAAGAGCATCCTGAGAACAATAACTTTAACCAGAGCAGCATGCAGTCTTAAATGTTGTCAAAACATTCAACTGTGCTCATCTGCTGTGCGCAAATGCTCGCAAATCCCCACTAAAAACTCGCAGTGACACAAATCTAAGCAGCTGGTGGTAATTTGTGGTCAGCTTAGCAAGTCACCCTACTAACCTGTCCAGACCCTCTTATCCCATGTCACCACTGAGTCATTATGCTCCAGTAAGTTACATTACCTTGCTAATGGAGCAAAGGTCTGGAAAATTCTATACAGCACTTTTCCTTTGTTTGATTGGTATTATTTTCCTCTTTTGTCAGTTGCAGCACTATTGTATGCTCCTGTTCTGCTTGAAGGCTGAAGCACCGCCTGATGGCCATACATAATGAGCTCCTGCATTCATTGGCCTCTGCAAAAGACAACTCGCTCAGAATCGCTTTTCATGACTCAATGATCCCATTATCAAGCAGTTTTTATTCATCGCTCCCTGTCATCTCCCGATCAGAATCAAATATCTCGCTTGGGGAGGTACAGGATCTTACCACATCAGTTGCTGTCACTGTGAGCGTGTGCGCACACAAAGGTGAATTAGACAAACAGAAACAGTATGATGACGCTGTCAACACTTCTCCCTCTGTTAGAATTACTGTATCTGCTTCAGCTTGTGAGCGGGAAATACTGCCATATGGTGTTTTCTTCACTGATGAGGCTCTCTTCTCATGACACCCCTGCCGATATGGTAAACTCAGTGGGACGTCTGACGGACGAGAAGGTGGCCAGCTCTTTTTTGATATTTTTAATTATGCACTACTTTGAAACTCTACCATTCACTTTCTTTCACTTAGTTTCACATTGAGCTTTTCCTAGGTGCTGCTGTTAAACTATTTTGCATTTAGTTTATTTTTGACTTTTTGTTTTACTTCATTCGTGTCAGTGACAAATACTCTCCAAATAAATATGTATTGATATACTACTTTAAAATAAATTTCATGGATCTATTTTGTGAAATAACAAAATCACTGAAAAAAAATCCTAATTGCATTTATACAGTACATTTGTTTACTTGTAAACCTTCTGTGAGTTCAATGTCAGTGACATGGTAGCATATCGCTAGATGTTATTTGTACAGAAAGCTTTTATGAACTACAGTAAAATACTGCTTAAAATGACTCTAGGTGGAATGTTTTATTTTTTCCACATGCTAAGTGTTGCTCAACATCCTCTAGTAACTGAATCTCTATTGTGGTGGAAGCTGTAAGTGAAGGAGAGGTCAATGAGGGGATTAGTCATGAAACCCTGACAGGAGGGCCCATTATCAGGGAGTCTGCAGCCAATGAATACAGCCAATGAAAAAGGCCTCTCCATTAATGAATGGGTCACAACATGAATGTTGAATGTGCTCTGTCGACAGCAAGGAGGAAATAAATTCCTCAGATATATCTGGATTCTGTGTCCAAGACCCCTTTCCTAGCACAACAGAGAAAATTCAGAAATATCAGAAAATAGCTTGTAGTTCTCACTGATGATGTCATGACTTTAATGCAACTCCATGGTAGAGTAAGTCATAATTCGGCGTGTATGGAAGTATTCATGTTTGAGCATGAAGGGCATTCAAGATGGCGCATCTTTTATGTTTGTGCAAGGGGGCATTTAGCTAGATCTGGATTTTTGAAGCCAAACATAGGATAAATATTGCATGGAGGGTATGTTTTTTAAAAATGCACACACAGTATGCCCAGCTTTAAATATGCACTGTATATGGTACCACTACATCCCTTATACAGTATACAGTACAAGTGACGTATGAGTTGTCTGGTGATGCAGGTCACATCTTCCATTGCAGTCTTCCAGCCCAAGACATAAATCCAATTTGTTGTCTGTGCTGGCTTCTAATAATGGTAAACCTACTGGGAGAGAAATCAATGAACAAAATATGAGATTTGCATTATCAGCAATGCAGCACTTAAGAGCGAAACAAGTGATATTGTATCAAGCTGAAGTGTAAGCTTCAGCTTCTGAAGTGAAAAATGAATGTTGCCTCGTCTCTGAGAATGGGAAGAGGATTTGTTGAGCTGACGCTGATAAAATCTTCATGTCACTTCATATCTCTATACTTGGTCGATTCCTCTGGCCTGTGATAAAGAGTAAGGGATTTGCTTGTACACCTTCTGTGGGTTCAATGTCAGTGACATGGCAGCATATCGCTAGATGTTATTTGTACAGAAAGCTTTCAGTGTACTTGATTTAATCTTACACCTGGGTTGTTCTATATCAGTGACACTGTCACCAGGATAGGATTTTTATGTTTGTCACCACAGGGAAACGCTGATTTTACAAAACAAAGAACCAAACTGGAATGTGGGAGGGTTTTAAATTTAAAACTAGACATCTATTTTTTTTAATAAGTAAAAATGTACCCATTGAAGTTTCTGATCCCATGAAGAATGATAAACATAAATCCTGCTGGTTTCAACTACACTAAATACCAAACAGCATCCAGTCGATATTACTGGATATGCATTAAATCTTATTCACTTCATTATCTTTATTTAAATTATTACTACATTTCACAAAGGAAGCTGTTAAGAAAACTTCATCAGTGGTTAAATTTTTTAAGTTTAGGCTTTAAGTTTACCCAACTTTTATTTTACTTCTGCTAATTCAAAGTTAAGCTAATATTGTTCTTTTTACTTCCCTTTTTAATGTTGTTTCATGTTATGACAACATTGTTAACCAGGATGATAACTTAGAACTCAGTAAAGATTTAATTGTTTTGAACTTCTGCAGAAGAGAAGCTAGAGCTGTTGGTATATTTATTAACCATGACAAAGGTCCTGCATGTGATAATGGTCTGCTGAGTAGACCGAGGGCCCAGCTAACGATGACAAACTAATGACCACTGACCATTGAATCAGGAGGAAACATTTGAAGCTGGTGTGTATAGTGCAATAATAAAAAAAAGCCAGTACTTGATCAGAACCATGACTTTATTTGAAACAAGTCATGTTTCTCACTTTATGTCTATAATGACTCACAGACTGATTTATCAGGACTCACTGTAGAAGTTAGATATGAGCTTGATATGTTGGTACAATAGATTTGTTTTACTTTATTTGTTGATAAAGTTTCAAAGGCTTTCTTTCCCAAAAAGTATAAATTGTCATTTTCCAGTGTAATGACAAATATAATCATTGTGATATCTAAAACATTTCTTTGCAAGTGTATATAAGTGTATGTTAATAAGTGTATCTTCAAACTAACTAACCTACTTTTATAATCATTAGCAATATTGTTCCTTAATCTGTTTCTCAAAAGCAAAAATGTCTTCTACTTTAATGCTTTGTCTCACAAACTACACCTAGAGAAGTTTCTATACGCAGACCTTTTTATAGATAGCAGCAGCAGGGAACAACTAAAAGCAAACACGCTTCTGTTTGTGTTATGAATATTAAAAAATGAAATAGAGCCTTGTGAAAGTACAATACAAAAGGTTTAAGCTGGATTGTATTTGGAAAGGGACAACTCAGCAAACAGTAGACTATAAGTAGTCAAAATCCATCCTTCTTTCATCCTGCCATTTGTATGTGAGAGTGGTAGGCAGTGTGTGGAAAGACAGAGGAGGTTTTAAAAAGCAGCCAGAAGAATCTCTGTTGAGAAGAAGGTAGTTTAACAGTTCTGGGACTTAAAAGTCCACCTTAGTGCTCACACTCATATTCACCTTCTAAAGACACACAGAATGGATAAAATGCACTGCTTATACAGATGCCCTTGAACACTGAGCATAAAGTTTCTGCTTGTTGGAACAAAACACATTCAACAATAAAACAAGGGATATCTTTTTTCCTCATATATACCGCACCATTCACAGCAAGGACAGGATGTTACTGATGTGGCAGTTTTCCACTGACAGATCCCAGCTTATAAATATGTGGAAGTTGCATAATGTAAAATCCAAATAGCATGGCAACCAGTGAATGCAACACAACTTATTTGTTTAATAAATTCTTTTATGAATTACAATTTATTGTATTGAATTTCAGACAAACTATGCCCACTTGAAGAGGTACAGATAAGTCTTTCATAAAAACATTCTATTGGTCTGAATCACTATAATTCATAAAAACCATCGTGCCATGTAAGTATGTGTAGCTTGTTAGCATTTTGGTTATAAATTATACAGATTTGTTTTACTGATGATAATATGAGATAAAGAAACATTAAATTTGATTAAATTAGATAAAGATTCATATTGTAACCTTGTCTTCCAAATATTATGAGAAAACTGCAACCAACTACTTTGTAGAAAACATAATCACTGGACATTATGCTGTCCACCTACCCATGTATGATCTGCCACTGATCTGGCATCAGGTCATGGTGACTGTTTGTGTCTATATGTCCTGCTCCCTAGCCACATTTTCCAGCTTTTCCTGGGGAAACCCAAGACATTCCTAGATCAGATGAAATATACAATCCGCTAAGCAGGTTCTGGGTCTACCCTAGGTTCTCTTGACAGGTGGATGTGCCTTGTGTCCCTCCAATGGGAAGCACCCAGGAGACATTCTGATTTGATGCCTGAACCACCTCAAGTGGCTCCTTTTGATGCAAATTAGCAGTGGCTGTACTGTACGGGGTCCCTCTGGATGTTACTCTATATGTTACTCCTATGTCTAAGGTGGACTCCAGCCATCCTACAGAGTAAACTCATTTTGGCCACTCATTCTTTAGATCACCACTCAGAGCTCACGGCCATAGGTGAGGGCTTATGTTCTCATCCAACGTATTTTTGAATGTGTAAAGTGCTAATCAGTATGTATTAACAGAAAATGACTATCAAGGGAGTGGTTGTGGTTTCTTTTCACACTGAGAAAAATCCAAGTGAACTAAAATGTGTCTCGTCAAATCGTGAGAACGATGTTGGGTTGGTTATCCCGTTGCTTATTGTTTATTATGTCACATCGTCTGCTAAGTCATTAGACCTGGTGTCTGTGGGGCACTCGTCGTGTGTTTACGCGCATGATTTGAGGGCTTTAGGTAGAGTATAGATTTTCACTTATGTCATTTGTCCACCAAAAACATGCTGTCTGATAATCTAGGAAAAACATCACGTCTCTATATTTTAATCTAGGAAAAACATAGAGACGTGAGGAGGTGAAGTGCCTCAGAGACACCAGGTCTGATGACTAGGCAGGCGGTGTAACATGATACATTAATCATCTCTGTTCTGTCACACAAATGTACAGTAGTCCACAACACTTTACCTCTCTCGTGCGATTTGACATGACTTTACGTGACACTTGGATTTTTTTCAGTGTTAAAAGGAGCTGAATCAAGTAAAACACAAACTCATTCACTGATTTGGACCAAAGGAAATGCATAAAGTGAAAACACCCTAAGAGATCTTTTAGAGAAAGATCATTGGTTTGTTAAAAAATAAATAAACACTAAAAATACGGGAGCACTCATCTTAATAACCAACCACTTGATTAATTAAGCATCTAAACCGAGCCTTGATTGACAGGAAAAACATCACCACACAAAATATTTTTGTACCACCATCCACGAAGGTGCCCCATTTTTGTCCATTTTCAAAAAGGTCCAAGGTGGCCTGATGTTGCCAGCAGCCATGTGCAGAAGACTGTGCACAGGCAGCTGTGGCATGTAGATATGGTGCGTTACGCTCTGCTGCTGCCAGCACAATGCGCCTCACACTCTGCCTCCGCCTATCGCATTTTTCAAATCCAGCCTTTCCTCATTTTCTTTTTCTACATGGTTCACGTGTATCGCTTGGGGTGGTTTGTGTATCTGGGAATATCCAATTAATTGGAGAGGAGGGGGCAACTTCTATATTAACACTGCCTCACAGAGAAACACACCCACTACAGTTGGCTGTAGATGTGCACATTTGGGTAAATGCTAAATGCAAGATGTTCTTATCTATATTTAAAAAGTATTTTTAAAAAGGGCCGTTCTTATCCTCATACAGCCCCAACTTAAGGAGCTGCATGGGTATAAGAAGGACACTGCAGGTGGCTTTGCGTTGAGGACAGATGCACCTAATTTATCATGTTAGGATTTCTCGGTTTGCCAGCTTCTTCCTGCTTCTCTGCAGGTGGAGGTCGATCCCAAAATCTCTGAGATTCTTTTGTCCAGGCTTCGGCATACTTTCTTAAGATCTGAGAGACACTTTGAGAGAAAACTTTTTGCTCGGCCAGGAACCAGGTTGAGTTTCTGCCCCGACTTATAAGAATTTCTTTTGAGCTCCTCAACCTGGCAGATCATGCAGGGATGGCATCAGCTATTGTAGAGACAAACCAAAGGAGGAGGATCAAAGGCAGAGAGGGGTGGAGAAATGTGCTGGGCAGAAGTCAGGTACAACAGGTGATGAAGGTATTCATGGAAGGAGGAAGAAAGAGACAAAGGGAACGAAGATAAAGCTAGAGCTTTCGGTAGCATCTGACACAAAGTGAGTTCTGTCAGTAACAAGTAACAAAGATACAATGAGTGACAGATCTGCTGTAAGAAAGACTGAAATAAATGATAACAGGACAATAGCAGAACGTGCTCTCAATGAGCACAAAGGTTGTTGAGAGGGAGAGGACATTGTTTCTTCGGATGCCAGGAAGAATTTTGTTGGTTGTCAGTTCTCATGTCAGAAGTAAACCCACTCATTTATCCCACTTATCCCTCTGTAAACTCATCTAAAGCTGATCAAAGCAGCCTTGGCAGGTATCCATAAACCTTCAATGAAGATTTATGATTTCACTTATAAACTTGAGTTCACCAATGGATAAACCATCCCACGCTTCCACTCCCAGTGGATTCGGGTAGCGTAGGAGGGCGAGCTCAGAGCTTCAAACTGAACTGCCTCAAACACAGCGGAAATAAAAACAAGAAATGTTTCTCCGCGCACTTTGAAGTGAAGAGGATAAACAGAGCAGAGATGGGAGAAGGCAGGCGCAGGTCAGAGGACAGCTTCATTTTCATCTGATCATGCCATTCACAAAAACCCAACACAGACAGTAGGTGATACTGCAGTGTAATATGACCAAAAAGCAATGTTTGTAATAGTAGGCCTACATGTGCTAATTGGTAGTAGTGGAAAGTAATTAAATAGTTAGTCAAGTACTTTTCTTCAGGTCAGTTTATAGTTTACATGATTTTATCTGTCTATACCTATTTTGTAATGCTACTTAACTTAACTTACCTTAATTAAATTAACCTAACTTAACTTAACTTAACTTAACTTACAACTATGTTTACTAGATATTTCACAGATTGCGATTTCACACATAGATACACATAGTAAAGTAAATTGTTTGATGACTGTAGCCCTTTTTATACAGAAACCCAACGTGTTGAGTGAGGAAGTGGCCCCTTTTTCGCATATTAACACTCAATTTAAAAATAAAAGTTTACTGTACTTCTGTACAGTAATCTAACAGGTGGAGTAGTTTTGCATTGTGATATTAGCACTTATACTAAATTAGAAGTGGCCCTTTGATTACAGCCATTAAACTGCAACTTATCTGGACCAATCACTTAGCCTGTCCCACAAACACGGTCTCCACCACAATGACTAATGCAGTCTGCTGATTAAAAAAGACTAGAGTGCAGAGCACAGCGCAAAGTAAATGCTTATGGTGGTACAGAGAGAAAGACCCAGACTAAGGCAGGTGGACTGGTGGAATGACTTATTTGAGGGGGGAGAGGGCAGCAAGAAACATGAAATTAGCACAAATAGATTATCTGTCGACTACAGGCAGGCCTAAGAGCAAGCCAAGCACTGTGGAGGGACAGGAGAAGAGGGAAAAAAAGCAGATTGACTTCTTGTTTGTTCCTCCCTTAGGGGAGATCCGATAGAGCCATCACTCACCAAACTGCTGATCTGTAGTTGAAACAGCTATATCCAAAGCACATATGCACTGAACTTCACTGCAATTAGAATGCACCAAAAGCATGACCCATGCACTGTGGGAGAGAAGGACTGTCTAATCTCTAACAGATGGTATATTTTCATATGCCTTAGATAAGAGCCTGCCTTTATCACATATACTGTACCAGTGTGGACTTGATCCAGAACAAAAAAGAGCAGAAGCAGAGCTTTAGTCATGATAATTCATCCCCAGTGATTATGTGCTGTATTGCACTTGACACACCATTGGAAATACAGTTTGTGCTAGTATTGGGATATAACAGACTCAGGTAAGTGTGTTATGAGAGTAGCAGCTTACATGTCATTGGACTCCACACATTAATGTCTTCAGAACCAAAAATTGCTGTTCATTGCAAGCTTCTTACTGTAAACATAACTCAAGTCTGATTTAAATCTCTTCTATTTATTATTTTATATGTGATGCCTTGGTTAGTGCAGGCATGTCTGATTCAAGTTTGATTAAATCTCTTCTAGTATAATTTTATGTGTAATGGTTTTGAGTGAACTAATGTTCTTGTGTATATATGATTTGCTGGGAGAGTTGTGTGTGAAACGTGCAGTCGACTATTAAAAAAAGAAACATTTGTGAGTGCTTGTCTGTAAATTCAGTATACCTTTGCTGCTAAATAAAGGACCACTATAAAAGGCAGCAAGAAGAGTCTATTGCACGATTTGCTTAACATTAGCCTGGTCTTTCTGCAGGTTTTGAATTGAAGTTACACTGTACGTCAGATCAGGTCTGAATTAAAACAGAAATGTTGAGTTGTCCATATGAATATCCATCCTCGTTCCTCGTCAGCGTGTGGATTCACAGTCACTGAACAAGACTTTCTTTCCATGAGGCTGTGGGAAATCTAGAGCAGGAAAAAAGGTTGGTCCATTTAATAACCAATTTGCCCCTTCAAGTCTACCCTGCAGTAAAAGTGACTGTGAACACTTGAGGTTGCTTCTGACCTTCCCTGATAGTGCCCATGGCACATATATGCTTCGGAAATTGAATCACAGTTCCCACTGCTGCAAGGGTAAATTGGTCAAACAAACTTTCCTTTCTGTAGCTTCTACAAACCCCATTTCCCAAAAAGTTGGGACTTTTAAACTAAAAACTAAAATCTGAGATTGCCAATTCACTTGAAACTTTATTTGTCAAGCCAAAGTAGATTTTTACTCTTTTAACTGACCAACTTCATTGTATTTCATAGTAATAAAAGCACATTTAGAGTTTGATGTTACAACACACAAAAAAAGTTGGAACAGAGGCAATAAGACTGAAATGTTTATCAATAACCAAGTAACACTTGTAGACACTATTGTAGATGAACAACAAGAACTATCAGAGAAACTGGTAACAGGTGACCAGATCATGATTGGATATAAACGGAGCAACCACTAAAGGCTCAGTCTTTTTAAGCCATTATGTGTCATGGTTCACTACTTTGTGCCAAATGTCATGAAAGAATTTTCAATCAGGTCAAAAACAAAGTCATTAAGACTGCAAAGAATTTAGAACATTGATGGGGAAGTGAGACTTACTCTATGACGCAAAACAAAGGTAAAGCATGTTCGTAGGAAGTCATAGGATATTTACGATCTATTGAGAATGTCTATATTACTATAGACTGTTAAGCAGCTAAAGTCTTGTATCGAGCAAGAATATACAAATATTCCATTTGCAAAAATACATTTAGTATCCTCAATTCCCAAATAGTTAAAAAGCCAAATTAAAATAAAAGGTGATGTAATGCAGACTCTCAGTGTGTTGCAGGCATCAAACTGTAAATTTTCACAAAATACAATTAAGTTTTTTTTTTGTAAAAATACTGAAAATATTTTCTTACCTTTGTCAGATAAATAAAGGTTGAAGCACATGAACAAATCACGGACTTTAATTGTTGCTGTATTTTAGAAAAAGTCCCAAATTTCAAAGAAAAAATTATATTTTGCTCAAAACAACCAGGCTTAAAAAAAGCTGGAGTACACATTATTAGTAGTTCAAAGAACTTCTGGAAAACAGGTTTTTAAACAGATTTAGAATTTCAAACAAAAATACAAATGTGTTGCCAGGAGATTATTAGAAACTTTTGCCTATAAAAATAAAGCCTTGACAGATTTTAGCATTTAAAAAATCTATATGGTGAAATAAAAGAAAGACCAAAGATTTCACCTGCAGTTCTTGCTTTTCGGTGAACTTCTTTGTTTTTAAGCACAGAGAAAAATTATGTGTTTGATATTTATTCTTTAAATAGTAGCAGAGGAAATGAATGGGGCTATGTGTTTAAATTTGGTGGGGACCTGGAGCCCCTTCAGAGACTTTTGCTTTGCAAAGGATAACTTGAGCAGGGCAGGATGGTGGGGGACAGAGACTGACAGAGAGAAACTGAAAAAGAAATCTTTTAGCAACCTGAAACTCTTCCAGCTTTAATTACACTATATTGATCATAGAAGGGAGGGAGGAAGAGGGCATCAAGCTAAAGGGGGAGAGACAGTTGGAGAAATAGTCGGCTGTAGTTACTGTAAGGCATGTAAAAAAAAAAAGAGGCAGAGCAATTATGCCAAAGTCATACAGTAGATAATTAGAAAATCCTTCCAACTCCTCCACACTATCACCCCACACACCCATTTAACACTGCTGATGCAATATAACAGTGAGATTGTCAAATTCATTTAAGTCACCGGGCAGTTTGCATTGTTCACATTCATCTCCCAGCTCCATGCTTGGTGTCATTTGGAGTTCTTTACATCGATTCTTTCCCCCTCAGTGCCTTTGGTCCGGTGCTTCCTTGTAATCGCCCATAATAGGATGGTCATGCATGACACTTCTGGCTCCCAGTAACAACTTTAGCTGCATGTAACAGATGCAGAGATGTCTGCAAAGTGCTTCTTCCACTTTCTCTTTTTCTAGATTTTCCAGGCTGACCTACTTTGGCAAAGAGCTTAGGTTTCTTTCTGTGTTTCTCACATTGTTGTGGCAAGGGCAGAAAATCTGCAAGCTCTCCTACTGTATTTCCCTCCACACACACAGACACCGAAACACACACACACATCCAGCACAGTGAAATATGCCAACCTCACTGCCCCTGCAAAATCGCTCCTACTGAGTCTTGCAGAACTGTATTCCATGGGTTAAGGAGCTCGTGTCTTGTGTACAACACTTGAAGATAGGGGCTGGGCAGTGATTCATCATGAGAGGGAGGGGGAAGAGAGTGATCCCTCTCTGTGTAGAATGTATCTCATTATGGCTGAACTGTGTGTTACCTTTGGTAAACAGTGGGGAACATTTCTCAGGCGAGCGTCACTCTAAAAACAGCGGGCTGGTAAACGGCCGCGGCCCGATGGTAGCACACAGCCATTGCTCAAATCTACAGCCCCACAGGGATGTATGAGTTCGGTCATGATTAGTCAGATAGAATAAATAATCTGTGCGTATGACAGCCCCCCTCATTTCAGCGGGCGTTGAATGGATGTCCCATCCAAGTCTTTTGTGTTAGTAAATTCCCTCTAGTTATTTTTGCTGAATGACCTTCTCAATCACGACAAAAGTCAAAAATTCAATTTCTGAGCGAGGCATTCATTATCATAGCCCCTTGTGCTCAAGGGTACCTGCACATTTACAGTGCATTAAAGCAATGCGCAGTGTGCCTTTACTGCATTTTAATGGCATATTAAGGAAATCAACAAATTAGAGATTCGTTTAATAGCTTGAAGGCATTTGTCGATATCACTATGAATAATGTTACATGTTATTACAATACAACTACTCTATGTATTAGCCAGTGTTGTAGAATGACAACAATTGAGGTCTCATTACTTTTTCAAAATGACTACCTGATGCTGACTCTTTTTCAGCTTGGTTTGTTTTTTTGATTTGTTTTCCCACACAACCACACTGGTTAGAGCAACTGGTGTCTGCTGTGAGGACACTAGCGACGTTTCTATTTGTAGTCATCTCCCCGAGTTTATCTTGTCACCACTGTGACACAACCACCGTTGTGAGCCACAGTCTGGCAGCCCGACTTTAACACTTCCACCCATATCCTAGAATTGTTGTGACGTTCTCTCATGTGTGAAGAGTGAAACAAGAGCAATTAAATCTTCATTCCTCTGCTGCTTACAACCATATTCACATCTGTTCAATTGAAAAACCACATGGTGTAAAACAGATCCACTTAAGTCTATGCCCCAGTGACTCTTGTAGCAGCGTTAAGAAGCAGGTCAAGCTTTTGTCGGCCTTTCCGCTAACAGTGTAATGCTGTCTTGTTTTCATGTTATATGACCCTCTGTGGAATCTGTAAATCAAACACTAATTACAACGTGCACCTGACATCTGAAATGCTACCTCTAATGTCTTTTTCGGGCTAATAGACAGCTGAGTGAATGCTGCGTCCAAAATATAGTGCTTCAGCAAGCCATAAGCAGCTTAGTTAATTAAGACATGCTGACAACTGATGAACTCTGCACATCATTATAGATCCACTCCCTAATTGGAAAGAATGGTAAAGGCAAATGCATTTTTCTGTACTACTGGGGTAGCTGTACTGTCACTGCAATAATACCACAGAAAAGCTGATAGGTATCAGCCTACAGAATCATGATGACATTTTCAAGCTCAAATCCTTCAGAGAATGAGTCCAGCCATGGCTGATTAAGCTGAGGGCATTTATGACCTCTAATAACTCTTTTTTAATTGATTGCTGCAAATTCTCTCACAAATTTGGCTGTAATCACATTATCAAAACCAACTGACATGCACAATCGGGCCCCTAGGTGAGTTTTCCACTTTACTCACATGGTAATCTATGAGGAGTTCAGGTCTTACCTGCCCTGCACTTTGATGTCAGAAATGGCATAGAAGTATCTGGACAGGTTGTTCTCATCCACCATTGTAGCTCCAGTGGCGGGCCGGAGAAGACGAATCCTCAGGTCTGTGATAGTAAAGAAATCTCTCAGGTTCTTGGTGGTGTCCAGTTGGCCATAAAGTGAGGCCATGTTGTGAAGCCGGGGGCCAGCAAACAGAGCAAATCGGTCCTTGATCTCAAAGCGTACAGTTTTGTCATACTTCCACACATAACCTCGTGAGTACTCCTCGGTGCAGATGATGTCCAGCAGGGTATGCTGGGTCAGGTCCTGCACTGTCTTGGGCTCCATGGTAAAGGCGTCAAGGCAGTCAGTGGCATAGAACTGATACGGCTGCCAGGTTCGTCCATAATCCAGAGACTTTTCTAGGACCATCTGTTCGGGCCGGCCCGACTCAAAGGTCAGGACTATGTCGTCAGTCAGCTCGATGGTTTTGTTCCAAGACAGCGTGATGTTGACCAGGAGGGCCTTTGGGTACTTCTTCCAGGATGTGGACTGCCAGAACGTGGTGGGGTTACGGCCCTCGTTGTCAAACATAAGCTCTGGAGGGTGGGCAAGCTCCTCAGTGCTGGCGTCACATTCGTTATTACACATGTAAGGGTTCTCCTGCAATAAAGAGAGTGCAGAGAAACCAAACAGAGAGAGAAAGAGAAAGAAAGAAAAGTGGTTAGCTGTGACCAGTTGGGTTAATTATTACAAGAATTCCAAAATTAAGATATTTAATATCACAAATGTTGTAATCACATGAGCACTGTTCCCTACATGCCCCTGTATCCTCTAATTGACCAAAAGGGATAGAAAATATTCAAAATGTATTCGCAAAGTGATTTGATGAACTGAATAGGACTTGAAATTTGAAATTCATCAAGGTTTTTGGTTGAAAAAGGCCTTTGGAAAAAAACATTTGTCCGATTTACCACAAATCATTACCAGGCGGTGTTCACTCTATGCTCCCCGGGGGCTCAATCTAGCTGTCAGGGGGGAGGAGGCACTCCTCCAAGAGGACCTTTCAAGTGCTACAAGCTCCAATTTATCAGGACAAGATAATCCACTGCTTGATTAGGTGAGAGATGTCACCCTGTATGTGTATGTGTGTGTAGGTGTGTGTGTGTCTGTGGAAGTAGTGGTGAGCACTACTTCCACACACAGGGACAGAAGCAGGCTTCTGATGTAAGACAGTCTAATGAAGCAGTGAGGCATTGCGATTGAGTAAGTTAAAGGGAGAAACAGCTCCATTCAGCTAATAGGCTTTGCAAGTTTTCTCTTGTCCTCCAAGGCAAGGTGACAATGAAACAGGGCTCAGTCAGGCCTTCTGACTGTTGGAGGGCCCCATTAATATCCTGTCTGGGACCATCCCCCGCAGGCTTCTCCCAGCACTGGACAGTGGCTGCTGGAAAGCAACAGAGGAGGAAAAAGGCAGTGGAAAATTCCACTTGGGTTTTAGTCGACCATTCATAGTGGTAGGTTAGGTGTGCCATTAACTGCAGCATCTGGTGCACCGTGTATCCACAGATGCGTGATAACTCATATGCGACAGTTATGCCTGCTTAGGGGGTGCGGACAGTCTAAAAAACACACTTGGCATGCAGGATGACTGACTGTGCTGCTGTGGTTTGTTGTAAATGTGCATTTATCGAGGGAGACCTAAACCTGTTACTCAGTGAAAGTGAAGGGCTTAGAGCACATGTATTTTCGGAAGGACAGAGAAAAGATGTTTCTGTTCTTGCCCCAGTTAATTATTGTTAACTACTGTATGTCTGCTATCATACTAACTGAACATTGCAGCACAGTAACTAATACTAATTTATTAACACCTTTCAAATGACACTCTACTGTGCTTAAATGTTTTATTTAAAGTGGTTGAAAATTTTATTTTAATTCTGTTACACGAAAGGTGTTTTAAATTCACCATTTATCTCTTTTTTCTTTTGGAGCGGCAGTGGTTCAGTTGGTAGAGTGATCACCCCCTGAGTCTAAGATCAGTGGTTCAAGGCCTGACACCACCTGGCCATTGAATTGAATTGAATTGAATTGAATAAGCAATCTACAAGCCGGTGCACTCTGAGTGCCAGACCAAGGCTGGTGTAAAATGTGGAGGGTTACATTAGGAAAGGCATCTGGCATAAAAACCTTTTCCTTATTGTTTTGACATTATCTTACTTACTTACATGAAAATGAGTCAAGTTCTGTAATTTAGTAAAATTTGTAAAAAAAAAAAAAAAAAAAATACTTTAATAGAAGTCAAATTCAGTCCAAATATTCTAAGCTCGATTCTTTTACTTATTTTTTTTAGTTTGTGGGAGGGGGGCACACTCAGAAGAGGGGGCCATATTTGGAAAATAAAATCAAATTTTTTAGGAGGTCAATCATTATATTTTCTATTAGTATTAGGGTTTGTTCAGTGGTAGACATGCCATTTACATACATGTATCTATACACAATATCATTCTTATATTATCAATGGCAGATAAAGTATCAAAACCCACTGTAATTTTGGAAATGATATTAGTGAAAATTAGTATTATTACAATGGCATAAATATATATGACTGTAAGTATTATAATGAGATGAAGCTCATTTGAACTCCTTTTACACTATTGGGAAAGTATATTTTGAGTACTGAGGTTTCATTCATAAAATATTATTCTGCTAAGTAACTAGAGCTGTCAGACAAACATTTCACTGACAAATGCAGTAGAATTTAAGTATAAAGTAGCGGAAAAGTACATGCAGCTTAAACTGTCAGGGGGGGATACAGGCTGCGTTAACGTTCTAAACCTTACGTCTGATGTGAAGAGTAAAACTAAGCAGACAATTCCTTTGTGTGAGTGGTTCCATCATGTCTGAGGTCAAACACTTTGTACCCTGGTGACCGAATCAGGCAGATCCAACCATCAGCTATTACAGTGACGCCCACACACACACACTAACTGCCGTCCTCACTGGCACATCTCTGTAATCAGACAAAGATATATCCCTATCGATCCCTGTGGCCACACGGCTGAAAATCTGCTGCGTGTAGCACCTGGCAACTTTGGCCAAACCGTCCAGCGATCCCCGAACACACAGGTTAAAACCCTTTCATTACTGTCTCCTCCGCTCCTCGCCTAACGACAAAATGCGGCCTTTATGAAGATCAATAGCCTCACTGGTCAGCCCGGAGAACAGAAAGGAGATAAAATGCTGAGTATATGACCGGCGTGAAAATCAATGACAGAGTTCTGTGTTTTACTGTAGGGCACTGCTGAGGCCTCTGTTAGCCCTTTAATGGTTTGGAAAACATCAAAATAATAGACAGCACCCGGCAGTGAAACATTTTTGTAATTACAAAAGATGTTTCTATTAATCCCAGTGTGATGATGAGTTGCCAGCATAAAGTCATCGCAGATTACAAAAGCCAGCTGGTGGCTGGAGCGGATAGGTCAGGTTAAATTGGCACTAATGGAGATGCTATCGACTCACTGGCTTAATCCGATTATTAGCATGTGATGCAGTGAGAAAGAGTGGGACTGTGTGTGAAGCTGCTCTAAATTCCTTTAGCGTTTCCCCTTTTATTGTCAAACTGTTCAGGCTAATTTCACCAACTGGCTAGAGGAATAAAAATCAACAATGCAGCAACATACCTGATGATGAATTAGACTAATTTCATCCAGCTGCACTTCAAAGACCGGCACTATTTGTAGTGTTTGGGTCATGGGGAAGTGTTTTCCTCTTGCTGTGCCAACCACTGCTTTTAGACATGTAGACAGGTTGAATAACTAGCCCAAAACGACACCTCACATCACCTGTCTGAGGCAGTTTGTCTCTAGGACACTTGTAAATCAAGGCACCATTTTAGCTGCACTCTGAGATCCTCTGTTACTGCTACACTTTATGGAGTAATGATCAATGATCTAAATAATTCAAATCCTTTCGAATGAATTTCTCTGCTGTCGCTTATTTAATTGTCCGTGAGAATAAAATAAAATAAAAAAAAAACACTTTGTGATTTATTGTGGTTTCTCATGTGGTCACAGTTAAATCCTTGCAAAATGGAAAGGGAATTCTGTACATATACAGAAGAAGTGCAGAGCAGATACGTTACTGATCATTTGGCTGTGTGTAGTCTTAGAATAAGATATTACTGTAGTGTTTGAACACAATGTGACCACTAATGGAGGATGGGATAAGGGGCAATATAAATTCCCTGTCGACAGGCCATCTAGCTAGACATGCTCCCACCAATCAAACCAACCAACCTGCTTTTTAGTTCTTGCACACTTCACTCAATTGATCGAAACAAGTGTCTATCATTTAACTACTAACTAGTTTTTTAACAAAGCAAAAAATTCAATTCAAAATATAACTATGGTGCAAATACTATTTGTGCAGGACCTTTATCATTTTTTGATATAAGAGCAATCATATTAGAGACTGTTACATTTTCTAAAATCCATACTGGCTTCAGGGGTGTATCTAGACATTTTCAAATCGGAAACCACACTGGGCACCATGCTCAAGTTTAGAAAATACGTGTTTTGAATGCCTTTAGGGAATAATTATGTGTGTTAATATGATTAGTACTATTAATATTACCCAAATATGATATGTATAGGATAGTGCCCGACAATATCATTTTTAGCTGAGAGGCTTCCAGAGTTTCAAAAAGCTGCATTAAAGAAGTATCAACTTCACAGCAGAAGGCAGTCTAAAAAAGACAAATGTTTCCTCTCACCTTCAATTCAGCTTAACACCCCCAACAATACAATACCACTTATTATATAATAATTATAAATGAATATAAATTACAATTTTACTGGAGGAACATTTTACAACTTATACTGTAGCAGGTTAAGATAATTGATGCTCAATGATATGTCCAGTGTGACTTATAACACACAAGTTGGGACTACATTGCATATTGATTTCAAAACGATAATGGAAGATGCTAGTTTTACACAATTAATTCAAAGCTGATCATAAATGATTATGGGACAGCCTTTTAGGAAAGTCAAACTTGGTGGCTTTACATCCCCTAACCCCCAACCCTTGATGCCACATCATGTCCTTTATATACAGACATGGTCAGGTAGCATATAGGTACAATAATCTCACATTGAATGTTCTAAAAGAGGCTACTAAACAACAGACCTGTATATGTACTGTAAGAGTCCCGCACTCTTTATGATGTGTGTATTTTTCCATGTTTCATACACGAGATGTGCATCAGGAGGAGGTAAGTTCTCCTCTTAATGAAGGTTCTACATTCTGTTTTAATCTTAAGGTGCTTTGCCACCGCTGGCACCCCTCTGAACCCACCCTGGCTGGCTCAATTGACATTTTTACCCCTTTTACCTGTCCATATAAAAAGGGTTAAAAAGGATTTTGGAACACTGTTACCCACTTTCATGTAACTGGTGTGGCAATCTCAAGTAGACAAATATTTGTAATGCAGTACAGTGACATCAATTATCTAACATTCATTGTTAGGACTTTTTAAATATTTTGCAGCAATCAATGACAAAATTCTGATTTAAGTGGCAGTATGTATGTACGACAATATTAGCAAATAATACTATATAATAATAATACAAATAATATCTTGCAATGTTGCCACTGAATGCCAACATTGCACCACATGTGTGAACATTTCATTGCATCAACAGTACAACATTTCTACCAGTTTCTCCATCTACCCAGAAATGCATAATCTCCTTTCTTATAGCTATCCAATTCTCTTCCACTGCAAGGTGTGCATATGTGTGTGTGTGTGTGTGTGTGTGCATGCATGTGTGTAAGATGGGGGTGGGGGTTAAAGCCATCCCTGCTGCATTAATGAGACCTTGTGTTCCACGATAGATTTCTTCACCCCGACCCAGGGGCTTGATTGAAGCAGTGCTCTCTCAATTTCAAACCTCTCTCTCTCTCTCTCTCTTCAGTCATGCCAGCACCTTTACTGGGTCTTCTCTCTCTCTCTCTCTCCCACAGTGACAGGTGGAGCAGACAGAGGGGCTTAACCTGGACGTGGAATGAATATTGGATGCCAGTGTGACAGATTACAGTGGTAATAGACACCCAGGCCAAATCCTCACAAGGATTACAATCATATTTTCAAATGGCGCAGGGTCGGCTGGAGGTCG
Organism: Anabas testudineus; assembly: GCF_900324465.2. Lineage (NCBI taxonomy): Eukaryota > Metazoa > Chordata > Actinopteri > Anabantiformes > Anabantidae > Anabas > Anabas testudineus. Next base: position 31,860,529 of record NC_046611.1, read on the forward strand.
ACCGGCCTGGACCATGGTCAACAAGGCAACAGGGGGACCTGAGATCACACACACACACCTCCACACACACAACGAGTGTCTCAGTATGTCTGAGAAAAGGCTGACATTTTCCTAGATTTTATTACGGAATTGACTATTTTTTACAATTACCTTTAGGTCAAACTATTTGAACCAGAGGGCCTTCCTGATAATTAATAGGCAATAGAGAAGAGAACAGAAAAACAAATTAATTAACTAATTAACTAATTTGCTTCTTTTTTAGAAAACAGTCCTGTACATACTGTAAATACTGTTGCTGCTGTTAAGACTGAAAACAGAAAAGGGGCAGCTAACCTGACTCTGCAAAATGGTAGTAACATGTGTCTAGCAGTCTTGTCTATGATACTAAATATAGTCATTTAGAAAAGTAATAAAAGAAAAAGGGAAAAGAAATTATAGTTGAACCCCGTCTCTGCATGGAATTTGTTGCACCCTTACACAAGCAAACAGTTACACAAAACAAACTAATGCTCCACCACTCCTGAGCAGCTTGAAGACCGTGGACTGACAGCTTGAAAAATCCAACACGTGAAATATGCTGTTTTGCAGCACAACTGGGGAAAATCCAATGGTGAACTAAGGCAGAGAGCTGCACCGTTCAACCACCTTAAGCACCACTGTGTGGGCCGTCCAGTCGACTGAGGGGAGGTTATGAGGCAAGACGATGTGTAAATGTCCTCGTGTTGCGTTCATCACAATCAGTGGCATCGATTTAGAAGATTTATGAGCCCTAAAACAATAGCAGGGGAAGCCAGTGCACATTCAGGAGATATAAAAACAATTTTATATTCCATTATCTTCTATATGGCACAGCGATCCCCACCGGGTGCCACTGCAAAATGGCTGGAGGACAGGACGATATCCCCTGCTTAAGAGATGGTATATTTGTGAGAGCGAGACAAGTACACACATCAGCTGCTACAGCCAAGGGTTGTTTGATGTCTGTAAGTGTGTCTTTAATACAGGCTGTTAACTTGACAGATCAGTGCTACAGTGCAACAGCACAGTTCTTTCCAGCTATAGCAAATGTTACCCATTACCTTCAGCAAACTACTTCAACTCTTAGTTGGTTTTTATCCTTTTCATCCATCTGGACTTCATGTGGAACTGGCTTGTTATATAAAACATGTGAAACTTCTAATCATATTATGTCTACAGTACATATTTTTGGTGGCAATATTGCTCCCCCATCAAATCCGGAATGGATCACTGTTATTTTCCACTGTTTCCAAGACAAGTGTCGTTCATCTTTTATTAAAATGACATTTCTGCTGTGAGTCAGTACACTAGAGCATAATCGATCTGCTGGCTGCTGCGATGCTACACCTCTCAATCAAACTGTCCTGTCAGATAACATGAAGACTTTGGAGCTTTCCACTATACATTAAGACTTGAAAACAATCCTAGCCTGTAGCCATGATCACCCCTTATCTCTGAGCAGAGGAATCCCTCAGGAGGTGACATCATGAAGCAGAGGTTACAGTACATCACACTCTCACTGCTACTCTATCCTCCTCTCCATTCGCTGGTATTTTTGATGGTGCAATAACATTACATGTCCTGTATAGGCACCCCCAAGGAGAGACATGGATCACTGTCACCTTGACCAAGCTGAGGGGCTAACCCTAGCACAGGGATCTGCCCCAGCTTCTTCCCTATGGATGCAAAGACTGACTGACCTGCAGCAATAAAGCTACCCTACAGATTAGTGCCAGATCATTTACTGTGCCGCTGCCAGTTGGGAAAAACTCTAAAAGATAAAGAAATATTTGAGCTAAAGCAAAAGGATATGCTTTTCAGCTATTGCTGGTGTGACATAGCATGGGTATAACTTTGTCTCATTTTTTAATTCAGCAATTTGCACGATTCAGATTCAGTAACCCCAATGAGGTAATTGCAATAACAACATGGCGTGGTAACAAAAGCCACTGCCAGGCCTTTGAGCTAGACTTCTTCTGGAGTTCCTTCTGACCTCCTGGCCTATTAGAAAAGTGCTCCTGGTGTGCTCTTTGGTCGACTGCTCCTGAGGAGGGTAACAACGGTGTTGAATGTTTTCCATTTGTACATGATCTGCCTAATAGTCGACTCTAAAAAGCTTCAGAAATCTCTTTGGTTCGAGCCAAGACATACTTCTACAAACCCTTGTTGTAAAGATCACACTTTCACAGTGAAGATGTCTTTAACTAAGATGGGGCCTCCCAGACTCACACCTGATTGTCACTTGAAATAAATTGATAATCCTAGATGTTCACATACATTTGTCAAAAACAATATTTAAGCTTGGATCGTTTTCCCTAATAAATATATTACCAACTGTAGTATTTGTCTGACTTGTATTGACATTGAATGACCTTTGTCTAGTTTTTGGACTTTTATAAAAATGTGTTCACAGTTTAGGTAATTTATGAAGAAATAGAAAGAATTCAATAGTGCCAATCAAGTGCCACAATGCATAAGTTGGTCTGATGTAAATGGTTAAAAAAATGCCCTTTAGATGTATCAATAGGCTTTGTCAGACAGAAACAAATATAGCTCATATTTTACGATAGTGAATTTTAGATGTGATATGTTAATATCATATTTTATCTGTTACTAAAATGACTAAAACTACAACTATAATAAACACAAAACAAATACAATAGTCCAAGTAAAATAAAGAATGAAATAAAAGTTAAGCTGAAATTAAACTAAACTATTTAAAATCAAAAATTCACACTGAATCAAAGAAAATACGGTCAAAATAAAAATCAGGAGAAGTAGCTTTTTGGCCATGTGCCACTGAAGAATAAGCAAAGCACTGAAGAGTGCATCACATGGTTTTTGCCCTGAAAGCTCTTGTGTACAGTTAAGTGCCATCACATTTCACTCCTAGAGAAGCGTTTCAATCCATCTCCTGTCATCGGACTTCACCCCTCATTAGCGGCTGTACAGACCTCCACAAGCACACGGAGAATGTTTTCTTGTTAATGAGCACTTCTGTGACTCGGTCAGCAGAGGCCTGAGCAAGCACCTTGTAATTATCTCAAAGGGTTTGCAAAATGAGGTGGGACAGACAAGTAATTGACCATTTCTGGATTTAGAAGATTTCTGTTTTCCTTGCTCCAGTCTTTAAGGTCTCTGATTTTATTTATTTTTAAAAGTCTGAACTTTTCCAAGATGATTAAAATCAATAGTGTGGTAAAGCTCGGCATTCCCAGTGTGGATATTTAACTGTGCAGAGCGTAGTTAGGATTCAGCTCCAGGCTTCTGTGTCAGATCACTGAAGGTCTATTTAGTCATTCTACAGGGAGGCTTTCTTCTTTTTCTTTTCTCTTTATTCTGCTTTCTGTCTCCTTTGCCTCCTCTGCGTTTTTTTTTTTTTTTTTTTTCTTACCACAGAGTCTGAGAAAATGATTGGCAGACGACTCCTGGGAAAAAGAGCCCGGGCCTTTTCCTCTCTCCGAGCTCGCAGGATCACGACACTCAAACACACTGACAGGCAAAGTGGCCACACACACACACACACACACACACACACACACACTTCTGAAAGGCAAGTCACACAAAACACTGAAGGAGAATAGGGGCAAACACACAGACATACACACACACAGAGGAATCGAGCTGGCAGCATGATCGTTGACAGCTTTTTTATATTTTCAAAAATGAATGAATTTAAACTTGGCCAAGAATAGACTTTTTGGATTATTGTCTTTAAAAATGCTCAATAAACCACCTGATCCAGGTAATCAGCAGTAGGCAGGGGCTTCCTGCTATAGTAAATAGAAAACTCCTGAGTATAACAAATCAAATGCTAAAATAATTTGTATTAGTGAATTCATCACTAACTATTCAAGTTAGTGATGAAAAGTCAGTAGTGAGTATTTCTCATATCATGCTGTATTTCATTTAAACCAAGTTCAAGGAATTCTTTAATACCACATGCTCAATACCTCAGTTATCTGGCTTCTTACCTCTTCACGCTGTCAGGTTTGAAAAAATAAAACATAAAACAAGCCTACAGAGAAACTGAATAGTCTGTAGCCCTCAACAATGGAACACAAGTAGATCCACTTGATTCAATGACAATAACTTCAAGCATCTGGCGCTATCCTAATCATAGCCCCGAAAAGAGATTCAAGGGTTCTCCGCCAGCTGATTGTCTGTGAACTCTAGAGGAGCTGCCATTATACAAGATAAGTGAGGAGTGGCGGGTGGGGGTGGGCTAGTAAGAAAAAATACAAAAAAGGAAATCAAAAACTTTAACAGGGCCAGAGGGAAATACTTCACTAATCAACTCCACTCTGCTGAAATTATAGATGAATTAAGCACTCTGTTAGTGATTAATTAAACCAAGAGATTCAAACTAATGAGACCACACAGTGTAGTGTGCGCAAAAGAGAGCGAGAAAGAGATTGTGTGTGTGTGTCTGTGTGTGTTTCTGTTTGTGTAAGAGTGGCGAGTGAGCAGCCTGGCCTGTAAAATTTCTTGTGGCACCAAACACTGCAGATGCACTTTGGTTTCAGGCTGCAACCCACTTTCAAGGGATTAGATGCAGCAGTGGCTGCTCACAGGCGGAGCTCATTAAGTAGTCAACAGATAGAAGGAAGACAGTTGATACAGAAGCTGAAATTATCTGCAATGTAATGTTTAGTGTATTTTATGTACATGTACTATGTGGAAGATTTAATATTCATTTCACACATAATGGCTTTCAGGAATTATGCAGAGTGCGTTATTTTCTGTTTTTAACAAGTATACTGCTTTAACAAATGGTGTTCAGGTCAGGAGGGAACATATTAAAGCCTAATATTTAAACTGTATCTTAGTGGATCAAATTATGTTTGGATGCCATTAGGGGAAAAAAAGTGTGTCTATAGTGTGACTAAATAAGAGCTCCTAGTGTGTGGTTAAGGTGTCAATGGAAAAAGAGATTGTGGATCATCAGTTACATCAAGTTGCAACTTTCACTTAAAAATCAGCAAGCTTTCCTCAGAAAAAGAACATTTCTATGCAGCTAAAGCAGTCCAAAATCAATAAAATGCAACCACAATTACATTTTTGTAGGAAACTAAATCATTGAATGGATTATGTGAAAACAGAAAGAAATACATACCAGCATTGAATAAAGAAAAGCATGACACTACAATGGGCACTGTGGTGGAGAGTCACTTAAAGAATTATACCATCATATAGAGCACTTGTAATTCTAATAATTATTATTATTACTATTATGTTATTTTCCTGTCAATCTACCCTTCACACATTAATACAATAGGTGATGGTAATGCACCTGTATGCTGGTTTGCCACCTGCCACTAAAACCCAAAGAAGCTGCATTATATTCCGATACATGTAAGAATGAATATGAATGAATAGTCACAAAAGTTGTCTGGTAACATTTTATTGATATGTTCAGTATTAAAGTAAAAATTATCGCCATTTACCGTAGTTATCAACATATCATTATTATGTTCATTAAAAAACATAAATCCAGTTGCATTTATGTTTCGCACAAAACATATATAGTTGTAGTCTAGTTGCCGTATAGAGACTTAATTTTTAGGGGGCAAAAGTGATTGTATAATTACAAGAGGATCTCATCTGTGCGTTTCTATTTGTTTTGACAAATCTGCATCATGCTAGCCAGTCTTGTTCTTAATTTACAGATATTAAACTCCGGTACTTTTCATGCTGAAGAATTTGTTTTTCTCAATGTTTATCCTCAACAGATATGATATCTGGTCTACACTACAAAGAGCTGTATTCACTGATTGCAGCAGTGTGTGTAGCACATGAGTGTTTTGATTTGAATACGTTTTGACTCTGAACAGACATAGTTTGAGGCAAATTGTGTCAGGTGACAAGGGAAAAACAAATATTACCACAAAACATCAGATGCTGTTTAACTAGTTGAAGTTGTGTTTAAATAAAACCCCATTAATATGATTTACGTATTGTTGATTTGTCTTCCTAGACCCTCTCCTCTCCTTTTGGTTTGCTGTATAACACGTGAACAGTAAATAAGCAGCTTCTCTGCTAATGAGAAGCTGCTCAGATTGGCAGCCAGATGGATAGGAAGTAGACATGGAAAGCTGGACCTGATTGGCTGATATCAGACAAGTCTGCTTCTCTGACTTATACTAGAATAAAATCTGAATGATTTATTGAAGTGTGTTTGTTATGGTTAGTGACTCTGTGGAAGTTTAGCAGTCACTGTATGTTTAGGAAACATACAGTGACTGCTAAACTGTTGTCTTACAGTGTACAGTATGATCTGGGACACAAACTAATGCAATGTACCCTGGATATAGCTTTCCTTGTTTGTAGAGGTGTTAGAAGTAGGTTTTGCACAGTGAAAGAGGACAGTGCTGACTGCAGGTTCCCATGTCCTATTTTGGAGTTTGACTATTTATGAACTCCTACAGAGATACGTATGTGCAATCAAATCTGAACTTGTGCTACAACAGTGAGATTTCACCTTACATTATAAATTGTGAGGAAGGTTTGCAGCTTCATTAAGAATATAAATAACTATAGTTATAATAGTTATAAGTACCCAAAGCCATACACCGAATCTGATCCATCAACTTTCTCATGTGCTGGAGACTGTGCAGACACACACTCACAATATGCCCGTAAAAAAGCAGCTTAAGCTTAAGTGTACACAGTTAACAGTAGAGTAACCATAAAATCAACAGAAAGAGAAAAAAACTCAATGTTCACTCTGAACATGAGGTCCAATAATCATTATGAAATCATTATGAAATCATTATGCTGAAAAAACTAAACAAACTCATCAGTGAGAGAGTAAAACATTGAGAGGGTATATACAAGTCCTAAAAAGAATTATTAACAGCTCAGCAACAGTAAAAGGCCAGGAAGACCACAGAATACAACGAAAGTAGATGACATGATGGCAGAATTCTGTCCATGGTGAACCCTATCTACCCCACCCTACCCACAACATCTTGCCAAGTCAAGGACAATATTAAGATACTTAAAATACTTCACTTAATGCACTTGCAACTGAAGGCAGAAAGACCCCCAAAATCAAGCAGTAGCTGAAGGCAGCTGCAGTAAATGCCTGTCAAAGCATCTTGAGGGAAGAAACTAAGCATTTGGTCATGTCCATGGGTTCCAGGCTGAAATCCAAGTATAGAGTGTGTGTGTGTGTGTGTATGAAAATATCTGTAATTCTAAAATGGTTAATGCAAAATATTATTCCACCTTTTTGAATTAAGGCTAAACGTCTTGACTTTGCTCACAGCTTGAGTGTTTCAAAATGATGGAGTACAAAAGACAAGATTTCTGTTCCATCACTTACAAACCAGACTGTATGAGAACAGGGAAAGATCACTGTGAACTGTCAATTATTTTAAGTATGGATGTTTTCCCACTAGTTTTCAGCCATATGCCTTCGAGGACAGCCTGTTGTCTACACCCCCTCATTCAGTACATACTGTAGAAACACCAAAGCTGTTCAATTCCCAATCATTGTTTCCCCTCAAGGTGCTTTTACATGTTTATTCTCACCCATGGATTCTTGTTTAGCTATTCTTTACCACCCACACATCCAATCACCCCAAAGCAAAGTTAGACGTTTTTTCGTTTGTGAGTGACAACAGTGATACTGGGGTGCAACGCCTGTGTTTCCACCCTCAACAATGGCTGAAATCCCTTCTCACTAAGCAGAAAAAAAGATCTCTCTCTTACTCCTGTACCTGCCTCTTCCTGTCTTTCCTCTACCACCTCCTCCCTTATTTCTGCAGAGTTGATTTCATCTGACGTGACAAGTGTTGTGGAAACTCTGTCACCACCCTAAACACGACAGCAAACGAACATCTCGACAGCTCTCGTATGCTTCTTGGGAAATCGGCGATGATGCTCTGCCTCTCCGCCGCCTGTTTGACTTCAGCCTTTATCTCTCATTTCAACTACACCGGCAAACTGCTCTGTGCCTACCCCGTTCAGCTGGCCTAGTTTTGATATTGGCGAGGGAGAACACACTGGTGGTGAAAAAAAGGGGAGCTGGATGCTGAAGGGAAAAAATCCTGGTTCAAACAGTGCAGAGAAAAGTAAACATAGTTTACTATTTAGTTAAACAGAACCATTGTAAATTTGAGCAAAACACCATCTACAAACAAGACACATTATCAGAAGCACTGTGCAGTGCAAAGCAAATAACAGCAGTTTTTTTTATGATGCAACAGGGATCAACAATGTCAATACCACTCAAATGGGCATTTCATTTCAATGTAAATAAGGTGTCAGTGAAGCGGTGGTTGAAAAAATAAAGTTAATGCATATCACTGCGGAGTATCAAACTTCCACCTTTCCTCTGACTCGACAGTATTGGGCAGGCTTGGGCTGGGGTGGAGAGCAGGCTGTAATTCATCCTTCCTTATAGATTTAATCTCTCTGGCATTATCACCTCACTGCCTGTATTTCAAATATATCTGCGTGTGCCTTTATGAAGTGATGTGGACAAATTTAAGATCAATACTGTTATTGTGACTTCAAAGAGCTGTGTGAGACTTAAGACTTGATTTTAGGGTTAACTTAGAATTCCGCTCTAGGTCTAGGTTGGATTTAGGATAAGGGATTGACTTGGGCATTTAGCTGTGATGGTTTAGGTTAATTTAAGGGGCTATGGAATCCATTCTGTAAGTTAGTATCCACACTACTATTGAAAGGCACACAGATGCATTTGAAGGGGTTCTAGTATATGTGTTTCACATTTTGGTGGTTATGATGTGTTTTCTTCTGTTGACACACTGAAACTTCGAAAAAAGAATTCAAGCATGGATTTTAGACATGTTCACATAGATTATTTATTGTTTAGGTAAAACAGAAGAATGACACTGAACTTGGATTGAGGCCAGACACATCAATTAATTGAGGGTATCTCTAAAATATATCATTTACATATATTATATACTTCCAACATTGTTGTATTTCAAGCAGCCTCACTGTTGTGGTTGAGTGGGGAAAAAGCCCTGCAGCCAGCTTCCAAAATCTGGTGAAAAAAGAGGGGAGGTTGGTATAATACCGTCATAATGCGCATGGTTGTGAAATGACCTATTCAACAATCAAATATGACTGCGATGTTCAAGTGTCCACATAGTTTTAGCTGTGGGGCCACATTGGCATTTTGGAAATGTAAGGCTGTCAACACTGAAATAGCTCAGTCATTCTGACTTGGCAATATTTCTTTTTCCTTTTTTCCCTACTTGTTGTGCAGCAACAAATGTTTCAGGAAATGGGGTATTTGGTGTTTTAAGCCATTAATGAAACAAAATAGCCAAATGGACATTCACTGGCAAACCACAGAAAATAAAAAGATAAAAAAAGAAATAAAAATCTTTTAACATTATTCTAATTCCCACAATTATGCCTGAACATACAAAGCTACTTGCACACACCTACACACAGTGTAGCAGTCCTATTCACTCACTCTACACACTGTGTGTGCGTGTGTGTGTGTGTGAGTGTGTGTGTGTGTGTGTGTGTGTGTGTGTGTGTGTGTACATGCATTTCCAGACTAAAACCCTTGGAGGGAGTCTGTTGGCAGTAGGACACAATAGCTTTGCCAAACCTCCTCCCAGTTTCACCTTCTTAAAGGGAAAATAGCAGCCAAATTACCTGAATAAATAAAATCAATAAAGCGCTGAAAACAGGCTGTAGTGCTGAATCAAACTTTATAACTGTGTTACAAATTGAACAAATTGAAGTGTCAATTGAACTCACACGGGCACTGTTAAAGACGATAACATTGTCTTTTAATAAACTGTAACCCCAACTTTTGTGATGTTCTGTATTTGAGCACTATTTTTTAAATGAAATAATCAAATATTTTCAGATGCTGGCAACATGGTCACTGTAACCACAGTAGCTCAAGCTGTTTCAAGCAAGACTTGGCAATTGGAATATTTTCTATTGAAGAGATTGATAAATTTCGCATTGCACCCAGCGGGGTTTCTTCCAAAGCTCCCTGATTACACAACAGGGATAATCTAATTGATTTCTGAGTTCTTACTAAAGGATGAATAAAGTTAGCACTGAGTAAATGCATGTAGTTGAAGAGTGCTGTGTCATCAGCATAAAACATTTTCTACCATTGTAGCTCCAATTAAACAAATGTGATCACACCTCCTAGAGTGGTAACTGGTGGTAAACTGGGAGGGGTGAGCTTCACCTATCGCTTTTCTCAAACTAACACAGGAAGAAGGATTCCAGGATTCAAAATCCTTCCTATTTATCCTGTCTTTGCAATATAATTATGTCCAAAATACATGTAGCCTAATTAAGTCAAAATGTATATGGTTTATTGTGTGGTAAATATACCACACAATAAACAGCAGACACTCCTATAGAGTTTCTTTTAAATTCTAAACATGTAATTATTGTATATTGAAGAAGATACAGCTTGATCACATTTCTCTCCCAGTTTGACTTGGAATGTTTAAAAGAGGTTGAAAAGATGTCCTGATTGAATTCAAATGCTTAGCTCTCCAGCAACGAAAGATGTGATGCTAGGTAACAAATAGGTGACAAAAGGTTGTGTGCTCATCCTCAAGAGCAATTCAGATGTAAAAGAAAGAAGATGGATAAAAGCTGAATAAAAGCAAAGAGGAGACTGAGAAGGAAGCTTCAGATATTGTGTACAGTGCACAGTCCATGTGCTTGTGAGAGCCAAGATATACTTATGCAAGATATATGGACAACAGAAGCACTGATAATTTGTTAGAAAAGAAGTTAATCTGGTTGTGTAAGGTCTATATTAGAAAACAAGTCAATTCAGTACCTTTTTACAGAAACTCTAAGCAATAAAACAGAGGTGCAGAGAAAGAGAGAAAGAGAGAGACACAGAGAGAGGGAGCAATGGACTGGAGTGTACTAAGAAATCCTGGTGTGTTTACCTCAACCTGAATCTTCTCACAGCAGGATCACTCTACCAGGGGAGGCGGAAGGGTATGATCAGCAGCCAGGCAGGATCTCAATAATTCAGGCTGATCTGCTCCTTGCTGCAGCTTGCTGCACACCTAAACTTCCAAATGCTCAGCTTTGACTCATGTACTCTTCCATTGCCAGACAGGATGACACACTGTACATGCATTTAGCTTTTTCTTGCACTTCTGCACCCATCAACCACCAAAGTCACAGGTGATGGCTGTTACACAGAGCAGACCTGGTTGGAGGTAATTGCAGCCTGTTAAATATTATTGTTTGTTGCTTTCAGAACATTAGCTGATTACTCCACAGGCTCCACTTACACTGTGGTTTATGGCCGACAATGAGCTTAAATCATTGGCATGACGCTGGTTCAATTGAACATAACGATTGTTTTGCTGTTTTATATGCAGTGAAGGTATGATATTCCTGCATGTATTTTACACCAAACAGATGCTTACAGGACAACCTGTGTCTCAGCTGACAACTAAAGTTAGTTTGAAATATCTCAGTGCAAAAACAGATCTTTTGGGCTACATCAAAGCACAGTTTGAAATGGGACATTGACCATACATGTATGTGCCCAACAATTAGAGTTTCATACATGATGCATCCTGGATTTGCCCAGCTCTGTCTTGTCAACAACTTGCAGGGTTGTGAGTCAGAATGACACTTTCTGTAATAAACCAGAAAAAATCCAGATATGGCAACAGGCGATGGATACAAACAACAAATGTGGTTGTACCATGATTATCTTCCAGACAAATCCAAAAAAAAAAAAAAAAAAAAAACACTCTTAGCTCCAATTATTGCAACAGCAAACTGCAGCAAATGTCAAATCAAACTGGCTGTCAATTCTTAGCAACATGAACAAAACTCGCTCTATGCCTGGTTGCATTCCCTGAGGGTGTATTTTCCCTTTTTCAGAAGAGGAAAAACAAAGACCATTGTGAGAATATCCACTTGCTAATTTGAAAAGCAAACTAAACAGTGAACACGGCTGACTTGATGACAGCTGTCAGTGTGACAAGAGGTATTATCAGGTGGGATTTAATTTTTTATGCTGGAGGCAGCCAGGCGGTGTCCAGAAGGGATTTGAAAAGACAAGGTTTGGGAGGAGAGGGGGTTTAGAGGCTGTCACTCAAACATATATGGTTTTTCTACTAGGCCTTTATGTAAAGGTTTCGGAGCTGAATATTCATAATGTAAAATGTACAATAGCACAAAAATAATGTGAAAAATAAGAAGCAATTATATAACAAAAGGTAAACAAAGGTTCACTGTACAGTAACTAAAACAGAGCAAGTTTTTTCGTTAACATATCTTCTGTAATTGCTTCAGGGAGCTGCCATAGTGGTTAGAAAGGAACAGCTGGGTTCAATATGATTAGATAATTGAAAAAAAAGGTGGACACAGCAAAGTATACAAGTTGCAAACTATCAAAGTCAGTCAGCACAATTTGATTTCATCTATTGTTGCATGTGTAAGATGTGAAGTGAGCTCTGTAATAGTCTCCATTAATTAGAAAATGATTTTGGTACAGAACAAGGAATGATTTAAACCAGCTCTAGTTAAGTGGATTATGGTGAGTAGTATGGTTGAGAAAGGTATATTATATTGTACATTCTGAAGTGCCATTATGTGCATCACGTCATTAGCCATGCTGTCAGAAAAACCTGATGAATAAGGAACTGAGGTTCCATCACAGCCTGCTCTCAACTTCAACATGCCTGCACTTCCCAATAACATTCAGCGAAATACTTGTTGTGAACTGTGAAAAAGAAGTACTTGGTAATTGATGGATAAAGTGAGTATTTAACAGGACTGGAGCGATGCAGTTAGAGTAAATGGCGAGCAAACTGCGAGCATCATAACCGCCTCACAGTGGGCTTCTGTATCCAGAGATCCACATGTGAACGAGGCACATGCTCTAACAGAGGAGGTGAGTTCGCCAATTATTTATCTCACTCCTAATACACGTTACCCAGACAACACAAGTATAATGGATCAAAACATATATTTATACTGTAAATTTCAACTCTATCAAAGCATCTTTATTTCAAAGACCTCTTGTCTTGACTGACTGTTTGTTTCTAGTGCCTTTTATATGATAATATTAGCTTTAGACTAGTTTTATTTAGCCCTGATTATTTTCTGCAGGCATTCCTTTCAAGCTTCTTGTAGCTCTGACTAGAGCTGGGTGCTATAACTAGTAATAAAAAAAAGAATTATTATTATAAAACAAATTTCCCCTAATGTAATGTAGTTAACTGATGAAAATCCATCTATCCATTGATCAATCATTTAAACTGCTTTTCCTGTTATGGTTCATGAGGGTGCTGGAGCCAATCTTAGCTGTCAATGGGCAGGAGGTGGGATAATTGCTGGACAGGTTGCCAGTCTGTAGTTTAATTTATGCTTCTGCCCTGAATCTACACACAGCCTAGGTGTTGTGAGTGCTAAGCAAGCTAAGTTGACACTGATGAGTAATTTTTATCAATGTATCTGTTCTGCATCTAGTTTTTATTTTTTTAAACCTTTATTATTTTATTTATATGTTCTATAAAAAAACATATTATTATTCTTATCCCTATTATTAGTCCCACAGTGGGTAAAATACAAGAAGCCACCATAACGGGAATCAGTCAATGAAACTGTGGCAAAGTGAGGTTGGATTTCTTCTCTTTTCATTACCTGATGTAGAAGTTTAAAAAAGAAGCAGGGACACTTTAAATGCAGTCTCATGTTTGATAACTTAAGATATGATACCAGTTGGGATCATGGTAAAAAACTGATTTGAAAACCTAAGACAGAAACAGATTTCAGCTTCACGCAGAATGCAGGTGAAAAGAGGAAGAATAGCGTTACACTTTGTCACCACTGCTGACAGGTAGTCACAGTAGAGCCTGATGAAAAACGCCATGTCAAATCAATTACTGATGCGTTAACATTTTCATCAGCCATTTACCAGATACATGCATACACCGCTGCCCTGAGGAGGAAACACTACTGTACATCAAAGACCAGTTTAAGCAGGTCTGTGGTTTCAACGCTGGAGAAATCCTTGGCATGACACATATTGCTGGACAAAGGGGTCAGCGACCACACAGCTTCCACAGACACCGAACCACCACTACGAGTTTTGCACACTTGAAACAAGCTAAAAAGGCAGCCTAACAAGGGCAAGCACTGGTGAGCCATATGCCAGCCTCCGCCTACACTTCCCAGCAGGCACTGCCCTCTTATTGCAGACCTGTTTGCTGACTGTCGCCAATATTTCACTGGCAGAAATCTTCTGCAAGGCATGCGTCCAGTCAGCACAACAGTCTAACACCTTTACTTCAGGAGCCAGTCGCCTTTTCTTTCACTATACAATGATCTCCAGCAACACAGTAGATTTAACAGCATCTCTCACATAAATTTCATGGTGTTATAATAATATAGCGTATTTACATAATCAAAACAATTAGGCCAGTCTATTTCATGCTAATTCCTATTCACCATGTGAAACTGTTCTTGGACAATGCTTTAACAACCCGTCCAATTTCCATTTTCAGCTTTTTTCTGTCTCTCTAGTGCTTTGTCATTGATAATCTATTTCAGATTGTCACTCTGAGCATGTACAGCATATAAAGTCAATATGGTGCACTGCAAGAGCTGTCACATTAGAAACAGAGCAGCCCTACAACTTCCAACAAAGACGATTCAGAGGTGAAATCCAGTAGGCTGGCACAGCGAGCAGCTTACTCTGTGTTCTTATCTCTTGGCAGAGCAAAGCTGAGTCGCTCAGTGCCACATGGCACCCGGATACACAGCGAGACACAGTCACACACACACACAAACACACAAATATACAAGCGTTGGCTTAAATGATCTACTCTCCAATCACACTTCCGCAGGTTAAAAAGAGTCAGTAGCAATGAATCAGGGGCTCGGGCCAGGTTTTGTTCTGTTATATCATTAACAACAAGGTAAAAGCTGGAAATGTAGGTCGCTTCCTCTTGGTTTCACTATCTGATCTAAATCTGGTATTGTGTTTCCTTTTTGTAAACTCTACAGATAAACTGTATTATGGTGAACAAAGACAATTCTTTTATTAAAATGTGTTGCATTTTATTTATGGTGGCACTCTAGATGGAAGAGAGTTGAAATCCAAGAACAGGTGGCAAAGTAAGGGTGTGTTTAAAGCAAACGGGTTACATTTTAGTATCCCTCTGAACATTGTTCAGATAGGAAAAGAGTTAATACTAATCATAATAATCAGTCAAAATGCTAATTAGCACTAAGTACAGCTGAGTATTTGGACAACAGACAACACTAGAGAAGCTAAGGAATCAGCAGAGTAATCACAATTCTTGTTAGATGACATGAACGTCTGAATAAAGTAACAATCCATTCAATATCTGATTAATTTCACTCAAAACCAAGCAGCGACCTGCTAGTGACAATGGAGGAAAAGGCAGTGGGTGACCAAAGTCATAGTATGCATTATCTAAAAACTCTAAATGTTTTGTACAAAACTCAGTTACATCAATGATTTCTCACCACAGAGTGGCTAAAAGTCTCAGCACAGAGAGACCGTCAGTTCAGACGGAGTGGCAGGGCTGAAAGGGTTCAAACTTTAGCACCACAACAGAGGGAGTATGTAGAGGGAGAGGGGGGGAGTACAGCATGGGAACTAATTAGTATTTATTAGTATACTTATTAGTAGGATGCATTTTATGTAGCTGAGGCTTAAACAAATTGCTCAGTCACTACAGAGCATAACTGAAAATTAGTGTTAGAGTAAGTGATGGCACTTTGTTTTGAACAGCCTGTACATGTTGTGAGACTCTGTGTGGCTCCACACCTGACCTCAGTGGGATTCAGTGACACTCGCAAAGTCATGTGTGATTTAAAAGGAGTGTGTTGGGAATTGCAGTCAGTAGTTCCAACAGTACATACAATGATTTTGCACAATTAACAGAGCTGCAACATCCCATCAAGACATATAGTATACCTAAAACATACAGATATCTGATGTTTAGATTTGCAGGAGACTCCTGGAGCTCCCCAAAAATAACAATAACACAGATGTTAATTGTACAGATTTTAAGCAGGTGCTTAATGGTTTCCTATGTGTGTTAGTGGGAGGTGATAATACCTGGTGGAGAGTACAGTAGGTCTGAGGAAATGACCAAACATGAAAGCAACAGGACTCATGTAGGCAGATGGGTAAAATAAACTTCTGAAATAAATGTTTAAACTGGTTTTCCTTCTGCCCTAAGTAGTTTTTGTTGCACCACCACTTTGTGCTGGCATAGACGCAGAAATACAACATATCACCTGGAAGAAAGTCTCAATGTGGCCTGATATGAAAATGAAACACTCTTCAAGGCAAAAGAAAAAGATCAGATATCATAACTGACATAACTGAAAACTGATCTGTAATCATCTTCCTTTCGATACTTCCTTGATATTCTGTAAATCAGTAAGGGTGATGGCAAGATAGCGATCCAGTTAATAATACAAGTAAAATAAAAGCCCTTGATGAGATCCATGGGAATTCAGACAGGAAGGGGGGTACACTCATATCAAACACCAACGCTCCCTGCCACAGTGTCTGCAGCTTGGCGTGCTGCCGTCGTGTTTACGGTGGGGGAATAGGCTGGATCTGCGCTGAACGTTGTTGAAAGAGAGCCTTCAACATGACAACAATGTGTGTCCCAGAGTAACAGCTAATGCCTGGCACCTCTAACTAAATCATTTCATTTAGAGCCTCTGATGTGCAAGACAGAGGGGATGGAAAATGCATTTCCACGCCAAGCCTCTCAATCGCTCGCTGTCCTTGCGAACATAATGAACAGATTACCGTTTGCACCCTTGTCACATCATGCTTCTCTGACAAGTGCCTGGCACCTTGTGGGAGATGTTTTCAGTGCATGTCCTCTCCAGACAATAAGGCCTGAAATAAAATGACTGAAACTAGTTTAGCAGCCAGAGGAAATAAAACAAGTTGCTAATTAGAGGAGCAATGGACTGAGGCAGACAGCATCGCCTCAGTGGATGGCTTGATGAAGAGGTTGAAATGCCAAGTATCTATATCCCAAGCACCCTTAGGCCAAAGTCCTGCAGACACTGCAAGTCTAGTCCCAATTTACCAACCGCTCGCTCTTTCTCTGTCCTGACTCAGTTTAATAAAACACTAACCATCTCAATATCCATGATGGCACTTTGCTAACTACCTTCCCTCTAGTTAGATTCAGCAACTCTTGTCCTTTTCTCTCCCTCCGAGAAGACTGTAACTCTCGCCCCGGCTTAATCAGGAGGATTGCTTATTAAGGAAAAGCTCTTGGGTGCTTCCTAAATTGGGAAGAAGACAGTCTCACCAGAGCAATAACTGCAGATTTATGTCAGAACGAGGGGTAAATAGCTGCACTGGTTATTCCACTTCTTTAATTAAGCAAGCACATTTTCCATGTCCTCATGTTGAGCGCTGACCGTTGTGGGATGGACACTAGCTTACATAGACAACTCATCCAGTGTAAATTGGAGGTATTTAGCGCTCTCCCAAAAGTTAAAATGGCCAAAAAGAGTGTCTTCTAGTTCTGAAATGTTTTCTAGCAGATATTCATTTGATTTTTCTTCATAGTCCGCTGTCTTTTTAAACTAGTCATCTGGCCATCGCGTCATTGAAAGTCAAATTACTTCTCAGTGTTAGGATCAATCTAAGCACACGTGCAAACGTTCCATTAGAGTGTAATGTCCTTTTAAAAGACTGCAGACTCTGTACTTTAAAGACAATTCCATCAGCCTCTCATCCACCTGATTCTATTTTTGATGCTCCACGAACAAGACGCACGTTCCAGCAGACTTCACACGTTCTCTTAGCTGCGTCTGGCAGGGAGAGAAATACCTGAGATGAGCAGCAGAAAAATGCTCTTACGCCATTCACGAGGGGGTACTCAGCGTTCGGGTTCAGCATTCAATTTCCATCACTGATAGCGCTGCTATTGATTCACAGTTTGCCCTATGCTTAGTGTGGGCCAGACACAACAGATCATAGGGCTTGAGATCTGTCAGTCAAGGTAATCCAGGAGTCTTTTTCAAAGCCTGTCAGGGTGAAGTGTACTGAAGAGCACACAACCCCACATTTCCCCCTCAACCAGCAAGGGCGACAATGGAACCTAAACGCTGTCTGAGAGGAGAGGGACACTGCACAGTCTAGAGTCAGCAAGGAAATATTAAAGTGAACTATTTCCCCTTGTCCTTGTAGCTTTAATTCTGCAGCTGAGTGTGTTTATCCAATTTTCTAATTTGTGGTAACCTAGTAAATTACAATCTGCTAATTACATAACATTAACCCACAATTAAAATTAAACTGTGACAGATTATTGCAAAATAGTTGTGAAATTTTGGTATTATTACATGGACATCTGTGCACTATTAAAACAATATTTCATCTAATTACTGTGAAAAACAACAAGTAAATTTACTTATAATTTGCCATAGTTTTAATTGTATACCTCACACACATTTTCGTATGGCAGTAAGTATGAGGACACTCTTTCACATAATGCATTCCCTAGCCCCTTACTGTTGAGTAGGCCATGCTTATCTACTCAATTTAAATGTTTTATTTCAAATGTATTATTATTATTATTTAACAAACCTAACCCCAAACCATCACAACTAATAACAACGAGCCGTAACCTAAACTTTACCCTATCGCTAACGAACACCTAATGCTAACCTTAACCCTAAAACCTAGTCTTAACCCCAAAATTGCTCTTTGAACAGCCTTCTCACTGTGAGGACTGGCTAAAATGTCCTCAGTCCAATGGTTAAAAATTCATGCTGGACCTCACAATGATAGCCATACAAACACACACATTTCCAAACACTCCCACACACATAATGCATTACTGTGCTGATATCCTGCTGCTTTGAAATACTGCTGAGTAGAGGAGGGAGAGCGTCTGCCATGGCTGCACGAGCATTTGACCCCCTACGATGGTTAAAAATGAGGGATGGGATCACTGGGATTGCTTCTTTCAGAACACTCCCACTTATCTGCTGCAATTAACATTAAAAGCCCCACAGCACAAATAAATGAAATCATGAGTGCCTGTAAATATGTATGCGATCATATGCCACGCTTTGGGCTCTTTCAGCCTGTCTGTATTAGCCTTTGTGTGTGAGTTGTTGGTGTTTGTTAGCCATGTCCCCGAGAGAGAGGGATATTGTGAAAAATCAGTGTTCAAGCAAGTAAGCGCTGAAGGGAAATCCAGCCCAAAGGTTCAAAGAACAATTAAAAGTCAACCAATTTCTCCAGCAACATATTACTGCATCTATCCGTCAATTCTCCCAGCCTCATGCACAGAGGTGGACAGACCACTGGGGAATAATGGTGGGAAAGAGGGTGCTTCAAGACCATAATTTTCCATGAGTGATGAACTGTGAAATGCAACAAAAGCCTCTATTACTGCAGGAGGGATTTTGAGCCCACAGAGCACTAGAAGCAAAAGGAGGTTAAAATGTGTTCATCAAATAATAGCCCATACAGTATGCAGGAGGGAGAAAAAAGTCCCTGCATTACAGAAATCAGACTGTGACACTCTATATGGTTGATTCATATCATTCAGTCAGCGTGCTGAGCATTTAACAGTGACACTTAGTGATATTCTTGGGTGACTTGTTGTCGATAACAAGCAACTTTACAATATTCAGAGGCTGAATCTGAGCTATGACAGATCATTCCTTCCATGACTTATATTCAATAATAATATTCTGGGCATTCATCATATGAGTATCTGGAAACCAAAGCTGCATGAGAGTGAAATATAATGTTTTTGTTTCCCATAATGAAATATTAGCCTCTCTCCTATCGACTTCATATGTGCAAGAGAATATTTTGGAAAGTGGTTCTTTCACAGTCCGACACAGAGTCTCACATCTAAACACAAACATTTAAAAAAAGGAAAGAAAAAAAAAAACAGGATCGAGATTTCTATTCGTCGGCTTTTCCAACCAGCCCCCTTCATACCGCATTGGAAAGTATGGGAAATGTTTAACTCCAAACTGTGAAAAAAAAAAAGAAACAGTCAACAGAAAACCCTGTGGGAGGCTGGAGTCAAGGAGGCCTCCTGTTATCTTGTTATAGTGGCACAAACGTTGAGCACACACTGAACGCCTTGATGGAGCCCAGATAGACAAGTCACACAGCACATCACAGAGCAACCTCCGATGCTGTCTGCATTCCAACTTTCCACTAACTTCACTTGCACAAACTTTTCCCTCTCGAAATAAACATGTCCCCCTGTTTGCACTTTAAACAAGACTCTCTTTCCATTCACACTTCAAGAAAAAAAAAAAAGTAAGAAGTAGATATACACATGCTTCGGTGGCTACCTTGCATGTCCTGCATTTCTTGGGAGCGCTGGTTGTGCACTTCCTCAGAAGTTAACGTAAAATGACATACAATTCAACAGATCACTTGAGGGGGCTTAATAGAGAGGCATCAGTGGTTTCTTCGCCATTTTATCTTCAGCAGAAACAATATTGTAAACATTGTAAAATTGTGCAAAAGTGGGAGTTCATTGCTTTGCAGCAGCGAAGCTCTGTGAGGACTGTAAGGCTCACAGCTATGTGGAACTTTGTTCTGATGAAGAAAATGTCCACTTATTAAGGTCTGATTTTGGAAATTTCATCGCCGATAGACATCAAACAGCTTTTTCTGAAAAAAAGTACTTATTATATAGATACAATTGCCTTTCAGTTTTATAAATATATCATTTTAGTTTCTATGACTTTACATTCCCTGTTAACACGTAATTGCTATTGCATGTTGGACCAGGTCTATTTGGGTCAGGTCTATCTCGGATTCTCCTTGAAACAACTCTCATTTTAACTGTTTATGCATGGTATATTCAGATACAGTCGGTGTCCCACTAGCTCATTTTGGAGTCCAAATTTTAGATCTACAAAGGCCTCTACCATTCACACCATACAGACATGGAGAAATCCCACTGTGGATTATTCAAAGCTGAGCCACAACATGCCCATAACAGGAAGTGTGGGATTTTCTGCCAACACCTGTTTAATGGACTCCTCTTCAGCCCGGCCCGGGCCGGCTGACAATGTTTGTGTTGGCGCTTGAAGGCCTGGACGAACACGTGGTTGTTGGTTGGAAATAAGAAAATGATAAAAATTCAGGCAGCACCCATTGCTCATAAATAGTTTATAGCATAGGATGGGTCTGAGAGAATGTGATGAGATCCTCCTGTGACTGCGGTGTGCATCACCTTCACATTGGCCAGATAGATACAGTCTGACTGTCCGACAGTTCTGTGCTGTGCTAGACAGTATTCAACCTATTTTCACCGCACTGCTAGTGTTTCAAATGAAGGTATCAAGACAGAAAATGAAAGTTTGTCATGCTGCTGGGTTTAGATTTGGGGAACATGGGGTAGGGTGCTCAGGCTGGTATTGTGGTTACTACTACTAGGACCTTCAGAGGAACCTGAATAATGCTAGTCTGCTTCATAATGAGATGTATTTGATGCATATTTATTACAAAGTATGTATTTAATTAAAACATATACTACTCAAGCATAATATATGTCTGTTCAAATGCATTTATTCTTTTCTTATAAAATTGAACGTGAAATTTACGAATCACGGTTATTTGGATTAAAGTTGCAATATTCAGCTTCAGCTAGCGTTAGCATGAAAGTCAAAATCAATACATTCTGTTTTTATCATTTCTTGCTATGCTCTGCCACCCTCCTCCATGCTCTGTCCAGCACATTAGGTAGTACTCATTGTGAAATCAAAATAAATGACAATGCTCAAACTGAAATGGCTGAAATTCTTTGTGGTTAGAAGGGTATGCCTCCCTCAAAAAGGAAATAAATAAAGATAAAACACAAAAATGACAACGTATTGTGCAATTACCACATAGTTTCTAGTTAGATTTTGTTTCTATGACTGCACAGAAACACATGTAGAATATTTGGTGGTTCCATCAATGGTAATGTGTCTGCAGCTTTAAGTTACCATTACAATGTGTTTTATAATCCCTGAATGAAGGCGACGATGACTGCTCTACCCATAAAGGAGAAGTTATCTGTCAAGTACAATCATGAACATGCAGTGCAGTGTGTGCTACCTTAACTTGAAATTAAAAATGTTTGTTGAGGGTTGATTAGGCTAATTAAATCACATAAGAGCCAGAATTCCCTTGAGAACAGATTAAAATCAAATATGAAAAAAAAAAAAAAAATCAAACACTGCCTTCCTGTGAATTATGTAGAAATAACAACTCCGGCCTCGTTTGGCACTCCAGATATTTATCACTAATCAAACAGAGAACAATGACTTCAGCTGCAAACATTTGTAATTTACAGACACATTTCCTTTTAAGCTTGTTTTGGTTTGTATGCTGCGTCACAAATTTCAATAAACCTTTGATTTAGTTGAGCAAAGATGAAAGTAGCCACACAAAATCGATCAAGTTCACTTAATCCTCTGATGTTAAACAGTTCCATTGCTTGAGTAATTAGATTTTCAGTGATGTTTAATTGCTATTACATTCCCCAATTGTGACCTTTTTTAAAGTCAATCTGCAGATGAGAAAAGTCTCCTTGTATGTACAATCTCGTTCCCTCACCAATAAGCCAATCTAAACAAGCCACTGAGAACACTAAACCCATCCAAGCAGCCGCTGACTCCTTCCTCTCCCTCTCATCATCCTCTAACCATTGCATTGAGTGAGTGTTACAATATGAAATGAGACATATTGCTGCTGACAGCGCCCTCGCTTCTGGAGGAAATGTCAGTGTGGAGCCTGTGGAGAGGCGGCACGGTGCGAGTGTGGGGTGGCGGTGGAGTTCAGGGCGGAACAGTTAAAACGCTTTGTCTGTCTGAAACCTCTAATCAGGATCAGCTTAGGAAAAGGTCAGATTTGTATATCACAATGTAAATCCATGGGAGCCCACAGCAGCTCTCATTTTCGTTTATTGGCCAACACACCTAGAAAAGCCTATAAAGGGACTTGAATGGATTCTTGGATTTATGCTGCTCATGGAGACAGCAGTGAACATGTTGTGACTCTAAATTACGAATGTTGTTTTCCTGCTTGGTGAACCATAGTCAACTATGCAAGCCTTTGCAAGTTGCAACATTTCACCCAACACTCTTGATTTGTTCTAGTATTACCCTTTACAATCTATCACATACGACCGCTTTTACAAGTAATGCAATTTTTTGGGTTGTTTTTTCTTTTAAAGGGGATCAATGCATCATCCAATGAGGGGACGTCATGCAAATTTGGCATAGAGGTTAAAATAAAATTCCACCACATTTCAACAAAAAGCAGTTTAAAGCAAAACCATCAGAAGCACTGTTAGACTCACAGTCTGATTTAAACCAGAAAATCTGTATGATAACAACATAATATAAACTGTATACTGTATTTTTGACATTTGGAGTTAAATATAAGAGTGCATATATGCATGTGTAGGTGCATGTACAGAGCGTGACTGTCTGAATAACAAAGCCATGTGGCTGCTGAGTGCATACTGCATATTGTTTTCACTATCACCAAATAAGCATGTGATCAGCAACCCCACACCCAGAGCATCTGCATGCTTCTCCAAAGTCTTTTATTCAGTATTGTAACCTTTTTCACTCTAATGCAACCATGCGTAACAGAAATGTACCAAAAGCTTGTGTTCTGTCCTCAACATGGACTGATGAATTAATGGTTTTACTGGCAGGACACAAGACTGAAATGACTGATGTAGCCTGGTATTGTTGGGTCTCAGACAGAGGGAAAGAACATCTTTGATGCAACCTTCTGCATTATCCTACTGTATTTTATTTATGTCACGTGTACTGCAGAGTCCACTGCAGCACCCAGCATATACCACACAGCATAATCCCCAGATCATTGTAAGACAAGTCAGGGATTTAAACATGTACACACGTACACCTCTTTCACCAAAGCTCTGAACCAGTTCTTCATGTCATGGAGCTAAAAGAACTGGCTCTCAGCCAGGAAAACTGGTTCCAGATGGCACCAGCTATTTGCTGGTCTAGAACCAAGACCTGCTTTTGTCATGGGCAATCTTGATGTAAAGATAGAAGTTGGCATAGCATTTAAGTGCTATTAATCCAAATGTCTTAGATAGTTGAGCATTATTGCCGCTCATACCAATCGTCAGTGGCCCGGTTGTGTTTGGATGTCAGAGTAGGCTCTCAAAGTCAGGTGCATTGCTTGTAAAGAGACACTGTAGTGCTTGTTGCTCTGCTTCGGCATTAGTGTTGCTGTGAAAGCAGAGATGTACACACATAATAATGTGGGCATGGAAAAATCTAACTGGTTCTTAAAGGGTTCACAAGCACCAGCCCAGAAGTAGCACCTAGCTTTCTTTGGTCATTAAGGCGAACAGAGTCATAATCAGTTTGCTTGAAAAATGAAAATATGTTCTATACTGCAGTGGCAAAAAATACCATATGCTCCAATAAGGCTACTTGTACTGGTTCATCCATTGCTAATGGTTAAAAAGGAGCCAGTGCTTAAACCACTATGTTGTGTTATCTGTCTTATTAGCTAAGCAGATTGATTAAGAATCCTTGTGATCTACATTCTCTTATCATGGCACAGATTGGGACGTCTCTATGCTGCTAAAATAGGAAAAAGCCACAATGCGCACGCCTTTTTTAATAATCTCTATCGTTTCCTCATTTAGATTTGATTGTCGATGAAATGCACCGGCCTGCCGGGACTCAGGTTTCAGCATTCATCAGCATTTCCTGGTTGTAAATTGATGGCAAAAATACAGACATTCGCTGCTTGCACAGGAATGAATACACACACAAACACACAAACACATACACACACCACAAATCAGGTTTTCAGGTGTAGTATAAATTATGGAATTACACCTGGAAACGTGGTTCCTGTATATTTAAAACCAGGCGTGACACATGAGGTTGTGTTGGTTTGTAAGTTTCGTGTTGGAGTGGAGGTCTTCAGTTTAATTATCATATCTTTGCAGTTCTTTTAATTTCCTTGAGTTCTTCTTTACACTGTGTGGCAGAGAGAGAAAGTACAGCTACAGTTTAATTTACCCTCTTCACCAGCCAACACAGAATCATCTCCATATATCAGATTTATTTATATAAAACATATATTTTATTTTTAGCTGCTTACATGATATGATGATGCATTGTTTTTGGCATTACTGTAAATTTACTTTATCTGGTCTCCTAAATCCTGCACAAACTCAGTCATGAACAGGTTGAGCCTGTGTGCCCTGTCCAGGTTTTTAAAGGCCAGTCTGAGTCTAACTGGAGGGGACAGTGAAATCTCATATGATGGTGGATTCATGTGCCAGAGTTCAGTGAATGCCAGCTTATTGCTATTGAAAAGGTCACCGGGCTAGAAGCAGAATGAAAAGTCTTTACTGGGGGAGAATGCTGTGTGTGTGTGTGTGTGTGTGAGTAAGTGTGAGTAAGTGTGAGTGTACGTGTTTATGTGTGTGCGACGCTGTCTTCCTTTATCTGTGACCCTGGGATGAAGGCCGCAACCTGAGATAACCATGCTCATATGAGCACCACGCCCTCAAGCTGCTGCATCTCTCTCCGTCTCTCGCTGCTCTCATCAGGCTTCGGTGTCTGTTACCTTCAGCACTCCAGGAAGCAGACACCGGCCTTTAAAATACACCCGCCTCCACGAACGCAAAATCAATTACTAGAGAGATGACATTCTCCGATATCGCAGTCTAATGATAATCGCCCCCAATCTGCTATGATCTGACAAACCACTATTGGCACTGCAGCAGTGAACTGACAGTCAGAGTAGCTGGAATATCAATGATAATTGTTCCAATGTTGATTTGGAGCTACGTTACTGCCTGGGGTAAACACAAACCAATTGCAGAGAATTGGACTCTATGGTAAACGGCAGGGGTCATATTTCACTGTTGTTTGTGTGATTTGTGATGAGTAGAGAGAGGAAATTGTGATGTGGGAGCTAACCGCCGCCTGTTTAATTGAAGCACTCCTATCACATTGACTGCCGGAGACATGAGGGCGACAGCGCGGCGCTAACTCTCGCTAATTCAATAAGCAATCATCAGACTATTAAGAGTCTGGCAATAATAATAATAATAAACTCAGCTTCAACTGTGCGTCTTGAAATAGACTGGAGTTCATCCACAATTTATCAAAAGCAAACACAAGGCACACTTCAGGTTCAAATGTGGATCAATCAGAGGTCACAACACCGTTCCAGAGGGACAACACAGGGTGACCCTACTCTGGAAATGACATCCTTGATATGTCAACCCCTCAACAACCCCCCCAGCCCACAGCAACTCACTGCTTTGAACCAACCTTGGCTGATCACGGGAGTCAGCATTTTTCGAAAGTGCCTGAGACATGTTGGGCTGAATAATGCGTACTATGAATAAAACACATTAGCTACAAAACATGTTGAATTATTCAAATTTCAGAGCCTCCATCCCGCCCCACACAGGAGATATTAGTTCTTCAGTTGCCGTATGCTTTGCACAGAGTCCTCTGAGTCTTCGTCTCCCCCATGCTCACTCCCTCTCACTTCTCTCTTGATCATTCTTTCACTGTCTTAGTCATCTGTATTTTGTTAATCTGTCTCTGTTCCTCTGTCTCCCCTCTCTGCTGACTTTCTGCTGATGGCGACTATCTATTTATACTCCTCGGCTTACTACTTTTCCTGGAACATCTCACTATTTATCTAAAGAGCTCTTGAAGCAGTTGAGGAGTGCGTTTGTTCTGAGAGAATCTTTGATGACTTGGTAACACACGACGGCCCAAAATGGATTCATCATTTAGCAATAATCTGAGGCGACCAGCTGTGAGTTTCAAAGCAAAGAGGACCCGGTATAAGGAGGACGACGGTTTGTTAATTAAATACTTGACCTAATATGAATCTTTTGCTCATTTTATTTTCAGCTCCACCAGGAATTGATGATTTTCTTGATTGCATATAATTTGCAGAATCAACAGCAGCATGAACTTCAAAGAACTAATCATTGCTGTTTATTGTGCTGTTTAAATACAACATCCCCCTCATATCACTTTATTTTACTAGTGTAGAGCCCTTACACTCACTTAGATTTGTTTTAATTCAACAGAAAACACAATTATTATTAAGTCCACTCCAAGAGTTTCGGATCATTAAATAATTTTAAACAAAATACAATAATAACTGTAAACTGATCCAATTCTCTCTCTCTCTCTCTCTCTCTCTTAATTAATTAGCACTAAAACAAAAAGTGCAGTTATGACCATGTAAACCTGATTTCAGTTTTGCAGGTATTTGGTCGTGACATAATAGACAAAGTCTGACCTGATGGTGGCTCCAAAGTCACAGGAGTTGATTCTAAGGGGAATGTAAATATTTGTTATATAATTTATGGTAAATAATGAAAATCATAAACCTCATTGTGAAGATCAGTAAAGTCTGCAGAATGTATCATGAACGTGTCAAGATGATGATCAAAGTGCTGACAGTGTCATCAGCGAATAGCAGGCGTGTTGAGAACCATTGAGAACCACTGTAATATAGCTGAAGAGACATAAGTGTTACACACTACATAATCTGAAAATCTCCACTAAGCAACTTCATCTAGCCATAGCATAGGACGATTGTGATCAATCCATTGTCTTCTGCTCAGCCCTCTCTCTCCCTGTACGCTCTGCCCAGCTTTTCAGTTAAAGTGATCTTTATGAAATTTAAATACAAGAAAAGTCTCCAAAACATATTATTTAAACAAAAATAATAGGAGAACGGCCGTATGGGCCAATAACGAGCGCTGACACAAGTCCTTAAATGTGCCTGAGTAACTGCAAAACAAAGCAATTAAAACTTAGTCATACTACACTGGAGAAAGTGTTGGTTCATGTAATGAACTTGTGTATTTGCACCTCAGATAGTGCTCCACTTCAGTTCACATGTGCTGATTTATTTTTAGTCCACCTTTGCACTATTTCATCCAGACATTGTTTGCATTTTTAGGACACTCACTGAGCTAGCTCTACATTCACACTGACACTTCAAGAAATGCTTTGAAATCACACAACTGCATTTCTATGTGTCTCTAATGTGTGTGTGTGTGTGTGTGTGAGTGTGTGTTTGGGGAGTGTGGTGCGTGTTTTCATTGGTAAAGTCACATTGCACAGTGTTTTTCTGCAAGTAAGCAGCGTCAACAGCACATCAGACAGTGTTTGCTGTGTGCACCGGGAAGCAGCTCTTTAAACAGCAGAACATGACGTCAATGGGCACAAACCTCTATGTCTTCAGCCACAGCAACATATCTGAGTCACACAGGCTTTGAAAGTGTCTGTCACTGCTCTGGGGTCAGAATAAGCTGAGTAAATACTCTATACACAGACACAGATAAGGAAGCTGTGTTGGTGTTTTTTTTTTAACTAGGTGATAAATAGGGAGGATTTGGGGGGATTTCCTGTCTTGCATGTACTCACCAGGGCACAGTATGTCTCTGGTGGATCTCCGCAGGTGATGTTGGGGGGATCCAGAGTAACCTTCAGGTACTGGGTCATGTCTGCCGCCTCTGGCTGGCAGGCCATGTAGTCCCAGGTTAGGCCTTCATCTGAGTAAACCTGGGACTTACACACATCGTAGTGGCCCCATGCTGCAGGGTAATGCTGCATGGCCGCCTGGCAAACACCGGTCCACAGCGCCTGCAACGTTAACGCAAAATGGAAACGCATGACTGGTTCTCTCTCTGCTCCTTCACAAGGAGCTGTCTCTCCTTTAGAAGGCGTACGGACAAGGAAATCCTCTTCTACTCGCACCTTGTACAGCTCATTTAACTGGAGGGAGGATGCATGCCAAACTCCCTTCAAGTGGAGTACTGGTTGATTTGCAAGTGTCTTGTTTTTCCACTATTTCTTTCAGGTTTCTGGAGTGGCGGGCGATGATAGTGAGGTTACCAGCCCATTCGCGAAGATAACAGGAGAGGACTGAGGGAGGGAGGAGGATGGTGGAGGAGAAGGAGGAGGAAGAGGGGGGAGATGAGAGGAGATAGCCCTCTGACACGCTGATAGGAAGATGAGTGACAGGTCTTCTCAGCTTGTCTGGCTGTCAGTCATGGTTCTCCTCTGTCGTGGAGATAGGGTTCTGCAGAAAAGAAATGAGAAACAGAAGAAGAGGGATAAATACGCCTTCCTTATGGGAATAGAATTGACAGTAAGAGAACATTAGCTGGTGCCATAGCATGGGTGAAAGGTGTATGTGTGAATGGAAAGCTAGATGGGTGCTAGAAAGAGGCGCCGTGTTGGTGTTTGTTGTCCATCAAAACACAGAAAATCAGTAAGGAAGGCCATCAGGGTAAACTGGATCCTGCTGCTTTCACACCAAACCCTCCTCTCACTCAGCAGTATCAGGACTACAGTGTTACAGCTTTCCACACCCCGCTTACACCATCCTCACACACTTACAACACCATGCGCTGCATGATTTAGAATGATAGCATACAATGTCATTTCTTATGCAGTTAAAGTCTTTAACCAACACATTGTATTTTAATTTCAAAAGTAGAAAGAAAATATGTACATTTGAGTAGAATTCAGCAGAATTTTATTTTTATGTTTTTATGTTTGTCTATAACATGAGACTGAGTGGGAATAACGGCTGGATTACTGAGCAGGTTGTATTGGGTGGTACACAGACATTCACACTGAGCTTTCATAATGTTTGGCACATTCACGTGTAGTGATAACTGACATGTTTGTGTACACCTGATACTTTCTTTTTCCCCTTTCTGTTAGCTCCTGCGAGTGAACTAATGCTGCCCTAGCTGGGTCTAGCGTACAGTGGTTTAGCAGAGGTTTTTGCAGAAAACTGCTGCCTACTATGACTGGAAAGAGGCTGAACCGAGCAGTGAGAGTGAACTGCATTAAATACATTTGCAGGCCAAAACATTAAAATAATGAGCTGAAATACTGCTGAGGGGAACTGCCCTGGGTTCCGCAATATGAGTGACAGGTAACATTACACACAGTCATCTGTTATTAGTTACATTAAAACATATATATGAAAATAGAGATATTGATTTTAGCAGCATTTGAGTACAAATACCAACACAAGAGACTCACTGCTACATTACTAAGTCTTCTTTTACAATTTGAGATTTAAAAACATTGTGTAGTAACATGATGCTTTCAAGTCTCAGAAGTAGTAGAGCCATTCAGAGCAGGAACCACTGCATTATATAACATGCACTGATTTATTTCATAGGACATACATCATCCATTTCTGACTAGCAACCACTTTGAGCTGCAGCCTCATTTTTACTTACTTTACTTACTTTACACCTATTTAAACACACCTGAGCATCAAGTCATTGTCCTTGCTGTCTGTCTTTCTTCTACTGCTCATACATCCTCAACATATTCACACTTTGAGTATTGTTACTGGATTTACCTCTAATGGTCTTTTATACTAGGTGTCGACTCTCTGGCCAAAAACACAGCAGTAAGCCAGCTGATGCAGCTACTGTATGTGCAGGTTTCCAGCCTCGCTACATGTGATTGATGGAGACCAGAGTCAACAGTCACAGGCAGCGGGGATGGGCCAGTGGATATTTTACTGCTGCTTAATCAGTCAGCTGAGTCAGTGTGTCTGTGTTTGTGCTGACCAGACACACCTTCTAATCATCAGTGATCAATTTGTTGTGTAGCTGTAGTGTAGACAAGTTGCTTGTTTACTGTAAAAAAACTGTTATTAGCAATAGAGTATGGATAAGCTGTATATGACTGAACCCAACAAACACACTGTATCTCATGTCTGAACCTTGACTTTGTGTGGTGCTTCTTTAGTATGGCCTGTCTGCCTGACCATTGAGTCAAGTGCTTCAGCTGTTTACTGTATTTGTTTGGTGTAGTCAGATTTTAATCTGCAATTGAAGCGCAGTAGCGTAAAGTTTGGCATACCTGACCAAATCCTAACGAAAGTCAATCATGATTTCTAAGTTTCTGGCCCAAACCTGACCCAGACCATTACGTACGGGTCATATTGGGTTGAGTTGTAATTAGCATAAACTTTACTAGTTAACCTCAACAATAAGGTATAGTGGAGTGGATTAGACACTAGGTCACAGCAACATTAAATGTAAATGAATATCATAAAAAATGCGACGCTGTATTATAACATGCGGTTGTAGAGATGCATAAAGAGTCAATTTCAACATCAACAGGCTGTGGAGAAAAAAAGCTGCTGAACACATGCTCTGACAGATTGACGAAGTGACATGTAATGTGAGAGTGTGAGAAAGACAACATGTGAAAAAAAACTGTATATAGGGGTTTTATTCACATTTAACAGTCTTCCTCAGGAAGACATGAAGACATGCATACCCTTCCAGAGGATTATACAGCAGAGCATCACACAGAAACAACACTGTTTCCTATGTGTATGCAAAGCAACATGATAATAGTAATCTTAGTCTCTTCAAATGTGAGTTGGTTGCATTGTAAACCAGGTATATTACATTTCAAGCTCCACCTGTGTTGGATATTTCCAGAGTGCGCCATTCAATCTCAGAAAATAAATCATCCTTTTAAGGAAGGGCCAAGGTCAAGAGCAAAGGTGTAGTGGCTTACAACGGTAAGTCCTACAGATAGCAGCAAATACATAATTAGAAAAAGTAATACTGACAGAAAAATGCTAAAAATTAGGTACTAAAAACATGATGATAAATTGAAAAATATTTCAAGCTGAAATTAAAGCATCCAGCAAATTTGTCTTTGCCCTTGTGACATAACTACATTGTGCTGTATCTGTGAATATACCTAAAGGAAAGAGTGCAAAGAATTACAATATTTTGCTAAATGAACAAATCTAGTTTTACTTGATTTTAAAAAGTTAAAATAAGTCTGATCTTGGAGAAAAAGCCCGACTGAACAAGTTCTCATTTGTGGAAAAACTCGAACTAGAATCAAAAGTTACATTTTGCTGTGTGGTTTGATTCTAGTGGTCAAAGGTTCCAGGATTTGCTGCAGCATCTTTACAATGAGAGACTCTGATTTATCCTAATTCAATTGTAGACATTTTCAAGCCATCCAGCATCTCTGCAGCAGAAAGCAGGAACTGCAGAGAAAATCATCTATGCAGTTCTGCCCACACTTAGACACTTCAAGAGTCAGGAAACGGGCAAGGAAAATCACCACCAACTCCTCTCAAGACAATTTTTTCCAGCTTCTCCACCCTGGCAAGCTCTGCAGAGCTCTGTCTGCCAGAACTGCCAGACACTGGACCGGTTTCTTCCACAGGCCATGGTCACCTTGTACAATTGCTACATTGCTGTTATTCCTGTTACTTTGCAGCCTTATAATGTAATGTACATGTTGTACATATCCACTCATTTGCACCTTGTATCGTATTGTACTCAATTCCTATATTGTCCAAGCTGTCACACCAATCAACCACAACATTAAAACAACCAGGTGGTTTTAATGTTGTGGTGGACATGGCTCTGCATGGAAATACTGTAATGATGGCCATGAACGACAGGTGTCAG
This sequence comes from Anabas testudineus, assembly GCF_900324465.2. Taxonomy (NCBI): domain Eukaryota; kingdom Metazoa; phylum Chordata; class Actinopteri; order Anabantiformes; family Anabantidae; genus Anabas; species Anabas testudineus. Next base: position 31,893,069 of record NC_046611.1, read on the forward strand.
AACACACAGTGCATGGCAGCTTGCTGTGTGTGGGGCTGCAGACCTGTCATAGTGTATGTGTTGAACCTTGTCCACCATAACATTCAAACCACCAGATAGTTTAAAACCCATACATATGAGAGAAAATAACAAAGATCCAAAAACAGACCCTGAAGGAAATCCACATTATAAATAAATAGTGCCAGATATTTCATTCCCATCTCAAACAACAAAAGGCAGATGTGAGAATTCAAACCCCTCAGCTTAATCTACCAATAAGAGTGATCAACCATATCAAAAGGTGGCATAAATAGCACTGGCAGCTTTCCTAAGAATATAGTACCCTCAGGGAGAAATTATCATTATTCATACATATATGGATTGGAAACCAGCTTTAAATTTTGCAGACAATCACTGAGAAAGACAAGGTAAAATCTGTTTTGCAAGTCAGAGGATGAAGAAAGGAGGAAGAGGTTAAAGGGATAAGAAATGAAGCACCTTAAATGTAAAATGTAAGAATGTCAATGGGAGAGATGTCAGCAGGTGAGGAAGCAGCCAATTATCCCGAAGAACTCTTGGCACTGAGCTCCCTGTTCCCATTAAGAGACATAATATTACCCTGTTAAGGAGGAGACTAAAGAGATGGCCAGGAAGTGTTTGCTTGTGTGTAAGAGTGGGTGTGCTTCATGTGCAACCTCTGGATAAAGAGAGGATCGAGTCATGGGTAATGAGACAACAAGCACTGGCGAGGCTTCGGTAACAAGCAATAGAGATCACAAAAGTGGGGTCATTATCACTCCACCATCCTGGACACCGCGGCCCCTTCCTCTCATTACTCCCTGCTTATAACCCTCTGAGGAGGCGAGGTGAGGGAGAGAAAAGGAGAGCAGATGGAAGAAGTGTGGATGTGCATTTTAAGTGAGAAAAAGGTTTATTTTAGAGCAGGTCGCTTCCTCCAATCATCGATCAAGGTTTGAGGACATCAGAGGAAACATGCGCACAGGAAGTCTGAATTTCTTCCATTTACAGGAATATATATTGAATTGTAGGCTCAGAGTTACAGTAACACTGTAATAGTGGGAGGTCACTGGGTGTGAAGAAGGACTGCATTAAACCTGTTTTTCTTCACAGTATTATGAAAAGAAATCTCATTGAATTGGCCTGGTCAGTGTGAAGTCTGGCACGCTGTATCAAGGACATTACCTGCAGTGTTTTACAACTTAGAAAATGTCAAAAGCCTGAGATGAAAAATGAAGATGTAGAAATGAAAGTAGAACAAATGAGCTGACAAACTCTTTAACTTACATACTCTTTCTCCCTTATACAAAAAGAATCCATTCTAAATTCATACTAAAGGTTTCATGTTTACCCGTCTCTATAATTTGCATATTGGACTTAAATTAGCTTCCAAACTCGTGGCGGAAAGTGATGCAGTCTTCCCCACAGCGAAGCTCAAACATAAAGGAACAAGCTTTTTGTGTCTAAAAGTGCATGAATCACACAGTAATGTGTGAAATGTGTTGATTATCTGAAGAAGGAAACCTGCCTGTTAGCTCAGAGAGCAGAAGAAGCTGTTAGCTGCAGAGATCTGTGGGTGTTTCACAATGAAACTGCTGGAGCAAACTCCAGTTGTAAGGGTCAGAGAGCGGTGTGCTTAATATGTTTTAATGGAAAATAAGTGACTGGCACATTTGTAATTTTAGTCTGCGAAGAGGAGAGAGCTGAGAGAGGAGCAGGTGCTGGTGGCTTTGGGTGAAAGGTTTACAATTAAACTGAAACACTAAAGAGTTTATGATCATGTGTTTTTTAGTATACACATGATCACACCTCATGTCATGTTGGTTTAAACACTCTAAAGGTTATTTAGGCGTTTTGTATTTCAAAGGACTTTTTTTAAAGTCAAAGAATACTGCTAAATAATCAGCTAGTGGTATTTTCAGGTCAGGTTCACCCAGGCCTTTTTATTAGAGCTCACATTAAGGCTTAATGATTAAGCAGACCAGCTGATGGTGTGTGCACTCACAGCCTGCGCAACACAGCAGGGAACTGTAGATTCCAACCCGCAAACTCAGCACATCCATTTTTCACCAAGCTCTGGTCGACCCAGGCCAGGGTTGGTTTGCCGGGTCAGGTCCCTGCAACCAACCAAACAGCCACCCATTACTGGGAAACGGCCCCTGGTGTCCCCTTCCATTCCATCCCCAGGGCCACTCAAGCATGACTGAGTGTTTCTCCAAATCATGACACTCATGTCCCCGGGGCTGCTCTTTACTACTAGTGGAAGTCACTCGTAAATCATGCATATATCATCAAATGAACCAGCGGAGGAAGACAGCCTTCATTTTTCGTCCTGCATCTGCATGCACCCACACTATTTTCCTTCTTCTGTCCACAACCACTGCACCTCCCATCCTCCCACATCTCGACATGTGCCCCTATTGGTTGTTTTGTTTTTTCACTGACCAGCGGTTTGTGTATATTCAGCATTTTCTCAGGCTTCTGGGTGTGTGTGGTGTCAACGCTGTCAACTGTTCCAGAGTTCTAGTTGGTTTTCTAATTCAGGACACAAGGGAAACAACTTTCAAGGCCATAATCTCTTCCGAATCAGCTATGGTGGCCCACAGGGGGCAGTACTTACACACCTGCCTGACTATTACGCATTTTAACAAATGAAAAGTGAACCAGATTTAACTGTAGCTCTAAAGCACATGCTCATCCCAGAGTAACGTGGAATAATAACAAGGTTAGCACAGATACATGGGCGCGCCCCCCTTTTCGTTTTTAATTTCACACATTTTATGCACTTTCAAGGGCGATTTCTGACCCTGCTTGTGTCCTGTCTCTACCCACTTTCATCTTTTCTGACTCCACCTGTTTCATATTCCCCACCAGTGCTTTACTAAAAGAGAAACAGGAGCACAGAAGAGAGAAGGGCAGAAAGACAGGAGGGCAGACAGTCAGAAACAGATGAAAGATAGATAAAGATAGAAGCTGGCCCGGCTTCACAAAAACAAAGCCTCCTGCCTGCTCTCTGTGCTCCACTCACCAGATTTCTTTCCAGAATCCCTAATCTTGCCTGTTAACAACCTGCCAATAGGGCCACTGTCCTCATGAATAAACATATGGAGAGTGAAGCATGGTCCTGCAAACATGACAGCCAGCATTCCCATGGAACAGCGAGCATGCCTATAATGCATCCCCGGGGCTCAGCCCATCACTTAGCCCTCTTTTCCACTTCTTAAAATGTCGCCGCCTTGAATCGACAAGCTTATGATCTTTTAATAATGACGACAGGTAGCAAATGGGTGGAGAGCTGACAGCTGGTTAAGTGACTGTGTCGGGGATGGGTGGGCTGCTTCAGAAAGAATCAAAGCTGCACTCTGCTCTAGGGTTAGACAAATAGTTGGCCTGTTTCAGTTAACTCACACTGGGCTTGTGTTTCCACCTCTCACTGATGAATTATTACCTGTCTGTGAAGCCTGCGTGCAAAAACACATTTCTGAACTTGAAAGAATTTCATCAGTCCCGAGTTTTAGTTTCTTTTGTTTCAGAAGCCTTTCTGCTTTGAAAATTAACTGAACATTTAGGAGAACCACAGACAGAATTTGGTGTTGGTTATTAAAAAGCCTTGATTGAACTGTGCTGAGGTAATTGCTCCTTTAACATCTGCATCGTCTCCTCAAATCCATCCTCTACTGGAGCCAGACAGGTCGGGCCTCTAAAGACCAGCAAGTCCCTGACTGCTCAAGACGTGCTTGACTTGCCTTCACCAGCTGCATCTGCCACAGTCCTCTGAAGCTGCCACATGTACTCTGTGTGAGTGTGAGAGCAGCGCTTTTGACAGGGCTGCTGTGGCGATGCTCCCCACAAGTCGAGCCGGACACCCTCGGGCGTCAGTTACTCCAGCACACGGGACACCCAATGAGACAGCGAGACAAACCCACGCCTCCACCACCCCGTCTCTGCCTGTGCCTCGCCACCAAGCCTGCTTCTCCGCGCGACACAGGAGCACTGTATGCATTATTAAAGACACTTTTCCTAAAAGGCTGCTAGCACATTATTTTGCAACCGCAGTGACATGTCTGGATACTCAAAACGTCCACTTTAGCTCAAAAGAATGTGCTCGCCCAGGTAGCTGGGGATATTGTGAAAAGCCTGGAATGGCCACAGGCTTTAAAGCAACAGCAGCTTTAAGCACACAGTGAATGACTCATTATTACCTGTCATTATCCATTTGCTGAGTAACACATAAAACAGATTGGATTCACCTTTAGCAAGCATGTAAAAATGACTATTGACTGTGATCTAATATGAACAGTAACTCATCTATTAGACCTTTATGCCTTTATAGGCATAAGTAGATCTAATCTACTTTTCTAAATACTTAAAATGCACTCTATGTTCAATCATTCAGTATGTGCCTTCACCCTGAACACCTACCAATAATGTTTAATGGTAATGGTTATGAACTAAACTAATTGTTAGGTATTATCCAAGAGAAGGCCAAAGAAAAATCATGTCTAACTGTAATAATTTAACTATAGATCATGTCATAACTTACACAGGCTACCTTGTAAGAAATGTGCTTTAAGTCTAACTGACTGGGCTATAAAACAGTAAGTGCTTTGAAATCAGATAGGGTTGAATTAAATGAGAGGCTAAAGCGTGTGTAAAGTGAGCGAACACGGAGAGCATGTACATAAACAAATCTAACTATGATAGGCCGCTCATATCATGACGTATTCAAGGTAGGCCAATTGGCTGCAGCATGACACAAATGTAATTACGCGTGATGGATGGACGACGATTAGGTAATAAGTTCCACAAGGGGGCGCCTCTAATCATGACCCGAGGAAATGGTTAAGTTTTCATGTCAAGGTCGCCTCGTTTCTAAATAGGTCTTTACATGTGTGAGAAAGTCTTTAAAAGTGTTTAAAAGCAAGCACCCACGACTCTCTGTCTGCTACTTATCTGTTCATTACAGGAGATAAACGCAGCCAGGCCGGAGTGAATAACCTCCAACAGTGATAACCAGCTCCGACCCCAGCGTCTAATTTCTCTTCAACGCACACAAAGTAAACTTTACAAGCAAAAGGAGAAACTTACATTTCTTGACTGCTCCTCTCGGACCGGGAACTCCCTGCCCTCCCTGCTCTTTAAGGGCCGTTCAACAAGTTTAGAGCAGCAGAATGAACATGAATGAGGAATGAAGCTCTTTAAGACGCGCTCCTTAACGGGAATGTGATGAGTACGCACGTCAGTCTCCGAGGAATCGCTGCGCGCACCATCTCTCACACGGCTTCCGAGGAGGGTGTGAGAAAACGATCAAGGTGGGGTGGGGTGGGGTGGTGAGGGGGGGTTCCTGTCACTTCAAAACAAATGAGTGATCACCGTCCTGAGGGCTCGGTCAGCACCGCGCGTGGTGGTAACGGAAGGATTTCTGAGCAGAAGCTCCGGTGCCAAAATGTCCATCATCATCTCTCCAAATGTCATTCCATCACGGCGTCAGGCTGAAGCACAGTAACGTCTGCAGAAAAAGAGAAAAAGCCCACTGCTGCAAAACAAACTTTGACCTGCTGGCGCGCGTGACTCCTCCTGTCTATAATTCCTTCATTCCCAAAGACTCTGGTGTGTGTGCGGGTCTCTGCGCGAATCTCCCCACTCTTTCGCGCAGGCTGTGAAAGGTTTCAGCCACTCAACGGGGACGTGTATCACACCAGTCAGACCCGGCTACTGAGAATATTCCCCTCACATCAACGCATCTTCTCGTGGCCGTCTCCCCTGCGCGGCGTATAGCACCGACCGCCCAGACGGAGAGGACGGGAAGATAACGCGCTCTGAGGCTCTGTTAGATGAGACGCACACTTAGCCTGTACCCCCCCCCCCCCCCTCCACCACGCACACCTATGGTTTCTCTCCACACCCCATCCCGCTCGTCTCCACTTCACCACCTTCCACTGTCCACCCCCACCCTTACCCCTCCACACACACGCGCGCGCGCTGCACCTCTTTCGGGACCAGTTAGGAACTCAGGAGGGAGGAGGATGCCTGTAGTTGAACCGCTTGTTGTGGAGTTCCTCCGAGTGGCCTGGTCTTAAATAATCTTAAATAATCCAAGGAATGTTTTCTCCTAAATGCAACGTGTGGATCCGGGTTTATTTTGATGTTATATGTACTTAATAAAATACATGTAATAGTTGAATTACAAGCAACAATTCAGAACGATGAAATAACAATTTGTCCAAACTCCAAACTGGTGGTGAGAGAAGGTGAGCATCTTCTAATTGAATAAATAAATCATAAGAAGAAAAGACGCCTCTCGAGTGCGAAGGCTGCAGTGAAGGTGTCCTCCTGTAAATGAAGCTTTCAATTAACTAGAGACAATAGCTAACTAACTGCATGAGGGCAGGCAGTAAAACGCCAGGATCCTGTTATTAACTCGTGTTATCAGGGATCAGAAATGGATCAAAGAGCGATAACAATGAACGGTGCTTTACAAATAATCCCCTCTTCTTGTTTCCCTCGTTTGTATCACAGTATTAAAGAAGAGAACGTGTTTGTGATGCTTGTAGAGCACGAAACGTCCTCACACCTTAGCTGATGACCACAGACAGTAAGAAGAGGGTATGAAGACGTCAAGCCGCGGCACTTGGCGCACAGGTGAATCTCGCGCCAGTGTTGTCGAGCCTCCTCACAGGCCTCATTCCCAACACACTGACCTGACCTGAGCCGGTGACTGTGATGTTGGAGGAAAACAGAAACATGACAGAAACATGAAAAGTGGGCCTGACGCGACACGTGTGTCTTTTTTACTTTTAAAGTATTAAATAGAGGTAAAAGACGCAGCGTGGTGGCTGATGGACGTGTGGATGTGCGTGCCCTTTATGGTGTCCTGTGTGCGGGCGGGTTATACACAGAACAGAGTAAAAGCAGTTTGTTCCAACAAAGTGTAAACAGTTCTTCACGTTGGATACAACAGGGTTTTGTTTGTGCCACCAAACGCGTCGCCTGTCGCGGTTAGTGCATCTCCAGGCATGGACAAGGTGAGGTGGGGTAATGAATGAAAGCACACACACACACACACACACACACACACACACACACACACACACACACACACACACACAGAATAACCAGAAAAAAGCCTTGTCACAGTACTCGACTTACTTTGTCTTAATCACGACGAATCATTTAGCCACCGACTCCGTGCGCGTCGCAGCAAAGCTTCAAAAGTTTACGCGCCCTGCGTCCACTTGGAGATGAATGAAATCAAAAGAAAACGGCACAGTGAGCCTCTCACCTTGGTCTTCAGTGCTTCATACCGTCGAAGAGAGTCGGCTGTGAAGCCTGTTGCAGCCAAATAAATCCTCTTTAAAGCGGGACATCTTAGCACGGCGCGGCAGGGACGGGAGAACCGGCCGTAGGAGCGACACACTCGTCTCCGCCTCTCCCGGGGAATGGAGGAGAATGCCCGGTACAAGCCTGAGTGTCACTTAGTGCCGGACAGACAAGTGGAGACGGAGAGTGGAGAGGGGGAAAAAAATCCCTCCAAGCCACATACAACGTTTGTTTTAATTTAAAGTTGGTTGAAATGAAGCAGCTGATAAAAAAAAAAAAAAAAAAAAACGATTCCAAGTGAGTCCTTAGAAAAAAAGCCTCAGAGACAGCAGAGAGTGACCAGACTCACTGCTCTCACGCACAATGAGGCGGCGAGGCTTTGTCAACTGACTTTCAACCTCAAGTTTGTTTCTTTGCTCGAGCCTGTGAGCAGCAGCTGGAAGTGTAGACACGCAGGAAGACGCATCTTTTAACTGGGTTGTTCCTTCCAAATTTTGGGGCAAATTTCGCCACCGACACACACTTGGTTGTCTAAGTATCACGGAGATCTAATACAAATGGGACCAACACCAGCATCATCAGTGGCAGGAATTTAAGGAGGGAAAGCTTTTTGGTGGCTTTCAAGCATAAAGTGAGACTGTTTTATGGCACAAAACTGTGGAGAGGATCCAGTTTTCAGTGACACTGTTCCAAATGATGTAAAGCCAGGAGCACCAGAGTAATGCAACTGCTCAAGCTGCCACTCACTGTGATCACAGCTATTGTTCAGGGGTTTAAAGCACACAAATAGCACCTTTAAAATAGCATGAAGAAATGTATGACCTTTACTCTCTATTTCTACTGGGTCATTCTCAGGTCAGTGGTGCACAACAGGAGGTTGAAGTGATTTCCAACAGCAAAATGCAGCAAAGAGGCCCACACAGCTATCTGTGCTTGTAACTTCCTATTTGTAAAACAGGGCCTGCATTGCTAGATGCTCACTTGTCTCCATTCTGGAGCAGTGGCAGCTGAGAGGATGGCCACCCAGAGCACTTTTCAAAGCCAGACATCTCAAAAACAGTTGCTGCGATTGCTGTGAATCAGTAGAACAGACCAACAGGGTCGTTTTGCTTTATGGAGAGGTTCAGACGCTACTGAAATCATCTTTCACTTTATTTGTCACACGGAGGGAAGGTTAAAGATACAGTGTCGACAGCTCTTCACACAGCTGCCTCTCTCCCTCTCTCTCTTGCTGTCCTCTGCGAGCCCAAGGGCGACTCGCCTGACACGAGTCTCTAATTCACTCAGCGGCAAGAGAGAAAATAAGAAAAGCGACCAAAGAGCACATTTAATGTCAAATTATTGACTCAACACAATGACGCCGCGTTAATATGTCCACTCGCAATACCTTTTCTAAGGCTCATCTGCAGACTGGATTCCTTCAAGGCCTAAATCACTCGGGCAAATGAAAACTCCAGTGAAAGACTGAAGTACTTCAGCACCAGCAGATGGTTTATGTATATTAACACATTAATGCAAGACTGTGTCAAGCAAGAGGTTGGCAAGGAGAACAGAGGGAGGATGTAACAGGAGCCTTCGTGTGTTCAGACCCATCAGTGGGTTCAATACACGGCTCTTTACAATAACAACGCGGCCCTGCGTGTTCCGATAGAGTGATGTTAACTCTTTTTTCTTCCATGATGGTTATTAGAACACTCATGGCTAAAGCAGTTTTTGCTCACCCCTGTCTGGAGCACGTATTGGATTTTTATGTCTGTAATGTCGCCTTCATCCGGAGGGGAGTGTGTGTTAGTCTAGTGGGTGGAGGCATGCAGAGGTAAAGGCAGAGTATTCATAGAGAAATACTCTATTTACGATGGTGCTTGGTAGACTTTTATATAGTAAAATACAGCAGCATCTGTGCAGTCACGCGACTACTAAAACCAGAGAAGAAAACCAAATCCTACTTATTCATTTATTTAATGTGGTTTAAGATCCAACCTTGAATATCTGTATGTTAAAAGCTTGTTTTCCCATGCCTTCAGTGTGACCCCCTTTTTCCACTTTCAACTTCAACAAAACATTTGTGATAAGTGTTTATCAGTCCTGCTTATTGTCTTTTCTCTCTACACAACAGCTTCCACTCAGATTCTGCTGGTTTCCCTGCAGGAACTGCCTGCGTAAGGCCCTTCTATAGCATTTTTGTCAGGACTTTGACTTGACCATTCCAAACATAGCTGGTTCAAATGTTTATACGTCATAATGGTGATAGGTGAAACAAGAATGATAAACTTGAAGAAATATTTCAGTTATGAAAACATTACATTTTACTCATAGAATGAATCTCCACATTTCTTTTGAACTCTTGCTTGCATGTTATGGACTAGTGTAATCAAGATGTCTTCAGACTTACTGTATCTTTATTTCGTTCATAACAAGGCATTTTACTTTCTTTTGGGAGGTGACACTTAGAAAGTGCCAGGACAAACACATGGTTCACACAGCAATATGGGATGTCTGAATCAGTGTCTCACCACCTGTATGCACCTACTCCATTTGGACTTTGTGTCACGCTTCTTTCAGCCTGGCACCAACTCTGCACTCCAATCTGCTGCCTGCAGACCTCTGCTGCTTATCCAATCCCGCATGGTGTCCTAAACCCATAACCCAACTTGCCCAAATTGAAATATCATATTAAGTTATAAAACAATACCTGAGAAGAATTACATAGACACATAATCCAAAAAGTGCATGATTGAAAAAGGATTAGTGGGGGGCAGGAGGAGGGGAGGATGTGGTCACACAGTTTGGTGGATTTGTACTTTGGTCACAAGCTAAGAGCCGTCTGCCTCGGGCTGATTGTGAATCCGGGCCATCCTGATCAGATTTACGTGGCCCTGCGAGTGATTTATTTTCTTAACAGGCGCCACCCAGATCTGTTCTTGTTGCGCAGTGTGTGTCTGTCCATGAAGTCACGCTTTGATGCATTCAGCTGGATGCATATGTGATAGGAAGTGGCTTTCCCGGCTGAGATTAGCAGCTCAGGGCTAGAATAAATAAAGTTTCTTATTTAAATAAGTGTACGGTTTTATTACTGCTGAGAAAAATATGGGGACGTATAGCTGGACAGAGTTGTTTTGGGGTTTGGAAATGGACACGTGGGTCAGTTCCTGTGCTAATTATAATGATGACAAATGGTTTGACCTGCTAGGCCCCAGAGAAACAAAGTCCACCTCTCAGGGGGGGCTGGTGCACCAAATTAGCTTTGGTCAATACCATGTTCTCAGTTTGTCCTCACAGGAAATACTGACAGAAATATTGGTTACTGTAACCTACTGTGGGAATTGAATCCTATTCGCTTATTCATGTCGTGTCATTAGCATACAAGGATGAATGAGCGGTCATGATTAGATACAGCGCACACCAGAGTCCAGTCAGGTTTCAGCTCAGATCGAAAATTAGCTCTGCAGAGACACATTTAATGATTTTGCAGTTTTTCTGTGATGGCTGAAGTTAAGAATTCATACGGTTCTGATATGTAAGTCAGTCTGGTAACGCACTGCACTTAAACCAAGTTGATGTTTTTCCTATTTTAGTTTAAGAATGCATCATTCTTGTATTTAGTGCACGTAGAGGTGAAATGCCCAGACGACGATCACTTGTGTTACAGTGGTAATGGTATGGTATGGTAAAATACCTAATTGTGCACCTTTTTCTAAAGTGAATATTACAATATTATTTAAATGGTGCACTGTTACTGTAGACATTAAACTAAATATGGTTTAATTTTCAGAGCCGTAGGAGCCTTGTAAATGGAGTAGAGTGGCTAATTGTGGTCAGTACACTGTGATCCCTTTTAGAAGGTGACGACACAGAGACTAACTGAGATCACTGTCATGGTCAAACCACTGCCAAGTCCTGTCTTAATTATATCGTAATTTTATGGTTTTATCATCACTTACGTCTCAAGTAAGTTTCTTGAAGTCACTCAAGAAGTCAGAAAATGTAAATACACAGCCTAGAGACAACTGCACAGGTTCACTGAGCTGTCCAACTCTGCAGTGTCTTCTTACTGAGGAAGAGACTGCAGACCTCTTCCCCGGCCATCCTTCATTCTACAATGAGTCTTGAAATCAGTTAGATTAAGCACATTGTCTATTGATTGGCTCTTAAATTGTGCGGCGATACAAGACAAATAATCCCATTTCAACTTTCAACACTTGTTTCTAATGGTTTCCAAATCATTTCAGGCAGGAACGGGTCACAATTAGTTTAGCATTTAGGAGCAGAGAGTGGCCGTGCATGCATGAGTGTGATTCTGGGCTCAGCAGTGGCTGCCTGCGCTGCATTTGACATTTCCATTCTCTGGACACCTTCCTTTGTTCTGCCTGCAGGGCTTTATTTTTTAGGCACCAGTAGAAGCTGAGAAGAAATTCAGCCACCGTGGCTGCACATTAGGCCAACTGCAAGAGTAAAATTTAATTTGACTTCAAAGTGTATGGATTTATTTCTTTTTCTCTGTCACAACAGTGCTTCGTGGCAACAAAAAGCTACTGGAGGGACTAAATGTATTCCTTTTACAGCATGACAGTGACCCAGGGAAAAAAAGAAAGAAAAACATTTTTGGCATTACCGATGATCTAACCTGCCGACTTTGTGCTGACAACACAGCAATAATATGAAAAGAAGGTAGCAGAATGGAAACTGTCTTACCCTCCTGATCTGTAAAACAGTTGCCTCCAGTGCCAAAAGCTGATTTAGCAGTTTGATCTGCACAACTGTTCCTAAAGAGTATTTGAATCATATGTAATATGCACCACGAGCCATGTCAGAAAGATTAGATGCTGTTCCAAAGAGCTTCTTGTGAGTTTTAGGCTCTTTCACTCTTCAGGTACCTCAGTGATGTTCACTGGGGTTGAGGTCAGGTGACTGTGGAGCAAAGTCAATGACAGTCCATACTCTTTTGGTCTTTATGTAGTTCTTGTCAGGCTTTGACAAGAACTACAAGTGTTCTGCTGCTGCATCTTTCTCCTCATGTTCATCTCCTTCTGCTGCTGCTATAAATCTTAATCATTATTCAGATACTAGTTAGTGTTAACCCCCCACAGGGGTTTTGGCCTTGTTTCACTTTCTGAGGAGTTGGTTCAGAGACTGCTGTTTATCCTTGGAGACCACTACTAGACAGCTTTGGTTTGTCAGTTCTTTGGCTTCTTTATTAATAAATCCTGTATCTCTGATCAAGTTTCCTCTCTGTCTCTCAATGATGCTTGATGTACTGATCGTCTCATGATGTGGTCAGTGCCATTCTGCCTGATGGTTTCTAGGATAAAATTGTTTCACAAAGAATCTCGGACTTCTGTGCGCTGTCCACATGGAAACCTTCAGTCTGTCAAGATTTGAGAATGGAAAAGTCTCTAAAAGGTTTAGATTAAACATTTGACTTCGTTCTGATGCTGTGTTTTCCACTATCACAATACTGCTTCATCAGCAATGTCCTGCTGTTTCATCTGAAGAGACGCTTCAATGAAAATGATGGAGTCAACATAGTCAGTTGTTTGATCGCTTCGATTTGATTTCTGACTCAGAATTAATGCAGAGTCTTAAATATGTCTTCTTCGTTTAAAGCTGCAGTGTGTAAGACTTGGTAGCATCTAGTGGTGGTCTAGTCTGAATACCGCTCGCCCCGCAGAAGGATGAGAGTCTAATTTGGAATTTGGCCCTCTGGGAAAAGTTATTTTGGGACCCGGTCTGTGGTGTCCATCAGTGGCCATAGTCACATCAAAAGATTCTCACGTCGCAGACTCTCCTTCTTTCTTCTTTATGATGTAGAATCTGAAATTCCAGTAACTGGAGTAGACACGAGTCAGTCGTTCAGTGTAGGTTTGTGCTTGTAAATGGTCCAGACAGTAGATATTAACACAGGCATACTTAATATTTGAGTTGAATTGCTGAAATAGCTCTTCTTAAGGTAGTCACATAAGCAGTGAGTGATTAACTTCCACTTTCATGACTCCAGATGGTGTTCTTTGGGCACTATAGCTGAAGCTTACCAAATAAACAGTTGTCATCAGTGTGCTGTGACATGACAGCCTTCATGAAGAACTTCTTTCTCCTGGCAGGTTTCTGTTGTTTATGTGCTCTTTCTTTCAGTACAGCTGAGCAGCTGCCATCACTAAATGGAACGTAGTGCCACACTATTCATCTTATTGTATTTATTACAGGGTATACTGTTTCTAATGTTTTCATCACATACAGGAATAGTCGGTGGTGGGGTAATGTTCTGTAACACTTTACAGACAGGTTTCAGTATCTCATAAACTCATTGTCACACTCTGTTGCAGGACCTGGCATTTTTAATTCAAAAATAGAGTTGGAGTGTCAAATCCTTCACATTAAGAAGAAATTAAAACCATTGAAGACAGTTTAAGGCCAGATTTACACTTCAGAATGTTCCAGGAAGCTTTCATTTATGGTTTAAACAACTGTAGCTGGCTTTTCTCTATTATTATTTATTTTGATTACGACACATTTAATCAGCAGGACGTGGAAAAGCAACGAGTAGTGTGTTCATTCTACTGAATCTCTGAACCCATACCTTCATTTTTCAGCCTGCCACATTCTCAGAATGTTACTATTTTAGGATTATTGTCATGCTATGTTCGCATGTGATCTTAAAATCCAAAGTGTGATTCGATCACTGAGAAGCTGTAGAAGGCTGCCTTCTGAGCTGAACAGGCTTTCATACCTATTCCTGATGCTTTAATGCACAATATTATTACTGTATTGTCTGATAACAGGTTGACACTTAATAGCTTATACAATAGTGTAGAACTTTAAATGTGGTTCCTGTTATTATAGATCTAAATGGAAACCACGAGTCACACTGTTGCAGTTGAGTAATTCACTCTTCACCGATCTGTCTGACAATGGCCCTGATTTGCAGACACTAGAGCTTGTGATTAATTTCAAATGTGTTCATTAGAGAGTGGCTTCACATGGTGCAGAAACAAATGAAGAGCATATTTCAAGTGATGATGGGGCTGAATGATCAGCTATCATTTACAAGAGTCTATCCATATTTACTAACGGCTGTATAATTAGAACAAGAAAAGGTGCTTTATGCTGATAGTAGCTGATGTTTATGGATCGAAGTCAGCATAGTCCAATAAACATATGTTACACAAAGGTTCAATCACAGATTGTTCTTGGTTTGACCTAAGATTTCACAGACCTACAGAACTAGCAAGTGATATTTAATGTTAGAATTTTATGGCACAGACTTCTCTAACACTAGGATTATGATTTTTACGTAAAAGTAAGTCACTTTTGAAAAGTTTCATTATCCTGCAAATATGGACAGCTTTAAAATGTGTTTAATAGTAAACATTTAGTTAATGATGTAGTTTAAATGATTATTATGATTATGAATGAAAACTATGATTATGAAATATACTGAAAAACACTGGTGATCTTTTGCTGTACATTGGGTAGTTCAGCGTGGTGAAAAGTAAATAAACGCTTTGAGAATTAGCATTTTCTGGTACTTCTTACTTCAACTTTACTAAATTTGATAACTGTACTCACCCATTACTTATCTGAAACTGATTGGTAACACTAAACACAAAAAGGCTTTATTGATCACTGCTGTGAAATTCACAAGCTGCCCAGCAGTATGTAAAGTAATCTCACTTATAATTATTAGATTCAAATCATATGCATATAAGGTGTTAAAATAACCTCTGTCATTACCAACTTTAACATTAAAGTGCTGAAACGCATCAGTAATTATTATAATTCAATAATACATTCATTAGTGATTAATGTGAAAGAAGACATTCTGCTTAAAGTTCACTTTTACTTTTGTAATAGTTTCTGATCTTAATACTTTAGTACTTTCACTTCAGTAACATTTTAAATGAAAGACTTGTATATGTATATATAGACAGATAAACATACACAGTATTTCAGTATTACAGTATTTTTAATGAGCACAGTATAGGCAAACAGTTTCTCTTATAGGCGTGGTACAGAAAATTTACCAGTGATCAGATGCCATTTTTTTAGCAATAACTGATCAATAATTAAACATGGTGTCAAAAACATACATATCCTTGATTGGTGCCGTTAGTTGCAATGATAGGAACTACAACATGACTTTAGCTCACCCTCAGTAGCTGAAAACACTGTTATCCAAACAATGTAACCTTTGCTATTTTGCAGAATCCTGACGAATTGTACGTTTTAATTAATTCTGCGGTTTCTGTCAACAGATGACTGTGTGCTACTTTTAAACCACAATAATGAGCCAGTGCAGTACTTCGTTAAAAGCTGAATAGAGGCCAAACTCACACACCTCCTGCCTGTCTACAACTAGTCCAAGTCAATCCTGTATACTGCTCGACTGCTCATCTGAATGCAGCATTCTGATCAGACTCCACACGTGTGACTGAATATATTAGAATATGAAATGTCTGCAACACGGCACTGAATTTATGAAACAGCTTGTAAAACCTCCAATGAAACCTGCCTCGCTCTGCTTTTAGGGGCAATCCACTCCCACATAAAACCGCTCCATTAGTGTGACTTTCAGGAAGCCCTTTGTACCATGTGATGGTTAAACACTGTTTTAGATGCTGTGTCCACAGTGAGGAGAATCAAAACCCAATCAGGTGGAGAGAGGTTAATAATGCATGGAAAAGGTGTTAAAGATGTCTCCTCTCTCGCTGCAAGTGTCAAATAATTTACTGTGTGAAAACAAGCAGAAACATCACACAAACAAGTCCAGGCTAAAAAAAACTAAAGCGCAGCAGTTGTCATATTAGATTGTAGGAGCTGTAAATGTTTGAAGACTTTGGCATGGAGAGATGAGCTAAAGCACAAATGTGAGCTGCAGTCCCTCCAGGCATTGGTCTGAGACCTAATGAGATCTTATGCGTTTTAAACACGATAGTAGAATTTGCCGAAGTGATCCAAACTAGTCTTTGCACCACTGGCTTGGTAAACCACAGTGAGCAGGTTGGTTCAGTCACAGCTTGAACTGGGCCTTTACGCGTCAGATTACGGCTGAGCCTCAGCGCTCCAGTCCGGGATGGAAAACGTCTTGGAGCGT
Source organism: Anabas testudineus (assembly GCF_900324465.2). Classification (NCBI taxonomy): domain Eukaryota; kingdom Metazoa; phylum Chordata; class Actinopteri; order Anabantiformes; family Anabantidae; genus Anabas; species Anabas testudineus. Next base: position 31,909,474 of record NC_046611.1, read on the forward strand.
CGTTTCTGCTCTCCTATCGTGTAGTCCACGTGGATACAAATGTGTCTGGCACTTTGATTTGAGGGATACATGCTAACCGTGCCGGTGACCGGAGTGTCCTGCACCACGTCCGTCGGCGCGTCGAGGTACAGCACCGCCTGTTTCCAGTGCGTCTCCGGTTTGAACGGGGATGTGGAGAGCACCAGAGCGTGCGCTTTGTCCGGGCAGGGGAAAGTGACCGTGAAGTACACACAGAAAGCGTTCACCGTCGCCGAGCCGAACGACTCGCACCTGAAGTGGCCCTCCACGGAGCGCAGGTGGTCCACGGTCACCGAGTGCAGGTCGAGCTCGGCGAAGCGGGCCGGGTGGGAGAGCACGTCCTCCACGGTCACCGAGTTCACCGTGATGTCGGAGTTCATGATACACCCGCGGGCGAAGTCGGACATGCAGGACATGTCGACGCCGTACTGCTCCTTGACGGTGTACCAGAAGTGTAGCCGGTCCTCCGCCACCGGGTCGCTGATGGGGGCGATGTACAGCTCGGCCTTGCTGGGCAGGATGAGGCCGCCGGCCTTCAGCCACTTGTCGCGCGCGTACAGCACCGAGTTGAGCATGGACTCGTGCAGGAGGGCATAACCCATCCACTCGCTCACTATCACCTCCACCATCTCCGGTAGCTCCACCGTCTCCACCGTGCCTCGGACCACCTCTATCCTGTCCTCCATGTTGTTGTGTTTCACGATCTTCGCGGCCTGCTCGGCTATGGAACAGGCCTCGACCGCGTACACCTTCTTCGCGCCGGCTTGTGCACAGAAGACGCTTAAAACGCCGGTTCCTGCCCCGACGTCCAGCACCACTTTACCCCGAATGGACTCACTGTTCCTCAGTATCGCCGTCCGGTACGTGTTGGTTCGGACGTGGTCCGCTATCATTTCCTCGTGTATGGTCACATCAGAATAGCTGTCAAAGTAAAGCCGGTCCTGCCGGCTTTTATCTAATTTTCTTTTCTTTCCAACGTGAGACATCTTGTCTGCTGCGGTGCTGCAGTCCCGCAGTGTTTTGTTGCGCTACTTCCGCATCGGGACATCTGGAACTTGTAGTTTCTAATGGCCAACAATGAGTAATACTTGCATTTAAAATTACTACAATTCCCACAATCAACGGGCAGTGACGCAGTGGTCGAATTGCTGCGTTCACTGCTACGGGTATAATGGTAAATTTGAGCTCCTTCTGGTGAGGGTAATACTCAAAAGAAAGCAACGTTAAACGTTCAAACAATTTGTAAGTTCATACTAAAAACTGTAGAACATATATGGTTCAAGCCATATCTGAATGTGGAGAGTTTCTGTCAAAGACCTGTCTGCACAGAAGGTGTAGCAGCCGTTTAGCAGAGCTGCATGCAGAGACCTGGCTATGCAGTCCTGCACCCCCACAGAGTGCAACACATTCATAATGCCTAGCTCCACTACAGGGAAAACTGGATATTGGCTTAATGTCTGCACATATACTTTGACATTTCAGCAGAAACTGTAACACAGAGATCTTTACTACCCCATACCACTATGTAACTTTCATTTATTTATTTATTTACTAAATATGCCCCGAATCTTATTGTGGAGCAGAGTGGATAGATATGGAGTCTTGTGCTAGCTCCAGCTTAAGTTGCATATTGTAACTTGAATATGATGGAGTGAAGGGTGTAGGGTATACAGGTTTCTAATTGTCTATGATGCATCTTCAGGTTAAGAAGAATTCCATGAAAACTGCCATAGTTGGTGTGTTTGGAATGTGTGGAAGGAAATGACTGTCCAGTCCCATTGACAAAACACCACACCAAAACAACAGGTTCACGCAAGGCCAGACTGTTTTGTATGTGTATGCTGCATCCAGCTGCTTGCATTCTAATAGTATATAGTGTATTTGTGTCTGATTCTCAGTGTAGATGAATTTAGCTAATAAACCAGCTTCAGCTGGGCAATCCTCACATTCATATACCGTTTTATATCTCAAACTTCATGATTAATAAAAGATCCAGTCGTCTACAGCACATCCAGTGTACACCTTACAACAAGCCACTCAAATCTAAATGACCAGTACCAGTTATGAGCTTTCCCCCAAAGTTATAGCAGGCAGAACACAGCTGCTCGTGGCTCAGCTCTTCTATCTTGTAGAGAGTCCTGTGGGACCCTCTTCACTTTGTTTCACAGATCCTTGGCAAAACATTCTGGACAAATGAGCGGGAGCTGTATTCCATTTCAGATGAAAAAAGAAAGAAAAGGAAGCAGAGATTTTAAGAAATACAGTAGGATGCTACGCGCAGGAGTTTATTTTCAAGTGTTCCATTTTATATGAGAAGATGACTGTGTGTGATGGCACCAACGCTGCAAAGTAAGAAGAGAATATTGCAGGGGAATTTGTGTACTGTGTGTGTTTGTGGGTAGATAGGTGGGTGTGTGTGTGTTCATGCACATTTACATGTTTCTAAATTTGTAGCCAACACAGCCTTTAAGGCATAGTCTTGGAAAAATGGTGCATTTAATAATCCCTTCTTTTCAAACTATATAGCAAATAAAGCAGGGAAATAATATTGCATAAAAGGATATGTTTTCAGTCTGAGTAATGGAAACATCAGCCATCAAGGGAAAAAGAGACATCTTTTGTAGTAAGCACTGACTTTATATTCAGTGCTCCAATTTTCTCTTTTGGATATATTGTATTTAAACCACAAAGACAATAAAACCAAACATTATCTAAAGGTGCAGGGTAATCCTGAATATCAAAGCCGCCCACCCACAAACATTTGGTCAAAAGCAAAATTGGGCTAAGTGCAAAGGAGGAACAAAAGTATACAATAGGAGAGATTACTAGACTGTGAAATACAGACAGTGGAATTCAGATTGTGATTGTATGCACTTGGCAGGAGAGTTTGCAGACGTTGTAGCTGGTAGAGGGAACAGACAGACAAGCAGCTGTTGGCCATGTTGTCCTCTCCTCCTCTCAAGCTTCAGGTAGAAATGCTGCCAGACCCATACACAGCCAACACCCAGCTCCCACTGAGTAGCTGCCACATCTACCTTTATTTGTCCCCATTCACGCCCAAAGAAATCTGCACTTCCTAAAGTTGTCTTCATAAAGTGATGCAGCTCATGGTCACTAATGGTCACAAAAAGGTTGGAGTAAACTGGTAAGATCATACACCCAGAGTGAGAAACAGAGAGAGTAACAGAGCGAGCCACTGATTCCTAATAGAACTCTTTCTTCTATCGCAGATGAGCCACTTTACACACAGTAAAAGAAGCCAGTTGCATTTATACAAATCAAAAGGGAGACTTAAGGCCCATTTGTGGTTTCCAAATACCCTCATACATGGACATCCAATTAACTGTATATTTATGAACAAACAGTAGTGGTTTCAACAGACACACTATAGAAAAGAACAGAATATCAGATTATGTTTGACAAGGACCAATTTGTATTACATCGGAGGGCAAAAGTGATCATAGTTAATCCAGATGGCCTCACCTAGGTCATCTTTGATAGAGGGAGGGGGAGCAATGACAATATACTGTATCATTATTTTAATACACAGCTTGTAATGACATTCTGAGATGCATTACAAAGATAATCAGCAAAAAACAATTAACAGTTGACTTGTTTTTTACAAATGTTTTTGTGATAGACTGTGATAGACTGGCAACCTGTCCAGGATGGACCCTCCCTCTCTCTCAATGACACTTGGGTTAGGTTCCAGCATTCTCATGACCTTTAAGTGGACCACCGGTAAGGATAATGGATGAATGGATAGACAATAATACACATCTCACTTGAAAGGTGCCCACTGTACACATGTACTAGAATTAGTACCGTATTACCGCTTTCCGGTTGGGTACCTCTACTCATCAGTGATGTTGTAGTAAGTTTATTCATGAGTCCAAGCAAATGTTTGGCCCAGATGTAATGAAATTTCTTCAAGGAATTTTTGAGATATAGTATTGTTGGAAATGTTGGCATACATGAGGTCACAGTGACATCGACCTTTGAACTTTGACCACCAATTAGTTCATCTTTGACCACAAGTGACAATTTGTGGTAAATTTGAAGAAATTCTCTGAAGCATTCCTGAGACATCACATTCACAACATCACAAAAGACCAACATGACCACCAAAATCAAAACTCAGTCTAAGGTAACAGATATAACAGATGTTCCTTCAAAATGTTCTTCACATATCACATTCACAAGAACTGGGTGAACGTAAAGTCCATGTGACCTTGACCTTTAGCAACCAAAATCTGATCACTTCCACCCATCCATCCAAGAAGTCCTGGTGAAACATCCTGGCAGCTTTATCATTCCCTCCCACTTTAGTCAAAACTAATTGTAATTTTTACCTTAGACACGAGCTTCACTCCTTTTAGCATACTTCCTCACAAAAAGCCACATATTAACACAGAAATGCAGAGCTCATTCTAATTATTAATCCTAATAATTAAACTTGACCAATTTGTGTTTGCACATGTAAATCAAGGTTCCATGTACTGATTGGGAATAAGATCAGGTCTAATAAAGGGACTGTGGGTGTGTGTCTGTGCGCTATTTGTGCCTGAAAGGTGCTGAGTAAATCCGGAGATAATATTGAAGGCGAGTGAGATGGTGGAAAAAGCAGTTGAGGCGAGCATGGGAGGAGAGGTGGAAGCCCAATCACTTTGGAAAATGAGGGGTGTCGTGTAAAAATCAATAACCGGCCTTCTTCTGCCTCCTCCTTCCCTCCTTCAAGCTCTAAAAGTTGTGCGTGGAGACTGAATCATAGAATTGACAGGGTGTGTGTGTTTTTATACTGTATGTGAGAGAGACAAAGTGGGATGCTATACATCAGTAATGAAACAAAGATGCTGAAATATACAAAATGTGATGAAGTGAATATTTATCTAAAGAGGAATGGAAATGGCAGACTTAGATCTACAGGCATGTGTGGCAAGCTGCGCAGCCCCCAGTGGCCTGATGTGCAAACGCTGTGCCGAATATATAGGAGCAGAAACCCATGCACACACAGCCATCAATTTTGGTGTCATGATCACCCATTTCAGAGGAAGGCAGTCTGCTGAGCAAGAAATACTCAGGTGCAATGGCTTCATATTGATTGTTCCTGGGGATCAATACCAGGCTACTTTGATATCTCACTCCCGGAGAAAGAGCCCACATCTATGAATGCGGGTGTGTCATAACACACTTTCCATCTCTTATTCACCTCCTTATTCACCTGTTTCTTACAGCAAACAGAATTCATCTTGGCCCAAAGACTGTTTCACGCATGGATCCATTTGGATGCCTTTTCCAAGTGTGTGTTATCTGCTTTCATGCTTTGACATCTCCCTTTATAGACACAGTGTGAGCCAGTACTTATCAGTGTAAAAGTTATAACAATGGACAGAGCAAAATGTCTTGCCTCAGGTGTTTCCATTCTTCTTGTTTGTGCACTCCACGATCCAACACACACACACACACACACACACACACACACACACACACACACCGTGTACCTCCTTTCAGTCGCCCCAGTCAATCACTTTGCAGGATCTTGCCTTGTCAATCCAGAGCCCTGGTAATCAACTCATTAGTTGCATCCCTTTCCCTGCAGACTCACTTCCCTCATGCCACCCAGTTTCAGTTACATTACACTGCAATTAGATTAAATTACTAAGTACAGCCTGCACATGACAGCCATTATGGAGCATCAGCGGGATATTATGCTGACTCTGTGACAATTTGTAAAATAGAAATATTGTTTGTTTGTTAATGGAGGTTATTTGATAAGCACAAAGATGAGGGGACACCATATTAGCCCTATACTGTCTGATGAGTCCACAAATAAAAATCCTCCGGAGTCTGAGGTTGTAATGCCACTAGAACATAATAATGCAATATTTTAGATATGTAAAATACAGCCCATTGTGACTTACTCTCTTAAAAATTTATTAATGTAATACATGTATAAAAATGTAAAATGTTTAAGACATTACATGTTTACAGGAATAGTTGAACATTTAGAGAAATAGATATCATTCATATATATCATACTTCTTTGTGAGAGAGTAATTAGAGAATTTCAGTAAAACGTTTATGTCTATACACTAAAAAGTAGAGTCAGCAGCTACATAGCATAAAGAAACAGGATAAAACGGTTAGCCTGGCAAAGTCCAAATGTAAAACAAACGCACTAAGTGTGTCTTCATGGTTCATGTGTTAGAGGCTGTCGTCATTTCTCAACACGTACCTATCTCGTCAAAATTACCTTAATGTCAAAATAGGAAAATGTAAGTTCATGAAACATATGAACTACAATGCACTGTGAATTAGATGTAAATTAATGTTATGTAGTGGTTATCTACATATCTTCATGAACAAATAAACAGCTCTTTTAACAAGAACACCATGGTAACTATGCACAGCAAACATGGAGACTACTAAGCTTTAAAATGCTTAGAAGGTAGAACTATTGAAAACGCAGGAAAGAATTACTAAAAAAAGTTTTTGTGACTAAAATTCTTAAAAATCGAATGACTATAATATGAAAAAATAACTTTCATTTAAACAACTGATAAAGTTGAATATGATCTAAGCTAGTGAGCTAATGTTATACCTGCAAACTCAACAGTCATAACTGTCGAAATGTTAAAATGTACCTTTAATAGTTAAATAATTAACATGTAATGACGTTTTCAACAAATTGGATAAAATGCCATATTGCATCTATGAAATACTGAGTATATCTGCATGCAGCATGTTACAGTGGTGGCACAAGAAGCACTGTAGGACAATTTACCAATATCATCGCCAGCCAACGCAGTGTTGATACTTCTTAAATAAAGAAATTATTAACCACTAGTTTGTCAGGTGCTAATCTCATGTAAAAACTGAAGCGAGGTGGACAGGCTGTCTTCCAAGAGAAAGCCATCATATTCAATACATGTGGAAAAAAAGGCTCTCACTTGTGAAATCTGCAGCATATTTACATGTATTAATTTCAGTGTGATTTATTCACTCTTACAGTGCTATTGTATGTGTCAGAGGATTTTCCATAATAACACGTTCATGTAATGTTTGTGTTTGGAGAATTTCCATCCTCTTTTTCTCTTTGCTGCCTCCAGTATTCTGCTGTCGGTTCTGCTTCTGCTCAGATACCTTGAGCCAAGTTTGAGTCATTCACTGGGAAAAAATTTATTTAGGAGCATTATCACCTGGCATGATTAGGTTCATTACATTTACATTTACATTTAGTGATTTGGCAGACACTTTTATCCAAAGCGACTCACAGGGATGGGCAGGGGAAGCGTAAGATCTTACCACTCCACTATCCAGCCACCTCAGTACTAAGTTTGATACCACAAACTGCCACAGGAATTTTAAGTCTGAGGTTGCAAAGTAAAGTTTGTAGAGTAAAGAGTAGACAAATAGACAGGAAACAATTTGAAAACACTGTCATACAGCTCATAGCATTAGTCATAAAACTATGAAGACACATATCTTCATTCAATTCCCCTTTAAATGCAAAACACCTCACAGTAGAAACACTTAGTTAGATGTTGCTTCACCATTATGCAAGGTCATGATAAGTCAGACAGCTGTGTTCTCAACTTCATGTGTTTATTTTCGCTTCAGTAAATAGACGGAGAGAAAGACCTGTATTTCTGAGGCGATAAGATCCTCCTGGCTTGTTCTCCGTGCTGACCTTGGGTGCTGCAAAGTAAAAAATCGATGCTCTTTCAGAAGCACGCGGAGCCATATTCACTTTCTGTTAAGGTACTGTGCATCTTCTGCACAAGGTGAGACAGGGGAAGAGAAAACCTGTGGTGTTTCAGTGTCAGTGGAGGGTTTGTCTGAACAAATAGACACAGGCACACAGAGACCCCGGTATAGATATGAAAGAGCAGGGTTACAGAGTATAGCTCACCAATGCTGGCATGTAGGTATTGGTTTATTTTTTCATTTGAAATCCAATGGGTCAATTCAGTTTAGTCTTGAATCCTACATGAATCAAATAGTTTGTTAAAATTATTGTTAAAAGACTAACATGGTTTTCTCCACAACTAACATGGCTTAACAGTTATGTTTATTAGGCTCCTCTGAAGCTCAATTTTGCAGCCATACTAGTGTATACTGTATGTCAAAGTACAGTGGCAAGAAAAAGTATGTGAACCTTTTGCAATTTCATTATTTTCTGCATGAATTTGTCATAAGATTTGATCAGATCTTTATCTCAAGTCAAGAGTATTAATAAATATAATGTGCCTGAAATAATAGTCTATAGAAAGAACCCCACTTGAGCAAGCACTAGACGACAGTGAAAAGGAAAAACCCACTTTAGAGGAAGAAACCTCCAGCAGAACCAGGCTCAGGGTGGGCGGCCATCTTGGGGTGAGTGAAAGGAGGAGAGAGAAAAGAACAGCAGGCAAAAAACAAAAAACAAGTAGCCAAAGAAAACCACTGGGCAGGTCAGTAGGGCCAGCAACTGCACTCTGGAAGTAGACAGCTCCAAGGCCGAGGATACCTGCAGAAAAGTACAGAGAGAGGGAGACAGAGAGGAGGAAACACAACTACAGGAGAGAGAAGACACAAAGTTAATGACATGCAATGGCAGTATTTGACTCTCAACAATAATTTTGTCTGATTTGTTTCTAGAGTTTCCAGATGTAGGCAGAGCCTTTAGCTCTCAAGCTCCTCTTCTGTGGAACCAGCTCCCAGTTCAGGTGCTGGAGGCAGACACCGTCTCTACATTTAAGACTAGACTTAAAACTTTCTTTTTTTATAAAGCTTATAGTTAGAGATGGATCAGTTGACTCCGAACCATCTTTTAGTTATGTTGCTATAGATTAGTCTGCTGGGGGACCTCTACTGATATACTAAACTCCCCTCTCTCCTCCTCTCTCCTCTTCTACTCTGCTCTGTTTTTTTGTCTCTTCTCTTTCCACTCACCTCAATCAGTTGAGGCAGATGGCCACCCAACCAATTGGGCCTGATCTTTCTGGGGATGGATGATAAATAGGACAAGACAGCTTTTGAGACCTGTGGATACCCCAAGTGGGCCTTCAACAAGGTAGCATCATGCACCAGATAAAGAACAATGGAACAGCTGGAGTCCCAGGTCTAACTCAAAAACTTGATCATGTCGTACATGGCTTGAATTTTGGAGAAGCTGAAAAGGATTTTTAGAAAACACATACCTGTCTATTTCAAGCCCACCAACACACTTAGGCAGAGACTCGTTCACCCCAAAGACTGGACTCCAAAACACAAAATGATCAATATAATGTATGCAGTCCAATGCAGTGAAGAACGAAAATATAAAGCTGAAATAATATGGTCTCTTTAAATATCACATCCTGCTCTGGCTTTAAAGATAGAATCAAGATTGCATAGACATAGATGTCTAAAGTAGTACTGTAGTGCTTTGGTGAAGCAGACGTGCTTTAGACATCTCTGACTGTACTGTCAGGGAGTTGCTGACTGAGGACAGGTGGTGAGAGATTTAGCTCTACAGTATTGCTTCCTTCCAACCAAATTAAGAAAATCGACACAAGAGCATTAGCACAACTGCTAATTGCTAGACTCTGTGTGTCCAACTGCACACATTGATCTGTCCACAGCCTACTCCAGTTGAAATAGAATTTTGAAATTAAAGATTTTAGAGTAGACAGATAAAGGATTTTATGCCATGTTCAGCTACATGATTCAGATATGATGAACAGAAGTGGTCCCTGCAGAATCTGAATGTATCACAGGGGAAGATTTTGTTAAGCTACAGCATCAGGTATCTTTAACTTAGAGTGACACATGCCACATGAATAATTCAAGTCTATGAACATGCACAATATCCGCAAAAATCAGAAAAATAGAATCATTATACAAAAGTCATTGTCCACATGCAGTCAAAAACATTCTTGTCTTTGAATAGGCTTTGAATAGGCTTGAGCTGTTGTGTTTTTCTGATCATGCAAACAGAATTTTAAAGCTGTTTAAAACATCCCCTGACAATAATAGCATTAATTGCATAAAGCCAAAAAAACTCAATTCTGGCATTGGGTCAACTCTGGGTTGTTTTTTATTTATTTATTTGGTATTGCTACCACAGCACAGAAAAACAAATTATAAAATATATTATAGAAAAACGTGTTACTGTAGAAAATGATTGTGAAGTGTTTCAGTTTTTTAGTTTTGTACTGTACTGTACTTTTGTACTGGATTACTCAGTTAAATAAAATGGTAATGTTGTTGTGTGTACTTTTGTATGATCAACCAAGCATATGAGCAAAGTTAACCCTAAGTTAACTGTACATTCTTGCCTTAGGTGGATTTAATGTCTTTATTTAAACCTGTCATGGCAGCTGTGTGGGCCCCAGGCAGCCAGTGTCCTCAGGCAGAGTAAACATGCTGTCCACCCTAAAACACACTTGTTTACACAAAAACTCTTAACAGCTGTCTGCTTGGTTTAAAGTCACACTCTAAATGTAATGTTTTTTTATTTTTGTGGTTACTCAAAATTCTACTTGTGTCCAACTGCCTAACACCAACACTTGTGTAGGAGCAGCTTCTAAAAGTAAAAGTAAACTGTTGGAAAAGGCTTTGTCTTTACTTTGAGCTTTTTAAAACTTGCTCTTGGGGATCCAGTGAGCCACGACTCTTCATTTCGCTTTGTGTTCATCCCCAAACAATGACATCATCTGTCTACAGCAGTACCTTCATTCTGACCTCTAATTGGGGAGGCAGTGTGTGCCAGAGGGGACATTACGCTGCATTCCTAAATGACTACTCTGGACCACTGCACAGGACATTTAGTTAAAGTTGGTCATTCTCTATCCCTGGAGAGCTGGTAAAGAGTTTGCCACATTGCCTGGAAGAAAGTACAAAGACATACAATGTGCTGGAGATGACAGGATTCTGCTGTGAGGTCCCTGGATGCAGTCAAGATGGCAGGCCACACAGCATGAAGCTAAGTAATGCCCCACTGCATCTGGCTAATAAGCTGAAAGTAATCACCCAGGCTTCACTTCTCTCATTTTCCTCTATTCTTTCTAGCATAATAAGATGACATTCAGTTGGATCAAGATTTTTTTTTAACTGCATGGAGAATGGGTCCCTCCTGGAGCATCACTTCATTTCCAGCATTACCTTGGCATAACATGGGTGTAAATTACAAACAATGGGACTTGAGCGCATTCTCAATGACCCTTTGTTTTTGCAATAAATCAATGTAAACCCATGCTGGCATTTTCAATTTAAAAAAAAAATCTGGTAGATGTAGGTGGTAAACAGAATAAAAGAAGACAAAATTTTCTCATTTATTCTGAGAGATTTTGACTTACCTGTGTTAATGTTTTCTAGTTGTTGTCACCCCAATTAACTTTTCAAAGAAATACAACAATTGTATTACGTTTATTAAGTTTTAAACCTGACTAATAAAAATGCAGCATTTTATTTATAAATTAATTCGATTAATACATTTTGGCTAAGGTGGAGAACGATTGTGCTTTGCTTTAAAGGTTAACACAGTTTGTCTATATGTTTGTCTATTAATCAAGACCACAGTCTTCAATGCAAGAGCCATAAAGACATTTAATCACGCTACAAACAAACTGAATGTTGTATGACATTCTGAAATTTTAGCGGGCAACAAATATTTGTCTGAGAACATTTTTTAGATATGTTCAAAGTTTTTGCAACTTTTCATTTATGTTGATTAGTAATATATCCTCATTATATTAATAAACAGTATATTTGCATAGAAATATAATTTTTAGGATACAGAGTTGAATAAGCAGCTCCCCTCAGCTGTGCTGTGCTTTAGTCTATTCCAGCTCATTATTTTGGTTTTTACATGCTCTAACCTTACAGAATGAACTACTTAGTATAGTTACTTTAGATAATTTGCAATTTTAGTACTTCTATTTTTCTACTGCCTCGTACCTTGTCAGATGCACACTGGCTTTAATTGAGGTCTCAAAATGGAATTGATGCTACTGTAAAAAAGTAAGTTGGAATACACTTTAAAAGTCATCACTTTTAATAATTATCCTCCCGCTCTTTGAATCTAACAAAGTGATGCTTGGAAGCAAGAGGTGGGAGCCACTGGGATGCAGTCTTAGTGTTTCAGAAACACAAAATGCTGTACTTTGCACTTTCAAGTGTTGAAACTGTTATGTAAAATTGGTTCAGAGCTGGTGAATTTAATTTCATACTCTGGGTCATATGCAGGTGTCAGCACCAGCATTCATAAAAACACCATCATATCCAGCACCACAACTGTCTATAAATACATAGTGATGAATAAGCATTTGAATCTTAGGCTTGTTTTGTCAAGAAATTGTTTATTATTATCAGTCCAATATAGCAGATTTGCTAAAAACTCAAATATAAAAGTGGTCTCTAGAGTAAATTCATTAAATCTAATTTAATCCTAATTCTAAACTGGGAAATAATGTAATTATATTGTCCTGTTGTGTTTGTGATTGAACTGTGACATTTTGTTTGGCTCATCCATGAACAAAAACGATAATTCATAATTTTATAACCATCACATTTTGATATGAAATCTGATTTTTTAACTGCTGTTTCTTGTGGTTGTAATATAAGAAATGTTTCTAATTGCAGTGAAAATTCAACAGAAATATGATTCAAAATGCTACGAAAGCTACATTTGAATTGCCCTTAAATTAAAGTTTTTATATATTTTTTAAAAATTTAACCTGCAAGAAATGTAATGACAAAATACTAATAAAGTAAGACTTTACAAACCAAAGTAATAACCAGAGCATGTGAGTAAAGCAGGCTGGTTTTATGTCCAAAACATTAAAGCATGCTAAAGCTCAGTCATTGAGTCACTGAGTCATTGTTCTTTATTCATTAAGAGGTAAGGGTACAATTTAAGCTAAATTACAAGCAGATATTTTTACCTTCTTTGGAGTGAGAGGGTGTAATATAAGTGGAGCATGATACAATCTTGCTTGCGTGCTGAGCAATAATAAGCGAAGCTGCCTGGTGTGGCTTTGAGCAAGGGAGTGGTGCAGGAAAACACCACAGAAAACACTGAGTGGAAATTCTTACTCTCTGTTCATATGAGCTCTTCCTTGACCAGTGATAACACTGATTAAGGAAGACGTTAAATGGCTTTCGAGCCTATAACTATGGTTCAGCAAACTGCAGTAGGCTGGCAGGGCCATATCATTAATTCTTTTAATTGTTCTAATTGTACAACCTCTAGTAGCTGTAGATATAAGAGGTGCAAAAATAAGACGATGTTTAAGATGCCAAAAGACCAAAAAAAAGTCCACATGAGGACGAGGTTTGCATTAAAATTTTAACGAGAACTAAACTCTTTCCACACACCTAATCTGGGCATGGCCTATTAAACTGATGATCATGGCCTACTAAGTTGAACACAAACTTTTTCTAATTTGTCAACTTTAGTACATTTAGTACATTACAGTTTCTAAATTGACATTGAAATGTGGATGCTCTGAAAATACATTACTGTATGAGGGGCTATAACAATTCAGAGTCCAGTGTTGCAACATCAAGTTTTAATTCTTGTATCAGGAACTTCAGCTAATGTGTTGCATCTTAAAGTATGATGCAAAAGTAAATACACTGGCAAGAAAAAGTATGTAAACCATTTGAAATTTCATGGTGTTCTGCAATAGTTTGTCATAAAATGTTATCTGATCTTCATCTAAGTCAAGGGTACTAACAAATATAATGTGCATAAAATAATAACAGCTTTCATGTCTTTATTGAGAACAACCATAAAAACCTCACAGTGCAAGTGGAAAAAATATGTGAACCCTTTAAATAAAGACCTTCATTGGAGTCAGGTGTCAGCATAAGTTAAGAGAATTAGTTTGGAAGTGTGGACTAGAGCTACTTTCACTGACAAAAACACTCACTGAACAGACTCAAGACACAACTTTTTGAGTTTGCTCTCCACAAAAAGAATACACTGATGTGAGCCATACCTCGCTAAAACAAAGCTTTCAGAGGCTCTACGATTAAGAATTGCTGATTTACATAAAGCTGGAAAGGGTTACAAAGTGATGTCAAAGACTTTAGAAATCCACCAGTCTACAGTGAGGCAAACCTTCTACAAATGGAGACACTTTGGGACTGTGGCTACTGTACCAAGCCAAACATTCAAAGGCATCATTGGAGCAGGGTGTTTATGCATGACACCAACAAGAAAACTGCTGCTTACTAAAAAGAACATTGTTGCACGCCTGAAGTTTGCAAAAGAGCATAAGGACACGCAGTAGTAGCAGCAGTAACATACTTTTTCCAAAGCACTGTGAGGTTTTTATGGTTGTTCCCAGTAAAGACATGAAAGATCAGATTTTTTTTGTGTTATGACTTAAGGCCCAATATATTTGTTAATACTCTTGATGAAGATCAGATCACTTTTTTTGATTTTATGACAAATTAATGCAGAAAAAACATGAAATTCAAAAAGGTCCACATACTTGTATAGTAGAATAAAATCATTGTCAAGGGTATCACTAATTTTACATTGCTAAGAGCAAACACAACAAAAGAGGCTCTTTTAGCAAGTATATTGAAATGTAATGGTTATTGAATGCATGATCATATTTTTCAGAGCTTCTCTATGTTGTGTATAATTTCAGGCCTCTTCTGGTGTGTGACAAGTTTGAAACATTCTTTATGAGTAAAGCTGCAGTCTTTGTGTATCTGACATAATGAGACCTTGCTAACAACCAAATGAATTGCTCGTCTAATGAATCCCTCGCTGAAAAGACCTGGCAGCTCCTCTGTATCTCCTACAATAGGAACAAATTTGCCAGTTGTGACCTTTTCAGCCTTTTCTTATGGGTTCCAGTAATAGATTGAACAAGACCTCCGTAAGATTAGATTGTTTACTCTTGTCCACATGCAAACGAAAAAATATAATTCTTCTGCTGCAAAGTCTTAGTTTGTGTCCCTTTTGTTTGGAGCCAGTGCGCAAATGTGTAAAGCTTTGCAAAGAATGGCTGGATCAGAGAATTTAACTCTAATAAATAGGCTGCAGAAATTCCTGCAGTGCTCCACGGTGATGTGTGTAGCACAACAAAAGGGTAGATGGGTTGATTTTTCTCTTTTTCTCTTTATCTACTTCCAAATGTAAGCGATCAGCTGCATTTAATGATTTTAATCCTTTTTGTAGTCATGCTAATTAAGAAATGGGAATGGCCCAATTACACACCTTAATTAGCATATAAACACACACACTGAACCACAAACAAATCCTTTCCATCATGTGGAGTTTACCGTCTCTTCCTCACAGCCTATCCCCCACATCTGCTACAGATTCTCTGTCTTTCTTCAAGGTGACTAATTTCATTTCCCTGATTTGACTGACCTTTGCCAGAGTTGTTTTGATGGTAACGATTTCCTGTCCATTTGCCTCAGCAGTCGCAGCAAACAGAGTAAGTGTAGTGGTCTGGTTTATGTTCCCAGCTTTTAGATGAAATGTGAAGTGAGCTGTAAAGAGATCCTTGTGTGTAACTGAGGGCTACTAGACAGAACAGGTGAAGCCAAATAGACTCTGAGACAATGCTGGATATGCTATAATACTAATAAAATAATGTACCATAAGAGTCCCCTTGAATTTTAAACCAATTTTAACAACAGTGTGAGCAATATCCCTGATTTATTTTATGCATTACTTAAAAATTGTTTTATTTTGCAGCCACATTTTTTATGGCAGTCATGGTAAGCAAAAATCACTCAAATTCCCCAGTTCATTAGAAGGGTGAGCCCTCCTCTGAAATCATTGCAGTTTTGTTTAGTGAGTCTGGGTCACAGAAAGGTTAAACCATTTTCAGACATGTACCGAAACCCTGAACTTCTGTAGACATCACCTGAAGGAACTGTATGTGAGAACACAAACGTCAGAGTCAGTCGGTCCTAACATTAAACAGACATTGCCCTACCAACTCCCTAGCATAAAGTCTGAGTGATGTCCAACTAAGCGACATGAATACAACAGGTGATTGTCCAGCGAATTCACAGTGAGTGAGGGGGAATTCCCTTTCAGTTGATCTGCACAACACCAGAAAATAAGAGACTCTTGACACTTAATGCATCGTTATAATCATGTAAATGACATTGCTTCAAAACACTGATTTTCATTGTGTACTTTTTCTGTCACACCGGGTCTCCTGCATGCGCTAAACAAGGGCTACCTTGAGAATGGCTGTAGACAGCAGCTCTCCAGCAATAAGCTGAGGTCTGAAGGTAATTAAGTACTGTATGTATAAGTACTCTTTGTACTTTGTGTTACATTACTACTTTAAGCTATTATGCCACTTTGTGTTAATATCCTTGTTTATGACAAAAATGGTATAAAAGTATAAAAAATATTTTTATACACTCAACTGGATTACATTTATACATTTTATCATATATACATTTTATCATTGTCTCAGTAATTCCTTTTACCTGGAATGTATCTCACTATAGCCAAAATAATAATATTTAAAAAGAACAATGTCTATAGTGAATTTTAAAAATCCTTCAGAAGAAACATTGATACTGTCATGCCTTTAAATTTGACCTAGACCTGTGAGCACACAAACATTCTTAAATATAACATTAAATTCCCCTGAAGCAGTTCTCTTTTTGTGTCTTCTAAAAAAAACAAGAGCAACAAGCAAAAAAATAAAAAAAACAGCCTTATTAACAAAGGAAAGTGCCGGCTTACAGTTCTTTGCTCTATTGCCTCTGCATTCAGTTAGATTCCTGTGGGCTGTACAAAGTGTACTTCCCATGGGAAAAGTGTCTTTAACAAAGAGCCTGTGTGTGGCAATGACCTGCACCGCAAGCAAGCAATTTCTTATTCTTGGATTTGAAAAGCAGAACAGAAAACACATTTTCTTATTACTGAAAAAAATTATGTTAGAAGTAAAGAGTATAATGTGAGTACATTGCTGTTTACATTTCAAGGCTCCATTTCTATAGGACATGAAGCTGATGGATCACTACACAGAAATATCTTCTACTGAACCATGGAGCCTCATATGGCTCTGCTAGAACAAGCAAAAGATGTAAAAAGATAGTGAGCTGCCACTTGTTTCCACCACAATCCAAGTATTATGTCTGCATCTCATTATTTATGTCAACTTGACTCTCATAGCTGGTGAGATGGTTTCTTAGTTTTATGACAAAAGCTGAATTAGGTGGTTTGTGTTGACAGCACAAAGCTTAATTGGTTATTTATTTGGAGCAGATGTTTCTGCTTGATTTGTGCAAACATTAGATTTAAAACCCACTTTGAAAAAAAATGGATCAGGAAGGTGTTTAATTGGATGAATTACTTTCCCAGCCAAATTGTAACTAATTACAGTTATCCACAATCAGCTTGACTGAGCTGACAAACTATTTAATTAGAGGAAAGACATTATTTAATGCCGTGGGAAACTAACTTGAACTAAAACCCAGCAAGAAGGTACTAATGTAGATGCCTTCGTTATTGTAATATGCACTGTTTCCTTGGTGTTAGGCTTTCATGGCACCAAAATCTCCCTATATTAGTTTTTCTGGTTAGTGCCTTAAAGTGTTTTTTTTTTTTTTTTTGTATCAAATACTGACCTCCTGCAGGCATTGAAAATGTAGAAGTGATCCAGCGGACAAGAATTCAAGCTGGCCACATTCACTCTTCTCTATGAGCAGCTTTATCTTTTTACAAGCCCCTTTTAGCCCTACAGCGCTGAACATTAGATGTTAAAAGATTCTGGCCAGTGCAGTACTTTAACCTGTGACAGTGGACATTCCTATTGCTTGTCCCTGCTGAAAGTTATAGGGGATGAAAAATAACAGACTTTTATTTGACTGTTGATCAGTTTTATTCCACTGTTAACACAGAATTCATTTGTTCAACTGTAATGAGAATGAACAGTAAAACATGCAACAATAAAACACAATTTATTTTAAACATCTGCGAATCACACACGTTACTTTTAATGAAGCCAGTTTTGTTTACAAGGAACACTGGCTCCATTTGAAGCTCTTTGGCTACATACAGTAAGCTATTGACCTCAGGATATCTAACTTTTATAATTGGTATATCTACTGGCTAGACTGCACAAGGAGCACCAGTTCATTAGGATCCTTTACTAAACTAACCACTTGCTATTATTCAGCGTAGTGCATGCAAAAGTGTGAAAGAAAAAAATTGCTTTATTTTGTGGTTGGTCTTAGTCAAAAAGTTGCTAATAGTTTAATGTGCACTCCAGAGGGCCTAATCAGAAACGTCAGTTTATGCACATGAATCAAAATCACTTGAATGTTTTATTTTGAAAGAAAAAAATGTTGAGGGGTGCTGCCGAAGTCCTCCTGTCACCCAGATTCACAGAACAGTCTGGCATATTCACAAAAAGTTGTTGAATGAGGCTCGCCCTTTTAGTCATTCAAAGATTTTTAATGATTTGTGCTTAATTAGTACTTTTAGAAGATTCTTGCTCATTTTAATTTTATAACAAGGAGAGGGAAGCTCTTACAGTTTGGTGACTTCATAAATTCCGACTCTTCCCTGCCTAGTCTTAACCTGACTGAGGTCCAATTGCATCAACAGTGTGCAAGGCCAGACTTTACTAAGTGACTTTGACATTTCTCTAGTCAATCCTCAACACATAAAGACTTACTGTGCTTTACTCTATCTGTAGTTCCATCATATCAGTTGAGTCGGATGTCAATGCGGGAAACATCCTTCTATACAAAGGATGGGTCTGCCACACATTTTTCAACACCTGTCACTAAAGGGGCCACATCTGCAATATTACAGCTAGCTTATCTTAGTGCCTTTAACCTGCCAGCTTTTAGCAGGATATACCCTGTGAGTGACAGCTAGGTATATTACATTTTACTGCCCTGCAATGGAAACACCATGTGATAGGGCTCTAATCAGGTACAGGCAGTGGTATTCTTTTACATGGCGAGGAGCTCAGTCAGTGCAGAGGCAGCTGATAGGAATAATCTTTAAATGGGAGCTCTACTGGCCACAGCTACAACAGTTGTTCATCTGGGTGGGGATAAAGACGCGGCAGCCAGGGGCAGTGAATCAATTTTAGTGGGTCACATAAAGGCAACTTTTTAGACACAGAGGTGAGGGAAGGAGAACTAGAAGCAATATGTGTGCTCCTATTACAGCTCTGCAGACCATTAGGTCACTGTGCATGACAGGACAGGAAGTCGCAGGACACCACTCGCCTGAACACCCAACGTATCAGACTGCTTACCAGCGTATTTAAAAATTTGATGGAGCAGCACTTGCATTTTCCATTGATGTACAGTAGATTCACTCCAGTGCTCTGAGGGATGGCCCTTAGCAAGAGCCTCAGTAATAAGGTTCGGCACAATCCAGAATAGAAGTAGGCTGTTAAAACCTCGGATCATTCAAATAAACACTTTAGGAGAGGATATTAAATATGTTCGGCTTATGTGATGGGTTCATTTCTTTGGTGGGTTTGCAGTTTTTGCTCATAGACCTATCTCTGCATGCAATTAAGTGAACACTTTTGATTTTCTCTTGATGTTAGTCGCGCTGCCTTTAATAGTTTTCCTACATTCTTATTGCATGGACTCAAGTAATGACAGGCTTTCCGATTCTTGCAGGTGACCTGACTGTAGATTTGCTATTTGTTTGTGAGATTGGTTTTACTTGAGGCCATCATTATTGTGTGTAACACCCATGTAAAATAGTGAGATGCTGCTTCACTCGTATGAACTGGTTCTATCAAACAGCCTGACAATTTAGATTCAATGCAATTGTTTTACAGCTATTGTGTGTAACTACTACACATGATATACCACAGAGGTTGGATCTGAACTATCCGTGGCATGAATCTTGACATCACATTACAAAATGCTAAGATTTCACCTCAGACGGGACGTTTCTGCAGCCATTCTTATAACTGCATGCTCACTACTCAGAGAGAGTGAGGTGGCTTTCCCAAAAAGAGCACTAGAGTCCCTCTGTCACAGTCTAAGTGTCAGCCTGTAGCTTATTAAAGCACTGTCAGGCTGGAGGTTTCATCCAGAGAACTCATACCATTATGAGTTGCCTGTGGCCCTGTGAGCCGCTTCAACCACTGACTGCACAACACCAGGTGATTTAATATGACCCAAGGAAGGCGCGTCTACATGGATAATCACCCCACTGTCACACATGCCTACAGCCCTTGAGTATTCTTCATGCTCCTGTTCCCTGTTCGCTCTGCCATTAATGGGGTGCATGTATTTAGGGATCAGTGAATACTATAAAAGAGGATTTAGTGTCATCTGTTGATGACGAGGTACCGAAACAGATTTGTTCATTTCATCGGCAAAGACACTGTACAGTGCAACACTGTCTAGTTCTTGAAGTTGAACTATGCATGTGATGGTTGAACCAAGTTGAAGAAATCGTTTGCTGCAGTTGACCTTCGAATTAAAAAGGGACATCAGTTTGTCATCAGCCAACATGATGAAAGCGAGGGTCCAATTTTTCTCAACACCTCCAGGGATGTCAGTAGTAAACACTTCCTAGTCTGCACCCTTAGGAAGTGCTGTGATCACAGGCAAAAAGTTTGAGTCGCAGCATGAAATGCCGCATCCAGCTGGGTCAGGTCGCATGGAAAGCCTGGGTACCTAAGACGCCACTCTGCTGCTCTTCTTTTCAGTACAAAAAGTGTGGGTCTAAAATGTGAGACTGTAAAAGGGAGAGCAGAGTAAGAGCATAATTACAGTATGTGCTTTTATTTCTTCATTGGAAGCACTTATGCCTCAAGAAGACTGTAATTATGCTCTATTTAGCAAATATTTTGACACCGTGCTGCATGCAGACAGCTAAGTGCAGGCCCCCATTACCCTCAATAAAGTTGTTTTATTATCACATGGTTTTCCTCTTCTGCCTTGGACATTTGATAGGTTGGAGACTATCTGTATCGCTACCTGCCATTCACAGTAGAAATGAATGACCTGCAAAGAACGGAAACATCTTCAGTTGAGGACATAAAAGGAAACTGCTAATTTTGCTTTAAAATGGCCGTGTTTCAATCTCTGATTCCATCTGCCTCTGACAGTGAATGTGTCCAATTAGTCTGTGGGCACCTAAAGCTGCTACATATCAAATGTTCAGCCTATGATCACAGTAGTGCCTTAAGAGTCAGAGGAAGATAGATTTTATTATTGAAAACAAGCAGAATTGCCCCTTAACAAGCATCCAAAGTAGAACTTAATTAGTTTTGATAGAGGATTTGACTGTCCTATCTAGGTCTACATGATTTCTTAAAGGCTTAATTAAAATGGCAACAATGGGTGCCTTGGGGAAAGAATTCTTTAAATTACATGGGTGTTTTCTATCTCAATATGAAATGTATTACACTTCAATGACACATACGGTAAAAACCCCAGTCAAGAGCGAGATTAAAAAAACAGTTTAAAAACCCTTAAAGATTTCCTTCATCAACCACTATGGCGATGCACCAAGATTTATTGGTTTATCAAAGAAAAAACAAACAGCATTTGTAACCACTGTTCACAAGAACAGCGTCAAAGGTGCTAAAATAAGACCAGACACCTACAGTGCATGGAACAAGTGTTTAGTTTTACTTGATTTGTCTGGCAGAGAAACAGTCGGTGCAGTTGCAATGTGGACAGTACATGAGGAGACAAACTGTTGAACTACATGTGGAAGTATGCTCTTTGTACTTGGATAAAGGAGAAGGCCTAAGAAATTATTCTACATATTCCTATACATACTTTACATAGAAAAACCTATGGGCCAGAGTCTGACTGTGAATCTAAATCATGAACATGCTTACATGTACAGTTTCATGCTGCTGAATAATAGCAGACTGTTTATGCGTGCTTTATTAGATTGACATGGTGTGTGGACATGGGCAGGTGGAGTGTATAATAAAAGGATGCAAAGCCACTTAAAATGGCAAAGAGGTCTCATGAACATGACTTGGAATCACACTAACCTTCAGTGTTAGAAATCTACATCTTCTAGCACGGTGTGAAGCTCTGGAGCAAGTGTAGACTTGTAAATACAGGGATTCATACTAGTGAATGCTGGAATAACACTAAGAGTGTTTTTACATTTCTTTTTTGCCTTGTTACTGTAGTAAGGAGGATTTCGGTTTTGTCGACAACTTCCAAGTAACTCCCAACAGTTATGTTGTGAGTCTAACGCAGTTGGTCTCCAACTGGTGGACTTGCAGTTTGATCATCTTGGCAGAGGTGTGTCGATCCTGACGGTAGCTGCATCTTATCCAATCTGGTGAAAGCAGACAAAGTGAGAACAGATGTTAGATGCTGGGTTGTGGCAGCAGGCGGAGCACATAGCATTGCTCAGCATATAGTTGCAAAAATATTACACTTTATCTTAAAAAAAAAACAGAAAATGACTACATCCAACTATTTTGGATTGTTATTTTAAACAATTGATCAAACAATTGATTGTCTTGTGGTGGACTGGAGACAGAAGAGAGATCAAGACCTCTCAATTTGTGATGTGTCTATTTAATAGAAAAAAAAGTTTTGTTGACAAAAATAAAAAAAAATGTTTGCTGGAAAAAGACTGGACCAGGCCTGAGAAGGGCTTTACCAGACCTGCTAGACTTTTAGTCCCCTGGTCCTACCTGGTTTTGCTTTTAGCAGATGCTGAGACCCTGCTTTGTTTAGTTTAGTTTGTTTAGTTTTCAGGCTGTACTTAAAAAAACCTAAGATGCCTAAAGAAAGTGTTCAATAGCTGTGATATGCACACTCTCACCATGGAAGCTTGAAACCTGTGTGTCCTCACTCTAGGATTCTTAATGATGAAGTTAACTGTACTCCAACAGACATTCAGTGAGATGGAAATGTTCTTGTATCAATCCCATGCCTTTAAATCTTTGTTCTCCATTTAACTCATCATGCAACTTCCTAAACCACCTGGATGCACCAGTGATTATTTAAGTAAGTTACGGAGCTAGATACGTCTGCAATCACTTTTTATGTTTAAATTATCATCATAATATGTTTAACTCATTTATATTACTTTGCTAATATTTGGATCCAAATTAAATCTACCCAGATTTAAAGGTGAATACTTACAATGAGGGTGAAGCATATATAGCATGTTTTCATGTCTGCTTGATTACATTTTGCATCTGCATTGATCTGATCCTTTGCTTGTGGAGTCTTCCTTATGCCTTGTGTGTAAATCTTTGGTCTTACTGGGTAACTGCACAACCTGGATTTTCTGTGTTTTAAGTGATTCTTTAGTACATGTACTCCTGTTTATGAAGTAGTGTAAAATACTGATTTCTGATACAGGTTATATAAATAAAATCTGTTTAAATTAATCAAATGACAGCTCAAGTAAGAAATTCATTATTTTCAGTGACATTTTGCAGGTGAGTCAGACCTCTCAGCGCTTCTGTTGGTTTCTGCCACTTAATCAAAAGAAAGTTGTGATGCAGGTTGTATTTTCTTCATGCAGAGCTCAGTAAAAATACTTAAATTACTTCACAAATTTAAATGCATGTTATACTGTAGCTTTAATGTGAACTGTATTATTAGGCAATATACTATAAGTAGAACACAAATGATATATACTAATACTAATGGAACCTCAGTACAACAAGAAGCCAAAAACACAAAACAAAAAATAAATAATAAACAATATGAGTAGATAATAATTATGGTTTCTTATGCTCCACATCATTTATATCTTCTAACAGAGGTGTAAGTTATTCATGGAAACATCGCAGGCAGACTGGTCTAGTCTTATTTAAATCATGACACAGACAAGTAGTGAACTGAAGATGAATAAACTATAATGTTAGTAAATTATTTGGCAGTGATGACTGACCAATGGTCTAGGGTACAAATACATAACACACATATACAATACAGTATAAGGTCACTTCCTAAAGTATGCAGAAAAGTAAGGTCACACCATGATGTCCATATAAAGCATTAGACTACTACACCAACTGTATCCCAGCAGGAACAGTAAATTAACATATACAAACACACATTTGAGTCATAAATTAAGGATAAGCCTGTCACCTACCACCTCTGCAGAGCAATCTTGTCTGAAGAAACATGCTGCCTGTGTTTACATTTTGTCAGGGTTTTACTAGGCCTATATTTGACAGCTGTGACAGAACTGTCACATAAACAACTGCACATAATACAGCGTATCCAATGTTTATGAGCAATAGATAATTGGCTCAGTCTTAATAAAAGCAGGTAAATTGTTTCTTTTTTTTCTCCACACATTTCTTCTAAAATGTTCAAGTCGACAAGGACGAGGGCATTAATGTGCACTAACAAGCTGTCATCCACATTTATGTCAGATCTTCTTGCGGTTTAATATATTTTACTAGACTCAAGCAAGTAGTAAGTGCAATGTGAATTAACAGCTGGTTTGAGTGCAGCCAAATGTCACATTTGGTACTACTGTGCATAGAGTGATCTGTTCAGATGCATCAAAACAACACGAAGCTTGTCAGGTGATAGGTTTGTAGTGGCCTGTAATACAAATGAAAACATCAGTGTGAGGTCTGAACCTGTATACGAGATTTCAACCACAAATCTCGAAGTTGAGTCATAGCAACTGGACTTTCTTCTTGTTAGGTCAAATTATTCAAGTAGCTTCTTCAGTCTCAAGATAGTTGGTTAGAGCCCCAAAAACCTAAGGAGCCTGAATAGGCTCTTTAGGTGAAACAATGGAAGGCAATCTTGCAAAGGATGTAATAGCAGCCTTATCACAAGCTCACATGCAGTTTAATAGATGTGGTTAGGAGATGCTCCAGTGTAGTGGAGATGTTTAATTACAGTTTTTTCCTTTCAGTTATCCTCCACTGCACCTCATAGAATTCCTTGTGTATCATGACTGATATTATAAACCAAATGACAGACTGAATTGATTTAATTGTATAATCACAAGAAAACATAATGACAATTCTTGATTTTTGTTCATGAATGTGTTCTCGCCATAGGCACAAATATCAACAATTTATTTGGATATGTGTTTCATGTGTTTATTGAAGACACCCATTAGACATACAGAATGGTGATGGAAGAGTAAGTGCTGAAAACCAGGATATAAACACATACAAAAGTTGGAGACCTTTTTTTTTTTAAAGCAGAATTACTTTCAAGTCCAAGGCATAAAATTCAAGATTGCAGCTATAAAAGAGAAGACTTCAAAGTGATATGTCTCCCACCTTATATGTTGTAATGTGATATTTCTTGTGTAGTATCATCATGCTTGCAGTAATCAAGTGTATTCTAACATGTAGGGAGAGAGCTATGGCTCTGACTCCAAGGAAGGTCATCTCTATCTTTCTGTATAAGCCACATAAATCATGTATGCGCACACCCAGTTGAGCTCTGGCTCACCTGCTTTGCACCCTAACACCCACCCCCATACCGTGGCCCAGATAAACACGGGCACAGATGAACTCTTCAGGTTATCCCCTTGATTCCCTTGGGTACACGTCAGGGAGATTACACCATCAATGAATATGCAAAAAGGCACAGGGAGCAGTGACAGGAATGTGGCACTAGGCAGATAGTGGCACACTCTGCTAATATTTCAGCACATAATGATGTCATGGCGATGCTTGATCACTGAACAATTGACTCACTGTGACTGGTGGTCTAGCTGCTGCTTTTCTTATCATAGAGGTCAAACACACTGGAACACAAAGTACAATGTTGCTGGGAGTGACTGAAGAAGGAAAATAGCACAAAAGATACAACAAACTGCTGCAAAGATACAACTAACTGAGAATAAAGTGGGATAATGGTATTATCAGGAATTAGTGAGTCTTTTAACTCTCTTTTGAAGGGTTTCACAGAGGCATGTCATTGGCCCAGAGGGAGAAGGGGGTCTCTAAGTTAGTCCACACAAATGAGTGCAGTGACGCCTAGGAACACCAGTCCCAGTCCACACAGAGCCAGAGCATTGATCAAGCTTGTGTCTGAATGAACTGGGAAGGCAACAGTGATATCGCCTTTCCCCTCCAGAGTTATTTATCCACAGACTCACTTACAAGTCTGTAAGCAGGAGGTCTCAACAGCATGTGGCTTGGACTGATGATAACAAAAATGATTGTATCTGTTTTATCACAAGAGAAAATGAAAAGTCTGTTTTCTTGCACATGTTTCTCAAAAGTCTTAAAGTTCAAACCAGCAAACCCAGTCTGGCTTCCACACAAAGCCGGGATACTAACATTTAGCTGTATATAGTCACTGAGCTCAGTAAAAGTATAATATCTGTATACAATTAAAATATCTAATTACAAATAAAAGTAGAAGTTATTATCCATAAGATGTCAGTCCTAGTTCGCTTGTGGTTACCGGTGGCATCAAGTACACTTTAATACTGTTTAATATAGTTTAATAATACTGACTGCAGAATATTCCCACATATATTAGAAATACAAAACAAGTAACTCAGCACTGTCTCCTGAAAATGAGGTTCTTACACAACTAAACTACATTCCCAAATATGTTTTGGTGGCAAACATAATAACATTATGATTATGTTGTGATGAAACTCTTTTTTTAAATGAATGAAATGCTATATTTATTAATAGAAAGCAAGTCACTGGGTTAGGGTTAGGGGGTTGAAGGTGGGCATATAATGTGCAGGAAATTCTAAACCCTAACCCAAGTTCACTTCCACTGTCACGTGTAGGGTTGGTTTTAAGCAACAAAACCACTCTGGAAAAGGTTTAGTTTAGTTTAATGAATGTGTGTGAACTGTGAACTGCCGTTTATGTTAACTGTCAACACATTGTCATTATGGTAACAGAAAATGTAATTCAGTTGCAATTACTTTCCTCCAAAAACACATTTGTGACTGCAAATGTAAAAGCTGGGTACCTTGTTGAGGAGCTGGAGGTGTGCACTTATTCAGCTGGTCATAAAACAGCTGAACTGTGGCTGTTCCTCGTTCAACCATTTACTGCAATATTTAATAATTTTGTTTTGATAAAAATCATGAAAATGGCTGTTGTTTCTTCTACTTGATCATTGTGGATGATCATTACCCTCACTGACAAATATCACATCACATCACATTTCCTATGGCTGCTTCACAATAAAATGAATTTTCCATTTACATGCTTTTCAATATAAACCTAACATAGCAGGAAATGTTGGGTTTTATTTAAAGCAGCTTTGATTAGGCTGTAATCACTGAGATAAAACTTCAAACAATACAACACACATTCATTATGTGAATACCTTGTGTATTACAAAATTTATTAGAGACATCCTCAGTTGATCCTAAAGATTGTTATTGATGCAGCTCCAGACATCTTGTTATTAATCATACTGGCTAAAATAAAGCTGTTCAAAATCCTTTTTTTATTGCAACTCTTACTTAATCTTAATTCTGTGAATAAAGTGACAACAGGCCAAAAATAAACTCATCTGTTGGCTCTCTTGGCATTCAGTGTCTGTTTCAGGAGTTACATTCTGTATGTCAAACTAGAGCAAGTATTTTGTAGGAAATAATGAACTATAATTAGTGTAGTGTAATTAAGTTAGTAGTTAAGTAGTTAGGTAGTTAAGTTAATACAGCTGTTATTAGTATCAGATAAACGTTTACTGAACAATTCAGTAAATGAACTGTCAGAAAGGACTCAAATCAAGGCCAGAAGTGTTTAAATACTTTGACATACTTTATTGATCCCTTTGGGGAAATTGTTGTTCGGACAGCTGCAGTAGTGGACGGTGCTTTGCCAAAGGACACCTAGGCATGTAGCCAGGATGAACCTGGAGTTGAACCATACATTGATCAGTTAATTTGATGTGGCATACAGATTGGTTGGTTTGTAGACCTAGGTGATAGCAGTAGTCACATTACAAGACAGTCATTCTAACTTTCTGACACTGACAGAATTTTGTCCCAGGCTATAGTACCTTTTTGAATGCTAGACGATGACAGTGGTCACCTTTAAACATGATATCTGAACAGTTCAAAACTGCACAGTGTACTCATGCTTTTACCCTAGAACCACTGCCAGCAAAAAAAGCGCCTTTGCTCTTTTTAAAAGCAATAGTGAACAGATGCCTATTTTTTTCTGTCTTGTAAAAAATATCCAACAAACACTTTGTTTACTCCACAACCATTAAAAATCATTGGATGTATTCCAAAAATGTCTCATCTGCTAAAGTGACGAGTAGCCTCTTTAACCTTGAGTATTAATATCCTGCCCCCTGCTAATGCCTATCAAACATACTTGACCTGTCACTGAGATAGACTGCCTCTATGATTAATCTATGCCTCTTGTCTTGTGGATTAAGAATTCAAAGGCCGCAGTGCTAACCATTATCCCCAGGCCATGTTCTAATATTGGAGTTTTGGAGCATTGTCTCATTCACATATCCTGCTTCTTTCTTTCTCTCCCACTCAATCTCACATGAACACGTACACACAGCAGTCCAGGGACATGGAAACAAATCCATCATCCCTCTATATTATAGGCAAATGTACCATAAGAAATAAAGTCATACATAAACATCCCTGATTAAAACATTTAAAACAATATATAGGTTAACATTACCCTGATAAGACATAACATTACATTTATTGTGCTGAATAACTGGAATTAGATCAAGAATATTCGAAGAATGATGGTGGTTGGATTTTAGTAGTTGGCAGTGAAAGTGGAAGTTGGACTAACCAGTTGCTCTGTAATTGAACCGCTGCCATATGACGATTTTTGGAACAAATTCTGACCTCACCTGAATGTATGTTGATTTTCTTTGATATAACACATTTATGCTGTGTTCCTGGACAATCTCAAAGATAATTTGTGGTGAAACAAGAGTCTACAGTCATTTGCTAATTAGAGCTTAACTTCACTCCAGCTGAGTCTTATTGCAATGTTCTTAATTTGGCCATAGACCAGAAAATTGGGAAAATTGAAATTTGGCCTGATGATGATGCTGGTTGAAAAGTCAGTGGGATACCAGTGTTGTCAGTTCATCCTGAGGACAACATGAATATTTGAAACACGCTTCATGACCATTCCTCCAATAGTTCTGAAAGATGACAGAAATGTCAACCTCATGGTGGTTCCTCAGGAAAATATAGGGGACCACTACTTGACAGGATTCTTTTTTGTTTGTTTGTTTGTTTGTTTTGGTTTGTTTGCTTTATTTGTATGTAGGTATGTATGTATGTATGAAAATAACTTGGATTTAACAGTATTAATGTGTCAATCACCTGACTTGTGCTGTTCAGAGATGTCTTTGTGGACCTGCTTTGGGGGTTCTTTTGTTATGGATACTGATCCACCATTAACTGGAATTTCTATACTATACTATACTCAGGTAATCTCCACTTAACTAACTGTGCGACTTCTTCAACCAACTGGCTGCACCGTCATCTATAAGGTGAGTTACTTTAGGGTTGTGAATACCTGTGCTTCTTTTTGATCATTTTACATTTGGTGTAGATATTTTACTTTTTTAGTTTCCAGACTGGTGCCCTATGACTTTTATTTCAAATTGATCACCTTCAATAACCTTGTTTTACTAAATCCTTGAAGTCAGCCTGTAAAAAGGTTGTCCAAGGTCATGAGAGCTTTTATATTTTTGGAAAAATATATATATTTTTATACATCAAATTTTTCTAATTAACTCATTTAATTAGCTTTCTCAGCAGCTCTATGATTGCAGGCTCTACTGACTTTCTGTCCCTAGCTACTGAACACTGATCCATCTCTCCTCAGTATTGTCTATGATAATTACTGGTTGTGCATGTTTGTTTAGCCTTTTGTCTTCACTGAAAAGGGTAGATGAGGGAGAAAGAGACCCAGACAGGGAGGGAAAGAAAGAAAAGGCTGTAACTATTAATTCCCCAGGGTCCTACATCACCCTGCATTGGCATTTCATTGAAATATTAAAGGTGAGGTAGCTCCACAGCGATGTATTCTAAAGGCTGTCACTCTGATCACAAAGGCACTGAAGTGAGTAGGGGATAGAGAGGAAGAGCAAGAGGAAGCAGAGAACTGTGTGTGTGTGTGTGTGTGTGTGTGTGTGTGTGTTTGTGTGTGTGTAGATGACAGCTGGGAAAGTCACAAAGCAACAAGCAATCATAATTTTAACTCAGTACTGAGAGAATGGTCTGAGCAGGACAAGTCGTACAGCGATGAGGTGAAGATTGTCGGGAAGCCGTGTGTTGAGAGAGGTTGAGATACAAACAGGGAATGTAAAACACAGGTACATTCAACTGAGATTCAGTTGTTGATTTTTAAAATTATTTATTTGATTTTTTTATGGCAGTGGAGCAGGCAAAGTGGAGCATGCTGCTTATCCCTACGCCCATTACGTTGGGTCTGGTTTGTAGGGGAAGGACTGGCAATCAACCCACTGGAGGCAATGTTGTGTTTGTTTTTTTTTTTAACCCCACTTTCCACTCTTTGTAGAATGTACAATGCACTCTGCACTGCAAAGTTCCCATAACTGCTACTGTAACTTTACTCTTGGCATGGTGAAAATGTAGACAGCAATGTGCTACCCCCATCATGCAAAGTGTTGAGAGCTGACTTTTTCACCTGCCACTTTGACTGACAGAGAGTCACAGAGACTACATGAGGGAGTCACACTAATACCCAGTTCCAAGCCCACTGTGTAGGATAACATCCTTCACTGGCTTCTCAACCTAGACATGGGCAGTTGCAAAAGTGTTTGGTGTGGTGGATAGAAACTGAATTCAAGTGCCGCTGCATCCCATGTAGTACAGCTAGTGGCATCTCAATTTAAGGTTAAAGTGGTTAGATTATCAGACTTCGTTGCTGTAGTCTGTGTGACTTATAAAACCAACCTTACAAAGTACTGTCCATTAGCATGAAACTGCTTAGTTCTATTATACTAACTTTTTCCATTGTCAAACCTACCATCATTACATCCATAGGGCTCTGTTACCCATACTTCCTAATTAACAGGGTCAATTAGGTATTTTTTCCAACTCAGACTCACAGACCTTGGTTCATTTTCTGTGAAGAATATATATCAGAAGACATTTTTGTTGACCACACATTGCAGACATTTATATTACATACAGGATTGTTCTGGTCCACTGGACCTGGGGCTAATAAAAGTATGGAAATTGTAGATCCTGTGTACCTTCACTTTGTCCCCTTTCTGTCTAGACCTGCTGTTAGTATGTGTGTGTGAGAGAGAGTGTGAGTTTTGTGTTTTGAACCTGTCGTTTTGGCAAAAAACATAGTTGGAAAATTCAAGCAGTGAAACTTGTCTGCTCTCACATTCCCTCACATTTAACCCTCTGTCTTGCAGGAGCCAATCTTTATTTGCTCATACTCTATTCTAAATAGATATTGTGAAGGACAAAATTAACCATATATGCTGTTTAGATTGCTTTTAATCAAGATAAAGTAAAAATAAGTTGACATTTTATCATACAATTGTTTGATTTTGTTGCAAAAACACAAAAATGCAGCAGGTCCACCAGACGCACGAACACTGGCTGAATAACAAAACAAACTAACGTGACCCCTGCACACCTGCAACCTGCATATAGATACTGCATATATGTATGGATGGATGTACTCAGGTATGGATGTCCTGCTACTTGAGCTATTTGACACATTTCTGGATGCAGACTAAACAGACTGAACACTTGCGAGTGCCCTGTGTTGTTTAATCTAACTAGATGCATTTTATCATATGAACACTCTTGGCTATTCATTGCGGCTGAAACACATCATTCATAATTTACAAAGTGCAAATGAGCTTTTATTGATTATGATTGTATACATCTTGAATGCATTAGTAAATCAATATTTTAATACTGTTGTGAGTAGTAGTTTGGAATGTGCCTAATTAGGTTCATTAAATGTAAGCAGCTAATTAGCTTTCTGAGGAAGTCAGTTGTTGCATTTGAGAGAAATATCACCTGCCTCTGGTTTAGTTTTAATTGCTTTCTGGAAACTGTTTAACCAAGGCAGGCACACAGTCAGCACTTGAAATAATGTGACTTTATTTAGTCTTTAATCAGTTTTTCAGATCAGATATGAGCTTGTGGATACATGAGAAAGGAATGTGAAATTATCAGCTTTATATATTCAGCCAAAGTGTAGCAGAAAGTGCAGATTGATATTGCAAGTAAATACTACTACATACTGTGTTCTACTCAATACAAAAAGGCAGACAGCCACCTATAGAGCACTGCAACATCTTGGCAGTACTACCTCAGTAGACTCTGGCTCCAGAAGACCATGACAATGTGGTAGAAACAAGCGAATTATCCCACCTTGAGTGTTTTTGATATGTAAGGCAGACTGACCTGAATACATTTGCTTTTATGATGCAAGCTGCAGCACGTCTTTGAATTCAGCCCTTTAATGCATGCCATTTTTGGTTCTGATCATGTCATGGTGAACCAGCTATGGGGACTGCAAAACCTCATACGTGAAACAACTATTTTTAGCTTTCCTCTCTTTTTGGTGTGCTCTTTTTGTTAGCACCTCACAACAGCAGTATTATCAACATGACCGTACCTCTGCAGCGTAAATAACACAAGCCAGATCATCACGGTTCGGATTGATAGTAAATAGTAGAGGGGGCCATAAATTTGTCACCGCTTGGACAGAGATAGGGCACATTACCTTCAGAGGAAGCATATTTCACCCTTCCCTGGGGCTGATGAAATGCGGAGCACAGGGGCAACACAGCATCAGTAAGTGAGGCCTTCTTTATGGCCTGATTAAGTCATCTGATGCTAGCTATAGAGTTAGCCGTACAGCTTTTATTACACCTCCCAGTGTGTCGCTGATGCAATCATCCAGGAGGACTATGAAGGTAAAGCAGCATTGGAATAGCTCAAGTAATGTGATGTGGACAGTCATTCCTCTTCTTTTTTATGTCAGCCATTTTAACTTCTTATGCACTACTACTGCTGAGTTCGAGCCTTTTCTTCAAACATTTATAGTCTGATTATGTTGACGCCTAGTTTATCTTTTCCATCTGCAGAACTGTTACGGTGTTGCTTTGGGAAATTGTGTCATAAGCAGTCATTCAGTGTTACTGAGAAACAATTTGTTTGAATATATGGAACAGTAGTTGTTTGCTTAAATATTAGGTTTGTTTAAAAAAAAAAAGTGTATAGGAAGTAAAAGCACTGGAAGGATACAGAAATGTTTTTCTTTTCATAAAATAATTTAACAATAATACCAACTGACTACCTGATTTTAATAGATTTTTTAATGCTGGAAGTAATTCATGGGTTAAAGGAGTTAAAGTTTCTCTTTACATTCAGTAGTTGTCTTCAGAGTACACTGTGAACAGTACAAGTATGTCATTTGTCAGTACTCCTTTCTAATAAAGGAAAATACAAAGTCAATCTTTAAAAGCAGCATTTGCTGCCTTATTATTCTATTGTTAAATTTTCAAGTCATTATTATCATCAGTTGTCAGAGCAACAACTTTAACGTGTTTATCATCATTGTGCATGTGGATGATACAAATCCAACAGGCCCCACATGTAAAACCTGTGCTCAACAGCACCGCTAGTGGCCATAAATTCCATTGGCTAGCTTTGAGACTTTCTCTGTGCCTTTAGTAAAAAAAAAAAAAAGAATATAATCTGTCAGCATTTCATGCTTAATGTGCCAATGCCAGCAAATCTCAAATCCCTTGTTTTGTGTTATAAAGCGGTATTCCCTCCAAATCTGTCCTGGTGTCATACAGTGAGTAATGGGCCTGATTCACTTCCCCTTTTTAAACAGTAACTATGGTAATACTTCAATGTGTTCAAACGCTACACATGAAGCTTTAAATAAACATTTTTCAAATAATTACCCTGGAAGCTGTGCACATTAAGAGTAAGCAGATGCTCAAATGATTGAGGAGTTATCCACACCCATTCATCTTAGTGCAGAGATGAGTAGGCATCACATTACTATAATGCACCTTCCTCTTATGAAAAGTTAAAAATCAATAGTTTTAAATGATACTGTGAGGTGATATCGAGTTCTCTCCTTGTACTGTATACAGTATGTGTGATCAAACCAAGTGCACCTTCCATCCCGGGGGTTTGCAAAAGGAACGTGTGTGTGTGTGTGTGTGTGTGTGTGTGTGTGTGTGTGTGTGTGTGTGTGTGTGTGTGCCATGCAGTATTTGCAAACCAGGAGCACTTTGGCCCTCAGTCTGTGTGTCCAGACTCACAGGCTCCGGACAAGAAAGGGCCAGTGGCTCCATCAAGCAAAAATATTTACAGCCCAGTTAACCCTTACCCATAAGTGTTGTTATCATGTATAACAGTCAAGCTTTTAATACAGTCTACAATCTTGTTACCTGTTTGAGGTCATACTGTACATTATATGTACGCCAGTCCACACCTGCAGTGCAATATAACAAAATATTAAATGATCTATAATTGTGTCATGTTACAATGAGTGTATATTACATATGATATATTGTATTGTTAATTTTAGGTGTATGATGGTAATAGGGTGGACAGACTACAGTGAAAAGTACAACCTGTACATTAGTGACCATTACCATATAAGAACCATCAAACCACAGCTTTCTCAGTTTTGACCTGGGTTGTGTCCAGTGTTACATGTGTGTATGATAATTATCACAATTCTAAGATAATTTAGTCCTTTATAAGATAAACAAAGGCAAGATAACCTCAGCATGAGCTGTTTGCTGAGCCTGTCAGTAATGTGTTAAGGAAAGCTGATGCTACCAATAATTATTCAGTTCAGTGCCTGCTGACATTTCCTAAGAGAGCCACTGTCACCACTCAAGTTATTTGTGGTGAGACCATCATTTGATTTGGTTTGCTACATGGTATTCTGGTCAACTTGATAAGCACTCACTGCCAGTGATATCAGCTTCTATTCCCTTGAAACAAAATCATTCTCAAGGCTTTGTACGACTACTTGGTTTGAGGGATATGGCAACACTGTTTTTTCTAATGCAACATGGCTCCACTGGATGAACAAGTTAGAAACCAGATTGTGAGATGTGATAAAGATGGAGAGGGAACATGAGCATCAGTAGCAAGTCAACATACGCGTAAACACAGTTGCAAGGGGATTCAGAAGATGTGAGATGACTGGTTGTCTCTGTGATTTATTCAGACATATTCTCTAGTGCTGAAACCATTAGCTGATCTGTCATTGGTTCACACTGTTTCTAATGTATAGTATGGCTTAATGCAGAGGATTAATTTTGTTCAAATGCATGTGAGGACGGAAAAATGACAAAGAAACCATAGGTATTAAAGCTCTATGCCATTTATTTCAGCTTAGAATAAACATAAAAGCATTCACCTCTTCCACCCCTGCCCGCATCTGAGCTTTGAATATTCAAGGTCCATTTCTACCCAAGCTTTGTGACAGCCATACTATTTACACAACCTCATATTGAAACACAGACAGTTTGTGGTTCTGACATGGCATAAGAATTATCTGTGGAAACTGGTGTTTCAGGGACTGATCAAACTGTTTAAAGTACTGCATCCAATCAGACGAAGAAAACCAGAAGCACAGCGAAACTGCAAAGGTAACTAGGTTAACTATGACTTGTCCAAGTATTTCCACAGATTTGAATCCAGTAGAGTAAATATGGATCTAGATGAAAAAAAATCACCAGAGAACCAAAGAACATCTTTTCACAGATTTGTTCATGCTACTTTCCATGTCCAGGTACAACACAATTACTGAGTTTACAATACACATCTACTGTGCACCCATGCGCATGTGGTTTTGCATGAGCACACACATGGCCTGACTTTCTGTAATGCTGGATCATGGAGCTGTTTACGTGTAAGAGTTTAAAATGGTGAGGCATCACAAATCTTTCCCCGCTGTACATTTTGGCAGGAGAGAACAGATGGTGAGGCAGAACCATCTGACAGACCTGTTTGTGTTTTTCAAATCATGATATTCTGTATAGCATGCTCCTTAATCATTTTATAACCACCCCCTCTCTGTTTTCATCTGTTTGTGTCTCTTCCTGTCTTTCTCTCTCCGTTTCCCTCTCTATCCCCTCACTTTTCTGCCTTGCTTATTATCATCTCAGTATGTGCCAGACTTTATCTAATCCTCATGCCGCTCCTCGCTCTCCTTGTTCTAGCCCTCAATAGGCTGCACTGCTTTCCCAAGATACTTCAAATAAGGAGAATTTGGTTTCATATTCGATAACTGATTATATTTTACACCCGAACCACTCATAATGTTGACGACATAGCGAGGAGGTTTAACAGCAGCACAGGAGCGTAACAAAATGCTTCAGAAAAAAGCTTGAATTTGGCACAAGTGCCTCAGAAATGACAAACCATGTACAGTGTCTCAGCGTGGTATTATTCAGTAGCTGCACTCTTTGTTGGTTCATCTCACGCTTCTGCGTTCATTGGCAGTATTATATCAGATTTGTGAGTACACAGAGAAACACTGTGTATATGTCTCGCTTACAACTGTGGTATCAATATGGTTTGGTTACATTAAAGCACCTTATATTATTATTGGTCATAATAATTTAGAGTTGTAACTCACAGGAGGAAAGGTTCATTTTTATCCTGCTGGGTGCTAATATTCATCTTTCTGCATCTTTTACAGTACAGTTAGTGAATCCTAAATGGAAAACATAAAAGTTGCACTTTACCATTTTTCTGCGTTAATAATTAGCTATTGTATGTATCCTCCTTTTGATTAAAATAAGTTGCTTCTCAATTTAACTGTCCTAAATTCCAAAACATTCAGAAATTATTTCACTACTCACATCATCACATGAATACTTCATGCAACTGGGAAATATTTCAACTAAAATCTATGCAAACAGGATGTCAAATATTGACACTGTATCAATACCATAAATCCATTGTCAAAACCTATGACATCTTGTGGATACACACATGATTTCCTTTTGTGTCAGTATGTGAGGCACACTTTTTTTTTCTCAGGAAAATGGTTTTAAGATATTTTGCTCTTGTATTTTTGATTCCAGTGACATCAGACATTATAATCAAATTATAGCAACGATATCTGGGAGGACAGTACTGTATTGTATTTTGGCTGAACTGACCCTTTAAGAGGAAAGCAGCAGTAGAGCACTAAGGGCTCCAGATTTGTACTTTTAGCAGTGCTTATTTCTTGCAAATGCAAAGCCATATTAATGTCTGTGGCCTCTGTTGCCATATCACAGTAAGCAGGAAATCTTTCCCCATTGCCTCTCCCCTGGTGGCCTTGGTTGGTGGTTTAATTTTGTTGAAGTCTTGGCAGATTACCGCTACCTCAGTGCTGCTGTCATGGAGAATGCAGCCCAAGCGGGCAGTGAGCGGGGAGCCGGCACATTGATAAGGACAACTGCTTTTGGGAGATTTCCCTGGAGAGAACAGTGAGACAGGACTGGCGGAGACATGGTGGACGTCAGGTGAAAACACCAGGACCACCGTCACTGAGGCACACTGACTGGTATTCAAGTTCTCCTTATTATCTGATAGGGAGCTTACAAACTGGGAGGCCATCAACTTTTGTTGGCAGACCCACAGGGCTTAGGGGTTGCATTCTGATTGGATTCACTGGCCCAGGCACAAAAAGATCAGCAACCAGATTGATAAAAAAAAAAAAAATTAAGTCTCTATAGTTCGCACTTCCCAGTAGTTTTTTTTTTTTTTTTTTACGTCAAAGGACAGATAACAGAAACAAGGAACAAAAAGGTATTGACAACAATGAGCTTTTATATTCACTAACAGCAACACGGGGAAAGAGCACCATAAAATTAATTATTTTTACTTTACATGAGAAAATACATGCTTTAAAAGGCTCACTAGGGAACAGTTTGTTCTACAATGAAAGCAGTAAAAATGACATTTCTTTCAATGGGTTCACTCACTGAAAACACTCCCTGAGGCATAGCAACTAGGCTCCACCATTTATCTTAAACTCTCATTTCCATCTCGTCTTTTTGTTTACCCAAAACAAAGAACTTAAAACAAAATTGCATTTCCATAAAGCGGCGAGAAAAGTGCCAGCCAGAAACTATGATCGCTTTACTTTTCATTGCGAATGCCAGGCAGCAGCGTGGGCCTTCGCCTGAGAGCGCCACCGATGCTCTTTTCCAAGTTCCCACTGGGTTTCCTTGACAGAAGTGGAGAGACGAGTGACTTTGATGAGGAAATATTTCCCTCTTTGTGCGGGTGTTCAGAGGCAGCAGAAACTTGACACAATGTTTGTGTATGTGTATGTAAGGATTCATGCAGCGAAAAGATGCACATTTCTGAATATGCAGTCTTTCAGAAACTGGTCCTGTCATGAATTAGAGCCATCTGTTTAGGTGTAGTTTTTGAGGTGGGCTAGAATGCTGATAAAAAGCTCTCCACCTACATCAGAGGTCACCTACAACTTAGTTTTCATCATCACTGCATAATGTGGTGTGATAAGCTGTAGTAGAAATGTGTTATATTAGGGAAAAATACATTATAGTAGGAATGGATGCAGGCACCATGCTCCTGATTCTATTTCATTCATAAACGTCACATTAGATTAATTTTGATATAACTCTTGATGAAGCAATTACATCAGAAACAGCAAATATCAGTGTTGTGTATGTATGTATGTATTCTGAGAACTTCAAATCTTTTAGTCTATTGTTGCATTATTCTTCTATATTTCATCCTTAAGTCGTAGCGCAGTGCATTATCTTAGAGGTGTTTCTAACAGAATTATCACATGACAGCCTTGTAAATGTAGAATTCATAGCAATACACATAATCGAAAAAAAGAATCATTAAAACTGTCTTTTATTGTTAAAAGACTGAATTCATGGGCCTGCTGACTGATAAACGTAATGCAGCTCACAATGGTTCAGAGAGTCGTCCATACTTCATGCTGATGACCGGTTATTCACCAGCAGTCCACCAACTTGCAGGACTGATCTTCCTGCTCGTTTTATTGCGCTAATGAATGGCTGCTCATTAGTGTCAGAAAAGGTTGGACTTACATGATGAGTCTCAGGGCAAGCTGGTGTACAATACATTTTAGGACTGACCGAGGATGCTGCAGGTTTCACTTCAATCTGGTCAAGTACACGCTGAATGCTACGGCTAACCAGTATACAGTGCATGTAGATTAGGTTGTACTGCATGTGTCTCAGGCTTTATGTTTAATAATCTCTGATCCTGTGGGTTCTGAAGTTAGCACAGCTTGTGGACTGAGATTTGCTCTCCCTGCATTCTAAGATGTTTCAGGCTTGATTGGTATTCATGTAAGCCGTTGTCTTAATGCACAGAGGCTTCTGCGGACAGTGTTTTGAGGGAGTTGATTGTTTCACACACTGTACTGTCAAGAGGAAATAATCTTCCTACTATGTCTAAAAGCTTAGCTTTTTTTCAAGTTATTTATGGCTTTTTCAGGTGTTGCACTTTCATGCTGCTTTCTTTTGGGCATGACGTTATCACAGCTTTATGTAACAGCATTTGCAAAATCCTCTCAGGTGAGGACACACCAGTTTCCACACTGGTCTAAATGGATAATAACCTCAAATATTGTCATAACTGACATATTGCCAGCCGCGCCGAGTCCCGTTTTTTTATATCCCATGTTAAGTATTGGTGCGATGCATCACTATCACAGGCTGCAGGTTCCTTTGGCAATTGCCTGCTAGCAAGTCGACGCCCACGTATCACCTCAGCACGATCAGTCAGTTTTCTACCGTGGCAATATTGTGCAAACAGCTCAGCGTGTACTGTCTTCTCTGGTAGGCATCCCCATTCACATACAGATGTTTTGTGTCAATACAAAACAATAAATCACAGCTATTCTTCTGATTGTTTCTAAAATGTTTGGTCTCCTTTGCGGTTAATCACGTATAAATAACGGATGTGTACCCATACTTGTCCTGACAAGATATGTGCCAGATGTTCTATCTGAATGTCGTTGATGACTGATGAATAATATGTGGAAGTGCAGCTAACCTTGGCCTGTTTGTAACTGAAGAAGACCTTTGAAACATTACTAGTCTTTTAAGTCCTCTGCTTTCCAACATTTGTGAATAAATATTGAATCATCCTTCAAGGCTGGTATATTACACACATGTCATAGGGAGACTATTTCAGTCCTCCTCCCCATTTGACACTGATCTGGGGCATTTTATCAGGGGCAGGGGAGAGAATGGAGACATTAATGGGTGCTGTAATTGCAGGGCAAGGCTAAAATAGAAAGATGAGTGGGAAAAAAGACAAAATCAGACAAAAATAGTAAAGTGCTGCTGCTGTAAAAGATACCCCAGAAAGAATCTGAATACATCTCAGCACAAAATGTTTGACAAATCACAACCAGGACCCAGGGCAACGCTTTGGAAATTAACATATGGGTTGGGGTGGGGTATTGATCCTGTGCTGCCTTACTGTGCCTGTGTGGACTTATACTACTTATGAGTGAGAGATTTTACACAAAATATTGTTTGGCTCTAGTATAGTTTGTTGGTGTGCCTGGTGACATTTTTGTATTTCCACCAGCTTCATGAAATCTTTTTACTAATAATAAAAGCATTTGGCCTGCTGGTCTCTGTCTGTTTATCCAATTACATCTACAGTTCTGTTAATATTATGATCATCTAAAGACAAAAGCACATCCTATTACTTTTACTCAGTGTCTCCAACTGTGATAGTTGGCAGTGCTGCCATTGATTTTCACAACCAGACAATTCTAAAAAGTGTACCACCTGAGAAAGTAATTAAGAACCCTCTAAATATTTTTTTTGTGCAGTCAATTACATTTTTTTTGACAAATCTTGTAAAAGTAGAATTCATGACAATACACTAAAATACTGAATTCATGGGCCTGCTGAAATGCAGCTCACAAGCGAGAGTCGTTCATACTTCATGCTGATGTTCCTTTTTTTAAAATTCAGAAATACTATCAGATTTGAAGTTCGAACTTCTTTTGGCATTTTGAAGTAATAATTTTTTTCTGGTTATCAGTGGGTTACCTGTCCTACCTACTATGACTCACATGCAAGGTAATAGATAAGAGGAACAAGCAGGAAGTACAGACCTGAACTATCCAGACATCTACAATTACCTGATCAAATTTCCATTGCCACTTCATCCTAGTTAATATTAATAAAAACAACAAACATTTTATGGTCTTGTCACACCAACTTATATGCAGCAAATCTGTATTGCTATAACTTATGTTTATTTTAAGAATAATTGCATTACTGATGTAGTAAATACTCTTTGAAGGGCACCAGAATCAGTACCTTCACCATTTTTGTCAATGTGCTGGTGTTTTTCTTTAGACTGATGAATGCTCTATAGATGTACAAAAACAAATTGCATCTTGATATTTTTAAGAATTTCAGGATCTGTCGGTGTGAGGGTGTCGTGGCTGCAAAGAAGAACCAAAGCACAGACTTTAAAAAGGTCTGACTTTACTTGAGACTCCAGATACCAGCTCAAATTACTGTTGTGTACTGTGTTGGGGCTAGGTGTGCAATAGCAGGTTCCATTTTGGATATGGTTCAGCATAATACTGACATTGGTTAGGCCCCATGGCCAAACAAGTAGCAGAAAAATGTGTGGCAATTGTTGTTAACATCTGTTGTTAACAACAAACAAGGATGACCAGCTTAAATGTTCCAATGTCACTGAAGAAACTGAAAAATATGACATTTGTGGAATGACAAGGCCTTACTTTAAATCTTTCTGTGGCATCCAACATATTGAAGTAAGAACTTCACTACCAGGGTTAGGTTTTTGTTTTCACAGTCCAATACCTGCCTCCAAATCCACAAATAGTTAAACATTGGGTATACAGTGGATGTGTGTAATAGGTTACTTACTGTAAAATGTGAGTCTACACAGAGACACACAGGGTGAGGGAGAAATCTCTGGGTAGGTGAAGCCTTTCCTACAGACTTATTTTAACTCCAATACATTGTCAGATATAATGAAGAGATGCATGGTTTAATGACAGCAGCTGTAGTGGGAGTTCAGCTATTCTGACATATAAAATGTCAGTGTAGTCATAACGGAAATTTAGTAAAGACATTCATGCTCCCCAGAGGACCATTGTTGCTGATTTGATGGGGATTCTTGACTTT
Source organism: Anabas testudineus (assembly GCF_900324465.2). Taxonomy (NCBI): domain Eukaryota; kingdom Metazoa; phylum Chordata; class Actinopteri; order Anabantiformes; family Anabantidae; genus Anabas; species Anabas testudineus. The sequence continues at coordinate 31,951,564 of NC_046611.1, forward strand.
TGCAAAATGTTGAAAGGCAGGGACACACCTGGACATTAAGACTGTTTCCAATGTCAGAGATTTTTGTTCCTTGAATGTCTGGAAGAAGCACTCAATGATCAATTGTGAATCGTCAGACGTTTTGGCATAAGACACATAAATGTAGTACACTGGTTGGTCTTATATTGATCATCTCATACACTTTCTGAATTTCACTATGCAAAAACACGCCCTATTGGGGTTTTACAACTTAGCTGTGAGTATCTAAACACCAACAAAGCTTGGAGCAAACCTCAGGATCTTAGCATGGAGTTGTAATACTGTGTCTAACCTAATCATTAATATAATGTACAACAAAACACATGAGGGCTGTAATGTTTCCATCAGCTTTCTACTTCATTAATTTTTTTTGAGCAAATAGGACAATATCACATCTATCATTTCACATGTATGATGCTACTACAAATTATGTTTATCTGCTTGTCATGAATCTTGTTAAACAAGCATGCTTTTGACGTCTTTGTATTTAGTTTGCGTCAAACAGGGACAGCTTCAAAGCCACATCACATCCAATGAGCACAGTCTGTCTGTGAGAAATGCTGTAACCCTGGTTATTTACCAGTGATCTTGAAAATACACAAGGACTGTGTCTTTCCAATAAACCAACACAGAGCACAAATCTTGTATCCTCCCTACTACATCACTGGCTGTGTTCCTCTATGGCAATAAGTGACAGAAAATACACCCATGGAACAAATAAACAACAACAGTTCTTAGTGAGGTGTGATTTGGGTATTGTGTGTCTGTGAAAGGCATTATGCTACAGCATAGGGCAATTCTGTATACGAGCACGACTGCAATTCAAAGCCTGTAAACGCTTTGTGTGGAGTGGATCAGAAGAAGCAAAGCCTAGTCCTTGGATCAAAGCTGCATTAATCCCACCTGCTGATTGCCCTGTAATAATAATGTTTAGATTGGTCCTCTGACAGCAATGCGCTGCCATTACTGCAAGGACTCCAAGCATGACTTTACTTAAACTTAAGACTTTTTAACACTGCATTCATACCAAAATTACATAGTCATGATAAGCTCATAAAAAGAGAAGGTTCTCTTTATGACATAAATCAGATAAATGTATGTGTAGAGCATCAAAGAAAAAGAAATTCAAATATAAACCACAAATCAAATCAAATCAGAAGATCAAGTTAAGTGACCAGGTCAAGTAAGCATCAGACAGGACTGGGTGATCAGAGCACCTGAGCGGTCTGGATGCAAATAGTGGGATGAGAAGATCAGAGATGCAAGCCTGTGTAAGATGGAGTTTTTTTGTCAACTTTCAGCACATTTAATTAAAATATAAATACATTTATATGTGGTCTCTTCTAAAAATCAAACCCATAGGCTGTCTGTGCAAGCAGCTTATTACCACATTTAGATTGGAAGACTTTTGTTTATATTTCACTCATGTTTTTATGTCGATTATGTGAAACTGACACTGTTCAGTGCATGAAAAGAACAGGCTTTCCCTTAACACCTGCTTGTCTGAGTCTGGGCTGTGCAGGCAGCAACAAGCCTCATGACAATGCATTGTTATATCACAACAATAGCAGGAAACAAATCAAATCTGGATGTTTCTGGTGAATTCACTCATTGAGAAGACATTAGCTTGTCAGTATTAACGTGCAACAAAGCTGACAAATGCATCTCAGTTGTACACAGATCTTGTCAGGTGTAGAGCACGACGTAGAGGTCCCTTTTAACAATTCCCCTTGAATTAGATTTCACTCTTGACTTAATCTCTTTATTCGTGTGGAGAGGCTTTTTTTTGTCAAGGAGGTTGTGCATGATGTGGCTTAATCCTTTAGCCTGCATGGGCACAGGCAGGCCTTTGATCAGGTCCTATTTGATGAGAGATATCGACAGACCTCATCTGACATGGTGGACAGTCCTGCGCTGAACCAGGCGCTTGATAAGATTAAAAGAGAAGAAGATGGAAGCATCAAATGGAGGAGAAAAAAATTGCAGATATAACTGCAACTGCCTGAGTCTTGACTTGATTTATGAGTACTCTCCATTTTTTTTATTCGTCTCTCACTCGCGCTCTCTGGGTGGCCCCCTCTCTCTCCAACTCATTGTGCATACACAAGGAACACAAAAACAACAATATGAGCAAACACTTGTGTGTACACACACAAAATTCACTTCCTGCCACCCTCTGCAGAAAGTTAATAATGATCTCTGGTGCGACTTTCTGAGAGGTCAAAGCAGACCCTGACACAAAATAAGAGCTCGGCTTGTGCATGAAGGCTGTTTCCCAGTGGTTCGTTCTCCCCCTCCGTGGCTGCATGACATTTAGAAACACTAATAATGTGCTAATGATGCAGTATTTTCACAGAGCTGCCCAATGCCACTAAAGGTAGGTACTGCAGCTTTCTCTCGTTTGCCCTCTTAATGTCCAATTTAACCTGAGACAAAGATGGCAGAGAATACATTCATTTGACATACAACCTTCTTGTCACTGAGGTCCCAAAGGACTGTCAGCAGGAAAAGTCACTGGTGGTGACAAAGCTAGGGCATGTGATTTTAAAGGTTGCAGACTTATGTTCTCAAAAAATTGTAGAGCAACAATTTCACTTTGACAGTTTGGATTTGCTCACTCTTCGAGTGAACAAATCCTGGTGTCATGTTACGCAGAAATTTAAGTGCAGCATTTAGATTTGTCCTTAAGCATTCAAAAGTAGATTGTCAGCAGCATTTCCCTTCTGTACTGAAAATAAGGTACAATCGGGTATTTGTAGCTGTGTGCTGAATGCTAACTCAGACTGTTAGAAAAGGGTCATCAGGGCTTCCCTATGAAGTGCTTCAAATTAGCAGTTTATTTCTGGGGGGAATAGTTGTCGCCATGGTTAAAAAAAACAAAAAACAGCAATTTAGATTAGTATGAGATGTACAAACTGTTTAGTTGCGTGGGAATGTCATTTCGGGTAGATGGCATTAAAAATGCATATCTTTACATTCAACCTTTTGCTCATAAAGAACACCTTCTGCCTTAGGGAATTATGGGAAACAACAGTAACAAGGTGCAAACAGTAAGCAATCATTGCAGCTCTCATAACTACTTTGTACTGTAATTAGCCTTAGCAGTAGCATCAATATCTATCACAACAAATAAGGATAAACAAAAGATCACCACCTGTACCCATTCCAACATCATCACCTGAATCTGAATAACACTTGTCATACATGGACTTGTGTGGACATGTACAAGTTTGCACGTGTGACAAGATTAAACACTTTGAATTTGTGAATGAACTTGCAATGACTAAAACGTATTTCTTTGCACTTCTGTGTAGCCTGCACAAACACGCACAGGCCAGCGAGAACGAGGCTGATGCCTGTTGTCAGAGCAAAACACCCTTCGCTGAGAAAATAACCCTGCATCAACCTCTCCCACACACACAAGAGTGAAAGTCCATTTGAAAGCTATTTTTTCCAATTTGCTTCTCTTTAAGCAGATTGTCAAATACTGAATACCAAAGCTTGGCTGCCCCCTGACATTATTCATGGCACAGTGGATCGAGCGCTCACAGTGGAGGAATTAGAACCTACTGAAAGAAATTCAAAACAAAGAGCACTTGAGCCATGATCTGCGAGGGCTGAAGGCCTGTGCTGTTTTTTTTTTTTTTTTCCTCGTCCTCTTTTTCTCTTTAAGCCAGGAGTTATATTATGGGTGCAATTTAATATCTGAGAGGAGGGAGGGATCTGGATTTTCATAATCTTATGATAAGGAAGGGGATTAAGAATAAAGAAGGGATTAATTCGCTTGATCTGCCAATATGGTGGACCAACAATTTTCCCCCCTAGGAAGTGATATGTTCTTCTCCTTGTACAAATTTAAGTATAACCCAATTACTGTTCTCTGAAGAAACTTAATTCTGCCCCATCACGTTTTGATAGCTGGCCCTGATCTGGTGATATTGAGCTCCATCCACAAGCAATCTGTCACCTGTTGAAATGACCCAAATGCGCCATATGCAACAGCTTTCAAAACGTATGTAGATAGGAGAGTGCTCCACGTGCTCAATTGTCTCTATGAACTAATGATACAGTAATTACCTCCATATGTAATTATGTAAAGAGAGGTCACATAGTTTGGGCAGAGAAGGGAGGTGGTGCAAACATATCTAAATGGTCTATTAGAGCAGACAGTAAAATGACTGCTATTCATTCACTGCTGTATAGATAGAAATTACATAATCATGGCCCCAGTAGTGATGAATGACTCATGTCATAAATGGGAGTGTCTAAATGTACAGTGTATCCAGAAAGTATCCACAGCGCTTAACTTTTTCCACATTTTACATGTTACAGCTTTATTACAAAATGGATTTAATTCATTAATTATCTCAAAGTTCTACAAAACATACCCTTTTAATGACAACCTGAAAGAAGTGTGGTAAGAATCTATGCAAATTTATAAAAAATAAAAAAACAAAAAAATCTGTCCAATACCTGCTGATTTACCACCATCAAACTTGGTACATAATCACATACGTATTTCTTTGCCGTGACTGTCAAAATTAAGCTCTGGTACAGTCTGTTTTCACTGATCATCCTTGAGCATTTCTTCAGCTTGATTGGAGTCTACCTGTGGGAAATTCAGTTAATTAGCCATGATTTGGAAAGACATACACCTGTCTATATATGGTCCCACAGTAGCAGTACATATCAGAGTACAAACCACTCCTTAGTAAAAGGCATATGACAGATTGCCTGGATTTTGAAAAAAGCGACCTGAAGGACTTTCAAACCATGAGAAACTAAATTGGGTCTGATGAAATAAAGATTAAACTCTTTGCCTGAAGGCCAAGTTCCATGTCTAGAAAAAAAACAGGTACATCTCAGCACCTGGCCAATACCATCACTACAGTGAAGCATGGTGGTGGCAGCATCATGCTGGAGCAATGTTTTTCAGCAGCAGGAACTGGGAGACTAGTCCGGATCGATGGAAAGAAGAATGCAGCAATGGAACTCAGAATGGTTCATCTTTCAACAAAGGCAAAGATCTAAGCACACAGGCAAGGAGTGGCTACAGAATAACTATGGGAATGTCCTTGAGCGACCAAGCCAAAGCCCAGACTTGAACCTGATTTCTGGAGAGATCTGAAAATGGTGAAGAATAAAAGTAACTGCCCTAAAATAAATGCCAAGCTTGTAGTGTTATACTATACGACATATCAGATGTTTAAACTGTGCAAGTGTACCATATACCAAAAAGAAAAACTTACTTACGACTGACATCACCTTATACATAGGCTGTATAATCGGCATTGTCAATGTTTCTCCATTCAGGTGCCACACCTGAAATGTAAGCTTTGCAAATTTACAGGGCAAATTTCACTGTTTAGGAAAAATAGAAGATGTTGCCTGGCATCCATGTTTGTTTTGACACAGGAATAGCACACCTTTCAAATAACTCAAAGACCCAGACTTACAGACTGTTGTTAAAAGAAGAAGGTGAGGCTACACTGTTGTCAACATGGCTCTGGCTCAACTTTTTTGATATGTGTTGCTTCCATCAATTTCAGAATTACTTTTTTTTTCTTGCAATGGTACATGTTCTCAGTTTACACATTTGATTTATTTTCTACATTGTATTATTGGTGACATTTTTTAGAATTAGGATTGTAATATAAACTATCCTCTGAAACAGCATACTTATAAACATACATAAAAGATGCTTCATCACTACATGGGGTAATTTTTTCCTATGATCTACTCTATTTCCCTATAAAGTGACAACAGTGGTGGCTGGTTTTTGCTTTGCCTCTGAGGGTCTGGTAACAAAAGCAGCCACTTGAAGGGGATGAGGAAGCTGTTTTTAATGATCCCCAGAGGCGAGCAGTATATTTACCATAATCCCAAGCCCGAGGGAGCATCAACTTCTAATCACCTCCATCTTCCCTCCCCCACTGTGGATAGAGATCAGTGCCCATTATAAACCTCATAAAGCACCAGGCTTTAAGATGATTGTCTCTTTCTGGCTTAAACATACTGTAGTAGACACTGGTTTCAAGCTTTGTGTGGTGTGATTTTTGTTTCCCCACCAATTGTTTTTTGTAGACGTGATGGGGATGGAAAAATATTTTTAAAGAGATAACTAGGAATGTGGTCAGGTGTATTGTCACATGACCTTCCAATGTACAGTGTTACCCATTCAGCTCCACTCTATAAATTTCCATTGCTATGCAGATGACACCCAGCTATATATGTACTGTATATCTATGAAACCAGATGAAAGAACTCAATTAGTTAAACTTCAAGCATGCCTAAAAGATATAGAGGCTTAGATGTCTGATGATGATGTTTTGTATTCCTCACTTTAAACAAGACAGGGGTTATTTTGTCCTAAAAATCTCAGAAATCACATTGTTACCCCAGATGACTTAGCATTGACCTCAAGTAATACTATGAGGAATCTTGGATTTATCTGTGACCATGATAACTCCTTTACCTCATACATACAAAAATCTCTAGAACTGCCTTACTCCACCTGAGGAATATTGCAAAAATTACAAGCACTCTGGACAAAAGTGATGCTGAAAAACTAGTCCATTCATTTGTTACTTCTAGACTGAACTACTGTACCACTCAAAGTGCACGTCTACTTGTGGCTCCTAGAGTTTCCAAATGTAGAATGGGAGACAGAGCCTTTAGCTTTCAAACTCCTCTCATGTGGAACTCCAACTCCCAAATCAGGTTCAGGAGGCAGACACTCTCTCTACATTTAAGACTAGATTAAAACTTTTCTTTTTGACAAAGCTTATAGTCCGAGCTGGCTCAGGTGAGTCTACACCATCTCTTAGTTATGCTGCCTTGACACATGCACTGACACCCTAAACATCTCCAGCCTTTTCCCAAGTGAGCTGCATGTGAGAATGCAAACTCACCTCTGAGATTACCCAGACTTTATCCTGCATGGCCCCTAATACAAAGTCCTTGTAATGTCCAAGTGAGCCCAAGTGTGAACACAGCCGCTAATAGTATTCGCAGCAAGCTAGGGGTGTGTTTTTTTTTTTCCGACCGATCCAGTCAGTACAGCATTAAAAAGTGTAGGAGTTTCTGTTGTATGATCACATTTATTTACTTTATATACAGTAGATAAAGTGTTGTTTCTAATCATGTGACTTGCTCTAATGATGCACTGTAGACAAAGCACAATTCATTTCCGTGGTGTACTTATTGTGTCACGTATGTCACCCGGACTTTTTCCTGCTGTGTGGAACATGTGTAAATGCACAACTTTGCACAATGTCTGGACCTGATCCTCCGGCGATAGTCCAGAGTGCTTATGTGAAAACAGCGTTGGTCTGCCTTGATACACTGAGCTCCTCTCATCCCCTCTCCTCTCCACTTATATGCCACCATTGCATGTCATTAACTTTGTGTCATCTCTCCCCAGTAGTTGTATTTCTCTTAATATCTGTCTCTCTTTCTGTCATTTTTTGCAGGTATCCCCAGCTTCGGAGCCTAGATCTGCTGAAGGTTTTTTCTGTTAAAAGGAGTTTTACCTCTCCACTGTTGCCCAATGCCTGCTTAAGTGCGATTGTTGGGTTTCCTATATTATTCTATAAACAGTTATATTTTAGCCTTACATTATAAAGGGATGTACATGCATGGTGAGGTTCCTGCTGACAAATGAGCGAAGACAAAGCTGCAAGAGTGAGTTCCAGAAACGGAGAAGCATATACCAGGCCTGCTCAACCATCCAGAAAAAGCATGGCCTTAATATTTGCCTCTGTGCTAATAAGAAATAGAAATTAAACTGGAACAAATACTAAAAATGTTATTTTTTAAGTCCACCTACAACTAATTATGGCTCTTTAACAACTGATCAATCAGAAATCTTTCCTTTTACTCAGCTGGTTTGCAGGCAGAACCTTAAGCCATTCCATTTAAATCCAACATGTTCAAGCCCACTGAGATGTACAGGGTCAATAAGCAGACTCACACACTTACTGTGATGGCAGTGAAGCCATGTCACCCAGCACTGGGGTTTGCCCTCTGGGAGGTCCAGGCTGAGGCTGTGACAGCCTTCAAGCTTTTACACATTTCTCACCTTCAACAGAGAAACTTCTGGACAGGCTTTGGCATGAGATAGGGAAAAAATAGGATCAGGCAGCTGTTTTTAGCAAGCAGTTTGAGGGAGAATAATAAATAAAAGGTAAAAAGTCAAGGCCAAATTAACATTAAGGCATTATGGTTTTACGATATATGAAATAAAACCTGATGTTCGATTTCTGCTTTGCTAACTATTTGAAATTATTGGACTCAAACTCACTTTTTGCTAAAACAAGCCTCCACAGTTGTTGTTGCTATAAGCTTTACATTGTCAGAATTCATGCACAATGCACAGAAATGTTGGATATGCTAACTGTCTTTGGTGGATGTGTTTGCAGTGGGTGCAAAATGCATGACAATAAAGAAAGAACATTGTTCTTGCATTGCAGTACTGAGACAGTTATATTTTAAAGGAAGGCTCAGGAAGGTACAGTTTGTACAGTACCGTACAATGCTGCAACTACCAGTGTGATATGATACAACACTTCAATCACTTCAGGTGAGTTATGAGGTTAGTTGTCCTGCTTGTGTACAGATGTAGTGCTTCAAAAGCATCAGTGTTAGTATCAGTGAGTGCAATATGTTATCATTAGCAGTGCGTCAGTCATGTACTATTTTCAACCCTGCACCAGGCACACAAAAATCCAACCTACAGTTCTCCATTCATGTACATACATGTACATACATGTACATACGTACAGTATAGTCACTGTATTTGTTATCATACATCAACTGTACATGATACATTTTTATCTGTTAAACTGGATTTCACACATTTAATAAAACATTGTTAAACATAATTAACACAGCACCATAGGTCCCTGAATTAAGTGTCTGTCTTGTTCATTCTACTTAAACGTTTACATGCAACTAAACTGTCTCCTACAAAATACACACACACATTTTAACACATAACTGCTGTCATCACACTGCATTTATATTGACTTTATTAGTTTAGGTGGTGAAAGTCTAAATTAGTATTTTCAGTCAACAATTTTTCATTATAGATCTACTGTATGCTCCTTTTGGTAAGCCATGACTCACATAAGCATATACTTCTTGTACGGAGCAAACAAAAAAAAGTAAGGGTGTTTTTTGTCAATCGAAGTAGCTCTAGACCACACCTGCAAACAAATTTTCTTAAGTTATGGCAATAATGATGGATTATGCTAACACCTGACTTTTTTGAGGTCATTATTCAAAGGATTAACACCAGTCTGTCAAACTCCTAAAGTTCGCAGACGACACCGCCCTCATTTGCCTCATCTCTGATGGACATGAGTCAGCCTACAGAAGTGAGATGGACCGTCTGGTATCATGGTGCAGCTTGAACAACCTGGAGCTCAACGCTCTCAAGACAGTGGAGATGATAGTGGATTTCAGAAGACACCCAGCCCCCCTCCAGCTTGTCATCCTCTGTAACACCCCGGTCACCTCTGTTAAGTCCTTCCGTTTCCTGGGCACCACCATCACCCAGGAGCTCAAGTGGGAGCAGAACATCAGCTCCCTCACCAAGAAGGCTCAGCAGAGGTTATACTTCTTGCGGCAGCTGAAGAAGTACAACCTCCCAAAGCAGATGCTGACCAACTTCTACACTGCCATCATCGAATCCATCCTCACCTCCTCCATCACAGTCTGGTTTGCTGCAGCCACTGCCAGGGACAAGGCCAGGCTGCAGAGAATCATACGCTCTGCCGAGAAGGTGATTGGCTGCAGCCTTCCATCACTCCGGGACCTGTACGTCTCCAGGACCCAGAGACGTGCATCCAGGATTGCAGCTGATCCCTCTCACACTGGCCATGCACTATTTCAACCTCTCCCCTCTGGCAAGAGACTCCGGTCCATCAGGACCAGGACCTCACGCCACAAGAACAGTTTCTTCCCTGCTGCTGTCAGCCTGCTGAACAGTTCCCCAATTCCCCCCAGATAACCTCTGCACAAATCCCCCCCTCCCAACCGACTTTGAATATGCGTATTTACGTTTGTTTGTTTTTCCTGCTATTCTATTCTATGTCTGCACCTAACATCAGCACAAATTCCTAGTGCTGTAAAATGCCCTTTATCGCACCTGACAATAAAATGTTTCTGATTCTGATTCTGATTCTGATTTTTCCACTCGCATTGTAAGGTTTTTATGGTTGTTCTCAAAAAAGACATGAAAGATCTGATTTAGTTTTGTGTTACTTTAGGCACATTATATTTGTTAATACACTTGACTTAGATGAAGATCAGATCACATTTTATGACAAATTAATGCACAAAACTATGAAATTTCAAAGGGTTCACATACTTTTTTTATTGCCACTATATATAAGAACAAATAAATTCTGGCTTGATTGTGTCACTGATATGAAGTCAAAGTTCATGGAAACAGCAAGTTTGGAAAATTACAGAACTGCCAAAAAAAAAAAAAAGAAGAAATGGTCGTTTAGACGGTTGTAAAATAATGGCACAAAAAATCAACTTTTTGGGATTAAAATACCAGAAAAGAAAATTACGTTAACAGAATGAAGATTCAACCAAATCTGTATGAAGGTGAGACAGGAATTACCTCCCTAACTCCAACTGCAGCTAAAACAACAATTTCTCCAACGTGGGAAGGGACAGTGAGTCTCCAGTGGCTGGAATCAGTTCCAGGGAATCAGTCACAGAAAATCAGGATGAAGCTTTTAGACCAGTGAACTGGTTCAAGACCCGTTTCAGGGAGCAGATTTGGAAAATACGAAAAAAGGATTTTTTCAGGCAAGCTGTTTTTTGAAATGGCGGTAGCTGCATTATGTTACTGCTAATGACTGTGTTTTTTAATTTTTTTGATGAAAAGCCAGAGACAGGAGATTTTGTCATATAGATGAAACTATTACTACTACTGGAGAATAGGCGTAAAGCAACAACTACATTTGTTCAACATTGAACAACAAAAATGCACTTGGAACCATTAAGAGCATTAGGTTCACTTCGTTATAGGCTGATGTTCTCAGAACAGGTCAAAAAAGCAAAAACTTGCCGAGAGTTTGGGAGCTACTTTTTCAATCTCTCAGGTTCCTCGGCCAACAGGGGCCACTGGAAAGTTGGCAATAATGATGGAGTGAACCCATGATCTACCCAGAGCCTGTGAATGGCTTCAGTGAAGAGTCAAAATGGATTTCTGACACTATTCAAAATGAAATAGTAAGAAGATTTGCACATGCAGTTCAGAGAAAATTGTGCATAATCCAAAACATTAGAAAACTACTGATTTAAGTGCATTTAAACAGTTTTCTTGCAGTTTGCAGTATGTGAATTCTAGCTTGGAAGTAGTTAACATTTTCCTCTGTATTTACACTGCCCTAGACATGAGTGCTTAGACAATTGTTTGTTTCCATCAAAGATACATTTACTCATTTGGCAGATGCTCTTATCCAAAGAGACTTTAAAATACAATGTACAAAGCAAAGGCATGGCAAGCCTAAGGAGGTCTTGCCTAAGGCCCCGTTCTCCCACACAGAGGATGACAATCTTACCACTACACTGTCCTGCTTGATTTAATGCTACAAGAGACTGCCAGAGATGTTCGCATTATTCGCATGAGGTTGTATGCAACTTACTACCATTGTGCCTAACAAGGTGCACTGTACAAAGGCTATCAAATATGTCTCTTCATCATATCCTGTACCTTTAGAGATGCTCAAAACACTGGACAACAAAACACTGAGAGGTGTTGAGAAATACAGCTGAGATACAAAAGCCAAGATTTCTGACTCATACCAACAAGGCAATAATATTTTGTCCTTGTGAGCTGTGAAGCCTTGCATGAACCATGTGAAGTGGTGGCCAGTCAGTATATGCTGCATATCCTGCTTGACAAGTCTTAGCTGGATATGTAGCTCACACTTATGGGTGATATGGCAAAGACAAGGGGATGAAAACAATCACAGATGTGATAGGTTTTATAGCGGGGCTACACCAACAGACCAGAAAGCTTTTCAGAGAGGTAGAAAAGTTTGCAGAACATTGTCTTTGCCTGCCTGGGTTCGTTGCCTCTTCTGAAAGATCTTTCTCCTTGCTGAGAAGACCTTACATGTGGATAAGGATTAGAATGACTCAGAAAAGACTCATACATGGTCCTCCTACACATCCACAGTGAGATACTGCGCATGCTAGACACTGAGCCCTTAATAAAAATTTGTGCAAAACACACCAGAGCCATTGTCAATTAAGAATGTTTGGTGACCCCACATTTATAATGAATACCGCTTTTCACAATGAAGAGATGGTTATTTCATAAAAGTATACACTGTTGTTTTCTGTGATCTTAAGATTGTTCTTAATATGGTGTAATACTTTTATTATTTGAATGTTATACAAATGTTTGTGGGTGTTGCTGTTGAATGTTTGAATTTCAATGTGAATTTGGTTGCTGATAAAAGAACTATAGTTTATAGTATTTATATAGTCTATACATTTTAAATATATATATATATATAGTTTATAATAATAAATAATTCCCCACTCGCTCCTATCTTGGAGTGGTCTTATTCCTTCAAGCTCAGGTCCTCTACCAGAGGCCTGGGAGCTTGAGGGTCCTGCACAGTAACTTAGCTGTTCCTAGGACTGCACTCTTCTGGACAGAGATCTCAGATATTGTTCCTGGGATCTGCTGGAGCCACTCTCCCAGTTTGGGAGTTACAGCCCCCAGTGTTCCTATCACCACGGGTACCACTTGTGCCTTCACCTTCCACATCTTTTCCAGCTCTTCTTTCAGCTCTTGTTATTTCTCGATCTTCTCGTGCTCCTTCTTTCTGATGTTGTCATCACTTGGGATTGCTACATCTTTCGCTACAGCCTTGTTCTCCTGTTTGTCCACCACTACTATGTCTGGTTGGTTGGCCATTACCAGTTTGTCAGTCTGTATCTCTGGAAGTCCCACAGGATCTTAGCTGTCATTCTAAACCACCTTTGGAGGTGTGTCCCATTTTGACTTTGGGACTTCCAGCCTGTACTCACACAGGCTGTACAGATGTTACTGTACACTATGCCGGCCACTTGGTTATGGCGTTCCATGTATGCCCTGCCTGCTAGCATCTTGCATCCCGCTGTTATGTGCTGGATTGTTTCAGGGGCATCTTTGCACAGCCTGCACCTGGGGTCCTGCCTGGTATGGTAGATCCTAGCCTCTATTGTACTCAGAGGCTGCTCCTGTTCTGCTAAGATTAGTGCCTCTGTGCTGTCTTTCAGTCCAGCTTTGTCCAGCCACTGGTAGGATTTGTCAACATCAGCCACTTCTTCAATCTGCCTGGTACATACCGTGCAGGGGTTTGTCCTTCTATGAGGGTTCCTCCTCTTCCTTCCCTTGCTCCTCTGGTTTCTGCTGCCTGAGGTATTCGCTAAGCACGCAATCAGTTGGGGCCATCTTCCTGATGTATTCATTGAGCTTAGTTGTTTCATCCTGGATAGTGGCTTTGACACTCACTAATCCTCGGCCTCCTTCCTTCCGCTTAGCATACAGTCTCAGGGTGATGAATTTGGGGTGAAACCCTCAGTGCATCTTATTATGCCAACAAATGCAGTATCTTTCTGATTGTAATGGACTTGCAGTAACAGTCACTTCATAGTTTTTTTAAAGATAGAGAATCCTATCCATAATCTTATGTGTTCTTTATGTTACTGATTAAAGAAGTCTGTCACAACAGTATGCACAATAATGTCCCTGCTCATTTCCCATAAAATGACAAACTTATTCTTTTTAAAAAGCATCACAGGAATCAACACTTGTTCCTTGGTTTTGAGCTGCAGATGGACATACATTTGGTTTAGCAGGGTTGGTGCAGACAGGGTCAGAATGTCTCACCAGTAACAATTAGTGTATGAGTGGCCCTGACTTGCGGTGGGGGATTGTAAAGTTATGAAAAATATTCTGTTGCTGCTTCACCCCTGAAAGCCAGGCAGAGGGAAAACCCATGAATGTTCACTTACAGGTCCACATGATGTTAATATAATTCAGGATTTAATAACTTTAATAAGTATCTCACTGTAGTTACAGATACTATATCAAAACAGAGAGAAAGCAGAATTGTATTGTTATTATAAATTAAAACAGAAAAACTAATAACTTTAGGCAGAACCCGAACTCAGTTTTCTAGTATAAAAAGTGTGTATTCTGCTTGCTCACCAGCATGTTTTGCTTTTCACTGTTTCTCTGTGCACATGTAGGGAAGTGTTTCAATTGACAGTTAGTTCAGTTAGGTCATATCAGTTTCCTACCAAATATATTTGTGATTGCAGTTTAATTGCATATGAACATTTTAGTAGAATGAACTTGTATAAAATACGACTTTATACAACTATGTTGCGGCACAGATAATGAACAGATGCAGTGTAGGTGGCCCATTCACATGTCAGAGACTGCTGCTTTTAAGTGCTACAACTTTACTTTACATCAGCATGGCACATATTTTAAATCTCATTTCACTTGTCAAGCTTCCTGTGTGTCTTGTTTGATTCATAGTTCACAGATGAGTGTATAGCTCAGACTGTTTGATTTGCTCATACAATAGTGTTGTATGGCCTGGAGGCAAACCAGCTGTCCGTGGATGGACCGGGAGCTATGCTAGGCCAGCTAGGCCGTGCAGCTTGAGTCTCAGATTCCCTGTTTTGAAATGATATCATCTCTACTGTCTCTAAGACCACTGCCTCTTGCTCCAAAGAAAAATGGTAAATGGTCTGCACTTATATAGCACTTTTCTACCTAACTGGTACTGTTAGGTAGAAGTGCTTTACACTGCATCTCATTCACTCACACACTGATGGCAGAGCTGCTATGCATCTGATCTGACTCACTGGGGGCAACTTGGGGTTCAGTATCTTGCCCAAGGACACTTTGGCATGTGACACGGCAGCTGGGAATCAAACCACCAATCCTATGATTAGCAGACAACTGCTCTACCTATCGAGCCACAGCCACCCCATAAGTCTCCTTTACTTTCATGTTGTGACCTGTTGTGATTTTGGTTTTAGAAAGACTAGAAGAATACCTCCACTTTCCATTTTCTTTAAATGGAAAGTGGCTTTAACTCGCTCAGCTCCATGCACACCTGTGGCATGTTAAGGAATCCAAAGCTAAAAAGGACTGACACGTTTGGTTTAGCTTCACTATGAGTGGACAATGATAAAAGTTTCTGCCAAACAGCAGACTACTGTGAAAACAAAAAAGGGAGAAATTGTACCCTTGTAAAGGTGGGATTCATGGCAGAGCTGCTAAATTTAACTGCATAAGATTGTAGAGGTGTACCTAATAAAGTGGCCACTGAGTGTATACACATAACTGTATATTGACATTGACACATGCCTCTATGTTGGTGTGGTTACACTGTGTGTTGGCAAGAAATTGTATATAGCGTTACTGCAGCCATCACATTCTCTGACACAAAACATGAAAGTCTTACGGGGACCATATGGAAAGATTACAGGCACAAGTGGGGACAAACAGGATGGCCAATCACAAAGCTTCACTTATATAACAGGCACTTGTGTATGTAAACCATGTTCTGCGTGTCCTTCTCACAAACAAAGACACAGAGAAAAAGATGAGAGATCCATCTATCTTTTAACAGATGTGATGAATATCAGTGCATGACCCACTCTGTTGCCTTGATGCATCACCACAGCGTGCTTGTCATCTTTGTTTTTAGTTTATTATTCTCAGAGAGAATCCACAGATTTGCCTCAGGTGCATTTTTCATTCTCCATTTCATTATTTGCTCAGATTAATACGAGCAATGGTATCAGCGGAGGCATGGTCGGCTAAGCTGTGTCTAATAGGCTAGAGTCTAGACATACCCATACCAATTATCCACTGTAAATAGAATCCACGCTTTGGCTCAAGGCTTTGTTTATTCAATTCTATTCATTTCATATCTGCATGATTATAATTAAAGAAAATAAACACCTGCTATGAAGGTGAAGGCTGAGGAATGGTAGATGTATTGCATCATGTGTGACTCCTATTGCATGTACAGTAGGTGTGCACCATTAAGTCAGTTATAATATTAGTGGAATCAGTACATTGGAGATGCTGTACAAGAGATATGAGAGGTTTAAGTACAACAGAGTGTCTGTTCATTGCTTTCTACTGTATACCTTCTATTAGTGAATTTATGTTGAGTATACATGGCATTCATTATAGATTTAGATAATTAGAAGGCATAGGACAATGTCTTCAAGTTTGATACATCATGATACACGAACAATATGAATCGTATTGTTTCGTCTCACAGCGTTTTTTTTTTTTGTTTGTTTGTTTGTTTTGCTGGACAACAGACATCCATATAAAAATATCTATTCCACGGTACAACTATCTCCTGGAATCTCTGCTTCTAAACATAGTAAGAACAGAAGGCAGCGCTCAGTAAATGCTCCACCTGCAACTAAGCCATGAGTGTGGATTTTGTGTAAAATGTGAAGAAAATATTGCAGACAAGATAAAGGCTCTAAGCTAAGCAGGGTGATAGCACTATACAACAACACTGCTGGAATTGTCTACCACTCATTAACAAACCAGTGAGCAAGCTAGAGACATACTGTAACTAAACCAACTGGTGACTATACTGATGAGCTACAGTCATTTCTATCTAACACAAGGGCAAGTTGCTCGCAGGGCCTGAGCTGATTTTTTTCTTTTCTTCATCATACATGAGACAAGATGAGTGGACCTGACCCCACAGATACAAGACAAGAACAGCACACTTGTTGCATTTCTAATTATGTGTGCTATCTGCTGATTTCCTTTCAGAAAGGGAAGCAACCACAGCCACCACCTCAGTGGAGACCCACATTGTTTTTCCTTTTTGGTATGGCAGGCAGTTCTGTTTTTATGATTTTGTTTCATGTATGTTTATCTGGGATGCTGGTTTAGATGAACAGAATGTAAGTCATTCCACCATTGTGGATCCACTAAGTTGAAAAGTTTTTCCTGGGATCTTTTAAGGTGATCTGAGGGGACTACAAGGTTGTTGCTTTGCTTGCACAGCACAGTGGATAGGAGGGACTGTAGACCTGGAAGAGGGACTTCAGGTAGAAAGGTGTTGTTGAGTTGATCACTTTGTAGGCATGAGTCAGGGCTTTGAACCGGATGCGGGCAGCTAAAGGAAGCCTGTGCACATCTGCAAAAAATGGTGTAACTTGTCTACATTATGCCTGAAAAATGACACATGCTGCATTTTAAATTATCTGCAGGGGTTTGATGGTGCAAGCTGATAACCTCATCAGTAATTCATTGTATTATTCAAGCCGAGATATTACCAGCCTGCACAATGAGTTGTGTTGTATAATCCGAGTCTGGGGAGAGTCTGATCTTTCTGATGTTGAAAAAGGCAAATCTGCATGCCCTTGAGACAGAGGAGATGTAGTCGGTAAAGCTCAAATGATCATCAATGGTCACCCCCCAGGTTTCTGGCAGACTTAGTGGGGAAAATCACTGAAGACCCCACGTTGATGCTGATGTTGTGTTGTATCAAAGGACTGGCTGGGAAGAGGAGAACTTCTGTCTTGGAGAGATTAAGCTGAAGATGTCTCTCTCGCAAGGCATGCAGAGATGCATAATGAGACAGTAGAGTCATTTGGTAGAGAGGTAAGAAAAAGCTGTGCATCATCAGCATAGCAATGTAAAGAAAAGCCACGGACTGGATAATGGAACATAGGGATGTAGTATAGCTGGAAGAAAGTAGAGGACCAAGGACTGAGCTCTGCGGCACGCCAGTTCCCCTTCCAAGATACCTTGAAGTTACGACCAGAGAAGTAGGACTTAGGCTAGGCCAGAGCTGTACCAGTGATTGCCAAATCAAAAACTGTAGAAAGAAGGATCTGGTGGTTGATTGTGTCAAAGGCTGCAAATAGATCAAGAATTAGAA